>NC_061140.1:11877450-13236624 GCF_905220365.1 Vanessa cardui | reverse complement strand
TTTCAAATTTATTTTTCGTATATATCAAAATCAAAATCAAAATAAACTTTATTCAAGTAGGCTTTTATAAGCACTTTTGAATCGTCATTTTACAATTAAGTGAAGCTACCACCGGTTCGGAAAGTAGATTCTACCGAGAAGAACCGGCAAGAAACTCAGTAGTTACTCTTTTTTGACATTTAAAAAATACAACGTCATGTTAATTAAATACAATTATTTCAATTAATGTATCCTGCTTGGAAGTCAACAGGTATTAACTCCACGCTTTTTTATCATCTACAAAATCTTGTATCGAATAGTATGCTTTTTCTACCAATGTATTTTTAACAAACGATTTGAATTTACTAAACGGCAAAGTTAAAAATTTCTGCGGAATTTTATTATAGAAACGGATACCTTGCCCCAAGAAGGATCCATTGACTTTGCGGAGTCGGAAACTTGGCGTTATAAGTTTATCCTTACTTCTAGTGCATATACAATGATTATCACTGATTTTATCAAAGTGATCAATGTTACTGTGAATATACATGATATTGTTGTAAATATATTGCGACGCAACAGTAAGTATTCCTACTCTGTTAAAAACATCCCGAAGAGAGTCTCTAGCTCCAAGATTATAAATAAACCGAATTGCTCTCTTTTGTAAAATAAAGGCAGATTCAATATCTGCAGCGTTACCCCAAAGTAATATGCCATATGACATAATACTGTGAAAATAACCAAAATAAACTAAACGAGCGGTATCAATATCAGTTAGTTGTCTAACTTTTCTAACCGCGTATGTTGCGGAGCTGAGTCTTCCTGTTAGGGATGATAAATGAGAAGTCCACTGAAGTCTGGAATCCAATTCTATTCCTAAAAACACCGTAGTATCAGCTACTTCAAGACGGTCACCATTTAAAGATATATTATAATTTTGCTTGCTAACATTAGGTAGGGTAAAAACTACACATTTTGTTTTTTGAGCATTCAAAACTAAATTATTTACTGTAAACCAATTGTGTATCTGTGATAATGCACCGTTCACATCGTCATAGTCATTTTTTTTCCTGTCAACCTTAAAAATCAGCGAAGTATCGTCAGCAAACAACACTATATCACAAATACCCTTAACATAGAAAGGAAGATCATTTATATATACTAGGAATAGAAAGGGACCCAAAATTGAACCTTGTGGAACTCCCATTTTTAACGTAGATCCAGAAGACTTTATTCCATTAATGAAAATTTGCTGGATTCTTTGACTTAAATATGAAGCGATGAGATCAAGAGCTTTACCTTTAACACCGTAATATTTGAGCTTATAAAGAAGCGTTTCGTGTTCTACACAATCGAATGCTTTAGATAAATCACAGAATACTCCAATAGCGTTCTGTGATTTCTCCCAAGCATCGTAAATATGTTTGAGAAGCGCAATTCCCGCATCAGTTGTCGAGCGACCTCTTCTAAAACCGAATTGCTCACCATGAAAAATAGCATTTGTACCGAAATGGACGAGAAGTTGATTTAAAATAATTATTTCGAAAATTTTACTTAAGGATGGGAGTATTGAAATAGGCCTGTAATTACCGGGATCGCTTCTGTTTCCAGTTTTAAAAAGTGGTAAAACTTTACTACATTTTAACAAGTTAGGAAATGAACCCGTGTCCAAACTCTTGTTAAAAATTACTGCTATATACGGAGCAATATCGTATATAATGTTATTAAAAAATTTTACCGAAATGCCCCATATGTCGTTAGTTTTTTTAATATTTATAGTTTTAAATACTTTTATGACATCTATTGCAGAAACCGTTTCAAATGAAAAATCAATAACGCATTTAGAAACACTATTATTTAATAACCTAGCTGCATTTGATGTAGATGATTTTAAATGAAATGTTATTTTATGGGGTACTTTATCAAAAAATGATTCAAATAAATTAGCAACCTCTAATTCAGAACTCGTGTATCTACTACCTGTGTTCAATTCTATTGGTACCATTTCCTTTTTGGGTTTTCCACTAACACTACTAATAACATCCCATGTGGCTTTAATTCTATTATCAGAATCCAGGATTTTTTCCTTTAAATATAAGGACTTAGCAGAAATGCATACTGTTTTAAAAATATTGGAATATTTAATGACGTATTCTAAAAAGGCTACGCTTCGATTCCATCGCCTCATATCATATAAGTCGTATAATTTATTTCTACTTTTATAAATACCAACAGTAGCCCAGTCACTAAACTGTAATTTTGTGTTACTATAACATGATTTCATTTTAAATATATTGTTAAATTCTTTTAGTATTACTTCAAAAAATGAATTATAAAGCTCATTTGGATCCTGTGTCGTAAGATCTAGATTAGACAATTTATACGCCACAATATCTTTAAAACAATGTAATTTGTTAGCGGTTATTGGCCTGTATGTTACTTTTTTTAAATGATTTATTTCTTTGTGTTTTAATGAAAACTTCTGACCACAATGGTCAGAAGTTAAATTATTTATAATTGATACTTCATATATTTCACAGTCACAGAACACATTATCAATACACGTAGAAGTGCCGTCGGTTATTCGCGTCGGTTCATTAACTCTATGAGTTAAATTAAATGACATAAACAAGGCGACCAACCGAACACTTAACGTAGTTTCTTTAAGTAAGTCGACGTTAAAGTCCCCACATACAATTATATATTTATTAGTTTTACATAGCTTTTTAAGAATGTCCTCCATAGTGGTTTCAAACAAATAATAATCTCCCGATGGGGGCCGGTACACGCAGACTATAATGTACTGTGGAAATTCCACGCAGGATAGTTCGATAGTACGTTCGATAGAGAGGGCCACAATATCTTTTCGAGATTTACAAACGATATCATTCCGTACTAATATTAATGAGCCACCACGAATAGCACTCCCTCTTACGAACGCACTTGACAGTTTAAAGTTTGAAATATTAAATATGTCAATTTTTTTAACCCAATGTTCTGTGAAACAAAATACATGTATTTTATAACACTCCGAAAATAATTCTATTTCATGATCTTTGCCACCTATGCCCTGTATATTTTGATGTATAATATTTAAGTAAGAGGGCGCAGATGTTGTCGTTTTATTTAGTTTAAACTATTAATTTGAGTATTTTTAATTTTGTCGGTGTTAATATAAATTAAATTATTATTTTTATTATACATATGATCCTTGGTAACATTACTTGTAAAATAATTTTTGATATTGTAGGCAATTAGGTTACCAATTTGTCTTTTCGATTTCATTGGTAGGTACATAGTATCCTCTGTCCACTTAAATCTATGAATGAATTTATTAATGTCAAATAACATTAAATCATTACTGCAATGTCGAGTCAAATTACATAGACATAGGTTTAAGTCATAAATATGTAAATTCTGTGCATCTGTCAAGGTATGTGAATATGGAAATAAACTAATTATAAATTTGCATTTCTTTTGATTTTGGATTTCAATTAATAATTTAATATCCTTAATTAAACTCTTTTTGTTTAGAGACAAACTGTCACCGTGCATTAATACTACTACATTATTAGAACCCAGATGCATAGAATTTATTTTATTTATTTGGTATTGATAGGTTGCCCCGGGTGAGCATGTGTTAAATACATTTTTTATTTCACTTTTAATTATTGAGCCAAAGCCCTGTCCTAACTTATCCGATACTACAATAACATCTTTATTTAATTCTAACCCCAGTTTATTATGGTTATGGATCCCTGGTGCACATTGACTCAATTTGATAGGTGATACTTTGGTATTATTACTATTAGGAGGAACCAACTCTTTTTCCTGAGTATGCATACAGTTACATTTATTCGATAAGGATTCAAATTTTTCTAAGTTAGAGGTGCATAGCTCAAGAAGATTGTTGGCTGTGTGTATGTGTTCCTCTATCTGTTTTTGAGCCAATTCATATTTTTTATTAACAAAATCTAAAGATCTTTGTAGGCTAGAAATTTCTAATTGCAGTTGTTCAATGTCATTTTCATATATTATTTTATTATTCTGCAATTTATTATTTGATGATTTTACTTTATTAATTAAATGTGACCGGTCTTTTCTCATTTTGCATATGTATTGATAGTTATTAATGTTTTTTTTTTTTTTTACGGATGAATTTATTTAATTTTATATATTTTTTTATCTTATTATGTGAACTCATGGGTGTATGTTTAATTTTGGACTCCTGTAAGGTGGTATTGGAGTCAGGGGCAGGTATAACTAACTCATTATACAAACTTTCAGTCGCATCACATTTCTGGCTTGTTTGAATTTTTTCCAATTCTAATTCTGCCTTTTGAGCATTAAAAAGACTCACTTCCAGTTCTGTAATGCGACTCAAAGCTCTTTCATGTTCCTCGCTACACTCTTTAAATGAGGTCACAATCTCAAGAAGGTTGTCCCGCTGACTAACAACATCTAAACAATGTTCGTTTAATTTAGCTAACTCGCTTTTGAGTTCAGTGTTTTTATTAACAATTTTTTGAATCTCTTCTTCACTGTCCTCACGCTCTTGAAGAAGTTGTCTGTTTAACTCCTTGGAAGATTGTAATTCTTTAAGGGTCAATTGGAATTTGGCCTCCATATCTTTCATTGAAGTTTTGCGGGTCATGATAGTATACTCCATGATGTTAAACTGTAAAATTATAATAAGATGTATTTAAATACTCTTAAAGAAGTTATTTTATATAATAAGGGTTGTTCAGATTTATGTGTAAAAAATATCTTGGAAGATATGTGTATATAATATGTAGATAAACGTGAGTCATATCGATCATAATGTGAATGTAAAGCGTGGGCTGTGATTGAAATAGTTACGAAGATTTAATCACAAGTGTACATACGTTAAGCGCGAGACCGGCGCGGCTGCGACGGAGAGTTGAGTCTATGTGGCGTGAAAACCACAACACTTGAGGCGGAGTTCAACGACGCGACGCTGCTCGGGGCCGCTCGGTGGAAATGTATTCAGCCTCGTTGCCGCTATCTGTGGTAAGCTGAGATGTAAATAATTACATTTGCAGTGAAGTGAAGTCAATTTAGAATACCTGATACATACAGACTGCCACGAGCAGATTCATACTCGATTCAATTGAAGTTCAACTGAAACTAATCAGTCCATTTGATGTTCAGTAGCGAATTGAAAGTATTGTAAAAGTTTTGTTATCAATTAAATACTATTAAAGGCGGAAAATATAGCCAACTGTCAAAATAATGAATTGTATGCTCACGCAGTCCTCCATTGTCAGAAGTCATAAGATAATCTAGTATCTAGGATGATAAGCTAGTTATTAACATAAGAATGAATAACATTAAATGCTTAAATATATACAAATATGAACTAAAACTAGTTCCTTTATAAATCTTGACCGCGTGGAATGGTGACAAGAATGCTAGCAGCATTTCCCCGTTGAATCGCAGTTCCGAACCTCTGGGCAAAAAACGAACCAGCCCTCCTGTCACCAGTGGAAGCAATGAGGCGAGGTTGTTATACTTTTGATGAAGCTTTTTGCACCATTACTCCAAGGGCCAAGCGTTTCGACAGCAAATTGAACAAAAAAGTAAATTGATATAAGACACGAATATTTAGTTCTTTTTTTGCTTCAGCCTTTTCTGCCGGCTCTTAACATTGTTTCTCGGATATGAGATGGGGCCAACGTGTCAACGCATGTAGCGTCCCACACTGAGGCCCGTCCTCGTTCCCAGGGAACCAATGTTAATCCATCTGGTCTCTTACCATCATCACGACTAATTCCACGAGGCTCAGTAAGAGCAGGAACGTCGATGGTGGCAAGAGCCCTTTTTTAACCGACTTCAAAAAAGGAGGAGGTTATCAATTCGTCGGAATCTTTTTTTATGTATGTTCCCCGATTTCTCGAAGACGCATGAACCGATTTGAAAAATTATTTTTTTGTCTGAAAGGTGGCACCTTCTAGTTATATTATTAGAACAGGTTCAGATGATGGGATCCTGGAGAAATCGAGGGGAACCCTAAACTTACTTGGTGGTAGGGCTTTGTGCAAGCCCGCCAAGGTAGGTACCACCCACTCATCAAATATTCTACCGCCAAACAACAGTACGCAGTATTGTTGTGTTCCGGTTTGAAGGGTGAGTGAGCCAGTGTAATTACAGGCACAAGGGACATATCATCGTAGTTCCCAAGGTTGGTGGCACATTGACGAATAGTTAATATTTCTTACTGCGTCATTGTCTATGGGTGATGGTGACCACTTTCCATCAAGTGGCATATGCTCGTCCGCCAACTTATACAATAAAATAAAATAAATAAAAGAAAATATATTTTATAGGCACATGTACCGTTTTACATATTTTCTGAAGTTATATTGACATTTGCTTCTGGCAATCATAATATTATACTGCTGAGCTGATGATGGAAGGTGTAAGTCCTCAATTACTAGGAGTTAGGAAATAGTTCTTTGAACATTAATACACGGATTTATACTCCTCTTCGTAGCTTTTATGAAGAGAAGTACAGGTTTACTAAACATTTCTTTTGTTACGTTATTGTTTGGTATATCTTGCTCCACATATAAGATTTATTGAAATAGGTTCAGCGCTATTTGAAAAAATCAACAAATAACCATTTGTAAGATAAAGACTTTTAATTTCTATTTTGAGAAAATAACGCTAAAAAGAGTAAAATAAAATATTTTTAAAAAAAAAAACACCGACTTCAAAGTGATCACTAAAAAAGTAATAAAATAATTTGATTTAAACACGTATTATTGAATTCGGACGATTTAGATTGAAAAACAAAATGTAGAAATATTTACATACGATCGGCCGATATCAATAATACGTGTTTAAATCAAATTATTTTATTACTTATTTAGTGATCATTTTGAATTCGGTGTTATTTTTTTTTAAATATTTTATATTAAGCCTGCCTGAATTCCTGGGGCAAGAGAGACCATGTAAACCGGAAGACCTCCTTTCCACACGAGCATCTGTGTTCAGAACACAGAGGTGTTCCTAGTCGGAGACCAATCGATGTGCGAAAACATTCATTATCTAAAAGTGTCCCAAGATTTTTAGAGGGTAATGAATTCAACCAGGGACTTGACTCTTTAAGCTAATTATGATATGTAATTAAATTATAATTATATTTAATAAGCTAGTTATTTATAGAGCATCTATGGAGGCATATTATATAAATAAAGGCATGTAGCTTTGTACATGACGCAGCTACAGGGCTCGATATTTTTCTGATTGCCTTTACGAAAAGGATATCTCGGCCGTGCGAGACCCAATGGGGGCCGCCATGACCCCAGATAATGAAAATAATTTCGCGGATTTAGTATTACAAGTACTCATCCTGGCCATCAGACCATTGTCACCTCCATCGTAACACAAGGTCGCTTATTTTAAAGGGAAATTAGAAATATTAGTAATAACACGAAGATGTATATATAAATAACATTTTTCTAATCAAATAATTTGTTTAATCTATCCGTATCTTGGTTATTTATTGCTTTACTGAAAGTACAAAGAACCTGTACTTACAATAACTATTTATCGCTTTTCGCTGCTTCGAAGTTAATCTGAGTTAGTGGGATGTGAGCGATCACTCGGAGCACTGAGCTCGAGGTGGTGCTCAGTAAAACCTCTAATGTCAGTTTAAATTTTCAGATGGAAAAGCGATAGGGGCGAACAGAATTTATAGAGAGCACCGTTAAGAGGTTCTCAAGATTAATAGTTTTTTTTATCTTTGAATATAAATACTGTTAATGTGACATCGGCACCAAGCTTAATGGACCGACGTAACAGAGCTAATGCATAATATATAGATTTCATCCGTTCCTACCATAATAAACATTTCTTCATCTCGTAAATGGCGCGGTGTGCTTTTGTAAATGATGTTTGTCCGCGCGTGAGTATTCAATACTCGTTCCGAGTTCCGTCACATCCGTGTCATATGGTGAAGTCATATTACTTTCAATATGTCCTCGGTATAAATAATAATCTGAATATTTCTTATGAATTATTTCAATACCAAAATCAAATTTAGTAGCATGCATAGTATTTTTGTTTACCTTGTAGAGGATATGATTTTTTTTCTAAAAAGTTTGATGACTGAATTTAGAAGTTTCAATAATCCTGACAATTTATTTTGTAGAAGTTTACAGAATTACCCTAAAATAAATCGACATCTTTAGATGGCGCGGAGGGTACACTAAACTCAAAACAGATTGTATAATTATAGCAAAGTAAAATGTCTTATTTCCCGAACTGGGAGTAGCTTTAGATACAGTTTGATATAAGATAGTAAACTACTTACCATTTGATAGCACCCCCTTATATAAGGAAATTTTTCGAATGAAAATCTCGTCCAATAACTAAAGTATGTTCTCGCTGCAACCAGGGAACTGTTTGAAACCTCAACTATAGATAACTCAAGGATCTCGCCATTTAATATAAAAGTCTATCTTTTTCATTTAATTTAAAAAGTTTTATCTTAATGTCAGGCTTCACGTCTCCTCGGCAGACACGCTTCAACGCGGAAGGGCGCTTTATTCATCGCCACAGGCGGCGACTTCCGGTCCAAACTTTGGTACAAAACGATATCGTCATCACACGTAGCCAGATGGTTTTTACGTATTTCTTCGATACTTTTATGATGTTTAAATGCAAGGAATTCCTCGAGTCATTAAACAGAGAAATAGCCGTTGGAGGTTTACAACAGTAATGAGGACGTTTGACAGGACCGCTTCACAAAGAGCTGCAAGTTGATGTCAAAAAGTGTCACCGGTACCGAACGCGAACGGCGAGCAGGGTTGTCAAATCGCTTATTTTAGCCGTAGTGTAATATTTAAAATTATTTTTAATTAACTAAGTTGTAAATTATGGTAGACGCTTAAGATTTGTCTTTCTCAAGCAAAGCACATCTCGTGTGAAGGAGGTTACACCGCTAATAGAGACATCACGACGCCCAGTTATTGTACGGTAGGCGGTACAGGCCAAGTGTTGCTGCACTTTGTTTATGTCTCTACCAGTGGCTAAGCAAATTGTCCCTTGGATCCAGTAAAAACAATATCAAAGCGTGACCCTAAGCGGGTCTCAATCGAAGGCGACGTCATAACTCGGGCGAGCGGACGATTTGCAGGCTTCTTTTATTGAACATCCATTTTATATAACTCTACTCTACTAACTTACAACTAACTACTAAATTGTAGATGTTCGATATCTTATATCTTTATATCTTTCTGGTTTTTCTGGTTAATTGGGAATATTTTTTATGAAAGAACCAATTAAGTACTATAAATTCAAGGACATCCAAACCAATGTTATGGCATTAAATTGTTTTACAGATATATAACAACATATTCATGAATATTATATTCATGTTTTATATAAATATACATATTATCGGTGCATTTATGCATCTGTCATGTCGAGCGAAACGAATCGCAAAGCATGCGAAAATAAGATATATAAAAATGCGCGCGCGCTTAAGACGGTGTGTGCACAGCGAGCTGATAAGTAACTATAATATATATTTAATCTAATTCGTAAATTGACTTTAAAATTGATATAAAATCTTTTTTTATTTTATTAGAATGACACACACAAAATGCATTCTCACCCAGTTACGCGGAGTTCGGCGAACACGTGCTGTAAATAAAACGAACCAAACACGAAATAAAGAAGCTGACAGAATATACCGACGATGTAACTTAAACACACTTTGACAAACGTGAACCCTGAACATATTTTGTTCTGCAAACACTCGAACAAAAATACAAGAAAAGTAAACAATGAGTAAACTCGCCTTAAGTGCTTAACTGAGTGAGTGACTTATTTCTATTTTATTTTTTTTATTCTTTTCGCATTTTTCATATCTCTAGTGTTATATTTCAGTAGTTGCTTCTGTAGGAACGCTTCATATGTTTACTAAAAATGGTACTAAAAATTTAAAAATACCAATATACAAAATAATACTATTATAGTTAACGTATGTTTCATTCTGGAGTTACACACAGAAAATAAGTGCACAATAATTTATAAGTTTAATTTAAGTAATTGGCAGAAACCGACCGTCGTCATATGATTTTAACATTAATTAAATAGACACTTTCTTTAAATAAATAATTTCATTACTTTGTAATATCATTTCTTATTAATTAATATAATATTTTAAATAGTAATATATTTTTTTAATTAATTCAAATTAAATGTTTAAATTTTGTTTAGGTATTATTTATGACTCATAATATTTTAATGTTAATGTTATTGTTCTGTGCTTGTATATTTTCTCAGCAGACCATAACAGAAATCGATGTCCTTGGTTTGCGTGTAATCAACATCCGAGTCGCCGCAATTAGAACGCTACGGCCGCGCGAGGAGGATCGAAGGGGGGAGCGGGATAGGGGGGAGGGGGTGATTCAATTCAATATTCAAATGTGGGAACTCGGAATACCGCCAATACCACACCTTTGACGATTGTAATTTCATTTAATGCGAATCCTGGAGCGAGGTTCACTTGATTTGTCTCCAATTTGTAACAAGAACTCGATTGAATTGAACTAATCATTAATTAGTGAAGTGTATCTCGTACTGAGAGGAGAATTATGGTTGGCGAAGCGAGGTGAGTCTAAAATTAATCACGGCGATGATATCTCTGGTACTTCTTTGTTCGTGTACTACTACTGCAGCTGTAGTTCGGGCAATAGTATGTTTTAAAGGCAGTGCCTTTTAATAATGTATCTCTAAATACAAACAACAAGCGCCAGCATGCTTCCCTTAGGAGTCACGCGATAATGACGAAATTTCCTGGTAACGGGGTTTATAATGTTGGCGGAATAAGTAAGTTGCCTCTCGCGGAAACTGGCTGACAGAAAGCGCTTATTGCGAGTAACGAGCTCGGCTCGAAGGGCAGCGGGCGCGCCGGGGGCGCTCAGCGCCGCGAGACGCGGCACTACTTGTGCTGCGGAGCGACTTCACCGTTCAACAGTGTTTCCACTTTGACTCATTTCCAGTGCTAATGTATTGTTCGAATATCATCACTTCAACTTTAACAAGATACCGCTAAGAGTTTTGTCCTTATTTCGTTTGCAGTCTAAACAATTGAAGCGTAGAATATTTCCGAGGACAAAACATTTTAAAAATATACATATATTCCGCCTTAGCGTGTGCAATGGTAACAGCCAGACGAATTTGTTCTAATTATTACATATTACATATAATATGTGTATACAGTGAATCAAACATTACTTAATCGCAGCGACTTACTTTAAGTGTTCTTTATAACTTAATTATCTTGTAATCGACAAGTTCCGTACATACATAAGACATAGCAGTATAAAGAGTCTTTAACTCAAATAATTAATATAAGTCAAAGACTGAATAATTCACCGTTCGCAATGCTCGCACTCGTCGCTCAAACAACAAATTCAATTAATCACCTCGATTCTCAACTTAATTTACCAAAAACTTGTTTGAACTTTGTGACAAAGTTGTCATTCAATTAATTACTTTAGTTTAGCGATAATTAAAATTAAATGGAAGACGTTTATTTTATTTGTTTGAATGTGCGAAGCGTCAGGCATGCACCTCAGATAACAAATCGATTTTTCGAACGATTCAATACATCGGATAAGTCAAACTGTTTTCGGATTCTCAAATCAGGAATTATGTCACGGTACGTAGATATTGGTGTGCAGGACAGTCACCTCTACGTGTCGCACCCTGGGCAGACTGATGGGGCGGTTATACTACGGGTACCTGCCTTATTAACAGAGTGGACTGTACGAGCGGCTTCGAGGCAAGTATTGTCGTGGACATGTCTGTGGTGCGAAAATGGTGGATCTGTACCAGAGTACAGGGGGCTTTGGAGGACAGACAGATGGCGTAAGCTGAAACCTCTGAAATAGGACGGAAAAGTTACTTGTTGCTCGACCCGAACGACTCTCTGGGTCGGACTCATGATGACGGTTGCCTCAATAGGCTCAGTAGTCTTTCCACTGGGCGATAAAAATTAAGGAAATGGAAAAAAGCGCTTCCTTCAGGTAGCAATATTAAATTAGGTAGTAATATTAAATTATATAATCAATAAATTTAAAGATCTTTAAAGTGACACTTATATAACTTTCGACTTAATTCCAACGCGCAATTATTATTAATTAATGAGTCAACAAAAACAGGGCAGTTATCCAATCAAGCTTTGTTGTTTCGAAAGCTAACCTCACATTGCAACTAATTAATTCAAAGTAAATATTGCGGCACCTCGGCCGCCGCTATCGCGCGCTGTCCTTCCCCTCGCTCCCCGCCCCCTTCCTACGTCCAGTCTACCCTCGCTTTTATTTTGCACTATCTCTGAGAGGAGAGCCATCTAATTTCTTAGCTCACTTAACTCCAGCAGCACTCACGTAGTACAAGTCTAGTTAATAATGAAGTGCTTCGAACGCGCCCGTAGCCAACGTTCGAGTGTGTAGCGGGTTATCGACTACTTCGATTATGAATAAGAGATCTTAAATCAAAAGCCTTCATTCCATGTATTTAAAAAAAAATTAAATCGATTGAATGTCGTACATCGCACAGCCTAAGCCGCGGAGCTTAATGGGATGTATTTAGGTAGAGGAATTGCTTGTGGATTTTTCTTATACCTCCATCTCTTAAGGGGCTTTAATTGCGATTGAAATTTCACAGGGACATCATTTTCAATTTAAGAGATATTGAAATAAGTATTGATGCTCGTTTAAATTAAAATACATTTTAGAGTTGTTAAAAAAAAACATTAGCTACGCAGGGAATGAACGTTAGTCATTTATCAAAAATGTTGAATTAATTAATAAAAATTGAACATAGAGGCTGGATTATAAATATTAAATAAATATATTACTAAAGCTGAAAGGATGAAACCAAATTTTTAAATCTGTTTCCTAATTGTTAAAATTTAGTAATTATTTTTTAAAAGCACTCAGTTCAAGTGGCTCTAATGTTTCCGATGGGATATATCATCGACTATACGGCTTGTAAAAAAGAAATAAAATACAAATAAAAAAAGCCTTTTTGTTTCCTGTAGGCTCACAATTTTTGTTGGAATAGTTTTCTAGCGCTTTATCATATATTATTCCTGAGTTCTTTTTAGTACTATTATTAGTATAAACTGCTGTTCGTTATTTAACGTGTACCATATTATAGGTCCCATGTGATAAAAATGTTAGTCTATGGTGGCTTGTCTATATTTTGTATTTTATGGTCGTTTTTCATCGTTCTTTTCATCGGGATTTATTATTAGTTATTTGTAAATGTTTACTTCTGTGCAATTGTGTTGTTGTGTCTTCCGAAAATGTGTTGAAAACTTTTGGGTCATCCGCCTCTATTCCGGCTTGCGTGCTTCAATTCCATAAATACTCGCCTCACCTCCCACATAGGTTCGGAAAGAAATAATTTAAATTTTTCATACTATGTGTAATAGACTCTTTATTTCGCAAAGTCAGCTTGTAAGTTTTCAAAGATAATAAAGGAGAAGGCTTGTCACTCCCAAAGGAGGAGGATTATTTCTTGGCCTCGCTCGCAATTGAAATAAAGCTTAGAGGAACTTGTTATAGGTCGCTTGCTATCGAGTTGACATTACTACCTAATTATATACCCACATACAGCTGCAAGTATGGACTCCTTTATAGCTTCATGTAATATTAATAGAGTTGGGAAACTAGTCTATTCAGTCAGCTCGATTATCATGATTTACTTGGTGTAAATTTTACGTGAATAAGAAAAAATACATATTTTTCACTCTTTAAATAAAAATGAATACAGAATTTCGAACAAAAGGTAGAAGTTTTAAATTATTTTGTATTTAAATTATTTCCAAGTTTAAAAAGCATTTCGTATGTCGACTTGTTCCGTCAGCGGGCCCGAAGTAAGTGTATTTCGCATGGCTAGGGTCGGGAATCGCTCGATACTTCGCGAAGGTCGAAATTTTCTCTTAAATGGAAATCCGATGTAAGCAGGATAATCATCGCCAATCTACGCCCCATCGTCTTATAACTCTGACTTAAGCAGCGGTATAAAAACATCAATCTCGACTTGACGCTCTCGCGTTAAGAACTCCAGCTATTGAAAGGTAAACCTCGCTTTGAAGGAGCTCGCTGGAAAAGTTATCCACTTTCTCTGTTAAAGCTTTTCCAAATTAGACGTAGATAGAAATATAAGTGAATTAGGGTCCTTTATGAACTATGGATATGGCTTAATCGAAAAAGGGGATACAGTATCACTCTTAGAAATGAGATGTGGCTCATAATCTGTCTTTTAACGAAATATTGTAGGTGTAACAACCTTAAGAATTTTAGGTATAAGCATAGCAAGCGAAATTGAATTATTCTTCGAGTTCAAACAAGCGCTAAACAATGTTCTTTTTCAACAGAATTATCGCAATCGCGTCGAAATACACAACTCGCGCGAGCTAAATCATTCTGGCGCAGCAGCCGAGCGTGCTAATATCTGCCGGAGATACCGACAGCGGGACCACGGGGACGGGGAGGGGTAAGAGAAGAGGGGCGAGGGGTGGCGTGACGATAAGAGCACAACAAACAAGATACGAATTAAGTTTCGACTCACATGAATTCAAAGTTTATTGCTTGCAATAACGATGAGCAACTTTGTTACAGATAGGCTGCATCTTTTAAACACATTAAATTTCATGGTTAGGGTATTAATGTAATGTACACAGCGTACACTGCGCATATTTACTACAAATACTTAAATATTGTTCGCTCACCGGGATCAGTGGTCGGGTGGATAACTGGGTGAAAACTTAAAGGTGTTAAATTGTACACTGATGGGCTAATGCCTCTTCTCCCTTTGAGAAGAATGTTTTCGAACATATTCCACCACGTTGCTCCAATGCGGGTTGGTAATCTACCAATGAAATTCGGCTACATGTGTATCTATACATTCATTAGTACATCTATACATTTTATGGAAATTAGATACATATAGGATTCCGCACAATGTTTTACATCACCGTCGAGCAGTTTGAAATTTAGTTGCTTGCCCGGGCTTTTCACCCACAATCATCGGCTAAGATGCAAGCGTTTTAACCATTGGGCCAACTCGGCTCATCTGGTCGTTGGGCATTTATCGCAGCAAAATTAATTTTTAAATGTTCACTTTGTAATTTATTTTTGATCATTTACGATGCTCAAATAACAATGGAACAAATAAAGAAACATGCGAGATCTTCAATTTTTTAAAAATATTTCATTTAATGTTCGTCATCTATTCCTTCTTCGATGATGTTCTCGATAGGCTGGAGATTGTTCATGAAACCCCTAAACTTATTTGTTAACTTCACATCTCCTTTTTGGTGAATCCGGAAACATATGATTGTAAAAGTTTGCATCACAGCAACACGTCAAAACTTGCGACCATAGGTCACATTATCCATGGGAATATTTGTACATATGTTTTGGACTTCCAGTATAAGAAGATGGAAGTATTGCTCTTTGTCCAATATCAACAGCTACTTTATCATTCGATATTGTATCTCGTAAATGAAAGTATTCTTCGACTCGAAATTTATAATTGGTTGTATCGAATGTAGTTTAATAGTTCGTTCTTGACCTTATCGTACATGTTAACAATTATTTTTTGAAATAGTTGACGATATTTACGACACTTCAAAGTTGACGACAAAGAAGAAGTTCTGGTGGTTCAAGCAGTTATGGTAAATAAAGTTTGCTAGTGGAGCAGTACAGCAGTTTATTTTAAACTTGATAGCGTGACAATATGGGCACACTATATTCGTTGAACCAATGATCACATCAAGATGCATCTTGTTATAATAACCTATATCTCTTCTAGTTCTTGACTTAGTCTGTTTTTATCGTTTATCAACCCAGTCGTTGGACTCGCTCGTCAGGGTTTTCAGTAGCTCTTGATGAAGATGCCCTTGTTCGAAGATCTGCAACTTGATCATTACGTTGACTGACTGTTTTGGTACCTCTCAAAGAATAAATTCCGATTTTATTTGATTCTTTACGTATTTCTTGTTGGTGTGGTGTTTCAGTAGCTCTTTCGGTTGTATGAAGCTGCGTATTTCTCGTCGATGTTTCGATATTTTGTTTTCTTCGGTGGCATTGTAAATAATGTGAAGAGTGTAGCTCCAGTTTGCTATGTTGTATATATATAAGTTACTCGAAGCTTGTCTTACGCTTACATTTACATTTAATCTAATGCTTCATTGTTCAAGACAGTTGTGAGTATACTTTTCTATACTTTACCAATTACGATTATTGTTCCCTTTCTTATAAATTATAATCAAAAAAGCTAATCACTTCTTCCCGTATATGTAATTTATAATTATCTTATCTAAAACTGATGTTTATAATAGTTGTTATTATTTTATGTTAACGTATATATCAACAATGAATTGTTGAAACAGTTGACGACACTTCAGAATATGATTAGATTGATTATCTCTAATTATTATAGGATACGCATAAAAATACTTACAACTAACTCTTGAGATAAGTTTGATACCGTTCGAGATGACATTCATCTTCTGCACGTAGATACGGGATTGGACAATCGTAGTAATCGTCATACGGTCAGTGTGTTTCAGCGACACCCTGCTTGGTTTCGCTTAGTGGCAACAATATCTCGTTTTGTAATTTCTTTACTGTAAGTTCAGGAGTCATGGGAGCATTAAAACGCCTTTCATGCTCATTCGATTGCGTTCGATCTACTTCAATCATCACTTTGAAACTATCTGTTGTTTCATCTAGAGCAGTGTTGGAATCTCTAACTTAATTAAAAGATTACTTCTCGATGAATTGTAGTATCAAACTATCGTCGGTCAATCTCTTTTTCTACGTTGTCCATGAAATAAATTTGTATTTTCTTCAGATACTTAAAAAAATGAACCAATCTGATAATATACTTTTCCTTTTCTTTAAATGTTAACGTGAAATTATTGTATTGTACAATATTTGTTGCTCCAAATGATGTCACTTGAAAACATGAAATGTATTTTATAATATGCCGAACGAAATATATGTATAGACTTGTTTGTAAATCCAGTTACGTAGGTAAAAGAGGTTCTGGTGGTTCAACCAGTTGTGACAAATAACCTTTGCTAGTGGAGCAGCACATATCAGCACTTTTTTGTTAAACTTGACTATATGAGCATACTATATTCAATGAACCAATTCTGTCAAATTAGGATACATCTTGTAATCAGAACCTTTAACGTAATTGAAGGTTTTTTTATTGCGATTATTAATTGGTTCTAGTTCTTTCTTGTTCTCAGTCTGTTTTAATTGTTGATCATCCAGCTGTTGGACTCGTTCATCAGTTTTTTCATTAGCTCTGGAATTTGATCATTACATTGACTAATCGTTTAAGCAGCTCTCAAAGTAGAAATTCGGATTCTATTTACGTCTAAACGTATTTCTTATTGGTGTGTTGCTTCAGTAGCTCTTTTGGTTCTATCATCTCGTAGATGTTCCGATATTTTGTTTCTTCGGTGGCATTTTAAATAATCTGAAGAATATAGCTCCACTTTTCTATTTATATAAATAAGTTGTTGTTTAGGATTGTTATTGAAGTGATGAGTACACTTACCAATTATGATTATTGTTCACTTTCTTATAATCAAAATAGCTAATCACTTCGTCCGGTACATTTAATTTATAATTATCTTATTTTAAAATGATTATTTTATGTTTATTGACATATGACAAAAATTAAGTTAGTTGTTATGCTTTTTGAATAGATTTTATTTTTTTTATTTCATTATTTTTTATCAATCACATAAAAATACTTGTACGTACTCATTTTCATGACAATCGGTTGAACGAGAAAGTGTAGAAATCTTTTTATCGCAGCGCCACCTGGTTCATCACTTCCTATTTCAAAAGGCACATATGTATAACAATTTTCATAATGATCGGTTAAATAGTTTCTGAGTTTATAGATGGCAGACATACAAAACACATTCTTTTTTAAATATATAAATAGCCTATCATTTGCGCAATCACGTGTTCTTACCGTATACCAATTTTTGTAAAGATCGGTTCAGCCATTCTCGAGTTATAGCGGGACATACAGATAGACAGACATACAGACAAAAATCTCAAAAATGGTAAAACTGATATCAGTCAGTCATAAAATGAATATTTATGACGAAAATCGACTAAAAAAATTGAGTGTACAGACAGACTCTAGAGATTTATATAGTAGTATAGATATTAGATATAGATACATTTGATGTCTACAACAAACACGTTGCATGTTACATTCCGGTACGGTGCGGTACACGAGCATAACTAATTAGTATCGTGCGTATACTTCCGTGAGCTGGCTCTGTGTATTCCAATACATTCTTACAGGGAGGTTTAATAAAACAAAACGCGCCTATCATCAGTTGAGCCGTAATCACTACGTTTCTATTTATTGATTTGTTGTTTTGTGTTATAATTATGTTAAGTGAAGTAGAAAGTTGACGGCAGGGAGGCAGCTCGTATCGAATAGTCTTGGAAGTGAGTGTGAGCTGAAGTTTCGCAATACGAAGAACAAGGAATGGTGATTAGAAGTGCGTAAAAGATCTCATCGAACTTATCTACAATGGGCGAAGTTGTGACCGGAAGATGACACGTGATGTATATATATATACATATATATTCTGTAAAGTTACTGTACACAATTTCGTCTTCTACCGAAACTGTAAATAAAAACAATATTGAACGTATTAAACAGCTCCTGCAAGCACTCCAAATTTTTAGTAAAATTAGTCGCAATAGTTCCTGTCCCTAATTAAGTCGGTAAAATTTAGTTTAGTTTTATGTCTCCTCTCAAGCCTCCCGCCGGACGAGCGAGGAGCGTCATGTTTTATGTGACACACGCGCCGCTCGCCTCAGTATGGTGTTATTAAATGTGTCTTGCGCATTTTAATTCGTGCTCGCAACGTAACGCGAGACAAAGTACCCTCAGCGACATATATTTTGTACTAGCTCGTTAAAGTAATCGGTCGGTCTGTTATTCGTTCCTTAAATACGTAATATATATAATATTAAATTCAAACCCTTTTATGCCTCTGTGATTTGTTTAGTTTCCATTACAAAACAGGTAGGAATATTGGTTATAATGGTTAATAATAAATGTAATGGTGTATACTAAAAGTTAAAATATCATGTATTTTAATTTAATCAAAATATCAAGTAATAGTTGCTTAAAATTTTTGGAAAGTAGTTTAATTAATAATACATATGTGTGCTTGTGTGGAGCGCCCCATTGAGAAACATTCATCTCCGATAGCTCGCAGGATTACGCGGCAAATTGATTTACTTCGGACCCGGGCTGCCTCGCGCCTATTTTTCACTGCTGGTACATGAGGTTGCTGCTGATTGATGAGAGGTTTTAACATTTCCTTTCTGTGTAATTTTTCTTCATTTCCAAAATTTAACACTTTCCTTGTTTTAAGACATTTGAAACACAACTTCTATTTTTACTACTTTTATAAATCGAAAATATATTTTTCGACTTGTTCCGAGCATTGTTGTGGTTCTGGTAATTATAACGTATACTAAAATTCCCGATAAATTTCGTTGAAGTTCGGTATTCACGTGTTATGAATATTAGGAATAACACTCGGATACTATTATTACTATATTAATTTAGTTAAAGAGCAATTCGAATTTGGCCCCGTGTATTACTTTACCTCCAGTCATGGACAACAACAACAACAACAGCCTGTAAATTCCCACTGCTGGCCTCTCCCTTTGAGGGTTTGGAACATATTCCACCACGCTGTTCCACTGCGGGTTGGTGCAATACATATGTGGCAGAATTTCTATGAAATTTGTCACATGCAGGTTTCCTCACGATGTTTTCCTTCACCGCTGAGCACGAGATGAATTATAAAGACAAATTAAGCATATGAATCAGCGGTGCTTGCCTGGGTTTGTGCTGAAGCGACTAATGGATTTATAGAACTCCCACAAATCTGTAGCCGAAGAGACTGAGCGTAATAAAAATATACCCGTATAAGTACAACAAGTAGTGGAAAGGTCGGTTACGTTCAATCGGGTGCCACGGAGAATAGTAACGTCAAAATGCTAATGTAAAAGTCCTTCTTACCATAGACAAATCAATAGTTTAAGCTTTATGGAAAATAAAATGTTTGAGAAACTTCCTTTGTATCATACGTAGGCGGGCAAATGGACCACGTGGACAGCCCATATACATATGTACATTAATAGGTACTGTATAAAATATTACGCATTTCAGCATCAGCTATTCGCCAACAGCATTGTGAGCTACATATTGCACTCGCTTTATTACACTTGCTATTGTTCTCTAATTTTTGAAAACTTGTAAATTAAATAAAAAAAGAAACAAATAATTCATTCTAATTTTTTTTGCCTTTATGTCGGTATAAGAACTTTGTGAGCATGCTGCCCATAATTCTAACTTAATTTGTTGTGAATGCATTTTTAGGCGTAGAAGTTCAATAGACGTTATAATTCGACTGTTCCGTAACTCCAAACGATGAAACGCACACTTCGCCGTTGTAACGGGCGCACAGCACTCGATCACTGAAGACGATCGACACTCGGTCTCAATCAATACAGAGCTAATACAATTTACATATAATAATATCTTGATCTCGTTCCTACGACGACGCATACAGCAGAGATAATATCATCCTTGAATAATCGACTATGCATCAATTTATCGCCCTAATCCAATAACCGACGCGAGGCTATTGTTTCGTACTCGATTGCAGTAATTACACGAGTCTCATGACATTTGCCTTTGAGAACGTGTGTGTCGCGGGCTGTCGCATAATCAAAAAATCGAATATTTTTTTAAAAGGACTTGAATCGTTATTATAAAAAAAACTATATTAGGTGAAACAAACACCTCTTCGGAATGTAGATTCTAGCGATAAGAACCGCAAAGAAACTCAGTAGTTATTCTTTTCCAAGATATGAAATACAAAGCTATGTTAGTTAAAAAGAATTATAAGTCTATGTATATTCACTGTGACACTCTTGTTTTATTATATTTATATATAATTTATCCTGTCTGCCAACAAATTCTAGCTACATGATTTTTATCATCTATATAATCTTGTGTTGTTTATGTAAAAAATGCTTCAGATATTTATTTTATTACGAATTATTTGAATTTTAATTTAGGAATTTTGCTATACAGATCTTGCCCCAAGATGGATTTATGGGCAGGTTTAAAACATCGGAATTGTTGGTTTTTGTCAGTATTTATAATTAAAAGAAACCATTAAATAAATTTGGAGTAAATCCGATGAAAATATATCTTTCGTTGATGTATGTATTTCTTAACAAATTACCCACGACGAGTTTTCAAATAATATGTCTTAATTATGCTGTATAATATATGTTGGAAGCTATTTTTCGACACAAGTGTTCTTATGCAAGGGGTAATTTAACCGACCGTTCCAACAATAATATGACAACTCATCGAGCGCGCGACGCTTTGTGTTAAAATACAGAAGTTAAGCGGGCAGCTGGCCATAGCGACTGTGCAGAGACGGTTATCGGGAACGAAAGCTCAGAGTACTCCCCGGGGGGTACGTTTAATATATATTTTAGGTGATTTTAGACGTTATTGTATGATACGAGTAAAACCTTAATATTCGGTAAACTAAAACTCGATAAATAACTATTATAAACTATTATACACTGGGGTCCTAGCATGCTTTGTCAAAACTGAACACAGTTGTACGAGACGTGTTTGTTAATGAGTGAGCACAAAATATATAATTAAAAGTCATGTTCGCAGTCTCATCCCGAACGGGAGCAGGTCGAGCGCTCCGATGTTTCTGAAAACAAAGAATCCGCGGCTCCGGCGACGCGGGCCGAACGCGCCGCTCGCACGCACCGCCGCGCGCCGCGCCGCTTGTACTGTACACTCGTTTACTAAATTAAACATGGCCTTTGAGTGTTGAGTGCTTGTGAGATGTAATTATTCTTAGCGGGTTGTTGTTGACTGAGACATATTAAATTCATTACTTCCCTGCGTGAGTTTTGATTTTGGATTACCGCCGAGCCGCAGCGCCGGTCTCTTTAGTTATATCATATTGATGACGATGCTTTAGCTATTTTTATATTGTGTTCGGAAACTCTTTTTAACTTTTAAATTGTTGATTGTAATTATGCGATGCAATCCGCTACGTATTGAACGTTGATGAGGACCTCGAAGGTCGTTCTGCAAAAATATTCCAGTAAAACCGGTAAATACAATGTTAATACTAGAACCAGAAAAAATATTGTAATGTCTACTTTCCGTCTGCATAACGTAAAGAGAACGTTTTTGGGTGATGGTATAGTAGTATGTAACTAATTTACCATTTGAAAAAATAATAATATTTTTAGACACAATTAATCAATTAACTATTGCTCATTCGAATAATACTTTGTGAATATAAACATAGGGTTGGATTTGCGCTAAGTCTTAAACGCAGTACTGCTTAAGAACAATGACTGTAGGTAGATACCAACCTTTTTCTAAATCTTGGTTGGCTTGCGGGACGAAGCTATTTGTTAGCAATTGTATGCTATATGTATCTTCTGTCTGGAAGTTGAAATCTGAAATATTGGTGGAGTTAAAATATTGACGATTTATTCAGAGTTTACTTCAATAAAATATATTGGATTTTTATTTTGATTTATACCATTTATCAAAATGTCCTTTACGAATGAATGTAATAATAAATTGTACTAAAATTTATTTAAATAAAGGTAATTATATATAAATAAAAATGAAATATAGCTACTGTACAAATTAGGACCGCGTGAAATGGTGGCGAGAATGCTAACAGCGTTTCACGTTAAATTGCAATGTTGGTATTGCGGGCTGATATGAATCACCTGAATAATTAATTTATTGAATTAAACTAATTTAATTGTAATCTAAAACATACACAGTGTTATTTTTGACACAGTTTCCTGTATCTGTTTTCGCCAATAATCTCATGAAAATAATAAAGTTGTCGTCTCATACGTGGACGTTTGTTTTAAAACACGTTATTCATCACGACCCAGAAAGAAGACTTCTCACTTTCTGTATTGAAGCAATCAATAAGGAGCACTTTGTTAGCTTCGCCTCGCCTGAGCCACTTCATTATTTAAAAAGTTTGAACAAATCAGAGATAAGAAATCTATGAAATGAGTCTTCCTCAATCAGCGCCGTGTTGAAATAAAAAAATTGCTATATAGAAACGTACGTATGTCACAAAAAGGTCTGTAAATTTTATAAATTAGGAGTATTTCTGTATAAAAGCAAAATTTTTTATATGTACACAGATAACAAATTAACTTACTTAGTGATCTATAAGTTTTATTTAATAAATTAAAATGGAAAGGTAATCTTCGAAGATTTTACGTATGAGACGGCCGGTCTCAAAGAACACGAGTGCACTGTGCGAGTGTATACACAGCCAAACTCCATACTGCGGCTGGTACTGAGAATAAGCTATCTTGACGGAAATCATTTTAGTTTCATTCACACGACTCGGGAACTAAGCCGAGGAGCTAGAGGTCAATAACCCTATGTGTAGTTGGTTTCTCAGATACGCAGTTGACTTGATAAAATCGTCTTCTATTTCATAAATGAACGTTGATGACGCAACTCGCCAATTTTCATCAAAATATTCTTAAGCAAATGTTCGGGGTAATTTCAGTAATAATTACTGAAATTACCCCGAACATTTGCTTGAAAGTTATACAGAAACTTGTTGGATTTAGATTAAGATATATAAGAAATATTCACTACCATTATGTATTTATAGAGTTATCGACAATAATAATTGTAAATATCGAAAGCGTTTACAAAAATATTTCGCGCGAGCAAATTATTCCAAGTTCGAAAGCCAAACAGCGCAACGAAATACGTCGAATCAGTTTGAGTAAATATTTTTTTCTGCAAATATAGAATTCGTCGTTTATTTTTGCGTGTTTGTTTGTTCGTGAAAATATTGCAGTTTACTTAATTGCATGGCTGTATTTATATTGTTTTAGGTAATATAACTCTATCACTAGGATTTTTTAACTGACAACAACTTACTTTAGTAATTAATAGTTGTTATTACAATATAATAGTTTATATTTAAACTGCGACTGAGTAATAAAGATATACTCGGCAAATTACGAGACCACATACTATTCCATAAAATAAATATGTAAGCATGAATTTAAAATGGTTTATTTCAATGTAATAACTTAAGGAAAGAGTGACGACTGAACATTTTGCGGTCTTATCGATCGATCGACCTGTATGTCCATGTAAAAGGAGATGGAATAAATGATATTCCGTTATTTAAACAAATAATGCGTGCGAGTAGTTTGTATAAATATGTAATTGTATGAGCGTTGTTCGCCTGAAACATATTAGTCACGGCACGTAACAAATGAACGCGAAGGCTCGCACACATAAAACGAATCGACAAAATATTTCAATGGAGGAAGCAGACGGCTGATAAATTACGGGCAGCGTGATTCTGCTTTAAAAGTATTTTATTATTCACCTGCCGCGCCGCACGCACACTGACGCGCGAGGTCCTGCACACACATCAAATATTGCACGCATATGCACGCTTTGTTGTTTGTCACTAATAATATCTAACCAATTACCATGTTACTGACTCCCAATGATTTTTTTTTTTCTAAATGTAATTTTTGTAGATGATAAAAAAGCGTGGAGTTAATACCTGTTGACTTCCAAGCAGGATACATTAATTGAAATAATTGTATTTAATTAACATGACGCTGTATTTTTTAAATGTTAAAAAAGAGTAACTACTGAGTTTCTTGCCGGTTCTTCTCGGTAGAATCTACTTTCCGAACCGGTGGTAGCTTCACCTAATTGTAAAATGACGATTCAAAAGTGCTTATAAAAGCCTACTTGAATAAAGTTTATTTTGATTTTATTTGATTTGATTTGATTTGAATATAGCAAACGATGTCATTAGATACAGAATTTACTAGAATCAAAATCAAGATATACTCTATTTAAGTAGGCTTTGACAAGCACTTTTGATTTGTCATTTAACAAACTGTATCGAACAAAACTACCACCGGTTCGGAATGCAGATTCTACCGAAAATAAATTTAAATATACAACGTTACGCTAGTTAAATACTATTATATTTGTATTTATATAATCTTGTATTGTAGAATATGCATTCTTTACCAATTTATTTTTACAAGTAATGTAAATTTAGGAATCGGCATATTTAAAAATATCTGCGGAGTTTCATCATACTAACGGATACCCCAAGAAGGATTTATTGACTTTAAGTAGTCGACCTGACGTCATAACCTTATCCTTACTCATCGTGCACACACAATGATTCAATGAATTTGATCAATGTTACGGCCACTACTGAATATTGTATTTAATTAAAACGTCAAAAATCTGCTGTTGATTGTCACGAGTGAACATATAAATTATTTGTATATAAATACGAGGTCGTTTGACATCGGCTCAGAACGCGCTCGTCGGCCCATTCTCTTCAGATCCTTTCACATGCTCAACAAAAGTATTACGCTACGCTGAAGGGCCGCGCAAAGGCTATCACTACGCGGAATGTAATTAAATCCGCCTCGTGATATCAGTACAGTCGCGTCACTTTAAATCTGCTTATATATTGATATCAACTGTGAGGATGGAGCAGTAAATGTGCATATGAAAATACAAACTTATACCTTTATTGAGCGTATGGAAATATCATAATAATGAAAAAATGTCGTATTTGATATTTATGTTTCCGTATTTTATATTTCATATCCCTCAAAAAATTCGACGTTTTCATCAAGTCAAACGAAACAGGTGTTTTATTGAGGAACTAAAACGGCAACGTCAAAAATGATGAAAACAGATCAATTAAAATGAATTCGCGGACACAATCAGAGTCGGCAGTCGATGTAAAAACTTTAACGACGTGCGTCGTGCGAGATGAAACGAAGGCTGTCCGTATTAAAATCGATACACGCCACAGAGCAACACAAGCCGCGACGCGAGCGAAAGTTAATCAGACAAGACCTGTCGATCGTAGGCAGCCGGAATGTGATGTCGCGGCCGCGCCTTGTTGCCACATCACCTAAATTATTTTATTTACATTCGGGTTCATGTGTATTTCACACATCAAACATTTATTAGTATATTTTTTTTTAAATATAGGAAATGGATCTTCTAGCTACAATTAAGTAGTGTTTGCATGAATTCCTCGCTTCATTGTATATTTAGCTAACGTGGTTTTTAATCTGTACTAATATTATAATTGCGAAAGTCACTTTGACTGTTATTTCCGGTTTAGATGAAATTTGTTACAGTGATAGTTTGGGTCCTGGGGTACAGCAGAGGAGCCAGAGGAGCTTACATCTGGAGTTTACAGTTTGTGTGCTACAAGTGAAGTTATAAATATCTCACACGGGTATATGCACTTAAAATAATGATTCAAAACTGCCGGAAACCTACTTGTATAAAGTATTTTTTATTTGTGTATCGTAATAGTGTTTAGCTAGTGCGGCCTGAGACCAAGAGACTGGCCACGTCGGGCCATCGCATACGTTATTGTATTTTGCGGAACGAACACAACAACTCGTGCCTCGTCTCTATGCTTACGGATGACGCATTCTTTTTTTATAGTTTTCCGCCAACAGTTACCGAGAAATATGACTCGTCTTAATTTTGAAAATGAGTTTTGGGAACTACAACAACATATTTTTTATTATTAATTAAGATTATTTGGGTAACTGTAAATACTAGAATGTTCGTCAAAACGACGCCTTCGTTAAGACTGAATTATTTATCTGACTTTTACAAAATAATCAAAAATAATTGGTATTATCAAATGTTAAATCTTACTACTTTAAAGACTTCGCAATGGTGATCACGATTAACCTGTACTAGATTTCGGCTAACCTAACGTGTCTGAAATGAACTACTTCGCAGAAACTTTGTTCTGCGAAAACTATTCAATGGTATATAAGTTTGAAGATAAGAAATTTAACTTTGCGTTATATCACAAACGCACGCATTCCTTTTTCAAACACCTTTAGCAGTCGCTGAAATGTCGGATAGTCGAATTCAACTCGGAAATGCTCTTCCAGATTTGCAAACAATAATGTTCCACATACTTGTTTTGTTGTATCTTACTCGGCTGTGCGACCCAGTCGCTATAATTAAGAGTGAGTAAGTAAGAGAAGATCACTTTCTGTATCTCTACTCAGTTCCTAATTTTAGACAAGGAATGTTTAAATATCAAATCTGTAAATATTTTGTACACCATTGTTGAACTATAAAAGTGTATATTATGTTGTTTTCGAAGGAATTTTCTCCAATTCACTGTTAATCCTCATTTAAAGTCAAAGTTTAAAAAGATTTAAACTTTTAACTGTTCATAATAAAAGCGTTAGGCTTGCTCATTGACTGTCAAAAATACTACAGGAAATAAACACTAATTGGAATTACATACTCTCTCTGCATTGTGTAGAACCGGCGAAAGAAGCCCACCGTATTTCATTTTTAACGATTATTGGTTTTAAGAACACATCGAAGTTCCTTAATAATTGGTACCAATTTTACAACTGTTATTTTTTTATATTTTGTTATTTATATTGGACTTTGAGCATGAATGTGGATGGATATAGAGTTAGAGGACGACCGAGGAAGCGATGGATGGATTGTGTAAAAGATGATATGGTTAGAAAGAAGATGAGATGTGATGTTACGTCTGACAGAGAAGTATGGCAGAGAAGACATGCTGCGCCGACCCCAAATAACATTGGGATAAGGGCAGGAGGATGAGGATGATGATTATATTGGACATATAATTTAAGGATTAAAATTGTTTTTTATGCTGCTTACAAACAAATACTTTCGAATATATTATTTTCATCCTTGCCGAATGAATTGATACGAATAGGTAAATAGTTGAAATTTCGTAAATATATCAGTCGAAAACTATATTACTTGGATCGTAAATTCATAATAGGCTGAAAAAAGGACCAGGGGTTTAACGTCAATGTATGAAGGTTCGACAGAGACCTATAAGCCTCGACGTACCCTCGCAAATGAGCTTATATTAAATTCCAAGGAGTATCCATTGTGTACCATAAACTATCATAAGCGGTCTTCAGCTGTAACGAGTCTCCAGGAATATACCATAATGTGAGACAACATATTATTGGCGTCGTCGACTGGCGGAATGACAGCTCAGAGCTGACTCGGGTTCGTAAGTTGAGGTTCCCATATTGAGTTCGTCAGGGCATCATAAAACGAAACTAGATGTAAAAGATAAAGCATTTTATATTCTAAAATAAAGTACTGTTTTGAAAGGCTTTTTAACTTTAAAGCGTTTGAGATTGAAAAAGTATTCGCTGTGCATACGTTTCTGTATTAATCAAGCAAAAAGCGCCTCCAGAGCTCTCGCGAGTAGTTCGCGAGCATCGCGCTGAGAGCTGTGTTAGTTGGCTAAATTATTCCGGAAGATTCTTTATATTTCGTTTTTCTTTCTCAGTTTAAAAAACATTGTTTTATATAATGTTTATTTAGAAGAATGTTCTATTTTTCTCTCCAGCCAACAGAAATAAATTAGCTTTCATTGATTATACACGTAAACAATAAATTAAGTCATAGATATAAAATCGAATGATTTTGGTGATTTACGTAACCAAACATAATATTATATTATATGGGTATTGATATCGAAACAGAATATTAAATACGGTGTTTTGTGACATGTTTGGCATAGATTACTTTTATAGATTAATGGTTTAAAGAAAAATAAACTTACAAGTAATTTTATTTTATTTTGAAAATGTCTTGTGTTTCAAATTTTCCGATAGCTATTAAAAATTTATCCACTTGAGTTTTATATAATAAATTTGTTCCTATAAACTACTTTGTTCCTAAACAGGAGCGAGTTGAAAAATGATCGTGCCGAGTGCTCGTTACTCGTACTACGACAAGCTGGAGAGCTTATTTCACAAGTAATCGAACGGGAAACGGCTTAGTGATCTTTTAAAGTTGATTATTGATACTTAAATATTAATCAAAGTAATATTTAACCAGTCATAAAACAGCTACATCGAGCTGGAAGCGCTGAGTTTTTAAGAGCCTTGTTTGCGTTTATAATATATGTCGTATCAGCGGCGCAGGGTGTGACGTGCAGGTGTCGATCGCTTCATTTAGATTTCGATCGATTATTCTTCTTACGAGCAAGTGGTTAAATGTATTGCCCACTAATTGTAAATTCATATGATTTACAGTAATAAGAATATTCTTATCAATATTTCACAATAACCCATTATTTGGTTGGGTCGAAAAATTCTCAATAACAACCCCAAGACTAGAAGTTGGAACTGCTCAAGCTCACTCTCGCGCGTAAAAAAGAAAGTAAGGCCGTTGGTTCTGCGCCTGCACTTTTCCAGGCTGAATCCACCGGTTATGTAATCATTTACATCGACAGCATAACAAAACGAAACGGGACTATCCCAGTTTTCAGATAGCCGTATTATTAATTTTTTAAGAGAAATAAAAGGTTTTTCATTTCAATTCTCCTATTAAGACGCAATCGTGCTCTGCAACGACAAAAGTTACATTGTTATAAGTTATATCTGTTGACCGAAGCGGATAATCTTGTTATAAGTTTCTGAAAAATATAATATGAGCGTAAAAACAGCTCACCGCTCCAAACATTTGTTGAACGCGTCTGCTATTTCACAATATTAACTTAATACGTTTAAGTTGCTCAGGAGAAGTTTTCTCCCGCAGTTTCTGTACGAAGCAGGAAGCTGCTCGTTTAAGCCCGTGCTGCTCCCAATACCGCTAATAATGTTATTCTTTGCCTTACCTCGAGGCCGAGAGCGAGCTCGTTCCATTAAGATTAGTCTTTTTAAAGAAAATAGGACTATTCTTAATGTATTAATTTCTTAGAAACACACTTTCGTCTTACCTCTTATATAACAGGACGAAATACTTCACAGAGGTTGAACACCTTTGCAATATAGCAAGATTATAAAGCTATTTTATTGAATAAGATTTGAATGTTGAGCCTGTTCCAGTCACGTGGAGGAAGACCAAGTACCTACTGGTCAGTCAATCTGACACAAGAACTAAATTATAAGTAAATCGCTCTGCCGTGGAAGGCAGAAGTATCCCCAGACAGCAATCTATCCGGCGAACTGGTATTTAGTTAATGAGATGCACTTCGTTATGTACATATTCATTAAGTCCCAAACGGGGACGCCGAATAATCCAAATTTAACGAGAATGAAACCACAGGGCGCGGCTCGTTAATGATAAGAGGAAAACTTATCAAAAACGAACACGTAATTAATGTTAGTTAACAAAACTTTGCTAATAGTAATCGCGTCTAATTGTCACGCAAATGACAATAATTACATCGTTAAGCGTTAAACTTTTGGGATTCTCAGAATGGGAGATTGAAAGGGGAGACTTTTAATTGAAGAGACCGCGTCGATCACGCGCGGGAGCACCGTGTGACGTTAAGTCTATAAGAGAGGAACTATGTAGCAAAGGAGGAGGGTGGGAAAATTAGTTTGACGTCTTTAGCATATTTTAAGGATAAAACACTCCTTTGACGCTATTACTCGATATCCAATAACATGAAGGTCAAATGAACAATTTGCCGTATATTTAACTTTCAATAATATCATACATAAATATATAATATAAGATGATTAACCGCCGAGCGTAAATATTTAATGATAAAGAAACCCCGTGTACACTAACAAAGATACGGACTCAATAACCGAGAGGCATAACGTATACGCGGAGGTATAATAAGGGGGGGGGGGGGGGGGCCATTAAAACATAACGCGGGCTCACGCAGCCTAACTTTGCTTGTTATACAAAGTTTTAAAAGAAAGGAAAATACGTTCTAAAGATTTTTTATCAACGCGGTGAAAATGAAGAACTGGAGGTTCAATTTACTCGAACAGATATTGCTTCGGCGCCCAAATCAGAGGTCGTTTGCATATTTGATTGTAACAAAGATATTCTTTACGTTTAGATTGACGTCGGGGCGATTAAGGTCATCATTTTGAGCTCGTACTTGTGCGAGGAGCCAGTGAAGGTCGTGCATGTTTAACCTTCATACAATAGCAGAAAACATTTTGCGTAACGGATTCTTAGAATACCGAGGTATACCGCATAGCGCTGCAATGAGTGATTTACATCGCGTCACGCTCGTCATGTTTATTATTACCTAATTATTGTAGAACAAAGTCCATCCATCGCGTCTGTCTGTCTGAAGGCGATAAACTCATAAGCTTTCGAAAATGTTTTCATACAAAACGGAGTTGTTTAGGTGCATTGATACAGTTTTGTAGTTATTTGCTAAAATATTACGTCTGTCGGAAAAATGATGACACTTGGAAGGATTACTATGTGCACCGCGTAAAACAAAAGAGTTATAAATGCAGTACTTTTTAACCATATTCCATAGACCCTTACGTAAGTATACGTGCGACGCCGGGACTGGACGCAAGTCACGTAGTAAACGTAAAGACAGGTGACACTTAGTTTGTGACCTGAGTTTTCTGTTAGGTTACTTCTTACACATCTCATAAATATTTAATAAATAAAAATATCTAGTGGCTTGTCGTGCTACATGAAACGGCAAACTGCCCGTAACAGGACTATGGAAATAGTATTAATAAGAGGAGAGGATGATGTAATGCTTCTTTAAAATGCTATTTAAAGCAGTCTCAGTTGCTGATGAAACTCTTTCATATTATTCGCATATAAATTAATTTCAAAATATAATTTATTCAAGCAGGCATTTTACAACAATCTATTAAGTGAAATGTAGAATGTACCGAGAAGGACCAACAGGTGATACAGTAGTTCCCTTTTCATTTAAAATACAAAGTTATACTACTTAAATACAATTATATATTTATGTAAACAATGTATCCTGCATGGAAGTCCACAAGTATTGGTAGTTTTTTAAGTATTTTTCACAATTGATTTTTAATTCATGCATAAGGCAAAGTTAAAAACTTGCTAGGAAGGATCTATTACCTTCGCGGAGTCCAATATCCAATGCTATTGGATACTAACCGTAGTATCAACGTCTCGGTGTATTACAATTTAGCATTTTAACATTTTTAGATTATAAAGTACACATTTTATTTTATGAGCTAAACTAAATTATATGTTATAGACGACGCGTGGAGTTGACTTAAATTTTCTCAAGGCAGATTTTTTCTGTTTCCGAACCGGTGGTAGTGTTTAATTGGACCATCAATAAATAAGTTTTTAGTGTTTGATTTGTTGTTTCTTTCTATTTTATGACAAATTATGTGATGTATAATTTTTAACCGACTTCAAAAAAAGGAGGAGGTTCTCAATTCGTCGGGGCCTTTTTTTTTTTTTTTTTTTTTATTTTTTATGTATGTTACCGAATTACTCGAAGATGGCTGGGCCGATTTTGACAATTCTTTTTTTGTTTGAAAGGGCATGTTTTACAGGTGGTCCCATTGTCAGGAGATCAGGATCTGATGATGGGATCCTGGAGAAATCGAGGGAACTCCTCAAATTTTATAGGCATACCTATAGTTATTTTGGTTTTATTCAAAGTGCCTTGGTCATATGCTCACGAAAAGTGACATTTGATGAAGTCGAACTGATGATGAAGACCACAACTGGTAATCAGAACCTATTAGTAAGTAACTATTTTACGGGTTTAGTTCTATTTCTTTAAGATAGTCGTCAAGCAATTGATGTTAGTAAACATGTCTATGATGAAGTCTAGCTGATGGTGGATTACCCGGAGAATTCCTCAATGATTAACGGCATTGCATCGGGAAAAATGGTATTGTCTAATTGGCGATGAGCAGTTAACATTAGGCTATTGTAACTTAGGTAACGCTTAATTTGAGTTGGAGTCCACATCGTATTGAAACGGTGTTGAGTTATGTTTAGAGTCGAAAGCCGAAATGTACTGAGTATAATAAAGTGAATGATAAACACTACCAATTGTAATTATAAATAACAAAACAACACTGAAAAGCATTAAATAAATTTTTATAAATAAAAAAAAACCGCCTTCAAAAATGAACTAAAAAGAAAAAAATAATCAGTTACATCCATATCCAATTTACGATTTTTTAATCACCTTTTGAAGTCGGTGCCAACAAAGTAAATAAATTCCTATATTGAAATCATTTAATTTGTATCGATAGTAAGGTTTGTCTAATGGTGTCATCTATACAATAAATAGATTTAGTTTTTGTATGTATGTATTATGTACCTATATTAGCAATGTCGGCACCGACTTTGAGAGGTGATTAAAAAATCGTTAATTGGATATGGATGTAACTGATTATTTTTTTCTTTTTAGTTCATTTTTGAAGGCGGTTTTTTTTTATTTATAAAAATTTTATGTGACTGTGTGCATTCCACCAACCCGCATTGGAACAAACCTTCTCCTCAAAGGGAGAGGAGGCCTTTAGCCCAGCAGTGGGAATTTACACGCTGTTGTTGTTGTTGTTTGTTGTTGAATAAATTATTTAGATTTGAATTTAATTATTTATATATAGATGAAGGCAGTGTCCGGGAACTAGCGCCGTTCCTTTATTGTATTTTGTTTGTAAATATTCTTCTTTTAATATTCTCAGATCCCTGTTATTTAAAGACGCATTTTAAGCAAGTGGCTGGCGTCGTTCCTCCACGAACGCTACGAGATAAGGCCGAGCAAAGAAGGCGATACAAATGCATGAGACGCATTTCGTTCCTTCGGTCTAAATGTAGACATTTCGAATCTTAATACGACATCCTTAGACGGACGATGCCGCGTTTTGATGCCATATTTATATTTATTTATTAGTTCATTATACCGAAAGAAATAATTCAAGATCATTTGATAAAGCAACATGATTTTTGCAAGATTGAAAAGAAATTCCTAAGTGAGAAAGGAAAATCAATGTAGTTTAGTTATCAGTTATCCAATCATTTAAAAAAAAAAACAGTTCATTCGACGGTTAAAAAAATGAGATTTTCAGGATTATCGTAAGTTGCATCGACTTTGAGTAAAAGCTTTGTATACAAAGAATTCCAAACTATTGAAGAATACTCCATAATAAATCAGACAAACGTATTGTATGTCAAAATAAGTGCGTAAGTATTTTAACTATTAGGTAGACTTCATACAGTTTTCGTCGTCGCAGACTCGCTACGCTCTGTGCTCACCGATTTACGTGCCCTCCAATGAAATCATTTTTATGTTGAATATAATATCTTTTATTTATTTTCACCTGTTATTAGACGTGTTGATGTTTTATACGATGGGCCCGACACCGATATACCGATGACGTTAAAGCTTGCTTGCTTGTTTTCAAAAGTTTATATATTTTAAAATGAGTATTTTTATATGGTTTTGATATTTACTAGTTTGCAGTAGTTAGCAGCTCGTGTCGCTACAGAAAAAAACCTGGTCATGCGTTGACTGTCCCTTCGTCAGCGTTTTTACGGTTTTTATCGCAACAATTTCGTATTGCTACAAAAACGTGTAAAATATTGAAACTTACTAACTTTGGCATACTTGTACTAACTATATTATTGAGATATATTGCTGCTTGAAGGGGTGACTGAGCATTAGTGTTATAATAGGCGCAGACCACGGGGAGCATGACGTCTTAGTTCCCACGGTTGAGGGCGTAAATAAAAATCTACCCCATGCTAACTTTCATAATACCCATTCGATGCAGTCTAACGTCTTCGAAGCGGCCAGCTAGGAAGTTCTACCTTTATAACATGAGTATCATCTCGGCTACTTAGTAAATGTATGGATGTCAATGTCAAAATAAATTTCGGTTTTAATTTTATTATAATAAAATTATTTATCGATCCATTTCTTATTAAATTGACATCAAGTTTATTCTTAACATCAAATTATTCGAAATAGATATTTGGAATTTCATGATTTACTGATTTCGCTTTTTGTTCTCAGAGGTCGTGACGAGTGAGGCGATGCCGAGCAAGTCAAGCGTCCCTACGATGAGCCGCTTGTTGTAATGCTGTGCTGGTGACACTCTAGCGGCATAATAGTGACTTTATGTGTTTATAGTGTTTATAAGTTTATACAGTTAAATGTTATATTCTAATAATGATAGGACAATCATTAATTCCCAGCCGGACCTCTTAACATGTCCCCAATGTACTAATGGGAGACTATTCAGAAGCCAAAAAGGCTTAAAAATTCATACAACCCGCTGTCATAGCCTTCCATTAGAAAAATCAAATGATACTTTTTCTATTTTACCTACTAATTCGAACAGTGATACAGATTCAATTAATTTTGAAAATCTATTAACAAAATGTCACAAAAATATACCTTTAGTAAAAAGAATCCCTAGGGGAGCGAGAATATCTCTAGCTAGATCTTTATCCATTGTACTTCAAAATTGTCTTTCTAATAGTAATTCGGCATGGCAAAATCTTTTTACGTTTTCTTTTAAGTTTTTTCATGTCGATAAAACCCAAAATGGTTCCTTATCGACCAAATTAAAACAAAATAGTTTATTAGATAAACAAATTTCAATTCCAAAAAACTCATCACGACCTCAAAAATTTGATTTAAAGAAAAATGTTGAGAATAAAGCAATGGATGGAGATTTTAAGAATGCACCTCGCATTCTTTTTTCTAGCGATACCATCGCACCTTTTAATGATATAACGTTAGAATCCTTGCAAGAAAAGCATCCTTTGCCATACCCAACAACTGTGCTTCCGCCCCCGCCTACACAGAACAATTTTTTTACAGGTTAAGGATGAAGATACCTATGCCGCCATTATGTCATTTTCTAGCGGGTCTGCTAGTGGCATTGATGGTATCACTCCACAACATCTTAAAGATCTTGTGAGTGCCTCGGCCGGTGACGCTGGCAGGGCCCTATTAAGTGACATAACTAATCTTTGCAATTTTATGCTATCTGGTAAGGTGATTTCATCCTTTTTACCACATCTTTTTGGTGCAAGACTTTGTGCCTTTAATAAAAAAGACGGAAATATCCGTCCAATGGCAATCGGGACCACTTTTCGCCGTTTGGCATCTAAATTAGCATGTAGGCACATAGTCTCCACCCTAAAAACCAAATTTCAACCAATTCAACTCGGTTTTGGAAGCAGAGGTGGTTGTGAAGCAGCAGTACACTCTACTCGTACCTTTCTAAAAGGAAACGAGGCCGAGGTACTTCTGAAAGTTGATGTAAAGAATGCTTTTAACTCCTTAGATAGAGGAACCTTGCTTAACGAAGTCTTCTCTAATCTGCCTGAAATTTACCCATACGTTTGGCAATGTTATAGTTCACCTTCCAAATTATTTTTTGGTGAAGATACAATTCATTCTAATGTAGGCGTTCAGCAAGGAGATCCATTAGGTCCTGCTCTTTTTAGCTTAGGTATTCATAGCTGCATTTCGAATTTAAAATCTAAATTAAACGTTTGGTACCTAGATGATGGAACTATAGGAGGTAAAGTAGATGACGTTATTGAAGATTTAATTAAAATTAAAGAACAATTTGATAAAATTGGTCTTAAATTGAATTTTTCAAAATGTGAAAATTTTTTTACGGACAATTTAACTCACAAAAATATTAGTTTGGCAATAGATAAATTTAATAAAATTGCACCTAACATAAAAATTCTTCATAAAGATACACTTTGCCTCCTTGGTGCACCACTATTTGATGAGGGCATAGAGCCTTCTCTTAACGAAAAAAATAAAATATTTTCGGACAATTTTGACAGACTGGGCATTTTAAATTCTCATATAGCTTATACAATCTTAAAACATTGCCTTTTCGTTCCAAAATTAATGTACATTCTACGTGCGAGCCCAATCTGGAAATATCCTAGTCTTACCAATCAAATCGATGCCATCCTTAAAAAAGCTTTAGAAAAAATTCTAAATTTATCTCTTGATGAATATTCTTGGACTCAAGCTACACTTCCCATTCCTTTTGGTGGCATCGGCGTGAGAAAAATATCAAGTGTTGCGCTCCCGGCCTTTCTCTCTTCTGTACATAGCATTTCAGACCTTTGTTCAGAAATTTTAAAATCAAAATCTGTAAAAATCATGAATGTTACTGAGGCGATAGAGACCTGGAAGGTAAAGTGCCCTAATGATGATATCCCTAAGGAAGTTACAAAACAAAAACTTTGGGATTCTTCATTGGTTCACGCTACTCTACACAGTTTGACACAAAATTTAACAAGTGCTCAAGACCGTGCCAGGCTTCTAGCGTTATCATCTAAAGAGTCTAGTCACTGGTTGAATTCATTACCCTCTAAAAATCTTGGGACACTTTTAGATAATGAATGTTTTCGCATATCGATTGGTCTCCGACTGGGAACACCTCTGTGTTCTGAACACAGATGCCGGTGGAAAGGAGACAGACTCTTTCGGTTTACACGGTCTCTCTTGCCCAAGGAGTTCAGGTAGGCTTTTCCGCCACGGTTCTCTTAATGACATAATAAAAAGGGCTCTTGCCACCATCGACGTTCCTGCTCTTACTGAGCCTCGTGGAATTAGTCGTGATGATGGTAAGAGACCTGATGGATTAACATTGGTTTCCTGGGAACGAGGTCGGGCCCTTGTGTGGGACGCTACATGTGTTGACCCGTTGGCCCCATCTCATATCCGAGAAACAATGTTAAGAGCCGGTGCCGCTGCGGAAAAAGCTGAAGCCAAAAAAATAACTAAATATTCGTGTATTATGTCTAATTACTTTTTTTGTTCCATTTGCTGTCGAAACGCTTGGCCCTTGGAGTAGTGGTGCAAAAAGCTTCATCAAAAGTATAACACCTCGCCTCATTGCCTCCGCTGGTGACAGGAGGACTGGTTCGTTTTTTGCCCAGAGGATCGGAATTGCGATTCAACGGGGAAATGCTGCTAGCATTCTTGCCACCATTCCACGCGGTCAAGATTTATACAGTAACTAGTTTTAGTTCATATTTGTATATATATATTTAAGCATTTAATGTTGCTAATTAGTTGTACATCCATATTATTAAATGAATGTAATCCAGAGCGGGGCGCTCGGCGGCTCAAGCCAGACTTGCTCTGTGGTTTTTAATGTGTCTGTCAAATATTAACGAAGTGTTTCTCGTTCCAGGGATTTACTTTATCGCTGAGCTTTATGGGTCCCAAATAAATCTTCACGCAAGATGTTCGTGTCTCTTACGTTTACTTTATATTTCCTGATGTCGGCGACGAGATGATGGAGCAGAAATTAGTATTATGTTAATATGCATGCACTCCGTATTCTCGAAATCTAGGCAAGGAATCGGATATGACTGGAGACAGATCAAGGTTAACGGCGTTGCGATATTCTAAGCAACTTGGCTGTACTACTGCTAACTCTTCAACATCGGAATGTCACTGAAAATTCATAACTAGCATCTCAGAGTTTGCAGCTGTGAGTATATAAGTCACAACACAAACCAGTGATTACCAGCTGCTCGTTTCCTTAAAACCGATATCCCCTTGAAAGCTTAAAGCTAAATTTCGTCAAAGTTTCTCGAGTTACAAAAATAATTTAACTTCCAGTCCATTCATTTCAATATAATTAAAGCGATTGTCCGTAAAAAGATTTCAAGCATTTCAACCAGTGCGACCAATCAGATCTCCGAGCTATCGCTCCAGAAATAGGCTATAGAGACTATTAACACATTAATATATACAGTCGGTTTTGAGTATGTACTATCTAGTAATAATGACGACGAATCACCATCTAGAATGAATGTACAGCTGAGAAATATATCAGATGATCAGACTCAGTAGTCTGAACTTATACTCGTATTAATGTGAAATGTAATCACAAAACTTAAATCGAATAACAGACTTGAATTTGAAGAATAATTCAATTTTGAGGCAACGCTGCTTTCTTTTTACCATACCAAAGAAAACAAACGGTCACATACGTTAATATGATTAGCCGAAAGCCCAGCCACGGTGCGGACGCGATGTGTAGTTTCAGTTTGCGCAATAGTTAATGTTTGTCAGATTTTTGTGAGTTGGGTCAGTAACGATGTCCTTCTTGTAATAATAAACATCGCAGCCGGCTCGGTGTGCACGGTCGCGGGGTGCGGGCGCGGGGCCGAGGGCGAGGGGAGGAAATGATCAATTAGGGAAATGGCCGACGTTAATGTCGCGATTTTATCGACCGTGCCCGACCGTCTATAAACATGCTTAGTGTCGGACTTTTACTTCTTTAAGGAGTTTATTTTAAAACTTAATACGTAATCAAGATGACACGTTCTTCAGCTCAGCGCACAAAGCAAAGATAATTAAAGTTATTAATAAGTCTTCCAAAGTGCTCCAGCTCTATTAGCGTATTAACAAATGATTCGCGTAAAGAAAAAGAGACTCGGTCCGTTCTCTTCTTCCTGGAAGAGTGCTCATTAGGGTAAAGTGATCAGAATAAAATGAAAATATCAAATAAAGTTTCATATTGAATTTCGCGTTCTCGGTGTTTTTATCTAGTTTGAAGTTCCCACCGCTATCTTGGCAGCAATTAGCAATATAATTCCGCAGCGGATCGCCGTCGCTAATGAACTTTCTGCAATATTTACCATTCAGTTCGAAGCGAGATTGAAATAAAATAATATTTGAAAGCGTTTTGAGAGAAATTAAGTTGTTGAAAAACTTATTGAATACGTTTATTCAGTTGCGTCATGATATGAGAGTCAGTTAGTTTAGGACATCAAATAAGTTAATTGGATCATCGTCGACATGGAATTTTCAAATTACGGATTGTGTCAACACGCCTCAGCTTTGGACGAGAGTGAGTAATTATTTCTATGGAGCGGTCGCGATGTGAATTGTGTTGAAAGGTGTTGATGGCGGCTGGCGGTTCGTGCTGGCGGCGGTGAGCGATGTGAAAACGAAGTGATTATTGTTTTAAACGAAGCATATGGATCATCGATGCATTCGCGTAGTAGTTCTTGTGATATATAATTGACAAGGTTTTCAAATGCCTGACAAATATTTAATAAATATGGATCATATTAATGGAACAATTTGTGTATCTAAATATTTTAATAAATCTCTCAAGCTGAATGAATAGCTTCTCGAAATTTGAAAAGGGCTGCAACAAAGTATTCACAGAGACTATAAATCTGTATAATCCTGTAAAACTGCACTCAATAAGCTATCAAAGTTGGATGCCGACAAATTACAACCTGCTATCGCATCGTCTACGGGTCGCAGCGATCGGCCTCAACTAAGTTGCCAGATTAAAGGATTGTACAGCACCTTTACAGGTCCCAGTTTGAAGGGCTGATATATTTTCAGCAGCACACAGCTCCAACAAGTATGACCAAATATATTGTGGAACAAGAAGGTTTGTTAGTCTTAAACGAACAAAATATAAATTATGCTACGAGAATGCCGTTTGTATGAATATTGTCAATCTGAATTTAGAAATCCTTATCGAACAAGCGCATCATCGATAGTAGGTTTTTAGTGGTCGTAGTTAGGCTATAAATGAGTAAGTAGGTGTCGCGGCTTTGTCAAGTAGGAGTCTTCAAATGTTAGGTATAAAAAAAGTAGCAGATAGACGGTTACTTTTGCATTTATAATATTAATATAGATAACTTATGTCCAATTAAAAATAAGTAATAATCACGGTGCAAAATATGCATGCTTTTGATTATATGTCATGGGATCGTCAAATTATGGGAGAATCTTACAAATAGGCGGAATTACGTGATTTATCCTTATAGCACATTTTATTTATTATTTTTTGTACTAAAGAAAATAAAACATTTAATTTAGCTTAATTATCTCCTTTCAAAGACAGACCAATTTACATTTTCTTTGAAAAGTCTATTTTCAGTTAAATTTCAGTCTCCTTATATGGTTCAAAACTATATTTGGACGCATTTTCATAACATAAATGTTATACATGTTAAAAATTAAATTTTTTTTTTTTAATAAAAACTTGATTCACGGTGTCACATTTCGAGCAAGAAAATACAGTTCAATATTGTGAACGAGGGAACTGTTTACGAGCACACTTGCATGTTCCCGACAACCGGTACGCTCTGGCGCGGGGGCGCGCCGATCGTATTGTGCGCCAAGTTGCTTGTTTTATATTATAATTGTTATTTATTATAAAACGTCTCCACGCTCTTGTTCTCGCGGTCGAGTGTACTCACCTATGAGTCCAACTGAAACTACACAAGTAAATGAACTCTATGCACGATCATCGATTCCATGAACTCATTGTAAATGAACCTTTATCGTCAGAGTTCACTTCTCATAACTGACATCGCTGGCAGCGGTTGTAACCTGAATATTCATTTTCACTGAAAATTATATACAGTTTCCAGCATTCAACCTAGAAAATTAATACGCTTTACATGATTTTAGATTAATTAGGCTAATATATGTTTTATACTACCCGACGAAATTGTGAAGTCTTTATATTCGTAATTAATATTCAAATTGCTTATACGAGACGACATATTTTACGTCGAATAAGCACTCTTGGAAAGCCGCTCTAATTAAACAAACCACTAAAATGAATACGATTAACCAATGTGGAATAATGTATTTATTAAAGAACAAAGTAATCTTACTAAGCTTAGTGGGTTTGTTCTTCTGATCTCTGCGTGGGTCGGTCACAAAATATTTCTGTATTTGCCTTTGATGGCCAAATGTCGACAAATGGTGTCGTGGCTCCAGTGGCACGCAAAGCATGTTAAGCCACTGTCCCGCATCTGGCCCCCTTCCCCCCTCGTCACTTCACACCCTCCGCGACACAGTTGACAAACGCTACTGTTGTGATATATTATGTATAGATCGCTTGTACGTTACTTAATTAAATTCCTGCTAATGCCCTCACTGGCCGCGTTGTTACGTAACTCGCCCGCATGCGCTTGCTTTCAACTTGTTGACTTTACTGAATAATGTTTTGCTATTCGCAACTAAGTCTGTTCGTTGTAAGAGGAGGATGCTGTGTGTTGTATTCTGTGTTTTTGTTTCAGAAATATTAGCGTACACACGTGTAATGGATGCCTACGTTTGTTTAGCTGTCGGTGCATAATGCATTATTGTATGACGAAATCAGACCAGGAAAGAGCCGAGGTTGTCCAGCGGCTAGAACACGTGGACCTCAATCGTAGATTTTGGGTACAAACGCTGACCAGCACAGTTGTGCTGGTCAGCGTTGTCAACTGGTCAACTGACTTTTCTTATGCTTCAGACCTAGCTTGCAATGAAATATAAAACACACATGACATATACAATTAAGACTCCTTTGGGCTTAACTGGACTTAATGTAAGACTGTAGAAGCCAAAGTGTTTATGACTTGACGGAACCGACTGCTATTCTCTGTAAGACATGTCTGTCTTCTAGGCTGTGCATATTTGAACACACGTGTGTAGCTGCCCTAAGAGGTTCTCGTTCGTCCGCGTTGTCGTTTGAGATAAGAGATACTTAGGAATATCTCGCCCTCGTCGCCCCGCACGCCCCGCCCCGCCGCTGCGGCTTCCCGCTTGTTCAAACAAACCGCCACGCCGAAGACCGCACTTGAGAACTGTATGTAACACACGGTAAAGTATTTGAGAATAGTTCATCTGAGGAAAATGCTATGAAAAATTAAGACCTAGTTTTATACAGTGAAGTTATGAATAGAATTATGAAATTCTATTAATCTTATGTATACCATGGTCTAAACAACTTTTTTTATCAATAATAAAATAAGTTAAAATATTACTCATAAATTTTATGTCTTTCCTTGTGAGGGACATAAAACGCACATAAAAGTATTAAATTACTTTTAGGCCGCCAATGTGAGCTACAAATAACTAAGTTAAATTGATAGATATCCTGAATTATTTTTAACGAGCACAATTAAAGTGAGAAGGAAGTTCAAAGTTATGAATTCGACTTTTCGGATTTCAAATTAAGTTCTCATTATCCATAGTCTGACATATGTGTTACCACTAACATTTCTCTAAGATAAGTTCGTTTAGGAAGGTGTACCTATCATTTAAATAAGTTGTTAGAAAAAAACAACAGGGTTTGAACGTTGATTGTGGCCATTTTAAATTATAATATTGTATAGAATTCATAAAGAGAGTAGCGAGCAGAATATATACCTTGACTAAGACAACTCGTCACAATTCTTACGATATTCTAATTTAATGGAACGATGATATCCAAAGCAAGTAATCGAGACTGTCCCCAGTCCAGCACTACGATACTACCTGTGTTGATGAATAGATCGACCTGATGAGTCAAATTTGTCGTTCTCGAATATGTCTACTGGAGTATTATCACCTTTGATTAGACTCAGAGCATACTTGAGAGCAAGTTGTTGCAGAAGCCTGCCAGGCTATGCCATAGGCATAGGCTGGCAGGCTAATTTCCGTCAGTAAGGTAGATGAAACCGAGAACACAAGTTTGATAGACTACCTGCAAATAACAGTGTACTCAATCGATATATACCGGTATAAACGCGATCTCAACACGACGACTTTGCAGGTTCATGCACGCTTTCAAGTTCTCACGCCAGTTTCTTGTACGCCGGTGGTCGACGGCCGCTGCTACGAACAACTTATAACAAGCTCGCCCGCTGACCGTCACCTCATTTAAACTTTATTCAGAATTATTCAACTTGAATTCATACCAAGACATGTTCATATATAGGTAACATGAAATAAAAGTAAGTGACAAGTAAATTCTATTCAGGGACGGAGGAAGATATAACGAATGTACAATTAATAATTAATTACAAACAAAATTATATTATTTTTCAGTATATATTATAGTTTTGGGTGTTTTAGTAGATGGACTTTGTATTATCCAAAGTCGTTAAAGCACTCCGGGAGAGACATACAACTTAAAGAAGGATAAGCGCAAGAAAGGTGACGTCTGTTCAACTAAGCCCTTTCACACTGAGCGCTCAGATAATTTTCTCTGAGGATATTTCAAAGGTACCAATAAGATAAACATTTACAAAATCTTTTAAGTTCTGTATCGTTAACCTTAAAAATTCAATAATCCACCGCGTTGTGTATACGCTACTGAGATAATTACGATCTCTTAAATGAATAGTGTAAATTACAACACTCATAAAGCTTTTAGTGATTGCATTATAAGTTAAAAAATGCCGTTACAAGTTATGTATGACGGTGACCGCTGAGAGAGAGAAGCGCTTGCTATTTATTGACCAAGGAGCGCGCGCTACTAATGGCCATCTGAGGTGGTACCAATCCATGAAACTAAAACTATGAATATGCAAGTACCTAAACGAAATATGATGTAAATGAATAAATTAGTATATAAACTGTTTTAATTATTTACAAAAGCTAAATTTTAGGAGCTTTACTGATTTATTAGCGTTAATCGTCACATTGGTATCGACGCCCATTTATAGTGGCTGAAGATAAACGCTGTACAGGCGTTCAAGCAAAACCCACACGCTTCTGAAAATAGAGCCCTGCTAGTATATATACCTACTCTCACAAAAAAATTGAGTAATCCCTTACTTGACCTTACTGCAAAATAAATTGTAACATTGAACCCTCTCAGATTCCTAGTAAATAAATATTTTGGCATGCGTTTGCTAATAAAAAAATCTAAGATGTTAACAATAAGTACCATAACATAAACAAAATACATATCTAAGAATAAATAACGACATGATCTTGAAGATTGCGTTTAAACGTCCTCATCTCGCGGAGCTGTGTACGGTTTGAAGTCGGCTACTTCAGAAATGGCGATGTCACTTGTCGCGCCGGCCGCGCGTGGCCTTAGCAGCTTTTGTGGAGCGCCAGCCGCGGGCGCCTCGCTCGGGGTGCACGCTCACTTGACTCCCTCTCTTGTTACAAATGAACATTCATTTTATCGCTCAATGCTATATTATGCTACTGCGAATCGTTCATCAAATAATGTAATAAGACCACTCTACGGTATGAAATATTCAAATGGCACGGTCCGTTGAACTATTGTCAAGAGTGTGAGTACAACGACCGAATCACAATAGCTCGTAGACGATACCGAGAGTGATCAATAATTGATTTCCAATGGGTCGGCCGTATCGCGTCGTGTCGTTTAGGTTGATGAAGGAGGAGGCCGGGCTAGGCAGACACTATCGAGCTCAAACAAAGCCAATGAAGCGGAACAAACGACCGTGTTAAAATATGCCACGGGCCGCCCCCGGTGCCGGTAATGGCCGCTATAAATTGCATTATTAAAGAAAGGGTCAGCGCTGTGATTTAGTGCGTGGCGTTGAGAGATAAGGACGGTAGTGTGATCGAGCCACTCTGTCACGGCCTGCATCTTAAGGCCTCGGCCTGGGAAGATGTTATTATAAACATTTTTTGTTGTCATATCGAAACACTTCTAAATAGGATACTTTGATCAAGAAGCTCTTATAAACTGTTTTGAAAAGCCATTTTACGAGAAAACGTTCAATTTAAGGTCAAATAATGAGTAGGTGCCAACGGAATTTGTCTGCAATATAGGATGTGAAATATCTGCGAAGATTGTTTAAATCACTCTTATTAGAGCTGTAAGTGCATGTATGTGGACCTTAATTTTAAATGAATCCAAAAAACATATCTATTCAGGATGAATTCAGGATGAAGTGTCACACGCGAAGCGGCCAAACTCCTCGTAACGGATTCGGTTTTGCTCTCTGGCTCGGAGCACTATCCTTGATATCCCAGCGGTGTGCGATGCTACGCCATCTTTGCACGAATCACAATTTACGTTTACCTAGTAATTTGAAATTGAAACACGTCATAAATTTTTGAGCAGTATGGGGACTTAGTGAGAATAACTTTATTATTATTTGAGCAATTTAATTTAAATAGATAATTTAGTTTGCAAACTGTCTGCAATACCTTTTAATATTTTTAATTAACAGCTTTTCATCTACACTGCTTTTTATTTAGCAGTCAAACGCGGAAGATTTATTAGGTCATCCTACGATATCATCTATCACCGTATCGTGTATGCTCAGTTTTCATAGTATAATCCTTAAAATGCACGCTACTGAAATAGACAGGTCTAGTTACAAGAAAATACTATAATCTCCAATGAAGAAAATTCAGTAAGTAAAGTGTTATTTTTTCAATAATTCCGTGACTTTATACACCTCACATTCAAATCGAAAATCCACGATGAATCTGAAGCACAATCCAGCCCATCAATAGACAAACAATGGCTGCGTCTTTATCACAGGAGTACGTTAGATAAATAGAGCACATTCATACGCGATGCAGGTGCGAGCGGGCGGCGCCCTCGATAGCACAGTTTTAAAATAGGGCGGGCACGTCGCCGCAGCCGAGCGGACCTCTCCGCCACGCGCGAGCGGCTGCGAACTGAGATGCGAGTGGAAATTAAACAGCTGAGTAATTAAAAGAAAACTTTACAAACAATATAAATACAGCTCAGTTTATTGTACACCATGTCGATAGATGTTCGCCCGAGGCTAAAATTTTGTTGTCTTTATCAGTATTAAATATGATGTAGTTCGAAATAATGAACACGGTTTTCTCAAGAACGTATAATTTCGTGTTTTTTCTTTTCATCTTTAGAAGTATATTTCTTTTGAAAATTGTTTCTTTGTTTTTAAAAGTAACTTGTGCTAATTAGCTAATGTTATGATGACATTTTGTGTTTCGAGTAGTTGTTAAGTGAGATTATTCTTTCAAATGAAATTTATCACGAGAACCCTCTTTTAAAATATGGATTCATCAAAATCGACTTAAGTCACGAGACCATGGCATTTTCGTAATTGTCAAGTCGTTCAAATTAAATGTCGTGTACAAATGTTAAGTAAAGTTAATTTCTGACTAAGTTATCACAAATCACAATCAGCGGCGTCACGGGCGCCCGCTTGGTGTTTGCGAGGGGTCCGGATCGTCGGCCGGGTAATGGGTCGCGCCGCAGTCACGCGGTTCGACTCGATGGGGGCTGGTTACGTTCCTCTCTGCTGTGGTTCCGACGTAATTGACAGTTTAAAGTCTGATAAGTAAAGTGATCTCGTTCATTAATAAAGTAAAGTTCTTGGGTAATTTATTTTTTTAAAGCGTTTTCAATAATTTAGACGGTAGACGCTGTATCACGAGCATAAGCACAGTCGTCATAATAAGCATCATAATCTCTCTTAGATATATTAGGATATTGTTTGTTTAGAATGAGAAAATTTTTAAAATATGCAAATGTAAAGGCAGGACTAGAAATTTTCTTCGTGGTAGAATAACTGGTAAGTGGAGAGTAAAGTGTCAACTCAACGAATAGAGTCATCTCCGCCAAATATTTCTCTGTGAGAGTGATTAAACTCTGATTACTTTCTTATTGTATTACTAATGAACTGGAAATATTAACCTTAATACCTTCAGGGGCACTCAGTTTGAATTCATGTCAATAAACATCATCCCAACGTTCTTTCAAAAAAACAAACGTATGTGGTAAAATGCCCTTTCATATTTCTATACCGCCCGTAGACATTAATGCTGTAAGAAAATTCCCTTGTGCAAGGGACAAGGAATATGTTATATTTCATCCAAATAATGCAGTTTGAATTAATGAACCAATGTAACTATAGAGTTACGTTTGCTCATTCAATCTTCAAGCCGCAATACAACAACGAGTACTACGGATTGCTTTTTGGTGGTAGAATATTAGAAAATTCACTCGTGAGTTATACCTACATACACAGGCTTGCGTAAATTCCTTCAAACATACTTTTTTGTATAAAAGCATTACTCTACTAATGTGTAAGTAATTTCGGATAAAATTATTATGATACACTTAACATAAGAAAAAATCTGTTAAAAGGATTCTGCAACGAGCGGCTGAGACACGTGGGCCACTAAAACATGCAGCGTTAACAGTGAACAAAATAATGCCTGTCCACAAACTCTCCGCAAACTAAAACAATTTGCTTTCCGTTTCACAGTATAAGCTACCGCAATACCTAAAGTGTAAAAGTATGAAAACATGGAAAAATTGCGGAAAACATTCGAGCGCCAACATTTAAATTACACAAAAAAACTTTTTCATAAATTTTGTTCCGCAAATACACGCATACCGTATTTTGTTAATTCTCATAAAGATTTATATTAACCTATTTTAGCATGGAAAATAGATAAAACTTTTGTCGTAAGACATACATATACATACTCGTATATTTCATTCCGGCTACGAGAGCCTTCCGTCAACGGTAATTTTAGATGTTTGAATGCTGTCGCGTGCCAGAAATAGGTAGCATACTGTCGATATTGATTTACAAAATCACGAATACTGATAAAGTTCAATGGACTGAAATATTGAGGCATTGTATCTGCTGATTGATAGTTAAAATTTTACTTGAAATAAATGGAAGAAAGAAACTTGCATAGTTCAAAAGTTCTTGATTTTTTTAGGAATGATGAGAGACCAAATAATGCTTTTATATTGCACCCATGCGACCCGCCCCGGCTTCGCACGTGTGCAATACTGATACTAAATATACTACAGAATTTGTTTATTAACGACATCACATTGCAAACTTCTAAAATTATCAGTGTTTCTTAACTATATTTCATGTTTTATACTATGCAGTGATAACAAATAAGTAGGTAAAATATACACAGATTTCATTCCTAAAGCGTCACTGTGTCCCTGCGTTTTAATACTGTAATATCTTCAAAAATATTCATTTAAATTACATGCTGTAAAGGGCTATATTGTTCTACATTGAATGCACAATTTATAAAAGGTATCTAATTGGATAAGGATTAATGTTATATTGCTTAAAATTGCTTCGAAAATAAGCCATTATTTCTCGTAAAATTAAACGATAAAAAAATTTTTATTGTGGGTTATCTTTAAGAGATAGACATACACCACCGTGGACTTTTTTGTAGACATTTTTATGGTGTATAATTCTGTTGTACATTATTTTGATCTACCTAGTAGGATTCAGCCAGCGTTTACAATGTAAGCGCAAAAAATATATAAATTTACGATATCACATTAGAAACTTTAAAAGTTATCAGTGTTACTTAACTATGTTCAAAAGTATAACACCTCGCCTCATTGCCTCCACTGGTGACAGGAGGGCTGGTTCGTTTTTTGCCCAGAGGATCGGAATTGCGATTCAACGGGGAAATGCTGCTAGCATTCTTGCCACCATTCCACGCGGTCAAGATTTATACATTAACTAGTTTTAGTTCATATTTGTATATATATTTAAGCATTTAATGTTGTTAATTCTTATGTTAATAAATTACCCATATAAGCTCCGATAAATAATTTTTTTTGTTGTCTATGTATTATTTACAAAAACCTTCCGGTTTCGTTCCTTTCCTTCTCAAAACATTCTATCTATTAAAAAAAACCGCATCAAAATCTCGGCCTTTATTACTCGTTATATTTTAGTCAATTTATGCAAAAAATCCTATCAAAATAATACATTTTTAAGTTATTTAGTAGGTCTTGTTTAATTCGCTAATTAGTAAATCATTAGAGTCGTTGCTGTAAGTTATGCGAGTACCGAGTAGTCCTCTTCTTATTATGAATAAACCTTCAAATGAATTCATTAGGACGACCGAGAGCTGTATGGATTTGGAATTAACTCGTAATACAATACACAAGCCTAACTTGAGGAGAAAATAGGTATGTTTATAATTTCTTCAAAAACTTAATCTACGATTTCCTACTTGAAAATCAAAATATTCTTTATTATTTTATTTTATTTTATTTTATTTTATTTTATTTTATTTTATTTTATTTTATTAAGGACCATCAGCAGTCACAACACTTACACAAGTAATCATAAAAACACATTGAAACTTATATAAAATGTGCGACTCTTTAAGACGGCCACAACATGCATTCTTAGGTACAATATATTTTTTTGTTTTACTTAAGATAGATTACAACATAAGCAATATTTTTATAATACTGAATACTAACAATTTCTAACCACATTTGTATATAAAATTAAAGATTTAAAAATAAATTAATTTAAATTAATAATAATAATTAATAACATTGAAAATAAAGCTAAAAAAATATTATAAATTAGTAAACTCAAATCATTTATCACATTAATAACATATGACAAAATAATTTAAATAAGAAAACAATAAATAGTAATTAATTAAATAAAAACATTTTTTTTTTTAAATTAGAAATTTAAGTATAAAAAAAATTAATAATAACATTGAATACATTTTTCATTAATTTCTTAAATTCACATGCTTACAACATATGTTGTATTTTGTAGTTACGAATCTAATAATAACTCCAGAATATATTTTTTGTATTTATTAATGGAGTCCTCAAATATGTCAAGTGACATTGAGTATTTATTATATGTTTTACCTAATCTTACAAGAGGTGCATTTTGTCCTAGTTTAGTTTTAGATGGTCTAATGTAAAATACACTTATTGGATAACGTGGACTTACTTTCCTAGGCACATTGAAATTTATTCCCCTGAGAATTTGAGGGCAGTCGATTTTATTTCTGACTATTTTGTACAAGAACAAAAGATCCAAGAGAATTCTACGACTTGAAAGGCTGTACATGTTATAAAATGATAATTGATCTTTGTAATTATAATTTTGTTTTGAACCTTCACTTGAAAAAGTTAAATGACGCAAAAATCTTTTTTGTACTCTCTCAATTTTAAGTTGATTCACGTTATAATGTGGCGACCATACTGTACTACAATACTCTAGGATGCTGCGCACATATACATTGTATAACATTATTTTTGTTGACGCATTTTTAAATATTTTGGCATTTCTAATTAAAAAACCCAAATTTCTTGATGCTTTTGCAGTGATGTTATCTAAATGCGGCAAAAAAGTCAGCTTTGAATCTAAAATGATGCCCAGATCCCGAATTTGTGTAACTTCTTTTAAAATGCATCCCTGAATGTAATAATCTGATGGAAGGTTTTTTTTATTGCGGGTGAACTTTATATGAAAACATTTTTCGGGATTCATTATCATTTTGTTCATTTCACACCACTTATGTAAAGCGTTTAAATCTTCTTGAAGGTGTACAGAGTCTAAATTACTTTTAATTGGTTTAATAAGTTTCAAATCATCTGCAAAAAGGAAAACTTCACTATGCTTGATTGTGTTGGATACATCTCTTATGAAAACATTGAAAAGCCATGGACCTAGATGTGACCCTTGGGGAACCCCAGAACTGACTCTGTAAGAGACAGATCGAAAACCACTTACAACAACGTATTGTGTACGATCGTTTAAATACGATTTAAGCCAATCGAGTAAAGAACCAACTATTCCAAAACTGTATAGTTTTTTTAATAGTGTATCATGACATACTCTGTCGAAGGCTTTCGAAAAGTCTGTGTAGATTGCATCGACTTGTATTTGATCGTCCATTAACATCATAATACGGTCTACATATGCCACCAGATTAGTGTTTGTCGATCTGCCTTTTACAAAACCATGTTGATTATTATTTTGGTGTTGCTTAAAATAAAAAGTAAGGTGCGGAAGAACCATGGCTTCGAAAGTTTTGGCAATTACTGGTAAAATAGATATTGGCCTATAATTTTCAATTATATCTACATCACCTGATTTGTGGATTGGGACAACCTTCGCAACTTTCCATTTCAAGGGAAATGTTCCTGTTTGCAGACTCTTGTTAAATATTAAGCATAACGGACCACTTAATTGATTAGCACATCTCTTCAGGAATATAGGTGGGATGTCATCTGAGCCTGTGCTTTTGTTTATTTTAAGACTATTTAAATAAAGCTTTATTGATTTTCTTTCAATATGCAAATGGTTCAGAAGAGATGTGCCCATCAAGTCAGTCCCCCGCTCTTCGATGGTGGTTTGTGATGGTGGTGTGTGGTAGTTATACACTGCTGAAAAATGCGACACAAACGCGTTACAGATTTTGATTTCTCCCTCTACATTTTTACCCTGCATATACATATTATTAGGATAGCTATTATATTTTTTATTTTTATTTTTTAAAAATTTCCAAAAGTATTTTGGGTTCCTGCCTATACAATCTTCAATATTTTTAATGTAATTATTATAGCATGCCTTTGATTGCACCCTACAACGTTTACTTAATATTTGCAATGATATTTCATCTAATGGATTCCCGTATAATCTGAATTTTTTTAGTAGCTTATCTTTTTCTCCTATCATTTTGATAAGGTATCTTGTAAACCACGGTGGGTGCTTGTTGCCCTTGGATTTACATTTAGGTACATATTTATTTATTATTTCGTGTAGTCTCCGGTAAAAGATATCGACCATTTCGTTAACTGTACTGCAATTTTTGAATTCATGCATTATAATATATAAATAAAAGAATTTTTGAATCTTCAGACTAATAATCGTAGTGTTGATTTAAAACTTAAATTCGGAGAGTAGACTCTACCGAGAATAACAGGTAGGATACCCAGTCATTACCTCTTCCCCACCACTTTAATTACAGAGTTTATATTATGGAAAAATTATTATATTACGCAGCCTGAAAATAAACAAATTAAGTGCACGCGATGTTACCATTTATATAATATGGTATAACATGTCTTATTCATCAATGTTTTTTGATATTGAATTTTTGACATTTTGGTTTTAAAAAGCTAATTGAAAAATTTATTCAGAAGCATGAACATTTAAAATCCGTTAGTTAATTAGAAAGATTTACATACTCTCAGTCTCTTTGGGCTACAGTTGAGCCATGGCCCTCCGGCGATCTGAATCGAAATATTTTTTGTTCCCGCCCTGCTGAGCTCTCAGTGAGCAATCAGAACAAAACGTCTAAATTGAAACTCTGATCTCCTCATATTAAGTAAGAGCCCCACGTATCGCGGTTTCTTCACAAAAAAGAGAATTATTTTTAAAAAAAATTCCTACGTTGTAAAAAAGGTAAAATATATGTATGTTAATCATCATATTTAAGGAACACAGCGTAATAATAATTGTGTATTACATATCAGTGCTGAATTTAAATGTTAACTATTCAGTGAGGAGAGTCATTAACACGATGACAATTAAATATGTATGTACAACTAACGAGCGACCAATCGGCGCGTATCGCTCGGGTAATCCCTATTGTCTAATTTGTGGCTGAGTGGAACATGAAATATTTAACTCGATGGTGATTCAGGCGATCGCCGACACTATAACCGCAAATCATATCATTGACTTGAATTAACGAGCAGCGACTGCAACAGCCGGTGAATGTTTCACGGCTGAGCGGAGCATCTTCTCTTATTGACGAATAGGATCAAAACTGTGTTGCCTTGCTGTTCGGGTGACACATTCAAGTTGTCAAGGCGTTTTCTCTCTCAGACCTTAACTCATACAAGTAAATTAAAAGAACTTATAAATTGAGATTTAGTTTCAAAATGAATATATAAGGCGAGCTGAAGACGTGAAGCCTGCCACGTAACGTCTCGCTACGTGCGGCCGCAGCGTGCAGCATTGCGCCGCACCGCAGTCGGGTGCGCACTAAATCTCGTTAAGAGGCGCCGCCGGCCATGCATACCCGATGAGTTTCATCTCGAGCAGCCGATACCTGCCGCGCCACACTCGGACGCCTTAATGGCCAATATATCAAAATTGACTCGAAGGGAATTCGCTGTATGTTGATAACGGATCTCGGAGGCCGTCTTGTTTGTCGAGGTATTTATCCCACCTCTGAGTCCCCTGCTTGTATATTTATTTATGAACGAGGTAGGGACATGTGTTTGTACAGAGAGCACTAGAGTTGTTAATTATTCGTAATGTTTTATTAAAGAATTAAAATACCAAAGGGAACAAATACCGCGGAAGCGGTCGCGGCCATTTATAATTATGAAGAGAGATTAAATCTTGACAAAAGAACGATTGTCTTTGTTGCGCGGATAATCCACTGAGCGGAGGGAATCTCTTTGAATAAAATATTCCGCTAATAACAACGAGATCGCTCAGAAATTATTCATACAATTCAGATGATTGTTAATCAAATTTTATTGTTTAAACAATATGAAGAATACTGGAAATTATTGTTTGTTCAACGGAGTTTAGCTTATAACACATTAAAGCCTTGTTTTGTTCATAATTACAAATATTATAATTGAAGAGTCGTCGCGTAAATTATTAATTCATCTAATAATTTATATGAGGTAATGCTGATCTGATAGTCGGCGTCCAGTTCCGACTGTAGCTGATTGACTTGATAGTTAGAGGCGAGGCATTTTGTGATTTATACATTATCCAGAGATTGATTGACTCAAGATGATTTTTCAGATTCGTTCTATTGAACGGTTATTACCATTGAAATTTATTTTTAGCAAACTGATACTAATTTATATGGTAAAGTATAAGTTTTTTGGCCAACGAGTTGAACTAAACTTATTTGCGTGTTACTATTTGGTTCATATTATATTACTCGAAGTCATTGTTCTTAATAACACACTATATGTAATAGCATACTTTATATTAAATGAAATCGACGATGAAATTAAAAATGGTCGAGCAAAACTAAGAACAAAAAATAATAGAAAATGAATTAATTTGAAATGAAATAATTTCTCTGCGGGAATGGCGATAACGACTGCGTGTTTTACTTCACTCTGCATAATGTGAACACGGCGTTTGTAATAAAACTGCTTAACATATCAATGTGGATAGTCGGTGTAAGCCTCCGACGATTTATACGAGAATTAACAACCATAATATATAGCGGCCCGATATAAATCAGCTCGCAGTTAAATGATATGTGCTAATCCAACGCACGCAGAGCCGCAGTGATGTTTGGATTTCATTGTTCCTATTGAATATTTAACTCGCCATTATGATCTGTGTACTAATCATTGCATCTAATTAAAGTAATTCAAATTTTTATGAGGGCAAGCCCCGCTATGCTTTAAGTGCCTCGTTAGTGTAATTCGGCTCAGTGTCAGCAATCGCAAGGCGCAGGATCAATATTCACATTCGCAAGATCTCATACAGCTGATTAAATCTAGTCTCACTTCTCTTTAAGAGGAGATCACATGATAGTAACAATGTAAAGTTTTTATATCGTGACAAATAATAATTAATCGCCATTTAAAGGAAAATTTATAAATTGTATACATCTGCTTACTGATGTCTTGATTGTGCTCGTATAATAAAATTTTATTTGCATCTAAATACTTCAAACTCACAATGCCGGCCACCGTATAATGTGACAGACGTATTCCGTTCCTTCAGGATCTTTCGTGTCCGAAATGCAGAAGGCTACGTAAGCGCGGCTAGAATCTGACGCTTCTCGGAACAATTCTCTTCGGTCGGGGCTGTTAAGTGCTAACAATGTTACTCGAAGCCTTGTATACCTACCATTTTGACATTTGTAGATTACAAAATTATTCACGAGTTCAGATCTTTTGCCGTCGTTATCTTTGTCTGTGGAATAATACATACCTATAATAAATATTTTAGTATAAGAATTCCTATGTCATCATTTTATATTTTCTATGTTAACATATAAGTTCAAAATCTTCTCAATTCATATCAGATATAAATGTTTTCAAGCAGGCTCTTACGAGCACTTTCGAATCGAAAGTTTTACAAGATCAATTAAAATTTAAAGTTGCTGGTGGTTCGGGATATAGATTCGACTGAGAAGAACCGGCAATTAAATTAAATACAAAAGAAATTAAATACAACTCAATTGTTATAAATCTGCATGTAGCGTTCAGTTTAATATGCATATTCTGTTGGTTCCATAAAAAAGATATAGAGATTATTTAAGTTATCCTATCTCTCAAGCGCAGTTGTTGTTAGTTTATTTAACTCACCGTTAATTTAATTTAACTTTCCTATCTAATTGAATTTACCCCGCAGGACAGAGTTTTAGACGCGAATGTATCCGCCCGCGTCACCCGTCAACGTGCCTCGACGACGTCGGAATTGATACGAGATATTAAATATCAACAGCGGGAAATTAATCATTATAGTTTTAATTTAATATCCAACAACAAAAATTCATATAATAACCAAGTTTAACACGAACAAAATAAAACGTTTATTTTTAGTAAATAAAATGCTTCTCTGAGTTATAAGTTTCATACTGTTCCTCTGAAATGTTCGGATATTCAATTTGAACGAGTACAGGAAGTTTGCGCTCGCCCGAGAGGGTTGCAGCAAATCTTACCTGAGTCGGTTCAAAAGTTCTGACCGCTGGGACTTTGTGAATCATATCTTAACTTGCAACTCGTGACTTGGCGTGAGAAATATCTTCAAGAATTCATTTTAAATATTATAATATTCATCTTTACGACTACGATCTCGTAGCTTGCATTGCAATCAGGTTTATTATTTAGAGATAAGTTTAGATTGATTTCATTTATTACAACGCTACCAATCCCTGCTTAATAAAATAATATCTGTATACTATCAACTTCGAAATAATCTATCGAAATATTAGGTAGTAGAAAAAGCACACAACATAGTAAGGAAATACTAGCATGTTTAAAACGCTCGTGAAACATAAAATAGATGAGTGGCCGACGCGACGTGTGGCGATCTGTGCAGGATTACTGTGATTGATTAAAACTGTTATGATACATCACTATTAGAGCAAAGAGAGATCCTACATTCACAATAATAAAAAAGTTAATTGATTTAGCTGTCATTGAATGTCATTTGCAATGTCGTATGTGTAGTTATTTAAACCCAGTCTAAACTATTGACTAACGGTAGCTCGAGCAATCTCTGCTAATGTAGGTTCTACTTTTTTATATGTTATGACGTTACTTATTTTCAAATTTAAAAAAATTAAAAAAATATCATCAATTTTAATGAAAACTTATTAAACACGTATAAAGGAAACCTAGTATATTTTATTACCTATGAAACGCCTATCTTGAATTTAAACAGGCGAGAGAAATCTATTGCTTAGAAAGTGAGGATCCGAACGAGATTCTGGCTGGTATTCGTTAGGTAGCGTTAAATATTAGCATAGATACATATTCAATTTAAATTCAGAAAACATCTCGACCGCAACAACGACATACATTCAATACAAATCATGATTCGCCAAAACATCAAATGTATGAAATACTGATTTATAATCAAACTAGCTGTACCCGCGACCTTGTATGCGTTTGAATATAACAAGATGATTAGACAAAATATAACAAGATGATTAGACATTAGAGATGCATTGAGTAAAAAGGAGCTATTTTAATATTACAAACAGACACTCCAATTTATTATATCTATCATGCTCAAAGTACAACAAAGACGCGCCGTCGCAAAACATTCGATGTTTCTTAAATCCCAGCGGCTACAGCAGCCGAGGTCACGTGACTGCGGTACAGCGGTCGCTCTGTGAATTGAAAATACACTGTTATTCATACCTCAATAGAGAATTTAAAACGACATTGTACGAATATTACGAACGACATTTCCGAGTCACTGCCGACTGGAATATCTATCGCGTCTCATTCCGCGGGTGTCGTAAAACTCGAGTAACGGAATGCTGTTAAGCGCATCCATAAATCGGCGAGCGCCTTAATCGCCCTTATGTTAGCGATAAATTCACTCGACGAGGTTATTAAAATTAAAATGATTTTATTGTATAATGGTAACAAACGTGCCAACTAGTATTGATTGAGAAAGAAAATACCTGGAATAGCGAAGCCGTGAGATTTTTATATAGGACGATTTTCCTAAACTATCATTTCTTTATAACCAGCGTGTGATCGTTTCATTTTCAACGATCATAAGATATGAACTCAAAAATTGTATAAAAACCTAATGAAGAAAAGAAAAACAATATTAATCAATTTATGGAACAAAGTTGGTTTTTAAAAAGAAACGTTCTAAGGGGCTCTGTGGTCAATCGCTGATTGGTCTTCCGAAAAACCTAAGCATTTTTATTGTTTCTGTTGTAAGTTCTCAACATTTAAAGAATTATAACGTGAAAACAGAAAACCCGTTGTTTTTACTATAGTCAATGAATGTTTAAGTTACTTCACACTTTGTTGCAGATCCACTTTCTCAAAAAGGAAATGGAATAGTGGAGGTTGCGATAAGGGTGGATGTAGGGGGGCTGAGCTTCTGCAATAAACGCTCAAAATGGCTTTACACTTTTGCCAGCTTTTGTACAAAATTGGATTTTTTCTACTACTTTATACATTGTATATAAAGTTATTTTATGTTTACTTAATTTAAAGCTGCCATTAATATAATAAATAAAAAAAAATATGCTTGCCATTTAAATATCAATTATATTTAAAAGATCATATATGCAGTCGTTTCTTACTTTAAATCTTACTAATTAAGATCTAATTATATATTTCTCTTGGCAAACTTTCAAAACCAATTGACTCAAGATTATTCAAAAATAAATTTGTCAAGTGAAAGCTAGTGGATCCCGCTGTCTCGAGTAGGAGAACATCCCCCTGAAATGGAAATCCAATGTAAGCAGTCGAACGTCGGCAATCTGCGACGGGCGAGCTCATCTCTACTCGCTTCTGATAAAAACATCAATCTTGGAACCTTTTTCCCTCCTTACACTCTCTATAAACTTAATTCCGGCGGAAGAGTCCTCCATACGAAATCTCAAATTTACATTTGGGTCGACTTAATGAACAATTCCACAATTCAACGAGTGCGGGGTGACGTCCTTACATACTCGTACGCACTCCGGGTATCTGATTGAATTATACACATTGATTCACATTAAAACTAATTAGATAAATATTATTAAGAATTAAGTTGAATCATCTATTATAAATTACAAAATTTAAACGGTTATATAACATATAGTATCCTTAACACATCCAGTGTTATGGATATTAAAAATAAAATTTAATTTTCAAATTTTTTAAAGTTTGTATACAAGTAATTTTAAAAAGTTTTATAACGGAACATATTATGTTGATATATCGGAACGGTTTCTTTGTATATTTGATTCGAGTGGGTGCGCTACGACCTAGGAAGGCGTACAAGTAAGTTTTACAGCGGGTGAACCTGCGTGGAGAAGCTAGTATCAAAATAAAGCCAACGCACGGCGTCGTATACAGTTGTAACTCTTGAGTCGGGACAAGTAAATCAGATAACGCAAACTTAAGCTCAGTCGGTCACCCGGAGAAGAAATACTGCTGACGTCACAGCCCGCTATCGCTGGCACCAGCCGCGTGTGCTTGAGAACTTTCCCGCTAATTTAACGTTCAATTGACTCATAAAATACAAATTGGCCTGATTTATAATAATAATATTACTTTATTAAATAAAACTTACCGTACTAACTCAAGACTAACATATTATTTCAATTATACAATATAAGCCTAAAATGTAGCCGAATGCGGAAGTATGTAGCAGAGGAATATTATTATTTTTTGCATTTAGGCCATATACATAGGTAGGCGGACGAGGAATGGGTTACCTGAAGGTAAGTGGTCACCGCCGCCCAGTGACAACGGTATTGACATATTAACCATTTCCTACATCATCATTGTGTCACCCTCCTTAGGAAAGTTTTCAAGAAAATCTAATGGTTATTTATCGCTGCCGATGCTATAGTTCGGGCTGATTTCAGTTGTAGCGGACACTTCCAGACAAGCAACCGCTCAGAACAAATTATAGTCCACAAATCTGTGTGCTATCACACGAACCACCTCCTCCCTCATAATCCGGGCGCTAAATGCGACTCGACAGCGCGTTCGGCCGCTTTACGTACTTCCCGACGCACGGGAGTGTTAACATTGCCAACTTCCAAACTCCCGACTGCCACTGACAATTTCTTGACAGAAAACCGCAATAACTTTGTAATTGCGTACTGCAACTTTGTAATTAGGGATCTGCGGCCTCTTCAGTCAAACAGTCTGTCAGGAGTATTAACAGTGTTCACAACAACAAAGAGTATTTAATAATAACGGCTTGGTGATAACTATAAAATGTATAGAAATATGTTGTTTTTTTTTATAAAATAAAATTTAGTTGTCCGTATAATATTATCGGCGCCGGTCAAAGCTAAATTGTTCACGCAATCAACGATAACGAGGAAATTATAGTTAGCGAATCGAAACGCCCCCGTAACCTGCCGCCGCCGAATGCCACACATTCAGTGTTGTTTAGCACTACGTATCTGATGGAAACGATCCAGCTATATTTAGTGTAAATGGATTTTTTTCTGTGTAAACGATACGATATAAAAAAAAGTTATAGTTGTTAACGTGTACCCGATATATTTTTTTACAATAGAGATCGGACAAAATTATCTTGAATGTGTCGTGAAATAAGCGTAACTTAAGGATATTATTATTAAAATTTATAATGTATAAAAAATGTAATGTTTTAGCTGAATGTATAAATCCAAAAATAATTTTGATAATTGGAACTGTTATTTATATGAAGATATCTCCATAGAATAACCGTTTTTGACAACTATGGTGTTTCGGAAACGGTTTTAGTCGGATATTTATGAACAACAACAGATTTTCCTGTTTCGTGATTCCTAATAATTAGGCGTTAAACTTGTTTGAAAGTGGCGACAGAAGGTTGCCAAGGGGCAGGAGCAAACTTGCTTATTATCAACGCTTATATTAACCGGCTATAGATATTTATTTAATAAGTCGAATTAAAAGTATAACACCTCGCCTCATTGCCTCCATTGGTGATAGGAGGGCTGGTTCGTTTTTTGCCCAGAGGATCAACATTGCGATTCAACGGGGAAATTCTGCTAGCATTCTTGCTACCATTCCACGCGGTCAAGATTTATATAGTAATTAGTTTTAGTTAATATTTGTATATATTTAAGCATTTAATGTTATTAATTCTGATGTTAATAAAGTTTTTTTTCTTTTGAGTAATGATCAATAGTTAAAATATGTTTAGATTGTTTATATGAAATAGTTATATGGAGATTTATTTAATCTTGATATACTTTTAAAGAACGATAAACGTAAATGCAAGAGGGCGGCTCTTCTCTTTGGTGCAGCGTCACTCCGGAGACAGCAATTCCAGATATGTAGTCACGTGACACGTCAGATGTGACGTGATGTTATCTTTTTGGCTTCAGCTTGAGTATCGTTTGGGGAATTTGCAACTGTTTGTTTTTATGTTGCTTTATTATGTCAGGTAATTAAAATACATAATACAAAAAAATACGTCGAGAGAAAGGGCTTAAGGCGTATTACCTAATAAGCATGCCAGAATATTTGTAATAAACGTCATACATAAAATGTTTTAGGAATACCCTAGTCGGTTCTACTGTGTTTATGAGAAACGTCAATGAATAGGGCTTTTTTACAATTCTTCTAAAACAGCTTCGTCTGCATCGTTGACCCAAAACCTATTTCAATTTTCATTAATTTTCAATTCAAAATTATGCTTCTAAAGAAGGCTTTCTTATGAGCCTTTGGAATCGTCTTTTGTCAAGATAAACGCAAAGCTAATACAATGAAAATACTAAGAAGTAAGACATAAGGTATTGTTTTACCACCAATTTAATAACATAGGAATTCAATCGCACAGCTCGTTCGCCCGATCGCGATACTGTTTTTCATTCTTCACACTACGAAGGTTTAGGCGTCTCGCGAAGCACATACATAATGTATGGTGAAAGTCTCTTGTCTTCAATATCATTTTATCCAACGCGCTTTTGTTGTTTAAAGTAGTGCTTTTAGCATTACGTAAAGTTAAGCGGTGGGTTGGTTTTGGTGTGATGAAAATTTAATATTATGAAACACCTTACTACAGACTACCATAAATAATTCATATAATTTCAAAAAAATCATAAACAATTTGGTATATAGCTGTACTAAATAAATAACTAATTAACGGAAGTGCGTTATAATCGACCGTATTTTATAAAATAGCGTCGAGACTTCATTTCTCGTTGAATTATCATCTCGACAACTGATTTCATTTCTATTTATAATGAATCATTTTTGTAACGTGAATCTCGAAATATATGGTCAACTCCAAATGCTTGCTATGTACATAATTCTGTGATAACCTTACAATTTTCTTTTTAAGGAATCCTTTGGATAAAACTCGGAGAGGCGAGCGCATTCATCTGTGTTCTAGTGCGCTGCACGCGGCAAATGTATTGGAAGAGAGTTTGTTCGGTCAGCGCGGCGCTGTCGTGACAAATGGCAGAACATCCGTATAAAACATCCTTGCCTTATATTGCTCGGCATTTGCGATCACCATTTGTAAGCGACCTGCCACGCATTGACATAGTGGGGAAGCGATAATCGAATCTCTGTAGAGCTTCGCAGTTGTACGCGGCGTGTGCAGCAAACGGAATGCAGAGTGCCCATCGCATTATCTGATTTAATAGTGTCATCTTTGGCAGGGAGTTTAATGGTTCAAAACTTAAGTTGTAATGTCTTATAACGATTTGGGTGGCGATGGTATTTATTTTTTAAATATTTTTTAAGACTTACGTCGTCGTCGCTTTTCCGAACCGGTACGTTTGTAAACAGTTTTTTAGTCTTTAAAGGCCAGCAATGCGTCTACAAGCCTCTATCAGTAGTCACTTTCCAGCAGATGAGACTCCCGCTCGTAGTACATTTATGCCAAAAAACCTTTTAAAAAAACGACAATACAGTTTAATTAATAATTAAATTTATTATATTTTGAAACATAAAATAGATGAGTGGCCGACGCGACGTGTGGCGATCTGTGCAGGATTACTGTGATTGATTAAAACTGTTATGATACATCACTATTAGAGCAAAGAGAGATCCTACATTCACAATAATAAAAAAGTTAATTGATTTAGCTGTCATTGAATGTCATTTGCAATGTCGTATGTGTAGTTATTTAAACCCAGTCTAAACTATTGACTAACGGTAGCTCGAGCAATCTCTGCTAATGTAGGTTTTACTTTTTTATATGTTATGACGTTACTTATTTTCAAATTTAAAAAAATTAAAAAAATATCATCAATTTTAATGAAAACTTATTAAACACGTATAAAGGAAACCTAGTATATTTTATTACCTATGAAACGCCTATCTTGAATTTAAACAGGCGAGAGAAATCTATTGCTTAGAAAGTGAGGATCCGAACGAGATTCTGGCTGGTATTCGTTAGGTAGCGTTAAATATTAGCATAGATACATATTCAATTTAAATTCAGAAAACATCTCGACCGCAACAACGACATACATTCAATACAAATCATGATTCGCCAAAACATCAAATGTATGAAATACTGATTTATAATCAAACTAGCTGTACCCGCGACCTTGTATGCGTTTGAATATAACAAGATGATTAGACAAAATATAACAAGATGATTAGACATTAGAGATGCATTGAGTAAAAAGGAGCTATTTTAATATTACAAACAGACACTCCAATTTATTATATCTATCATGCTCAAAGTACAACAAAGACGCGCCGTCGCAAAACATTCGATGTTTCTTAAATCCCAGCGGCTACAGCAGCCGAGGTCACGTGACTGCGGTACAGCGGTCGCTCTGTGAATTGAAAATACACTGTTATTCATACCTCAATAGAGAATTTAAAACGACATTGTACGAATATTACGAACGACATTTCCGAGTCACTGCCGACTGGAATATCTATCGCGTCTCATTCCGCGGGTGTCGTAAAACTCGAGTAACGGAATGCTGTTAAGCGCATCCATAAATCGGCGAGCGCCTTAATCGCCCTTATGTTAGCGATAAATTCACTCGACGAGGTTATTAAAATTAAAATGATTTTATTGTATAATGGTAACAAACGTGCCAACTAGTATTGATTGAGAAAGAAAATACCTGGAATAGCGAAGCCGTGAGATTTTTATATAGGACGATTTTCCTAAACTATCATTTCTTTATAACCAGCGTGTGATCGTTTCATTTTCAACGATCATAAGATATGAACTCAAAAATTGTATAAAAACCTAATGAAGAAAAGAAAAACAATATTAATCAATTTATGGAACAAAGTTGGTTTTTAAAAAGAAACGTTCTAAGGGGCTCTGTGGTCAATCGCTGATTGGTCTTCCGAAAAACCTAAGCATTTTTATTGTTTCTGTTGTAAGTTCTCAACATTTAAAGAATTATAACGTGAAAACAGAAAACCCGTTGTTTTTACTATAGTCAATGAATGTTTAAGTTACTTCACACTTTGTTGCAGATCCACTTTCTCAAAAAGGAAATGGAATAGTGGAGGTTGCGATAAGGGTGGATGTAGGGGGGCTGAGCTTCTGCAATAAACGCTCAAAATGGCTTTACACTTTTGCCAGCTTTTGTACAAAATTGGATTTTTTCTACTACTTTATACATTGTATATAAAGTTATTTTATGTTTACTTAATTTAAAGCTGCCATTAATATAATAAATAAAAAAAAATATGCTTGCCATTTAAATATCAATTATATTTAAAAGATCATATATGCAGTCGTTTCTTACTTTAAATCTTACTAATTAAGATCTAATTATATATTTCTCTTGGCAAACTTTCAAAACCAATTGACTCAAGATTATTCAAAAATAAATTTGTCAAGTGAAAGCTAGTGGATCCCGCTGTCTCGAGTAGGAGAACATCCCCCTGAAATGGAAATCCAATGTAAGCAGTCGAACGTCGGCAATCTGCGACGGGCGAGCTCATCTCTACTCGCTTCTGATAAAAACATCAATCTTGGAACCTTTTTCCCTCCTTACACTCTCTATAAACTTAATTCCGGCGGAAGAGTCCTCCATACGAAATCTCAAATTTACATTTGGGTCGACTTAATGAACAATTCCACAATTCAACGAGTGCGGGGTGACGTCCTTACATACTCGTACGCACTCCGGGTATCTGATTGAATTATACACATTGATTCACATTAAAACTAATTAGATAAATATTATTAAGAATTAAGTTGAATCATCTATTATAAATTACAAAATTTAAACGGTTATATAACATATAGTATCCTTAACACATCCAGTGTTATGGATATTAAAAATAAAATTTAATTTTCAAATTTTTTAAAGTTTGTATACAAGTAATTTTAAAAAGTTTTATAACGGAACATATTATGTTGATATATCGGAACGGTTTCTTTGTATATTTGATTCGAGTGGGTGCGCTACGACCTAGGAAGGCGTACAAGTAAGTTTTACAGCGGGTGAACCTGCGTGGAGAAGCTAGTATCAAAATAAAGCCAACGCACGGCGTCGTATACAGTTGTAACTCTTGAGTCGGGACAAGTAAATCAGATAACGCAAACTTAAGCTCAGTCGGTCACCCGGAGAAGAAATACTGCTGACGTCACAGCCCGCTATCGCTGGCACCAGCCGCGTGTGCTTGAGAACTTTCCCGCTAATTTAACGTTCAATTGACCCATAAAATACAAATTGGCCTGATTTATAATAATAATATTACTTTATTAAATAAAACTTACCGTACTAACTCAAGACTAACATATTATTTCAATTATACAATATAAACCTAAAATGTAGCCTAATGCGAAAGAATGTAGCAGAGGAATATTATTATTTTTTTGCCACATAGGACATATACATAGGTAGGCGGACGAGGAATGGGTTACCTGAAGGTAAGTGGTCAGCGCCGCCCAGTGACAACGGTATTGTGAGACATATTAACCATTTCCTCCATCATCATTGTGTCACCCTCCTTAGGAAAGTTTTCAAGAAAATCTAATGGTTATTTATCGCTGCCGATGTTATAGTTCGGGCTGATTTCAGTCGTAGCGGACAATTCCAGACAGGCAACCGCTCAGAACAAATTATAGTCTACAAATCTGTATGCTATCACACGAACCACCTCCTCCCTCATAATCCGGGCGCTAAATGCGACTCGACAGCGCGTTCGGCCGCTTTACGTACTTCCCGACGCACGGGAGTGTTAACATTGCCAACTTCCAAACTCCCGACTGCCACTGACAATTTCTTGACAGAAAACCGCAATAACTTTGTAATTGCGTACTGCAACTTTGTAATTAGGGATCTGCGGCCTCTTCAGTCAAACAGTCTGTCAGGAGTATTAACAGTGTTCACAACAAAAAAAAAAATATTTAATAATAACGGCTTGGTGATAACTATAAAATGTATAGAAATATGTTGTTTTTTTATAAAATAAAATTTAGTTGTCAGTATAATATTATCGGCGCCGGTCAAAGCTAAATTGTTCACGCAATCAACGATAACGAGGAAATTATAGTTAGCGAATCGAAACGCCCCCGTAACCTGCCGCCGCCGAATGGCACACATTCAGTGTTGTTTAGCACTACGTATCTGATGGAAACGATCCAGCGATGTTTAGTGTAAATGGATTTTTTTCTGTGTAAACGATACGATATAAAAAAAAGTTATAGTTGTTAACGTGTACCCGATATATTTTTTTACAATAGAGATCGGACAAAATTATCTTGAATGTGTCGTGAAATAAGCGTAACTTAAGGATATTATTATTAAAATTTATAATGTATAAAAAATGTAATGTTTTAGCTGAATGTATAAATCCAAAAATAATTTTGATAATTGGAACTGTTATTTATATGACGATATCTCCATAGAATAACCGTTTTTGACAACTATGGTGTTTCGGAAACGGTTTTAGTCGGATATTTATGAACAACAACAGATTTTCCTGTTTCGTGATTCCTAATAATTAGGCGTTAAACTTGTTTGAAAGTGGCGATAGAAGGTTGCCAAGGGGCAGGAGCAAACTTGCTTATTATCAAAGCTTATATTAACCGGCTATAGATATTTATTTAATAAGTCGAATTAAAAGTATAACACCTCGCCTCATTGCCTCCATTGGTGATAGGAGAGCTGGTTCGTTTTTTGCCCAGAGGATCAACATTGCGATTCAACGGGGAAATTCTGCTAGCATTCTTGCCACCATTTCACGCGGTCAAGATTTATATAGTAATTAGTTTTAGTTAATATTTGTATATATTTAAGCATTTAATGTTATTAATTCTGATGTTAATAAAGATTTTTTTCTTTTGAGTAATGATCAATAGTTAAAATATGTTTAGATTGTTTATATGAAATAGTTATATGGAGATTTATTTAATCTTGATATACTTTTAAAGAACGATAAACGTAAATGCAAGAGGGCGGCTCTTCTCTTTGGTGCAGCGTCACTCCGGAGACAGCAATTCCAGATATGTAGTCACGTGACACGTCAGATGTGACGTGATGTTATCTTTTTGGCTTCAGCTTGAGTATCGTTTGGGGAATTTGCAACTGTTTGTTTTTATGTTGCTTTATTATGTCAGGTAATTAAAATACATAATACAAAAAAATACGTCGTGAGAAAGGGCTTAAGGCGTATTACTTAATAAGCATGCCAGAATATTTGTAATAAACGTCATACATAAAATGTTTTAGGAATACCCTAGTCGGTTCTACTGTGTTTATGAGAAACGTCAATGAATAGGGCTTTTTTACAATTCTTCTAAAACAGCTTCGTCTGCATCGTTGACCCAAAACCTATTTCAATTTTCATTAATTTTCAATTCAAAATTATGCTTCTAAAGAAGGCTTTCTTATGAGCCTTTGGAATCGTCTTTTGTCAAGATAAACGCAAAGCTAATACAATGAAAATACTAAGAAGTAAGACATAAGGTATTGTTTTACCACCAATTTAATAACATAGGAATTCAATCGCACAGCTCGTTCGCCCGATCGCGATACTGTTTTTCATTCTTCACACTACGAAGGTTTAGGCGTCTCGCGAAGCACATACATAATGTATGGTGAAAGTCTCTTGTCTTCAATATCATTTTATCCAACGCGCTTTTGTTGTTTAAAGTAGTGCTTTTAGCATTACGTAAAGTTAAGCGGTGGGTTGGTTTTGGTGTGATGAAAATTTAATATTATGAAACACCTTACTACAGACTACCATAAATAATTCATATAATTTCAAAAAAATCATAAACAATTTGGTATATAGCTGTACTAAATAAATAACTAATTAACGGAAGTGCGTTATAATCGACCGTATTTTATAAAATAGCGTCGAGACTTTATTTCTCGTTGAATTATCATCTCGACAACTGATTTCATTTCTATTTATAATGAATCATTTTTGTAACGTGAATCTCGAAATATATGGTCAACTCCAAATGCTTGCTATGTACATAATTCTGTGATAACCTTACAATTTTCTTTTTAAGGAATCCTTTTGGATAAAACTCGGAGAGGCGAGCGCATTCATCTGTGTTCTAGTGCGCTGCACGCGGCAAATGTATTGGAAGAGAGTTTGTTCGGTCAGCGCGGCGCTGTCGTGACAAATGGCAGAACATCCGTATAAAACATCCTTGCCTTATATTGCTCGGCATTTGCGATCACCATTTGTAAGCGACCTGCCACGCACTGACATAGTGGGGAAGCGATAATCGAATCTCTGTAGAGCTTCGCAGTTGTACGCGGCGTGTGCAGCAAACGGAACGCAGAGTGCCCATCGCATCATCTGATTTAATAGCATCATCTTTGGCAGGGAGTTTAATGGTTCAAAACTTAAGTTGTAATGTCTTATGACGATTTGGGTGGCGATGGTATTTATTTTTTAAATGTTTTTTAAGACTTACGTCGTCGCTTTTCCGAACCGGTACGCTTGTAAACAGTTTTTTAGTTAAAAGCCTGCGCCTACAAGCCTCTATCAGTAGTCACTTTCCAGCAGATGAGACTCCCGCTCGTAGTACACTTATGCCAAAAAACCTTTTAAAAAAACGACAATACAGTTTAATTAATAATTAAATTTATTATATTTTGCGAATAATCGTCGAGATTTCGCAAACTTTTAAAATATGGCAGCACCAATCCGTTACCTACATTCAGCGTCAGGAAATTCGCAAGAGCTTACGTTGCAAATTGACGTACATCCATCACGAGCGCTCGTCGAGCCGATTTTTCTCTGAAAACGTGCAAATGAGGGCACTTTACTGATTGATGGAAATTGAAATATGTTGTTTTTGTACCCGTTTACTTAATTCATTACGGGATTAAAGAATCAGGCCGTCGTCTTCGCTTACTCTGACGACAGATCGTACCCGGCTCAGTGTGGAAACCCTTCGACATTACTGCCATGGAGAAGTTTTGGAGTTTTCATAGTATTTATCGAACTGAAGGTTCGGTTTGTAGTCTTATAAATGGTATTTATTACAGAATAGTAGTATTATTAATACTTTTTTCATTGAAAATTATTATATACGATGTAGTTGCGATATGTTGTTATATAAAAACTGGCGAGCGCGAGTGCTGATGCGGATTCTAATCGTAACTCCGCCCACGTCTCTCTATCCACGGGCTCATAACGCGCACCAGGACCGCCGGCCGCCCGCACTCCTCGGTAACAGATGTTTCATTTCACAGAAGTATTTCCGTAAACTTACCATAGATCTGTTCTCTCACGACGGCGCACGTCTCGACTTTAAACCATCTGCGTACATTACGTACGTACCAATACAATCTAAGTTGTAGTTTTTTTGCTATCTTTAATATTACATTATCACGTAAGCACGAGTCACTCGTCTAATGCGCGCTTATAATTTAGCGAGGAGAGGCCATCTTGAATGAATAGAGCTACTAGTCAATAAAATCTTTATTTCTATACTACTATTATAAATTTGAAAGTAACTCTGTTTGTCTATGGCTCTTTCACTAACAAACCAATGAATTTGATGAAATTTAGTATGAAGCAAACTTTAACTCCAAGGAAGGACATGGGCTACTTTTCTGCCAAATACTTTACAACCAACCCCCTAACGCGAGCGAAGACGCGGGCGATAACGAGTTATAATATATTTCTAACAAGGCTTCACTTACATGTATTCAAATTCTTCAGTACATTACTTTGAATCAACATCTTAATATAATGGCAGAAAAGTCGATCAAGGAAACTCAGTCTCCCTTATTTAATACGGTTACTGCTGTCTGTATCGCATTAGTCGTTCTATTTATTATCAATTCTCATCTAATTTCAAGATCAGCAAATTAGCTCAATTAGTAAACGTTTCACTCCGAGTACATTTCGCAAGGTCTACACGTGTAAGATTTATGGCCTCCATACATTCAATAAGTTAATGTCGTTCATTCTGACACTTTGCTCGTAAAAACGAATCCATATAGTTCGCAAATTGAGGTCCATCGTGAATTGTTTCAGAACTGGACGCTAAAGTCAACTATAACGAGACTGCGGTGAACGTAAAGAAATCGGTAAATTTTTATCAAATTCGAACCGCGCGAGCACTTACAACGTAATTATTGTGACACATAGGCGTCGGGCCACGAGAGTAGAGTCTTCTTGTCAGGCTAATAATAAAACACTGCTGGTTCTAGTACTCTAGTGAGTACTAGAACTTTTATCTTTGCAGTTTCATACATATGAATTATTTGTAAAAAGTACAGTGGTAAAGAAGGTATATCATTTAATACAAGATTATGCAGACAATAAAAAAGCGTGGAATTAATACTTGTTGACTTCCAGGCAGGATAAATTGCATAACATAACATAACTGTATTTTTAAATATTGAAAAAGAGTAACTATTGAATTTCTTGCCGGTTCTTCTCGGTATAATCTACTTTCCGAACCAGTCGTAGCTCTCTTTAAAATAGTTTTTAAATGACGAATCAAAAGTGCTTGTAAAAGCCTACTTGAATAAAGTATATTATGTTTTTGATTTTAGTACCTTTTTAGAGCGCGCGGCTAGAGTACGGAAAGCGCAGCGCGTATAGAAGTAATCTATGAGTTATTATGACAGCTTTCACAAGATATTTGAAGAGAGACATCTTCCTTATTTTACTTTTCACCTAAATTTAACTTTAAAATTCACAGAAAGAATACTAAAACGTGAAAAATACCTTGAGGTAATTTTTAAAAGTGCTTAATCGTATTATCGACCTGTCCTCGTTACCAAAGACTTCATTAAAAAGTAGAACTTACTTTCGCTTTTTTTCGATATTTCTATACAGCTTTAGTCAATGTTCTTGAAATATAACTAATATCAAGTATAGTTGAAATTTACTATATAATAAATAAATAAATTTGCGATATAAAGTCACGCTTACCTAAAGGTTATGTTGGGTTGAGAAATGATAATCGACTATATTGTTACAATAAGATGCAGAGGAAAAAAAGGGAAAAAGTAATTTGTTAAACTAATTTATAAATATAATAAAATAAAATCGCAAACGACAACTGCCGATGAAGGGTCGCCCTCGCGCGGCTCGCGTGTATGCGTTCGCACCTCTCGTTCGAGTGTGCCAACAAATTTGCAACCTTTGGCGACCGCAATTAGTGCGCCGGAGGAAGTGGGGGAAATAGTGGCGGAGTGTCTGCGGTTGATACCAATTTAATTGTCGAGGGCAGCGCGCAGCAACCGGCTATTGTCGATACTGCACCATTGATCGCTGTGATGCCCACTGCCGACTTGTGATAGCAGAATTCGGGCTCCACTTGCTCTGGACGAATTTCAACGGAAATCAATATTGAGACAGATCACCCAATGCCCTAATTACTCTAAGAAGGATTATGCCAGACGTCACTGATATTGTTTCATTTAACTTGACGTTTTATTATAGTAAATACGGCATTAATATTCATTATAATTATTATAAATTTATATAATAATACCGATCCGCACCTGCTTTGCACGAGTGCCATGCTGAAATTAAATAAACTGTAGAATGTTTTTATATAAAACATTCACACCTTTTTCAGTCAGAACAAGTAAGTTAAGGTACTTAATTTGCTGAGAATTAATACTGTGTTGATTTAAGTCGTTTTGTAAATAAAACATTACTTCTCGTAAAAAGTAAAGGATAATAAATAAAATTTTAACAAAAAGAAAAACCGACTTCAATCAAAACACTATTTTAAAACAAATGAATATGCGGGAAAAAGTAATAAAAATAATTGCGTATTCAACATATTTTTTAGAGTCTTCCTAAGTAAAATGAAATGAAAAATATTAGACTACTTAAAAGTCGATTAACGATTATATCATGTAGTTATAGTTATTGGTATATTTGGAGCCGGTGTCAGCCACGGTGCCCTTGTCCCAACAATCAAAAGAAAGAAGCGATACGAGCCCCTTGATTGATCCAGTATATTATTGTGTAAAAGGTAATTTGTAAAAAACATATTTGTTAAAGTATTCTCGTATTATTTTTTGATAGATATACTGTAGGGTTTTATTGGCTGACACCGACTCCAAATATACCAATAATTATAACTACATGATATAATCGTTAATCGACTTTTAAGTAGTCTAATATTTTTCATTTCATTTTACTTAGGAAGACTCTAAAAAATATGTTGAATACGCAATTATTTTTATTACTTTTTCCCGCATATTCATTTGTTTTAAAATAGTGTTTTGATTGAAGTCGGTTTTTCTTTTTGTTAAAATTTTATTTATTTTTTGATTTTAAGTGAAGCTGATGTTGACTAACTAATTTTTTTTAATATGGATAGATTAAGCGTTCCATTTATATGAGTCAGAAACTACTTCGAGGACAATTTCAAAGGAAACTTGCGAATAAAGCAAAAATAGACTTTCGAAAATGCGGATTTAATACGTCACGCGGCGTAAACTACAAGGATCCCTCGAAAGAGCTGTAATCGAACTCAGCAAAAAAACTTTGAAAAAGACCAACTATATTTCGTACATCATATGACATCACATCACATATACAAAATTTGATTAAAGATAGTAAGAAATTGTGCCCCATATCGCACCCTAACTGCGAGCCGTATAGGAGTTCCATCACTACATAGTATAAAACAAAGTCGCTTTCTCTGTCCCTATATCTTCAAATCTACGCAACGGATTTTGATGCGGTTTTTTTTAAAAGATAGTGTGATTCAAGGGAAAGGTTTGTGTATATAATACATGAACAATATAGTAAAGAAACACTGATAATTTCAGAAGTTTGCGATGTGATGTCGTATATAAACAAATTCTGTAGTATATTTAGTATCAGTATTGCACCCGTGCGAAGCCGGGGTGGGTAGCTAGTTGATTATAATATTCGACTATGATAATTAAATAAACATAACCACATTACGGAAGGTGACTCAAATATCCCAATAACCTATAAATAAAAGATTCGACCGAGTATCGCTAACGTACTCCTCAGAATTGTTCCGTTCCCTTCCGTTCCGTTACTTTGTCATGGATCCTGTGGTCAGAACCTTACCAAACTTTCACCAAATTACCCTTGAAGTATATATTTTATAATAAAAAAAGAATTATCAAAATTGGTTAACGTGATTTTCAGTTATTCACCTATTTGTCGCGCATATACATAATGCAAATTTAAGACTTATGTCGTTTTCATATGGATACCATCATCGGAAAAAAATTAAAAAAAAATGGGACCCCACGGGAAGCACTACCTTTCAAACAAAAAAAAAATTATCAAAATCGGTCCACCCAGTGAAAAGTTATGAGGTAACAAACATAAAAAAAAAAAAAAAAAAAAAAAAAAAAATACAGACGAATTGATAACCTCCTCCTTTTGGAAGTCGGTTGAAAAATGGTTATTGTGGGTTATCCGTAACAACAAGATCCGTAAGCAGTAGACATATAACATCGCGGTCTGTTTTGTAGACCTTTTTAGGGTGTACAATACTGTAGTACGTTATTTAGATCTGTCTCGGAGGGTTCAGCCAACGTTTGCTAAACATACGCAAAAAATGTGTTTATTTGCGACATCACATTAGGCTCCTCCAAAATTTTCGGTGTTTTATCCTATATTATAATATATTGTATCTATCTACTAGAAAAAACACATCAAAATCAGTTGCATAGTTTTAACGATCCAATCATATATAGACAGTTGAGAGACATCCATTATAAAAACGATTAGGGCGGTCACGTAATTTGCTACGTGGCCGATTGATGAAATATACAGATTTGATAGTGTATCTGTCAGTGTGTGTTCCTTTGTTGAGCGAGGCACTTGGTTTCTTGGTATTGAGACAGCGCCAGCGCCAGACGTGCGCACTGACTGAATGAATAATATCAACATGTCCGACGACAATTAGTAATCGTTTAGGTTGCTATCCATTTGAATCTGCGTAGGACCCTAATATAAGTATTATTCCATTTCGTGTAGTTTATTCTTATAAATATAAATAAAATATTGAATAAAGGGATAATAATTGAGCTTTAATTTTACCGATAAAGCCTGCGGCGACTCAATGCTTTTTGGTTATATTACGAGATCGTATCAAGCTATCTTGAATATTAGACAATATTTACTGACGACTTACGTTATTTAGTCTCTTTCAAGTTAATTAGGTCTTTTTGAAGCATACGTTTTTTCGGGTAATAATTATATCATTATTGCGAAAGTGAGATCTAAATGGACACCAAGTTTAATTGCGGTACCGAAATGTAGTACATTAAATATCACGGTACAATACATATCATGATTAGAGTATTGTAACCAAAAAATATTGATCCTCATCAACCATTCATAAGGAGCTCTCATCTCTTTGATGGAATAACCGTTAACAGTGACATTTTTCGGTTTTTTATTAAAAAAGTAGAAGGTCCTGCAGATTCGGCACTGTACCAATCCTTAGATCGTCAATGGGTACCACTGTTTTATGTGCCTGGTGTCTATATTATTATTACTTAATAATTTATAAGATCAAAGTTGAATGACAACGTCAGGCTCCTATCTATCTGTTATTATTTTAAAGACGATTGCTATAATTTTAATAGATTTAAATAAATTCAACAAACAAACACTGCACGTGTATAACTAACAACGCTGCAGTCATTTTCTGTCGTAAGACAGAACTGTGTGAAGTTAACGGGATAGAAATACCATCAGTTTGCCTTTTCAAATCGTCGGTCCAGTCTCGGAACAGGGGCCGCTGTCAATCCCAAGCCTTTGTGCAAACTTCCGATAGCCGAGATGAAACTTCACTGTGGCTTTCAATTGAAACTAATATTCCAAAGACTAAGGTTTGAGACAATTAGTGCATTCGTGAACAGACTACATCTAAAATTACTTTGTTTTTTTACCTTATATCACTTCTTTATTATTTTTTTGTAAAGTTCTACACCTTCCCCTATATATTATCAGATAATCTGCTATGAAATCCAGATTATAAATTAGATAAAAAAATATCGTCCCAACAATCGAACAAATGGGCCAAGCAACCAATTTATGAAAAAAATATGGCTTTTATGTAACTGACGAGTTAAACGTCCGCTATTAAAAACAAAGTTAAACACTGATTTTATATATTTTACTTTAATTAATAATATATCACTCCATAATACATATTGTGCTACTACAAACCAATGGACAAAACGTTCTCATTTATTATTACTCTGTAACCGCAAACTCACAAATTATCAATAAAATTTATTGCTATTCCATCTTTAAATGCGCACGATTGTATAAAGAGAAAGTGTACCCAATACCAGTTGATAATGATGAACTCAGAATGTCTATTACATGAAGTGAGCTAGCTGGAGGTGTCGCCACTTGTAGATATAGGCTATCCAACTGCGCACTAAATACATTTCAAAAATAATGTAAATGGCGAGAACATTTTGAAATAAAATTTCCATGAGTAAGTAGCGTAGTTATTCAAACACTCAGACAACCGAGGCCTTAAACGATAGCCGTAGAGTGGCAGAAATAATAAAGTTGATATTTTCGTGAGAAATGATGTAACGATTTTCCAGGTGAAGGTTTATTTTTTGGCATTCGCCGACACGGCCTCGACACGATTTACTTTGGGTCGCAAAAACTTCGATTATGTGAGGGTCTTTAGCACCAGACTGTCGTTGCAATTTCTAAAATATTTTCACTTCAAAGAACTTAATAGAAAGGTCAGATATTATGCAATCGAGAAAGCGCATCATTTTTGCAGTATTGAATAGTGTTCATTTGATACCTAATTAATCGTGGAAATTATGTGGAGAGTGTATCCAGATGAATAACTTCGACGGGCGCCATAATTTCGCGCACTCAGTATTGTATTTTGTATTTTCAATACAATAGTTCTATGTGTTGTGTTTTCCTTTTTCAGCATCACAATCATAATTTCCTGAAATAGTTTAGTCACGAATGAGAATATTATGAATGGTCTCCGACACGCTATGTAGGCGAAGGCCTTCGTTGAAAGTGAGAAATCACAAATAATAACATCAGCGTCAAAGGGTGCTTATCTCGGCGGCCCCTCGTCTGAAGTGAGCTTGTGTTGATAGGCCTGCTCCCCGCCCTGTCCCCCGCTTCTCCTCACTCCGCCTCACCCCGTATCTTGAACAAACCGTAACCGCCATGAATGTTATAAATATTTAATGAGACAAGACCGCATTAAATACTTGAAAAATCGATACTTTCCTCGCATTCATCATAAACGTCATCAATTGTATTCAAAATAATTCTGTATTATAATCAAATTAGTTATTATAAAAATAAATCTTATAATAATATTAATGTGCCAACTATTTATCACGGCCACAATGCTCACACTCGCGCCACTGTAAGAAATATTCACCATTCCTACAGTGCGCCACTAGCCTTAGGAAGTAAGACGTAATAATACGTCTCTGTATCTGTTACAGTGGCTTATTTACCATTCAAAACGGAACACAACGATACCAAAAATTGTTGTTTGGCGGTAAAGTATAAGACGTGTGGGTGAGGCCTACGCGTACGGGCTTGCTCGATGGCGGCCCACCACCAAAAAATATCTACTTTCTTATTCAAACCTCTAGCCCCGTATCGTATCATTAAAGTTAAATAGCCATTCTCTAAATTTAAAATCTTAGCACTCATCTTTAACTTTGGGATTTAGTATTACTTTAACTTGGTCAGCCGCTGTTCCAATCCTAAGTATTTTACCATTGACTAAATAAGTAAGACGTAAGCAATCGCCGGTAGTAGTGGTATTTCAATAATTACTTGCAGACACTTAATCCTCTATTAAGTTCACAAAACTGTGGCAAAGGTCAAAATATCTGCAGAATTTTATATAAGAATTAACCGTCTTGCAAATTATAACAAATACATTTCAAACGAACAAATATAATGATGCTTCCGAGCCGGCATCATTTAGATTGCCTACTTACGTTCAGCGTTAATACTTGTTGCCTTTCTTGAAAACTCGAACAAAAACTTCGAAAGTCTCTCCACTCCCCGATCATTGTAATGATCACAATGAAACTTTTCCTAAGGGCCCCATTTCTGTTGCTTTCCAGGAAAGTTTTAAACTCTGCTCTGACTCTGCAAACTGACCAGAAATACAAAAGGACCGGAAATATTTTTTAAAAATAATGATTGTCTTGTTCATTTGTTGTTTTGTTTTAGCTTGAGTTTTAGTACTAGCCGCTGGGCCATCTCGTCTCTTACAGAAGGATGCCATGAAATTTACGAATAAATATATTTACAGCTCTCGACACTCCAAAGTAGATTTTTAGCGTTGTCCGTTTCGAGGCAAGTTATTTTTAATCGATGTCGAATCGTTCTTATTTTAATTTTAATCAGTTTTTCAGTGCATAGCAAATAACACATATTTTACTATATAAAAACTTAACGAGTAATTCATTCCTTTTTAAAGATATTATTTTACATTTAGTTTGAAATTTCACACCGTTAAGTTGAATTTCCTTAAACCTGATATATGAGATAAAAAAGCACAACAGAAATATAAATGTTACCGTTAAAACGTTTTCTCGGCCAAAACTATTTACACCCGCGACATGGAGAAGTATTTTCGTCCAAATTCCAGTCAACCCAGTCTGAAATCATCACATGGTTTCATAGAAGTAGACGAAGAACACAAAATCATAGGACCAGCATTCCTAATAATTTGCTCCATAAAGTCGAGCCCATCATGAATGCTTGAGAGAGTATACATAATATCACACATACGAGTTTTCTTATTTGGACATTTGAGCTTAAGATGTTCTTAAAAGGCAATTCTCTCTTCTCACTCACCCGTCTTTCGTGAAGGTTTTTCCACCTTACCGTTCTAACTGCAACACAAGCGTTAATACATCCGTGACACGGCTTAGTCCGCAGGTATCGGGGTTTTCTAAATGTTTTTCTTGCAACACTAAACGGTTTTATCACACACCTATTCCTTCCTGTGGCGTATTATAAGCTTAAATTAAAAAGTATATTATGTTTTGTTTGAAGTTTTACTAAAATCATATTGTTTAACATAATTAATTTAGATTTTAATATAAAAATGTACAGTTTTGTGACGCAGCTGCTGCTGGATTAATTATTTATAAAATACTGATTAAAATGCGCCCGTCGCCTGTCAAACGCTATCATTTATACAAAAATACAAAGGGCAGCTCGTAACGAAAGCGCTGTACAAGTAACGATATTTATATAGATGTATTATTTAATATTGCGCGTGTTCAACGGAGCTGAGCATCATAAAAATAATTCAAACCCATATTAAAATTATTACGTCTTATACGTTTCTAACTTTGTACAGGTGTATCTGAAAAGTGAATGTAATTTTTAATAACGTGTGTAATTAAATCCTAAAGGTATTATGTTATCAAAATTTTTGCGGCTTGTTGTGAATTGAATGCTCCGGTCATAACTGAGCGCCAGCTTATAAACGGAACACCGTTAGTTTATAAACTGGCGCTCACATAGCGGCTGACGTTTGCATAGCTGCGGATAATTGTTGGTATACAATTATCAGGTTTCATACAAATATGATAACAGAAAAGGTACTCTCTAAACTAAACTCTCTTGTACACTGTAACGAAATGCGATAAATTAAATATTGAGAGATATAGTTGTATGCTTTGCTTTTAAAATAAATCAGACAACAGGCATCAAGTATGCTTCTGTTGAAATTTTAAATAAATTATTATTTTTTAACGCGGGTAAACCATTTAAAGTTTTTAGTACTTTAATGGTTTGCGTGCATGTACACTTACAGTAAAACCTTAAAAAATATGCTGAATGTTACTATGAAAAAATGATCGGAAAAAATGTAAACATCAATATTACTATATAAACATATAATCTGAACATTCAGAAGACCAGTCGCTTTTAGTCGACGTTAGCCACTAGTACTGCACAAAAGCCTCTACTCTGCTCGAGTGGAAGGCTCGGCATACAACTGTGCTAGTCAAAATACATCTTATTTTATCACGATATTTTTATGTATCTTCAAATATTATATGTTTATTTATCATTTTAGTTCAGATCTTTCTTATATTTTTTTTTTGTTGTCATTTTCATATATATATTTATAGAATATGACATTTTTTGGTAGGTTACATAAGTAAAAACTTTTATTATTTTGAAAGTTTTAATTTGAGATAAACTTTTCTTCATTTTATCTTTTCCTTGTGTTTGGATTTTCACGTGTAATCTTCAGTTAAATTTCTTAGAACGATCTCAGTTTCCACACATTAATTAAGAACACATTTGAGAAAAGTATTGTGTTTCGTGTTGAAACAGAGAATATTGTAAGAATTTTTGCAAATACGGTTAAAATAGTAAGTGTACTGCTTATATTTAACACGCTACTGAATGCAGAAACTTCGCGCAATCTGCAATGATTTCGTAGTTTAGAATCGCTTTGTAATGTAAGTGTAGTTGAGCTTAAACTGAGATGTAATACATTCCAAAACCCTTTGTCGGAGTCCAAGTACATCAGTATATTGCGGAAGGCGGCGTGGAGCAACTCCTGAGAGTTATAGTGCGGTGCAAGAACAGCTCTCTGCTCGCTGCTGCGTTACATCACTATAATCCGATTGCACTTTACAGTCTCAGCAATAGCAGTTGTGGGAATTAAACAACGCAAATACTTGTTATTTACGGGCGCGCTACGTCTGACCGCGAGTGTCCTCAGAAACTCGTCCCTGCATTCGAGAACATGCATAATACTCGTATTATGACTATTGAATACATTGAACTGATACTACAAAGCGAAGTAGTCTGGTCTAATTGTAATCTCGGAGATCGAAACTACCTTCGAGCCAAATGCTTTTAATTGCGTCACGGCGTGCTCACGACTACGTTAAGCAAATCTCTTTATCTGGTATCTAAGTTAGTAGGTAAGTTCCTTAAATCTCTAAAAAATAACATTCCATTATATTCCTACATACAATATGTTAATATTTTTGATTTGGGAATTTGTACAATAATTTCATACAAAAATTGTGATATATTTTATTAAACAAATGATGTTGTATTTAATCTGACGTCACATACAACATACGACCGTAGGCAAAGCTAACGAGACGTCACACTGAAAACAAGAACATGAATGGCTACGTCTAAGCGAGTGAAACCGAGGCGCGTCTACATGTGTAATATATTTATTTTATAAGCCATCACGTCTACTTATATGTTCAATATAACCTGAGCCATTTCTGCAATGCGCATCTTCTGATATAAGTTTTATGTATATTGGCTTAACAGTGTATTCAGTTCGATATTACAAAGTAACATCTCGTTGTTAATACAGATATGTATTTTCAAAGCTAAATATTAATGGATGAACACACGTGAGCCGAGATAGCCCAGTATTTGCAACGCGTGCGTATTAACAGATAATTGCAGATTCAAACCCAGCCAAGCACTACTAAATATTCATGTGCTTGATTTGTGTTTATAATTCATCTCGTGCTCGGCATTGAAGGAAAATCACCAACCCTCATTGGAACGGCGTGGTGGAATATATTCCAAACCTTCTCCTCAAAGGGAGAGGAAGTCTTAGCCCAGCAGTGGGAAATTTACAGGCTGTTGTTGTTGTAGAACACACGTGAATCTCTATTTGCGCAGTGCATCATTAGTTCGTACTGATTAAATCATAACCCTCCTAGCGTCGCCGTAGCCGAGCAAAAATAGGTTGCAGCGACGATCGAGCGGCATACAATTTCGCCGGCTACTACCGCCCGGGGACGGTCTTAAATCTCGTTAAGAGTCGCCGGCCCCTGGACTATGAATATATTATGATTAAATGTAAATCAGGTTTGCTATCAGCGCCCTGCTTGTTACAGTCACCGGCTCTAGATGTTTATAAAGGTAGCTTACGATGCAAACTTATCGTGTAGATGTACATTAAGAAAAGCTGCATTCAAAAATCTCTTGTATCCACGGTAACTGAAATTTTATGTTAAAACTTTTATTTAAGCCTCTAATGAGACACTTTTCTTAAAGACAAAATGTTGTTTTTTCGTACACGTAATTGTAACTCATTTTTGTAATGGGTATATTGTTCTATTTTTTGTTAACAATTACATATGTATATATAATTTAAGTACGGTCTGGAAGCAAAGTTGGAGTGCGCGGAACATTACTGTGAAGCTACAAAAGCGAATACAGATTCCCTGCAGTACAAAACAGAACGTCTTTTTGTTAATGCGTCAAAAGTGCTAACAACTTAATTATAACTTTTGTTGCTTCCTGTAATATCCCGCGCGCTTCATCCGCCTTTTGGTTTCCTTTAAAATATTGTTTGATGAATACTCAAACAATACTAAGTCTTCTTCTTTCGAATCAATGGCGGCAGAAAGGGATAGAACACGCGCTTAACAACGTTTATACGCGAGAGGCCTTTAATGTTTTAACTAAAAGTCAAATAAATTAATAATAAACCTTGCGTAATTGTTCACAAACAACTAATTATACTTTCAATTACACTCAAACGAGCGCCGCTCTCGAACTGAAAGATAATGCGGATTAACGAAATCGAACGAAAATTTGTGAAACCGCGAACACACATTGTATTTTTTGCACATTCGCTGCTGGTTCAATGTAAGTGGTTTTTTATTTCGACTAGATATAACGTGCAAAGTTACAAAAACTGTTTTATAATCAATTCTGATCTGTTTGAAACTGCCAAGAACATTTTCCAATATTTAATAGCCATTGCCCCGATACTGGAACTACTCAGGCGACCTAGCTAGAAATCAATCGATTTGAAAAGTAATAATTACAATCAAAGCAAAATATACTTGATTACTTCATTACACGGCCTTTTCCAGGCTATGCAATCAACACTGAACTCTTATGCGCATTTGTTAATATGTGTTTTTAATTATTATCGAGAGCGGTGATGAGCTAACAGTCTGAAGAATTTATGTAGATACGTTACATCGTAACATTATCTACTATAACAGAAAAAAAATCCTGCAAATTTTCATAAAAAGAATGGAGGCGTGAGCCGAGCAGTAGGGAATTTGTAGGGCGTTACTTTATTTTATTTTTTCACGTGAGCGGGAGTGTGGGTAACGCGTAAAACAATACACGCGGTTCATTAGCGGCCGCGCCAGCCGGCCGTGTGATGTATCGTCTCTAAGCGGCGCGCACCAGTCATTCCCGCCGTATCGCAATATTGTCTGCAAAAAAATTTAATATTTTTAAGAGGATTTCTGCTACAGCGGAATATTGCGAAAGTAAATTTTCGATGCAATCCTATTTTGCGCCGGCTTGTGGCAAAATATGCAAATGGAAACAATTTAGGTGCTACAAAAATGCTACTTGCATATCTCGCTTAACGGTTAGTGGGGGGAGTAGCGGGGGGGGGGGTAGTGTACACGTTTAGCTACAAGTATGCATAGCGAAAATTTAAACATTGTTATGGCTTATGAGCTACACATATACACCCTTTATAAATACACATGATATACGTGGTATGGGCGAATGAATATTCCCTGTATGGCGAAGTGACTCGTTTTTTTGTTAATGCGTCAAAGTGCTGCTGCAATGTACATGTTAGTTATTGAAATTAGATATTCGAACGCTGAGTTTTTTTTATCTGTATTCATTTCTGTTGCCTCGCGTTAATGTTTCGTGCGCTCCGCCTAAATGTCATTTCTGTACTGAAGTTTCAAATAAAACACTTTGTAAGCAATATCAATAGGGATAAATGAATTCACCGTTGTACTAAAATATCATACCAATAACAATCCTTACCTAATTGGCTAAACAATTAAATTTACCATAAAATAAACCTATTAAAGTTACAATTTAAAATTAATTCATCAGGCTCGAGCTTTCATTTATTTGAACGATTGAATATACTCGTATGTAATATTAGGTATAAGTTGTGGTTTTAAACATCGTACTCAACACTTGTATGTGTCACATGTCATAGCGCCAATTTGCCATTGGCGCAGTTGTAGTCTCTATTGAGAATGGTCATGGGAGAATGGGCAGGAGGACATTAATCAGTATTTAAATTGCATAAGCCGTAGCAAGAGTGGCCCCTGAGTATAGTTTTTAAATAAATAAGAGAAATCAAGATATTGACTGTTGCTTCTCAATATATATTCTGCAATGTTATGTATGTACGAAAAAATCTTAATGATTTCATGAGAAAATGTGATACTCATAGCATTGGTACAAGGAACAAACACAAACTTGTTACTCCTGTTACTCGACTACATAGAGTCAGTAACTCCTTTGTGGGGCAATGTATACGGTTTTACGACAGGATCCCAGAAAGCGTTCAAAATGCCTCTGTTGCCAAATTTAAGAAAATTATTAAGGAACGCTTGTGTGCAAAAGTGGTAGTGTTTCAATTGTGAAAAAGAAAGTGTAATGCTTCTATATTGAATAAAGTTATTTGAGTTTGAGTTTAAATAAACATAGACAATTTCAAATGAATTATTTGGATCTCATTGTAAGTAGCTAAAGCACTTGTGTTATGGTAAATCAGAAGTGTTTGTGTCTCGGCAAACGTTGTGTAGGACGTCCTCAGGCACGGTGGAGTGACGATATACGCAAGGCGACAGGCAGGACCTGGATGCGAGTAGCCGGAGAATGACCACAGTGGCGTGCACTTGGAGAGGCCTATGTCCAGCAGTGGACAAAAACGGGCTGATGATGATGATGACGATGAAATTAGAAGTAACGACGTTACCACAAAAACTCAGACCCAAGACAACATAGAAAACTATTGAACGTTTTCTACATCAACTCGGCCAGACAAACCCGGGACCTCGGAGTAGCGTACCTTTGAAAACCGGTGTACACACTAGTCAACCACGTGGCTTGAGTTTTAAAGAACTGAATTAACAATACTTGAAACTAATAAGAGTATATATACAATACATTAATATAAACAATATGTCGTTTTGAGATCCCATATTTACATTGAACATTAAATGTTTGAATTAATATTCGGCATCAAGCACTCAGGTGTAACTTGGTGATATTACCTTTGTAACTATTGATCTGAAGTAAGCTTTGATTGACTGTTCTATTTAAATTGATTACGATGCCCTGTTTACAATTAATATCTGAGCCATATCTCGGATGGGTAATTCGGAGGCTGCGATTGGCTTGCTATTTACGGATCAAAAGCCTACGAAAGGGATAACATGTAGTATGTTAATTTATGTATGTGACAGTATCTAGTGTTTACTAGAACACGTATTGACAATTAGACAATTGCGGGAAATAGTTTTGCTTAATATAATCATATTAAAGGAATACACCAAGTCGCAAATGAATGCATCAAAATTCCGTATCGCCAAGTCGGTATACGAGATTTCACGAGTGAGATGCGAAGGGAGTACTTCGAATGACATACTTTAATTATAATTCAGTGTTGCGGTCTGAAGAATAACTAAGCCAGTGTAATAACAAGCGCAAGAGACTTAATTAAATGCATACTCCAGTTAGCTTAGCTATTTGCGTGGGAGAGAGCATCGCATAATTAGTGTAAGGCTTGGCTAATGGTTTTTGCAACGACGATGTTTGTGGAGGTAGTTTACATGCACTTGAGGCTACCACAGTGTCTTAAGCGAGCCCATCTGGGTATCAATCGGCCGTTATAAATTCCAAGGTAACTCAGCATAGTTTTGTAATGTCGGATTCCACTTTTAAGAATTTGTGAGCCAATATAACTAGCAGAAAAGTTCCCAAGGTTGATGGCACAAGGGCTAGTTAATATACATATATTACAGCACACATTAATTACCTTCAGGTGGCTTATTTACTAGCCTACCGTAAAATAAAATACAAGAGTCGTAGAATACCATATAAATTAATTGACCATTAATAAAAGAAATTAAAATTCCATGTGAAATAAAACAATTACAAAGAAATTTAAATAAAAGGACAGTTCGCCTTGAAAGGATAACGTATTTTTCTTACGTGACAATTTCTGCCTTTTCACTCAAGTGTGAGCCGCGTAAAAGAACTTCGTTCCACAAAGATATATTAAATTCCACTTAGACCTCGTATATGTACCTAATATAACACCCGCTTTGCATAAAAACGAATAATTTTCTTATAATAAGTATAAATTTGGAGGGAAAACATCAGATGGGGTATAAATCGTGACTGACATATGAGTAGCAAATACTATCAGAATTTTTCCAAGGAATTGCAATTCGAATTCAATCAAAATCAAAATATTCTTTATTCAGATAGGATCATAAAAGCATTTTTCAATCGGCACAGTGAAGAATTAAATCTAAAGCTATCATCGGGTCGGAAAATGGTTCGAATGAAAAGAACCGGCCAAATGTCAGTAGTTCCTTTTTTCCTCTGGTACATATGTGTTAGAAATATTTTAGTACGTTTAGTCAAAGTATTTTAACTTCAAATGGTCCAATTATATTATGTTCCTTCCATTTTCCGTCGCGACTCAACCCTTCTTAACTTAAGTAATTGTGTTGTTATAACATACATATCGTGTATAGTGTATCGTTTTGCCTTCACTTAACTAATATGAAATTATTGCGGGAAATTATAAAGCAAGAGAGTACAGCGTATTAAATCTGTAAATGGATCAACTACATTTTACAGATTGACAAATTTTTGATTGATTGGCAGAGATGTATCTTATAGATAAAATAAGAGTTCATTAAAAATATCACAAACCAAAACGTAAAGTTATAAATGTAATATTTTACACAACTTCGCTAAGGCGAACTCCGACCCGAGCCGCGCTCCGGTCGTACATTCGCATTAATTTAAACTTCTGTTTGTACCGCGTGTTTGCCGACGACTCGTTCAGCTCCTTGAATTTAAGCGCTTTTCCTAAATTCGCACGAATTTTTTTACCTTCCTAATGTAAGCTATTGTAAACATCAGAAACTTGCAAATCTGATGTTTTAGACTACGACAGAATACGTGCTTACTTTTCGACACAGGTAAGAGTAGACACTGACAATTTCCGCTTAACTTTTTAATCATTCTATCGGAGATTTGAACCCAGGCTAGCACTCGTAACGTCATATTTATTCCAAGACTAGTATAGTTACGGTCATAAAGATTCAATTAACAAATAAGAAGGTGGTTTACACTTCTGGCAGCCTTTATATGGTTTGACCTCATATCATCAGAATAGATACACTAAGTGTCTGCAGCCTAATATAAACGAAAGAGAAAATTGTGTGAGCACAAAGAGGCGGCCGGCGTCAGACGAAATAATATTTTATTGAAGAGTGTTTACGCGTTCGTTTCCTTTGTGCGACGTCGTTAGCATTGTGACATTTTAACTCGACTTATCTCAGAGCTCGCTTCAATCCACAGTCATTAGGCGCGAGGTGGCCCATTACAGGCCACTCTATTCATTAGCGTAAACAACTTCTTGCCCATCTATCGATTTTATATTATATCATTTATTTATTAAGATTTTTCTATTTACGGTTAAGATTTTCTTATGATATAGGAAGGCGGGCGGGAAAGTTTGCAAGGTTACCCGATGGAAAGTGGTCAACTAAGTCTAGACAATAATAATGCAAGAAACATTAACCATTCCATATATCGCCTATGCGCCACCAAATTTTTGAAATTGAGATGTCATGTCCCTGCGTCTGGAGTTACACTGGGCCAGTGTAACTCACTGCTCACCCCTCAAACTAGGACACAACAATCTGGATCACAACATCTGACAAGTATGTAAGTATGTAAAATGGTACCTACCCAGACGTGATTGCACGAATTCACGAATTCACGATTCCATATTATGAAGTGTATTGATTGTATTTAATATCTTATATGCAAAAAATGATATACTATTTTTATTCGAGACTTATGTCGCGTTTTCCACCTCTGCTATTTTTTTGAAATGATACGAGTACACTGATTACAATGAAAAATTAATTTAGCACTCAACGTGAAAATAAATGAATATGATTCATACTATTCATAGTTATTCACAGTCCAAGGAATTCAAAAAAAATAATATGACAATAAAACAAATAAGAAATTGAAACATTCGAATGCAAGCAAAGTAATACTTCTTACCGAAACTGTCGCGTTCGTCATTGTTTCCATAATACAATCAAAATTCTTAAAACTTCAATAGCGTACAATTCCGAAGTATCTGTTTCGTCGGCGGCTGAGATGGCGGGGCGGCGCGGGCGAGCGGGCGGGCGGCGTCGGATGCACGGGAGATCTCAATAGGTATCGCGCTCGCTAGATATCTCGGTCGGCGGCCATTGTGGCCTCGCAGCTGCTTCGAAGCCGTTCCATTATTCAGAGCGACTTGTACGCTGTAGGCTGTAGCATTCTATTTTAATATATTCCTACATTGTAGTGCATTTTAAAAGAGGTTTTATATTTCTTATGAGGTATCGTTATTACTGCAACTTTTCTATTTATATTGCACTTGATTACTGAACCATGTTCACATGAGTTGAACCGTCTAAATAGTTCTTAAGATCAAATCGCAGCAACAAAATGATAGACATTATAAAAGTATGTCATCATAGAATTATTATTCATTCGGTTTAATATTAGTATTTTTTAATACATGTAATTTTTTGTATTTAAGTTGTTTTTTAAAACCGAACCGTCTCAAACTGTTCACGGTAATTGACAGATTCTTTATCATTTTACTCTTATATGCAATTCAAAGTCAATTAAACTGACACTTACGAAGTGTTCAGACTGCCGATTACAACTGCCGGCTTTAGGTGTTCTCCCAGACTCGGGGGAGTAAATCCTGCTAACATCCAGCATCCTCGCGACGATAAATTATCGAATTAAAAGCCGTTAACATTTAACAGCCCCGAAGCCGATCCGAATTCTTACAAACTCGCCACTAGATCAACGAGGCGTAAACATCAATATAATACAAGTGTATTTTTTAGTTTCATATGTATAGAAAAGGAATGTATGAATATTTTACGGCCCGGAATCGAACTGACACTGCGAGGAGGTAGAAGCTGCGCAGTCAGCGCCGCCGACCGAGCGCCGTGCACACTCGCCAGATATTTCGGTCAACAGCCGCCCACCGTGATTCTCGCTATCGCAGCGTCTAAATCTTTCAGTATTCAAAGCGACTTGTACGTTGTAAGCTTTGCATTTATATATACCTTGAGAAAATTTAAATTTTACGGTTTCAAGTTTCACTAGCTTCCAGATAATTCCAAAGGATTTTGTTTACTATAATTTTGTGCTGGAACCCATATAAATAATTATTAGATGAATTTACACTAATTAAGAGCTCAATTTGTTTTTAGTATTGAATAGGAATACTTAATTAAAATAAATAAATAAGCCTTTATTCAGACACATTTTGCTACATTTTACATTGCTTAAATTATCACTCTAGTGACTTGACATCGACAACTTAGTCTGTTAGCCAAATTTGGCAAAGGCCTCCTCCATTCCTTTCCATTCTATTTTATTTAGTGCGGTCCTAGTCCATGTATTCCCAGCTGTTGCTTTTATTTCATCTTCCCACCTTCGAAACGGTCTTCCGCGTTTCCTTTTAGCGTTTCTGGGATACCAGAAAACCAAAGTTTTGTTCCATTTCTCAGTACCTCTTATTATATGACCTGCCCATTTCCACTTGAGTTTCCGAATTCTAGTAATTACGTCGTCTACTTTCGTGCGCTTTCTAATGGTTCTGTTTTGTATTCTGTCACTTTTCCTGACATTCAACATGCTCCTCTCCATAGCTGTTTGGCATGCTTAATTTTTTCATTTTGCGCTTTGGTGAGTGCCCAAGTTTGACAGCCATAAGTGAGTACTGGCAGCACACAGGTATTATATAGCTTCTTCTTTACAAACATCTTAGTTTCTTTATTTTTCATAACTTCTTTTAGTCTCCAATAACTTTTCCATGCGTTACCTATTCTTGTGTCTATTTCTTTTGACATTGAATTAGTTGATGAGATGAGTTGGCCTAAGTAAGTGTACTCTTTTACATATTCGATGGGTTCACCATTTAATACAATAGGGTCTTCGGTCGCGTTTGTCAATACTTTGGTTTTAAAGGTATTCATAGTTAAACCAACTCTGCGGCTTTCTATATCCAGGTCCGTTAGCATATTTTGGAGATGGGCACTTGATACAGCGAATATAATTATATCGTCAGCAAATCGTAGGTGGATAAGCTGTTCTCCATTTATGTTTAACCCATAGTGGTCCCATTTAACTTTACGAAAGACGTTTTCTAAAACCGCAGTAAATAATTTGGGAGATAGGGTGTCTCCTTTGCGTACGCCTCTGTTAATTTTTATTTCTTTTCCCTGTTTTGCTAACTTTATTTTAGCTGTTCTGTTTGTGTATATATTTTTCAGAATTCTTATGTATTTATATTCAACTCCTTGGTTTTTTAGGCTTAACCAGATGCTTTCATGTTCAATTGAATCGAAAGCCTTGTTGTAATCTATGAAGCAACAATAGAATGGTACATTATATTCTCTATTCTTTTCAAAGACTTGCCTGACAAAGTGTATGTGGTCTAGTGTTGAGAACCCCGCCCTAAATCCGGCTTGTTCTCTAGGTTGGTTCTCGTCTAGAGTTCTAGTTATTCGGCGGAGAACAACCTTTGCAAATACTTTGTATATATTGGATATTAGGCTGATAGGTCTATAGTTATTTATTTGACTAATATCACCCTTTTTATGGAGAAGTATTATTGTGGAATTCTTCCACTGAGATGGTATTGTTTCGGTTTGTAGTATGTCGTTATAAATAACTTTTAGTATAGGTGCAACAACTTTCTTACAGTTGATTAGTAGTTCATTGCTGATGTGGTCGGGTCCAGGGGCTTTGTCTGTTTGCTGTGTTTCAATGGCCTTGATTATTTCTTCTTCTAGGATAGGTGGCACACCGTCGCTACTAGTGAGATCGGTTTCGTCTAGGTTATTTTTCCTGGAATATAAGTCTTCGTAGAATTTAGTAGCTATTGACAATATATCTGGTCTTTTAGTCTTATCCATAGAATATTGGTCTTTCATTTTGGGTATCCAGTTTGTCTTATCCTTTAACAGCTTAACAGCTCTCTTGATGCCTCCAGTCTTGATGATATGTTTCTCAAAAACCACACGTCTAAGGCGTTCTCTGTCTTTATTAATTTGTGTTTTTATTTCTTTACTTACTTTGCTTATTTCTTCCCTAATACTTTTTGTTTTGTTTGTAATATTAATCAAATTCAACCTTTTTTCTAGAAGTCCATTAGTTTTATGAGACAAGTTTTTCTTCTCGTTCGGTTCGCCCTTGTTATTCTCTGATTTTGTTGTTAGTATTTCGTGTAGTACATTATATTTTTGTTGAGTGTTTAGGTATTGAATAGATGTTTCCTGCAGAGAGTTAAGTTTTTTTGTGATGGTGGCTATCGATGCTGCATTGTTTGGAGTTTGAGATTTTATTTTGAAGGGCCGTCTTAATTTTGATTTCTATGCTATGTTGAGATATGCTCGGAGCATTCTGTGGTTGCTATTAAAGTTGAGGTTAGCGATGGTACTGCAATTATCAAAAGAATTACTTTGGTTCGTAAGAATATAATCTATTTCATTCCTATACCGTCCGTCCGGTGATATCCATGTCCATTTCCTTGATGCCCTTTTTTGAATTTACTGTTTAGTATTTTCAGATTATTTTCGAAAGCGAATTCCATCAGCTTTGCCCATTCCTTGTCCTTTTGCCTTTACTATGAGGGCCCAGTACGATATCTTCTCCATTCCGTGGAGAACCAACTTGAGCGTTAAAGTCCCCCAGTACTATGCAGTTTTTGTGCGTATATTTTTTGATAGCACTATTAAGGCACGAGTAGAAGGAATCTATCTCAGAAACGGTAGATTGCTCTGTCGGGGAGTATATTTGGACAATAGACCAACTTTCTTTCTTAGGGGGTATTGTTATATTCAATACAGCAATTCTTTCCGAAATGCCAACTATTTCTTCTATAAAGCTCGCCAGCTCTTTCTTTATTAAGAATCCTACACCGTGTCTTCCTGGTGTTTCTCCTATGTAGTATAATATGAATTGATTGTACTCTTCAATTGCCTCGCTGTTTCTTCTTACTTCACTTAAGCCAATAATATCCCATTTAATATGTTGAATAGCATGTGTTAATTCTTGTAGGTTCTCTTCTGATCTCAAAGAAAGTGTATTATACGTTGCTATGTGGTATACTCGTTTCCGATTAAATTTCTCGTTTTCAAATTTATCTATTGTAGGTGTTAAATTGTTTGGAGGGTAGTGGTCGCTTTTCCCCGTGGTGACCGGCCGTCTTGGGGTGGTTGCTCTGGTTGTTTCGTTCGGTAGGTACGTTTTGTTAGTTTGTTTTCGTTTTCGTTTCCGGTTGTCGATGTCTATTGGTGGTTTTTTGAAGTTGTTGGCAGTGATAGTGACGTAGATCTGCTTCTCGTCACATAATCCAGCATGTTTGTTTTACTAACCTTCTTTGGAGCGGGCGTAGTTAAGCGGTGTGGTGATTTGATTGGAGAATCTGTGCGGTCTCTTTTCCTTTTGTCCCTTTGGTCTTCTTTCGGATCTTTGGTAACCAATTTATCTCTTATGAGGTAACAGATTTTGCCCTTCGCTCTTTCTTCCTTCATTTGAGGTAGAAGCTGCTTTCTCTTTTCCAGAACTTCTTTACTAAAATCCTTCTTAATATACATATCTGACTTTAGTTTCTTTTTGTTTTTAAGGATTTCCTTTTTTCTCCAATTTGTTGTAAAAGTTACGAGAATGGGACGGATTTTGTAATCACTCTTTTCGCCCAATCTGTAGGCGTTGTTTATTTCGTGTGGGTTGATATGGATGTTCATCTCCTTTCCAAGCAATTTTATAATAGAATCGATCTGGGACTCCCTGCGATATTCTTCTTTTACCCCAAAGAAAATTAGGTTATTTCTTCTTTTTTCTTCTTCCATAGTTTTTATTTTATCTTGTAAGTTTTTTAAATCCATTTTCAGGCTTTTATTTTCTTCTAAAAGTGTAATTAAATTCCCATTGATACTTTCCGTAACGTTTTTAGTTACCGCTTCAGTTATTTCCTTTGTTTGTGCTGCCATCTGCTCTTTTAATTTTTCCCAGAAAATTCCCATTTGATTTTCCATTTTTAAGGGTAAATTTCTTATTTAGATGGCAATACTCGATTTACGTTGGCAACCCTGATTTATAGTTGGTATTACCGGTATTATGATGGCAACTCTAATAGTCTATGGTGTAGTTAACTTTGTTAGGTTGGTACTCTTGATTGAGTGGAGAATGGTTACCTACCCTCTTTGATTAGCGTAAATATTTGATAGTAATCACATCACTTTTTCACTGAACTCTTCTAGTGGTTATAATTATTAATAGTTATTAGCCCAATTTGTTTCTTTAACACTATTTTTTAAGTTTATGACAGTTATAACTTCTTGTGGTTGATTTTCCCGTACAAATGGAATTAATTTTGTAGTGAGTAGTAACAACGATGTTTACTTTACACAAGCCGGAAACGGAACCATTATAATAAATATATATATATATATATATATATATATACATAATTAAAATTTACCTAATAATTAGTACATCCGATGCATCGATGCGACGATAGGTATTATTGAGAATAATAACTTATCCGCCTCGTCAGTGTAATAATATTAGAATAAAAATTTAACATTTAAATGTTTGTATTGTACTGTGTAATAAAAATGTTAATTTGACAGAAAAAGGGCAACATTTCACATCGACCAGATGATAACTCGATCCACCCGTTGATAAAAAACCCATCAATCAATCCGACGCGGTTGCGCACTTAGAATACAACGTCATATGCGTAACTTTCATATTAATGTTAATTTATTACGATTTATAGTTTGTTGAAATTAATCAGTTCCATGCAAACTCACCAATATTAACCTAATGCTAGTTTTTCTAGTAGCTGCGTCATGACGCTGCGTATCTTGAGGTCGAGACCCCGGACCGCGTTGGCCGAAGTAGCCAAAAATCTCACGAAATTAATTGAAGTCCTTTAAGGCTTCGTGCAAGCTTCAATTTGATTTCCATTTCATTTGCTCACCTTCATTATTCTTTCGCCTAACACTAATACTGTATTCTTGTATATATTAAATGTGTATTCCTTCGATTGATTGGTTTGGTATAAATGGTTTACGGGCAAGTAATACATGGTGTGTCAAAGGCAGACGTTGAAGATATGGTGAATATTAATGCACTGTTTGTGTGATTCAAACCAGGCCAGCAATAAAAAGTAGCAAGTTGCTACTTGGTGGTAAAATATATGACCAGCGGAAGCGGGCTTGCTTTTTGCTAATTATAATGTTATAATTATTATCTATTCAGAATATATGCGAATTTTACTGATATGAAACCAAGGTATATACCTACAGCCTTAGTTTCATAATAAAAACTGTTTAGGCGGACAAGTTCTTACAGAATTTGACAATATATTCGCCCGCTCTCTCACATTTTGACCAAAATAGATGACATCCTTTATTAATAAGGAACTGGGTCATAATACTCTAAATACTTCAGGCATCGTCCTAAAAGTTATGTATTCTTGGGATTATACGACCCTTTGTTAACGAATCCGCTTGTTTGGAAATAACAGTATTAAGTTTGAGAATTACTTAACAATTCAGGTCGTTGGCCCGCATGTAATAAAAAGTAAATGTATTACGATAAACATGGGTATCCAGGTACACTTTCCGAGTTTTAGAATCGGACACCTAAGCATAGGAACATTTTACGAATCTGATAGAATCACCTCAAGGATAAATTCATTGATTTGATTCTGTAAGATGCTTTTACTACGGATCAAAGCAGCAAGCGATATACGCTAAGTTGCTATCGAGCTGGAGAATAGTGTACGGTCAAATTGACCATGTTACCGACGAACCGCGCTTTATACTTTTTAGCGTAACGATCGCTATCTCCGATAAGACTTAAAATGTTTAAAATATAGCTTGTGGCGTAAGTTTGTGCAAAAAAAGTGGTAAGGATAAAAAAAAACAAATATTTTCGTATGCAACAGCAACAACTGTTTCCAAAATTTCCCACTGTAGGGCTGGATACACAAGTGGCAGAATTGTGTTGAAATTAGACTCATTTTGGTTTTCTCATGATGTTTTCCTTCATCGTCGAGTACGGTATGAATTATAAATACAAAATTTGGCACATGAAAATTCAGTGACGCTTTCCTGGGTTTGAACCCGCAATCAAATCCAAATCAGCAGTTAAGATGCACGCGTACAAAACACTGGGTCATTTCGGCTCCAACTGATGTACTACTACTACTTATATAATTCAGAGATAAGGCCGTCAATTTTAAAGGTGTAATCATTAAAGTACAAAAAAATATAATACGAAGCTTGAAGTTGCCGCACTGATACTGAGCATGACAGACTTTTCAATTAAAATATTCGATAATACTTTTTACGAGTATTCATATCATATTTATGTTAATAGTCACTCACTATTTACGTGTATATTTTTTACTACTGTTTTTGAAAATATTTAGCACTTACACAATATATTTATTTAAAACAGAAAAATCAATTACAAATGTCGATTATGAGCCAATGAGGCAAACGCAGTCAATTGTCTTGAAACTTACAAAGCCAATGTAACAGTGCGCTCGGTAAATGTTAAAGGCTTTAATTCGCGACGTTCGGTTTGAGCACTTTAAAAGTGCACAGTCAACTCTATTAATATTCAACACCGAGCCCCGCAATTAGAGTAGCAGAGGGGGGCGGGGGGAGAGGGATTAGTCGGAGGAGGGAGGGGGAGGTGATCCAAATTGATACTCGTGTGTGAACACGGAATACTGCCAATACTACGAGTACCTTTGATAGTTGTAATTTTAGTCCGCGTTCGGGATAGATCGATGCGGTTCGTCCGCTGTATTATCATTTCCAATAGAAAACGTTTTGTAACGCAACGCGACGCGTGTAGACGCAGCATAATAATTTCAACATATTTGAAGTTATCTAATAAATAATGTTTTTAAAAGATTTATTAACGCATAATATTTTACGAAGAAGCTTTCTAGTATGCCAATTATATAGAAATAGAGCCACCAAAAACACACACACCGAGGTAACAAATATTCTATTTCACTGAATTCACTTACGACCTACCGAAAAAGTAGAAATAGTTTTCGCCGCAATCCAACACGAAATGTAAATAGTCCAAACTAAATAACGTAAACGTTTTCCCAACTTAACGTCCCCAGCGCGCCGCAGATGGGCTCCGAGATAGCTAACTAATAGTCCCCCGGCTCGGGGCTAATATTCAGACCGCTCGGCGGCAGGAATTCCAATTTAATCACATACACTGTTGCGATTAATTCGTCTTATGAAAACAAATGCTGCGAAAATACATGTTTTCTTAGTAAATTAGTTCAATAATTTAAAGACTACAGTATTAACATTAAATTCGTACTAAGGTCTCAATCTAAGCAATTAGTTAATGATACCAGTTAGAACATTATCTATACCGTCTCAATCACTCAAACAGACAAGGCGTATGTTATACGATAATATGTTGTCGATACGATAATTTAATTAATTAAATTTAATAGACAGTTGATAAGCTGTCTGACTGAATTAACACCGTTTCAAGGGTTTTTTTTCTGGCGAAGGAAAAACCAGAGGAACACTACATTTATTAACTGCAAAGACACGACTAGTAATTACACGGTCTAACAATCGACCATTGAATGTTTAAAATCATTGAAGTTTTTATGTCAGACACACGTCATACGAATAAATTTGGCAGACGTCGAAACAGTCATTTCCCGAGCAGTTTCGAGATTTTTTTTATAACCATACGATTTAAAAAAAGTCATGATATGGTGTCGACGAGGCCTTCCGTGGTCGAGTAGTGTGGGAGGAAAAGTTCCTTAATTTTCCATGTTGTCTCGGGTCTGAGTGTTTGTGGTACCATCGTGACTTCCGACTTTCCATAACACAAGTGCTTCAGCTTCTTACATTGGGATTATAGTGATGAATGTGATTTTGTCCAATATTTATAATGTTATAATATTTATATTTATTGTTGATATGTTCACTAGAAGTAATAGTGTGAGTTTAATATAATGAATATCGATTAGTGCATAATACCGAGAGCCAGCGTAACTACCGGCACGATGGATAACATCTTATTTCCCAAGGTCGGAGACGCAATGGTGTTATGAGGTGTGATTAATGTTTCTTACAGTGCCAATATGTATATGAAGATCATTTATCACCAAGTCGCCAATATGCCAGTCTGCCCGACTTTATTATGTCATAATATATAAAAAGTGCCAGATCTTATACACAATAATAAATACGGTCATGTTTGCGTCTCTGCACATGTTTTGTATATCCACGAGCCTCTCAGCGTTATCTGTTACGCTGTTGGCAGCGGGCGCTTGGAGAGCGTCCTAACTTACAATTTTCTCTGGGATTGTATCGGTATAATGTTATATCTAGCCTTTGTCCAGCTTGAAACTATAAACTATTATTATTTGAAGTTCCATATTAATAACATTCGTAGCTTTTGTGTAAGCAAAAACAAAAAGAAACAAAAGTAAACTATATTAAAAAAACAAGCTGCTGTTTCCGCCTTCGTATAGGTAAAATTCGTAATAATTCCAAAAATCCATTCTTAGTGAGCGACTATAAAAAAAAGAGTAACTAGGCTAAATTACATGTCAGTCGCCCTGTGGTTTCGGGAATCTTTTCACATAAATATTTTGTTCACGTATATATGTCGACATTAAGTTACAAGGTCGGCTGTCGATGAAGAATATCAATTAAGAAATTAATGAATTGACTTTATGTTATTTTAATTTAGACAAGAAGTAATCATAACGTAATAGGTGACATTGATACTGTACTAAAGTTTCGTTTGGAACTTTAAAAGACACGATTTTGTTGTTTAGTGATCATAACAAATATATTTTTTTTAAATTACTGTATTTATTTTTGTGAAAGTATTTATTTAAAACTAAGTCTTAATTATTTTACAGATATTTACTTTTACTTTAATTTATAAAAGTACTTAACGTGTGAATATTGTTATTGAAGTAAAAATAAACTTTTAAAGTTTGTTTAATTGAGGTCGATAAATAAAATATTCAATTATTTTTAAAGTACAGTCAATTATTTTTAAAACGTAAATGCCCGTATTATTATTATAAAAAGGGCAGAGGAAAAAGCAGGCGCCATTGTGTGCTGATGACTCGGCAGAAAGAAACTGTGTGAGCAATATAATGTTATTATAAGAAACGTTTGATTCGCGACGAGAAATAATGAAAAATATTTTTAGTACTAATTTGATTCCGTTATTGCCGCTTGTATTTGAAATTTAAATTTATTAGTCTACAGTGCATGCTGTTGTTATTTTGTTTGTTTTTTTTATTGCAATTATGTTTAATAACAGACTGAAACAGAAAATAATTATGTTGGTGCAGCTGACGTCATCATTAAAAACGTTGAATATATAAATGCTTCGTATACATATGTATATAGGGGTTTGTATGAGTTTAAGGCTGTATCAGTCTTAGTATGGTTCCAGTCATTCGACGTACCGGTATTAATTAGTATCACTATATTCTTTATTTCTCGTTACCAGAGTCATTAAAAGGCGTCACGCAACTCGCAGTAAGACGTTAGCGTACCTACGTTCAAATCTTTGTTGTTTTATCGCACACGTCGCTGTGCACGAAACTGTTTACACATTAATAGGAAAATTACCACGTTCCATGTTTGCCTTTGATTCGAGCGACTTTAAACTTGTAATTGACACGCCACCGCGACACCGCGACACGCGAGCCGCTGCGCTCCGTATCGAGATTACAAATGTCTGCTTGTTAGCTTTGAATTCATTTCCACAAATCGTTCATCAGAGACGCGTTGGCGCGTTTCCGAAATCGATTGACCCCTACTAACAGATTCTAAACGATGACATTGACTTTTTAATTTTACAATCATATAGTTTTATCGTATTAATATTATTAGTATTATGCAAAACAGCTCGTATGAATTCCACACGGCAGGTCAGGTGCAAGCTCTATTAGTTAGGTGCGGTCGGTCATTTTTTTCGCCACAGGGGCGCAGTAGCAATGTAGAGAAATACTATATCGTTCAGTTTTTCAATGGACAGTGGTGACATGACTTACCTTGAGATATCTTATTTGAGAACAAAAACGTATTTCATAGCACTACATAATATGATAATTTTATTAATAAATGTAACTTACCCGTGTCAAAGAAGTTATAAAAGAATAAATAATATAATGTTTCACTAATCAAAGTGAATAAGAATGAAATAAAAAGTAATCATCTAATTCAATATTTTAGTAGTAGTCAAATCGAAATAAAATTAAACATAAACTCCACTCAGGCGGCCTTCTACATTTCAACGATCACTTCACAAGATTATAATTATAAAAATTAAATGTAAAGCCGCGCGTGGAAACTCGATTCTACCGTAAATTCTCAGTACTCGGTTACTCTTTGCCGTCAATCACATATAATAAAGTTAGCGAGCTCTTAATATACCTTATTATCAATACTTGATGTCAGGACTTTATGTGAAGACATTGGTAAATAAACGGTAAGCCGCGGTATTTTGCTATAGAATCGAAGATCCTGTCCCGGGGCGCGGGTGTTCGCGGTGCGTGAGTAACCTTTGATGTCAGTTGTAAACTTTGCGTCTTAAGTTTATCTTAACTTCTCGTGTTTACATAATGTTTGTCACCGTTTCCGTCAAGTTGATCGATTTATTTGTATCTGTGGGTATATGTTGTTATCGTACATATGTGTTATGTTGTTGTAAATGCATTGTGACGCTACAGGTATTCCTTCATTAGTATTGCACTAAAACGTGCCGTTTATTGTACTTTATAAAGAAGTGTATCGTAAGTACTATATACAAAGCTTGAAATGTTTATCGTGAAAGAATGAATATAGTTTTAAGACGTACTATTAAGTGTATAATACACGAGTAGATATCGATCTATGGCCAGTAGTTTTTTACCCGCTTGACAGCTATATAGAAAAAAACCGAAACCATAATGTTTAATCTAAAATAAAAGTGTTTTATGCCAAACAATCGCATGCCTTAGAAATACTACAATATATACTTAAAGCATACTGTTTCCGCATGATATTGTATTATATACGCATTTACGCTTTATTTTAAAATTGCTAAATGTGATAAATGTCGAAGCGTTGGTACACGGTAACTAAGTACCTGCCATGTATTTAAATGTGTTATTTATTGGGATAAACACATACATACACTACCTTAAAAAAAGAGTTGATTGAAAACGTTTTATATTCTTTTAAATCATAAACGTAATAAGTGTCACTTATGACAAAATATGTCTGGACAAACTATGGTAGTTATAATGTTGGTAGGGGCTCGATGTAATTGAAGAAGCCCTTTGTATGATTTCCATTTTCAAAGTTCAATAACCGAGGTTATAACGTGTAAAACACGAATGACATCGTTTTTTATGTTCGAAATTCGAAACAGATTTTGAAATATCGAAATTTATATTCGAATATGACAATTAATATTCAATCGTTTCTCGTTTTAGTAAAAACTTTCAATACCCATATGAACTGAAATATCTTCCGTAGGAATTGTCGCATATTCCTCTGGGAATGTCAATAATGTAGTACAGCAGTGTAGTCTTGATACTCGTACAGCGGGACGGTATTACGTCAAAACAAAGAAAATGTGTGTCGCGAATAAGAAGGTTCCTTTGAAACTCTGAATAGACGCGAAAGCCGACGTAACGTAATTTTCGTAGCTCTTCCACTTGAGACGTACCCTTTGTTCGGTACACGGGTGTTCATTGAAGTCGACATTCATATTTTAGCAGCTTGTAATTAATTCTATAGATTAAACAAATATTACGTTCCTCGAACGTGTGCTATTTATTTAATAGTAGTAGTGTATAATAGGTATACCCGAAGCTTATAGGTTCGAACCTTTGGTCGCGTTGATCAGAAGTTATTGGGTTTAGTGTTCGGAAATTCTAAGTAACCGTTCGAACTTTGAAATATTTTACGCTTTTCTGTATCAAAAATTCCGTAAAGTATGTAGTCACCATACGGGAACGACCGATCATTACAGCTCTACACTATAACAACGAACAAAGACCGCATGCAGCTCAGTAGAACTGTGCCAGCATAATCACAACACAAAATAAATGTTCATGGGATATAATGAAAATTCATTTGCTTCTGAATAATTCTGGAAACGACACACTCATGTTGTTATTGGTGCATGAAATCGCATTGTACGGGTATTCTTGAAGAGCGTGTGCCGCACGAAACGAAATTACACGAACGCTTTGCTGTACACGCTTGCGTTCGGCTTTAAAAATACTGAAATAATGCCGTTACTCGATGGTGAGCTTTTTGTGAATTAATTGTTCTATAGTCATACAGCATAATTGATTTGACTTTTTTTTTTACTTATATCGTCCCTAACTGAGACCGGCTAGACAGCCACTAGACAATGAATTCACTTCCGATAAATGGGGCACACTATCGTTGAATTTTTAAATTTATAGAGACCTTACACGGCTATTTCCTTTTATTATTATTTTTAATTTACTTTACATAATTGACATGGTGTTATCTATTGTAACTGAAAATATTATTTATTCAAGCTGGCTTATTAGCATAGTATGTTAAGGGATTACCTCAATTAACTTCAGTGATTGCAGATCAAGGTTTACGATGTGTCGACCAACGATACACAGTTATACTACGTAGCACATTCACACCCGCGTTAGCACTACATGTTAATTTGATTCCTTAAGGCTCATTATTGTTAATTAGCTATATCATTCCATTGTATAAAACAATGTAGCATTCGTCTTTATTTATTACAAATCACGCTAAAAAAAACAATTGATAAGGAAGTATTGTAAATTTATTGTTTAAAATAACTAACTATAACAATGAACTAGAAAGTCTATAGTCTATAGGTCCTAAAAGGTCTACAAAGATAGAGAGAGATGGAAATAAATATGTTTTGACATTGACTACATGACTGATTTTATACATATATCAGGCGCTTTAATATTATTTTAAATTTATTCGGGATAGTATTTTTAAAACAATAATCTTAAATATATCATTTACATAAGAATTGAAATAGTTTACAGCATGAACTAGAAACTGTAGCATATACTATTATAAAAAATCGGCCATTAGCGGTTTGAAGGTAAGCAAGGAAGTGTTCTCCGGAGGCGTTACACTTAGCTGTCCCGCTCGTCCCGCTCGTCCCGCGCGTCCCGCTCATCTGTGGGAAACGTTAAAAGCAATCGTCTGTCGTAAGAACGTTTTAGCATTTCACCGATGGATGTTTACATTGCATCTCGACGACGGACCTTGGTGTATCGTTTGAATACGAATCTTTTCTAATTCACTTTTTAGAAGTCGTGCATCCGACAGAGGAAAGGATAAGGATGACCCAAGATGAAGCGGAATCGGATGTGATTAAACAAATTCCGATTACGTTTCCTTTTGTGAAGCAAAGTAGAAAATTAGAAGAACTGTTTATTTAAAATCACTACATTTATGAAGGAAAAATAATAGGCTTATTAAAGTAGAATTTTTTCACTCGCTAAATATATCGCATTAACGGCACGACATATGATCGCGATCAGATAATTATCTCCAGCATGAATTCTTTATGTTATGCTATTCCCTAATAAATCGCTCTGCAACTATCTTGTTGAATGTTACCAGGTGATATACCTGACCTACTAGTTACCACAGGTAAACTTTTGTTCGATATGTAAACCATTTCACATACTCATTGAAAATAATAACTTGTGTGCTATTATTTTAATGTCTTTATATCACTTTCCGCAATTGGATGATCGAAACAAAGAAAACATTATTTTTTTATAGAATAGTTACTGTTCTCCTGTGACGTCGATTTGGGTAGCAGCGCGCTGCACTGACCAATTGAGTCGAGAAGCGATTACGACGTGAAGTCGCTCCGGTTCCTAGCGCGGTAATTACGATACGCTTTTAATTGCTTTTGCCTGTTCCTATTGCCATCATTCATTCATTAATTACCTCGGATTTTTTACATATGCTCGTCTGTCGTGTTATTTGCGAATGCAATACACTTTACATATACATTACAATAATACAAAAGAAAGACTGTTTTTACAATACGTGCTTAATACTTATATACATAAGGATTTGTGATTGAGTGTTTATATAATAATTTATATTATATTCACATATGAATTAAAAATAGTAACTGTATAAATTTTTACCGCGTGGAATGGCGGCAAGAATACTAGCAGTCTTTCCATAACAAAACATCACTGGGTCAAACCTACCAAAAAACAGAAACTTACTTAAAATTAAGTAATGTAAGTATGTACGTAAATTTAATACATACAATTTCTATATCAAACAGAGACATAAAGTAACATAATGATCGTATATTTAGTTTAACTGTCCTTATAAGTCGTAGGGGATGGCTCCTCAGTGGACCATTCTCTCGTTTCAGAATACCCCGACTACCGCAACGCCATATAAGGTATTCTAAATGTCGTTTCGTATAATTTACCGCGCGCTATGATGCAGTATCGCTGCGACAATGGAGTTTTATATCGCCGTAAATACTTTAGCCCGCTGGCAAATAATGGAATGAAAGGTGTGATTACCCGTGTCGAGTGTCCGCTACTAAATATTTGCTCTCTACGGATGCAAATATTTGCAGTGAGCGACAATCGTGTTGACTGAACCACTTGGTAGAGTACAAGCACGCCATACTTAAAATAGATAGTGGTCGTTTTACATTGCATTTAAATTTGTTAATTGAATCCGAAGTGACTTTAATAGTCATCTGAAATGAAGCTAATTTAGATTTAATACGTATACTGTCGAATGTGCCATCAGATGATGAGTAGCCTATAGACGTCGTAATTGCAAGAAATATAATAAACATTCCTTATCTCGCCAATGGGCAACAAACCTTGAAAACTTAGAAGTTACGTCCCTCGTGCCTGAAATAACATTGGTTTATTGGACTTATTCTTCGTACATAACTGATCGGAACACGAGCGTAATTAATTATGCTCTTTTGTGGAAGAATAAGTAGTGATGGTACCTCTTCAGACGAGCACTCGATAACCCATCTACCAAGTTGAAATGTCATTCCCAATAGGGATATGAGACCTTCCCTGATTTTGTCGGATTGGTAGAAAAGCCAATAACTTTACTTTACCCTTAGGGTTGACCCCGGGCCTCGAGTTCAGCTGCCCTCAAACCCCGCTACTTGACCAGCGAGGCAATTAAATTCCATATTCTCTAATTGAATGTTGAAATTAAAACTGATTTGATTAATTTTTTAGCTCAAGAATCCGAAGAAAAATGATCTTTTGAGCGGCGACTCATTACGATTCTTGGAAAGCTCTCAAGCCGTTTGAATCCACTGAGACTGTCTCCGTAATTACCCTCTCAAACCTTGGCTTATTATTTCGACAATTTTAATTTGAACAAAGAAATTAATTAAAGCAAGAAGCTTATTGGCCGGAAACAGCTGTTACTTTATCAAGAAGTTTTGGCAAAAATATTTCAATTATAAGATTAAGTACTGAAAAATGGTAACTACCTTCTGAGTTTCTATTCAGAACTCTGACATTGAATATTTAAGTTCCTCAGTAGATTCTAATTTCAAGCTGGTTAGGATTTAACTTTAATAACACGATAAAAAATTCTTGTCTATTCTACACAATAAAGTATACTTCTGATTTAGATTGTGACTAGTAGATTGTTACCAAGCAGAATATATTAATTTAAATAATTTTATTTAACTAACATGACTTTGTATTTTTCAAATGTTGAAAAAGAGTAACTACTGAGTTTCTTGCCGCTTCTTCTCGGTAGAATCTACTTTCCGAACCGGTGGTAGCTTCACTTAATTGTAAAATCACGATTCAAGAGTGCTTATAAAAGCCTACTAGATTAAAGTTTATTTTGATTTTGATCATTTATTTGAGTCAAGAAAAATGATGTAAATCTTAATCGAAGATTGCTGGTTCGTATTCGGTTAAAGCCATTTTTTCGTGTTGGTATTTACTTATCTTTCATTACTTGTTTGGTTGGATTGGATATTCGTGTACCAAAATTCATATTGAAACTTATTGAAATAAACCCAACATCTTCACCTCATAATAGAAGTAGCATATTAATGCTGGGATTACCCAGCAGTAGAAAATTGAGGGGCTCCTACAACAAGAACAAGTGTCCACTAATGATCAGGCTACTCTTGTCTTGTCTAGTTTTTACTTCTTTTAAATTTATAAAATATGTCTACGAATAGGCAAATATATGCCACCCCGTTGTAAGTGAGACTGCCATTGCAAACAATCCCGGGACTTCAAGATGCTGCAGCCGTCGACCCCGTAGTTACACTGGCTCAATCGCCCTTGAAGCAGGTACGCATAATACTAAATATTTCTGTTTGGCGGTAGATTATGTAATTGGCACCAACACCAACCCAACGATTTCCCAAAGCCAATTATTACAAACAAACTAAAGTTTGTAGTAACGGCCTATGATCTCCAGTGTAGTATATTCTGATTTGAGAATTCTATACCAAAACAAACTAATTTCGGTTTTGGAATAAATTTATAAAATAGTAGTTTTAAAATAAATAATCGGTTTGTTTTTGCGTTCAATAAAAATAGTTGAGGAATTCTTACTCGATTATAATTAAAATTTGTTACTACGACAAATTCTGTCATCGCCGGCGGCTGCGAACTTCTAACGAGCTACACCACCACATCATTTAAACTTTACTTTCAACTTCACAGAAAATTATATGAACTTCGGAAGCAATTATGTTAAGGAGAAAAATTAAAATACTTTTTAAAGCCGTGAGACAAATTTCTCACGTCTTACTGTGGATAATGAATCAGTTTCAGCACTGCCATTGCATAGTATAACGAACTTTAAATAACCAATAACAACCGAGATTTCGTTCAGAAATAAAAACAGTAGGAATATTGAAGGCCTCTCAATATAATTAAAAATTATTTCTAATATTGGGCTTATTAATTTTTAGGTTTTATCGCCAGTAACAAGGCTTTGCTGCCGTTAACCACTAATTCTGGGAACAGGACGAAATTTGAACTCGCAAACATATCGGTCGATAAAAATTCCGCAACAGCGTACGTGTTAATCAAACGAGTGGCGCGCCCGAAATGAATCATATTCTCCGCTCTGTTTGTAGGTCACTCTATAAATTCAAATTAAATTAATAACATTTTATAACCCATGCGTACAAAATTGCACTTAGTAAATTTTATAAATTTAGCTGTCTATAGTAATTTAGAATACCATCGTAAAACAGTAAAAACTATTAGATATAACATCTATATCGTTAAATAGTGGGGCAACGCAGCAGCTCCATACTATATTTGTGCTACAGAAAAGGGCTATTCGTGCAATCTATAACCTAGGAGCTAAAGAATCGTTAAGGAATAAATTTAAAGAAATCAAGATTTTGACTGTTGCTTCTCAATATATATTCTGCAATGTTATGTATGTACGAAAAAATATTAATGATTTCATGAGAAAATGTGATATACTCATAGCATTGGTACACGGAACAAACACAAACTTGTTACTCCTGTTACTCGACTACATAGAGTCAGTAACTCCTTTGTGGGGCAATGTATACGGTTTTACAACAGGATCCCAGAAAGCGTTCAAAATGCCTCTGTTGCCAAATTAAAAAAAAATTTTAAGGAACGCTTGTGTGCAAAAGGTTACTATACAATTAATGAGTTTATGATCGATAGCACACCTTGGGAATGAAACGATCGCCTCCTGGTTATTTCATCTCATATTAAATTGTTTATATAATATATGAGACAAATAAAAAAAATAAAAAACCCGCTGAGTTTCTTTCGCCGGTTCTTTCAGTCATGTCAGGTCATTTTCTTTTCCGAACCAGTGGTAGTGTTTCAATTGACCATCAATAAGAAAGTCTAATGCTTCTATATTGAACAAAGTTATTTTAGTTTGAGTTTGAGTAAAGCCTTGAAATGCAGGCGTAAGCGGTGGCTCAACTTACAATAACATAAATTTCTAAATTTATTTTTTTAGTAACAAATCTATTAGACTGGTTTGTGATATTTATGCGATCTAAACACGCGGTAACGTGTCAGCCGAATTCAGGTAACAGAACTGGCCAGTAGCACCGTGTGTAATTTTACACGAACCATTTGGAGTCACTTTTGACCCCTTCATAACTCAAAAACCGTTTGACATAAACGTGTCAAATTTGGCAAATATATTAAGAATTGCGAATATAAAGGAAAAAATACTGGTATTTTTTTATCATTTAATATGAATAAAAGTGGTGTACTTGTTTGCTTATATTTGTAACAAGGTTAACTCTTGTGAAGGCTATAATATAATTCGTAAATGAAAACTAGCCAAGTCAGACCTTAGTTTATAAAACATTATTCTAAGTTATACCGAGAAATGTCATTTTATGTAGTATTAAATGAATTTCAGGAAGGCCAATGGAACTGGGCACCCAATTAGATATCACTTCTTTTGTCGGTGAAGTCAACAACAAGGTATATTTTATAATACTGAACTTGGCTCTCATTTTACATTTATGTTTTTGATGGGATAAATAATAATCAAAGTTGTGTGCGAGTATTATCTGTAAAGTCATTTATGTTCCATTTTTTATGCCAAAGTTAATCTACGCTAACATTTGTTAACCAGATTATAAATTTATTCTCAAATCATGACGCATGCCACGTTGCAGATTTAGAGATAACTTAAATATTTGAAGGTTATATCGCGTTTCAATATACTGAAAAACTATTGTAAAAATATTTTCATGGCGCCATATTTATCTTTGTATTTCAAGGTCAAGTGGGAGTTAAACTGGTGTTGAACTGTTTACATGCTATTCCGTCTCATTTGAGAATAAGATACTGCTCATATTTATATTTATTTTCTTAATAACTTAATACACGAAATTATTCTAGTTAATACAAAAGGTGGACCGCGTATTTTTGACCTTCGTACTTTTTATATCATAGGTTAGTGGACCAGCACATGGGCCACCTGATGGTAAGTGGTCACCACTGCTCATAGACAATGGCGCTGTAGGAAATATTAACCATTTCTTACGCCAACGCGCTACCAACCTTGGGAACTAAGATATTAGGTTTCTTGTTCCTGTAGTGACGCTGGCTCCCCCTTCTAACCGGAACAGAACAATACTGAGTACTGTTGTGTAGCGGTAGAATATCTGATAAGTGAGTGGTACCTATCCAGACTGGCTTGCTTGTGCACCTAGCCCTATCACCAAGTATATTTTCTTCCTATTAACGTTCAGAATTTCGACAATACTACATACTAACGTAATAAAATTACTATATGAAAATAGAAAGTAAACATTAATTGTTGTATTTTACACAGAAAATATTCCCGCAGGCGTTATGTAAAAGTGAGCTGCGATTAAGTCTTTCCGATGCCGAGTCTAACGTCATGCACAGTGAAATAAACGGAAAGACCGCCACAGTCGCTTGAATGCAGCGTGCGATCGTGATCGGCAGTCAAGTTATCGCCTACGGAAGAGATTAGATTAGATCCGGCTCGAACCAAATCTGACACTTTGTCGCGGGGACAAAAAAAAACTTTTGTTGGTTAAGCAAATTTAATTGAAAAAAAAATATTATAAAATAATTTTATAAACAAAATGATTTTAATTTACATAAAAAATAATCATCAGGGGGAGGTCGTTGACGGTATCTGGTCATGAACATCAACAATTTAAAGCTAATATTAATGAGTTGGCATCTCTAAATTAAGAACGGATAAAGCAAGCAGGATAGCTCCAACCCACGAATGGAATGCATCAATAAAAGCCGTGCAACCAATATAGCGGCAGCAGCAGAAGCAGCGGTAGCAGCACTGGACATGCAGCAATTCCTCCGACGAAGCAGATGCTCGAACTCAGCAACAATTCTCAGCTGAGTCCGTCCAGCAACACCGTAGTACTTCAGAATATACTTTATTTAAAAGTATATATGTATATAAATACATATAAAAAAAAAACACTCCCTGTGAACAAAACAACTTATTACCTACCTTGCATAAACACTAAGAAGGTCCTAAGAATGCCTTAGACACAGGTACAAGCAATAAAGAGTTATTAAAATTCAACAATAACTCATAAGATTGAAGCTATTGAATTGGATATTTAAAGTGTCAAAAATGTACAAATTATTGCTTAATTTGCAATAACACAAAACGGAAAAGCAAGAACTATATTTATTTTAACGAAATAGTGCCTCTAAACGATTCAAAACACTATAGGATTCGACTTAGGTCATCCAATACATGGACAAGGTCTATGTTCAGTTTTTGAGTAAAATATGAAGAAATTAATAGAAATAATTACTGAGCCATGTAGGATATTGATTAACAAAGGTAATTAATGCATGAACTCACCTCAGGAGTGTTTAAATAAATAAATATTCGGCACCGCCTGTCAAATAATGCACGTGGCCGGTATTTTATGACGACTGGAATTTAACGAAAAATATGATTAAATATCATTCTAAAAACCACTAATGTGCCTCGATTAAGCAAATATAAATTGTTTTACTTACGGTTTAGTAGCCTAAACCTCTTAAATATATATAATATAATAGCTTGACGACGTAGGTAACCCTCCGTTTACGTAAGTATATAATTCGTGTATAATCTGAAACGAATGCAAAACCAATATACGAAATGTAGAAACAATATATTGAATTCCAATATTCCAGAATATTCGCTGAATATACTCACGAGAAAAAAAGAATATATCGTTTTAAAATACACAAGTGTCGGTATGCGACCGGCGCCTGCACAACGATGGAATGACGACGCAGAAAACGCAGTGTTGCCGTTCCACGAAATTGACAGATAATAAAGACAACGACGGTTACGGTTCAAAAATCGAAGTTTTGTTTTAAAACCGATAAATGTTTATAAAAATAAATACTTTAATTTATTAGAAATAAAATATAGAAAAATTAAAATTTTTAGGGTTACAACTTACTTATTTCAATTTTATGTTATATTTTATATACCTGTCTTTGGAGGCATGTAAATTAACTCATTTTTGGGAAGGTAGCATACAGATCCTTAGTGTTTGAATAGACAGTCATCTATAGTGAATGAACTAAGATACACTGATCTAAAATGAATTAGCAATCCGAGCGGTTCTACTTAGCGGGGAAGGAAAACAACTCAACAAATTTACGTAATAAATTGACAATAATATTGATAAATGTTTATATTAATTAATGTTTCTAAATACCTAAATGCTGCGATACCATTTAGTAAAGAGCTAATTCTATGCTTAGAGTAAATACAATTAAATTGTCTTCCACACAAAGTTTAACTAGGAATCCAGATTCGTTTATGTTAATATTTTCATGTGATGCCTCGAGCTGAGGCGAGGAGGGAGGCGGGAGGATCGACTCTTTTGCGATGTGACTATTTTGAATTGGAGAGCGCGTTAAGAGATAAAGTTCCTTTGTAACGAGCAACTGCGTCGCGCGGTCTGTGGATGTGACGGGTTTCCACTTTATATAAATGTTTGTTCTAAAGACTGAACCAAACGCTCTCTTAAATTTAGACAATATTGAATGGCTTTCTACTGAAACGGTTATAGGTACTTTTACTACATTGATTCAGTTTTTGAAATTTTTACCTTTGCGTTATAAAACTAGTTAATAGCTTGCAATGAAGCTGTTATCATAATAATTCAAGAGTCGCGGATGTCATTTTCGAATATATAAATAAATAACTATAATGTACACTGCAGAAAAACAAACAACAAAACAAGACAAGGAAAATTACATTGTGGAGTGAAGAGAAAAGTGCAACAAAGCGGACACTCTCAGATAATTTATCAATATCAGAAAAATGTGTTTATTAAAAAACAAATCAGGCGTTACAAGCGACTGGCGGCCGCAACAAACATCATCAGCCCGCTTAGTCCAACTGGAGCGCAAGAAAAAATCAATTAAATATGGTTTCCAAAGAAAATATTTCGATTCTATATTTAGTAGTTTATTGTTATGAGTTTGTTTCAGTTAAACAAGAGCGAGGCGACTCAAAGGCGTGCTTCAATAAAGCGCGGATGGCGGAACGGAGTTTCAAGTATTCAATATCTCTTCAAACTAAACAGAGACTGCGTTACATTTGAAGGAACACTCTAAAATTGTAAGCTGTATTTCAGCTCAACGGCAAAAAGCGAGTTATTGCCAAACTAACTTTAGCTAACTTTTATTTTTACAGCTGGATTTTTCACCTCGACTCTTTAAACTTTGAATTTACATGTTGAGGATCCGATTTCGGCCACTAGCGAACGAAGATTTTAGTATCAAAGTGCAACGTGCACGCAAATACAGGGTATTTCCTAATTCATATTCCGCTATAACGGTAACCAGATAGGATAGACTAACGGCTTGCAGTGCCTGATTCCGAGAAACCTCGTGGTTCTGAAATTTTTTATACAAGAAACCTTAATAGATTTTTCATGTTTGGACCCAAAATATATAAATAATATTAAACCTAGCAACGAAATTAACCTTGGTATCTATAATCTACGAAGTATTAGGCAATTTGTTGATTTTAATAAAAATACATTAAAAGTAGTGATCGTGAAAAGGAAACTGTTTCACAAATGGTAGCACCAAATACATTAAAGCGAACACTCTCACGATTTTACTTCTGTCTGTATATACAACTTGATTCTTACTATTTCATGTTCTGTTCTATTAAAATCCATTAACCAGCAATATTTTAAAGCGAACGCGAACGATTACTTCGTAATCGTAGGTTGTTTTCCTTATAAGCCTTAACAACGTAACCGGTTGGGAGAGGGAGTACTAAGACTTAATCCAGAATTAATGAGTATATTTTATTAACTGTTTTAAAACGCACACACGTTAGTCAGGTAGTTGTGGATATAATTATGCGTGATGGCATTATTATATCTTCCGATTACACAAGTACGAAGGAATAAGGATGCTACAAGAATAAACTCGACGCCATTTCCTCAATTTTCCTTTATGAACTTGTTTTTCTCTCTAACGATACCTTTAATATTTTACTGGAATGATTATTTATAAGCTCCTGTCCCCGCCTGTCTACTTACAGCTTATCTCGAGAACAATAACTTTATTTATTAGCCGCTTCGTAATGATTTATTTAAATAAACAATTCGTTTCTTTTAAGCAGCATCGTGGTATTTTAAAAATATTTTTTGTATCGTGTGTTATTTTTTAACTCTTAGCCATATATTTAAAATGACGTCTGAACTTGTACGAAATCAGTATAAGTAGTGTAATATTAACAAATAACTGCCAAAAATCATGATATTATCAAAACAGTTACATATATAATATAATATTACCGTTTTTCAAGCCCCGCAGTCGGTTCACAATACGTTTTCCCGCCGCACAGGAGTATTTGTTATATCAGACATGCGATAGTGTAGTCGGCTGTAAGGCGTGACGAGGGTAGCCTTTAGACCTTTGTATTCTGCGGTCGTAATGCAATTTCAGTTGCCCCTCGTTGAACTGAACAAAGTATGCGAATACGTGTATTAAACCCTTTGCGGGTTCGCTTCGCGTCGCGCGCCGGGTTTTATATTGTGTATTCATATAATTATAGTAAGTGGAAGACTCGTCGAGGTTATTTGTACCGTGAATGGTAAACTTCGATGGAAACGGTGTTAATTCGATTCATGATTTTCTATGCCTAAGAGTATTGCTCTTTATATATTATGTGTTCTGGTATATAGATTATGAGATTGAGAGCTGCCATCGACACATATTCCACGATTGACAAGAACGTTTGTGTAACTTGACATATTGCCCCAAGTTAATCTGCAAATGTTTCATTTTAGTCATTAACTTTCTCTTGCATAAGATTGTAGAAAAATATAATTAGATTCCAACTTACTGCTTTTTAATGAGTAATTAGTTTAAGAGCGCATTAAAGTTATAAAAGTTACTTGGTGGGAGGGCTTCGGACATTCTACCGACAACAGCAATTGTATTAAATATAGTTGTGTTTCGGTTTGAGAGCCAACGTAACTATAGGCAAAAGTGACATATTATCTTATTTTAAGCTTTGTGGCGTCATTGTAATACACACATCAACATTGTCTAGGGATATTTTGCATATACTCAATTATTTCAAAATTTATTAGAGATAACATGCAACATGTTTATATTTTTATAAAGCCCATTTATCTGACTATACTCCAGAATAAAAAATAAACCTTATTACTTTGCGTAAACAAATTTATAATGAAATAAAGAAAACAACGTAAAATAATGGTAAAACTAACAATTAATGTTTGTCTCAAGAAAATGTGAAAAATATAGAAAAGTTATTGTTTCTAACAGTCATATGAAAAATCAGTAGTCTGTTAAACCACCTAGGACAATTATAACGGTCCTGCAAAAATGTTTCATACTTTGGATTAAGTTATCCAAGCCTTGCTGCGGTATATTGTCCCAGGTCCGACTAAGATGCAAAAAAGTTTCTCTTCCGTCGCAATATTTGCAGGGAAATTCCTCGAAGCCCTTCTTTGGAGTATGTCCCATGCATGCTCTATGGGGTTTAGGTCAGGTGATTGAGCGGGCCAACCTAAGACCGATACGTCTTGTTACTGCAACCATCTCATCACCACGCTCACTGTGTGCGATCGAGCGTTGTCGTGCATGAGCGTGAATTCTTGGCCCATTTTTAGTCTATAGGGCTAAATTATTGGCACAAGCATCTCGTTACGCTATTTTCAGCCGCCATGGTGTTTCTGATCCAAACGAGGTCTGTTCTTCCAACAAGATGAATTTTCGCCCAAACCATAATTGTCCCGCCGTGGTATGAATGGACAATCTGAAGATGTTGCAGACAGCTATTATGACCAGGGAATCGCCAAACATGTACTCTACGTGTATCGGGATGGAACCGAACCGGGACTCATCGGTAAGTAGCACTACAGACCACTGGTTATCTTCCGAGAGCAAATTTACACGAACCCACTCTAGTCGCCGCCCACGATTTCCTCGGCGTAGTGCTGGAAGACGAAGCGGTCTGCGAGAATGAAGGTTAGCTTCATGCAGCCTTCTCCTTACAGTTTGGTCACTCACAAGCAACTGGTCCTCTGGCTGGAGCCTCTGAACCGATTGCAGTGCCGCAACATTTGGTTCTCTTTTCGTGGTAACATGCAAATATCGGTTTGTCATTGAGTGGTTATGCGCTTCCCACCTGGATATCTTTCCGTCACTTCACCAGTAGCACGGTAGCGTGACCATAACCTAGATATAACGTTTTGTCTTGTTCCAATATCTTCAGCAATACTTCGTTGAGTAGCCCCAGCTTGTAGCATGCCTACTGCCCTTAGCATTTCTTCTTACGTTAAATGGCGCCGCTGCATGATACACACAATAGGTTTAACTCGAAATTAATCGTTAACTTGTTATAAAATTTAAATTTGACACAAAAAAATATCTCAATATGACTGTAGGTAAACGAAACTCTCGGCTTTCGCTACCATTACGTCGCGTAAATATTTTATTTTTATTTATTTTTTTCAAATTCAAATTTAGAATCGTCCAAGAAGGTTTACAAAATAGTCTTTCATCAAAAGATTTTAAAACTTGCTATGATTTTTTTAGTTTAAGAATTTTATACAGAATATCCCTAGACGATGTTGATGTGTATATTAGAAGCTAATAATATTCCTTACAGTTCTAATGTCTACTTGCTGGGGCTGCCACATACTATTCAGATACTAAAACATTTGTCAATTCACCTACTTAAAAGACATTACAAAATATACATAAACATAATGAGACCGGCGTAAAATAAACGAACAGAGTCCCTTAACGACTGCTTAAAATATAATCTGAAATATTCAAAAATAATAAAAATAAAAGCCCAACAATGAGAAATCCCATCACACCGCGGGATTAAAGCAGCGCAACGTAAATTGAATATCAATAGCCGGGTAAATTTATTTATTATTAATTTAAAAGAGAATATGCATCGCCCGTCAGGTACTGCAGAATTTATTTGTGGAATGGAACGCACGCCGGGACGACTCGAGCGCGCGCTGACTCGCATTCGGCGCCATTTGCCTGACTTGTTTAAATTTGCCGTTTTGACATTCGCAGATTACACCCGCGCTGTTTTAGCTTTCAGCGTTCATTTTTTATATTTATTACACCGGTTTTTGACCCACATACAGATGGAAAACACTGAGCACGAATTAAAATTTTATTTCATGCAAAATGGAGTTCCATAGAGCAACATTTTGTATACATACCTACCGACTAAATCTGTGATATATTTTATTACGACACAGGAGATTCAACACTCTACCCCAAAACTCATAAAAGCTCACGGGACCCCGGAAGTGTCATTGAGTTTCTTTTATAAAAAGCTTTTTACTGCCCTGTTGGTCAAAACCCAGCAGAGCAGGTACTACACATACATCACATTTTCTACCAAAAAACAACAAAACTTAGTAAAGTAAAATAAAGTAACAGCCTGTACATTTCCCACTGCTGAGATAAGGCCTTCTCTTCTATTTAGGAGAGGGTTTGGAACATATTCCACCACGCTGTTCCAATGCGGGTTGGTGGAATGCACATGTGGCAGAATTTCGATGAAATTAGAAGCACACATATATAGTGGTGCTTGCCTGGGTTTGAACCCGCAATCATCGGTTAAGATGCACGCGTTCTAACCACTGGGCCATCTCAGCTTTCAACAAAACTTATTGTATTCTATTTTGAATCGTATAAGCCAGCGGCACTACGGATACGTAGGACATAATACCGTAGTTCCCAAGAATGGTGGAACGTGCCGATGCACTTCTTAAAGCGGCTACGTAAGTGGACTATATTTAAGTGATAAAAAAGAGATAAAGAATAATCACCCTCCTGCCCATATCCCAATTTTATTTGTGGTCAGCATGTCTTACCCTTCTATACTTCTCTGTCAGATGTCATCTCACAAGTAACATTATTTCTACTTGTCTTTCATCTCTCTGTCTTTCACAATCCATCCATCGTTTCGTTGGTCGTCCTCTACTTCTATATCCATCTACATCCTCACATCCCCACATACTCAAGTAATATTACAAAAAATAGTAATTTCAATGTTTTGATGATGCCTTCAGTGAAAGGTTCATAAGAAACGGAAATGACAAAATGTATTTCAATAACTGCTTAAAATTTGGTTAAATACAAAAATATTATAAGATAAAATAATATTTAATTATTCATAACAACTCAAATGTTGTTTTTTTTTAAGCACGAATATATGCTCTGTATAAAATTTCAGCAAAAAAGCAAATATATTTTTATTTGAACTTTAAATAACTCGAATCGAAAAATTTAAATGAAAAACTGCTGAAACGCGATAACGAGAGCTATTTTTTTATTCGCTTTTACTGGATCTGGTGCGGCGGGCGCGCCTCAGGAACCTTTGCTCGTTGTCGGTTCAATGAAATACTCATTATGTTTGACACCGAAAATAGACAACATGTAGAAATACTAAACTATTGATTTTATATTAAGTTGTTGTTAGCAAAATGTAGTTGTTAATATATTAAACTAACTATGTGTATCTTTGCTTATCTTAGTTGGGTCCTATTACTGACAACTTTATTAAAAAATTACAACACTGCACATACACATTGACTATTGCTGGTAACGTGGATGCAACACCATTTGCATCACTCGGAGCGCTTCAAAGTTTAAATTCAGTCCGTCTTCTACCAAATATTGCTAATAAATCTTTCAAGGTAAATCCGGCAAGGCATTCGTTCCAATAATAACAATCCGCAAGTACTTACAACGTTGCCTTTAGGGAAATTACTCAACACGATATTTATTAAGATGATGAAGAAGTGCAGATTTGTAATTGTTTATTTATTCAGATTATAAATGAATTGGCAAATGGAGAGATAGAACATTGTAGTTGAGCAACAGAGGTGAATACAACTCTTCGGTAATACGAAACGACCCTTTGTTAAAACATCAAATTGCTGACTGCTACATGTAAATTCCCACTCGGTGTATCGTACGCATCCCCTGAAATACTTAGTTGCTTTTTGTCGATGCAACGAATAAATTATATTTTCATTGCGCATTCACAACGTAGGATTTATAAAAATACATTTAAATACGAGCAATGTAATTAGCTATGAGGTTGTCACTCGCAAAATCAATTTTAAATTGTATGTTAGCAAAGGGTGCGGTCCGAGTGCGATAAGATGCCTAATATACCTAATGATTTTTAGATTTTTAACTGCTTTTGTTGCTTCTAAATAAATAATTATTATTTTGAGAATATTTTAGACACATTAAATAATCGCTTACTAATATTTAATAAATAAAAATAACGGAAGCATATATTAATTATATTGTTTTTTTTTTTCATTTCACTAAAATCTATTAAATAAACACAAAAAATATTACAATTTGACAATTATTACGATAACAGCGATATGAAAAAAATATCTAACACAATTTTTTTATATAAATTACAATCAGAAGCAGAAAAAACTAATAATACATTTACAAAAAAATAAAACAAATTTTTTGGTGTTATGGGGGATAAAAAATCTTTGTCTTTGTTAAACAAGTCAATAACACAAGAAAATGTTTTTTATGAAATAATTCAATTAAAATTATTTTATATTAGGTATATAAAAATAAAGGGGTTGGGCCGTTGACGGGTTTTGATCATAAAAAGTACTAAGCATCAATATACAGAGGAATGTATATCAACATTTTTGCTTAGCACTATGTACTAACTAATGTATTAATAAAGCAGTTAAATATTTAAGAATTAAGCAGACTAACGTCATCAACATCATGAGCAATGGTATGAGTTACCGTTCGTTTTAAATTTGGAATTTAGAAAAAAAAATTAGGCAACTGTGAGGCAGCAAATCCTCCACAAAACAGCAGCTCCAAAGCAGTAAAACTCTCCAGTTAAGTCAACCGAGAAATATAATAATACTTTGGAATATAATTTTAAAAATATATGACGATAGAGTGACTTTCATTAAATGATAGAGCCGTGTAATTTTTTCTGTATGATCTGTTAGACGAGCATGTATGAGTTACTACTGTGATCACAGGTATTCCGTTAATGTCTACTGCGACGTCTAGTAACACTAAATCAAATTCCTATGCAGCTTCTTCCATTCCATGTATAACATTAATCATACAGGTTTTTAGATTTACAGGGTATTGCAAAATAAGCAGAAACCTGTTTTAATCCAGCATAACCAGTACCTTTCGATATAAAACCAGACACAGCAGTCTCATTTATATTCAGGTTTCCACAATTTTCATCCTCACAATTTTGCATTTCTAATTCGACATTACAAATTTTGTACATTAATATTTAAGATTTTACAGAGGTAAATTCAGAATGCAAATCCTTTTTTTTCTTTTAAAAGTTGAAGATGCTTGAAATCATGTATCCAAAAGCCGAATTGCGATTTGTGATTTTCTGTAATTGCTCGTAAAAGGGTACCTAAAGGGGCGCAACTTCATCTCAGTGCCCCAAGTCATCCACATCTGCATGTGGTGCACCCTGATCTACGAGGCGACCCTGGCGACCGATTGATGGTAGGATGAACATCTAAAACAGCGTAAATAAGTGATACAGACATAGTCACCTATGCGTGAACGCCCTGCGATTTCCAGCCTGAAAGCCAAGCTTGGCGAGTATAGCATTTACTCCAAAAGAGGGACCAAAATGTTCACGGCCCCACTATTCTACTATTCTTGATTACGGCGGTGGCCACAGTAAAACTCCGTGTTACGGACGGCCCCACAAACAAACTAACCCTACAACAACAACAGCCTGTAAATTCCCACTGCTGGACTAAAGGCCTCCTCTCTCTTTGAGGAGAAGGTTTGGAACATATTCCTCCACGCTGTTCTTCGGTTTCCTCGCGATATTAACCTTCACCGCAGAGCACGAGATAAATTATAAAGACAAATTAATCTCATGAATCAGCGGTGCTTGCTGGGTTTGAACCCGCAATCATCGGTTAAGATGCACGCGTTCTAATCACTGGGCCATCTCGACTCAACTAAACTTAGGTTTAGGTTTATCGTATTAACAAACGATTAGGTTTGATGAACATCTGGTGCAACTGGAAGAGGAACTGAAATATATAAGATAATACCTATGAGGTATCTGCGAAGTCCAAAGAGAGGGAGAGGACAAAATCACTTAGATTCGGGTCCTCTTATGAACTTCAGGGAGGGAAACCAACAATCTCAAGGCGGGACAGGGTTTCTGGTGCATAAGGACCTCATCAATAACTTCAATACAAATGGGATATTTACCATATTTTTTATGTTTCTTAGATGCAGCTCCATATTTGGACATTATCTACGAATGTCTTATGCATGAGTCTCATGATAAAAATAGCCATGTTAATTTTAAATCTCATTAATAACGTTGTCGAAATCTCCAGTGAGTTGACAGGGGTTGCGTACTTCTTCAAAGTTGTACAGGTTACGCACCCAACAAGACACCTTCAGATGATGAAGAGGAAAATATGTACCAAGACATATCAGGAGTGGAACTTCCTAGAAAAAGAGGAGCAATCTGAATTCATTCTTTAAGAAACAGCCCAACGGAAGTGGACAGGGCAAAGCTTCGATACAATGACCAAAAATTAGATAGATTTCATCATAAAGGACAAGCGACGGATACTAGGAGATGTCTCTTTAGTCACCGGGTTTAATACCGGAAGTGATCACCAACTCGTACGAGGCACTCTGGATATTCCTTTCAAGCTCGAACGTGCCTATTTATAAAGTCTACGTTTAGACCAAACATGCTTTAAGCCGGAGATAGCAACCGATTCGCTGCCTTGGAAGCAACAAACGACGTTGACCAGAAACTTGCACAAGTGGTAGGAATTCTGCGAGATGAAGGCAAGAAATTCCTTCAGCAGAGACTCTGCAGCTCATGCAGGAGCGACGAGGTAACCATCTACTTCATCAGATAGGGCTCAGACAAACTACAAAATCACGAGACTTGTGCAACATGATCTCCACAACTCGAATATCCATTCCAGCGAACGGGCAATCGAGCTACGCAATGCATCTTACAAATTTTTCGATATTTATGACCAAAAATAAAAATTAAAACTAAAATTGTTGCCGAGTTTTTGACTTTTTTGATCGACATTTTCATAACGATGACGACGATGATGACGATAACGACGAACGCGAAAATGATTAAGATATCTTTGTAGAGCACAAAAAAGGTACAAAAGCGTTTCTCGTAAAAATTTTCGAATCTCATCGTATTGCCGAGTTATTGCCGGGAACAAATTTTACCATTTTTTCAAGATGGCAGCCTTAGCGCCCCGGAATTCATGGCCTTTCATTGTCATTTATTTGCCTTTTTTTCGACGAAATGACTGCACTAATAAGCAACGATAAGTAAAACATTAACCGATTAGCAATCATACTTGTTCAGTTCATCTGATTCCCTGAAAAGTAAAAATTAACAATTGCGTCCCACGACGCTCGGGCCCCACCCTTATGTTCGCTTATCAATGTGTGCGTAGACGTTTCGCGTAATTATAATGTTCGGCTCGAAATAAAATTGACGTGCTCTCACCTTGAGCTCTGGGGAGGGACTGAAGATTTATTGACAGCGATGTCGAATAAAAAATCAAAACCGTCAAATGATTTTCTCCATACTAAAATGTATGGACGACGAATGCAAAAAAGTAACCAATATTTAAATAAAAAATACTAAAATATTGTGTAATATAATAAAAATTTAATGTGGTACACTTATTATTTGCACTTTTGAGACCCTTTTTAAGCAAAAATACATGAATAAACTAGCAGCTAAATAGCTCAGTAAAGCTAAATAAAAAAGGTCGATTTCAGTGTTTGGAGTCATGTTGGCGATGAATATGCTAGGTTATTGATGTATATTTTAGATATATCATGATGTGAAACTTGAGACATATCTATTAAGATACTGCATGTAATTTTTTATCCATATTCGATGCTCCAGTTTTCAGATATTTAAAAACTAGTAAGTGCTATTTTAGCGTTCCGTAAGGACGGCCCCCTTAAAATGACTGTATGAAGTCGTAGTTACCATAAATCAATGATATTATATTCTAAAAGGAATGCCGTTAATATTACGACGGTCGGCGAATGATATTTCTAAATCAAGTTTATGAAGTCACTTTATTAACTCGATAGCGACCATCGGAGCCAATAAAGATCCAATCTCTTCCCCACTTGTCTGTTCGACTGAATATTACACAACGTTACTGTTTGTGATACCGTATCTCATGCGAAATGTTCATGAGATATTCCTATCTCATCGGTTCGCAACGAACAGATAACTTACGCTATTAATATGTTTACATGATGGCCAATACTATATTCTGAAGTTATGCTATATGTTCTTACTTGAAACGATATAATGATCGGAATGGTCTGTACGAGTATGGGTAACAGATTTTGATGAGATGTTACTAAGAATTTAATAGTAATATCTCAGGCTTCATCATCTAATAACCATGTTAGGGCATTAATTTTACCCGCAGATATATTATGTATTACAACAGATGTTGACTGATCTATAGGATATTTTCCTTTTTTTACAAATTATCCATTGTGCTAAGAACTTTAACCAAAATTATTAATCTTCTCTTATCTTTACTAATCTGCAATCTTTCCTACTACCTCGTGATAAGAATGCATTACTGCATTTGTGCAAGAATACTTTCAAAATTACTGATATGTCGTTAGATATGCCGAATTAGAGGATGGCCTAAGAAAAATATATATTAATGTCGTGTAATTCACAAATCAAGTTAACTAAGCCAACTCGTTGCGTTGGTTGCGTCGAAAATTCTTCTTTAATATTGCACCATCTCAAAAGCGTTCAAGATCCAACGGCAACACGCAAATAGACGAGATAAATTACAATTGTTTCGATGTCATTTGTTTAAAATATACACGAATATATAAGTACAGGGATCGGATAAGTATTCGATCCGCACGTATGTTTCACCGTAATGCGGTCAGCGCGTGGCAGGTAATTATAACGTGCGGTATGGCGGCGCCGCTATCGCGACTCTTCACGTGAATATATTACACGTATTTCGTAAATGTAGATATTTTACTCATTAATGGAATGCAAGGATTTACTCGCACATTACAAGCGTCCACAGCGTGAGGCCGACGACTCGACGCAGAAACAGAAAAATTACCATTATCATTGTTAAAATATTAGTTATTTCTGATTATGTAGTTTTCTCTTTTCTTGCTTTTATTTGGAGTCTTACCGCATTTATTATGTCATATATTTTAAATACTACTTTAGGTCATTCATTCTTATGCTCCATATTTTTATTCCTGTTATAAAATATTTTGTCGTAAAATCGGTAACATATCATTAATTTATTTTTCTATTTAATTTATATTATGTTAACCCGAGGCCGATTGTTCTTAATATTTTTTTTAAGAATTTGTTTTGCTATCGATTTAGTAAATTTAAACAAAGAAAACAACAAGATTGAGGCATCTTAATCTAGCTCTGTTTTTTAAATTATGCCATTAAAAGGCAATTCGTTACCTCAGGGTCGCAGCCATACAAGCTAGCCACTAGACCAGCGAGGATTACAGCAATAACATTGATTTAACGAGCATCTATAATATCTGCTACGACGAAGAGAGGACCGCACTAATAAATTTACTTAAAGTTCTTACTACAATAGGCGTAAAGGCTATAATTATAAATCACTCGATTTTAGGTAGTAGAGGTTAGATCCAGGCCATAATCCTCGTCGATGGAGTGTAAACCGCATTAGGACCGGTGGATAGGTTTAAATCGCGGTCACTTGTGAATAGCCGTGGATTTTCAAGTGCCTATTATAGTGTAGGCTTTAACCTGAATGTACAATGTTTTCACTCGACGGCTAAGCCTTTCAATTTATATACGTTACATACGAAGTGTTTTAAGTAATTTAAAATTTTTGTATTTATTCTTTCGTGTTCTGTTTTTGATTTCGATTTCGAGAGTAACGCAATTTTGAAATAAGTCTACATATGACATTTTTACGCAATAGTTTTTATATGAAGCGTTGCCCCAAAGGACTAAAGTTTTTTACTCACAATAGAAGTATTCAATGATTATTTGCGCACACTGTGTCGGCGACTGGAGGTAAGAAGTTTTATTTCCTTCAAGAAAACCGAAGCCGGAGTGCAGTTACTCGGCTATCGTGCTATTATTATGAGAAGGTAAAGTTTGTTTTTCCATGTTCACCCAAAGACTAGCGATTCAATTGCTATGGACCTTACATATTACTTTAGTGTATAGTTTCAGGCAGCTCATGGACTATAATTGGAATGAATGTTGTCGCTGTGTTATTGAAAGGTGAGATGTATAAAATGGCTTACGAGATGATAGTTGGCGGCGCAGTGAAGGTATAAGAAGTGGTTTATATATCTTACCCTAGAGAGTTCTCTACTCTGCCAACATTTATTGGCGCTGGGCCACTGCCTAACAGAAGGCAAAATAATTATATCAATATTTAGTGTTTGTAATATATTTAGTTTATGCAGTTTTACACGAAGCCTCGTAGAATTAACTTTTAAACGTCATAATACATAACTAACATTCCCAGAACGATCACCTTTATGCTATAAATGTGTGATTTTTTTTTCTTGTCATGGGAGTGATGTTGGAACACGTAATATGATTTGAGATTTAAAATTTTTGTTTAGCCAAAATTAATCAATAAATCTTGTTATTCATTAAAATTAGGTATTCATTAAAACGATTTGAGGTTGCTCCGAAACAGTGGTAGAGTTGAAATATTCGCGATTCAAAAATGGGCTATTGTATAGTTTACTTAAATAAAACGTATTCGATTCGATTTGATGATTTAGCATCGGTTTCTATTACTGCCTCTGAATATAGTTTATTTGTTTAAGTGTTTCAAAAAATGTATCACGCAAGAAGATGACTTTGGAGATAAGAGTAAGTTAAATTCAAAGTAGGGTTTCTGTGTCTGTTTTTTTTTCATTTACGAATAAAAGAATCAGTGATACCGTATTTTCCGACGAGACAACGCGTCGAGTACACTAGCACTAGGCTAGTATAAATATAAATTATTATAAAACATTATTACATTTCTACGTTAAAAATGGGAGTTCCACAAGGTTCAATTTTGGGTCCCTTTCCTTTCCCTAGTATATATAAATGATCTTCCTTTCTATGTTAAGGGTATTTGTGATATAGTGTTGTTTGCTGACGATACTTCGCTGATTTTTAAGGTTTTTAAGGAAAAAAAATGACTATGACGATGTGAACGGTGCATTATCACAGATACAAAATTGGTAAATAATTTAGTTTTGAATGCTCAAAAAACAAAATGTGTAGTTTTTACTCTACCTAATGTTAGCAAGCAAAATTATAATATATCTTTAAATGGTGACCGTCTTGAAGTAGCTGATACTACGGTGTTTTTAGGAATAGAATTGGATTCCAGACTTCAGTGGACTTCTCATTTATCATCCCTAACAGGAAGACTCAGCTCCGCAACATACGCGGTTAGAAAAGTTAGACAACTATCTGATATTGATACCGCTCGTTTAGTTTATTTTGGTTATTTTCACAGTATTATGTCATATGGCATATTACTTTGGGGTAACGCTGCAGATATTGAATCTGTCTTTATTTTACAAAAGAGAGCAATTCGGTTTATTTATAATCTTGGAGCTAGAGACTCTCTTCGGGATGTTTTTAACAGAGTAGGAATACTTACTGTTGCGTCGCAATATATTTACAACAATATCATGTATATTCACAGTAACATTGATCACTTTGATAAAATCAGTGATAATCATTGTATATGCACTAGAAGTAAGGATAAACTTATAACGCCAAGTTTCCGACTCCGCAAAGTCAATAGATCCTTCTTGGGGCAAGGTATCCGTTTCTATAATAAAATTCCGCAGAAATTTTTAACTTTGCCGTTTAGTAAATTCAAATCGTTTGTTAAAAATACATTGGTAGAAAAAGCATACTATTCGATACAAGATTTTGTAGATGATAAAAAAGCGTGGAGTTAATACCTGTTGACTTCCAAGCAGGATACATTAATTGAAATAATTGTATTTAATTAACATGACGTTGTATTTTTTAAATGTTAAAAAAGAGTAACTACTGAGTTTCTTGCCGGTTCTTCTCGGTAGAATCTACTTTCCGAACCGGTGGTAAGCTTCACTTAATTGTAAAATGACGATTCAAAAGTGCTTATAAAAGCCTACTTGAATAAAGTTTATTTTGATTTGATTTGATTTGATTACAACTCCATTTATGTAAATTTGACTATGCCAGCCATACACAGCCCCGTCGTAATAAAACATTAATATACAGATTACAGATACACATAGCATAGAAGCCACGACCAGCTGACAGATTGAACAAGTGTTGTGAATTCATATTAGAGCTCGTCCTCGCTACGAAGGGCCCGCGGAAGATTTTCCTTTAGCATGTTATTTTCCTTTCATACATTCATTATTTTGATATTTTTTCCGCGTGCCTTCTGGGAAATTTTATTTATTAAATATCTTTACATAAACCATAAATAACACGTAACTCATATAAGTTTTTTTAGTTGTATCTTTTACAGACGCTTCGGTAAGAATATTAATGTTATGTTTTATTGTGTGTGTTTGTGTGTGTGATTTAAACGAAGCCCAGCTCTGAATTTTCATAATCTTTTTGTGTTGATAACGATGTTGACCTGACCGCTTTCAACTACGGCAGCTTGCCTCAAAGGAGAACACAGCGCAGGACGTATGATAATAGTGTATACGTTTGTGTTCAAACGCAGGTGCACTCCATAATCCTATGGGACAAAAAGAGTTCAGGCGCGAGACCAACGGTTTAATGACTTACGATAAACCGGGACACGCGCGTGCTCTTCTCGCATTCTCTCATATACCAGGCACAAAAGTTACTGAAAATTTTTTAACAGCAAAACCCCAACTTGTCATGCTCTCGATCTGGGGACTGAACCAAAAACCTCAGGATCTGCAATCTTATATCTAGCAACTACACACACAGACGACTTGGCCGCTCGACCATAGGTCACCTGGATGCACATGTACTGCACATTCTAACGTCTTAAGAAATATTAACTTATCCAGTCCTTAAATCAATGCGTCACTAATCAAATAATAATGTTATGCTGGTTACGCATGTAGTTTCTAATAATTAATAATATAACTGAGCAATAACTACACACTACTACAGCACTTCTCCTTATTGTAAAAAAGGACAACCATATATTTTCATATTTATAAATATACAAATAAATGATCTTAACCATCACTATCATCACGTTCCCGTCAACTACCAGACACAGGCCTCTCCATTGAATTCAATTTACAGTCTATCCATCTGGATAAATCCTAACCTACGTTTGTCATTCCAAATTATAATCTACACTACTATACAATCTAAATAATAATCTTAAAACTAGTTTGAGAGTAACAATGTTAATATATGAATATTAATTATTATTTGGATTACGAAACACATTGTGTAACGCTGCTGATCGCCGCCTGTATAAATGGTCAATTAGGTGGAGAATAGATCAAGCTAGAACGCTCTGTAATCCGCTAACCGTGTACACTAAGCACGGTCTCTATCTAAACAGAATTAGTATGCAATGTTAGTTTAATACGAGATTTCTAATAATAATTGATTCAAAGGGAGCAAGAGACAAATCACAAGATCGGAATCGAATTCTGTATTTTGTTTATTCCCAGAAGCTCTTATGAAAAGATGATTATTTATTTTCCAATGTTAAATGAATCTTATATTACGAAAAAACCGACGAGAACCGACAAGAAATTAAGTAATTAGCAAAACGAGGATCTATTTATTTATCTATTAATTAATAAGTCGTATTATAAAGTAGTTTTTTTTATATTTGATTTAAAGATTTAAATATATTATAAGTCAGGGCTACTAGGGTTTGTACTTGAAGGGCGTTGAAGATCTCATCGCCCCTTATTGTACCGGGACTTTGAAATCGGAAACATATTGCAACAAAACGCACCACCATCTGACATTTCACGATCGCATTCTGCGCTGAGTTTATAGTTTGTTCGCAGAGAATAGCCTTCGAGATACTACTAAACAAAAGCCTTTTAAAAGCAGAGACTCAAATTAAATAATAGTTTCTCATTTTCACGGTTTCTTTTAGACGCCGAGTTTGACTTTAAAAGCTTTTAGTTGACTCGTGCAAACTCATCCCACGCGATCTCTCGAGATGGCGCCCGATAGTTGTTCGCGAGCGAAAATATCCGGGTAAAGGTCAGGCTGTATTTCTCTCTTGCATATTATAGTTTTAAATATTCGTTAAATGTTTACTTTTTAAAATTCGGCGACATTTTTGTATGTAAAAGAATGAATACATTTAAGTCATATATAATATTTTTATTCAAAAAACTTCGCATTTTGTCAATACAAGATTATTTAAATATTACAAAAGGTCATATAGTAAAAGTAGTATAAGGTCATATAGTATAAGTCATATGGGAAAGTAAATTTGCAATTGGGCCATTTAATGGTGATCACCTCCCTCCCTCTGGGCAATAGGAGAGCATGGTATAAGAATTATAATCAATCCTCGTGTAACTATTCAGGTTAAGCTGTGTATTAATGTATTATGAGTGACACAAAGCCCTACTACCAAGTAGTAGTTTATTTCACATAATAAATTCAATACTACATTATTAACATACCGAAATTACTCAACTGATGGTTAAGTGTATTTCTGTGTAAAATATATTCAGTTAAGTTACCTTATTAACGGAAATGTGTGAGATTTGTTTAGTTCCAAATGATTCCAATAATCATCAAATTTGAGGTTTCACATCCGCCGGCCGTCCCGCGCTGCTTATGATATTCAAACATTAATTAGCGTAATTCGACCACTGAATCGTTTTGCTGTAAAATTGTCGCCTTCGGAATAATTAACAGCGCTCAACATAATAAAAGTTGCAAGCTTAATTAAGTCATATTTCGTTTACATCTCGCCGCTTTGTGGTGACTTTTAGCAATTACAAAAAGTTCCATAATGAGTGTCTAGTGGCTTCGCCAAAAGCGAGGTTCTACAATAATAAAATCAGCGCCCGAGGGTCCTCCGCGCCGACCTCTCCGCTGAAGTGAGGTTATTGATAAACTGGTTTTTGGCTCAGATATGAAACCATAAAATCATATTTATGATCACTTCAACTAACGTCAAGTTATTATTATTTTTATGACTATACCATTTCATTAAACAAAATATATCGATATCGTAGTACTGTGGGCTAATTACAACTATTCTCTAGGGCAGGTATATTATTTGTAGTAAAAATTGAAACTACAGATTAATTTGTACTTATGATGTTTTTACTCCAACCAACCATGTAAATAATAAAATACAACTCAAGATATTATTTCACCGTCGTGTTCTATCAACAGCGCTACGTCGACTCATTTATCCAGTTCAGCAATACCATAAATTTTATTATGACCATAAATCCATTTCGCATCAATGGAACGAACTAACAGTAAGACAAAATAACTTGGATTCAAACTATTTGAGACGATCAGTTAGGGAGCCACGAATGACATCCGGCTGAATAAATGACTATTTACCGAAGCCCATTAGTCAACTCCAGCGTGCCGTCCGCGCGGACTTCAGTCCCTGTACTGTGCCCTGAGTACAATTTTCGCAACATTCTAAAGCAAGACAAGGACAAAACAAAAAACTTCTAAATTAAACAAACGTTTAATGCGATTTCTTAGACAAGGAAAACATATTTGTTGTTGGTTTAATTATTATGAAATGCTTCCAACCGATTAGGCCGGTACTTGTGACAGGACAAACTATCCAAAAGAATTTAATTCGGTTGTTATAAAGACATGAACTTATTTACTCATATAAAAGTAATTTGAAATACCGTAGCAAATATTTCTGAAATTTCTCTATTAGCTCTAGAACAATAAGAATTTAATATCAGTCTATTCGTTTAGTATGGGCGTTTTAAATTATAATGTCACCGACCAGTGAGCGACGGCTCGGAATTTTTATTCTCCGCTGTAATAAGAGAGAAGTTTTACGAAATTTTCGCATCCGAGTTATTGTGATAATCACGATAAAATTCTCTCGAACGACCCACTCATGTACTTTCGTAAAAACAACTTACGCTAAGTCGGCGACGGCCGGGAATATAATTACCCTCTAAATTCTTGTTTGCGAAGGAATTTGTTTTCATTACACTTTTTTTCACCTTTTTCTCTTGATATTTAGCGTTTTGTCGCTGGAACTTTGTGTTTGAAAAATGTTCTTAAACGATCATTTTATTCGTTCTCCCTAAATTTGATACAATGCTTATCTGCTGGTGTATTAAATAGATTTGATAAATAAATAAATTGTAGGCATGTATACAATATGATACAAATTTCGAGGCACGTGAATCTTTACCAGAAACTGAGTTACTATATTATTAATACCTTTTAAGCAGTATTACATTCGTTTTAATGTTATCCACTTTACTTATGTTAATACCTAAGCATCGTCAACATATACAGATTTCAACGTTATGTATGATGCATAGTTCAATTAGTGACGGAATGTGGAATTAACCCATACGCTCGCCTCAAGGTCGGGTCGGCCTACGTACACACGGCCATTAAATTTACCTCACTCTTGAGAAACAATGGCCCCTAATCGGAATGCTTACACAACTTTAATAAACCTATTATTTATTCACGCAGTCATTGAAGACGATTCGTGTTATTTCCGAAAGTATTCATTATTATCATATACTCATATCTATACATATACTATTATTATTCAAAGACTAATTATTTGTAATTCTATAATTGTTGAAATATTCTGTTCTCTTCGAACCTTCTGAATATTTAGCGTTTATTTATTGCTGCTATAATAAATATGCACAATTCCCTTCAATGCAAATATTCGGGAGCATTAAAATGCCACGTCCCCGCTTCCTGGAATTATAACGGGTCGTTAATTCTTCCAACCGGAACACAGCAATACAAAGTCCTGATGTTTAGTGTTTTATTAATTGATATAAGGGTGGTAGGTACGTTGCTTCATACGGATGAGCTTCCGGAAAGCCCTAAATTGTGAATCTTTATTGACTGAAGGTTCGTAGCTTCGTAGATACGACTGCTACAGTGCTACGAATGTTGCGTGTTACATAATTTCTATAACTTATTAGGTTAATTTGAATCAAAACTATAACGATGTAAGTGTTTAGCTTGGACCAACGGTATTGCGTGGTCTATGTGACACGAGCATGTATACACTTATCAGTTTCCGACCGTACTATTACTATTTTTTTCCTACAGAAGAGCTCCAGAGTTTTGTAACGATTTAACCTTGGGCTGAGCCACTACATCAACGACGAGGTCGAGAGTCACTGAAAAAGAAATATTTAATATAAGTAAACACTTACGAGAAGTTTGAGACCTTGTTTTAAAAGATAAGCCTAATATATAAATCTGTTCATTCAAGACGGCGCCGACGTCTCCGTGTTAAATTTCGTCACGCGCGTAAATAATTTGAAAATAGAACGTTAATGACTAAGCGTAATAGAGCCAAATTTAAATATAAACATAACCCCAGCACTGAAAATTTAATTAAATACAAGCGCTTGCGTAACCGTTGCAGCAGGGTTTGTCGAGATGCTCAACGACGTTACATTCACAGTACAATTAAGAACAGTAATTCTTCTCAGACATGGAAATTTCTACAGTCGCTCGGTATCGGACGCCAAGCTTGCCCTGTCAATCCAAACCTTGATCTCAATGCTCTGAACGGATTTTTTGCTACTACTGTCCCTATGGATATCAAGGAAAAAATAAAAACGCTTAGTATTCTTCGCTCTCTACCTACTCCTAACAACCCTCCTTTCCAGTTTTCACCAATGGCGCTAAGTGATATTAGGGCTCATATTCTGGCTATCAGGTCTAACGCAATGGGTAGTGACGGAATCAACCGCAGAATGCTTCTCCTAATTCTTGATCAAATCTTACCTGTCATATCTCACATCTTTAACTCCTCCCTCTCTTCTGGTCAGTTCCCAAGAGCATGGCGTATTGCTCACATCCTTCCAATTCCTAAAAATAAAAATCTAGTATCCTTTTCTCATTATCGTCCTATATCGATCCTTCCCTTCTTGTCGAAAGTATTGGAACGTATTGTGCACCGCCAGCTAAACGACTACGTTTTAATGTACAACATCCTCTCCGAATACCAATCTGGCTTTCGTATGGGCCACAGCACAGTTACCGCTCTGGTAAAAGTATGTGATGACTTACGTTCCAATATGGACAACAAGCAGTTGAGCATCCTTACATTGCTGGACTTTAGCAATGCATTCAATGCGGTTGATTTCGAGCTCCTGTTGGCTGTCCTCCAGTCCATCAATGTTGCTACGGACGTAACTGACTGGTTTCGTAGTTACTTGTTTGGTCGTCGGCAAAGTGTACACATTAACAGCCTCTCTTCTTCCTATCTCCCTCTCACAGCTGGTGTACCGCAAGGTAGTGTCCTTTCACCTCTCCTGTTTTCTATTTTCATTAATACCATTCCAAAAATCCTTTCATCGTCTTTCCATCTCTATGCCGACGATCTGCAGGTCTATGTTACTTGTACAGCACACGATATTGATGATGCCATCGCAAGACTCAATCAGGACCTGCTTAACATCTGCAATTGGTGCAAGGCGTATGGACTCTATGTTAATCCTGCCAAGTCCCAAGCCATTATAATTGGTAGCACCTTACAACTCTCCAAACTTAATTATAGCAAATTACCCGCTATTCTTTACGACAATGTTTCCTTAACCCTCTGTTCCCATGTAAAAAACCTTGGTCTCCTTATAGATACTAACCTCTCCTGGTCCGTGCAAGTTGCTGAAGTAAGTAGAAAGATTTTTGCCACTATTAGCTCTTTCAAACGTCTGAAGCACCTATGGTAATAGGTTAAAACAAAAATTTGCCTGGCTCAATCACTACTGCTCCCAATACTGGACTACGCTGACTGTAGTTATACAGACCTAACAGAAGAACAGCTAAACAAGCTTGAACGATTACAAAACGTCTGTATCAAATTTATTTTTGCGCTACGTAAATTCGATCACGTCAGCGAATACCGTAACCAACTGAAGTGGCTTACAATTAGACATCGCCGCAACTTGCATATACTCTCCCTTCTCTATTCTATCCTTTATAATCCTCTTTCTCCTAAATACTTAAAAACTCGTTTCTCTTTTTTAGGCACTGACTCTGATTGTCATCTTGATCTGCGGTCACGAAGTGACAATCGCTTAAAGATGCCAACAGCTCATACTCGCTTTTACAGTGAATCTTTTACTGTTAAAGCTGTGAAGCTATGGAATATGCTTCCCCCGGAAATCCGTCGCTCTAATTCTATTTATATATTTAAACGTCGTGTGAAAACTCACTACCTTTCCTTACAATAAGTAATGTATGTACGTTTATTGAATATGTATTATATATAAGGATGTTATATGTGTGTATTTATATTTATTTTTTATGTATCTATATATGTAAGTATATACATATACATATATTTATATGTAACGTATGTAGGTTATATATATTTTATATTAGTATGTATATTATAAGTCATTATTTTCGTTTATCATGAATATTATTATATTTTTATTTTTTGCACTATCCTGCTTCTGCTTCTGCAAATCCTTTCACCAAAGGTTGTCTGTTAGAGATTGCTTTAGCAATAAGACCGCCTTTGCACGCTCTTATTTTCTTTTCTTTGTTGTAATTGTTCTCTTTATTTGTATGTCCTTTCATTGTGTGTGCAATAAAGTATTAAATAAAATAATAAATAAATAATAATTTAATTAGATTTTTTTGCTGTCTTATTTCTTAGTCATCTCACGCACGCATTTGACGAGATTAACAAGTTCGAAGAACAGTTCTATACGATTGTTGAAAAAATGGTTTTGAAAAAATGCTTATTGTGTAAAAACCTTTATTTCTCTATCGGTAATCTTTCGATGTCATTCCACGGTACTCCGTCGAGGATCCGCGGAGGTAATCAGACTTGCAGCAACATTTATATTTTTTTCTTTCTCGTCTGTCTTCTCTGATTCTCGAAAGTCGTCGCGATTATTAATTACTCGGCCAACAACTTTAATCATTTATAAATTGGCTAGAGTTTCCATTTGTAGGAATTAATTAATTTTCGGAACTATACCATCTGCGGTCGGGTTTCATCGAACCGTTAGATTTTATTTTAATTAGAGTTTATTTCAATAACCTAAGACTACGTAATATGAAAGTTATATATCTTTAAAAGAAAAGTCTGGAGAGTGTTCGCTCTTCTAATTTAACTTTTTCTTATCTAAACTTTAACTGTTTTGAATTTTTAAAGATCTCGACCCAAACAACCAGAGTACATTTCAAGTTTTTGTACGAGGAGGTAAAGAGATACTTATTCATAACAATTTAAAATTAACATTATCGCCAAAAGTTAATAATTATACTTAATTATAATCTGGCCGAGTTTAATGATTAACAATAGTTGCCCACGAAGTGACTCCTGACTGTTACTGTCACTTTATCTGCACTAAGCTGCGAGACAAGTTTTTACGAACGTATCGATTATACAAACACGCCACCCAGTATAATATAAGGATTGATAAAATTGTGAGCTTCTAAATGAAAGATATTAATTTTAATTTATAAACTAAATGTCCATGTTTGATCCCGCAATCATCGTTAAACTAATTACTCGATTCTTTATTTAATCGCGCCTAAAACACTTAATTTTTTAAATTTAAATTCGATATTACTTGCTCGGGTCCTGTATTTTAGATCCGAAAATAATACAAGGAGAACGCGATAACAACTTTATTTATTGGTTTTTGGTAAACAAATTATTAAGCCCTGTTGAAAAACACTTAAATCAAGTATTTTAATTAGTGAATAAAGGATAATTACTTCAGATATTATTTTGGCACCTTAGGTGACACATAAAATATTAAGAACAAAACACTGAAGTTGGCTTTGGAACAGACGCAGCGACACGTGTCTTCGCCTCCCTAGATATACAGCTACGAGCCTCGTGGCTATTTCAAATAAAATAGCTCTTTTGAAACACAATGTCATGATATAGGAATATAAATTAAAACTGTATTCTACTCTGAGCTGGAAAGCGTGAATCTTCATCATCATTACAGAGTATAAAACTAAGTCGCTCACCGCTGTTCGTCCCTGTGTGTGCTTAGATCTTTAAAATTCAATAACAGATTTTGATGCGTTTTTTTCTCAATAGATCGATTGATTTAAGAGGAAAATTTATATATGTAATGAGTGCACAAAATAGAAAAGGAACTCTGGTAATTTTTCAGGTTTCTAAAGTGATGTCGTATATAAGCACATTTTTTGGACTTAATGTAAACAAATGCAATGAGGTCATGTCTTTTTTTCCTAGTTAAATAAGTATGTGTAAGAATACGTACTAATGAATACGTTCTTACACTAGTCAACTGGTGATTCCTGCAATACAAAGTCTATCAATCTGATAAAAATAGAACCTATTTGTTTCATTAAACTTACTGCAACTGTTATTAATTTTGTTTGCAAACAATGAAGATGGTTATTCTAAAAGTACCGATACTTAAAAATATTATTTTACCTTACAAAAAATATAACATAAAATGTTCATACTTTTAAATTACTCTTCTAAACGAGTTATAGAATTTTAGTTGAGTTTTATTTGTAAAGTCTTCCCCGTCGTATACGAATTATGAATTCGCTAAAGACTAACTTTGTTGTACAGCGCTTGAAGCGAAAAGCTGAAGAGTTATACTCATACCTTTAATTTAATTAAGCAGAGAAGAGTGTTTATTTGCAGCAGCCAGATTCAGTATAAGACGTCAAGGGACTTTTAGAGACTTAAAAATTCTACCAAGTTAAAAATAATTAAATTTTTACATTAACTTTAAATCATAAATATTTTATACAACAAACGTATGTTCTTTTTTATGACATAGGAGGCTCACCTGATGAAAAATGACTACTACCGCCCATGGACATCTGCAATATCAGGAGGTTTGCAGGTGCGTTGCCGGCTTTTAAGAAAGGCGTACGCTCTTTTCTTGAAGGTACCCATGTCGTATCGGTTCGGAAAAACCGCCGGCGAAAGCTGGTCCCACAAAGTGGTTTGCGAGGCAGAAAATGTCTAAGAAATCGCACTGCTGTGGATTTTTGGACATCAAAGTGGAAAAGGTTCAGAATTACAATTTTACATATGCATATTATAAAAGTACCAGGGTTGTAAGTCTATAGTGTATTGTATCTATAGACAATCTATAACTCAAAAAATAAAAAATATATCGCTATACCAGCGATACATAATATGAGTGAAACCCTTTCCAAAAACTGAAAACATTTCCTCCAATACTCTTGTATCTAGACCTTGTACCATTACGACCGACGATGTATTTTTATCGATATATCGATAAACGCCATATATTTTGAATTCAATTCAGACTCGGGTGGAACAACTTAATAAGTCAACGACTGTGCATACTCTGAGGTTGACCACTTCTACTGCATTTCTGAAGATCGGCTGTAAGTTTATGCTTCAACTATTTTTAAATTTATTTAGGTTAAAAATTTAAATAGAGCAACTTTCCCGATGACTCTATATCGATGGAAACTCGTATTGTGGCGATGAACACAAAATCGTGGTCGACGCCAGACTAACGGTTGGGTTGCGCTTCCCGCGGCCCGAGCCTTCCCCTTGTGGAAACTAGTGGGGCGTGTCTTCGTAGATTGAACTGACTACAAAGATGCTTGACACAGACGTGACGCCGTGACTTGTTAAAATAAGATCATAAATACAAAAATCGTAACTATTACACACTACAAAATTATAAATTACATAGTAATTAGTTAATACTAATCAATCCTCGTCATGATTAATGACTAATAATAATTAGTTATTAAGTTGAGTGTACATTAATCATTTAAAACATTCAATTTTATAGCTCAAAGTAAGATCGTGCTAAGTGTTCTCATTGAAGACGTCCTTGTAAGTTTAATTACAGCCGCCGGCGCCGCGGCTCCCGCGATAAAAGAGAAAACACAAAAGGAACGAGCTACATGTTGTATATTTTATCAGCGCGCGAGGACGCGCCGATGGCGGCGCATTCACCGCCCGTTGATTGATAAAATTTCATTAGCGAACACTCGCGCAATGATATATATCACGGACCCTCACGTCACCCATGTATTGTACGAAATGGGCTTCGAGTTCTAAAAAATGTGTTTAGTTTTTAGAAGAGATAAAATGTAATAATTTCATCATAGCAATTTAATATATATTTTGTTCATATTTATACCAATATGATGAATGCTAATACGACTAATGGGAGACATTTGTTAAGTTGATGCTTATAAAACGAATATAAACATACATAGTTAAGTAGATATGAATAAAAAGAAATGTATTTCATTTGAAGTATATGTACCGCTTATATTCATGACAAGCCTACAAGACGATATTCGTATGAGTAAAATGTTACACGCACAATATTATTGGCAATCACGTTTAAGATTCGAGTGACGATAACCTTCGTCGTAAAATAGTAATGAAATTATATCGACATAGATCTTTGTAACTTGCTGTCACAAAATAACGCGATTTGTTATTTTTGTATATCATTATCATCATCATTTCATAATATAAAACAAAGTCGCTAATCGCTGTCTACCCCTATGTGCGCATCTATCTTTAAACATGCGGTTATTTTAATACATAGATAGAGTTATTTGAGAGGTTTTCGTTTATAATACATGGACAAAAAAATAAGTCTCTAAGTCTAATTTAGAAGTCTCTAATGTGAGAACAAATTCTGTAGTATATCTAGTATCAGTATTGCACCCGTGCGAACCCGTGCGAAGCCGGGGACGGGTCGTCGTAGTTCATAATAAGCTACGTATATCACATAGAATGTAGAATATTACTTTAAGTATAGCTTATTACGCTTGTTACGTATAATTGCTTATTATATTTATTGGTTTATTAATTCGACGTTGTCGGAGACATAATTGTCGTACAGGGCGCGCCTATAGTAAGATTTATTAACACGGTTCGGGCGTATCGCCTGGTCCGATAGCTGTTTTATTATAATAATTGTACATAAATGAAGGTATCGTTACTCAGACGACACCCTCGTCACGGCGATTGGGCGGGACTTCCGGGAGGCGGCTCGCCTCGCCGAAGTCGGAACGGCTCTCACCGTGGACCGCATGGAAATGCTGGGCTTGAGGGTCTCCATATCCAAAACGGAGGCCCTCCTCTTCCACGGTCCACGGAAAGGACCCCCACGAGGTGCGAGTATCACCGTCCACGGGACGGTGATCAAGGTGCAGGCCCAGATGAAGTATCTGGGCCTGATCCTGGACGGTCGATGGAGCTTCGGGCAGCATTTTATCCATCTCGGCCCGAGGCTCATCAACGCCGCCGCCGCTCTTGGTCGCCTCCTTCCGAATGTGGGGGGGCCGGGGTCACTATGCCGGCGTCTCTATTCCGGCGTAGTGAGGTCGATGGCGCTGTACGGTGCCCCGATCTGGATAGATGCCCTCACCACTAAAAATCGGGCCCTGCTGCGCAAGCCGCAGAGGGTCATAGCGGTGAGAGGCATCAGAGGGTACCGTACGGTGTCGTGGACTGCGGCGACACTTCTCGAGGGCGATCCGCCCTGGGAGCTCCAGGCTGAGGTGCTCGCGGAAGTGTATCGGTTCCGGGTCGAGGCGAGGGACCGCGGCGAACGTCCAGGGTCGGCGGAGATCGGGCGGATCAGGGCTCTAGCCCAGCAAGCCCTGATCGTCCGATGGCAGGAAGATCTGGGGTCACCCACGGCAGGCCTAGCGATAGTGGAGGCGATCCGTCCCCACTTGAGTCGCTGGGTCGAGAGGAAACACGGCACACTGTCGTACAGAATGACGCAGGTACTTACTGGACACGGATGCTTCGGTAAGTACCTGCACGGGATAGCGCGGCGGGAGGAGACACCCTCATGCCACGAGTGTGGTGCGCCAGTGGATACGGCGTACCACACCCTGTACGAGTGTGCTGCGTGGGGGCCCCAGAGGCACACCCTTGCGGCAACTATGGGCGGAGACCTTTCGCTGCCGAGCATCATCAACGCCATGCTCGGTAGCGAGATGTGCTGGTCGGAGATGCGCTCCTTCTGCGAAAGTGTCATGTCGCAGAAGGAAGCCGCGGAGCGGGAGCGGGAAGAGAGTGCCGCCGCTGACTCGCTCCGCAGAAGACGACCGGGGAGGAGGAAAAGGCGCTACGCGCACCTTCTCCCACCGCCTCAATAGGCGCCGCAGGGACTAGGGGGGTCCCAGTACCCCGGGAATCACCCCTAGGTGTAAGAGGCCCGCATAGGTGGGCCGACCGTCAGGGCATCACGGTAGCATGCGTAAGCGATCCCGTGGCGTCCATCGAAAGACGCAGAGGGTACCGCTGGTTTTTTAGTGGGTAAACCCGGCGTACTTGGGCGCACTCGGCGTCCAGGGCTCCGGGGAGTCCCACACACCCCTCCACTTTCCATCAAGTGGGGGAAGCGCGTAATGCGTTTTTCCAGCGAGGAAAAAAAAAAAAAAAAAGGTATCGTACTCAAATAAAAATTACAATTGGTATACACTTTATGTCACACATAATATAGTAAATATACATACATATATAGTAATAAATAAAATTTTAACAAAAAGAAAAACCGACTTCAAACAAAACACTATTTTAAAACAAATAAAAATGCACTAAGAAGTAATAAAAATAATTGCATATTTAACATATTTTTGAGAGTCCTCCTAGATAAAATGAAATGAAAAATATTAGACTACTTAAAAGTCTATTTACGGTTATATAACGTAGTTATAGTTATTGTTATATTTGGAGCCGGTGTCAACCGACTTCAAAAAGGAGGAGGTTATCAATTCGTCTGTATTTTTTTAATACCTGTTGACTTCCAAGCAGGATACATTAATTGAAATAATTGTATTTAATTAACATGACGCTGTATTTTTTAAATGTTAAAAAAGAGTAACTACTGAGTTTCTTGCCGGTTCTTCTCGGTAGAATCTACTTTCCGAACCGGTGGTAGCTTCACTTAATTGTAAAATGACGATTCAAAAGTGCTTATAAAAGCCTACTTGAATAAAGTTTATTTTGATTTTGATTTTGATTTTTTTTTTTTTTTTTATGTTTGTTACCTCATAACTTTTTACTGGGTGGACCGATTTTGATAATTTTTTTTTGTTTGAAAGATAGTGCTTCCCGTGGGGTCCCATTTTTTTTTTTATTTTTTTCCGATGATGGTATCCGTATGAAAACGACATAAGTCTTAAATTTGCATTATGTATGTGCGCGATAAATAGGTGAATAACTCAAAATCACGTTAACCAATTTTAATGATTCTTTTTTTATTATAAAGGATATACTTTAAGGGTAGTTTGTTGAAAGTTTGGTAAGATTCTGAGCATAGGATCCATGACAAATTAAGGGAAAGGGAGGGAACGGAACAATTCTGAGGAGCACGTTAGCAATACTCGGTCGAATCTTTTATTTATGGGTTACTTGGATATTTAAATCACCTTCCGGAACGTGGTTATGTTCATGTAATTGTCATAATCGGATATTATAATTAACTAGCGATCCGCCCCGACTTCTCACGGGTGCAAAACTGATACTAAATATACTAAAGAATTTGTTTATTTACGACATCACATTGCAAACTTCTAAAATTGTCAGTGTTTCTTTACTATATTGTTTATTTATTATATACACAAACCTTCCCCTTGAATCACACTATCTATTAAAAAAACCGCATCAAAATCCGTTGCGTAGTTTTAAAGATATAGGGACAGAGAAAGCGACTTTGTTTTATATTATGTATTGACGGAACTCCTAAACGGCTTACAGTAAGAAATTCTGTCCCAAATCGCAATTTGGGACAGAATTTCTTACTGTCTTTAATCAAATTTTGTGTATATGATGTGATGTCATATGATGTACGACATAGCATACGAATAGCTCTTTTGCAAAGTTTTTTTACTGAGGTCGATTACAGCTCATTCGAGGGTGGTACCTTGTAGTTTATGCCGCATGACGTATTAAAGCCGCATTTTCGAAAATCTATTTTTGCTTTATTCAAAAGTTTCTTTTGAAATTGTCCCCGAAGTAGTTTCTGATTCATATAAACGGCACGCTTAATCTATCCATATTAAAAATAAAATGTTAGTCTACATCAGCTTCACTTAAAATCAAAAAATAAATAAAATTTTAACAAAAAGAAAAACCGACTTCAAACAAAACACTATTTTAAAACAAATAAAAATGCACTAAAAAGTAATAAAAATAATTGCATATTTAACATATTTTTGAGAGTCCTCCTAGGTAAAATGAAATGAAAAATATTAGACTACTTAAAAGTCGATTTACGATTATATAATGTAGTTATAATTATTGTTATATTTGGAGTCGGTGTCAGCCAATAAAACCCTACAGTATATCTATCAAAAAACAATACGAGAATACGTTAAGAAATATGTTTCTTACAAATTACCTTTTATACGATATTATACTGGGTCAATCAAGAGGCTCGTATCGCTTCTTTCTTTTGATTGTTGAACCCGTGGCTGACACCGGCTCCAAATATAACAATAACTATAACTACGTTATATAATCGTAAATCGACTTTTAAGTAGTCTAATATTTTCAACCGACTTCCAAAAGGAGGAGGTTATCAATTCGTCTGTATTTTTTTTTTTTTTTTTTTATGTTTGTTACCTCATAACTTTTCACTGGGTGGACCGATTTTGATAATTTTTTTTTGTTTGAAAGATAGTGCTTCCCCTGGGGTCCCGTTTTTTTTATTTTTTTTTCCGATGATGGTATCCATGTGAAAACGACATAAGTCTTAAATTTGCATTACGTATATACGCGACAAATAGGTTAATAACTGAAAATCACGTTAACCAATTTTGATAATTCTTTTTTTATTATAAAATATATACTTCAAGGTTAATTTGGTGAAAGTTTGGTAAGGTTCTGAGCACATGATCCATGACAAAGTAACGGAACGGAAGGGAACGGAACAATTCTGAGGAGCACGTTAGCGATACTCGGTCGAATCTTTTATTTATGGGTTATTTGAATATTTGAGTTACCTTCCGTAATGTGGTTATGTTTATGTAATTATCATAGTCGAATATTATAATCAACTAGCTACCCACCCCGGCTTCGCACGGGTGAAATACTGATACTAAATATACTACAGAATTTGTTTATATACAACATCACATCGCAAACTTCTAAAATTATCAGTGTTTCTTTACTATATTCTTCATGTATTATATACACAAACCTTCCCCTTGAATCACACTATCTATTAAAAAAACCGCATCAAAATCCGTTGCGTAGATTTAAAGATATAGGGACAGAGAAAGCGACTTTGTTTTATACTATGTAGTGATGGAACTCCTATACGGCTCGCAGTTAGGGTGCGATATGGGGCAGAATTTCTTACTATCTTTAATCAAATTTTGTGTATGTGATGTGATGTCATATGATGTACGAAATATAGTTGGTCTTTTTCAAAGTTTTTTTGCTGAGTTCGATTACAGCTCTTTCGAGGGATCCTTGTAGTTTACGCCGCGTGACGTATTAAATCCGCATTTTCGAAAGTCTATTTTTGCTTTATTCGCAAGTTTCCTTTGAAATTGTCCTCGAAGTAGTTTCTGACTCATATAAACGGAACGCTTAATCTATCCATATTAAAAAAATTAGTTAGTCAACATCAGCATCACTTAAAATCAAAAAATAAATAAAATTTTAACAAAAAGAAAAACCGACTTCAAACAAAACACTATTTTAAAACAAATGAATATGCACGAAAAAGTAATAAAAATAATTGCGTATTCAACATATTTTTTAGAGTCTTCCTAAGTTAAATGAAATGAAAAATATTAGACTACTTAAAAGTCGATTAACGATTATATCATGTAGTTATAATTATTGTTATATTTGGAGTCGGTGTCAGCCAATAAAACCCTACAGTATTACTATCAAAAAACAATACGAGAATACTTTAACAAATATGTTTTTTACAAATTACCTTTTACACAATAATATACTGGATCAATCAAGGGGCTCGTATCGCTTCTTTCTTTTGATTGTTGGGGCAAGGGCACCGTGGCTGACACCGACTCCAAATATAACAATAGTTATAACTACATGATATAATCGTTAATCGACTTTTAAGTAGTCTAATATTTTTCATTTCATTTAACTTAGGAAGACTCTAAAAAATATGTTGAATACGCAATTATTTTTGTTACTTTTTCGTGAATATTCATTTGTTTTAAAATAGTGTTTTGTTTGAAGTCGGTTTTTCTTTTTGTTAAAATTTTATTTTTGAAGTCGGTTGAAAATAAGAGTACTGTGGCTACTGCATGTAAAGGTCTCTCAAAAACTGTTCATCCTTTTAAGAAGGTTAGTGCCGGCAACGCGCCTGCAAGCCCCCTAGTGTTGCAGATGTTCATGGGCGCCGTTAATCACTTTCCATCAGATAAGCATCCAGCTCGTTTCCCCTATAACATACAAAAACGGCTACGAAGCGCCACCTCGTTGCTCATATGAGGTTGAGTGAACACAACGCATAATTGCATCTGAGAGCTGTAACTTTCTGCATGTTTTCCTTCAGCGCGATGCACGAGATGAATTATAAAAAATTAACTAAATTCACTTAAAAATTCAGTAATGATCCCCAATTTGAAACATAAATTAGAACTTTTAAATATGAATGCGTGGTATTTTTTTTAATTTACTTATTTCTAAAAGAGCAGCTTAGCAAAGTATATCATTTGTTACTGACATTTAAAAAATAAAATTCATAATCATTAAGCTATGAAAAGGAAACCATTTAACCCCTGCCATAAAAACATTGCAATCACGTCCGCTGATTCGGATTTTTAAAACATAAATTAGCGGGGCACCGCAGTGTTGCGAGTAAATTAAAACTTTTGTTCTAACTTATAAGAAGAACAGCTTTATTTCTGACGTCAAAAGGTTTTTTCATCGATGGTTTGGCTTATTTAAGAGTCTTTCGGTAAACACAAACACTATCGACTAATATAATTATCTTTGGTATTTTTATAATTGTTTAATGTCTATTCCTTTTACATATTTCATAAACAAATCTTGAAAGATCACTTATAAAATGAATTCAAACATTAAAAAGTAACGTTTTCCCGTACCGGGAATCGAACCCGAGCCTCCTGGGTGAAAGCCAGGTATCCTAGCCACTAGACCATACGGGATTATGATAATATGATAAAAAAGTTTAATATTATTGTTTTTAGAATTCAATATATGTATATTTAGTAAGAAAGAATGACGACCGCGTCAAGTCCCACTACATTTATTTATAAGAATATTTATAAAGATAATGGACTTGTATCTGTGAAGTATATTTTGTTAAAAATTATACGTTTTAAATAGAGAGTGCGCCTTCATGAGTGAATAGATCTAAACTCGTACGGTAACTAAAAAATAATTTTGTTTATATTTTCGTTGGATATTCGAAGTTAAAGTGTAAACTCTAATTGTTACTATTTTCAAAGTAAACAACAACAATATTAACAAACTATTGAGTATTGGCAAAAACACGGAATAAGACATTATTATATATTCTGTAAACATAAAAGTGACTGATACTAAAACATATTTAGCATTTACAAGCAGACATTAAACATATATAGTCTGCAGTATATTAGACTCCATATAAGAGAATGTAATGTTGTCTTAAATTTTCGCGATTATTACACATTTAAATAAAACTAATTATAACGGATGAATCGCGTATATTAATTATTATTAAACATCCCGACGTTTCGAGCACTTTGCAGTGTTCGTGGTCACGGGTAGAATGTATTTAAAATAACTGTGATTGAATGAATGTTCATCCCGTTATTGAATATATCCCATTGTGTAAAGCTGGCTTCATACATTCGTGATTCCAAAGGCGAGGATGAACGCGCCGTGACATATGAAGCCCTTAATAGGCATTGATAGCGATGGCAGAAATGGTTCTCATAATACTACAGAGCCATTAGGTAACGTATATTTTTAAAATATCACCAAAAAATGTACCAATTGAAAAAATATATACGGCTCTAAATTTGAATACAATTCATGTAATAAACCATAATTAGGATGACTCTGTTTCGATATGTAAAATTAATTGTGAGTCGTGAATCTCACCAGAATATAACAGTGTATGAGTTATCATGCACGTAATTTGTTTACATTTGATTTCGTGCTCGGCGGCAAAGAAAACCATCGTGACCAGCGTGAGTCATGAGAACTTCTGCCACAAGTATATTCTCCATATGAAAGCAGTTTGATGACATCATATCCACAACATTCTACTTAATAAAAGGCCTAAGCCCAACACTGGGATTCGGCTACTTTTACCTAATTTTTATGGGATTTTAGAGTTTCATTATGTTACTTTAGAACTAGGATATAGAAACGAGAAACACGATACTATTTTGTTATTTTTCTATGAAAATATCTGAATTGATTAATTTTATTAGTAAAATCTGAGTTTGAATATGAAATATGGGCAGACTTTTCCGAGCGCGCTAATGAACAGCGTCGAATCAATGAAAAAAGAGTAATTAAAATCGGCTTACATTTTTTTTACATATTATATAAAAACAAGTTGAAATTCGGCTCATATACCAGTTGATTCGATCAGTACTTTGTTGATGCGTCGCTCGTCAGAAGGCAGTAGCGTCGTCTATCTCAGACAGTGATTAAACACCATACATAAATAATGATCTAACAGAAGCTATAAGATTATCTGCTTGGTTTGTTAAGGACGGAGTAGTTATTAATTCATTGTATACTAGTAGTTGCCCGCAGCTTCGCTCCTTTTATTGCGTTGGTCATGTTTAAGGGCAAAAAGTAACCTATGCCCTTTCTTGGGGTTCAAGTCAGTTTTGGTTGTGAAAGAAGGACAGACAGACAGAGTTACTTCCACGTTTATAATATTAATATAGATTAATATAATCTTATGATTCATAGTAAAGTAAAGTAAAGTAACAGCCCGTAAATTTTCCAGTGCTGGGATAAGGCCTCCTCTTCCACCACGCTGTTCCAATGCGGGTTGGTGGAATGCACATGTGGCAGAATTTCGGTGAAATTAGACATATTCAGGTTTCCTCACGATGTTTTCCTTCACCGCCGAGCACGAGATGAATTATAAACACATATTAAGCACAAATATATTGCGGTGCTTGCCTGGATTTGAATCCGCAATCATCGGTTAAGACGCACGCGTTCTAACCACTTGGCCATCTCAGCTCGATGGTTAAGATTAATAATAAAAAAAAAAATCGTAGTGAAATTTTGTGCCGCGAATTTAGCAAAAATAAATATCTGCAATCTGCTATGTTACACGTGTATTTACCCACCAACATACAGAACAGAAAATGATGATTGTCTGTTTGTGAAATGGCTTTACGTATAATTTCTACGTATTTTTCTTAAGAGTGAAACTCAAGGTCTCTGCTACCTGAGAGAGAGGTTTTTTCAACGCTGTTTGTTGTTTTTTCTTATGGACGTTATTCTGAATTGCCATTTCACACAAGCTTGATATTAATAATAGTTATTTGTAAATTGGGCAAGCATTTTTTTCGTAAATATTTTATTTTCGGTTATTCGGATAACTCGAACTATTTTACCAAACTCTAAATATTTTCACAAATTTGACATTTATTCGCTGTTTATTTCTATAAACAAATATACTACATAAACTTTTAACTTTTAAACAATTACGATTGAGATTAGCTTGGAATCGATGTCGTTATTTTTGTTCTTATTGAAAAGATAATATCGTTCAAACGCAATATAATCGCATCGACGACTTGCAGATCGTGAAAATTTGACTATTCTGTTCAACATATTGGCGCCTGAAGTACTGGGAGGATTTTATAAAATAAATTTGCTTTTCACCGTTCAAATAACTCTAATTAATTAGATCAACTTAACGAATATTGCACTATAATGGCCCTAAAGCCTTTCTTTTTTAACTAATATTACTACATTTTTCTTTTTTCCACAGTTTTGTTCCTGGATTAAGGAAAATTCATCTATCTTCTGTATCGTCTCGTAAATATATAATGATCTTAAAAATCGCAAGTAATGCCGCGACGGGGCTGTATTTTCCTCACCTACATGTACTTAACAAGTACCGAGCTTTTCAATGAAGTCAGCGAATTGCGCTCATCAACCAATACTCTACACCCAGCAACTGGTAGAGTAAATAATGAAATAAAATAATATGAAATATATCGAGTGAATACTGATGATTTTTCACAAGAAACTATTATTAACTAAATTATTTTTGTTTAATCATATCCATTATCATCCTCGCTTCCTAATGTTTACAATCCTCCTTATAATTTCATTATTTTTCAACGTTCAATAAAATTATCGTTAATTTTTTTGTAATTCTACTGAGTTGCGCCGAGTTGTATAATTTTTTGGAAATAAATTATATAGTCAAAGATGAGTTTTAGCGTTTGATTGACTGCGGAACCCTGCGGATGTTTTCATAATAATAAACTTTTATGAAATATTTCATATCGCACATATACCGCTGAATATAATTTAGTCGGAGGTGGAAGTAATACCACACGCGCACGCCGCCTGCAGCCGCGCCGCGCCGCACCGCACCGCACCGCACCGCACCGCGCCCGCCCAGCTCTCGTCCGACATATTTCCCGCGGGACACACACCTGACGCGTCCTCACTCATATCGCTGGAAAGTCGACTTAAATATTACGATACACATATGTATATGAACATTTAGAAACATGATGATAAAAATGTGAAAATATTTTCAGCGAGCTTTTTGAAATTTTATATTATGAGTCAAATATTGGAGTGAAAACGATAATAAACCAAATATTATTTGACATTTGTTGAATCAATTCAACAGTGATATTTAACTAAGTTCGCAATTGAATTCCTCATTATTTAAGTGTTCTACTGCATAACTAAAAGCGCAGCAAAAAAGAGACTATAATGGTAACTTTAAAGAAAGACTTTCTTTAAAGTTTGATGGCACAGGTGTGATTGCCTATGTTTCCACATCGAGGACTTTTCACTTTATATGGACCTTAAGAAGAAAGTGAAAATTAGTCATTTTTGCAATTGAAAGCTTTGTACCTTATAAAAATGTACCCAGAAATTGTTCTTGCTAAATATATGTGTACCAATACATCTCGTTTTTATATGATCCTGTTAAGCTAGATGCAATAATACCACACAAATATCGAGGTAACTTTTTACCATATTTGATGGTATAAAAACGTAATCCGCTCGCCAAAGTTTTGGGGCGCAACGGATCATTTGTCGCGAGCGCTCCGACCCAAGCGAAAGCTGACGCAGGCAAGGTAACACGAACATAATAAAAGTGACAATATTTACGGCACGACCGCGCCGTGATTTAAGCAGTATGTCACCGTCGTGTCGTGATACGGAATAAAAATACCATTAATAATATTTGATGCGTGGCTGGCGTGTGCTTTTGTGTTGCAAATTTGTAGCTCAGGGACGGGGGCTATATGTATTTACATGTATACGTGTGTAACATGGGTAAAAAACATAGCCTCCGGCCTGAAATTAGGTAATTTGGTTTGCTCGTTGCGAAACCCGGCAACTCTTGTCATTATACATTCTTTCACATTTTCGGTATCACATTTATAATATAATTTTTGTTATACATATATAAAAAAGTAAAATAAAGTAACAGCCCTTAAATTTCCCACTGCTGGGCTAAGACCTCCTCTCCCATTAAGGAGAGTGTTGAGAATATATTCCACCACGCTGTTCCAATGCGGGTTGGTGGAATGCACATGTGGCAGAATTTCGATGAAATAAGACAAATGCAGATTTCCTCACGATGTTTTCCTTTACCGCCGAGCACGAGATGAATTATAAACACAAATATATATATATGTCCTTGAAACCTTTACACAGACCCCAGCAAAGCCTTTACGACTGCCTAAAAAGTAAGTCAGTAGGTAAGCTACGTCTCAGTTTAGCGCCAAGGTTGTATTTTATTTGAAGCATAAAATCAAACAAAATTTTACACACAGTTATTGGAAAAATTCCATTATTTTTTCATTCAAATTAAATGTATTGATAAGAATTTCAATACTAGACACAGTGAGCTCTTGCATCTCAGGCGTCAGGCTATCAATCAGACGGGACGTTTCAACAGTGAAGCAATGTAGTACGCGCTGTGAGGACGCGCGCTGCAACATTCTCGCACAGACAAGCGAGACCACAATTAAGTAAATGTTTACTGTCTCATGTTGTAGTAGGCAATCGCCTGCCGTGCGTTACAGTCTATTGTTAATTATTTTTAAATACAATTATCAGTGACGAGAGAAGACTCGTACGGGGGCGTGGCGATTAATGTTCATAAGTCGATTCAGTCTCGGGTATGTCAACATAATTTTAATAATTTGGGTATAGAATTAATTCATGTTAAAATTTATAATTGTAAATATTTAGAAAATGTAATATCGATATACTGCCCTCCATCTTTACGAACGTCTCAATGTGACTGGGATAACATTTTTAGTAAATTTTTAAAAAAAAACCTTGATTACTGGTGATTTCAATGGTCATCATCTTAGTTGGTCAAACAAAAGTAATAATAGGGGTTATCAATTGTGGGATTCTATATTGGAATATGGTTATGTTACCTTAAATAATGGTGAACCTACACGGATAAAACTAGTAAATAATAGATTTCAAGAATCTTCACCGGATGTGTCCTTCTGTACCGTTGATATTGCTGTTGATTTTACATGGAAGGTTACAAATGAGAATATTGGTAGTGATCACCTTATCATAAAAATGTCTATTAATTTTAAAGAGGAATACAAACAAATTATAAAACGTAATATTAAGCAGGCAAATCCTATAAACAAACAGTTCATCGATTATTATTAATTAACAATTACTTAGACTACACAAATATTCAAGAGTTATATGATTTTTTTGAAATGATTATAAATGAATCTGCGAATAACCATATTCCTTATATAAAATTCTGCAATAACTCTGCATCAAAATTTAAACCGAAATGCTATTGGAATCCCATGCTATCAGTTGCACAACGCAGATTAGCTCTTAAAATGTTTAGACGAAACCCAACACCGGAAAATTATAATAGGTAGGTTAAAAGCAAAGGTCCTTGATTGTCGTTCTAAGATACATGAAGCTAAAAGAGAAACGTTTAAACAATATTTAAACAGTTTTGTTTCCACAATGCCAACGACCGAGATGTGGAAGAGATTACGATGGATAAAAGGCTATATTTCAAACAACCAATATATAGATAACAATTTAAAAGAAAAACTCATTTGTACAATAGCACCAGAATCAGTTGTTAACAAATCCCCAGAATTTCATTCAATTAATACTTTGCTGGAATCTGAATTCACCTTACACGAATTATTACAGTGTCTTAAAGAAAAAGATACATCCCCTGGGGATGATAATATAACTTATTCTATGATACATCACCTACCGGAGGTAGGTAAAGTGCTATTAGTTAAAATATTCAATAAAATTTTAAATTCGGAATATTTTCCAAATCAATGGAGATGCATTCAGGTAGTAGCCATTCCTAAAATAAGTAGCAGCTCATCAGAAATGAAATTACGTCCTATCTCGTTAATATCTTGCATATGTAAAATATTCCACAATTTATTATTAAAACGAATAGAATGGTTTGTCGAAAAGAATAAAATTATTTCTAATAACACAATAGGTTTTCGTAAAGCTCATTCATGCTTGGATTCATTATCGAGTTTAGTCTCTTATATTCAAATAGGTTATTCAACTAATAGCCCAACATTAGCATGCTTCATAGATATAGAAAATGCTTACAATAATGTCAACGTTCATCATGTAGTCTCGATTTTAGATGAAATTAAAGTGGGTAAGAGAATATGTTTATATCTGTGGAATTTTTTAAGCGAAAGACATTTAATGATTAAAAATAATAATGGGGAACATTTAGTAACACGGTACACTCATACTGGACTCATACTGGACTTGCACAGGGCGATCCGCTATCCCGTCTGTTGTTCAACATAGCAACGTCAAAAATATCCAAACATAACTTTAATAATGTAGATGTATGTCAGTATGCAGATGATTTGGTTTTTTTCACACGTCACAAAGATGTAACAGTTTCGAGAAATAATATTCAAATGGCGTTAAATATAATTGTTAAACTATTTAATAATATGGGTTTGGATATATCACCTAGTAAATCTAAATTAATGCTTTTTACTAAAAGACAAAGACAACAGTTAATTTCAGTCAATATAAATAATAGTTCCTTATCACATTCGGAATGCTTTAAATATTTAGGCTTTTGGTTAGATTCTAGACTGTCTTGGAAAAAACACATCAATGAAATATGTGAAAAATCTTTGAAGATCATTAATGTTCTAAAGCTTTTGTCCGGTCCAAATTGGGGTGTTCATCAAAAATTCCTCAGAAAAATATACTTTTCACTCATTCGGAGTAGAATAGATTATGCTAGTTTTCTATACCACGATGCGCCTAAGTCAGTTATTTCTAAACTTGATAAAATTCAAAACCAAGCACTTAGAGTTATAGGCGGTTTCATACGGAGTACTCCCATACATGCTATGGAAAGTGAATTATGTATACCACCTTTGCATATAAGGAGACAATATCTTGCATATAAATTTTGCCTAAAAACTTTAGCTCATTCCAATTGTAAAACGTTGGTTACCTTAAACACATTATGTCTTCAATCGAGCCCATACTATTCAAAAAAGAAATCACCTTTACTAATGGCAACCTACAATAAGTGCAAAGACATGAATGTTCACTCTATTTTATTTATTTATTTATTTATTCTTTATTGCACCCAATCTTACAACTAAAAAATAACATTTTAGTTACATAAAAGTTGCATGAGGTGCAACAGGCGGCCTTATCGCTAAGCAGCGATCTCTTCCAGGCAACCTTTGGGTAAAGGATCATGATATTGATATTAATGGGAAGGGTATAATAACTTTTTACATATATATATAGTATAAATTCTTAATAGAATAGTATACAATACACAAATAACAATAAATATATATAATATAAATATATACTATATTAAATACATACATACATAGATAAATAAATACATAAAATATATATAATAAAATAGGAGATATTAACTAAACAAGAAATTAACAACAACAACAACGACTGCTTAGAATAACTAATGCGATAAGTAAAAGTCCTTAACCATACTTTTAAAAACGGCTAATGACTGTGCGCGCCTTACAGCTAAGGGTAATGTATTCCAAAGTCGAGAAGCTTCTACAGTGAAGGACTTAGAATAGTAAGAAGAAGAATGAGAAGGAATTGAGAGAATTAAATTTTCATTCGAGCGAAGAGCACGCTTGTGAGTCTCCCGAAGGAGAGTGAAACGCTCTTTAAGATAGAAGGGTGTCGCTGGATTAAAAAGAATAGAATAAAGAAGAGATAAAATGTGAGTATTCCTGCGAAGGCGAATAGGGAGCCACTTGAGTTTTTGGCGAAATTCGGAAACATGATCATATTTGCGTAAACCAAATATGAACCGTATACATAGGTTTTGTAATCGCTCAAGTTTATTTAATTGCTCCTCACTTAAGTTTGTATAACAAGTGTCGGCATAGTCAAGAATCGGTAGAAGGAGAGATTGTGCAAGCGTAACTTTAGTTGGAATGGGTAAAAAGTTTTTCAATCTTCTCAGTGAGCCAAAGGATGAAAACAATTTTTTACTAACCTCATTTATTTGAGGTGCCCAAGAAAGGTGCCTATCAAAGATAACGCCGAGATTTTTTGCTGTTTCACAGATTGGTATGCAGACGCCATCAAAAAGGACAGGTGGTAATTGTTTCCAGTCAATCCGTGAAATAAGTCTCGGGCTACCAATGATAATCACCTTTGTTTTTGTGGGATTAACTCTCAGACCATAAGATTTACTCCATTGACTTATGTGCATCAAATCTTTGTTTATTAAATCAATGGTGTCCGAGAGCCCACTGAATTGTGTCTGTGAATATATTTGGAGATCATCTGCGTACAAGTGGTAGAGAGAAGAAATGTGATTAGTGATAGAGGAAATGAATATAGAAAATAATAGAGGAGACAACACGCCACCTTGCGGGACACCAGCGCTTAGCATACACCAGTCTGAGTTACGACCATTAGTATATACGCGCTGCCGACGCCCTCTCAAGTAACAATGAAACCAGTCAGTCACCTTAGGAGATATGTTAAGAGAACGTAGTATAGCTAGTAAAATATCAAAGTCTACAGTGCAAAATGCATTACTGAAATCCAGCAGTGCCAGCACTGTAATCAGTTGCTTGTCCATACCAAGTCTGATGTCGTCCGTTATTTGAACGAGGGCAGTAGCCGTACTGTGACCACGGCGAAAACCGGATTGGAAAGGATTCATAAGGTTATTTTTGGATAGAAAGGGAGTCATTTGCTGATATATAAGACGCTCAAATACTTTGGATAAGAAAGGAAGAATCGATATGGGACGAAATTCGGAGTAACTATTCGGGTTGGATTTTTTAGGTACAGGGATTATTTGAGCATCTTTCCAGATCGTAGGAAATGTACAGGATTCTATCGACAAGTTGTAGATAGATGTAAGGATAGGAGCTACAATATCAATAATAGGAAGAATCATATTACGGCTAATGCAATCTGAACCCACGGCATCAGAGTTGATGTCTAAAATGTTCTTCTTAACATCACATACAGTAAACTGACTAAAAGAGAAAGAAGGAATATTGGGAGTAGAAGACGCTGAAATATTTCTAATGGTGCCAGTTTTTATCGTACCATCTATGGTATCAGAAGACGAGAAATGCTGGTTAAGTTGGTTTATATCCAGATTATTTAAATTTAGTTCTTGACGTGCTTTCCCAATTCCAAGTGTTTCAAGAAATTTCCACACCTTAGAAGGATCATTGTCGGTTAAGGACTGATGAATATGGCGTCGTTGTTGATCTCTACATTGCATGTTGCAGCGATTCCGAATATTTCTATATTTCTCGCGGTTTTTGTTTGTAGGGTTCATTTTATATTTTGCTTTGGCTATGTTCTTACGATGTTGTAGTACTTTGATTTCATCAGTAAGCCAGGGAGCAGGCCGATGTTTTAGGCGCACAGGACGAATGGGAGCATGAGTGTCATACAGTTGTGTCAGTAAGGAATTTAAAATTGCAACCCGTTCGTCAACTGTATCCGCAGCCAGTACTACTGACCAATCGATTTTAGATGCATCTTCATGCAAGCGACTGATTTATTTATTTATTTATTTATTTATTGGATCGCCAACAAAGTATACACAAATACAGCCATTTAAATTAATACAATTAAGATGCTATGTGCTACCTCAGTTACAGGCAACCACTTCATGCTGAAATAGTAACAGAGTGCATGTAATCACAAGTTAACATTTTGGTTTAAATACATTTTAGTTTAAATAAAGTGCATGGAGAACCAACAACTATAAACTAAAATCTAAGCTTGATATCCATACCACCAAAGTTACGCAGCAGAAGGATTCTTGACTTGGCTTTAGGTGGTTTAATTTTATAGGACAGGTAAAGTAAATCATGATAAGAGAATGCTGTAGCATTGCACTGACCATGTTTTTCAACATGGTCCGTGGAAGACACAATAATTAAGTCAAGGAGTGAGGGATTAGAATTCGGAAAGGAATGTGTGGCAGAGAGAGGAAGAATGTGCAAGTTAGATGAAGATATTAAGGAATTGAGTCTCACGGATCTATAGTCATTCTTGATCAGACAAGTATTAAAGTCACCCATCAATATAGTGTGGTGATATTGAGGAGTAAATTTTTCAAGAAGGTATTCTAATGAGGAGAAGTAGTCGATTGATAGGCAAGGATTATAAAAAACACATAGTAGAAGTTTACAATGGGAAAAGGTTAACTCAATAAAAAGATGTTCCGCGGAAGGACTAGTCTGAGGTGCTGACATGCTGATAATTTTAAAAGGAATGTAGGATCGCAGGTACATGGCAACACCTCCACCAGCTCTATTGACACGGTCATTTCGAATTAAATGGAAACCCGGTAAAGAATATGACTCAGAAGACAAACATGGCTTAAGCCATGATTCAGAAACAAGTATAGCGTGGAGGTTTTTGTTATCAAACGATGTGAGAAGGTCAGGATAGTGAGCAGGAATACTCTGAGCGTTAATATGAACAATGTTAAAGTTTTTAGGTACGTCTGTAAAAAGATTTAATAGGGATTCATTGAGCGAAGGAATACTTTGAAAGCTGTCGTCGCTACTGGTTAAATCAGAAGAGAGAGAAAGATAAATATCATTGTCGTCTTGAACATGGCTATTATCAATCATTATACATATATATTAAATAATAATAAATAAATAAATAAGAGTATAATAACTTAAAATAAAATAAGTATATAAATATATGTAATAAAAACAATATATAAATATACAAGTTGCGAATATATAATAGTTCCATCTTACCCGCCAGCTGTTGAAGGATTAAGAAATTGATTAAACTAATTAGTAATAACTAAAAAACTTAAAAACTAAAGGTTAATAATTTTAAATCATAATTATATACATAATATACATAATCTGCTTACCACTGACATAACATAAAAAAGGATCGAAACGGTGTGTTTACATTCAAGTACTAATGGCTACACAAAACAAAAATTATAGCGTAATAAACTAAAAATAACATAAAAAAAAAAAAAACTATCAATAGAATAAGTCACAAAACAAACTGGTAGTGAGAAGTAACACAAAATTAATTTCACAATGGAAAATTTGTAGCTGGAATACAATATATTAACACAAAACAGAACAGATATTATTACAGTCATTGCACTATCAATTAAAAAAAAAAATTAAAAGTAAATTTATGTATTACAGAACAAAAAACAAGTAATACAAAAAGAGAAAAAAAAAAGAAATAAAATAAATAAATTATTTAAAAATAAAGAAACAGTCAAACAAACGTATTTACAATTGACAAAACACTAGAGTCCAGATCGTGACAGCTGTCATTAAGAAGTTGTCGGCACAATCTGTATTTGATATCTGACAATTGACATAATAGTAACAAATTTTAAACTACACTCACTTATAACTACACCAATCAATAAAGAAAGTAAGTGGGTTTTTTCGCTTGCGTTAGCTTTGGTTGACACACGTGTTAGTGAGATATCTGTGTTTTTATATTAATTCTGTGTAACTTTTTTATGAATTTTCAGTGCAAATAGTTTAATTTTATGGTTTCTGGGTTTTACTAACATAATTCGGTTTCGGTAAGTGTTATTTTTCTTTTGATTATAGTTATAGTATATTAGTTAAGTTACAGTAGTTAGTTTATAATGGATGTCGATCCACCTCCCGAACCTCCTGATCCCGGGGGTTCAGAATGTCAAACTGATCCTCCAACATCCTCTTCTCGCAAACGCTCCGGCGATAAGTCTTCTTGCTCTCCTGATTCCTCTTCAAAGAAAACAGTTATCCACCCTTCTACCGCTAGTGCCTCTATCCAGAACGTTTATGTTAATCCTTCCTTTATTGATGGCCCAAAAAGTTACACGGATGACGACAAAGGTCCCTTCATTGTCCATGTCTCTCGGGAAGTAGCTGATCCAGCTGCAGGTAATTCTATTAGAGCCATTAAATTCGGACAATTTCTGCATAAACACAAGATTGGCTCTATTATGAATGATGGTGTTAAGAATGTTGGTAGGAACAAAATAGAAATACAGTTTACTTCAGCACAAGCTGCAAATAGTTTCCTAAAAAACCCACTTCTAGCACTCTGTAAATATGCTGCTAACTTACCCACATATAATATTACCAGAATGGGTCTAATAAAAGGCATCCCGGTAGACTGGTCTATGGAGGATCTAATTGAATCAATTGAGCTCCCTCATGGATGTGGGGAAGTAATAAAATTGAGGCGTCTTAACCGGAAGACTATTAACGAAGGAGTTGTGTCTTGGGTACCAACTCAATCGGTAGTCATAACTTTTAAAGGTCAAATCCTTCCTAGCAAAATATATTCATTTCATACATCCCTTCCCGTTGAAATATACAATCTCCCCACAATAATATGTTTAAACTGTTGTCGTTATGGCCACGTTCGGACTCAGTGTAGATCTACTCCCAGGTGCTTTAAATGTTCTCATTCTCATACGGGTGATTCGTGTGAGGTTATTAAAGATAATTCTACATGTTTACATTGTTCTGGCAAACACTTTGCCACAGATAAGGATTGCCCTGAGTATTCTCGTCAGCAATCGATTAAAATTGTAATGGCACAAGATAATGTCTCATACATGGAAGCTGCCTCTCGCTTCCCTAATGTCCGCAGATCCTATGCTGAGGTAGCAAAAGAGTTGTTCTCTGTTCCTGCATACGTCCCACCCATCCCTGGTCCTTCGAGGTCCACCCCTAGTCCTACTAAATCTTACAGACAAACCGTTGTCCGCTCTCCCTCCCCTAGACTTCCTCAAGGAAAGGGGTATGATAAACATGCCCATCAGGCCATAGTTGCCAATTGCCCCTCCTCCTCTCCTAATGGTTGCGCTCTAAACGTTCCTCAGCCTTCCCCACCTAATAATAATCCTAATTTATTGGAATTACTCACCAAAATCCTCCTAAATATCCTCAGTACATGTAATGATGTCCCATTACCGTCCAACGTTGCCAATGATTTATCCCAGCTATTTACAATCCTTAATAATGGCCCCAATCAGATTCCTTCAATGGAACTGTCAAAGCGTCCGTCGTAAGAAACCTGAACTCCTCTCACTTATTAATTCATTTAAACCTGTCATTATTGCCATCTCTGAGACATGGCTGATTCCCGGCTCTCGTTTTCGGGTACCGGGTTTCTCCTGTTTGAGGGATGACAGAAATGATGGGTATGCAGGTTGTGCCATCTTGATCAGGCACTCCATTCCCTTCTCCCAAATTTCCTTACCTCCTTTTAGTCAGCAAATCAATGCTGTAGCTATCAAAGCCTTCAACATCTCCTTTTTATCTATCTACATTCCTCATCCTAACCCTTCACTTGTTCCTGAATTACACTCCATTTTTTCTTCCCTCCCAAGCCCTGTTCTTGTTATGGGGGATTTTAATGCCCACCATACATTATGGGGTTCCTATTTCTGTGATGGATTTGCCCCCTTGTTGGTGGACATTGTTGATGATGTAAACTTATGCATTCTCAATGATGGTTCGCCGACTCGTAGGGTTTATCCTAATCAGAATCCTAATTCTGCTATTGATTTATCCATAGCATCCCCATCCCTTTCCTCGCAAATATCTTGGAATATCCTTCCATCTACGTTTGGAAGTGATCATTTCCCTATCCTTCTTTCATTAAACAACAGATCCATTGCTCCATCCAAATCCTCCCCTCTCCTTAAATATAAACTTAAAAATGCTAACTGGTTAGCATACTCTAACTCTGTTGATGTCATGTTAAGCTCTCTCCCTGATTTTGTGAACGGTGAAAATGCTCTTGCTTACTACGAGCTTTTTCTTAATATTATTAAATCCTCTGCTGATTCCCATTTCCCACAAAAAAATCTTAATAAAAAAATTTGCATCTCTCCGCCTTGGTGGGATGAAGAGTGTAATTCCTTGGTCCAACAGAGATCTGAAGCCGAAGAGTCATATAATGTATCTATGACTTCACAAAATTTTATCAAATATCAGCATATAGATGCCAAAATTAAAAAACTATTTTCCAGAAAGAAAAAACAGGGATGGACCAATTTCTGTGAATCCCTTAGTCCTCGGTCTCCCCCTCAAACAGTTTGGAGAAATCTTAAGAGATTTCGCCGCTCCCTCGATTCTGATAACCCAAACGCCTATAATCCATCCGTATGGCTTAATGATTTTGCTACCAAACTTGCTCCCCCCTTTGTTCCATGTCGAGATAGTTTTATAAATTTTACTCAATCATCTACCTCAGATGATATGGATAGTCCGTTTACTATCTCAGAGCTACTCACAGCTCTGAACGGACTGAAGGACTCGTCACCAGGGGAAGATGGCGTGCCCTACTCCTTTATAATAAACCTCAGTGATAAAGCTAAATGCGTCTATCTGAATATAATTAATGCTTTTTTCTCAACAGGAATCGTCCCGGAATCTTGGAAGTCCCAAATTATTATCCCCATACTAAAACCGGGAAAAAGCCCTTTGGACCCCAATTCTTATAGACCCATTGCTTTATCGTCTACACTAGTGAAAGTTACTGAACATCTCCTAAAAAACCGTTTGGAATGGATAATGGAAAGCAGAAATATTCTCTCGCCCTCTCAATTTGGCTTTCGAAAGGGTTTGAGCACTCTTGATAGTCTCAGCATTCTTACGACCGACATTCGAATAGCCTTCTCCAACGGAGAGTACCTTGTGGGTGTTTTTCTAGATATTACTTCTGCATATGATAATGTTCTTCTTCCGGTACTCAGGCAAAAATTGCAACAGCTGAGTATCCCTCCGAGGATTACTCATTTCATATGTAATCTGCTTTTTTGCAGATCAATTTCTGTTAAATACCAAAATTGTATTCTTCCCCCCAGGATTGTCTGGAAAGGTCTCCCGCAAGGTTCAGTCCTTAGCCCTCTGCTTTATAGCATTTATACCCATGATCTCGAATTGTCTGTGAATAATTTCTGTAACATACTTCAATATGCTGATGACATCGTTTTATATTTTAAATCTACATCTGTTGAAAATTTAACTTTGCGATTAAACTCTGCTTTACATTATCTTGACCTATGGCTCTTTGACCATGGCCTGTCTTTGTCTATTGATAAGACTCAGGCAGTTGTGTTCACTAGGAAAAGACAAATTCCTGTCTTCGACTTGTTTTGTGGGGATCAACGCATCAACTTTGCCAACAAGACGAAATTTCTAGGCATTATTCTCGACAACAAACTGAATGGAATTTGTCACTCTGAGCATGTTATTAAAAAATGTGAAAAGGGTATTAACGTCCTTAGAGCAGTCTCAGGAGTCTGGTGGGGAGCTCACCCCTATTCTCTTAAACTACTGTACAATGCAATAGTTCGTAGTCATTTAGACTACGGACTATTTGTCTTAGAACCACTTAGTAAATCCGTTTCTGAAAAACTTAATAAAATTCAATACAAATGCCTCAGAATAATCCTAGGAGCTATGAAAACTACTCCCACTAACGCTCTGCAGGTTGAATGTGTTGATCCTCCGCTTCAACTGAGAAGACAATTTTTATGCGACCGTTTTGTAGTAAAATCTTTACAGTTATCTTCTCATCCTCTTTGGTCCCGTCTAAGCGAACTGTCCCAACTCTGCGTTCGCTCTAGAAGTCCATCCTTATTATTAGACAGTTTTTTAAAATTTACTACACTCCCACATCCTATCTTAAGATTCCAGTCAAATCCTCTTTTTTCCACTCCATTTAGATCTCTAGTCTATAATCCGTCAATCATTACAGATCTTGGTCTTATTAAAGGGGCCCCTGATACAAACTCAAAATTTCAAAGATTTCTTCATCAAAATTGGTCAAATCATTTACTTATATTTACTGATGCCTCTAAACTATCCCCTGAAAGCTGCGTCGGCTCAGCCTGTTGGATCCCCAAATTCAAAATTGTCCTTCAATTTAAATCCCCTCCTGAATCATCCATCTTTACCGGTGAAGCGATTGCAATTTTAGAAGCCATCGTTTTTGTCCACTCCCATGATCTCAGACACACGATAATTTTGACAGACTCTTTGAGTTGTCTGTTGGCAATTAAGGAAAATCCGTTTCGTAGTAAACGAAAGTTTTTCATCATCCTTAAGATCAGGGAAGCATTGTTTTGTTGTCATCAAAAAGGGCTAGATTTATCGCTTGTCTGGATACCAAGCCATTCTGGTATTCCCGACAACGATGCAGCAGATTCATTTGCTAAATCTGCTATATCAACTGGCTCTCTTGATCATTTTAAAAACTCAACACAGGACTTGTGTGCTCTACCGAAAATTCATCTTGTTAAATCCTGGAACTCTGTTTGGGAAGTTTCATCAAAATCTAAAGGTAGATTTTACGCAAGTCTACAACCAGTTATTCCGAGGCGACCTTGGTTTTCTCATCACAGGCAAGCTAAACGTTGGGTCACCACAACTATCTGCCGTTTACGCCTTGGACATGCATGTACGCCCGTTCATCTTTGTAAAATTAGAGTTAGAGATCACTCTTTGTGTGAATGTGGCCTTGACGAAGGTTCCTTATCCCATATACTGTTTTCTTGCCCCAATCTCCTCCACCCCGTATATGACGTTCTCCCTCCCAAAGTTCCTCGCCCTATTAATGTTGAATGTTTGTTAATGTGTGTGTTTAGTCCACTTTGTAAATTTTCATGTAAATATATTGAGCGTAATAAAATTAAGTTGTAAATATTTTTGTGATCGTTCTTATTTGATGTCTTAATAATATTGTAATATGTTTATCTAATTATTTATATATTGTATTGTTTTAGGTTATGGGTTAACAGAGAGTCTACTACTATTGTGCCCTTAAAATTAATTTAAGCCTGCAATCTCGACCGCACCGTTCAATCTCCATCGTGTCTTCTCCATCGCACGTGACATTGGCGAAATAATCTGTGCTTTCTTGGCACAAATAAAAGCCATTTAAAAAAAAAAAAAAAAAAAAAGAAAGTAAGTGATTAGGAAGGTAAATTAAAGTAAACAAACCAATGGTAGTAGTAAGCAGATACTATGTACAACTGAAAATTATAATCACTACTTTTTAACAATTCGTTTCGGACGAGAAACTGCAACTTTGCTGTCTGGATTCTTCGAGACGTTAAGGACCTTGACTTCTGGAGATTTTAAAGGTGAAGAGGATACAGCGTCGAGTTCAGCGAGTGATTCAACTTGGTGACGCGATCCATCTGGGGCTATGAAGAATATCCGTCCATCCCGGGTCCAACACTTCCCAATGCCGAAACGCTGCCGTGCTAAGAGGAACACATCGTGCCGTGTCTTCGTGAGGAACTCCGATTGGGTTATACCAGTGCCTTTAAATTTTGACTTGGCAAACCACACCTTATCCCGCACGCTAACATCACAGAACTTAACTACAATTGGCCTATTCCGGTTGGCTGTAGACTTACCAAGCCGATAGGAAGATTTGATGCTGGAGCTTGAAAAGTTTGTTAAGTCCAGATGGTCTGCAACGAGACTAGTCACACGAGCACTGGTGTTCTCGGCTTTTTCTTCTGGGACTCCATGAAGAAGTAGTATTTTGCGCCTTCTTTGCATTTCCTGGCGGTCCAACTCCCTTCCAAGAAATTCTACCTGACGCTGAAGAGTGCTGAGAGCAGTTATAATGAAGCTTCTAAACTGCGTGAACTCCGTTGAAAGTGATGGTGTGTGTGTAGCAACTGATGAAGATGTCTTTTGTAACTCATGTTGAAATTCATTCATTTTGGTATTGAAGAGTTCCGACATGGCAGACAGTGAATCTTTGATTGACTTCATGGTTTTAGCAGTGATTAATTGTTATTTAACTTATTATTTTATTGTTTATTGTAAAGGAGATTGTAAGCTGGTAGGTAATGTTATTTAGACGTACATGTATTATATATAATGTATTTTTAATTAAATAAAATTTAAGAGCTCACTAAAAACGTTGCAACTTGTTTGACACCTACCCGCGAAAAAAACTCTACTAATTTATTAAATATGTTTTCACTTAATGTTTGGGTTACACTAATAAATACATCCGAAACTATAAAAACCAATTTAGATAGTATGATTACAGCGAAGAAGTATTATGAAAAATATAATCTGAAAGTAGATATTTTAAAAGAAATGCATAGTAAATATAATGGATGGTGTAAAATATTTACTGATGGATCAAGGAATAACATAGGATGTGGAGCAGCATTTTATGATGCAAAAAGGAGTTATTCTCGGAGCTTCAGAATTAATAATAATGTAATCAGCATCATATCTGTAGAACTGATAGCCATTTTGGAAACATTGTCTTACGCTACTAATGTAAATGATAGCAATATTGTAATTTTTTCTGATAGCAAAAGCGGACTCCAACATATCATGAAATGCGCCCGAGGAGCAAGGGGAGTTCCCATAGCATATTATATATTGGACAAAATTTATTATTTTAGAAATAAAGGTATCACAATCAGATTACAGTGGATACCGTCTCACATTGGGCTAAAGGGCAATGAGGAAGTGGACAAAGTTGCTAAACAAGCTGTAATAACAGGAACAGATATAGAAGCAACACCATATCACTCGGAATATTTGAAAGTGGTAAGAAGTAGATGCTTTGAAATCTGGAAAAAATATATGGAAGTAAGATCAACGGAAAAAGGAATATGGTATAAAATTATACAAAATGTGCCCCCTCATAAACCATGGTTTGAAAATTGTAAATTGTCAAAATTTTATATAATGATAGGACTGAGATGCCGTACTGGACATATTCCATCAAAGAAATTTGCTTATTTGATGAGAAAAGTAGAATCACCCAATTGTGAATCTTGCAACAAAGAGGAAGACTTATATCACATCTTAACAGAATGTTCCAAAAACAGAAAAGAGAGATCTGCAACAATTTCTAAATTAAATATAAATCTTTTAGATATCGGTGTTTTCCAAAGTATCCTAGCAGAACCAACGACATTATCGGCTAAATATATTTATGATATAGTTCTGGCACACATGCAGCCTCTCTAAAAGATCATTTAAGATTAATTTAATCAACAGTCATGTAATTTTATATATAAGTTGTATTTACATTGTGTTGATAAGACAAGTTGTAAGAGAACAATGGGACTGACATATTTTTTATAAATAAAAGTCCCTTACTTAAAAAAAGAATAAAAAAAAATTATCAGTGACGACAATCGCAGCTCCTATTATATCTTGATCCTAGAAACGTTCAAGCTTAAAATTTGACTACATTATTTGCTTATGAGTAAAACACTGCATATAAAATAATAATAGTAGTATAGAGTGTATTTGATAATAATAAATATGTTAAATCCTTAATTTTTCAATAAATTCCTGGAATTGTTATTCTTGAATTTAGTAACATGATAATGAAATCTTACAACTCTGGACACAAAATGAGACATTCCTCAAATCTTACAGCAGTTTCATTTGATTTTTTGTCAGTAGAAGTGGCACAGATGGTGCCATAACTGAGTTAAAATGAGAATATAGACAACGCAGATTACCAAAAACATGTATTCCTTGAGAATATTCGGCGAGTTTCTCATTATTGTTTCCGATGTGATATTCTTGGCTCACACAAAAATAAATTCATATCACAAAACTGCAACACTCGATTTAATTTAATCGTTAACGTATGAACTATTTTAAAATTATTTTTTCTTTGTTTAACTGAAATCAAGTCTATTTGCTTTCCAGTTTAATTAAAAATTACAGAATACTATGAAAGAAGCCTCAAGAACTTTAGAAACTTAAAGCGTTCAATATTAAAGTTAGTCGGTGTTGAATTTAATATGCGCTTTATATAAAAAGCTAAGAGTGAGTTATTATTAAAATAGAAAAAACACTTCTATAAAGTTTTATTAAATAAATATTCCAAGACGCAGATCCCTGAACTATGTGCATAAGTCACAGTACCTGTGACGCGATGTCAAACGAATCCCTTAAGAAAGAAGAAAGATTATTCCATGACGCTGCTATATCATGTCATGTCAATACCGAGTAAAAATATTTCATTTATTGAAATATAATTTGATATTGATACTGAAAGACTGTTCTTGGAATTAAGATGACACGAATAACATCACATAGAAACACATTTACATAATACCGAAGTATATGTTCGACGATATAAGAATATATCATATTCTAACCCTACTTCAAATTATGATGTGTAACTAGTGTTAGTGTAATGGAATGCATCACAAGTCGTTTGATTTTTTAACACCGCTTGCGCCATCGTCGCTCTGTCTGTCAAAACAGAATATGTATTTAACTGATTTTTAAAATTTATTAAACTAATTCCATAATTAAAGTACGTTTTTTAATAACTATTTCCAGAATTAAAGGCTTTATATATAAAATTTCACCCACATAATTTTTTTACAATGTTTAACATATGTTACTTACTTTAATATTATTTTAACAGATGAAGACGTGTCAATATTGTGCCTCAAATTTTTCTTTGTTAAAAATCGCGTGAAGATAACAATTTTTGAACCGCGCTAACCTTCCAACGGTGCCTTCGAGGTACTAAATAACAGTATTAATTTATCGTAGGCGCCGGCTCGGTAAACGTAATGTAATTATAGAAACCGCGGCGATGGGGCACGACAGCGCGGCGGCGCTCCCGTCGAGTTCGCAACTCTGTTATAAGTTCTGCACAGAGCATCGGTACTTCCTTAGCTGTATACGGCGTGTATTGAACTAAAAAAATGCCTTTTTCAGCTGTTTTTAAACTGTTTAAATATTTTATAGTTATGGTTAATGTTTAATAACTAAATGTTGAAATTATTTTCAATTACATTATATTATTACATCATAAAAAATAATAATGAGTACATTTACTAGCACTTTCAAATGTTCATTTTGCGACTGTTTTAAACATAAAAAAACCAACAAAAGAACTTAGCAGTTACTCTCTTCCAACATTTAAAATAATTATTGTTACACATATACAATATATCTTGCCTGAAAGTCAACAAGTATTATTGTATAAGTATTTTTTTATCATCTATAAATAATCTTGTGTTAAGTTATACGCCTAATTTATTAATGTTTTTTTAACAAACCATTTGCATTTATAAAACGATTATCTAGCCTCGAGAAGAATTTATTGCTATAATGTACTAGCAGCATCAATTATGTGATGTAATATATTGTGCGTGTTTCTTTGCTCAGGCCCACTCACTAAAACCATTATAGCTTACATATTATATATTGGAACACCATACTATAAATCTCCGATGAACAGACGGGTCCGCAAAAACCCAAGCTAGTTATATAAGAAAGAACAAAGTATACAAAAACAAAGTATGAAGCGATTAAGAGTTTATTCATTTAACTAAAGAGGAAATAACTTAACTACTTCGGAACACTACCGCCTATTTTAATAAAGTTAAAGATTTTATTAGTAGTTTTTCAATTCAGATATAAGTTGCCGGGGAAGGGTTCATTAAGTTTGCCGGCATATTTACGAGTTATTCGAAACTTATCTTTGTTAGGTTTTCAGTTAAACTTTGCCCACGCTAAGTTTAAAGTAAGACTGGCCTGCGTGGTGCACTCGTTGCATCCAGGGCCCGCCGGCGCTCCTCGAGTGGAATACAGAGTGAGCAAAAAGTGCTTTATATTATGCCGTGTCTCCAATTGCCAGCGAATGTGATTTGAATTGAATGTGGTTGAACAGAACAGTATCATGTATTATTGAATCCTATTAAGGCGATTTCCGAAAAGATTATTTTTTAAATTAAATTAAAACTAAAACATAAAGTTTTATATATACATATAAACATCCCTGAAATTAATGTCTTCTCTCTGTCAAATATATCTGAGACTAAAATAAACATTTTTGATAAACTTAAACTTAGCTGATATTTTTCGATTAAAATAAATAAAATACAAATAGAATAACAGTAAACTTTTAATACCTTCAACTTGTTAGGCAATAATTTTGGATTCCAATCAAAATGTAACCGTGAGCTTAGTGTATACAGAGCCCGCGACAACATCGCGATACGTGTTCCGCGGGAGCGCCAGCGCAAGCAAACAAGTGGGTAATAAAAAACAACAGACCGGCAGGTAATACCGAGCGCACTGTACACATTATTAGCGAAGATATTGCCGGCGGCACAGACGAGAGACGTACCCGCTCGGACAGAGAACATTCAGAGTGAGAAACTTTGTTTCTACTTGATATGACTTGATTTCTACCTTTGGAAAACCAGACGCCATGGTGTAGTCATAGTGTGGAATGTCTTTTCAGGGCCTGTGGTTACTGAGTATTATAATATATTAATATAATATCAAAGGAAAATGCAAGTGCATTCCATATTAAACAGTAACAGTAATTTACACCTAATTATATGAGGTAACATTGTAGTCAGGCGTAGCCCATATTGTAATTACAAATAATCTACTTAATCATTTTTTTTCATTCAATTCAAATAAATTAACTCCGAAGAACAAGGTATAGAGCGTTTAGCGTTTAGAGTTAAGTATGTATGTAGGTATTATATTAACTTCACTTGGTGAATTTTAAATTAACATAGTTATTTTTATTATTAAAGTTATTAATTTCGGGATATTTACCATGTTTTTTATTTTTCTTCGGTGGAGCTCGATATTTCGACGTTGTCTACGAATGTCTTGTTCACGAGACTGAAGTGTGCAGGTAGATGCTGATAATGTTAGAGGTGTCCGTATCGAACTACCTCCTTTCTTGTACGTTTACTCCGTAAACTCCACCGAACAAAAATAAAAAACATGGTAAATATCCCGAAATTAATAACTTCACTTGGTGAAGTTAGGGTAGGGCTTTGTGCAAACCCACCTGGGTAGGTACCACCCACTCATCAGATATTCTACCGCTAAACAACAGTACGCAGTATTGTTGTGTTCCGGTTTGAAGGGTAAGTGAGCTAGTGTAACTACAGGCACAAGGGAAATAGTTCCCAAGGTTGGTGGCGCATTGTCGATGTAAGGAATAGTTAGTATTTCTTACAGCGTCATTGTCTATGGGTGATGTTGACCACTTACCATCAGGTGGCCCACATGCTCATCCGCCGAACTATTGGAGTAGTATATAATAATATAAAAAAAAATTATCCGCTTATAGTACCCACAAAAAGTACGGAACAAACAAACATTAAATTGACGACCTGATACGGAGATGGTTTCTTTACTTTTAAAGATTAAATTAATTCTTAGGTCACAGTTATTTCGAATGTTCTTTGCAGTCGGGTGATCTCGCTTGATACTTGATAATGTGCATATTTACCGAAACTATGCGACACAATTACCTGAAGTCTGCCGCGGATCTCAAGTCCCAGTAGCGATATCCTGAGGCGTTGTTTGCATTCCATTACCGAGGTATCGTCCCGCCCGCCCCTCTCGCCCCCCGCCCCGTTCCCGGTTCACGTTCCCGCTGTAATTACAACTACAGTACTGTCACTACCTATTGCACAAGTTTCCCGGTATTCACACGGGGCACTTAATTAGCTACATTTAACTGCCAAATATTACGACGATAATTACTATGTAATATAATCAATGCTATGTAATGTAATGTATTTGTGAATAACGAATTACGAATAGTTGTATGTGAACGCTACTTACATCAAACTAAGTTGTCCGAAGTTGTTCACACGAGTTACCGCTCCCTTCATTTATTTTTAAATGTGAGACATCTATAGACGTGCTTTGTGAGTGAGACCCACTCGTCAGCTGTGACGTCATTCGGCATGAAAATAGTCGTTTTGCAATTATGACCCCTCTACGCTCGTTGAGTTGTTCACTCTCCAGGTATCCGCTTTCTTTATTATTTATATTGTAACAATGTACATTATTTTTTTAAGAGTGCATAATCGAAGCGCAGTAATGCCATCAAATATATGAGGAACTTGATATAAACTGACAATTAATACTTTTTTCCTGCGATATTTTAAAGATCAGTGTTGTATATCTGTTAACAGAATACAAAAATTTTTTGCCACACGAAATTTCGGAATATATTTCTTAAAAAAATGTTCAGAATAAAATCGGTATCAATTTAAATGAGATAATTTTATGATTGTATTTAAAATGGGAAATGCTCTCGTTTCTCGTCCCCAGTCAAGTGGGGGCGGCTTATCTTTTATCAAACGGAATAATAATGAGAAGCGCTTGTAACTCGCAATACGAGCACCGGACACAAAACAGTGACAAGCGAGTAAGGGAACCTCTAATAATATTTTCTCGTTGCAGACTTCTCAAAAAGCTTTCAATTTATGTCCGTGTCTAAATTCGATTATCCCCTAAGTAATATATTATAAATATTATGAAAAAATTGGCCGACACGCGGCGTCTGGTATATTTATATCAGAATATGCAATGAAATTTGTTATGTCTACCTAATTTAGGATTTTTTGTAACTGTCTGCGTTTCTAGCATGATACAATTAATGTACGATAATTAATAAAAAAAAGAAACAGGGAATGTGTGTTGACCACACTAACGATTCTGTAAAATATTTCGTCAAACTATAAAAGAAATCTACTCCATGACAAGATTTACTGACACAAATATAAACTCTCGTTACTGTATTAAAAAGCGGCAATGCTGCACTGCTTTGCAGCGTGTCATACACGAGCTCGCAAATAGATTTTCAGCGTGACACGAACAAAGGCGCGTGACGTATACTCAGTCTTTGACAAATAAGCAAGTCGGAATATCATGGACTTTGTAGCAGCTTGCTGCGATAATACGACCGAGAAATTGTCTTGTGGAGATATTTTTAACTCGCCGCCGAGTTTGAAAACAAACAGTCGTCGGTTGGTGTACTAATCATATTATACATAATTCCAGCGAAATACTTTATTTGTAAACATGTTTAATTATAACCATATAAATAACATTAAATAATTTTGTTTCTTATTTAAAATAAACAGTAACAAATTAAATTAGAAATTATTGGTAATTAATTTTATTGTTGTTAATAGTGATAGGATAATATTTTCATTCAAAAATTATTGTTTATTATTAATGATATATTACTAATTTGGATTCTAGGAATTCCCTTATTACAGTTGCCCGTAATATTAGTTGCTAAATAACCTCTACTGCCATCCAATCCAGCAACGAGTAGTTGGATTGGTTGTTCGATTGCGGTTAGCGACTTCCTTTGAGTTATTCAAATTTTATGTTATTATGTTTTTGTATTCTTATTTTCTTATTCATATATTTCATGGTGTTATTTACAACGAGTTTCTTTTGCTCTTGTAATGAGATACATATTGAGTATTGGAAACTGTATTATTGATCTTTACTCATTATTTGTAAGGTTTATTTCTTAACTAATAAATACAGATTTAAAACTTTCCGCAGCGCCGCTTAGAGAAGAGATGATTTTTAATTTATCAAATAAAGTGCGTGCCTTACCCACTAGGCAATTTCGATTCTTAAGACAACATAATTAATTCAAGAAGTTTATATGTATAATACAGGCAATAGAGACACAATGTCAATTATTTATAATGTATTTTATAATTATAACAGAGGTATGTGTATGTGATGTCATAAATAAACACTTTATTTCCGCTTACATTGCAAACTCTGGCTGAAACCTATGAGATTGATTATAATAATGTACACCTTAAAATGTCTATGAAAAAACAGCAATGCATATATCTCATAGAGATAACCTTACACTTTTTATCCTTTACGAGAACGTTGTACGTATAAAAATATTAGTATTATTAAAAATACGAATGAAAACAGATTCATCATCATCATCAATCGTTACTTCGTATTTCCTATTTTTAATTGCTTCGAAATACAGCACGCGTGAAGTAGAATTAATAAAAGGCCAGCGCGGCCGCGCCACGTGATAAAGATTATATTGATCGATTTTATTAGAATATTAGTTGGTGTTGCAGCTGAAGCATTTTATTTTGTTTTCGATTACCATTACTTTTGGTTTGTAAAAGTTTTCTATGAAATTTTATATCCGATGAATGATATTTTTTATACAAGTCCCTTTCAAACTTTGTGTAGATTTCGCGGTAAATGTACAGAGTTGCGAGTAGTGGAACAGAAAAATATAGTTAACAGAGTGACGACCGATGCCGTTGAATTTACAAATAACGATCGCGCCCACGCTAGTTCCAGCTACTATAGAAATATCTCATTTTATAAAAAAACTTCAATGAACTTAGAAAGACTTATAATTACACATTCAGATGCTACTTCGTAATACGAGGATGTGTCATTTCAACATTTACGACTGTTTTTTTTACGTTGTTAAGAATACAAAGCATAAAGACGAAATAAAAAGGTACAAAATGTTGAAATATGCTGAATACACTCAACGTAATTCACTTAAGCACACTTGTATTATAGCTGGAGGACGAGGAAATGGGCGTCCGACGTCCGGTCGTTACATGTTGCACGTAGCATTGCGGAAATTCACGTTTCTGCCCCGAGAATATATTGACACACCAGCGGAGCTATTCCGTGAGAACAAACTCGAAACTCACAGAACGAGATCGAAACGGTGAGTTGTCAAAGTGTGTGTCCGTTGACTGTGACAGTTATAGCACGCGCAGGAAAATAGCTTGTTAACGTAAGTCGGCCATCAACGTTTCACGAGTGAGCTACGAAATCCGTTTTTTGCAGAACAGCGCGGCTGCTTTTATTTATACCAGTGATCACCCCTTTGATCAAATCCGACCCGAATGATATTGCTAATAAAATGAGACTTGACATCATATTACTTTATTTCGTCGTACGTTTTATTATTCGTGGGATACAAAATTAGATAACAGTTTGGAAATTACATATTTCATAACAAGCTACTATGCTTACATTTTTTTATGTTGTTTCTTTTTATTTGAAAATTGCAAAACATACGAAAAGAGCTTATATAATTATAATCTTTCGCTATTATAATATAAAATTTCCAAAACGCATAGTCAAAAACGTGATTGCATTGACTTATAAATGGTAAATAAATGAAAACAATAACTGCAAAACATTTTTTTATATAACTACACTTTATTATTATATAAACACTACTTCATCATATACATATTTACAAAGTAGTAGAGACTACTCCGTGATCAACGTGCTTAGTAAAAAGTACCCAGTATTGACTGCGCATATTAGTATACAGATTGCCGGGAACATTCGCCGTATTACAATGAGCTTGTTTGATTGTGTTTGATTGGTTACAGATTTTAATTAACAGTCACGAAACTCGTTAATGTGAACATCAATATATGTACATAGCAAATTACGAAACCATCGTATGCAGAGTGTCGCGGTTGCGCCCTATTGCGATTAAATCTGTTGTTTTAATTAATCAATTATTCTTTTTATTATTATAATTATATAAGAATTATTCGAATTGAAAATATAAGCAAATATTATGAGCATCATTTCCTCCCCACGTTTTGATTATGAGTGTAAATGGTTAGTTGCACTCTCGTCACTATGTGAGGTCATCTATGTTTCACATTAAAAATTTATAGAAGTTTTCGTATAAACCGTGTCCAAAGTGAAGTCATGTTGCCAGTAGGAATATGCGTGGGCCTTACATTTATAAAGAGATAAATGTGACGTGCTCACAGGATTTCATTGTACTCGCACATCCAGACGCTTGTCCCAAAAAGAGACATTTAGGTTACAATGTTGAAACTCCTTTGTGAGCTCTATAGGTATAAATAATTTGAATTTAGATTTATTAGCTATTTAGGTTTTGTTTTCTAAAATTTATAGCTGAATACGCGACTTAATTTACTATACTAAGTATGTTCAAAGGATATCTAAATAATACATATTCAAGACTTCATGAGTGATACAAGTTATTACAGAACTATACACTATACTTTCTATTGACCCCTTGTTCAGTGTTTCCATATCGCTAGAGAGACAGCCGATGATATGATGAAAAAATGATGAGAAGTGACCTGCAACCCCATGATACCGGTGGTTAAATTTCAGCAAAGTGTACCTTATAGAGCTAGGTTCTTTATTCCTTTTCATCACAAGTCGAGTTATTGTTGGTGTACTATGAAGCTGACACCAGTTTCAACGATCATCTTCTCTCATCACTCCTGCAAGATTGCTGTTTGCACAAATAATCCAGGCAACCGGCTAGATCCATCTTATCATAGCCCTAATGCCGTCACTCTTGCTTCTTTATGATAATGGACTTGTTAACTTTGAACTCCTGGGATAACTAGAGATACACCGACTGATTAGCGACCGGCAGTAAGGAAAGTCTTTTATACGGTACAGCACAAATCACATCTTTTAAAGCTTCCCTATGTGGCTGGATTAGCAGCCTTTTGGTTTTCAGAAGTACCGGCACGGTAAAAGCGAAGTTACGAATTTGGAATTGTTACCTCGCGTACTACTGAAAACTATTAAAGTAGTTTCTGCACCTGTTGTTACTATAACGGTGTCGATGCATTTAAGTCCCTTGTAAAATATTAATAAATGGGGCCTATTACGAGGCTGTATACGCGATAAAAATGTATTCGTTTATTTTCACACCAGATGAATAGTAGCTTAATATTATTTAATGAATCTTATGGATGACAAAGTATTCCTACTGAATTTGTTGTTGGTTTTTTTGTCAGAATCCTCATTCGAAATCGGTGGTAGTACATTTCGACCAGTCTTATAACACGACGATTCAAAACGAGAATGCATATGTGGTCGCACGGTTAATATAAAAAAATATTAACGGTGGGCCAGCCGGCCTTCGCCATTAATAGTTACTTAGAAAAACTATAAAACAATTTTATGAAATATTTCCTTGACACGATATTTTATTAAGTACGAAATAAACAACACGTAATTATCCAAATAATCGTAGACGAAACACGAGGCCGTTTAAATTTCCAATAACGAAAGTCATTACCATCGAAGGCGCAAACAAAACACTGCTATAACCTTCCATTTTTCGTGAGAGCGGTCAATTAATATAAAAGTACACAATACATTTATATAGTTTACACGAGTCAATAGCGAGCTCTGGCAGTGACGGCGGGTCAAGCCAGGGCTTATATTAATCTCTCCTATGATTAATGTTCATTCCCTGTGATATATTTTCCTTAATAACCAACACTGACATACACTTATGTAATTGCATTACTAAATTATGCTAAAGAAGTGAAATATTATGCAGGCGCGTTAATTTAGTGAATAATAAGCGCAATTAGCAATTCAAAGCGGGGTGAATTCGAGTCAGGTATTTGCAGCGGAGCGCGTCTCGGAGGGCGCTCGTGCACGAACAGCGCTTTGCCTCGCTTTAGCGTCCTATTTGTTTATTAATGCACGTGCGAGTACATAATGAGAGCCAACCCAAACGATTACACCAAGTTATCAAAGCACCATATTGATTTAGGAAGCGAGGCACTTAAACGGGCCGCGTGCGGTAATATTCTGTAATAACTCGCTTCATATCTCACGCGTGAAATGTTGGAGCCGATTACAGCAAAACGCTATCTCCATACGAACATCCCTTAAATGTTATCATTTTTTTTTTATTATAACAGTACATTTCGCTTATCACCTTTTGTGTTCTTCAATGTGATTTCAATTTATTTTAAAGAATAGCTCCACTAATGATAAGTATTGACCTTAGACTGGAGACAGTGAACTGTAATGCGCCACCATTCACCAAATTATGGGATTTAATATTACGTCTCTTGTGCGAGTAGTACTAACACATGCTCGCCCTTTTCAGAATTTTTTCAGCCCCTTCCCATTGTCGATGCAAAAATATAAGCCGCTTGTGAAACCGTCAATGCGCTTTATACATATTGCACATACATCATATAAAGATCATCATCTTTATATTTTATATTTGGTTGAATATTTAGTAGGTGGGTGTTCACCCAGACTGGCCTACACAAAGCGCAGCCACGAATATAAATTTACTGAATGCGTGTTAAACTTATGCGAATAGTAACATGTTTGATGAATTTTGCCTTATATTTACGATATTTATGGTAACGATATTTATGGTGGTATTTGAGGGCCTACATCCGACAAAGAGAGCTTTCTCGCTCTAAACATGTATTTTAACCAAAATATCCATTATTAAAGTAAACTCGTAGAGGCTACACGCTACCGAGCTTTCAATCGTAATTTTACAAGATTAAATAAAATGTAAAGCTTTTGGTACGGATTCTTCATTCTATCGAGATTAATCGACGAGAAAATCAGTAGTTACTCTTTTCAAAAAAAAGAGAAGTCTTTCCTCGAAGCTTTTTTTATGTGTACGTTTCTAGGTGTCTTGTGATTCGATTTTGATAATGGTTTTTTAAGCAATATGTTATGCTTTGAATTCAATATAAATAAGAGTGAGGGAAATATAAGTTTTTTAATACATATTCTCTAAATGGCGCTGTTCGAATACGTTTACGAGGGAGCTTGAACTTGAAAACATGAACATTTACTAGTAAGTCAGGCACGGGTGTTGTCAGTTCGTTTCATCTTCGTAACACTATAATTTCAATGCATTGAGTGCCACTCGAGCATTTAAGTTTCAGACGCAATGCTGCTTTTATTACAAAGTCACAGCGTTTATCGTATAGGGTATGCCTCGTCAGTCTTAGAACGGCAATGAAGTTAAATAAACGTGTTATGTTGCAAATCATTTTAACAGTTTAAACCGGCTACGCGCGCTCGTGCTGCCACGTGTGCTCCAAAATCGTCAACGCACTGTCACCACAACGCAGTAACACATAACCAAGTGAACTAAATCTAAAGGATAAATAAATAAAACTCAAAACATTTTTGATAAAATTTACCTCACCAATTAGGTTACATACGTACATATGTAAATTAGATTTAGGTATCCTCTTTAGGTACCCTCCAGGGTAACCAAAACTGCATCTACGTTTTTTAATAATTTTTTTTTTATTTAACGTAACCGGGCAAATTTGCTAATTACTGAAAGTAATAAAGATTGAATAAAACGTTAAGCATTACAATTTAACTCAAATTTTCAAAAATATGATTAGGCAATAGTTTTATCATATGGTTAAGTGAGAAAGTTTGGTCCCTGTTGCGTTTCAGATGACTATGGACGGTGTTAGTTACTTTCCATTTAATGAGGCCCCTAATCATTTGCCACTTATACTATTAAAAACCCTAAGCCTTATAAAAATTCTAATTATTGCGTACAATCATGTACCCGATAACGAGCTAATATCGACGGTTCAATCACGTGAGTCAATTCGGCTCTTAGTGTTGGCAATATTCGCATGAAACCCAAAAAGAAGTTTTTTATACAAGAACTAATAACAAGACACGGAAAAAATATATTTTCCTCAATCGCTCCGAAATAGAGGAGAAAACATAGTCCTGATTAATTTTATATTTATGGCATGTTTTTTCGGATATTTTCTCTAAGTTTAATAAAAATCCCTTCTTCTATATAATAATAAAATACCGAAAATTGACATGTCATGTAGAGGCCAGTTTGCCGCAAGACATAGGCAATGTAAACGATATTGGGACCAGCCGTCTGAAACCAGCCATTATTGTAAAATATTTAATCGTCCAGTCGATATGAAGTTATTTCTAATATGATTTAAGTTTAATTTCAATTTTATATGTAATTAATTGTATTGTAATTTGAAATGAGTAACTACTGAGTTTCTTGCCGAGTTTTCTCGGTAGAATCTACTTTCCGAACCGGTGGTAGCTTCACTTAATTGTAAAATGACGATTCAAAAGTGCTTGTAAAAGCCTACTTGAATAAAGTTTAGACGTAGTCATCAGTAGTATTATTTTACTATACCAGCAGCAAGATACGATGGCCGTTTTGACACATTAAAAAAGTGATGTGAAATGTAAATTTATTATCGATATAATATATTCAAATCTTTGTTTTTTGCAAGTAATTTAATTCAAGTTAAGTTTAAGTAATATATTCGAACGAAATCAATTTAAATCAAAAATTGGAATTAGAATGAATACCTTTATAAACACATTACATACAAGAAATAAATTGATACAAAAAAGAAACCAAAAACACTAGTGGCTATATTTAATCGGAGTCGTCCATACTGCTGCTCTCACTCTCACTGCTATATACCTATCTGCTCGTTTACGCAAAAAAAAAGTTATCTTCGCGGTACCCTAATATTTATAGTTTAGAAATCACATTCGATAAATTTTATGACTAACTGCACGTCACTTTTGACAATAAAGAACAACAATTTGCTCCTTTGATGTAATTATTTATTAAATACGAAACTTCATGAGCGGGCAAACGTCAAAACGGCCATCATAGCGTGCCGCTACTATAATTACCATTTGCATTTCTAAAATTTTAAGATTTAGTGTATAAAAATTAATACAGATACATCATAAAATTAAATATTCGATATTTTTTACCTTCAATCCAAAAAATTAATTGCACCTCCATAATGGATAAAAATATTTTGTTTTTGTTTTAATCGTGAAAAGTGACTTGGATGACAAAATTCGTTTTGATAAAAATAATTTAACTATATGACTAAATACCCTTGTCATTAGGACAAGAAAGCAAACATTCCTGATTATTTATAAAAAAATATATGACTCATACTTCTCATACACATACCTCAACTCCGGTACTTACGATAAAATTCTAGGAAACCTACGTAGCGAAGGATAGCGCTATACACTGAAGGGCCCTTTGGCTGTTGCCATTATGATTTCTCTGTTTCAAGCCAGACTACTCAAATTATATTTACATTAAACTCTAAAATTGCTCTTCCAATGTAAAAGCTTTCGTACAAAACATTAAATATAATTATGGCATGTGGAAATTTGCTCATATAAAGTACTGCCGTTTGAAATGAATTCGCCTCTCATAAAATTGACTTTATGGCCGGTTCTTTCAATATTAACTACGTTTATAAATTAATAGTTTAATTACGAAAAAGTGTTTATTGTTTTGTTTATTTCTCATACACCAACGGAGAACAAATAATCTTCTTTTAAAGATAGTTTATGAGTTACATATTTGCTTATTGATATCCCATAACTATATCACGCAATTATCTTTGTACTTATATCAAAATACATATAAGTTCAAATGAATTTACGTTATAATATTTTCTAAAACCTTTTTAAAAAATATGTAAAGTCTCGAGTATTGTATAAACGGATCAACTTAACAAATAACAAACAGAATTTCATTGTATTAATCATCATCAAATCTCATAGCAATCTAATCAAGTCCTTTGTCCTAAAATCATTCAAAGTTTATTATCATAGCAGATAGGCGGTTCGCCAGATGTTAGAAGCAATCAATCCGCTTTAAATTAGTTATAGAAAGTAGCAAGTCGATCTAAGTTTCGTAAGGTTTCTTCGAATATCATTGAAAGTAATTATAAGTTGACTTCGATCCGGTCGCGAAGGACCAACTCTCTGCTTGTCTTCGGTCTCCGGGCGCCTGTCTTTACTTAGCAGCTTTCACCCACACGTTTATTTAACATTTAACTTGTGTCTACAAGGAACAATTGCTTTTTATCAATTCATTAGAGACATGGATGAATTTTGAATTGTTTGGATTTTTTTATTTATTTAACGTAATCATTGAACTGTAATGCTATACAGTATATTTACAAAGGTGCGTTACTATCAATAAGCCAATTCAAGCTAAATTTAACTCACTCTATTATCACGAACGATAACAATAAGTATACGAAGTTCAAAAGAGCTTTAAAATATAAAGTATATTTTTGATATTGGTTACAGAATTAGGTAGTCTTTTTAGAACTCCTAAACGCTAGTAACAAATTACCACTTCGATTCTCCGCTCTCGACGCCGGCGCTTGCATCATTCCATAAGAACGATTTATCTTATCCAGTGGCTCATTTCATTCGAGCGATAGTCCTTTCGAATATTATTAAAGAGCGAGCTTTATACGCGAATTGAAATATTAAAATTCTGCGTATATCGATGCTTCTCAGCCGTTATTAGAAATCTTGCTACCATTATACACAGGAATCAGTAGCAAGATTATTTAATAACTTCTGATTGATTAAAGCTGTTAAATAATTATTATGTAGATACAGAAATTATTATATCATTATTTTACAAAAACCCTTGAACAGTACAAAGTGAATTTTACGAGAAAATATAAATTAAATGTGTCTTACTTGATAGATAATCTTCTCTAAATAATAAATTAATTAATATTAAGTTGGACCATCGACTTTCACAGCGCAAGCGACACGCCTTTGAGCTGATACGACTATACTAAAAGTTTATAAACGTAATATAAATGCAAATATTAATTTTTAATTTCAGTGCCCATTGTATGCAAGTTTTCCTTTAAACTGTACAAGTGTTTAATTTATTCATTATAATTAATAGCCACGTTTATTAATATCGAATTAATAAAAGTGCATTTGTAATAGATTGTTGAATGAATAACCTGTGTGGGAAATAGAAGGGGACCGGTCGTGTGGACATATACTGAACCACACTAAAATTCAGATGGGACAGTTGATCAAGTGCAGGACAGGACACCATATCGGACACTCAGGACACACAGGAAAAGTTTCCTTCGGTCAATTTGAAATTCATCGACAATAAAAGTATAACATATAATTTGATCTGAAACTTCGTAGCTAATAATCGACGTAATTAAACCAATAGACCGGATTACCAAATAAAATAAACATTTTTATATTTTATCCCTAAACAATAGTTAATTAAGACATTCTAACAAACCGCTACAGCTTTACACAGAGGTTAAACGGTAACCAACTTAAAGAACAAAGTCTAAAAGACGAGTGACTTTCCTTTTCCCGCGTCATAGTTTTTAGTCTTTCCTTCAGAGACTTTATGAGATTTTTTATTCTTTATGAACGCAAGATTTTTTATGCTCTTCCGGATTTAAGTTCTTTGTAAGATCTTTATGCAAACATAATATAATTTCAAAATGATTTGCAAGCTCTTAAAAGATAAAATGTACATCATCTACATTTGTTGTTGCACAAACAAAATATAAGTAATGTAATTAAATACGTAGTAACCTGTTTGTAAATTTAAAAAGTTCAGGTAACAAAGTTATCTGCACAATAAACAAATCTTTATTGAAATAACTAGTGGCCCGCCCCGACTTCATAAGATTGCTAATCCTAAATTTAAAAAATGAGAAGTTCGTTCAATAAAGTGATTGAGTAGGTATGATTATTTTAACATTTTTATTTATCAGTTTATTTACCCATAAGTCTTTCCTAAATGAGAACATGAAGAATGTAACCGATCATCGGGATCGCGTCGAAAGCTTTATTTCGCGGCACGACGATGACATCTGCTAAACTGTTCAAATGTCAGAGTAAAAGACAATTGTATTACTAGTACGTCAATTTTAGTTAACTCTTGTTAGTCCACAGAATCAAGATCTGCATATCATTGTACAGCAAATTTTATGGAGGTCATCTCTGGTTTTATTAGAAATTGAGTTTTGTTTGAGATATAGGTAGGCCGTCGGGTAATGGCCACCTGCTGGTAAGTCGTCAACACCGCCCATATATATTGGAGCTATAATAATATTCAACATTCCTTACAGCGATAATGCGCCACCAACCTTGTGAACTAAGATTTTATGTCCACTAACTCATTCACTCTTTAAAAGAACACAGCAATACTAAACATTACTTCTTAACACGGTAAAATATCACCTAATCAGTTACTCAACCGGGCTTGTACAAAGCCCTATCACTACCACCGAAAAATGGTGTAAAAAAAAAAATCCATTAGTTGCGAAAAATATTACTAATTAAATAAATAATATTATTATAAGTTAATTTCAGTGCTACAAATGGCTACATTACTCGGTATCGTTTAATTCGTTGGGCGTCAGATGGCTCCGACCCATTTTCCAAGAGGATATATGTTGATGTTGCTTATTAGTGGCGACATGTCGGATGCTACACGTCGTGTACGACTACGTATGGTTTGCTCGTTTCTTTTGTCCATAGAAGATTAAATTGGATAACGATTAATTAATTTGTTTTTACAATCAGTCCTCTGCCTAGAAGAGATCTCTGGTTTAGGGATAAGGCTGCCTGATGCATTAATGCAACTTTTGTAAATGAAGCGTTTGTTAATCCATTTGTATTAAGTATTGGGGCCATAGAGCATAAATAAGTAAATAATAATTGCCATAAATATCAAATTTTTCAACGCTTTATTAACGGATCAATTTGAACAAGGCAAGTGTTGCGCAACTAAATAGTTAGACATACAGCCTGGCTGACTTTTTTATAAGTAATTATGAATTTTGTTAAAATGTAATAAAACGATATCTTTTTTAATCAACAATAGTCTTATTCCACGTCAAATAATGACGTTTATATGCGGCAGGTTGTGTTACATTATTATTGTTTCAGTAGATTTCAATTTTATCAATGGAGTATCTCAAGTTACTTTGAAATAATATTGCAAAACTTTCCATGAGTAAAGTAATTTTAAAATTAGTCCATTACCAACAAAACAATTAAATCTTTGCCTTTCGTAATATTCCTTTAGATATAAATAAAGATAACAATAATTTGTTTCCTACCGAGATATTGGCACCTTGTCTTCTTACTCTTCTACTCCCTTATGTCTGCCAGTGCCGGTAACTGGAGCTGCTTCTGAACATTTCTTGTCTGTAAAAATGATAATGGATATTTTAGGACACGACCCGGTTTTAACTCAAAACAGTGATAACGGCATTCAAAACTAACTGTACACTTGACGATGTAGTCAGTTTGTGTGCGGAGATCATCACCGTATTCTTATGATTACACCAAAAACCGAACACATTCAGAAATGTCAAACATACAAAACTGTCATATTAAGTAATGTTGAAAGTTTCAAGATTCATAAAAATACCGTCGACTTCGACGAACGAGTTTATTTAGCAAGTTCTTTGTCCCTTATTTTATTTTTCTCATATGCAAATTTCCATCGATAAGAAGAAGAAAGATGACCTCGAAGCCTCTCGCCAACTTTCATATGTAAATTGCTAGTTGTTTTAAAAATTTTGTTCGTAATAGCAGCCGTCTGGATTGCCTGCGGCCTTTTACGCTGAACGCTGTGCATAATGTACGCTGTGACGTCACACTCCCTCTCCCCCTCCCCCTCCTGCTCCCGCCCCCCCAGTCCGCGACCCAAAGCGGCCGCACTCGCTTCATGCTATACGACTGTACAGTCGATAAGGACGACTTTATAATACAAGAGGCGGTCTAACTATTTGCTTCCAGTTCTAGTAACTAATGTCTCACCTGGAGGACTCTCGGCACAAAAGAAGCCAGAAAAATGTTCGTAGTTGATTTTTAAAATAAGTTTTCGAAAGCCTTTACAGATGGATATACATCGTTAGCATATCTAGAATAGTCGTTCTAACTTTCTTACTCCCTCCCTTGTTTTTGTCATCATATGGTACACTACCACAAAGTGATTGTCGATTATTATTTTAAAAATATTTGTAAAAACAAACTATATTATAAATAATAACAATAACAGGTCAGTTAAATCTACTGAAAGTTTGACATAAGTTAAAAGAAAACAGCTGCACTCGAAACGTTTTCTTTTGAATTCTAAATGATATTTAATTTAGTATTTCTATTGATAGAGCTTTAAGTTCCAATCAATCGTCCCCCAGCCTACATTTTCAGGCGAAGCGCTCGGACAACATCGGGGCGCGTCGTCGTCACGTTCGGCTTCAGTCGCGCCACACTCCTCGCGTCGGCAGGACCGATCACGTGGGCGGGTGCTCTGAATACGCGACGCGCGAGCTCGTGTGACGTCTCGTCGCGGTTCGAGTGAGAGATACTGTGTCGCCTGTGCAGTGCAGTTTTACTTATAAGACATGTGATTGGTTGAAGTGCTTCAGAGCCCAGCGACATGTGAACTGACTTATAACTACTGACCTTGGATCACTTTGTTAGCAAGGATACATGTAATTAATTTTCTTTTATATGATTATTGGCAGAGCAGTGAGTGACTTTGCTATAAGTTTGAAAACTTTTTGTAGTATTTTCAAAGCCTAGGTTTTATGTCTCTTCGGAACTGCTACAATTTTAATTCAGTACTAAATTATATTCTTGTTGTAAATTAAAATGTTTATCTTGTTTTCTTTTAGTAGTAGTTTTCTGTAGCTTGCTACAATAGCATCGTAAATGCTTCGTAACTTTAATAAGTATGCAATATAATTTACTTTTTCTTGTAATAAAGGACCAAAAAAAAAATAAACCGTCCCAAATTAAAAAAATAATCAGTTCATAAATGACGGAGATTTGAGCTGCTAAAATAAATAAATAATAAAACAGACTATAAAATTATACAACTGAATGAACCACTTTTTTAAACTTATATTATATATACGTATTATATATACCCATACGTATATTATTTCTAATCTTAATTCATATTTTTTTTAATAATAAAGCTTAAATCGACTTAAAATCAAATTGTGATTTATAGAAATATTAATTATTATTTTCAAATCACGTTCAAGGTGACACATAAATATAATTGCGATTGTATTACGATTATAATAAATAATATAAATAAAATTTTAACAAAAAGAAAAACCGACTTCAAACAAAACACTATTTTAAAACAAATGAATATGCACGAAAAAGTAATAAAAATAATTGCGTATTCAACATATTTTTTAGAGTCTTCCTAAGTTAAATGAAATGAAAAATATTAGACTACTTAAAAGTCGATTAACGATTATATCATGTAGTTATAGTTATTGGTATATTTGGAGCCGGTGTCAGCCACGGTGCCCTTGCCCCAACAATCAAAAGAAAGAAGCGATACGAGCCCCTTGATTGATCCAGTATATTATTGTGTAAAAGGTAATTTGTAAAAAACATATTTGTCAAAGTATTCTCGTATTGTTTTTTGATAGATATACTGTAGGGTTTTATTGGCTGACACCGACTCCAAATATAACAATAATTATAACTACATGATATAATCGTTAATCGACTTTTAAGTAGTCTAATATTTTTCATTTCATTTAACTTAGGAAGACTCTAAAAAATATGTTGAATACGCAATTATTTTTATTACTTTTTCGTGCATATTCATTTGTTTTAAAATAGTGTTTTGTTTGAAGTCGGTTTTTCTTTTTGTTAAAATTTTATTTATTTTTTGATTTTAAGTGAAGCTGATGTTGACTAACTAATTTTTTTTAATATGGATAGATTAAACGTTCCGTTTATATGAGTCAGAAACTACTTCGAGGACAATTTCAAAGGAAACTTGCGAATAAAGCAAAAATAGACTTTCGAAAATGCGGATTTAATACGTCACGCGGCGTAAACTACAAGGATCCCTCGAAAGAGCTGTAATCGAACTCAGCAAAAAAACTTTGAAAAAGACCAACTATATTTCGTACATCATATGACATCACATCACATACACAAAATTTGATTAAAGACAGAAAGAAATTCTGCCCCATATCGCACCCTAACTGCGAGCCGTATAGGAGTTCCATCACTACATAGTATAAAACAAAGTCGCTTTCTCTGTCCCTATATCTTTAAATCTACGCAACGGATTTTGATGCGGTTTTTTTTAAAAGATAGTGTGATTCAAGGGGAAGGTTTGTGTATATAGAACATGAACAATATAGTAAAGAAACACTGATAATTTTAGAAGTTTGCGATGTGATGTCGTATATAAACAAATTCTGTAGTATATTTAGTATCAGTATTGCACCCGTGCGAAGCCGGGGTGGGTAGCTAGTTGATTATAATATTCAACTATGATAATTACATAAACATAACCACATTACGGAAGGTGACTCAAATATCCAAATAACCTATAAATAAAAGATTCGACCGAGTATCGCTAACGTGCTCCTCAGAATTGTTCCGTTCCCTTCCGTTCCGTTACTTTGTCATGGATCCTGTGCTCAGAACCTTACCAAACTTTCACCAAATTACCCTTGAAGTATATATTTTATAATAAAAAAAGAATTATCAAAATTGGTTAACGTGATTTTCAGTTATTCACCTATTTGTCGCGCATATACATAATGCAAATTTAAGACTTATGTCGTTTTCACATGGATACCATCATCGGAAAAAAAAATAAAAAAAATGGGACCCCACGGGAAGCACTACCTTTCAAACAAAAAAAAAATTATCAAAATCGGTCCACCCAGTGAAAAGTTATGAGGTAACAAACATAAAAAAAAAAAAAAAAAAAAAAAAAAAAAAAATACAGACGAATTGATAACCTCCTCCTTTTGGAAGTCGGTTGATAAAGAACATGCCATTTCGCGATAAGCGGCGGGCGATATAATTGGAAGCCAATTTGGTCACACGAAGCCTTATAGTCCCAATAAGTAAGCTATATTGTTAAAAAATATTAAATTATATAAGTTTTAATTTATCCGAGGAAATATTGTATAATACAGTATGAGTAAAATTGATACATAAACTATATTAATAGTTTTGAATTTTATTAGTGATATGTTTTCTTTCTACAAAATTTGTCATAACTTTAATAAAATTAAATACAGTTTAATTGAATATTACAACTAATTACCTTAGCTTACTATGCTTTGAAATTATGATGCCTCAAGTTCAATATTGCATAGCATTTAATATCATTCCTATTATTTGACGCGCTGTTCTCAAGAACTCTTTGCGTTTAATGGAATGAGTATTCTTGTTATAAACTATATATTTCAATTTTTTTCGAAGAATCTAAGCACTGAAACGGGACCCATACAGAAAACATTCAGGGGAATTTGACTTAATAGCAATAGTAAATGTAAAATGTCTACAATTTTATAAATATACAATAAAATGAATTAAACTTCGAAGGGAAACATATTATTTCATTTCGCCAAAAAAGTTTGAATACATTTTTACCTTATTATATTTTCCTAGGTACTTGTGTTATATTTAGTATTCGGATAATTTCAACCTTAATATTCACTGTTTTAATATATTAAAGCGTTGGCGGACATGTGCATTATGTAAATCAAGTGATTGAATTCTTGAAAAGAGTTTTCTTTCACCTTTTAAAAAAAAAATCCTTTAAGCGATGGGTGGGTGTTATTGTATGGTAGCGGTGAAGTTCATAATCACACCAACGGGTATGATGTTGTTTCAACATCCTTCATACTATACGTGTAGTCGCCCGCGGCTTCGTTCGCGTTTCCTGGTGTTGGTTGGCACGTGTTTGGCAAAAAAGTAGCCTTTGTCCTTCCTTGGAGTTCAAGTTTGCTTGACAGCAAATTTCATCAAATTCAGTTCAGCGGTTTGGTCGTGAAAGAGCGACACAGACAGACAGAGTTTCTTTCTCAATTATAATATTAATATAGATAAAAGTATTATAATTATTATTTGATTTAATGCTCCTATACAAATATCACTAATTTGGAAATGGAAATACCCCCACTCGGAAAAAGAGAAAAACCGGGAAAATAAATTGTATGGGGTTTTTTACAATAACAAATTAAATTGGTTTGTGTAGATCAACATCAAGTATCGATACGACTGCATACCAGCAGTTTTTCCCAGTCGTATTGCAATTCCGATCGTCCGACCGAATTTGAAGGCGCCCTTCTTTAACCAGTGAGGCGACATGTGTCATATGACTTTGTAAAATCACAATAAAACCACCCTCATATTCGATTTGATGTTACCACACATACACACTCTCACTGTGCATGTTTTTACAGCATTATAACGAATGAGCACAGGTTAAACTTAAGATATCTCCCGTAATCGAAGTCCGAACAAGTCCATAAATAAAAAAATCAACTGAAGCCGTTTTTCTCACTTACCCATCTTTTATGAAATGAATTGTATATTAATTTAATTTTGATACTACAGTACATTACACACACACATACACACATATTATATAATAACTTTTATTATTACTTCTAAAAACCAAGAAAACCTAAATATTTTTACGAACAAAATAGTATGAAATACTTCCAAATGCAATGTGAGTTGTAGCTATAGTTACCAGCATTGGTAAATGGACCACTCAACAACCTTTGTAACGCTGCTCTTGTAAGAACACTACCAAATCTATTTAACAGAAGAGTATGCTTGCTATACATAGTTCTATTAGACATTTAACTATATTATTTACGTATCAGAAATAAATATACAAAATAAATACATTTGTAAAACAATTAACAAATATCTAAATGTATTAAATGTTTCGCATGAATACAATCGTGTGACTTGTGAGATCTACGCAAGCGTGACACGCTTCTGAGTACGGTCTAATAAAAATGCAAGGACACGCGCTGATAACGCCCTGAGGGCTCACGTCTTAGCATCCCGTGTCGCCAGCGGAATTGCGACACGCTAACAATTTGTCACTTGGCCATTTTTCCGAAATAAACATAATATTACAAAACCTTTGCGCAGTACTTGTTACCTCTAGTTTATTTTATTAGACGTTAAAATTAAAGCTACTATTTTATATAATATACCTTTAATAAATTGTGCCGAGTTGGAGTGACTGTTGAAGCTTGCGTGGATTGCGTGGCGAGCACTGCACCGCTGACGACTGGTTCCATGTGCTTAATTTGTGTCAATAATTATTTTGTGCAGCTTGCGCGTGCGAGCTCAACTCATTAATTATTCTTCTAATAATCCTTTGTTTTGCTGTTTTGATTTGAAAAATGACTGAGTGAGTTATTTATTGAAATCAGTTTTATCAAACGGAACAAAGGCACATATGATGTATAGTAGTTTTACTTGTTGCTCTTGCCTTTTATGAAAAAAAACAATGAATAAAATAAAAATAACAGTTTGTATATGAAGCTCATTACAAATGTATACTTTGATTCTAATATTATAAATGTGAAAGTAATTCTGTCTGTCTGTCCGTGTGTCGCTTTTTCACGGGCAAACCAATGAATCAAATTTGATGAAATTTGCTGTAAAGCAAATATAAGCTCGAAAGAAAGATGTAGACTACTTTTTAAAAGCAACGATAAGCTCCTTATAATAACAAAAAGAAATGTTTTATTTATAAAGAAAAGAAAATAACTATACAACGCTTAAGAACGACATTGAAACCAAACACACATGCGCAAAGGACGATGTTATCACTGAAGTATCTCTATAAATCTTATCAGACATTTTAATTAGCTGAGTCAATAAATAACATAACTCGCAAAGCTATTATAATGTCATCAGTATTCTCGGCCCAAAAGTGTGTTCCCACCTTTCACTACCTGTCGACAGCTTTAATTGATTATCGCCCTCAACTCTCGCCTTCATTATGAACGGTGTATATCGATCTCATTCCGAATTACATCAGTTGTTGCTAAATAAGTTATAAAAAGTTTCTTTCTGCGTCTGATATACCTAACTTCTAATACGTATAAATATCTGAGGTGGTTCAGAGATTTGATAACAATAGAACGATATAAAATTAAGATTGTGATCTCTAATCCGAACAAGCACCATCATTTTCATGCCTTCATTTATATTCATAATTTGCCTCGTGCTTATCGGTAAAGTATTGAATAAGTTCAGTTTGACAATGAAGAGTTGGAGTACCTAAATGCGTGGGAATCGTGGTGAAGTAATCCTTCTCTAGCTAATAATGGCAGATATTTATAGAACAATAATTTTTATTACACAGTACTTAAGTTTTCAGTTATTATTATTTAAATGTTAAAAAAAACACAATATGATAATTTATCTTATTTATTTCTTACAATTAAATTCCCATACTTTGGCAAAAAAGTCCCTTTTTCTGATAAGGAATATGATCTAGGCTAATCCAAAGCTGATAAGTCGTTTAAATCTTATTAAAATATTGTTACAGCCAGTTAGCAGACGGTAAAGATCTTCTGATGTCTTTATCCTAATAATATAATTTAAAAGATAAATTTAATCTATCTTGAATGACTAAAGTAACTTAGATATTATTCAAAATCGGGATTAGTAATAAACTGGAGACAATGGCTTCGCTAACCTACATTTTAAAGAAACATGCGATCGCAGTCTTTTATGTAAGATTTATTAAGACACTTGCCAGCCGTAAGGACCACTCTAAGATGACTAGATACAAAGTGTTACCTAAAACAGCAGCATAGCACGAGCGTTGCCCGCTGCGCATAGCTCTTGCCTTTATGATCCTTTATTGAAGTGCCTTTATCGATCGGCACATTGTCACTACGTCTTTCATTTTAAATATTCTCTAGAAGATTAAACACTGGATAAGAAGCTAGGGGTAATTGTAACTATCAATATATTTGTGGTTTTGAAAAGTAATTACTAAGTTTATAGGCGATTTTTCTCGGTAGAACTTATATTTCGAACCGGTTGGAACTTTCAATATTTTATGCACAAAAGTACTGATCAGATGATGATATCTTCCTGACAGATTTCGGTCATGGCGCGGAACTGCGAGAAAGACAAGCAAATTACGCACGTTATATTATAAGACCCAAGTTTGTACGCTACACAGTACTTTTACACTACCTCACTCTCGAGACGGCGAATCTGATAATAATCAATCATCCGACTTTACGTGCTCTCCGAGGTACGATAGTGCACAAACTTCGAACTTCTAGTCTCCTAGCCTATGCTGATTATTTTTCGATATAAAAACTTATTAACTTTCATTGGGCTGACTTGGCCTACCCGAGTTTGAACCACGGACTACGGGATACGGCCTAGTAAACTACATATGACACAATACAATATTGAAAACATAATGTTTTAACGCCAGTATTTTTTTATTAAATAAAGCAATTTTCCTTTTTCTGTCTTGTTTGATTGTCATCCCATCAATCTATGATTAATGACCAAAAGCCGATCCTTTAAAACAACACTTAAAAAACAAAATATACCGTCAATCACGATCAACATTTTTATTAAATACTATCATCCTGGTAGTGTGTATTCGCCTTCTCATGGGCAGTGTATACGCATCTAACGTCTAACGAATGACAAAGATACAAAGAAAAATGTAATTGGTTCATGTTTAAATTTAATACAGAAGAACTCGATACATGAAGACGAAATTAATTCCTTCAAAGCAATCGAATGCGTAATATATACAGCGAGAAGGTTGACAAGTATGTATATTATTAGCAAAGACAATATTGAATCGTTTTATCGTAATATAACCCTCATTATATTCTCTCTTTGCTGTAGCGTTTTTTACGAACAAGTTCATAAAATCTTTTTGGAATTAAATGTTTTATGAATTATGATTCCATTTCACAAAAACCTTTTTATTTATATTCAGAATAAGATACTATAGAAGTGATTAATTAATTCATTCCCGCTCCGCAGGTCGAGAAAGCTTAGCCGCCAACGAACAATATGAAATTCAATATGATTTTAGATTCTGTACATAATTACAAAAGCTGATTGTCTGACTCAGATTTTATTATAGCTAATGGTTGAGGTTTCCATGTTTGTGGCTATAATTAGCAATTTAAGTTTTATCATTGTTTACTTAACTTTTTTATTTTTTATTATCATTGTTTATTCAACTTTTTGAGCTGAGATGGCCCAGTGGTATGATTGCGGATTCAAACCCAGACAAGCACCACTATATACTCATATATGTGATTAATTTGTGTTTATAATTCATCTCGTGCTCGGAGGTGAAGGAAATCATCGTGAGGAAACCTGCATCTGTCTAATTTCATCGAAACTTTGCCACATGTGCATTCCACCAACCCGCATTGGAACAGCGTGATGGAATATGTTTCAAAACCTTTCTTTAATGGAAGAGGAGGCCTTCTCTCAGCAGTGGGAAATGTACAGGCTGTTACTTTACTTTATTTTTTTAATTAAACTTTGTGAGCCGCAAATTGTGATTAAAATAGTTTGGTTAGTGCACACACAATTTGTAATAGACAGTTATGCAGTAAGAAATGTTTACCATTCCTTACATCGCCATGCGTCACCAACCATTGGAACGTGGAAACTATTTAAGGTTGTGTTTGTGCATTTAATTACAACTGAGTCATTTATACTTTTAAGAATACACATCAAACAAAAATCAACAATCAATATGGAGGTAGAATATGTGATGGGTGATATATGTATATGGGCTTGCAAAAAACCATCAAGTCAATGTATCTTGAATACTAATACTATTATAATAAATACATTATAACAAATATATAATAATACTTACTCGTGAAAGAATATATCGTGATAAAGATCTTCCACTTGTGTTTCTACCACTTGGGGCCTCTTACTGGAATAGCTCCAAATCTTCGCCTGACAAGAGCAGGCCTGTGTCCCGTAACATTTACAGGCTATCATCTTCTAGCTTGCTTACATAAATATCAAGTCATATGAACAAACATATAAAATTGTTTTATGATATTGATATTATAGATGAAAATAAAATGGATAAATATAGCGACTTTAGTTCTAAATATTTTTTATCGCGTATACATATATTGTCATATCTCTTAAACAGCCAGTCAAACTTAAAAAGTGCAAATATATTATCTTTAAAGCAAAGTTTTCGTGTGTCTGGCATAGTTTTGGCAACGACCCGTAGGAAAACACCCGCACCGATTTATTTAATTTTCTCCCCGACGTTGACAAAATAAGCCATATCTCAAGAAGATGCGACGTATAACTTTACTGCGGCATTGTTTTATTCTGAATTATAGACTTTAACACAATTGTCAAAGTTTCAAAGTATAATTAAAAGTGAGAAAATCGATCTTAAAATATTAGTATGCCATTAAACTGTTCAGATGGATATTTTAAATGCGAAACTGCTTGTTGACATACTGACATTATTTGTACTCTTATTTAATTGCAATTATTGCAAGTATTACAAGATTTACATAATATGTTAAAGAGTCATAAGACAAAAGCACTCTCTACACGCTCTTTCAGAACCAAATAGTAGCCGATAGACAAAACAAAATTGAAGAACTTCGGGATCGAAGCTTTTATATACTCTTTCCTGACGATATGACGACCTATGTGGTCGAGTGGTGTGTACACCGGTTTTCATAGGTACACCACTCCGAGGTCCCGGGTTAGATTCCCGGCCAAGTCGATGAAGATTACCAATAGTTTTCTATGTTGTCTTGGGTCTCGGCGTTTGTGGTGCCGTCGTTACTTCTGATTTTCCATAACACAAGCTTTAGCTACTTACATTGCGATCAGAGTAATGTATGTGAAGTTGTCTCATACTAAAATATATATATATATATATATATATATATATATATATATATATATATATATATATATATATATATATATATATATTTAATTTCCTAGATTATAAAAGCTTAAATTTCGAAGTTAGATACAAGGAGAAATACGAGAGAAATGGATTTGAACGAACAGATGAGGAATGGTATTGGAGAATCTGCAACGCCCTTTTCCCAAACGTCCTCAAACTGTTTGGAACAAGGGCAAGGATAAAAGAAGCAGTTCTAGAATCTAGGATAAGGCAATAAGCTTAATACCTCGTGGATCTCAGACGTGGAATTTAGAAAGCAATCATATTTTAATTCGTAATTCTGTCTGTAAAAAAAGCTGTTATAAATCTTAGTTCGATCATAATTTTGTTTGTATGTAAAAGTATCCTGAACATCTGCCAGTTACAATACTTAAGGACATACGTTCGCAGGTTCTCAATAACGTGCCACTAGCGGCGGCGGATGGCGGCCGCACTCGCCCTAACGCTTCTCGCCGCGCTTCTCTCGCCCGCTGGTACTGCCGGTAATGTTGATTTAATTCATTATTCAATTACTTTATTAAGTCTGAGTAAATTAGCCCTCTATTAGTTAATGGTTTCCATCGCCTACACATTTTAGCATTACAACTGCAGTGCACTACTTAAAACATCCATTAACGCCGACCATCACATCTTCGATGTTTTTTTTATTACTCAGGAAAGAGAGCAAGAGTCCAGTGGTTAGAACGCGTGCACCTCAACTGATGATTTCGGGTTCAAAGCCAGGCAAGCATCACTATATATATGTGCTTAATTTGTGTTTATAGTTCATCTCGTGCTCGGCGGAAACATACAACACCGTGATCAAAATTAAAATCAAATCAATCAAAATTCTGCCACATGTGCAATTCAACAACCCGCATTGAAACAGCGTGGTGGAATATATTTCAAACTCTCGCTTTAGAGGGAGAGGAGGCTTTAACCCAGCAGTGGGAAATTTACATGCTGTTACTGTATTGTATTACACTCATTCGAACTAAATACGTAGAAATACAAAGAAATGCTAAGCGGTATAACAAATCATGAGATAGATGTCAGCAAAGAGAAACAATCAATCTGATCTGTAAAAACTCCTCTCGTTGTAGAATGTAACAATGTCAATAACTGTTCTCATGGTACATATTATGAGAGGCCAATACCCAATGGAATACCCCATCGAACTCGTTACTCAAAAACTAACCGAATCAGTAAAACACTACGAATGTTCATTCAAACTTTCATCCGTTTTACTTGTATAAGGAATGAATAATCAAAAGCGCCGTAACGACTGGCTTTCACATTTTAACGTATGCCTCAGCGCAGACTTCGATATTTCTAGCATCAAAAGTGACGAATTTCTACTTTCATCCCCCATTTTGTTCTCTTGGGATATGAATTTTGCAAAATCCTTTCCTAGTGCTCGCATACATTTTAGAAGGAAAATCTGTGAAAAATTCCATCTCGCTTGACCGGCGCGAAATGCCAGTCAGTCATTTTAAAATTTTATTAGGGAGTTACTGTTTGCATATTCGTCAAATAATTGCATCGCCAATGCTCACGGAATAGTTGAATGTTTGATGGGAGGAAAGTGTATTAAAATTTGGCTTAACGAATGAATTGATAATATGATCATTTTTATAATGACGAGAATAAGAATTACTCTGTGTTTGAAAATCGAAGACAATGGTACCAATTAAGTATCGTCAATAACATATTAATTAAGAGATATTTGTTACATTTTTTTGTTATATTATTTATCAAAATACTTTTGGTCTCAGAGCGGGCGCGGCGCTCAGCGGGCGAGGCGGCCGCTGTGGAAATACACCAGAATGTACCGGACATTCCGCATACGGAAATGACCCAAGCAGAGATAGACGCGGCGGCTCAGGCTGAAGCCGAAGCGGCAGGAGTACCCGCTTGGCGAGACCTCTGGTACTCCTCTTTGGAGGCCCTAAGACGGGAACCAACTATAAACAATACTCAAGAAGACATACTGGTTCAGCTCGGTGGTGTGGCTTTTCTTCATTGTCCCGTGCGGAATCTTGGTGAAAGAGGCGTAAATAATCTTCTTTTATCTTAACTATATCATATAAAATTGCATGAACTATAAGGGACATTGTTTACATCTATCAATCAACTGCTGTACTATTCTAAGAACCTCATTGTTACGATACTTTGATGCGTGTATGCTTTGAATATTTTTTTTCTGAAAGTCAATGTGCGTATCACTTTCTGACATTGGTTCATGATCATTTATGAGCAGCACGTGATTGGTAAGTTATAAATTTATCTTTTTAAATTCTACTTTTTATGTTGTTTTACTTTAACAGTTGCATTATAAATAACGAGAGATATAATTATGTCGAAATACTTTATTTGTAGCAGTGTGGCTGTAGCGTTACAGACCACACTCGCGTTGCTGTGAACAAACCCCTATCTCATTTTCCATTACTTAGAACAACAACATCACCTGAGCTGTCGTTATCTTGACCGGCGTCATTATCTTCACTGTTCCACAATTCGCCTTCAATATTGTATCAAAATAAAACAATACTATTAAATGTGCCTTCTATTAACGTTTCACTAGCCGATGACAGTTAGTGTAATATGTGTGATCGTTTTACAGGTGTCGTGGGTTCGAAGACGTGATTGGCATATCATCAGTTCTGGTGTTTTCATGTACACTAACGATGAGAGATTTCAGGTAAGTTATGTTGAGTTAAAATAACAAAAACTTGATTTCCAACAAAAAACAATGTGTAACTATATACATATACAAAATAAAGTACCAGGATTACGTTGAATATAACATTACCAGTATCCCACAAGTAAGCAAAATAAAAAATATTTACGTCAAACATTTAAATACATTCAGATTAAAATATTATTGCGCACATCGTTACCGCGCGAAATAATGGTAACAATAGCATTTCCGCATTGAAATTAAATTTCGATTCTAAAGACAAAAAATAAACCAGAATCAAAATTTTAATTTCTCTTTTGCGCTCTGTCTCCAAACAGTTATCATTATCACATAGTAATTTGATTTGCTAATTGAGATGCATTTTCAGAGCATATCAGAATAATTTAAATTCTTTATACATTTTGTTTTCTTTTTACATTTAGGTTCTGCACAGCGAAGGTTCAGACGACTGGATATTGCAGATAAAATACGTACAGAAACGTGACAATGGAACTTATGAGTGTCAGGTATCTGGGCAACTTAGTTATCGTATTACTAACTCGTCTAATCCTATCCAACAAAAATACTATCCCGCTATCGTATAATATTTACTTAGCTTTAATAAAGATTATTTAAAATGTTTCAAATCAAATCGTAATTTACATTTATTTTTAATAATAAGATTAAATGAAATATAACAGGTTTCTGAGAGGAACCGACAAAAAATATAAATCAAATTAGATTAGACTTCAAAAATAAGAGTAATTTATAGATTTGAGGCGTCGCTCTTTTTTTGTTTCTTCAACAGTTTTATGGAAACGGCTAATCTGAATGGTATGATTGAAACTTTAAATCATTTTAATCGTTTTAAATTTATGTACACTTTTCTTTACATATACTAAATTATAACGTTTTTCAAAAATTGGGAGAAGTACGTTTATTAATATGTCCTCAACTGCTCTGCCCACTTTACACTATAATTTAAAGTGGGTAACAGGATATCTTAGGTTTACATTCACATTCGCTCTTAATGCTTCAAGTTTAATTATAATAAATAGAAGTAGGTTTAAGTAACATGAGAAGGTGTATGTATATTCGCTTTTGAACCTGCAACCTTTGATTAAGATTCTCACCATTAAGCCATGAACTTTAAGAATTAAACAGAACTGAACAGAATTCTTTAAGAATTAAACAGGGTTATCTAGCTCACACTTTCACTCGTGTAATTTGTTAATTTTTCACACAAACTTTGTCACTCCATTTTAACTTGTTCCCTGAGGATTTATAAAATCTTTTCTAAGCGAGCTCCCGCGATCTAAGAGAAACATAAGTGCCCCAAGTTTGCAACTTTAATAGTTCCAAAGATTTCGTGATGTCTGCGAATATCAGTGGACGGAAACAAATGGCATTTTTGGAAATTCTTGTCATTCTTGCTTCTTACTATAACAATAACAACGAATAGTTAATTAGAATATATCTAACAGGAGACTCGTTAAACACTTTTCTGTTATTATTTTGGAGAATACTATCTCAAAAGGTAATCTTCCAAATTAAAAAGTTAATTTCGATTTTTGGCATATAATAATGCTGAAATTTTAATATGTTTGTAATTTGATAGTTCTATATTTTTCCAATTTGACGCATAGTGATATCTTCTAGAAAATTGTGTGTGATAAACATTGATATATGATTGTTTGTATATATCAGTTAATATCAAAACATATGAATGTATCCTGATAAAATGGTACGTATGCCGTTATTCGACTACTATATGTCCTGTCGTTGTTCTTAAGACATCGTTCTTTAGCGATTAAGTTATTATCTCATCCAATATTTATTAGTCATTGTAGCTGTTGTGCGTTGGCACGCAATAATTTTTTTTAGAAATAAACAATTAATATGTACAGTCGGGGTAAGAAAAGGTTCGTCACCTTAAGATTTCGTGTGCTCATTATGAGTGATAATCTGCTTTACCGATCGAGAATGACATGTTGCATCGCAATGATTTGATGTTTAGATTCAAAAGGTACGAGTAGAGGTAAGAGTTAAAGACTTGACAAAGGAATGTATTTGAAAACTGACGAAGGTTTTCTTACACTGGCTGTACATTGTACGACCTACGTATTTCTAAACGCAGGTTTCAACGGGGTCAGGGACCCTGTCACGCCTGGTGCACCTACACATAGTGGTGCCCGAGGCGTTTATACTCGGTGCTGATGAGTACCATGTCGATGCAGGCTCCACGATCAATCTCGTCTGCATTATTGAAAAGGTTGGATTTATTATTCCTATTGATTTTGGTCATTTATTTTGCATATCTATGTCCCAATAGAGCAAAAGCCCCCTGAAAATTATCCAAACACGTGAGGAGATAATTAGAGCTAATTATTTTAATGCACTAATCCATCAGCTCATAGGATTAATACTCTGTAATAATCAAAACACTTATAAAAACATACAATACGCATAAAAAGCTAAATTTCTTGCGGCAGCAAACCGAAAAATGACCTTGAAATGCTCTCATCGTCTTCACGTATGAAGTAAGATTGATGTTTGAGACGTATTTATTTGTTCAGAGTCCAGTGCCACCACAGTACGTGTTCTGGTACCACAACGCGCGCATGATTAACTACGACGCGGCGCGCGGGGTGACGGTCGCGACCGCGCCGGGCGCGCGCACCCAATCCGCACTCGCGATCCGTTCCGCCGCGCCTGCGCACTCCGGGAACTACTCCTGTCGCGCCGCCAACACAGAGCCCGCACACATTTATGTATATGTCTCAGAAGGCAGTAAGTACCTGTAATATCTATCGTACAATAATTTTAACATATGTTAAAATTGTTATCTATATTGAAGTTTTCAAATATTTTTACTTTATTTATATGACATACGCACCTGTGTAAATATGTACAGTGTATAATACACTTAATCTCTAGGTGACCAGTGTTTTCTTTTTGTTAAAAATACTTCTTTAAACTGACATTTAAAATAACTTTGAGGGTCTCTGTTAAGATAGTCAGTGTAATTACTGTATATATATATATATATAAAAAAAAATAACATCTTAGTTCATAAAACCAGGCGCGCATTAAAATTAATGGTAACAATGGATAATAAAAATAAAGTTCTACATACATTAACGGCCAGTAGTCTGTACAAAAATATGTATTAAATAATTTATCATTTCCTCGAAACAGTCATATAAAGGTATAGTCATATCACATGGAGTTTTACGTACGAATGGAGATGGCAATCAGCAGTAGAATTCCGTATGAATTCACTTCGTTTCTCACTCATGAAATGTTGTTGACATACAAATTTCTAATTGTTATTGTCGATATCACATTGCAACTTCTCACGTACTTGTTCTGCAATGATATACGAGTTTCTTGTTGCAGAATAGCTACACTGGCAAAGAAATAGCTCTGGATGGTCTGAATATTAGGTAACTTTAAAACTGTCATCAATTGTTCTTTGGTGTGTACACAGGTGACAAGATGGCCGCCACTTTGAGCCGCAACGCCAGTAACGCCCAGAGCTACTGGCTAGTGCTCTTGATCACGTGCTCGTACGCTGTCCTGCGGAGTCACAGCTCGCTATAGTCGCGATAATACTGTCCATCCGAACGTATACTATACAAGAGATAACATTCCTTCAGATTATATAATTAAAACAACTAGATTTAATAATATTACATACTTTGAGTTAAAGAGATTTTTATATAAGACGAACATGTGGAAATGTTAGTGTAATTATAAAAATCTGGAAGTAAATTATATATAAGCGTGCAAGTAATGTTGAACAAGACGTTGTGAGAATATACATTTGTTTCCCAAACCACACATTCGTACGGACGGTTATATTTCAATTCTGGTATCTTTTAAAACTCTGCAAAATGTTTGCTTTATTTTATCGAAACAACCGTCGAAATACGTACGAAAAGTTTATTAAAACTGTTACAGTAATAAACGATTCGGAGTATATAAGGAGTAGCTGTGAATTTGAATACAGATTGTATTTGTGTATTGTAGAAATATTTAATTTTCCGAGTCTTACAAACATCCACTAAAATAAACTATATTTACGAGTTCGTGGAAAATAAATTTTGTCTATTGTTTCCGCGTAATACGTGTGACAATATTTTCACATGACGTTAACCAAAACACAAAAACTATTGTAATGTCAAAACTATTGTTGACATGATATGATGTAGATATCATTTTAGTATAACAAACATTACGGGAATTATTTGAACAAAGTAATTTGAAAAATGTAAATTTGTGTTCAAATATTTTAATGTATTTTATTTATTCCGATATATGAACAATTATAGATATTTATTAAGAATTAATTGCTCAAAGCAAATAAAATATATTGTATACTCTCATTAATTGTACAAAATTTTGATGATATAAATACATTTAATGAAGAATTGTAAAATTATACTTAGTTTTGTGATTCGTTTAATATTTCTCTACGCACCTCGTATGTATAAGAGACAGGACACACTTGCGCGTTCTAGCGCGCGCTCTTAGGGCCGCTGCACATCAGGCGAAAGGCAGTTCAAAGAAAACGCGCGAATTTTCCCATATTAGCGTGCAAAGTAACGCGCTAGCTCGCGTAATGCAAAGTTAACTGAAGGAAATTTACTTCAGAATCAATTTCCATATGTGTAATTCAATCGATTGTTAACAGTAAGAAATGTCTTGAATACTGCACTCAGCTAAGGATGTGCCAGTCCCAAAGACTTGAGTTGGAACTGGCCAGGTGCGTCGCCAGGTGCGTTCGGTCTCGAATAATGAAATGGCTCAAATGTTTTTTGTGTAAATAATATTAAATAATCTGCACTTGGTGACTGTAAAATATTAATATCTCAACGTTTGTAATCTAATACAGTTACGGAACTGAGTTCTAATGTAAGATAACATTCTCCCTTAGAATTAAATGATGATTCTGTTTATTACGGCTTTCATTTGCACACCTTCCCTTTTGAGCTTTTATGGACTGTGTTACTTTATACAGTGGTACTGATTTCAAAGGAATATTAAAATATTCTGAGAAAAGAGAAACTCAACGGCGTTTGAGTTTGATGAAAATATGTATTTTTAGTTAGAATCTTATAGAATGAGAGATACAGACTTACGGTATAATTATAAAAAAAACGACAAGCTCCATATTACTGCCAGATATAAAGCATCACCAGGTGTTGGCGAATTGGAGGCTCAATATTCCCATCGAGGGTTCCTTTGAGGGCACCATGGAAGAAAAGCAAAAAGAAACTTTCAAAACTTGATTGCAGCAAGTCTGTCCTTTTGATATCTTAAAATATATAAAGAAAAATTCAATGGCAGACACTTACTTCGGTTCCTTCTATATTTTATGTAACTTCAAACCTCCTAAAATAAAAAAAAATTAACGTTATCAATGTTTGTGAATCGATTAAAAAATTAAGTAAACATAATTCATAAGCTAAAGCAAAACTGAAACATACTGTCAGTTTGTCTAGGAGCGGCTCTGTCGGTATCGAGCCTGATATAATCGCTAATAATAAATGTTTCGTTGAAATGAAAGCCGTGAACATTAATTAATTATCGAGTAACGAGTGGCCTCGGCGCAACAGTGGCGCTAACTCTCCGGCGACCGCAGTGCAGTGGACGCGCTGGCGGTAATGAAAACTAAACAGGAACACTCAACCGTTTATTACACAGTTTGCTAGAAAACTCGATAAAACGGGCTTTAATTAAAACACTTTTTTATTAGTTCTGTTAACACGAGAGATATCGACAAATTGATAATACTCGGGGGATTCGAAGTTTTTATTGCCTTTTTTCCGATAAACGTTCAAGCTACAGTATCGAAAAATATTTTGTACGGCTTCACCAATTATTCTTCGTCGAACTTGTTCAAGCAAAACAACGAGTGCTGATACGTATAGCGTTCGTGTCTTTAACCTCTCGTGTACTCTGTTGTGTCGCTATGAAATAAAATCGGAGACGAGAACAGTGTCAACTATATAGTGTTACTTGCGATACGCGAAGTTTAACACAATTAAGGTAAGTTTTATCGCGTCGAGCACACGAACGCTCTTCGGAAAGCTTGCTGTTTATTATTGCATTCACAGGCAGCGTTGGAACCGAGAAATGAAAACTGATGCTAGTTTTTGATTACTGTGGCCAGTTTTCACTTTTATATATGTAATATTTAAAAAAAATCCGTTTGTATACTAATAAATGTTGTAAAAAAATTAGAAAAAAAATAAATGAATATAAAATAAATATAATTAACATGCAATAAATATAACAACAACAACAACAACAGCCTGTAAATTCCCACTACTGGGCTAAAGGCCTCCTCTCCCTTTAAGGAGAAGGTTTTGGAACATATTCCACCATATTCCGCTGTTCCAATGCGGGTTTGTTGAATGCACATGTGGCAGAATTTCTATGAAATTTGTCACATGCAGATTTTCTCACGATGTTTTCCTTCATCCCTGAGCACGAGATGAATTATAAAGACAAATTAAGCACATGAAACAGCGGTGCTTGCCTGGGTTTGAACCCGCAATCATCGGTTAAGATGCACGCGTTCTAACCACTGGGCCATCTCGACTCACAATAGATGGCCCAGTGGTTAGGATGGCTGTTGTATTGAGTCGAGATGGCAATAAATATAATGTTCCCTAAATCCCTCATACCAGCTCCTGAGATTAGCACTATAATATAGTACTATAATATAGTAGTACTTTATATAATAGTTTTAGAAGAATAACGTTGTCCGATATTGGAACGGTATGCAGGCAACCTGTAGTAGCTGTTAACTTGATTATTACTTTTTATTAACGCATGGCAATTTTCAAGTTTATCGGACATTTTGAAGATGGTAAAAATCAAGATTCGATATAGATCAAATTACTAAAAGCGTATTAAAAGACCAGTAGTTATCCGTAATGTATGTTTCCTCATATAAAGTAATGCAGTTATGGATAATTTTAAATGCAACAACTCTTATGGGAGGTCAGCGAACTGCAGGTGATATCATCGTGCCTCTGTGTGCTGTGTATACACAAGTGCACTCTCTATTATTAGTTTCTAACACAAAACTGTTTACATTAATTTAACTAAAGCAAACATTTACTATTGTGCAATAGGCGAAGGCTTAATTAAAATCACCTGTCCAACGCTCCGCCGACACGTATCACAGCGGAAGTTGCTCGTTTGCTCCTTCCTGCGCCGGACAATTAAGCAAAGAATGCCATCGATTTTCTCGCAATATATATTTCTAACCTGAAGCTTTTATTAATGAACATCGACGTTTATATATGATACTAGCATCCCGTTCTTCCTTCATGATCTTTTAATTCCAACCTCACAATATGGAGTTACATAAATGTTCATTTTTAAAAGCAAACGTACAAAGATATAATGTTGTATTTTGGGCAGGAACTTATATTGACATACAGTTTCATAACAATCGCACAAACAATGCGTATACCTGTGACGCATAAAAGAAACACAAAGGTAGCTTAATAACCTTTAATTTACGTACTTTTTACATCACTAATCTATAATGCCAATAATAAAATCGTGCCACTAAGAATTATTTATTACTGACTTACATTGTTATCCGGTTTGAAGAGCGAATGCACCAGTACGCAGTATATAAAACAAATCACTTCACCCAAGGTATACTGAATATGTGTTTTTAGGATTTTATCTCACTAGTCACTGTTGAGATGGTAGTTTGTTTGCTCACGAGTCTGCATCTTCACAGATGCAACACGTTTGCGCGTTATCGGGCAATACGTCCACACGACCGCAAACATTGCTGGAGCTCTGCAGCGCCGAGGGTAACTAACATTCTCCAAACAGTTTTGTAGTAAATATTAAATTAACAAAAACATCTCATATACATATATCTTTCATATTTAGTGCACATCATACACACCCGACTGGCTGTTATAAAATATATCTTGTTATAGTGTATATTAAACGAGAATGTGTTAATCAATAATTGTGTTAACTTGGTGGTAGGGCTTATTCAAGCCCGCCTGGGTAGGTACAATCGACTCACCAGATATTCTACCGCTAAACAACAGTACGCATAATTGTTGTGTTTCGGTTTGTAGACGATGTAAGGAATAGTTAATATTTCTTACAGCGTCATTGTCTATGGGTGATGTGATGGTGACCACTTACCATCAGGTGGGCCATATGCTCGTCCGCCAACCATAAAAGAAAAAAATCAGCTTAATATATACTGCTATGATCACAGAACAGCCCGATCTGTTATTAATAAACGCCTCGCATTATTTTCTTACAAGCTTCGTTAAAGCATCGAATATATCGAAAAGTAGGTAACAGCTTAAATTAAAAAGTGTGAGTATTCTTTTAGATTGGCTAAAAAGTTTAAGATATTCATTTTAATAAGGCTTAAATTGAGTGAATTTATAAGTTCAGATATCAAGAAGTTGGCGATAAAATTCTTGATTGAAGTAAGATAGTAATGAAATAATTCTGCACGATGTAAATCCAAGGTTAAAGTTCAAGGTAAATGTCCAATATACAACATAGGTAAACCTGGCTGTGCTGTGTCCTTGTACGCATTTGAATTTAACAAAAAAAGGCTAAGTTACTCCTTATTATAGCCGGAACTAACAGACAGACAGAATTTTGTTTTATAAATGTTATTTTGGCATACGCTTATGTACCGTGTGTATATATATATATATATATATATATATATATATATATATATATATATATATGCAATAAGTAAAAAAGGGTTATTGTAATATTACAAACAGATACTCCATTTTTATTATAGGTATGTATAGTGGAAATTATATCACGTGACTGCTACGTGAAATGAAATCTACAGAAGGACACTGACAACTGTATAATAAAAATATACACCAGTACTACTGAGGTTGCGTGTGCTTAGTTCGACCTTTAAATTTCGTGCGCGCCAGCAAATCAATGTGCGATAACAAGCGTGCATCGATTGTACCCACCAACCGGCATTCTTTCAGCGATTTTTTATACTTCTGAATCGTTTAATGAAAACTTCCGAAAACAATGTGTACGTAAATGCGAATGCAATTGCTGTTTTATTTGTCGCCGTAATAGAAGGTGCGATCCAAGCAGTTCATTGTAAGTGCCGACGAAGCATTTATAAGCGTGACACGAGCGCCTCGCTCAATTTGTTTTATAAATCTGGTCGTCACGCGCGCGTCGCGTGCTGTCCATATTATAGAAAACTAAAGCTCTAAACTCTGCAGTTTGTACTAATACATGACAAGTTTTTCCTCCTTTTCAAATCTTGAACAATGACCATATATATTAATATTTTAATGACCCGGAACCTTTTTATATCTATCAAATATTAATAATCCCTGTACTAGTTCGATATCCTGTGAATCATAAAGCGTGGATACAATTACATTCAAATTTCGTGGTATGTAATTTGGCTCTAAATTAAATTTCTGAAAAAAAAAATTAAACAGATTCTTGGTTTCATATCATCATTAAACGCCGGCGGTAACTTTAAAATAAATCTTTATCTTTTGCAGCTTATACCGATTAAAGTCTATAATGTCTATGAGTATTTGACTAACTACAGTAGTAATTAAATTTTCTCAAATCATTCACGACTGCCTTTTAAGTGATGTAATCCATTCATAAACTATTAACTTTGATTCTTGGATTTATACGAATAAATTATTTATTTTAAAATTATGATAAAGGACACATTTCACTTAAAACATTTTCTTCGACATCAGCTAGGGATTCATACATATATCTTTATATATATATATATATATATATATATATATATATATATATATATATATATATATATAAGTATATATATATATATATATATATATCGATTTAGGTACAGAATATAAACGGTACAGCTTTCTTCCTTGGTTTCTGCTCTATCCTTTCTAAGCATTGCTTGCTGATAGTAAAACTAAGACTATACCTAGTTATATATACATTAGTTGCATTGTAGGTCATGAAGCTTACTAATATAAAACATAGGGATAATATTACACACATTGCATTAAAATAAGTTCATTGATCATATTTATAACTTACTAACTAAAGAAAGTTCTGCATGCAATTAGTGTTTAAAAAACATCTCAAGTTACCTCTGCTTCGACTCAATCCAATGGACTCGGTAAAAGTACAAACGCAAACGTAGAATCATCAATTTATATTAATATGTCATAATGAATACTTTTATTTATCGTCTTTAATGCTCATGCCGTTATGATCTATATCGCGGGCTTATATTTTATATCAAAGAAAACATGGGGGTTCTCATGTATGAGCAGTAATGACGTCATGGGGTACGAGTGTGCCTGTGTGCCGCTGCGTCACTGTCACCTGCCGGTAATGATGTGCGCCGGCTGCATATCCTTTGATCGCGTTACTCTCATAGAAATTCATATCATGTTAATTAAACCGAGGTAAAAGTCAAACGTAATTAAGTTTACATACCTTAAATATTTTCATTGAAATTGCAATTTAATCCGAATTCATTTTAGATATTTTAAGTAAAAGCGTCAGTCTATTTTGATAATAAGCAAAAATACAGTAAAGGGTAAATGTTATGGATAATATGAAGGCCGGACTTTATTTTATTCATATCGATATGGATGATATATTCATATTTTATATATGGACAGTGACGACCATCACTATCCACCATAAGATGGCTCTCACGTGTCCACCTCCTATAAGTAGAATACCAACAAACAGAGTAACATAGTAAATATATAAAAAAATATCGTAACATTTTACGGAACTGGCTGAATGTAAAACATTCACTATTTAAAGGTAAACTTTTTTAAATAATTTAAATAAATTTGATGAGAATTTTAGTTCATATAATTTACATGAAATGATCCCTTAAATGTTGGAATCTCTTAAAATTAACTCAAAATAATCTGAATTATAATCTCCTCAGTTTTTAGGCTGGATCAACAAGTTCAACACGTGCTACGTACATATCACAGAACCCGTAATCACTTCGAGCTATGAAATGCTACGGAATGCTACAGCTTGCTACGTATTGCTACGGGTGCTACGAGTAGAATTTATCATACCACCAAATTACCGTATATTGATTAATTTAATTATATTAGCTCCGAGCATTCTCGTCAAGCAGAAAAGGAAGACTTTGCCCAGCAGTGGAGTACTTCCAGACAAATTATATAATACCTTTTTATACAAAGAATATCTAATATATATTTAATTTCTTTATTCAAGAGACGATAATTATGTTTCATACACTTTTCCGAGTCAACTAACATAACTAGCATAAAGAAAATAATGACGCATATTGGCAATATTGAAGTTCATTCGAACGATTTTTCAATACGCTAATGAACTAGCCGGCGATAATTAGAAATTAATTATTTTACACTTTATTAATATATAGCTAATGCAATTTGTAGTAACATCATGGAATCAAATGACAAAATATTATACAATATATAAACAATTCATTGGAACCATGCCAGCAAAATGTATTTATTAATGTATATCTAAATAAATTATACGAATATTTTTTGTGTTATATTTGATATTAACACGTGAATACGTCGCTAATGAACTTCAAAAGTTTTCAAATAAAACCACCGATCGGGAAACAGGACAAAGGGGCGATAAATAGGATTTGTGCGCCTTCAATACTTCATTATACGAACACAATATCAGATATATTATGTATGAACTGTTAATGTTGTAACATGAAGTTTTATTCATGATAATGATATATCATCAATGTAATTTTGCCTCTATACAATAGAATACAAGAATGTTCGATGATAGTTATGATGATGATAGATGCATTGGTCTTTATTGACTCTCTTTATTCCATGGGATGGCAATCCGAGCCGACTGGATTGATGAACAATAAGTCAAATTTTATACTTAACTAAACTTTATCTAAAATAAACAAATCGTGAGTCTGTCTCACATATAACGTACTCAACCTACCGTTACGACAAGGAAGAGTCAGCCTTTGCTTGGAAGCTGTGTAATATATTCACTTATTTATAAAGAGATATTCACTCTAATAAAATAATCTGATTATGTCACAATAAGATTACACATCGCTTAGTTAGAACACGGAATGAGATATTGTATTCACTCGGCGCCACGGGACGCCGTCCCGGGATTTATTGCGGGGCATTGGTTATATACGGCCGATGGTAAAGTGACCGACATCGGTACTGTACAGTGTTTTTGTTTGTGTGATATACGGCTAAACTTTGTGCTCTTTGGACTTTTTAAAACCTGTGATGTATTTTCTAATCACAATCAAATTTATCAAAGTGAAAATATTAAATGTAAACGGAACGCATGCACGCAAAAATTACATGTGATCATGTCCTCCAGGCCAGATTTGTCACGACAGTCTAACCATAAGAAAAGGGAGAGCATTTAAAAATGAAGTGCATTTTTGCTTCTATATCGTATATGCCTACCTATACCTACCTACCTATATACCTACGACGAGATTATTATTTATATTTTCATTTTGATTTTAAGTTTGATTTGATGATTGATATGATATATAAAAACGAGATATTTAAACAAATTTATAGCTATTTACTCACATATTATGTAGTATTAAAATAAACACACCAGTTCCATCAATTTTAATTGCCACATTAAAAATTCCAAAAGTGGTTTACTAATTTCATGTTGTTTATTTCATTTTTAAACAAGAACAAAAAGGTCAGTTGGTTTAATTAACATTCCCGTTCTCCGGCATCAAAGTCCAAACTCGCGTTAATTGTTACCACGAGGACATATCACATCAACTTCAAACGCCGGCTCGCGTTACGTAAAACATCTGAAACAAAACTTACATTTATACTTTTTTATTACCACAACTCATTTTAACATTGTCTAATGAGTAATACAAAGATTAATTTTATTTGCAAATACTGTTAAACCTTTTCTATAGTAGTAGTAACTTTGGTAGGTTATCCCGCTAAAACTTACCTGTTTGGGGAACTGGATATAAGGGCGTATGGTCAACAACATCCATGTGATTTAATAATATTCCATACGGTTGTAAATAAACCACTGTATTATATGTATCCCAAAATATAGATTGAACTGCTGCCTAAAAACAAAATACGCAGACATATAAAAAATAAAATCAAATAGAATAGATACACAATAACACTCAGAACACGTCTGTGAATATTTGATATTATTTATGAAAACAGCAATAAGTACATTTCGCTCTGAATACACACATTGGTGTGTGATTGGATAATAATTGAATAAAAAGTACGTGCTTTCAGCGACATTGCACGCGAATTAATTGTAATATCCCCGAGGTGCTATTTTTAAACAAGGAAACATAATTATTGATAGCTATCAACAAACTTAAAACCAATTTTGCATCGTTCAGGAACAGAAACGTTCAGTCAACTGACTCGGTAATTAACGCTTTATAATTGCCTTTCCGCTCACTCGCTTCATTTCGAAAAACAAAATTTTTAATTTACTGTAACAACATTTATATCAATCAATCAATGATAATCAATTTATTTGCTCAAACATATTATTGTGTGTAATTAAATGAAAGTAAAACATTCGGTATGACCGTGCCACGATTATTAATATTTATATGAAAATGATTAAAAATAAACATACTAATAAATTAATTGCATTTTAATTTATATTTTGGCAAATACATGTTTTTCATAATCAAAAATCGATCAAGGCGATCCATCGTTATCGCCATTATTGGAGTAAAATCGACAGCACAGAAGATATTATATGGGTAAGTTTATTCTCAGAATTCGACGGAATATAAATTCGACGACTGGGGAGTGTTCATACCTTTAGACCCCACCTTTACTTGCTTTTTGAAACACATGTGTTATCGCTGACAGTTGTCAAGCACAGAGCTGCTCCTGAGAATATCAATGCGGAAAAGCTCAAGATTATTGGGCAGATTTAGATTTAGGTCTAGAGCCTCAGCATAATCTCATTCATTTCATCCGTCTGCATTCATATATGCACTCCACTGAACCAACTACGTTCTATGTTTCTAATCAAATAATCGATGAAAATAGTAAGTACGCTAAATATAGTTTTATTTTGGTGTTTTAGTAGAATTGGAAAGTAAAATAACAGGAGCCATAGAAGTCCATTGTAACTTGCACTGTGGGGTTACATTGGCAATTTAATCTAAACTATAAAATTTGAAACCTTCTTTAGTTTTTGTCAAAATGCCTCGAACATTCAAGTCAACATTAGCTGAACTAGCTTCACGCTCAACAATTTCTCAGATAAAACACTTCATTTAATTTTAATGTTATATGAAGCGAAATTTTAAGTGATCTGACGAGTGGCAAATAAAGCACTGCAACCATGTGAGAAATACATATTACATCGCAAGTTTCTGATCATACCGTGAGGTTGAGTTAAGACGACTTCATTTGTATTCGAAGAATCTTTAACTATATGAACTTCTTCTATTGTATAATCTGTACTTCCAGTTACAGAATTAACTGAATCTTTGGACGCATAGGTATATAAATAATTAATAAAACTTTGACCAATATAATATAAATTGCAAGAAACATCGTCGCCTTTGTAAAGGTCGAGTTTGAATATTTTATTTTAAAACGATGAAATATGAAAAATATATGCATAAGAAAAACTAATTTGAATACATTATTCGAGTCGTACGTCTGCTCGGTTTTGCTATTGAGAAATAAATACGAAGCGCGTGTGATAAAAAATGCTAACTCGATTGTAAAGAAAAATCTATATATTTTTTGATACATAGATATTTTTCATTTCATATATTTAATTTTCCCAAGCAAAGTTCGGATAGCTTTTAACAACGAAATTAAGTTTTTATTTACTACACGTAAATTATACCTAGGTATATCTGACACGTTATACGCATCTAATGCGAATAGATTTTTATATGGAGGCAATCAAAAAGTATGAATAACGAAACGCGTTTCACTTTGCAAACATTCAAATTAGTTTCCAGTAAAAGGATGTTCGCAGTGTAAAGTATTAAATCCAGTCCGAGCAATTTTTGCGATTAAATGTCTTATCTAAAGCCGAGGAAAACAAAAGATATTTATTTCGCAGCTGTTCAAACTTCTCGTGGCTTTTAACAGTAAGTGTCCATTACGCGGGACTAATGGACGCAATGGAGTAACCGAAATTATATTCCAAAGAATTAAAATCGTATTAAATAACATTAAAATCCCTGCGGACTTTAAAAATGTTATCGTCACGGAACCATTGACAGAATATGTAATTGAAATTTATTAAAATGATTCATACAATTAATAAAATTGAAAAATAGTTTCGTTTAGTAAATACTATAGTACAACAGCCTGCCAACAGCCTGCTAACAGCCTGTGAATTTCCCACTGCTGGGCTAAGGCCTCCTCTCCCACTAAGGAGAGGGCTTGAAACATATTCCAACACTCTGCTCCAATTCGGGTTTGTGGAATGCACATGTGTCAGAATTTCGATGAAATTAGACACATGAAGGTTTCCTCACGATGTTTTCCTTCACCGCCGCGTACGAGATGAATTAGAAACACTAATTAAGCTCATGAATATTCAGTGGTGCTTGCCTGGGTTTAAACTCGAAGTCATCGAAGAAGATGCACGCGTTCTAACCACTGGGCCATCTCAGCTCATATCAATATGATATTATTATTTTAATAATATATATCGACAGCACATGTGCCAAATAAGCACAAGGGAATAGGGAGAGGCGGCGGAGGGGGCTCACGATATATAAAATCAAAATATACTTTATTCAAGTAGGCTTTCACGAGCACTTTCGATCGAATACGAGCCGGTCTTATCGGCGCGCCAAAAGGTTTGCAGTGAAAATAGAATATGGAATAATGTAATCAAAAGATTGAATGACTTATTTCGACGTTTATAATTTATACTTAGCTTAAACTAAAATAAATTTGTCTTTACTCCGGTATAAACTAAGTACATAAAGCGCTGTGATCTAAGTGAAGCCACTTTTTAAAGCATTAGTTTCGTCGCAAATATAATCTAAGTCGCAGCGCTGTTAGTGCTTCACATGTTTATTTCGTTCGAGTTTAACGAAATTACGTGTGAAGAATATTACCTCGGCAACAGACTCTTATTGTAACATGCTTTAAATTCCAATTTATGTAGAGAGCAATTAGACGTTCAATATGAGACTTTGTAAGTAAATCAAAAATTTATTTATTTCTTAAATTTTATATCTCAGGTTTTATTCCAAGTTGAATATTACTCTTGTGGTTCTATATCCATTATCTTTTGTATCGGCTTTCTTTTTCCTATTTCTAAGTAGTACATATATACATAATATAAAGAGCTGAGATGGCCCAGTGGTTAGAACGCGTGCATCTTAACCGATGATTGCGGGTTCAAACCCAAGCACCGCTGATTCATGTGCTTAATTTGTCTTTATAATTCATCTCGTGCTCAGCGGTGAAGGAAAACATCGTGAGGAAACCTGCATGTGACAAATTTCATAGAAATTCTGCCACATGTGTATTCCACCAACCCGCATTGGAACAGCGTGGTGGAATATGGTCCAAACCTTCTCCTCAAAGGGAAAGGAGGCCTTTAGCCCAGCAGTGGGAATTTACAGGCTATTGTTGTTGTTGTATATAGTATAAATATTAAAAAAATAGAGCATATGCCCCTTGTGCCCTTGTGTTAAAGATGGTAACGCGAGCTGCGTTGCCGTCTGCGTTCTCCTCTTCGTGGATACCAACCGGTTTTCTAAATCGTTTCGTCATTTACGCATCCATCAAACATAAACGTATTGAGCAATTTCAGTAATACAATTTAACATCAGTACATTTTGTCCTTAATTGGATCAGCTTGCTGGAACAGCTCCAAAAATATAATTATACATTAATAAAGTAAAGACATTTTTTTATAAAAATAAGTAAACAAAATATTATTACGAATTAAGTTGTATTAAATTAATATAGATGGCTACTAGGTGAGGCACAATAGCACATCATCAAAATGTAATTATGTGTGTATTGCAATTCCTCCGAATAGGATAAGAGAGCATGTATGGGGTCGTTTGGACGGCGAGATATTTAAGTGACATAAATCAATCATGCGTTGAAAAGGTCGCATCGATCAAAAAGCTTCAGATAAACAGCGACGTACGCGTGATACGAACACACATATTCGTTTTATATTTACGTTAAATTACTGCGACAAGAGTCACCGCGAAACAAATTATATGTTGAAATTCAGCACAAGAAAATTCAAAAGTACTTGTTCGAGTTAAAGAACACAATCTTCGATTAAGATAACACATAGAGTAATAGTTTAATTATTAATAATACGTAGGTATTATATTAAAAGGTCGTTTAAGGTCTCTTATATAATATAACAAGTAAATGAAATCTAAACACTTTCCTTTCTCGTTGTATTAAATTATACGCTCATTATATAAACAGTTTTGTTTCTATGCTTTACGAATAATGTAGTAATAATGAGGAGCTTTAGACGCCGTTGTGTTCGCGTAGACGTTTAAGAACCTTACAAATACAGTCTTCATTTACAAAAAGTATACTCTTTTATATTTAAATAAAATAAAATATTTCAACTATATTTGCGCAGAAAGGGGCATATATAGATTATTTAAACCGAAAAGCATGCGTGTATCCAAGAGTGAACCACGTCAGGCAAAATTAAAATATAGCATGAAACATTATCATCTTCTAATTCAAATTAAATTAGAATATCTTCAAAAGATCAAAATTAATTACGTAACACAAATTCAAGCGAACCGAGTCTGAAAATAAATAATGATGCTAAGGTGCAGTTATTAATTTGAGATATCTCAACGATCGTTCTTTTCAATAAAACTCGCTCAGATCAAAAGAGTAACTGTTAAAAATTAAAAGCGTTGATGGTAAAAGAAAAACTCTTTTCCTTGTTACTGGCTGTGTCGGCAACTTTAAAGTGAGATAAGCCCTTTCATTAACGATGAGATCAAAGAGGCGTTCGGAATAATCGATGTCCGTAGAATATCTTCTTATTGCGAATTTGCATAACTTCTTGGTAATCGAAATATTAGTTCAAAGCGTAAGATATAGTTTGGTTAAATACACAGCATGCTTATCAGTACTATAAGATCGTAATGTTTAAATTATCTATACTAATATTGTAAATGCGAAATTATCTATTTATCTTTTGTGGCTCTTTCACGAAGAGTCGAGATGGCCCAGTAGTTAGAACGCGTGCATCTTAACCGACGATTGCGGGTTCAAACCCAGGCAAGCACCGCTGATTCATGTGCTTAATTTGTCTTTATAATTCATCTCGTGCTCAGCGGTGAAGGAAAATATCGTGAGGAAACCTGCATGTAACAAATTTCATAGAAACTCTGCTACATGTGTATTCCACCAACCCGCATTGGAACAGCGTGGTGGAATATGTTTCAAACCTTCTCCTCAAAGAGAGAGGAGCCCAGCAGTGGGAATTTACAGGCTGTTGTTGTTGTTGTTTTTTGCTCTTTCACGACCTAACTATAGAATCGAATTTATTTAAATTAATACGAAGCAAGCTGTAGATACTGAAGGATATATACGGGCTTAACTTTTTATAATTAATGCTTCACCACCGACGCTAAAATCGAGTGAAGCCACATGCGAAAACTAGTATGCGATAAACACATGAACTTCTATACTCTTGCTACTCTTTGTAAGCAAAGCGATACGATTTGTGCAACATATTGTAGTTTTACCTTTATTCACGCGCTAACAACGACTGCACGGAGTGTCAAATCAACCGGATAAAAGACGTGGAATGCATCGAGTACGAACAAAGCATACATATTTTTTTAAATAAATAAATATTCGACAACATCACATAGATTACTCTGATCCCAATGTAAGTAGATAAAGCACTTGTGTTAGAGTAAATCAGAAGTAACGACCCAAGACAGCATAGAAAACTAATGAACTTTTATACATCGACTTGGCCAGGAATCGAACCCGGGAACTCGGAGTGGTGTACCCATGAAAACACACTACTCGACCACAGAGTTCGTTAAGTACATAATTTTATTTAGAAATGGAGTACGGAATGTTTTATTAAAAGTTATTGCCTCTAAAAGTAATCTATATATAACAGAGTTTATTTCTTAATTTTAAATATATTATACTGACCTTACTTGTATTGAAGTTCGTGTGAGTTTCATATGAAACGCAATTTTATAACGAACATTGTAACCCGTAACATTTTCCGATATAAAAGACTCGAGTAAATTTATTCAATTAAAATTTAATATTATGAAAAGTTTTATTAACAGCTGTGATGGGGTTTATTATTTATTTAACTTTATGCGGGATGGTGTTGTAGTTAATCTGTTATAATCTTAGTTGAACGAATTATAACATAAATTAATAGATTATTTTTATTATAATTATTTTAATAATAAAAATAATAAGTGTTCCGATTAGAAAATTATCTATTTCCATATATATCTTAAACTTAAATCTAAACTATTACTAGTTAAATTTTATTAATGTTTCTTATTGCAGTATTATTATTAACTAGCTGTGCCCGCGACCTTGTACGCGTTTGAATTTAACAAAAAAGATACATTATTGTAGCCTAATTTACTCTCTTTTATATCAGTCATCTGCCAGTGAAAGTCGCATCAAAATCGGAGATTAGCCGGAACAAACAGACAGACAGACAGACAAAAATTGTAAAAAATCTTAAAATCAATCTTATTTTGGTATATGTACCGTATATATAAATACATATGAATTGAGTAGAAAAGAGCTATTTTAATATTACAAACATACACACCAATTTTATTATATGTATAGATATGGTTGATTGTAGAAAAAAATTGACGAAAAATAGTTATTATAAATTATTAAAATCGTCAACGTGAAATATTCCAGCGCTATACACATGGACAATAAACAGAATTGTATTCCTGATCTCAATTGTTATTGTATGTCGTGATATTTACTGTTTATTATAAATATAGATCTCTTTTCCATTTCCTTATTGCCGTTATGTGAATTGTTATTGGCCATACATAAATGTTTATGCGAGGGGCATGCCTAAATTCGAATTGTCTCGTAACGATATTGTACAGTAGATGAAGGTCAACGTACTAGAGGCGAGCGGGTACGAGCTAATGAATTTATCAATGACCGCCCCCAGACGCGCGTAATTACATACGTGATTCAATATATTGGCTTTACATAGTCGCCGCTATTCATAGCTCTGCTCCCTAACAAAGCACCTCACAATACATTTTCTTATTTGTGTATATAATAGCCATGGGCAGAAATGGCCCAGTTGTTAGAACGCGTGCATCTTAACCGGTGACTGCGGGTTCAAAACTGAATATTCATGTACTTCATTCGTGTTTTTAATTCATCTCGTGCTCGGCGGTGAAGGAAAATCGTGAGGAAATGGGCATGTGTCTAATTTTATAGAAATTCTGCCACATGTGCATTGCAACCCTCTTCTCTTCAAAGAGAGAGGAGGCCATAGCCCAAGCAGTGGGAAATTTACAGCCTGTTGTTGTTGTTTGTATATAATATATAATATGATGGATGCCAATATAATTAATGCCAATATAAATCATGAAATGATAAGGTAATAAAAATTTCGATAGGTTGTCAAAACTTTACGCACTAGAAAGTATTCTTGATAAAAAACTTTCATTCATAACCGTTACAGATGGAACGATCGCTTTAAAGCTCTCGAAGCGAAAGGCGATCGATGTGTTATTCTGTAGAATTGCTACCGATAGCGCTACAATACAAATAACACTTACCTGTGTCGTCGAATTTTAAAATTGAACATTTTTCAACGCTTTCTGAGAAACTTTTGTGCAAGGGATATACATTGTCCCACGAACGAATTACTTACTTTGTAAAGTCGAGTAACAGAGGTAACAAGCTTATGTTATTCTTTGAAGTATAAGCGTAACTATTTCTGGGAAAATCTTTTGTGATCTTAAACACATCCATCAAATAAATCCTTAATATAATATATGCTTAGAATATAGATAGTGAATAGTCTGTCATAAATCTCTATTCTCAGACCGAATAAAGGAAGGAAACCCTACCGCCTAATACTTACTCAGGAATGCTTCATAATTTCCTGCCTCTTGTAATACGATTTTCCTAATTTAGGAAACTGATTATTTGGAACCTGCACCCAGCATGTCTTTGGTCCAATTAAGTTCAGAAATTAATTGGAATTAGGACATATAATACTAGCTGTGCCCTCGTCTTTGTGCGCGTTTGATTTTATCAAAAAAGGTATATTTTAGCCAGTGAAAGTCCCATCAAAATCGATCCAGCCGTTCCAGCCATTAGCCGGGACAAACATACAGAAAAAATCTTATTTTGGTATAGGTACCGTGTATATATTAAAAATGTTTAGTAAAATCGGTAATTTTAATATTACAAATAGACATTTTATTGTATGTATATAATTAATGTCAAACAACCTATCTCGTATCGTTATACAATAGATAGATAGGTGGTAATCTTATATTCTACTGCATAGCAGCAATACCTAATCTAGCTGTGTTCCGATTAGAAGAAGTGACCAGTGTAACTACAGGCACAAGGTATAACATATAGTTCACGAGGTCGCTGGCGCATTGGCATTATAAGGAATGAGTATTAGTGCCCACTTATATCAAATTAAATCAAAATATGCTTTATTCAAATAGGCTTTTACAAGCACTTTTGAATCGTCTTTTAACAACTATATTAAGTGAAGCTACGAACGGTTCGGATAGTATATTCCACCGAAAAGAACCAGCAAGAAACTCTGCATTTACTCTTTTATAAATACAGTCATGTTAGTTAGTGTACCATAAGACCCAATTATCCGTTAACCTACATTTGTAAATTGCAAGAACTTTTTTATTTATTTTTCATTGCGCCAATAAATTACATAAGGATTGACAAGTTTCATTTACAAGAGTTGCATGATCACGGTTGTTTTTCCGCATCACAAATATTACATTATTAACGAATATTTGATCCAGACGAGACTCAAATTTATACAGCAGCGGAAAATTGAGATGATTAAAATGCAAGTAGCTTTTAAAATATTTTTAATTTTCATATATCTAAACTGCTTTTGTGAAACAAATATACTTAAGATATTTTCTGACAGCCTTGCTATATTTGCTGAAAACGCGTGCATCTTAACCAATGACTTCGGGTTCAAACCCAGGGAAGCACCACTATACATATACATGTGCTTAATTTGTGTTTATAATTCGTCTCGTGCTCGGCGGTGGAGGAAAGCATCGAGAAGAAGCCTGCATGTGTTTTCTATTTCTTTGATATTCTGCCAAATGTGGATTGCACCAACCCAAATTGGAACAGCGTGGTGGAATATGATCCAAACCCTCTCTTTAATGGGAGAGGAGGCCTTAGGCCAGCATTGGGAAATTTACAGGCTGTTACTTTAATTTCCTATATTGAAGAAGAAATTAATTATAAATAATTTAATCCTATATGCATGTTTTGTGTTGATCTGCGTATTTAAAAATCGCATTAACAAGGCGCTTATTACTTGTATAGTATAGGTTTTGCTTTTGCGACGACAGTAAAGTTAGGGGTCAGATTGAAACCGTACATGCTAGCGTCACTATGTGGCGTGTAATATACGAGTAGCTTTAAGCTAAATTGAGGACAACTTAGAACTAAGTACGAACTGCGTAGTAGTGTAACGTATATAGTGGCGGATTTACCGAAAGGCTAAGTAGGCTGGAGCCTAGAGCGGCAGATTTAGAAGGGCGGCAAATTTAGCTCAAATTTGTTATTATCTTACAGAAATAAAAAAAATATAATTATATGTATACACATTACGTCCGTAATCCGTATACTCGTCACTACATAGCGGGTTGGAAAATTAATCTAGTAACTGACTGAAATATCACCTAGTTTAAAATCATACTAATAACGGGAAAAAACCAATGTAAAGAGGACGATAGAAACAAATCGTTGCAAAAAAACTGTAGAGGCGGCAAAAATTGAATAGCCTACTAGTAAGCCTACTAGCGGCAGATTTGTAAATCCGTCACTGAACGTATAGTATCATTATTTCACATTTTCCTTTATATAGATGTTGTTTTTAGTACGTTTGTTATTTATCATATAACGAAAAAAAGCTATGTAACCTATTTTACCCTAGTAAATATGTTATTGTTGAAACTATGGTTCTTCAATCTAATATTTAGGTGAAACGATTACACAGTGAGTGACATTGGGAGATATTACATATTTGTATAGAATAGAAAAATAATTATTTTAGAATGTATGTATGAGGATTTAGGCAACGAAATAAGTTAAAAAGCAACTTATCAAAATCATTCTAAACAAAGCTGTATATTGAGAGATTATTATTAGACCATATTATCTATACATATAATGAAATTGGAGTGTCTCTCTGCAATATGAAAATAGACCTTTATTACTCAATACATAAACTCGTATAATATGTACGATTACACTGTACTTATACCAAAATAACTATTTCACACTTTTTTGTTGGTCTGTCTGTCTATCTATTTGTTCCCGCTAATCTCTGGAACGGCTGGATCGATTTTGACGGGACTCGCAATGACAGATAACTGATATAATAAGGAGTAACTTAGGCTTCAATAATATTTATTTTATGTTAACTTCAAACGCGTACAAGGTCGCGGGTACAGCTATTTTTCAATATTATTTTACCACAATTTTCTGTTATTCTAAAGCTAATACAACACATATATGGTAAAGATGATACAATTATTTTGAGTCTAATTATTGACGGTAAGATCGAGCCGTAAGTCACAGCTCGATTTATCCGAGGTTCCGGAAACGAACAGTGCACGCGTCAAACTAGATAACTGGATAATATCTGATGTGAAACTTGTCACGGCAGGCGTGCGGGCGTCGCTCGAGTCGGTAACGAGTTCATGTTATATCATTAAATATACATCTGTAATCTATTCTAATATTATAAATGCGAACGTAACTCTGTCTGTTATCTCTGCACGTTAAAATTGCTGAACTAGATTAGATCAAATTTCCTTTAATTTACTCCTCAAGGAGTGAATGACAATGGAGGGTGACGGTTCGTAGGTAATTTTTTTTCAAGCTATTGTAAATACGAGTACATTTTGCGTCAACTGACAAGTACAGTTCAGCGAGTGTTGAGACAGAGATAGAACTATGAATACGTTACGATTTTTATTTTTTTGAGCAAGCCAATTATATGAATTTATGGTATTCATATAAACTTCTTAAATTAAGTTTAAATCTTGTTTTAGAGTGGCGACAACAACAGCCAAAGTGCGAACGAAAACTTCGATTTTTACATGGTGCGCAATGACACATTTCACGGTACCATATTATGTATGTATTGCTCTTCCTCAAACAGTAATACATTCACGATAAAATTTATTAAATCATATTTTCAAAGAAAATAATCAATCTTTTGAACATAACCTTTTTCGCAGTGCTTAACACGACCATCACTGAACGCTCCTTGATTCTATTGCTTAGCTTCATAAAATATAATACAAATATGTATAAAATAAAACCTGTGACTGAGCGGTTGAGGAATATACGTCACGTGAGAGGATTTGATCCGACGCGTGAAGAGCGCGATAATGTAACTACAGAACCACGAGCGAACTAACAATCTTCAATAAATATTCGCGCGTTATAACTGTATCATCTCTTTGTGTTATCAAAACAGCAATGGTTATCTCCCTTACACAGTTACTATAAATCGCATTCAAAAGGCCTTACTTTAAGAATAACTTTTGCTTTTGCCATGACAGTAAAGTAAGGGATCAGAATGAAGCCGTAGCGTCACTGTGGGGTCTGTATTGCACATTTAACTTAAGTTGAGGAGAACTCAGAACAAAGGAACTGCGTGGTGTTGTAACGTATAATATCATAATTTAACTTAAATAAAAATAAGGAAAAATTTCTTTTCTCTATATAGATGTTGTTGTTGGAATGTTTCTCAGCTATCTTTAATAAAATAAAAACAACAATTATTATACCCTATATTCTCGTAATAAATATATCTTTTCTGTCAAGTCAACAGTTTGTAAATTTGATTCAATAAGTAGTCAAGTCATTGAGATTATATTAAATGATTATTTAATGTGTGGCATTGAAATATAGTTCAAACAGAATAAAACTACAAGCAACATGTATAAATTAACGTAATAATGTAGAGTCGATGTCTTATCCTCCCCTCCCCAACAGAGATATATATTATATTTCACTCTATATGTATACATTAACACTGACACCGTAAGAAATTTTAACCATTCCTCATAACCAACGCGCCGCAAACCTCGGGAAATAAGATATTGTGTCCCATGTGCCTGCAGTTACACTGGAGCCAATCCTACTCCACCATACCATAAAGCAATATGCGTTGTATCCAATAGGGATAAAACAAAATATCAAATAATCTTATCGATACCGAAATATCTTTGAAAACAAACTCGACTGAAGACAGATTCCCTCGAGATAAAGCGAAAATAATCCGCAGTTTCAGCGACAGGTGATCGGCGTTGAATGGAAGTCACATCGGCGCGAGGGACCAGACGCTGACAGATGTTATTTTCTTTTACAAATAATTCAATGAATAAAACTCAAGTTTAGATTTCTTAGCCGAGATGTATATGTTATGATTTACATATGTTCTTAGCTCAGTGGTTAGATACATTTTGAAAATGTTTTTAATCACGAACATTTGTATCTAATTTATTTTTAAACACAAATAAGGCACGAATAAAATTCTATGACATGATCCAATAACTCGCGTTCTAACAATTAATAATAATAATAATGAATGTACTGGGGACGAATCCTCCGAAATAAATAGCTTAGAGCTAAAATATAAAAAATATCGTTTTAATTACAACATTACATTTTTTTAATTGCATAACGTAATTAATACAACCAATTTTAACAAAGAAGTATCGCTGGATTCGTAAATTTATTGAAACCAATACATCACATCACTAATGATTTATTAGTTTGGTAAAATCCTAAACAACAATTATTACCGCGAAAGAGTTATAATTTTATTGACATCGACTTTATTTGTATCCATAATATAAGTGAACATAATACAAGTATATTATAAAACATTATTAATAACTGATACAATCCCGGTTTCAACTTATTATGTTAAATGTATCAATTCATTAATATCCTGGAATTGTGAGTTGAATCACCAAGAACCAATCAGGACTCCAACAGTGAATAAAATCAGATGCGTAGCTATGATATACATATATAAATATCGCACCAGTGTAATGCGTACTGGGTCACCGTCTCGCCTAAGCCAGAGGTTGACCTCCCGGACGCGGAATAACAGATTTTTATCCATGAGAAGCAGCATCAAGCAGTCCAGATGGCGTTGTGGACGTAACGTAGAGATTCGGCTTGGAGAATCGTAGTCCTTCTGTGAGATCTACAATGAGAAGGTAATGACAAAACTCACCAGCGAGATATTTTTAAATTATAAATGCATTCATTGTACATTCTGCGCAGTGAAAACGTGGCGCTCTAGATTTTCAAATAAATTCCTGTCGCGTTGAGCTTAGTTGTAAGTCGGTAGTTTTAAAAATATCGCGATTTTATAAGCAATGTAATCAGCATGCCGCGCACACAGTGCTGTAGGTATTTATGTAAATTTAACGCTTTGTTATAAAAGACTAACCGACGTATGCATTTAAATGTACGAATAGAACTCCGCTCTGTAAGTTGCTGCTTTTCGTGCCACTTTTTATGACGTTGAAGAAGGAAGCTTATCCCAATAACACATGACAACACTAGAATGTGCAACTGTTTTTAGTTAACATTTTCTTTTACTTTTATGGTTTTCGTTAGAGTGGCGATATTCTTTATTGGCGCAAATAATTTCTTTCAACTGGGTTGCAACCTTACTAACTAAAACCCTAACGATGACTGTCGACGATTCTTATTAGGGAGACTGTGGAGTCATTTTACATACCTATCTACTGCTACAGCTCTAGTCCCGCGCTCTTATCAATAAAGATAGTCGGAACCACCAATTCTGGCAGTCTTCTTAGGGCTACCTGCAACAAAACACATGAAAAAATAGTAGATGAGAAATAGTAGCCAGGGTTTTAACTTATCTATACTTATATAATAAATGCAAAAATAATATGAATGGTTACGCTTACACGCCTATGCTACAGAAGCAAATTTTATGTTTTTTGTGAAGTAATCTTGAACTCATAGGAAAGACATAAGCTGTACTTTGTTACCTAAAACCTGCGACTGTGTATAGCACGCGAGCAAAGTCTTGGACAGAAATTATTTTGTTTATTGATTATCTCTTACTTTCTGTGCTCTAGGAGCAGCATCATGGCCGCCTGATAGAAAACATTCACCTTCTTCACTTTACATACCATTTTTATCTTGAGCAGTGAACGACTCAAATATATCTTGGATTATTTACTTCAAATTTATATTTATATATTTTCTTAGCTTCTTAAAAATGTATAAAAAGAAGGAAATTATTTAAAATCAATCGAAATAAAATGACCAGAAAGGACGCTGGAAATTCGTAGTCGAACATGAACGAATTCGTACTAAAGGTCGCTTTTTAAAATTCTCACAAAATTAACTAAAAATAAAAACCAATGAAAAAAAAAACTTACTTATTAAAGTGACATATTTAATACAAATTTAAAATAAAATTTAGAAACAGAAACAGTTCAATAGCTAAGTTATAAAAAAAGATATTTTGTAATATAGCCTAAATAAAGTATTAATAAGCGAATCCGAGAAACTCTCTATAACAGCGCACAGCACACACAGCATGTCCTACAATAAATATTGCAGGATTCTATCCTTAGTATTATCCTCACGAAAAAGTCTCTGAAAGGAAAGTTATTCTGGCATTTTTAAATTTGGACCGATAATTATTGTTTAAATATTGACAAATATCCAGCGTTTAATCGTTTTTATAAAACAAAAGAAAGAAAATAGATTTGAAATGATACTTTTTTTTAAATAAATTTTTGAAGTTGCATTTTGACAAATTTTGAAAAAAGCTAAAAAACGTGATAACTCAAAAATGGGTGACTTTTGGATCATGCATATGGGGGTTAAAATTAATGCAAATAGTCACCCCTATCACCTCTTAACGGATATACGTCGAGTTACCAATAACCCTGTATATTTGGAACAACGATATACATATGACCATATATTTTTCTTACAATCATTACTACAACGATCAAAGCCCATCCCAGTTACAGCAAACGAGAGAGAGCATATACAAAGTATTTTATTTTCAATAAAAGGCAAAGCACTTATCAAATAACGTGTTTAATATTTCACCGTACAAATAAATCAAGCTCAGTAGAGCCAGATTTACGAGTGTAGAGTAAACGAATGATCTGTGTCGTGATTCACTAGCCTTTGTCGGATTTGAACAAGCTCTCAAGAATACAGGTGACATTTCTGTTCTCATCCCTTTTTAAACGACACACGCGTCGAATTTTGGCAATTGTTTACAAGTCAAAGAAATTTCTCTCAAACATTAAAACTGCTTCATTGAAGGCAGCATTACTCTAAGTTATTATTATTGACTACTTGATGGTAGGGCTTTGTGCAAGCCCCTTTGGGTAGGTACCACTCACTCATCAGTTATTCTACCGCCAAACAACAGTACTCGGTATTGTTGTCTTCCGGTTTGAAGGGTGAGTGAGCCAGTGTAACTACAGGCACAAGGGACATAATATCTTAGTTCCCAAGGTTGGTGGCACATTGTTAATGTGAGGAATAGTTAATATTTCTTACAGCGTCATTGTCTATGGGTGACGGTGACCACTTACCATCAGGTGGACCAAATGCTCGTCCGCCTACCTATACCATAAAAATAAAAATTAAAAAAATTTACTAACTGCACACTGAGTTCGTGTGCGTTTGAATTAAACTGCAATTTTATATAATTATAAAATATAATTCTAACGCTAAAGTAGACTAAAAGAGTACAACAGCTTCCTACGAGTAAAAGTTCCGTTAAAAATCGATTTTTTTTTAAATATATCAAATAGATACTCTAATTTTATACGTATAGATAGCCAAAGAAACTTTATTGGGACGAATTATACAACTCGGGTGATGGCGAAGACTCAACTGCTCCATACATCAATCATCAATCCCCTTGATAACTGCAGATTTCTCTTAAGCAACCTATGCAAAACACCACACTATTTAAATTTGTACTTTAATTCACCTTTTCACGGCCGCAATAAACTATCAAAAATTTGACGACCTCCGTGGTCGAGTGGTGTGTACACCGGTTTTCATGGGTACGCCACTCCGAGGTCCCGGGTTCGATTCCCGGCCGAGTCAATGTAGATTATCATTACTTTTTTTCCTGTGGCAACACTTACTAAATGTCATAAAAAAACTTCTCTCAATAAATTAAAATTATTTTATATTTTAAATGACATTACGCAGGTAACGAACTCAATTTTGAAAAGTTTTCTTGTTCGACTTCTTATTATCCCTTTAACTCGCTTTAGAAACCCATTTTAAAATCTTTACATACTAAATATTATTAACTGATTGATCACACTGCTTACTTTTATATTATTTGTTCATACAACTTCTATTTTTTTTTAATCAAACATGATGACTCGTAGTATCAAGCACGTCAGGCGGAGGAACAACTCCAGCTGACGCTCCAGGAACTAAAGGCATCCAGGATACAGTGTGATTTACTACTAAAAGAAAGGGATGAAAACAAACAAGAATTCTTGCAAATTCTTAATAGAAACAATAATCTAAAAACTGAGCTTTCTCAGTTACATTTGAAATACTTAGATATAGAAGAACAAAGAAATAATCTGCAACAAATAGTCAGTGGGTTTGATAATTGCAGAGATGTGTATGAGCAAGCCCTCATGCTCACCAATGAGTTAAAAATTAAATTACATAAGGCCCAACTATATATTTCTGAATTGGAAGATAATAGCTTAAACCTAAAGGCCTCTCAAACCCAGTGTCTATTTGATGAACTGGTGGGAAATGCAGCCTCTTTAGTGCCCCCAATCACCAATACCAATGACATCACAACAAATTGATTTGACTGGTGATGACTCCGGCTCTTCCAGTCTAATATTAGGTAAAAATAAATTAAAGAAATATGTTAAAATTAATAAGTATATTAAAAAAACTCAAAAATTAATAAAATCAAGAAATAATTGCTTAAATTATGAAAAAATTTATAAAGAAAGAAACACACTCAGACTAAAAATTATTGAATATTCTAAGAATGTTAAAGTAATGAGACAAGGTTATGAGGCTGACGTGAATGCTCTTCAGGCTGAGATAACATATTTATATATAATCTCTTTAGATATAATTTCAAAATAATATGAAATGTCTCAAAAAGAAATATCTAGTCATATTGCTGCCGTGAACAATTTTCTAGACTTGAGTAAATACAATTCTGAGCGCTTTGACTCTCTTATAAAAAACTATACTTGTGATTGTCAGGGCCGTTCAGTCTTTGGGGATGGTTCGGAGCTGCTCAATGATGCAGTGTCCTTGTCTCAGTCAACAGCTCATGACAGCGCCATACCCAACATAACACATCATGTTCCCACCAAAAAATGTACTAAAATCTATAGTGATGAATTGGGAAGAAACATGGGTGTTTGGCTCAATGACATGTGTAAGGGACAATCAGTATCAAATTATTGTATGCCGGGTGCAAGTTATTCCCATATTATGAATAGTATTTTGAATAGTACTCATTGTCCCAATACTACACTAATTATATTAGTTGGGAGAAGGGGAAATGTAAACAAAAAAATTCTTGAAAATTATTATTCTAAATTATCAAATTTAAATGTGGATATAATGTTCACATTTCCTTATATTAAAGATGTGCCAAAAATTCTATTAGATTTAAATTAAATAATATGTTACATATCATGTCAAATACTTATTATGTAACAAAAAATGATATATGTAATAAAATAAAACTAATTGACATTAATAACATAATTAATTATGATTCTTGTTTATTGACATGTGATAGGTGTCACCTATCTAATTTTTATAAGAGACAGATAGCTAGTATGCTATCATATTTTATTATTAAAAAATCAACCAATGGTTTGGTTGACCAGACAACTGCTTCTATTGAGCAGTATAATAATAACAATTTAAGACCATATATTTTGGAATATGTTCCAAGTAATTTAAATTAAGTTCTAAGACAATAGAGGTAGTCTCTGGCAACGATAATAATTCTAACTATAATTGTGAAAAAATAGTTACTATAGAAGCCAATAAAAATAATAAGAAAGTAAATAACAAAAAAATTGTAAATCTGGTGCACCAAAATATTCAAGGAATGTTAGGGAAAGACTTAGAAATTGAATTATTTTTGACCTGTAATGGCATTGATATTTTGTGTAGTTGAACATTGGCTTCTAAATTATCAGGTTATGTTTAACTTTAGTGGGCACCAGATTGCTAGTCTGTTCAGTAGAAATAAAGCTATACGGGGTGGCTCTTTAATAATCCTGTGTAAAAATATAAAATTTAAAGAACGTAAAGATATTGTGAGCCTTTCTATTGAGTAAACTATAGAAATAGCCTGTGCAGAGCTTGAGCGTGTCATTGTTGTATGCGTATACGGACCCCTAGTGGATTATATGAATTGTTTGAAAATATATTGGACAATGTTCTGTCTAAATTATCTGGATCTAATAAAGAAATTATTGTTTGTGGAGATTTTAATATAAATTTATTGCATAATTCAACCACAAGTATTAGATTCAGATCGTTGTTAAGTTCATATTATCTGGTAAATCTGTTCTTAGAACCAACTAGAATAACAGATTCCACAGCAACTTGCATTGATAACATATTTGCTACCTATATTCCACAAAACAAAATTATTATTAATAACCTAAGTTCAGATCATTGTGGACAACAAGCCTTATTTAATTTTCATGTTAAAAAAATAAGTACTTCTGAAAAAATAATGTTTGTTCCTTTGACCGCAAGTCGTATTGAGAAGTTTAGAAGTAATATTATGGCTAATCTCCCTCACATACATTTCAGTGATAATCCCAATGTATTATATAACAATCTATTTAAATTACTTAAAAACAGATTTAAATCTATATTCACTTCTAAAACAGTTAATACAAAAAACTTTTTAAAATTCAGTGATTGAGCGACTATTGGAATTCATAAAAGTAGGCAACGAATGTATGAGCTTTACAATGAAAGAACGTACAATCATAGTGCCACTTTTGCCAATTATGTAAGTAACTATTCTAAATTATTTAAAAAAGTGTGCTTTTTGGCAAAATCTTTAACTATAAAAAATAAAATTAAGAATGCACATAACAAGATAAAAATGACTTAGAAAATTATTAATTGTGAAACTGGTAGAGTTGGCAATTGCAACTCCGAATTGAGCCTGAATTATAATAGTAAAGTAGTAAATAGTCAAAAGGAAGTTGCTACAGTTTTTGAAAAATGTTTTGCTGACATACCAGTTTTGACAACTAAGTCACTTATTTCTTCTCCAGATGTTGCCGAGTCATTGATGAAAGAAAATGTAAGAGCTTGTAAATATAACTTTAATTTTACCCTTGTAAGCCCCAATGACATAATACGCGCCTTTAAGTCACTAGACATCAAGAAAACGGCTGATTTATGGGGTTTTTCTCTAAAGGTGATAAATTCGATTATTGATGTGATTGCACCTTTTCTTGCTTTAATATTTAATAGTTGTGTCCAACGTGGTATATTTCCTGACCTGATGAAACATAGTAAAGTTATTCCAATATTTAAATCTGGTAGTTCTTCAGACCCCAACAACTATAGGCCAATTTCAATTCTACCTACCCTGAGCAAAATATTTGAGAAAATAATTCTAAATCAATTATTAGAACACTTTAACAAACATAATCTGCTTCATAGTAAACAATTTGGATTCACGCGGGGTCGCTCGATAACAGATGCTAGTATCGAGCTTATTAAGAATATCTATGAAGCCTGGGAAGAGTCACGGGATGCCTTAGGGGTTTTCTGTGACTTATCCAAAGCCTTTGATTGCGTTCAACATGAGACTCTGGTCAGGAAACTTTGTCACTATGGAATTAGAGAATGTGCGCTTGACCTTCTGACTTCTTATCTTAACAATAGAATTCAGAGGGTTGATGTTATAGGAAAAAGGTCTCCTGGGGTCTCAGTTGGTATGGGGGTCCCTCAGGGATCAATTCTTGGACCTTTTCTGTTTCTCACATATATAAATTACTTGCCCTTTCTTGTTGGGAACAAACATGATATAGTATTGTTTGCTGATGATACCTCCTTAGTTTTTAAAATTAATAGAAAACAGGTACAGTACGACGACGTAAACAATGCTATATTGCTGATATAGTAAAACAAAACTTGTGAAATTTAGTACATCAAATGTACATAATGTAAAAGCCGATGTACTCATTAACGGGGAATCTATGGATCCAATTGATTCTGCTGAGTTTCTTGGCCTTACTGTTGATGCCAAGTTGCAATGGGGCCCCCATATTAACGGATTGGCGAGTAGACTGAGTTCTGCGGCATTCGCGGTCAAAAAAATTAGATTATGTACCGATGTTGATACGGCTCGCTTAGTATATTTCAGTTACTTTCACAGTATAATGTCATACGGTATTATGCTGTGGAGCAACGCAGCCGCTATCCATACTATATTTGTGCTACAGAAGAGGGCTATTCGCGCAATCTATAACGTAGGAGCTAAAGAATCGTTAAGGAATAAATTTAGAGAAATCAAGATATTGACTGTTGCTTCTCAATATATATTCTGCAATGTTATGTATGTACGAAAAATTATTAATGATTTCATGAGAAAATGTGATACTCATAGCATTGGTACAAGGAACAAACACAAACTTGTTACTCCTGTTACTCGACTACATAGAGTCAGTAACTCCTTTGTGGGGCAATGTATACGGTTTTACAACAGGATCCCAGAAAGCGTTCAAAATGCCTCTGTTGCCAAATTAAAAAAAATTATTAAAGAACGCTTGTGTGCAAAAGGTTACTATACAATTAATGAGTTTATGATCGATAGCACACCTTGGGAATGAAACGATCGCCTCCTGGCTATTTCATCTCTTAAATAATATATAAGACAAATAAAAATAAAAAAAAACCCGCTGAGTTTCTTTCGCCGGTTCTTCTCAGGTCAGGGTATTTTCTTGTCCGAACCGGTGGTAGTGTTTCAATTGACCATCAATAAGAAAGTGTAATGCTTCTATATTTAATAAAGTTATTTGAGTTTGAGTTTGAGTTTTTCTATGTTGTCTTGGGTCTGGGTGTTTGTGGTACCGTCTACTACTTACATTGGGATCAAAGTAATGTATGTGATGTTGTCTCATATTTATTTATTTAAAAAATTAAGTAATATCGATGTTGTTATGACATCTCATGATGACATCTCAGGAGGATTGATTATTTTGCGGGTATTTCAAGTCCACTTTACCTGCTCATGCTAGCGACCCGTCCGGTTTCGCACGGCTGCAATGCTGATACTAAATATACTGCAGAATGTCTTACAATTTACACAGTCTTTCAGTAATTCTCTACAATATTGTACATGTCAACAACAACAACAACAGCCTGTAAATTCCCACTGTTGAGCTAAAGGCCTTCTCTCCCTTTTGAGGAGAAGGTTTGGAACATATTCCACAACGCTGTTCCAACGCGGGTTGGTGGAATACACATGTGGCAGAATTTCTATGAAATTTGTCACATGCAGGTTTCCTCACGATGTTTTCCTTCACCGCTGAGCACGAGATGAATTATAAAGACAAATTAAGCCCATGAATCAGCGCTTGCCTGGGTTTGAACCCGCAATCAATCGTTAAGATGCACGCGTTCTAACCACTGGGCCATCTCGATTCTTGTACACATGTATTATATATATAAACCTTTCTCTTGAATAAGTCTATTTGAAAAAACCGCATCAAAATCCTTTATATAATTTTAAAGATCTAAGCATACATAGGGACAGACAGTGGTAAGCAACTTTTGTGTTATAATGTGTACCTAATGATGATGTATTATTTTATCAAATTTAGCTAAGCGCAGTTTTTCTACTTTCATCCTAATACATAAACTAATGAGTTTTGAAAACGTTTGAGTCAACGACGAACATTAATTGATCAATTCAATTCGTCCTCTTTAATCCCTGAAGCGTTAATGAATAGCCGATTTGATTACTCCTTCCTAGTTGTGAGCATGCGCACTGCGACGCTTAATACCATTTACCTCGAAGGACGACCCACACAATCAGTAATTTACGAACATTTTACTGGACAAAGCTAATACTAATATATATTTGAAGGGCTTAGAGTAAAAAAATTAAAAGGGCTCGCTTTCATCCTCCGAAAATACCTTATTCTCATTTTCGATAAAATGACACACAAAAATGAAACGAAAAGGTCCATAAGGGTTTTCATTCTTGATTCTTATTATTAACATCAACAACAAAACCAATTATGTTTTTTTCAGCGTAATTAATGCGTTGAAATCAATTAACAATGGCGAACGTCTTTCATTACTCTTCTCTGCATAAAAACATTCGATCCTTGCGGTACGTCTCACGAGCGATATTCGCAAAACGCAAAAGGGCATACATTTCAGAAATATACTTTTATAATTTGTTTAATTTCTATAAAAGAAAATGAAACATATCGCTTGAGTTCAGTAATGTTTTGCGCTATATTTAAATACAATACTGATACTTAATATACTACAGAATTTATTTATTTACGACATCACTTTACAAACTTTTGAAATAATCATCGTTTCTTTGCTATATTGTCCATGTATTATATACAAAAACCTTCCTCTGAAATCACTCTATCTATTAGAAAAACCGCATGAAAATCCATAGGGTAATATAAAGGGGCCATAGGGACAGAGAAATCGACGTTGTTTTATGTAGTGATGTGTTAGGTTAGTTTTTTCAAATTTCCTCCAGACCAATTCAGCTCTTTTGTCGTGATCGAGTTAGAAACACACAAAGCTTCACATTTGTAATATAATTTAAAGCCCTTGGAGTACACGTGTATAAGTCGCTCGCATACACGCGAAATCGTATTTGAAAGATAATTTTAACTCGAACGCAACGCTTCACGATCCCGGCGGGAGATCTTTATCTCCACTTCCCGCACGTCAGCGCTCGTTATCTCCTCGTCTATTTGTCAGACACGTAGTCTTCTTTCTCACGAGTTCTTGTTACTAAATTAATTCTCTCACATTAGGATTTCACATTAAATCCATCTTTAATCTCTCGAAACGATAAATAGAACTTTAAAAAACGTATGTGTTCCAATTACTGCATATTTTTGTGATTATTTCACTTTTGCTTGATTCTATAAATAAAAACCCATTTGTATGTGTAAGAAAAAAGGCATTCCACTTGATATTAATAAAATAATATTTGAACTCTTCGCTACAAGTATAAATAATTAAAGAAATAATTAAATATTTCTTTTTATATGAAAGTCATCGTATAGATTTTATACTTTGATAAATATTACATCATCGATTAATTTTATTCATTTTAATGAATATCGCTTATAATAAGCGATATTCATTAAAATGAATATAATCAATATAATAAATTGAACATACACACAAAACTTAAGCGTTAAGTGAAGCCGTTGAGTTTTTACTGTATAATTTCTGTTTATTTTTCTCTACCAATATACGTTTCTGTTTTATCCTTTATTCTATGTTTATATACGTACGTCCTTAAGTACATACATTACAAACGTATATACGTATTTGATTACATAATTAGTATATAACCAGGTTCCCAGAGAAACTACTTATCTCAATTATATAAAACTCATAATATTGTATTCATTTATCTTCTATTATATGTATAGTATATTATTCATATTTCAAATTAAAAATTATTTATTCGACACTAGTGACCCGCACGGCTTCGCACGGGTGACATTTATTAATGAATGCTATAACCCAAATTAGAAATGGGTCATTACTTACGGGGATTACCTCCTACATACAAACCAACAAATACCTCTTTATAATATTAACGTTTACAATATTATGGTATAATGGCCTTACATACGCGTATTGATTCTCAAAACAAAAAACATTCCGGTTCGGAAAAGGTTTATTTATACATATGACGTTGCAATTTTTGATATAAAGTTTAATATATTAATGTAGTCAGAGAGAAAATTGTCAGTCGAAGCGCTTTACAAACGAACGTCGAAGCTATGACAGATAAATGAAAACTTTGTTTGGAAGTTTGGTAGACGTTTAAATATTGTATAAAACAATATTTAATATATAATATTTTAAATTAACATGATTGAGTTAACACGTTGAGTCTCGTGAACAAGACATTCGTAGATAATGTCGAAATATCGAATTATCCCGAAATCAAATTTTTTATTATAAAAAGTAGGTTTTTTTTAAATATGCAGTAGTAAACGGTCTAACGTGCCACCTGATTGTAAACCCAAAGGCGTTGGTGGGATTAAAAATATACGACATTACTTACATCGACAAGTCCACCTCCGACCTTGGGAGCTAAGGTGTTACGTCCCTCATACCGGTTGTTGTGTACTATATTTAATAATAATAACCATTACTGATTGGTATAGAATGTACGTTGATTGGACGGTACCTACACAGATGGGCTTGCCAACAAGTAACTGTTTAAATGAATCCAACATCTAAATTGAATAACTAAAAAATATTGATAGTATACTATAAATGTAAATAGGTAATTACATTGTACCTACAGTATATATACATTGTAAAACACATATATCATAATTTATTTAAAAAGATCTTCTGTTCCATTGAAATGAAGCCATTCGAGCTGAATATCACGCATGATCTCCTAAAGAATATCACGGGTGATCGCGAAATGCTCTTTCGAACTGCGAACAGACGGCGCTCTCTCCGACGATTTATATAACTCGACGCTTCCTCAGCTATACTTATATTTGAGTTATTAATGATGTTGTTAGTTTCATTTATCTTGCAAGAAGCTGCACTTTTGTGGAGTTTTATGGATGGTTCTTAGTCGCTACATCTGACTACGTGCCTCGCTATACCATCATCGACTTCATTAGCTCTGCTCTGCTCTATCGTTACATCTGTGCTAATTATCAGGCAATCCTTAAAATTATATAAACATCTTTTTATAAACAAGTTTTTTTGTTACTGACTTAGCAATGTACTAAACTATATTGTGACTGATACTGGCTGTGAGTCCAAAAGTGTGCCAACAAGTTGTATGGAAGAGGTATAAATAAAACCCGGAAATGAAATAATCGACAATTACAATCGCTCCTTTGGTTTTTAACCTGTGTTTAGCTTGTTTATAAATGAGCGCTGGTGTGACTCAGGGGAAAACGGCCCTAAAAGTGCTCAAGTATATAAGAAAGAATTGACTTAAATAGTAGGTAATTTCGAAACACAATTCATACACCCTTTTATACTTTATATTTCAATGAGTTAATAGTATTATTTTGATTCAATATTTTATATAACAGCACATTATTGAGTAGCAATGTAGTCCCGCGGAGTCGCGGAAAGCATTCAATTACATTGTAACATGACATAAAAGATATGTGCGCGGTGACATACCGTTTTCTGAAACATGTAAGCGCGCTGTATAATTAAATATTTCTCAGTGGGTAATGGAATTTCCTTCAAAGCGTAGTATTTGCGGAACAAACTCGAGAGGTTCGCCACAATGGCCCGCGACAGAGACGTCACCGGCGCGCCAGCCCCGGCTTTTAAATGATAAACCTTGTTTCTACAGAGCACAATTCAATTGAAACGCGCCTTTTGTACGAGGCGACCCTTAATAATGGCAATAAAAAATAATACCACTTATTTATATTAAATGTTAATCAGTCGACGTACAAGTGGAAATCAAGTCACGAACTATTTGCGATAAATAAAGTGAATTATGCGAGAAAATATTTGATCAACCGTCTGGGTTGAAAATCTACAAAATATTCTTGGAAATGTATACTCTCATAACAATCTATATTAGGACCTTGTTTAGACATGTCTGGGTGGGTACCAGCTACTCGAGATTTATGTTCCGAGAAAAAGAAACATTTTGTATTACTGTGTTTCGATTTGACGGGTTCATGAGCCGGTTTTATTTACTGACAAAAGGGTCACAACTTAAGTAGAATATTAATTTAGTAAATACAACATAATGTTTCATAAATAGTTAAAAAGTACAACACGGCTTAGCTACTATCCCACAGTTGGGCAAAGGCTTTTGCTTTTTAAGGAGCCTGTTTTACTCAAGCTGGTTCAATTCTAGTTAGTGGATACTAGTTTTTCCTTTAAAGTAAAGCATGAGATGGCTTATAAACTCCAATTGGGCAGCTAAAAATTTAGAGTACTTACCCGGACTGAAATACTCAACGCCCGATTAAGATTCAAGAGTTCAAAAGTACTGAACTGTCTAGGTTAAAATGTAATACAATTACACCCAAGAATGATTACGATACATTAAGATAACAGTGGCGAGCCGCTGGAACTGAATAAGCAATATAAACATAATATGCCATTGTGCGGGCATTTGTTCAGCGTCGCAGTCGGAAGCCAGATGAATTGCGCAATGATTCCTTTATAAAGAGCCCTTTGTCTGGTTTCAATGGACTTATTATAACGTGTAAACTGCGCTACCGCGGGACCGCGACAATACCTGCCGTAACGAAGGGGCAAACTTTCATATCGTTCCATTCAAATCCATACAAATTAATACCTGAACGTCGGATATTGACCTATTTCTTTATTGTATTTTATGTTAAGGAAAATATATTGTATTGGAAAGATACTCTGGGGTTTATTTATATGTGAACATTTTTTTTTCTCTTTGGTCCAATAACAATGGGCGAGTTAAGCCCATACTATATCAATAGTCCAAAATAAACCGAAATATTATTTCAATACACGGTCGAAATATTTTTGTATTGAATAAGATTTACGCGGCTTCACCCGCACGTTGTGCGTTCTTCTGCGCCGCTGACCGAGCTAAAATTCATGACGATCGGTCGAGTAGTCAAGACGTGAAAACATTACAAATAAACAAATTCACTTTCCCATTTATTGCATTTGTTTGGATTGGTGAAGTTTGAACGCCAGGCACGCTAGTGATGTACCATGTAGGCTTCATTATTAGCTTTATACATACAGCCCATTGCTCGTTTTAATTTTTGATTTGTAACATATTTCCATCAGCATTCCTTCAGTACGTGATTTCGTGAAAAGGGACGAAAATTTGTAAAAGTCGGCGAAGCGCGCCACTTGACCAATGAGCGTGGTGCTAGATTTGGTCGTAGCAGATGGTATCCTGCTGGATGGTAAGCCTGCACTATCCGCCTGTCTGTTTGTTAGTTTGTCACCAAGCTGTGTCTTCTAAAACGTACTAAATAACTGTACTAAGAACTAAAAGAATATTTTTTTATACAATTTTTACTCGATATTGATTGTTTAAAATATTTTATGAAATCCACTTTAATTCGAACATGGAAATTTGAATTGCAGTCTCATAAATTAACCACATCACCCAGGGGTAGTAATGAAAAGGTAATAAACGCTACAATGTTATCAGCAGGTCGAAACATATCCGTTACGCAACAAGAGAAGAAAATTATAACTCAACGTGTGTTGTAACGAACTATTGAATGGCCGAAGCGAATTTATTACGCTTCGACCTCGTCTCTGATCGTTGGGCATATTTCACTACTTATATTACGGTTCATTAACCATGTATTGAACTTTAGCTGCCTCGATTGTTTAGTGACTAACATACAGGACTTCAGATCTCAATGTCCTGGGTTAATTTCCTGAGTTTGTTATTAAAATGTACTGTGTTCATTTGTAAATTCTCAGTAATCGTCCGAAATTCGGCGTAAATCTAAGTCAGGAGTACTCAATCTTTGAAATGAAATAGTTAATCAACATTACATAAATAAATGGCGCCTAGCCCGTATTTATATCTAGATGACGCCATAGTCAGGTCAAAAAGTAATCGAGTCGAGTTATTCCGAGAAAATTCATACAATAAAAATTGAAACAGAATATTGCTTATTGTAAATCAAACAACTTTAAAATTTCGATCTGAATATTTTTTGTAATATGACGACTCCTCCCAAAACTGCATCGAACACAATTTTAAAGTCAAAAATGATATTTTGAGGCCATAAATCTCAAAAAATATAAATATGTCCATTTTTGAGAGCTCGAAAAAAGTGGGAAGTAGTAAGGACATCCAGCAGGGTCAAACGCTTTTTTTTAAAAGTAAATGAAATTTAAAACGGGAATGGCTTACAGGGCAAATTATCGTATTGACCTAATTAGGTTAAATTAAAATGACCATACTCATCGGTGGTGGTTCCAAAAAAAGCAAGTACCCTTCCCCACATACACATAAACACGTGCAGAGTTCGGAAGAATATTTTAAAACACGTAAAAATCATGTGCATGATAAAACTTTGAATATAAGTCTTAACAAAATCAATTAGAACTTTATACAGTTAGTAACTTTAAATTTAACTAATTATAATGAAAGTTAGGAATTTAGAACGGAATTCTCGCTCGGCCAACGCTTGCTAGTTCATTAGCATATCGGAAAACTATTCCAATACGCATCTCTACCTGTCCGAGGACACACCGGGCGCAATGAAACGGAGAGATAGCGTTACATTTACATTTTATTAATCACTACATATTATAAAACAGAGTTGACCAAACAAAGTAAGGCCACGTCTGTCTGTGTGTTCGCGATAAATTCTAAAACTACTGAACATATTTTCATGCGGTTTTCACTAAAAGACAGAGGCATTCATAAGAAAGGTCTAAGTATATCATATATTAAGGTTTTTGTGTAAATAAGTTGAAATAGTAGTAGTAGTGAACTATTGTTAAACATGTCGGAAAAAAGCAACAAAAAATGTATAAATAAATTCATAGAAAATTGTAGTTTAGCTAGTATTTATAGTAAAGTAAAACATACACACAATAAACATTATTATAATGTTCCTTGCGCCGCAGTTGAGTTGAATAAGCAATAACACTGTAAAGTACGGTTCTTGATTCTTTTATTCTAAAAGCACGAAATCGATCACTCCGCTATTCTTTTGAATAAAATGCTCGCTTTAAAGTTAACCGACGCAGCTTCAGTCGGCATCGCGGCTGCGACGGAGCACTCCTTTATAGCATTTATTTGAATTGATAAAAGTTTTGATTGTTATTATAAAATAAGCAATGATATTGAAATGTATATAATTTTTGTGAGTCGAGATGGCCCAGTGGTTAGAACGCGTGCATCTTAACCGATGATTGCGGGTTCAAACCCAGGCAAGCACCGCTGATTCATGTGCTTAATTTGTCTTTATAATTCATCTCGTGCTCAGCGGTGAAGGAAAACATTGTGAGGAAACCTGCATGTGACAAATTTCATAGAAATTCTGCCATATGTGTATTCCATCAATCCGCATTGGAACAGCGTTGTGGAATATGTTCCAAACCTTCTCCTCAAAGGGAGAGGAGGCCTTTAGCTCAGCAGTGGGAATTTACAGGCTGTTGTTGTTGTTGTTTGTTTGTCAAACATCTAGACTGTAGAAATTTTGATTCCGAGATTTAAAAAAATACTAGTTTACAACGGCATGTTGGGTCGTTAGATACATTTTTGCGAGATAAAGTGTAACCTATGTGCAATGCCAGACTGTATCTGTCTCAGTACCGAATTTCATTCAAATTCGTTCAGCCGCGACGTGATTGATTAACGAAACATTCATCAATGCAAACGAAATTTTAGAAATAATTAGGATACGTATTCGATATTAAGATATATTTCATACGACTCGTATTTGTAACATTAATTATAATTCCATATATAAAAAAGCGAAATACCAATCAATGATTAATCACGAATTCTCAGAAACTATGACACTTACAAACTTGAAATTTGACAAGTATGGTCCTTATGTAGTAGATATTTCCTCTAAAGACGATATTACAAAATTTTATGAATCTGCACTCCTAAAAGAGTAAAACGGGGGTGGGGTATGAAGTATTCGGTTTTATAAATTACGCGCGGGTAAAGCTAAAAGTTCAACTAGTATATACAATGTTAATAATTCAAATAACAGGTACAAAAACAGTTTAAATAAAGTAACAATGCAGTAAAATTCATAGTGAATTTTTATATACATCAATATTCGGTACTCGTTTTTATAACTGAGCTCCCCCTAAATGGTTGAAGCGATTTCGATGAAATTATGTGTAATTGAGTTAGACCATAAATGAATTAGAAGGCACTGCAATTGAGAGCTCAATAACATACTCGTTTCGTCAGGATGATATCGGTACAGACAGATAATATGTATATATAAAATTTTAATTACTGGTAAAAAAGTTTTTTCAAGGAATTTTGAGTTAACGAAACTCCTACTGTAACATGTATGAAGCTTTATTTTATATATTTAATTAAGCAAGGCCTCTTTGGTTCAATCAAAGGTTAAATTTTGTTTTCCCTTGTATGCAGCTTATCAGATTGATTGACGCTAACGGTCACCGATCAACTCATTTAGTCATAGCGTGTATTTTAATGGGTCACCTTACAAAAAGAGCTGTGTGATACCAAACAAAATATATTAATCTATTCGTAGTAACATACATGTTGGAATTAGCCAAAATATATTTACCCTGCTACATAGCAGCTTGCATAAATTTTGTTATTACATGTAATCTCGATGTCAAGTAATTTAACGTAACGCTGTTTGTTAAGACAATGAGATTTTCAGTCGAAGCGATGCGAATGGAATTTGTATTTTACTTTTAATTAAATTGTCTTGTATCTCGTTCCAACATTGCTTGCTTCATGTCAACATTTATAAAGGATCGAACACACCTGCGCGACTACGCTAAGCGCAAGTGAAGGTTCCGATAAATAATCTACGAAGCTAAGGTTACACCTGCGGACTTAAAAGAGATAGGTAAAACAAATTTATTCGCAGCAACTAAACATTTGTATGACCGTAGCTTTACAGGTTGTTCCGCAAGGTAATTAATTTCGCTTCGCTGAATTACGTTGATACATTAAATCTGTAAAATTAATGAGAGTCTTACGAGTATTAAATTATACATCAACTGCGATTTATTGGACACTTACTTATCTTCAAAACGTTTCATATAACGGAATACTGTATAGATAATAATGTCCTCATAGCAAAGGACTATTTTTTATTCTCTCCTCCACATAGTTCGATGGTACGGCGATCTGTCGTCACTTGAGATAGATCAGCAATACAAAACTGCTCGGTAAAACTAAAGCTTCTTGAAAAAAGAACGAAAACTAAATAACTTTAACTGGCAAAGTTCACATTTAACGTTACAGTATCCGAATCAGCAAATATAAACTAGCCACTAGTACAAATGTTACAATTAGTTCACCGTACATATAGAACCACCTACATGAATATTATGTCGGAAGTTCTCGAACATTACACTGTTATATTCGGGGCTATAAAGCTAAATACACACTTTTATCTGTAATGATTGGTATTTTAGATTTATTATCATCAACAACAGTTAAAAAACGCATCTTTCAACGATTTGTACGAAACTTTATTTTAAAAAAAAAAATTTTCTATTGCAGTATTTATTTTCTAATAAAATTAGAGATTTCGTTACACTTTTTTGGATTTTATTAAATTAGTTAGGTATAATTATCTCCTATATATCCAATAAATCCTTCTTGGGATTCCGTTTCTATAATAAAATTCCGCAGACATTTTTAAATTTGCCGTTTCGTAAATTCAAATCGTTTGTAAAAAATACATTGGTAAAAAAAGCTAATATTCGATATAAGATTTTATTGATGATAAAAAAGCGTGGAGTTAATACCTGTTGACTTCCAAGCAGGATATATTAATTTAAATAATTGTATTAACTAACATGACTTTATATTTTTTAAATGTTGAAAAAGAGTTTATTACCTGTTCTTCTCGGTAGAATCTACTTTCCGAACCGGTGGTAGCTTCACTTAATTGAAAATGACGATTCAAAAGTGCTTGTAAAAGCCTACTTGTATAAAGTTTATTTTGATTTGATTGAAAATTATATCTTCAAATACTTTTCATAAAATCAGAGACTGCGTTGAAAATCAGTCAGTCAGAATCGCCTCGCCACACACAAGCTAATGGCCAGCAATGCTACTTGTTGAAACGCTCGTCAGTGTACATCGACAACACCTGGTCAAAATGTTAACTCAATCGCGGAAGCATATATTCCTAACCAATAATACAGTATAGAGAACTCAATACATTTCAAACAAAACTGATCTTTAAATTTATAAAACAATATTTTATATATTCTATGATTCTATGATATCATATATGATATCTATGATATCATATATGATATCATAGAAAAATAATTGTTTTAGGGTATACCCTAAAACAATTATTCTTGTCATGTTTCTCGATACAAACTTTTCCAACTTAATTGAGCAGACCATCTAAAGTATCAACTGATAAAGATCGATTAATTATCAATCGATATTTGATAAACGTCAGCAAGTAAAAAAAAATTGTAAATAATGCTTTTGTTTCCACGTGTCTATATACATGCCTCTACGTCGTAGCAGCTGTAGCATCTCGTAGCTCGTAGCACGAGTTTTTAGCTTTGTTTGATTGAAACTGACATCGAGGCGAATCAGTTCCTCTTTTGTTTGTCTCAGCTTGTTGAAATAGACATTGTAAACATATAGATACACGTGGGTGTATCTACACACTACGACTACATAGCGGATATTGCATACTCGTCGTATTTATGAATATCACAACAGATAAAAAATGTGTAGTCTTTATATATGTACGTTCAATCTTTATAATTATGGCACGGATAAATTCATTCCTGACAGCACAGCGAGATCAAAGGATTTGCCGCAGACGGCGTCTCATTAACGCGCTCGGTTGACATCATGCGATACCGCGCCACAGGTAAGGGGAGGTATTTATTGAATACCGAATATGCATTCATATTTATACACTTTACACACTCGTATATACAAATACGTAATTTATGAAATGAATGCTTCATTATGTCTTAAAGTTAAATTAAAAAGTTTGGAGTTAATACCTGTTGACTTCCAAGCAGCATATATTAATTTAAATTAATATATCCTGCAGGATATAATAACATTTAATTAAAGTGTAAATTGAAAAAAGTGCATATCTTCACACTGCAGGCCTACGATTATAGTTTAACTTCTTTAAAACTTTTTTTAAATAAAGTGACATTTATAAAGATGAATAAAAAATTACAAAATAATAGCCCTTTAATCTCATACTATACAAATAACCTCTCTTGTTAAAAAGAAGATTTAAATATTTAATTGCGCTTATTAATTAGGAGTATACATGTTACATTCTATATAATGTGAGATAAACTCCTTTGAAACGAACTCCTTAATCATCGAGAACGAGATTAATTAAAAAACAGTATTTAGTACTCGAAAACTGTATTGGACTCAAATCCGATGTTTAAGGGTGAATGTTATTTGATTATCACGATGTTTTCATTTATTAATTAAGCTCAATTGACAAGCTGATGACGTCATATTTTTGGAAATTATCCCGATGATTGTTTACGATACGATAGTTATACGATAATATTAAATTATCAGTTTGAATATCCGTATAAATACTTACTTCAAACAACTGATTCTCATTAATCTATATAAAATTAAACTGTAGAGAGTACTTACGAGTTCGCGCCGCGTGTAATAACATTCGAAATACTTGGTAGTAGTACTTAATGAGGTATATAATCCTAGTAATTACCACCCACTGATTAAAAACTTTACTGCTAATTCGTAATAATTAGTAGTAGTTTACTAGTTTGAAGAGTGAGTGAACCAGAGTAATTACAGGAACAAGGAACGACAGCTCAGTTATCAAGGCTGGTGGCAAAATGGCGATATAAGGAATTCTTAAATTACGGTGCGAGTGGTTAATATACAGATCTTCAAAATGTAAATGATTTAATTCAGTATTTTTTATTTAATTGAAGCGGTATATCGGCTTTTGACTGGTAAGTTTTGGTGTTTAATTACTTGGTGGTAGGGCTTTGTGCAAGCCCGTCTAGGTAGGTACCACCCACTCATCAGTTATTCTACCGCCAAAAAACAGTACTCAGTATTGTTGTGTTCCGGTTTGAAGGGTGAGTGAGCCAATGTAACTACAGGCACAAGGGACATAACCTCCTAGTTCCCAAGGTTGGTAGCACTTTGACGATGTAAGGAATAGTTAATATTTCTTACAGCTTCATTGTCTATGCGTGATGGTGACCACTTATCATCAGGTGGCCTATATGCTCGTCCACCAACCTATACCATAAAAAAAAGTTTGCTAGGCGCAATACACGTACAATGAAAGAAAGATATGTTACATACAATAAGTCGTTACGTCTGTGTGTCAATACAGTCGTCGTATATCTGATACGCCACGCGAATATCAGACAAACGTACTTCAATTCAACGGCATTATATGCAAATAAAAACGAATGAGCATTACGGGGTCGCTGGCTCCAGTTCGTATTTTAATATAGCGGAGAACTTCAGGCTGCACCGCGATGAGCATAGTTAAAATACGTTCAGGATTATTTACGTGAATCCAGCTCAGGCGCTTTATATTTAATATTAGTTTTCATTTTTATATTCATGGACGACAACGATTACAATATAAAAAAAAGATTAATTCATCTTTTAGATAAACTCACTTAACAAACCAAAGAAGTGGTTTTTCAAAATACAAAATCACAATAAAAAATATCGTTTGTCAAAACAACTGTTCAACTATAAATAAATATCTTAATTTGTAAGTGCTTGATTGGTCAAATTGAAGAGTTTATTTTAAGCTAACTATCCGCTCCAGCTTCGCAAGGATCCAATTTATAAATAAAGAAATTTAAAAGTGCGCGTAGCAATAAAATATCAAGCAGGTTAAATTACTTTATTTCATAAGTATACAAATTGATTCGAGCAAAAACTTTATTAAAATAATAGATGATTTTTGTTAGGGTCTTATTGATTCTAATTCAATAATATTAATTGCGAAGGAATTTTATTGTTTTGTATTTGGGATCGGTTATATTTCGTAAAGTATTCATTCCAAAAAATAGAGTAGATGAGCGTTTTAATCAATATTCAATCCCCTAGATTACGTATTTGAATTAGGATTAACATGAATTCGCTTTGCAAACGATTAATAGTTTTTTACTAATGTGTAATAGATAAAATTGCTACTTTGAGAATAAACATGCTATCAAAAACTTATTTGTACGTATTTTCAATAATTATCTGGCACATTGTTTTGATGTACTAAGTTTATTGTTGGCAAAAACACCGTCACAGTTCAAATATTTAATACAGAATATATACAAACTTTTTCGTTTATCGATTTCTCTATTAGTGAAAACCGCAATCAAATCTTTTGAATGGCTAAGAGGAAATTAGCGAAGATACAGTAAGACAGAATAAGACTCATTGGTACGAACCGCCGCAAAACACCTTTCTTCTTTATCGTCGGCTCTAATTTTTAACACAATGTTATTTTCAAGCCACCGTTTATATAGGTCTTCATCCTACCTAACCTATGATCGTTTCTTTAACTCATTACACTAAAATAGTTGTTAGCAATGATGTGAACGAAATAAAAATCCAATAAGTTGTAACAGATCAATGTATCTTATACCAATATTCATACGAAAACATTAAATTAAATCCTGTGTAGACAAAGTCACGTTAACGGAAGGTACTTAACATAGGATTCAAATACAAATATTTTCCAAATAAATCATTAATTATTATTAACACAGAGATATTACATTCCGATCAGTAAATAAAACTCTCACCTGGATTATAATTGTTTTCGTGATTGAAAGGATTAACAAAATAAATTAAAAGCAACAAATGAATTACTGTATCGCTCAAACGTTTTGTGCGCAACTTTTAAATTAATTCCAATTTTAATATCAATCCGAACACCCGCATTGCACGTACTCATTTATAAAAGGAAAACACAAAACTAATCTAATAATGACTAACCATCCAAAACATCCCAAAAAGTAGACGCATAATATCTATGTCATATGTGTATGTCATATCTATATTATCCGTTATTCTGCCGCCAAACGACAGTATTGTTGTGTTCCGGTTTGAAGTGTGAGTGAGCCAGTGTAACTACAGGTACAACGGACATATCTTATCGTTCCAAAGATTAGTGGCGCATTGACGATTTAAGGAATAGTTAATATTTCTTACAGCGTCATTGTCTATAGGTAACTGTGTCCACCTACCATCAGGTAGCAAATATGCTCGTCCGCCAACCTATACCACAAAAAACTTGTTGGATAGAGAATAATATTATATACAACTGTAAGAGATGTAATACCTAGTTTTATAAAACTATTTCTGAAATCCTAAAAGATTTAGGTTACTGAAAAACTCAAGACAAGGAGTCTTGAGTTTTTCTTGGCTTGATTTTGGCTTTGGCTTTTTGATTTTTTCTTGATTTTTGATTTTTGTGTCTGGCTCTGCAAAAGGTTACAGTTTAATATGATGCAATGCACAAGCCTTAATTATGACTGACCGTAATTTCTATTAATATCTAACAAATATTTCTTTTTAGTATATGAGAAATATATAGAGTATGAAAAATACTATTTGTTTACTACAAAAAATATTAATATCAATTAGTTTTAAATCTGCAAAGAAATAATGTGTTATATTCACTTAGGATTCGCTGTATCGATGTCGTTAAGCAATTCTATTTAGCTCGAATCCACTATTAATTCTAACAAAATGTATATTGAGCTCACATTTAAGCCATTCGGGATATCGTTTACTCTAACGATACGCGCCAGCTTAAACCAAATAGCTTATAAAGTGGACATGTTTAGTCATGACACTAAACAGCTTAATAGCAATGTGCTACTGATCGAATTATGCTGTATATGTAGAGGGAAATTTCTGACTGTCCGTGTAGAGTTGCCTACGGATTAGAGGCCGCTTCGGGTCGAGCTTGCAATTCGTTACGTTTCCGGTAATCCTCTTGTTACCATCGTGGACGCCACACAACATGATGTCGTATTAAATAACAGCCTTTTGCGAACGATAGCAAATACATTTTTAGATAAAGCGGGTAATTCAAAATCTTAAAAGTCACGCTGTGAATTTGTGTCTCGAAACCACGATTGATAGTAATCGAGAAATACCGAGGCAATTTTCGTTTCGATACACAAACTACGATATATACATCGACTAAACCTTTGAGTGCTGCCCGCTGCATAAACGCAAGCGGCCTTATCTCTCATCCCCACCCCTTATTTGTCCTTTAGCATTCAAGTGTAATATCACTTTAGCAGTATTTGGCAGATGCAATGATGACTCACTCTTCTATCAAAGTATTTCGTCTGTCATTGTATGTACGTAAACAGCTATTTATTATTATAATATGTATCTTATATTCTCTTTGTCCTGCGACTCGATTTTGATAGGTAGTGTAGCCAAAATATAAAACCACAGTATGAAAGATAAGAAATACGTACCCATAATAACAGCGATCAACGAGTAAATATGACGCGTATTACGGTTATGTTTACGTACGAAATAACAATAAACTATATTTTTTTATTATGTTGTTTTCCTCTGTAAGTCCAAATTACAGATATAAATTGCTTACATTATGTACCGATTTAATTAACTTTTAATACCCAAATATCCCTAAATCTTATATATAATAAGGAGCGCTTGGACTTGTTCGTATTCTATACTTTCATGAATAATACATTCGATTCACTTGAAACTTTTCAGGTACGATCGATATTGACAAATGCGTGAGAAGCGACAAAGAGGGCTTTACGTAATCTAATCACTAGCGGTCTTAGTTATAATTGTTGTTGTTATTGTTGATGTGGGCGGGTATTTATTTAAAAGCATTATCTCTCTCTCCCTCTGTCTCTCTCACTCCATCAATTTGTCTCTGTCCTTATTGACTTCACATTCGTAAGATTGTTTAATGAGTAATAATCAATAAGTTAAATGTTGCTTTTCTAACCGATGACATTTATTTTAAACATCAATAACGGTAATACTTCCATGTTGAATCTCTTTTTTAACTTATTGCTTACAATAAGTGACCCAAATTGATAGAGTTGAGCTGAATTATACCAGTATATAGAACATATCATATTATCTAAGCCAAATACCGCAAGATATATTGCATTGAGCAAGCGCCATAGAGATGACTAACAAAATATATATACTTCATTTGTATTAAATTTTACCACATGGTAGAAACATCATGAATAAATGAATCAGGTTCAGTCATATCGCATACGTTTTACCCTAATTAAAGCTACATAATGAACTAAGCTCCTAGCATTTCCTTCGAAATGAGAGCCATATCTCGGCAGTAATACATTGCAAACCTTAATTCATATTTTATAGTAAAATAAACTTTCGGTAGATAGCGCGCGAGTTATGGTAGATGACAACTTTTCATAAACAAATATTTAAAATAAAGATACTTATTTTTATTAATATTCTTTGTCATGATATATTAAAAATACCTATACAGTATGGAGCCGCCTTGCGATGGAATAATCGTAGCATCGATCCAGATCCTCCGGGCTATTCTCGTCTCCTCCCCTGTAACAGTAATAACTATTTACACTTAACTTTATGAACAAACTTGCGGTATTTTATAATATTACTGGAGAGAAAATTCCATAACCGAGCTGCAGCAACACTAATCGCTTATAACATGTAACATCTTACGCGTCGAGGGGAAGCACTGACTATATGGCGTGACAACAAAGGTTTGGGTTCTGGGATGTCTCGCGTCGCGAAGTCCCGGGATTTTCATAATTATAGTTGTCTAGAGTCCCGGAACTTTCGGGTCGAGACTCGAGACGAGACAAGATTGTCGAAATTGATGTCTAAAACAATATCAAAGTTATTAATTTCGGGATATTTACCATGTTTTTTATTTTTGTTCGGTGGAGCTGATAACATTATCAGCATCTACCCGCACACTTCAGTCTCGTGAACAAGACATTCGTAGACAATGTCGAAATATCGAGCTCCACCGAACAAAAATAAAAAACATGGTAAATATCCCGAAATTAATAACTTTAATAATAAAAATAACCATGTTAGTTTAAAATCCTATATAAAACAATATCTCTTGAAAACAAGTGTATTTTGTTCGATAGCATTATAACAAAAATCATAAACAAATTGATAAATAAAGCATAGATTTTTTAAGCGTAAATTTACTTCATCAAAGATTTATCAAAGTCTCCATTTAATGCGTTAATTTTAAATACGAGAAAGTCTGTTTTATTATTAATATTTAGTTAATTTAATTATAAAACTACAAATTTAGCTGTGAATCTTTGTGTGATTAAAACAAATAAAAAAAGCAATTATAACTTTATTAAGAATTAATATTTAATAAATGTTGATTTTCACAAAAATATATATTTGAAAACACTTTTTCTCCTCTTAAAAATAATCAATTTTTAACTCTCATAAAAAAATAAACAATACGACTTTGACTGTAGGCTGTCTCGTTTCCCGGGACTTTGAAATTGTCTGATGACAACTATGGGTCTATGGATATAATGCCTCGTCTATGGAGTAATGCATGTCTTTATATATATTATACAACATATTAATAATTAATTTCAGTCGCTATCCATTAAGATCGATGCTACACACCTGGCGGCCGTCTTGTGGCTATCACGTTAAACGTTCGTTCGCGTTGTCTAGCATTCGTATCTCGTTGTTTTCCGGAGAGACGGCACTGCAGACATTGCTACAGAGCACGTCAGCGCGCCTCGTCAACGAAATGATCTCAATTTAAACGTTGCATAATACAGCGCCCGCCCAGCGCCAGCAGTCGTCGTGCACACGCCGCGCTGTTCAGCGCTTCCGAACGTTTGCCAAATAACCACATTAATATACATCCTTAAGCTGCGAGCCAACACCTCCGAGCTATTTATGCTGAGCGCATTACTTTAAATGTGCTACTTTACGAGCGCTTTAAGTGCTTTCTTACTTAGTGTCTCGAATTTAAAAATTTCACACCGAAAATGTAACACTGCGAATCAAAGAAAAACACGCAACACATCGTTTTGAAGCTATTTCAATGACTATTAGATCTCCACGCTACGATTCCACAATGCAGGTTGCAGTGTACATAAATGGCGCATTATCATTCGAAATTATTCTCTATGTTGTTTTTCAGCATCCTACCTCCAGACGATTTTTTAACCCAACATTTAAAGAAGGCAGTTTTTAATTTGATAATCGTGGTGCTAGCCCGAGTTCTAATCCGTATCATTCGATTAATATTCATTGTTTTTTAACCACTGAGCCACCTCAGCTCTTATGTACAACATAATAGACTACTACCTACAGCACAGCACATGACATTTATTATTAATATTGAAGCTCATTGTAAGGGTAGAGGATTAGTACTAAATCTCATTTACAAGGGCGGGCCGTAAGGGCGGTGATGCACAGCACCGAATGTGTATTTTTGTCCTCTTCGGGGATATTTTACGATTTTCACTTTTACTATCTTACTATTTTATATCCTGGAATACTTTATTTGCTAGCGTCTAGATAAATTCTGGATAATGGGCCTTTTACTTAGAGTATTGTATGTTACTTTGTTTATAGCACCATAGTAATCTTAAAAGGGTACGAAGGGTCAGGTCCTGAAGGTAAATGGCATAAAACTAACAAATTATTGATCAGCTCGAAAAATAACATAAATATGAAAGATAACACTATTTTAGCATGTAACCTTTTATTAAATAATAATATTATATGAAATAAATTCTTCGGTGTTTTATTATAATAATAACTAAAAAAATAGTGGGTACTGTAAAGTAACAACTTTTTAATTTAATACCTTTTTAATATCCTACTGCGGGGCGTAGGCCATCTTTTATGTGGTTAGGATCTTATTCCACCGGGCTGCTCAAATACACTGGCAAAAATATGACGGAGGCGCTTCTATCTCACGCCAAATATTAACTAAACACATGAAAAGGGCCGATGTTTGTCCACAAGATAACATACTCGTGTTACATTCGCCTTGCTATCTCGGCTCTACAGAAATAATAACTTAAAAATATCTGGAGTTAATAAATCTTCGGTTACATTTTTCGTCTGCAGCTCATTGTTAAAAAACAAAAAAGTTAAAATAAACGCTCGCATCACGGCACTGTTTAATGTACTCTTTACTTCAATAAAGATAAAAATGAAAGGAAATAACAAAAAACAAAATTGCTGCAGAATACTTTTAATATGCAGTCGTTTTAAATAACAGAAACAGAAAGTCATTAATACGAGACGTCATTTGACTATAATAGTTCGCGATTAGCGCAACTCAAAAGGCTAATTATTCTCTAAAGGTAACAAGGGGGATTTCTTCTTGTTCACAATGAGTTATTTAACATGAAGATTGTTTTATTATGGTTTTATACGTCTTAATAATAATTAAAAATGTTGGTACAATATGGTTGTTTTATATGTTAACAAAACAAAATTACTGTAGTTTCACCAGGATATATAGTGTATAGCTTTTCTTGCTGTACTGATGTTGAGACTGGGCTCGTACTCAGCGTCTTTTTATAGCAAAAGATACGAGATGATGCTCTAATAATATTACCAGGTACACTAATTTAGTAGGTACGGATAACATTTATTGCAAAACTTTCCAAAGTTCCGCCATGCTAGAAAAATGATTACCGACATCAACCCTCATACATTTATTCTTAGTACCAAACCCGCGCCGGGCCGGGTCCTTACTTCTTACATATAGTATCTCTAAAAACATTTATTGAATATAAGGAGGTTATATTTATATTTGATTAATATAATCAATGCAACACATCATTTTATGTTTCCATATAAATAAAAACAAATAATACCGAAACTAATTCTGCGATGCAATTTACAAATCTTCCATATGTGTATCTCACCGCCCACCATTAAAGTACCTATGGGATAAATACAATTTCAGCAGCTATTTCTTATATTTACTTTGTACGAGTGACCACGACTCAAATAATTATACCCATAGGTACCCACAGGTAAGTCTTTTAAGTTTTCTCTACGTAACATTGTCATAAATAGGCGAAGACTAGTCTTTAAAACAAGGCAAACCCATCAGGTGACCCAGTCTTTAAACCTTTATTGATACATTATGTGTACAATCGTATGGATAAATTTTTGTATGGACAAGTTTAGATAAAATAATCAACATGTGATAATAATTTCGTATTATAAAGGATCCTACTTGCGAAATTTAAACTCATAATGATTATCGACAATATGAAATCAAAGTAACATCAGGCATTGTTAGAGCGCCGACAAAGGTATTTTTTGTAGCAATATTTCTTTTGAACTATATTATATTTCTGAGAATTCGATTGTCGCCATGGAAATTATTTCTAAATAGCTTTATACGAAGAACAAAAGATTTTTAATAAAATAACTTGTTTGAGCTTAATGATTTCTGTTTACGTTTTGTATTTAGTACAAACAAATAAAAAGCGATAAATGTATTATCAATTGTGATGTTTATGACCAATTAGATCATATTTAAATCACCATCATCATTAAACCTATCATTTCATCACCATCATCATTAAACCTATCACAGTCAGCTGCTGTCTTGTCGACTTTCCCTGGTATGTTAGTTTTGAAGTTTTAGTAGTTTAACTTTTGCAACTAATAGTCTCACCACTTTATTGAAATCATCTCTTTTTGATCAACATTTAATGTATCAACGATCGTGAGTTAATCAAAATATGAATAAATATTTTCTATTCTTTACAGCTATGCCAGTCAGTCAAAAGTTCAGTGTGCCAGTGTAGTTACAGATGCATAACATCATAGGTCCAATGTTTGACAGCGCATTGATGTTAAATATACTTTGAACAGTAGCAGCATATGTTATGATGACCAGTTTTTCTTTTTTCTTATTGAGAATGTAGAGTCAACAAACCTAAAAGTACCAGAATTAAAATTAAACATATTATTCGCTCTTCGAATTACACACACGAACTATATGTATATATAATAGTGGAAACAAATCCAAATATTTTAATTTATTTGTAACTTCATAAGACAAGTTAAAATCTTAAGCTATCACCGGTTCATAACACATTAAAACGAAATAAACCGGTTAGAAGCTTAGCAGAAGCATAGCAGTAGCATAGCAATAGTAATATTGTGATATAACAAAATAAAATATCTCTAATAATACTAAAATTCAACAACTTTTAATTTTACTTTCATGATCTAAATAATCTTGCGTCTAAATTTATTTTATAGTATTTAGTATACACATACATGCCTTAAATTAGGTAACTTTCTTTAATAAATATACATTATATACATCAATAAATCATGTAAAAAAGTTGAACATGAGCGAATAAAGTACGTAATACGATCTCGTAATGGCTTGCCGGAGGCGTGGGACAGACATTATGATTTATGTCAGCTCGGTAAGTCTAGGTATGTCTGAATGTCGCAGTGATTCGGTTTTGAATGATGATAAATGTTAAATCTGCTCACGTACCAATCGTAAATACGAGGCTTTTATAACTGCTTCCGGTCGGGTTGTCCGTTTAGCTATTGTTTTATCATGGGCTTTATCTCATTTTGCCTGAAAATGGGGTTACGCAAAATCATAAACATATTATACATTAAAACTATTTCGAAAAACGTGAATTGACAGAAAAGATTATAGTGTTAACTTACTGTTCCCCTCTTTTCTCAGATTTCAAAAACTGTGGAGACACTTTAATTTCCTTTAACACGTGTAAATAGCGCTGCGGTGCGAATCGATGCGGCACTTTTATATTCGTAGTTATAAAGAGTGACAAACAACACTAAAAGACTTAAGATAAGTTATATCGTATGAAATGTCAATATATTCATATGATAAATATTTTAAGTTTATATAAAAGATTGATTACTGAGACACACAGTAGATTAAGGACTTATTTGAACGGGGGACAAAATGTTCCACTTGATAGACTAATTGGCGTTCATAAACATTGTATGTAATAAACACTAACCATGCCTTATATCACCAATGCACCGCCAACCTTGGAAACTATGCTGATGATATTATGTTATTTATGCATGTAATTTTTTTTTTTTTTTTTTTTAATGTTATAGGTTGGCGGACGAGCATATGGGCCACCTGATGGTAAGTGGTCACCATCGCCCATAGACAATGACGCTGTAAGAAATATTAACTATTCCTTACATCGTCAATGTGCCACCAACCTTGGGAACTAAGATGTTATGTCCCTTGTGCCTGTGTAACTGGCTCACTCACCCTTCAAGCCGGAACACAACAATACTGAGTACTGTTATTTGGCGGTAGAATAACTGATGAGTGGGTGGTACCTACCCAGACGGGCTTGCACAAAGCCCTACCACCAAGTAAATTTAACTGGCTTCATCGCTTTTTAAACTGGAACATAACAACACCAAGCCAGCAATTAATTTTTTGGCGGTAAAAGGTATCATGAGATGGTATGCATTTTATCCGCAGCGAGATACCACCTACCAGAGTCTTGTACGTGTGGTATATAACAGAATATACGAATAACTTACGGTTATTACTTACGGGATATTTACCTAGTGTTTTTTTTTTCCGTTGGAGATCGATATTTCGCCATTATCTACGAATGTCTTGTTCACGAGACTGAGGTTTGTCAAAAAATTTTAAATAACTTACCTTTATGCTTTTTTATTATTACAAGATTATAGCGACGAAAACGATAGGGAGATAGTAAAACGACATTAGTCCTCGTGTATCTGCCAGCAGGAAACCAGTAAAATCATGTGGAAACATCGCATTTCGATAACGAGGGCCGTTTCCAACGGAAATTAGTCAACGGTGATAGATAATTTATTGAAGAGATTTTATAGTCCAGTACACGTGCATGCATTCTCTATTCCCACTTTAAATAATATAAACAATTACTTAAAATAATAAATATTGGACAACATCACATACATTACTCTGACCCCATTGTAAGTAGTCAAAGCACTTGTGTTGTGGAAAATCAGAAGTAATGACGGTACAACAAACACCCAGATACAGGACAACATATAAAACTAATGAACTTTTTCTATATCGTCTCGGCTGGGAATCGAACGCGGGACATGAAAACACATGATAACCGGCGTACACACTACTCGACCACAGAGGTCGTCGTTATTGTTTGATTAACAATTCTCCACAAAATAAGAAAGATAAATCGTTTAGAAGACTAATGATTTCACCTGCTTTAATATTTCAGCATTAAAAGCTCCTAGCACCAGGTAGTTGCTGAGCATTTTGAACAAGTGAAGGAAATTGTTTGACGGGCCTATCATTTAAATCTAGATGATAAATACAAGCTCAAAACTTGACCAATGAAAGATCATGTTAGATCTACTACGTATATGAAACATGATTAAAACATCAACAGTAGTAGCCTATAAATTTCCCACTGCTGGGCTAAGGCCTCCTCTCCCTTTTGAGGAGGAGGGTCGCAACATATTCCACCACGCTGTTCCATTGCGGATTGGTTGAAAACACGTGATAGAATTTCTATGAAATTAGTCACATGCAATTTTCCTTCACCGCCGAGCATGAGATGAATTACAAAATACAAATTAAGTAAATGTATGCCTAAGCACATGTATATATGTAATCAGTGACGCTTGCCTGGGCTTAAAACCGCAATCATCGGTTAAGATGCACGCGTTCTAACCACTGGGCCATCTCGGCTCTTAAAACATCAATATAATATACATAGGACATTTAGTTAAACAAGTAACACGTTTGGGAAAAACTACCATACGGGCGTCTATAGTTTCTAGAGTTGCGATTTGTTTTTTTATAGTGATCGATATCTGTATACCGTCGAATGACACGTCGTTGAACGATTTGATAAACCCGTTTGGTACATTTTATTCTACGCTATTTCTTTGAAAACACATACAGAACTAGTTTTATTTCGTTTAAAAATACTAACATTATTTCAATAAAATACATATTCATAGACATATTCTTCTCACCCATCTTCGTCCTTCTGACCTTATCCAAATTCTACTTGGGGTCGGCGCACCATAATATCTTCTTCTTGGTATGCTCTCTGTCGGACGTCATCTCACAAGTAATATTCTTTCTAAACATATCTTCTTTTGTACAATCCATCTATCGTATCTTCCTCTACCTCTATCTCTATATCCATCCTATATTATACGTTACAAGACAATATTCTTCTTACAAAATGCTATTAAAATTCGTCAACAGACACCACTAGCCAATTATGTAAAGCTAGCAGATTATTACGTTAGTTTTTTTTATGGTATATGTTGGCGGACGAGCATATGGGCCACCTGATGGTAAGTGGTCACCATAACCAACAACATAGACGATGACGCTGTAAGAAATATTAACTATTCTTTGCATCGTCAATATGCCACCAACCTTTGGAACTAAGATGTTATATCCCTTGTGCTTGCAGTACACTGGCTCACTCACCCTTCAAACCGGAACACAACAATCCTGAGTACTGTTATTTGGCGGTAGAATAACTGTTGAGTGGGTGGTACCTACCCAGACCAGGCTTGCACAAAGCCCTACCACAAGTTTAGTTTCCGCTCAAAAACTACAAATCCGATTGGTGTAAGACATGGCATTCACTGAGGAAGATTAAAGGTCATGTAGCAATTACCATAAACATGAAACAACTTGGCAAATTATATTCTAATCCGAATGTAAACGAGCAAAGGCTCGGTCAGTTAACTCTGAGTTTATATATCCTTCTTAATGAGCTTTCGTTTCTTTATTAAATAAAAAAAATAGTATGTTTGTTCGCATTATTATTCTGTTACAAATGTTCAAATAAATAAGAAGGAAGAAATAACATTCAGAGTGTTTTGTTCTTATATTTATCGTCTGTTTAATTGCTAATTTTAATTTGCTTTTATATTTCCTTAAATCTTCCTTATCAGGATAACATGCAAAACTCAATTCTAAATAAATAAACATTACAATTGCTTAAACGTATAACAAATTCGTATATTAAAACAGCTGAAGAAAAGGAAAATTAAAAAACATAGCCCCTTGTATACACCGTTTATTAATCATCCGTGATTTGGTGTAGCATATTGATAGAAATTTCTAGTACACAATAGCTTAGGTGTGAAAGTAATCAGCTATATAAGACTTAGGTCATATAAAAACCTTAACACGGTCAGTGAGTTCACGATGTCTGGGAAAATGGTAACGCAATAAGGTCTAATATTATATTGGCTTCTTTCTGGAGATATACTTATACCTGAAACAAAAGGAAACTTAGTTTTCGGCTTTTTTTGTTATTCTACTAAATATCAAATAGTGTTGCCCGCGACATTGGATGATCAACATTTTCTGTTTAAATTAATGCTTACTCTCTCTTTATTTATACACACATTTCAAATCATATCGTTATAATAATGTAATTGAAGTAAAATTAATTTATTTGTATTATAATTATCTGACAGAAGATCATTTCATTTTGACTGTCATATTAATTTCAACAAAATAATTTGTATCAATATCGATAACCACATAATATATAAAAAATAAACTTTCATAATACACGGAAGAAATCGAAACGAAGTTGCGGTAATAAACTTGAGTTGGATAAATAGTTGTTTGTATTCAAGAGAACTCTTAAGTAGGTATTTACATATAAATCAGGTATTATGTGGCGGACGCGTCCTCGGGACTGACGGACGCACGCTTAGGGCAAAGCCACACACGGCTGTGTTCATGTGAATAGTAAAACATTACGAACCTTTAGTTTATACCATATTATGACATCGTAATATATATACCTTATATATTTAGTTGTATTACTTTTATTTATTTATATTGTAAATACGCTCATACGCTATATAGTAACACTGTATTCATTTGAACTCGCTTATATGTGTATATACTGATATTACAAAGACGAAAGTAATGCTATCTGTCTGTTCATCGTTCACAAATTACTAAATTGAAATTCATATATTTTGTTATCACGTCAGCTTGAGCTAAAAGCACATCTCCAAGGACATAAGCCATTTTTATATCTATCACCTGATGATCAAACCCAAAAACGCAAGTGAAGCCGCGGGTGGCAACGAGGATAACATAAAAATATGAAAATAAATAAATAGTGATTTACAGTACATACTATCCGTATATAGAATATGTCCGTTGCTCTAATATAAACTGTTGGTCGTGAGTGATTTGACTAAAAAAAGTCTAACAATGAAAACATTTCGGTTTTCTTTTGCTTCTTTTGTGAAGGGTTATTATAAAACGTGTCTTTTTAGATGATAACACTTTGAGAAAGGAACAATCGCCTCAGGCGTCTAAAATAAATTTCAGCTCTTTAGTGTTCTAATATATTTCTCTCCAAACTCGTTTTCATTTTTGAAAATAAATAAGTTACAATATTAAAAAAGTTTTTGATTTGTTTAGCAATTGCAAGGTGATAGTTCTGCAGAGTCTAGTCCGGTGACCTTGAGATAAAAGGGACAATTACATTACATTATGAGAGAGCGTGCTGATTGCGCTGACGATAAGAGTTCAGAAGCTGTAGGAAGTTTTTTATTTCAACATAAGCACAAAATCCTTTAATCACCCACTTAAGTGAATTTACCATTTATTTATTTATGAACTGTGTTTTATATAAAAACTTAGTTGTTTTCTTTTTTTTTTTAAATAACAACAAAAAGATAACAGTTTATTAACATAAGAATTAACAACATTAAATGCTTAAATATATATATACAAATATGAACTAAAACTAGTTACTGTATAAATTTTGACCGCGTGGAATGGTGGCAAGAATGCTAGCAGCATTTCCCCGTTGAATCGCAATTCCGATCCTCTGGGCAAAAAACGAACCAGCCCTCTTGTTACCAGTGGAGGCAATGAGGCGAGGTGTTATACTTTTGATGAAGCTTTTTGCACCACTACTCCAGTTGATTTCTTATTCTTATAATTCTCCTTATCTATTCTTTAAAGAGAAAGCATAAAACTTTCTTTCCGATCTGACTCGGGTATTGGTTGCTCTTTACGAAAACATACATATGTATAATATAAGCCTGGCCGTTATTGAATCCATGACCTTGTTTTAAAATTGGCGTGTTATAAGCACCGGTCCATCAGTGCTCTCTTATAATATTATACTTTTATTATAACACAGTAAATATATTTATTAAGATATGAATATATGTAAGTACACAATGGAACATGTGCTTGCGTGGCTCGCTCGAGGCCGGAGCGCCGAACGCCCCGCCTGCATCAAATGAGAATAGTTCTGTGACGGCTCATTAAAGTTCAGCGGGAGTTTGACATTCCTCGACATTGTTGCAGATCATTTCTGATATATGTTTCTATATTTTTGTTCTATAGATAGAACAAAAGGCAGGTAAAGGTATATAATAAATGATTTAAATGGACAATCTAAAAGTAGGGGTTTCCTTTACACTTGAGAAGTTTTAAAGATTATTCTATAATGTTGTTCCAATACGGTTCGTTGGCTATCTATGTTGATTTGAATTGATTTTTTTTCGTGGCCGACCACGAGTTTATTAAAAAAGATAAATTAAAAACAAAAATGCATTGAAGCTTGCCTGGTTTTGAATCTGTAATCTCTTTTCTGTTATCTTGATTAAGATTAAAAGTTAATCGGAATTTTCTAGCCTTCTCTCCCTTTAAGGAAAAGTTTTTGCAGATTAATCCACTATACTACTCCATTGCGGGTGGGTGAATAATGTGGAAATATTTCATTGAAATTAGACACCTGCAAGTTCCCTCACGAGTCAAATTATAAATACAAATTAAGCACACGAAAATAGAGTGGGGCTTGTCTGGATTTGAAACTCCAATCATCTGCGTTAAGAACGCGTTCTAACCACTGAGCTATCTCGACATAAATATACAATAGCGTGACAATCTCAACGTATATTGTCCTAGCTGTTTCATTTTCGTACAAAATAAGGGACAAATTAGGGTTTCACTCCGTGATATCCTTTTAACGAGAGTGAGTGAGACATAAAATCATATTACATATTATACACATGTATTTAAGCCTTTCAAATGTGTATATATAAAGGGTAGATATTATCAATTGTGCTATTCAACTATTACCTATATTTTATTATTGCTATAGAGTTGCCGGCCCTGCTACTTATCATGCATTGTTTTCTGATATACTCTCGAATATGATATAATCAAAGATACGAAATTTGGACACAGACAATTCTACAACTAACTAACAGCATTTTTTTCTTTATGTGTAATGCCCGTTCACTTTTTAGCCGCATCGGATGATGTCATGTCCCGTACCCGAAGGTTGACTGTGAGTGATTGCTGTCAGGAAAAAGTCCAACTATTAAAGCATTTATTTGTCTTTTCTTTTTTGCAGTTATACAAGATAGTATTCTCATATTGTATTAAGTCGCAATGTGTATCGAACGAAATGATCGAAAATCTACTTATAAAATCATTTACTTGACTGAACGCACAGCCAATACTCCTGAGTCTACAAAGCGGAAATTTGGAACATGTGTTCATTTTATAACGGAAGCATGCGATAAGAAAGGATATTTGGGAAAAAAAATCCGTATCGTATTTTGGGGATTGGATATATTGAAACGTTGATAATAATTGTGACTGGGATGATTTTGACGTATGCCGTACTGCCCTCGTCATGTGGGCCGCGCCGACTTCTGTATCGTTATTGCACCCTACTTAAAAGTTAGTTTGTATAACGAATTATTATTTGTGAGATTGGGGAGGATCCAATCCTACAAGTAATATCAGCCATCCATTGCCTCGTGTCAAGTCTGTGTAGACCAAGGGAGCACAACCAAGATAAAATGTGTCTTCGTTTTCCCGGATGTAGCTTTTGTTTCAGCTTAATACGCTTAACTCGCGCGTACAATATCCTAATCTGTAATACTCAAACTACTTTTCCAATTACAAAATACCTACAACCAATTAGATATTAACTTATGACATTAAATCTATAGTGAAATTAAAATTAAAACTCAAAAAGCATGTTTATTAAGCAATAGTATGTATCTTATTTTTAGTAACCGAATAGTATGTATCTTATTTTTAGTAACCGAATAGTATGTATCTTATTTTTAGTAACCGAATAGTATGTATCTTATTTTACCACTTTACTGCAATGCAAGTACCAAGCACATGTGAAAAATTAACATCCGATACATGTAGATTTCCTCACGTTAATCATGAACTGAGTTGTAAAGTTATTTTTACAATGAAACACAAGAAAATCAGAGTTACTTGACCGAGATTGAACCCGCAACTATTGGTTAAGATTCACGTGTTCTAACTCCTGGGACGTCTCGGCTCGCAGAAGCCATTTTGATTTGTACTAATTAAGTATTCAAGAAGTCTTATACAAAAAAGTTTTGTATTGCCAGCTGCGGAATAACTTAAGGCTAACTTTATTTGAATTAATTAATTACTACTTGATATTCATATTTATTATAATTGTTAATCATTTACAGACTAACTTAACGAAACGAACTAACTAAATACTCTTCATTGCCATATACCGTAACGTCCGACCGAACGTAACTTAGTCAGAATAATTGCGGCACAAGGGACTAACATCTTAAACACCATCTCGATTGTTTACGTAAAGAACAGCTTAGCCTTCGCGTATTCTTGTCTAGTGGGTCGTCCTTGTTTTTTTACCTTTTATTTATATTTTTGTTGCTTCTTTTCCGATATTTTTACCAATTGTCGTTCTATTTCAACTTATTTACACAAAAACCTTAATAAATTATATACCTATAGCGACTCTGATGTCGCGCTTATGTATAGATGTCTTGAAGCTGTGCTCTGTGATGGTCCTTTCTGACGCACCCGCGGCTCGGCCGACGAATCTGCCTGAATCTCTCTGTCTATTATCGGTAACATACAGACAGACAGACGCGGCCAGGGGATGTTGTTTTATAATATGCAGTGATGATTAAATAATATACAAGTTAAAGTACTATTGGGTGAAGATTCGAAGCAATATTCAACTCCAGTGTACGTTAGTATATTACAATGACGTAGAACAGAACACTATACAGTAGTTGAACCTTCTCCGCCCCACGAATTATAATTGATTAAGCAATGTCGGTCATACCATCCTCATAAACGTGGCTCAACCTTTAGTTAAATACCTATCTCTTTCAGTCCTCAATAATTCGGCCTTCGAAAGAAGAAGACAGGGTATTGTTTGGTTATACACTCCCTGAACAAGGTAAACTCGGTGATGTTGAAATTAAATTAACAATAAAACAACACAGATCACGATCCTCGTTAACCCTCCATACATAGCCGTACAACATGTTACGAAGCTTTATTGATAACGACCGAAACAGGTGCGAATGACCCCACTTAAACAGCAGTTGTAAGACAAATAGCTTTCTCAGTATATAAATAAAAAATAATGGTCAAGGAGAATCAAAAAGTTATAAAAAACGCACTCAATGGAAGTTAAGGAAAAGAAAAGAAATCTCTCTGTCGGCCTCGATAAGTCATTAGAACCAGTCCTGAATAACTGCGCTGTGATTTACTCAACAAACAGTAAACACACGTCGCGGTAATGTGATCCTAATTCCTATAGGAGTAAGAACTAAATAGGCATAAATTCTTCTTCAACTTGACGAATGTATAGACGTCTAATTAAGCAACTTTGGTGTTTGTTGCTCGAGTAATAAAGTAGCATTTAGTCTGGGTTCGTTTGCACATGAAGTGCTAACAGCTCGTCCACTCGGCTGATCTTATTATGTAAATGTAGTCGAGTTTTTCGTAGAGATTGTGACGATTCGAAGTGATGAGATTCAGACATCCATGTCCATGCAATAACATCGTTGAAAACGTTCTTATTTCAATACACAGAGTATATGAATGCGAGCTGTCTTACTGACTAATGCGTAGTAAGGTTTTGTGCACGTTTGACTGGATAGGTACCACGCATTCTCATCTTGAAATAATTAGCTATGTTCCGAGCAACACACGAATTATATAGCATGGATTTAAAGTAGGCTAGACACCGCATGCTCTTTAGATAGTGCCCAAGTCAGGTGAGACACCTATTTTATACCTACGATAATTTCGTCTTAACCATACTTAAACGTGATACTAAAATGACTACACTAGAAGAGTTTTTAGACTCTATAACGGCACAGTTATATGAACACAATCTATGAGGTACTACTTGTGAAGTTATCGCTTGTTTGCCGGTTGTTTTATCAGCTTTCTCTAAATCTGTGATATGTCTATATCAGCGTCATATATGTGAATGATAGCCATTCATCTAAATTTTAATCTGATTAGATCACATTAGTTGTTTATATTGATATAAAAAACAAAAAGGACTAGTAAAAAAGTAAGGTTCAATTACAGTAAGTAAGAATCAAAACCTCTTTATTGTATATGATTTACGACCTCTTTGGACCTTTTTTATATTTTTTGCCTTGTTATAATATAACAGTTTATAAAAAGTAATAAAACCACTTTGAATAAAATATTTAAATGTCGGCACAGGAGTACGTACTCGTAGTTGTGCTTACGAGTAAATGAGCTGTGTAATGATCAAATATCCAGTAATTATCTCGGCGAGCTGCGACCGCGCCTCGTGTCAAGTGACGCTTAAACCTAAGTGACGTAAGTCACAATATAACGGAATATTTTAACATAAACTATGTTTGTTTTTATTATACTAATAGAAGCCATTTATATAGTTTAATTAAATTCGATGAATATAGTCCAAATGGCCCATTGGTTAGGACACGTAGGATGCATAGAACCGAATGATGCGGGTTCAATCTCGGCCCGGGCCAGATCTAGCTCTGATGTAAACACTATAATGACACATTATATCGTTTAACAATATTCCAAATTTAAATCCAACAAACATTAATTATTTTACTGGGTACCCACTCATTATACCTCCGAAAAATAAAATTCAATATTGTTAATTGTGGTTTGAAGGTTGCATGAACTATAATGTATAGGCGCAAAAGACATAACATGTTAATACGCACAATTAGTGTCGCTTTGGTGACTTTCTTTGTGACTCCATAATATGTCAAAAAAATAACTTTCAAAAGAATAGCAAAACAAAAACAAACAACCGGAAACAAAAACTACTTAATTTCAATATGGTATGTATAAAAAAAACTCTCATATGTATATGTATTCATAAAATAATAATAGTTACGAAAGACGAATATCTTCCGAAACCCAAAATATTGAAAAATGATTAATTTTAGAGACTTCACTGAGCTCTCAACATACAATTCTAATAATTAAACCTTACAAAATATTTCCAATTTACTTATAAAGGTTGCCTCTTCAGGCGAATACTAAATTGAATGTTCTCGTAATATTTTCCACGGGATACGAGATAAATCAATAGACAGGGGTGAGAGTTCCGATCCCTTTGACGCTACATCGAGACCCGTATATGATATTATTTTTGATAAGACACTCCGCTCAATTCGATTCTTCGCGAAACATAATCAAGCGAGAAAGGAAATAAAGGTACATAATACGATCAGTTAACATGGTTTGTACGTAATATTACGCAGTATAGGGGGTAAGGGTATGGGGGGGGGGGGTCGTATCGGCGTCGGAAGCGAAATATTTTAAACTTAATTATTGTGATGCTGATTATTTGTTTACCTCATTTTCATATTTCATTATTATATTTATGTAATCAAAGTAAGTAACTTTGTTTACTTAAATATAGATAAAAGATACATAGTATAATATATTTAAAGGTCTTAATGTGTCAACTACTTAGGACTTAGTCGCCGGGTTTATGCAAGAAAAGCCCTCCTAATGGTAGTCTTAAGATGCCTGCTGCTTGCTGCCTTTCAACCGAAATGGCTTATTTGAATCAACTATGTCCACCTAACTAAATAGTATTTAATCCCCTTTTCTCCAACCCCCTCCTGGACATCCCTTATCGAGATTACCAATAATCGCCCTAAATGTATCTGAATATTTGAACACCCTTAAGTCTTCAGTACAATACTCATCAAAAACTCGAGCACCATAGCTAAATCTGAAAACGTGCACCGGTGAACAGATACCTCATCGGTGTACGGTCCACTTTCACCAATAAACAGTACCTTTTTACACTCAATCCAAAAGGCGTCCCTCACAGGCAAACGGTACGATAAATATCTGCGGAATGCTACGAAAATCTTTGTAACAGACATTGTTTACATTCAAGATGCACTGCCAACTAATGGATCGTAGTTGTTACTTCTCTTGCACTTGTAATTACATCGGCTTATTCACCCTAAACGAAACACTGAAGCGTTACTGCTTAATGGATGAGGAACTTAAACGGTATTATTCAGTTAGCTAAGTAAATGGACATGGCTCAACTAAATTTTTATTCAAATTCAAATCCTTACAATCGAGTCGACACACAAGTATATTATTTACGTGAAGTAGATTAAAATGAAAATATACTTTAGTCAGCTATGATTTTACAAGCAGAACGTATTACATGTTAAGCTACCTTCGGTTCGGACTGTAAAAGAGAACCAGCATGAAAATCAATTTAATAGACTCGATGGAATTTGTCAGTATATTACGCGCTAAGATATAGTAAATCTGTTTAAAATAGGTAACAAATAAGACGAAACTATTAACTGAAAGCAGGTATTCAGTATTAACTTGGTGGTAGGTCTTTGTAGAAGCCCGCCCGACAAACTAGAGTACTCAGTATTGTTGTATTTCGGTTGGAAGGGTGAGTGAACCAGTGTAACTACAGACACAAAGGATGTAACATCTTAATTCCCAATGTTAGTGGTGCATTTTCGATGAAAGGAATAGTTAATATTTCTAACAGCGCCATTGTCTATGGTGACCACAATCCATCACATAGAACAAAAATAAAATAAAAAATACATCTTTATTTAGTATTCTGTATTTTCTTCAAACAAAAATCGGGAATCTGAACTGTACTCACTATTCAGTCGTCACCGCATTGTTGAGCCAGTGCGTGGCTCAGTTGGGGAATAATGCATTAAAACAACTTATGCATTTTAACTTTCATCTTGATTGTATAAATAATCATTACACTTGCTTATTGATTGTCAAAGATCTACTACAACTAGTTCGGAAAATAGCACCTCAGACTGAGGCGAAAACAAGGAACTCCTATTTCCAACTTTTTGTTGTATACTTACGACCCGTATCGTCTTGTGACTTGTTTTTTACGGCTGGAGATAAAAAGAAGATAAATTTGTTACGTTATACACATATTACCGTCTGATTTTTCCGAAATGTCATAAATGTAATGTATACAACATGTAAATTAAGAACTCATGAGGCACGATTGGTATATTTTCGATGTTATTATAGTATCATTCCAGAACTGCCATTTTCAAGCCCATAAATCGACAATGACCTTGCTTTTTGATTGTATGGTTGTTTATGCTTGTGTTTTCCTGTTATTAATCCAATTATGTGTACTATGAGCACACTATACAACGCGGATACTTCCTACATCGCCTAGGAGTAAATCCTAAGCCTTAACTGAAGGTAAAAGAGAAAATCCGGGCAAGCATCTAGTGAGAATAATCTTCATAAATTAGATGAAAATTTACGAGCTGTGTATAACCTATCCACATTGCAACACAGGGGAAAATGTCCTGCAAGTTTTTTCTATTAAAGTATAGCAGACCTTAAACCTGAAGTGTAACATTTACAGACTTGATCCAATTATAGTAATGTAACTCGCCTTTGTTTTTTAGGTATTCACTTGTTTTATAGCCCTGTTAGTACTATTTGAGAAAGTCAATAAATTAGACGAAAAGACAAAGAACTCCAGCGCTGGAACGAATGTCGCAGCAAGGAGATTGAAGCCATAAATCGCTATCAACTCGCAAATAAGCAAACAACGTTTAAGACGAATATTTTATGTGTTGACTGAAGGTCGGAGACCATATCGCAAAAATATAATACATATTACTGAGTACATTGTTATTTAAATAAACCTTCCAAGCGTAATCATTATCATTTCACAATCAGAAGAAAAGAAAGAAAGAATTTTTACTTGTCACAATGTTTTTGGTCGTCAGCAAAACTTTGTGTTTTCTAAAATTTAAAATTGGTATAAATATAAATTCGTGTGGTGATAAGACCCTTTTTCAGTATATGTTTGAGTGAATTAAACAACAGTACAGCTCTATACAAAAACGAATACTGAGACTCACAGACTCAAGCCAGATCAGATGCCGCTTATAAATGCCAATACACATCTGCAATATAAGAAGTAAGAGAGATGACTTCAATTATATTATAATAAAATCTAATCAAATCAAATGAATTATATTATTGATTTTCCGTCGCCGGTTCATCTCACGTTTAAAATATTTATTTCTGAAACGATAGTGGTTTTTTTTCTAGAAATAGTGGCGTAATAATGTTCATTTAAGTAAGTAATAGATTACCTCTTCTAGTGAATTCTCTTACAAAAAGACTATCAACAGTTCAGAAAGTTTTTAAAATTGTACTTACTGAGGACCGTTTGGTCATTTAATTTATATATCATGTCATACTCAAATCTTAAATAATGGTCTTGGTCGAATTTTAACGACTTGGAGACAAGTTTCAGTAAATTTGCGAACGCAATGATGAATCCAATTACCGACGGGTTGGTCTATGTGGAGTTTAATTTTTCGGTTCGGAGGATTCGGAGTAGACATATGGATGTATTGGATATGGAAAGGTAACAAATTCGTTAGACCTTATGAGACCTACATACTCAATGATCTAGAACTTTACACTTCACTAGAGCCTTATCTTGCTCAATACTCCCTGTTATCAGACCGGTCAACATAAACAAAAAAATGTTGTTGAATGCTATTAAATATTTTATTTGTAGTAAGAACTTTTTACCTTTCCAGCTTTATGAAAATTGTTATTAAATGAAATATCTTAAAAAAGAGGATGGTTCAACACACTGTAAATCTTTGCCAGAACACAAATCACGACATTGTCACTCCTTTAGACTCGGCCATGTCATTGAACTGTTCAATATTATAATTGTTACCAGTTACTCTTTATAAAGATCTCGACCATAACTGCAATTCCTTTCAGCTTAAACAATAATATAAGTATACTTCCTTCCAAATTGTTAATTGTACAAGAGAATATCGCAAACTGGTCAGCCTATTGTACCGCCCACTTATTATAAATTTCAAACAAAAAGGCTTATTATTTTGTGTTCTGACTTACAGTGTGAATAAGCAAAAAGAGATCACATCATAGTCCTCAAGGTCAGTGGCGCATTGTCGATGTAAGATGTAATTTATGATAGCGATTACCATTAGGGAGCCTGGCTACCAATTTTAAATAAAACAGTATAGTCAAAGCATGTGAGCCCCTTTTTTTGAATTATTTATTGCTCACGATCACCATGCAATTTTACTTCTAAATTACATTTTGTTTTTTTTTGCGAAATATACCTTTGGAAAGTTTTCTTTAAAAAACATACTGAATGATAATGATTCATCAAAATCGGACCCTTTGTCCATCGCAAGTATATTGTATATTACGAATTAAGACATACGACCATGCTTAAGAATAATAGACTGGTCTCTGCTGTTATCTGTACTACAGTAAATCTATCAGGATATTGTATTTTCCCCCCCGAATATATCGCTCTTATTGTTTCTGAACTGTAATTAATTCTCGTCACATTCCTTCACTTGAAAAGGAAAAAACAAATTACGTTATACGCAGTTATTTCAAACTGTTATTAAGAATATATTTTATCTCGTCGTCAATGACAGCCGTAAAGCCTTTACGACGGTATTAAGGAGTTCTAGCGCCCCGTTACAAGCAGGTACTGCCAACCAAATGAGCACTCAAGCACCGTTTTCGAAGGCCGATAGCAATCGCTGAAAGAGTATGTAATAAAAAACCGATCAAGTGCGAGACGGACTCTTTGTCTGTGGGTTCCGTAGCGCGATTTATGAAACACGTAACGCGTCACATACAGATTATTTGACTTGACTTTATTCCCATGGATTTATTTTGTTCTATATTTTATATTTTTCCAATATTAACAATCGTATTTTTCCAAAAAGCATAGTTTATTTAGGATACTGAATGATTATAAAAAGTATAAACGACAAAAGAAAAATCCTGACAAAAAAAAATATAAATAAACACAGTATATACTTATTAATGTAAAATAAAAAAAAAAAGGAAAGGACAATTAAAAATAAGATTTATTTAGTAATAATAGTAATCATCTCCTAAATAGGTGTACGATGTTGCTTCCAAATTAAAGATACCATTTACACATAATAACAACATTCCTTTAAAAACCAAAGTACGATTATGTACTACAATTAAACTTAATTAATTTAAAACACTTTCCGTAATGTGGAAAGGCTTGACCTTGTTATTATTAAAAATAAAAAATATATAAAAAATAGCCTGACAGATAAACGAACGGGTCATAACCACGAAAGTTAGACAATCTTTGTGTAAGGAACCCTAAAAAAGAAGTTCCTATCTCACTTTGGGAGGGTTTGTTGAGTGCTGAGGACGATTAAGTTTCAAACATCAGCCCTTACCGTTACGAGTTTTTGCCAAACTATTGTAAATTATCTGTTTGACTGCGATAGTTTCATACGTTTTTATGTTATGGATCGTAAAAAAAAACCACACAATCACATTCAAGAAAAAAACTGGAACTCTTAATGTACAAATCATTATATATAATTTTGTGAAAGAAAATATTGTTACACAGTTGTACTCGTCGTGTGGTTCCGTGACCAATGTGGTGGTTTCGGTATGACCGTCACTCTGCGTGTGACAGTTCTCCCGTTCTCTAGACGTAGATTGATGGTTCAAAAGAGAAATGTGCAGGTTTTATACAAACACGAGACATACCACGAGCCCTCACTTGCGTTTACAATTCTGATGACGTAAAAATCGCTGTTTCTAACAAATTATAACTTACTTACAGTTAATCTATAGGAATATTATAAATAGGTAAAAGTTTCTTCGTATTTTGTGGGGTAACGTCCGAATATATGTTTCGTCTCACCTGATGGAGAGTCAATAGACATCTACAAAGGTTGCGTTGCCGGCTTTTAAGAAATAAGTAAGCTCGGTTCTTGAAAGTTCCCAGGTTGTATCGGTTCGGAAAAACCGCTGGCGAAAACTGGTTCCACAGATTTATTGCGCTAAGCAAAAAGCGCGCTGTCGTAGATTTTTGGCCTCTCGGGACGAATAACTATAATAATAAATGTTATATGTGTAAAATAAAAATATTACCGGAATCAAAACATAAACTAATTATGTAATATTCTGTTATATTAATTTTTTTTTTACTTTTCTATACATATACACTGTCAAGTAACAGGATCGTGTTATATAAAAATATTAAACAAATAATGAATTTAATTATTATACAAATACCTGCTCACTCAACCTTTAAACCGAAACACAACAATATTGCTGTTTCGCGGTATAATATTTGATGATCGGATAATACCCAGATGCACTTGCACAAAAGCCCAAGCAAACACAAGGGAACTCTGATATTAAGATACGTTCAATAATTCCGTCGACGCGGATATAATTATATTCATCCCATTGTCTGTAATTGGCTCATATCCACATGAAAGAGCGCTTTCTGAAAAGGATTACTTGGTACACTCCGCGGAGGATTATTCGTTAGTGTGGTATTCATACATTGTAAGAGTAGTACTTTACGTTTAAAAAAACTGAATTAATGTACGTTCGCTTCTGAATAACTGTATCTGAAACAAAGCTAACAAGCACTAGCCTTTAACGCGTGGTCTGTGACCGTTTAAAAATAAGCAACAGCACAACGTTCATAACTGGCCAAACGCTTAAAAATTCTTCTAGGTTCTGAATTTCTTGCTCCAATGCTAGAAGATGGATATACTTATGGAAAATTCATACAACCACAGATACATATATCACCGAGCAAAGATTGAATCATGTACAAACATTTATGAAAGATATGAAAAGTTAGTCTTGCTTACCGATATGTTTTGCTGCGATATTTTGAGGTTGACATCATCCATTAAATTTGCCACTGATTTACTTAACACGAGCTACACACGATGTTTTAAAGTTTTCGATGTTAATTCAACCAACCAAAAAACTCAGTACTTGGTAGCCACAGCCACTCATCTCTCAATCCACCGTTATACCGCACTTCTCCTTGTCATGTTTTGGTATGTAATTAAAGACACCAAATCTAATAACATGCAGGGAGAACGACTTTTTATTACTAAATGTTACTTACACGTTGGAATATCCATGGAAAGATTTAGCGTTACCAAATACCATTGGGTGGCATATTGGTACATTTTGCAATATTCAGATACATGGTACGATATATTTTTGGATAAAACATATAGAATAATATTTGAAAAAACAAGCGAAAGGATTACTCCGTTTTCCAAATGGGCTGATATCGAAATACAAAAGCAGGTATTAGAAATAAATAAAACGGGTCACAGCGATGTGAAAACACGCAAAATTGTATTTCCGCGAACCCGAGAGCTCTTGACCTAATGTCGTTATTCAGGGCACGAGCTGACTCGAATGGAAACACGGATGGAACATTACCGGGGAAATGGCATCTGCTAAATCAGATGTTACATTCGGTCTGATGAGGTCTTTGACTTGTAACAGTATAATGGCGTGCTACCCGCAAACCGATATTGCTCTACAAACAGCTTGTAGCATCGTAAGTTTTAAAAATGTGTTAAATATTGAAAGGCTATTTTTATTTCTATCTAAATTTTACCGTTTTGTTTATTTTTCCTTATTTTTTATTTATATCTCAATAATTTATTGTGTTTTTTTGTACTTGATGCCATTTTTCCATCATTATCTTTGTTTAGATTAAAAATGATAAGTAAACATTGCTAATACGTTGCGTGTCTCAGGATAAATTTTACACAATTTTGGGCGACATCACGTAATTACCTCCAAGCACACAATAGCAAATATATTTTTATGAATTCATTATTTTAAATCAATAGGAAGTTTTAAACACAAACTGAATTTCTTTATACTGATATTATCATAGACTAGTACATGTGTTGCATAGTTTGTAGTGCAAGGGTTATTTTGTCAATGTCAAATGTATGAGATTATTGTCATTTCGTGTAATTCCCAAGCGAACGCTGCGTATACTATGCGTCTGTTATATGAGATTTGTAAAACTCTAAAATATTTATCAGCTAGTCATTGCATCCATCTCTAACATATAATTCACAATGAGATGATCCATTTGTTTGAGAACGTCAATATTATAAGAAAAATGCACATACACAGACAACATCACATACATTACTCTGATCCCAATGTAAGTAGCTAAAACATTTGTGTTATGGAAAATCAGAAGTAACAACGGTACCACAAACATCCAAACTCGAGACAACATAGAAAACTAATGAACGTTTTCTACATGGACTCGGCCGGGAATATAACCCTGGACCTCAGGGTGGCGAATTCATGAAAACCGGTGCACACATGCCAGCGAATTTCCCTTGCAATCTATTAATTTTGCAAGCTACGTCTGTAGCCTCGGTTCTTCTCTGGATAATTGAATATCTACTTCCATTCTCCAAAGATAGTTCGAGCATAGTTCAGTTCGAAGAACGCTGAATGACCTTGAGTTTGTGAACCAGTCTTCGAGTTAGTATTCAAGTTGCGATGCCGTGAGTCACGGCGGGTAAGTCGCGTTACTGGGAAAAGTAAGTCTTCAAACATTGCGGTCTAAGGAGATATAAAGACTAGACTATTATTGCTACATGCCAAAAAAATCAAGGTCTCGAAACAGAGAAAAGTCGTACTCACAGTTAAATTAAAAATATATTTCCACTTTAAATTAAATTATTTAATTCATAATGTTACGTATCAAATAACAGTTTGTAGATAAATTAATAATTAATCACTTTATTTGAAATCCGAACGCTATCCCAAGACTTACGGACACAAAGTAAACACGTTTGTGTACTTGGTTGATCACCCTTACAAGTTAGAATCCCTAGTTGAGCTTTATAAATCAATGCTAAAGAATGGCCCAGACTTTCGCTCATCGAGTGACGCGAGTGACGCAAGCTGTGACCGGCGACACGCTTCACGGCATACATTATGCATACCGCGGCGTCGCGTGCCTCAATATTGTTTTATTAAAAAACTTACAAATGCAAAACTTTCGTATCTGCTTTATATGACAATAAAAATATGATTATTATTTGAGAATGCAATAAAAATAATCATTTTAAATAAAAAAAATATAGTATTGTAATATAGTATTATTTAATTGTAATTAAGTCGACTTTCCCTACAGCATTTTTATAAAAAAAAGTAATACCCACCAGCCGTTTAAGTTACGTCGTTCAATCATGTCTTTTCTTGAGATCCAAGCTTGCTTCCATCGGAAATTTTATCAAATTCGGTTCAGTGGTGAGGAAGTGAAAGAGCAAGCACCAGACATACACTAGACAGAGTTACCTTCGCATATAATATCGCTTATAATATTAGTATAGATATTACTTACAGTATTATATGACATCAATACTCCGATACGAGCTCCGAAGTTTTTTATTTATCTGTAATAGTTTTGTCAGAAGCAGCCGGCGTGTGCCACCAAAACAAAGCCGAACTGGCGATATTTTTCATCTCCACGCTTATAAAATATACTCGCTGCCTGCAACTGTCACGGTTAAATTCCACACCTCCTACTATCACTTGGTTTTTTTATCTGATAGGTAACAAACGATCGGGAGGCTCACCTGATGGAAAGTGCCTACCACCGCCCATGGACATCTGCAACATGACGCGCTGTTGTGGATTTTTGGACATCAAGGTGGTGGTGGTCATTATCTAGATAGGTAGCATACACTCATTAGAGTTCCTACCGCCAAACACCAGTAGCTCATACTGTTTTAGTTTGTGTGAGTGAGTCAGTGTACATAACATCTTCGTTCGCAAGATTAGTGGCGCATTAGCAATGTAATGGTTAATATTTCTTACACCGCATTATTCGTACAAGCCATTTTAAATATCCATTTTATAATAAATCTAAAGCTACTACTAGTTTGGAGTCTTTATTCTAAAAGGAAGGACCCAATAACAACCCCAATATTTATTCCCTTCAATAATTTTAATATCACAAGTATGAAAAGTAATTTGTGCGCCCACTTTATCTATTTTCAAGATAAAAGCCACAATATTCATGTCTAAACTTGTATGAAAGTCGTGCGAAAAAGCCTGTATTGTATATAATTCATATCTCAGTCCCGCTGTTTGAAGATCTTGTTTTAGGCATTACTCAAACAATACGCACTGACTGCCCTCGTTCTTAAATCTACTTTTGTTATAACGTCTTCAAAGGATATTGGCTTTAGAGCTATCTTATTTAATATTGTCCTCCTTACATTTAGATTTGAAAGCATTTACTCTTACATCGTCATACTAATGATAAAATTGTACAAAATAAAATATGAGGAGACCTTGATAAAAATAAGAATATCTCATTTGTTACTTCAAGGTATAATAAAAATGCCTATGATATTTGCATTACTCAAACCTCTTATGTTTTTTTTTGTTATGTAATAGGTTGGCGGACGAGCATAAGGGCCACCTGATGGTAAGTGGTCACTATCACCCCTAGACAATGACGCTGTAAGAAATATTAACTATTCCTTACATCGTCAATGCGCCTCCAGCCTTAGAACTAAGATGCTATGTCCCTTGTGCCTGTAATTACACTGGCTCACTCACCCTTCAAACCGGAACATAACAATACTGCGTACTGTTTTTCAGCGGTAGAATATCGGATGAGTGGGTGGTAATCACCCAGGCGGGCTTTCACAAAGCCCTACCACCAAGTAAGTATGTGTAAAATTATCCAATTTATTTTTTACTTTTGGAGTCTTAACTACGCCCATATCTTTTTTATAAAAACGTAATTCGTGTCTACGCCAACTGCAACTCGAATCGTCGGGTAAAATAGAAAAAGTATAATCCTAGTTAAGCCCCGAATATTTACAAAAGTCCCCCTAAACCAATTATCCAGTTTTGTTGAAACTTTGTGCAGTCGCTGATGAAATTTGCGGCAAGGCTTCTGATTGACTGGTTCTTTGGTCTAATATAAATCTAAAAAGAAGAGAAGCATTAATGACTAGTTCTTTTTTTATTATTATTGACAGTTGGAAAGATCATAGGATCACTTGAAGTAAATCGATTTCTAACCTCAATATTTGACTCGCAAAAAATATTAGCCATTCTTCACAAAGCCAGTTTACAATGTGTTTACAATGTATCAATCTTAAACTGATTTTAAGGCTAAGTGCCGTGTAATACAAAGTATTTATCAATGTCATTATTTGAGATCATGTAATTAGTTTGATAGTTAATAATTCAACAAAACAATCAAATAAAAATCATCGCAGGTCACAACTTTGTGGGCTTAAATAATTAATGTTCTGATTGGCGCTTGTTAAGCTCTATTCAGAATAAACTTCAGCGGATTTATTTTAATCCGAATGGAATATAATTGTATTTTATTGCGCGGTTTATTGAATTTTAAATATTAATATTTTCTACTCTGCTCTGTATTAAACATATAAGAGTTTTACATACAAGTACTGGTGAATATAATAATCATATAATTCATTAAAACCCAATTCCATCCAAAATGATTACTTTAGCCATTTTATCATAATCGGTTTAGGAATTTTTTATCCCGATTTCACTCCGAAGGCACTTTATTCAAGTAGGCTTTGAAATCGTCACTTAGTTGATTCCGATATTAAACCTATTGTTGATTCTACGAGAAGAACCGGCAAGAAACTCAGTAGTTACTCTTTTCATCGCTCTTACTTGTGTATCCTCTATTTAGACATTATTAAATGTGAACTACAAGTTTACTATCACTATCATTTATATAACATGAAATATACGGCAAATAGCGCAAACCGCTTTCGAAGAGAGACTACCTGTTTTAAGTTGTAACCTTTCGCTCCGAAGACATTTAAGGAATTTATTTAAAATGCTATTTTGCTAAATGTGTAAGCAAAAAGATAGAATTCCTGATTGCCATAATCTAACGCGGCAGTCACTCGACACTATGAAATGTAAAGCCTCCAGACCAATGGTTTCAGGTGCTTAATCCAGTTGTGCCTCTCTGATTTGGAACTGCATCTTTGTTCCATTATCCTTTCAAAAATATGTTAGTTTGTAAATTTTCAATAATACAACTGTGATTTTAAACATTGAATATTAAATAGGCTTAGCGAGTCTGGAACGAGCTTAAAATAATAATAATTTAATTGGAACGAGCGATGAAATTCTAAAAGCGCTCGAAAACATTTCAAAATATGAAAACTTCATGCATTTTCTTTCATATATTTTGTTTAACGCAAGTATTCATTTTACGGCACTTAATATTAATTTGAATTATGAACGTTCTAAAAACAGTTAAAACATTCAACTAATTAATATAAAAGTGCAATTATTTTAATTAAAATGAACACGGTTTATAGAAAATGTATTTTATTTCTTATTATAAGAGATTGCTTTTATCTTGATGGAGTTTTAGTATGCTGATCTTTCTTTCTTCAAATTGATACTGAGTTTTTCTTAAATAATTTACTGGGTGGTCGGGCTTTGTGCAAGCCGAACTATCACCCATTTATCAAATATGATACCGCTTAACGGTTATACTTAATGTCGTTGAGTGTGTCTGTGTGTTTTTGTATGTGTGTACGGTACGACCTTTAATAAATTATTATAGTTACCAACGTTGGTGAAGAATGGACAATATTCATAATAATTCTTAAATGACCGAAGGTTATGTACAGTGCTGACCATGTACGTTTACGTGCCCATTGGCAGTCAGTCATAAAATAGGTAAATTTAAAAGTGAAAAAGAAAGACTTAGGAAAGAATTCGGGCCCCTGAATCTTTTTTCATCCAGGCACTAGACCAGCGCGACTCAACTCGAGCAACTTGCGACCTACTTATTTCATTTAACGTCACATTTCCGTTTGTTAACACAATTTTCCATTTGAAGTTAATTTTGTTATTGCAAGTCAAGTCATTAATGCACTTGCCACTTCGCGCTCGTCGTTAACTCCGTTAACTAAGAAGGTTATTTGCAAACACGCTGTACAACAGTTCGTATTAGAGGAAGTTTGTTTTACGCGAAACAACGGGAATACAACTAAACTCGCGTCTAAGCATTAGAATTTGAACATTAGTTCGTCTGCTAACTGGAGTCGGGCGGTATATTCTGTTCGTACATTTGTGATTACTTTAATTTCGCTGAATTAGTTGATATAACCATGAGTGGCATATAACTCGAACTTCTGAAGTGAATCTACTGCAGGAATCATGCAAGTTGTAGTTGAAGTTTAGTATCTTATTGCAGATGTTGCTGTGGTTGCTGATTGGGATTATGATGGACATATGAGATCTGATTGGAGACAATGTAGTGCACAAATGTACATGTATTTAGCATATTTGCTACAAGAGAGAGAGATCAGAATCTAGGTCCTCGTGCGTTGCAGCGTTTAAGGTAACCACCATACTAACAAGACAGACATAAAATTATCGGTACACACTTACGATCTTAACGTCTTTTAGTCATGGGATTATGAAAGTACAGCAATATAGAATGAGAATACTCCAGTATCATAAAAAGTAAATAATTTCAAGACATGCCTTTTTAGGTCGTTTTATTATTGTTATATAAATATTTTATTCAGCTCCCCCACTAAACCCAGTAAATGCTCGAACTTAAATTTGTTAGGAGAGCGTAAACTATAATATATATACATACATATATGGTAGCTGATAGAGAATAAGTTGGATAAACGTTGACAACATTTATCCGACTTATTCCGTCCCGCTGCACGCTACTGGGGCGGGCGGTCTTAACCGTGCAGTACGTTATAGAATCGTCTACTTCTTATGAATTTAATAGCAAAGAGTTTTCGAGCTCGATTTTCTTTTAGAGTAAAACACGAAATAAAATTTCGTTTATATTTTGTTCTAAAATCTTTTCATATTGTATTAAAAATTTAAGTTTTCATTTATTAAAGCTTTTTGGCTTGATAAAATCTATGTATATCACGCTTTTAATGTACAAATTTTACCATTCAATAAATATGTGTACATATTCTATTACATATTACTGTTAGATATTTAATTTATTAATAAACAGGCTGTGTTATATTGAATAGTTTACAGAATTTTGTCTATTAATAAAAATATTATAACAATGTCTACACAAAGCTTTGGTTTAAGTTTTTATGCATCGCAGACTTGCGAGTTACTTGTCGCAGACTCTCACCGACAACCGCACGGTGAATGAACGGTGAATGAGTGCCGACTGTCACCTAACAGCTCATTCAAAATTAAATAATCGTTGGCTATTTTCTTATCTTCCTAGTTTTTGATGGCGAGCATCAAATTCTTCTGTTTTAAACCTATGGACTGTTTGCATTTTGTACAATACATATTTACTGCAGATGTATTTAAAAAGTTTAAGTTACATTCCAAAAATATAGAAACTATGAAATTAATATTTTATTTACTATTGTTGTCTATCTATTAGTAACTGAACGTCAACTTTTTAGATTGGTATTAAGATAAGATTCACGAATGTTTCAGAAGGAAGTACGCAGAACCGGCGTCAGACAACAAATTATATCAATTAAATAAATGAGAAACAATTGTTAAATTATTACACTAACCGCGCCTATAAATCGTACGAGATATCCGGAGATCGCACATGTTCTGTGGCTTCGCGTGATTTATAAGACGCCGGGCCTAACGCTCGGGGTATTCGTTGGAATATTATTTTATGTTCACCTTTGTTATCGTTTTGTATATAATGAGGCGCTTTAAGACTACAATATTATCTGAGTTTCCTAACCTTCATTCTGAACCGGTGGTAGCTTTACATTTAATTGAATATCGTATAATGACGATTCAAAAGTGTCTCTATAAACAATATTTAGATTTTTTTAATTTATGGCATCGTGCTAAAATAACAATTTCGCCTTAAAATATACAAACTTTATTTTTCATATAAAGTTGATAACTAAGTGTGTAAATTATTAATACTAAAAATTATTGGACAGAAACAAGCAAGATCCATTTAAATGTTGAGCAAAGGGAAAATTAACTTTGAACATAAAAGCTTGTAAATCAAACCCATCATTTTGTTACTCTCTACAATTTGAAATACATAACTTGTCGAGATATATTCTTTTCTTAATTTATTTATAAACAAACAACAACAATAGCCTGTAAATTCCCACTGCTGGGCTAAAGGCCTTCTCTCCCTTTGAGGAGAAGGTTTGGAACTTATTCCACTACGCTGTTCCAATGCGGGTTGGTGGAATACACATGTGGCAGAATTTCTATCAAAAATTGTCCCATGCAGGTTTCCTCACGATTTTTCCTTCACCGCTGAGCACGAGATGAATTATAAAGACAAATTAAGCACATGAATCAGCGGTGCTTGCCTGGATTTGAACCCGCAATCATCGGTTAAGATACACGCGTTCTAACCACTGGGCTATCTCGACTCTCCTAACCAGTGGGCTATCTTGACTCTCTATTTTATTTATATTTACATAAATTTCGACATCAAATCTGCCACAACTAAAAAATAGTTTGTACGTAGGACCAAAGGCGTGCCATCGAGAAACTACGTCGTACAAGCTGTTACAGAGAATATTTGTGGGGAAAAGCTAAATCGGATCAAAAATGATTGGTAATTGACCCGAACTTATGTTTGAAACCAGCATATTGGAGTCGTACACTTCAACGTCTTTATATACAATAACGTAATTACTGCTTCCAATATTTGCTCTACAATTATAATAATATAATAATAATCTTTCGTCGTATTTCCGCAGCAAGCATGTAGTACTTTGTCGAACAATTTATCGCATTATACATGTTTGAACAGATGGGAATCCTCCCAAGATTTCCCTGCAGATGGCACGAATGAAAATCAAATAAAGTTTTTTGCCTTTAACATACAATATTTATTCGTTGAAATTTTTGTAGCTGGTACTAAATATATATATTTGAATTTATTTCTGAATTTCAAATATCGAATTCCAGGGTATACTGATCCATTCATTTTTGTTCTTCGCTTGTTCATCTTCGTCGTCCCTCCAATATTCATTATACCATGTAAACCTGATGGTAAGTGGTCACCTCCGCCCATATACAATGGCGCTGTAAAAAACATTAACCATTCATCGCCAATGCGCCATCAACCTTCGGAACTAAGACGCTATGTCCCTTGTGCCTGTAGTTATACTAGCACTCGTCCTTCAAACCGGAACACAACAATACTGCGTACTGTTATTTAGCGGTAGAATAATAGATGAGTGGGTAGTACCTACCCAGACGGGCTTGCACAAAGTCCTACCACCAAGTAAAATCCATCTCGTGATTGCTCCTTCTTTTACAGTTTGGGTCAATTTGCTTCTATTGTCCCTCGTCATGTGTTCCGCCCATGCCATCCATAGTCTTATTTTCAACGTTTAGTTTTAAAAGCTGTAACAATAAATTAATAAATAGCACCGAGTTCCTATAATCCCATATAAATAAAATAAATTTAATTATTTATTTGAATCAGATCTTCATACTATTGAACGCATCAAAATAGCTTACTGTTTCCAGCTGGGGCGCGGTTCCAGTCAAGTAAAATACGAAGTGAGTTTTTAAAACAGTGTAAATACAGATGTGCTTAAAATTCAATGTCTCGTCAAGTAACTTGAATAGTTATTCAATGTGATGAACTTTTCAATATGAGTTACTATTTAGTTAATTAAATAGTAACCTATGAGAACGCAAAAATACTTTCATTTCTTAAAAATAAACAGATTACTTAAAAATTTTCATTGTATATTACTTTCCCGTATATCCTCATATACTCATTATTATATAATATCCAGTATTATGATCATTTATCAAAACCGCAGTATTTTTTCCAGTGTTCATTATTATATACAGCTAAGTATTTGTTATGCTACGTACACTAGAAATAACATTTTGTTGTTTGCATAACATACATTGTGTATTCTGTTGTGTGCAATAAATCTCTCACGACTGCAATAAATTTAAAGTTATGATAAATTATAAAGTTGCTCATGAACACAATCTACGTGTACTCTCTTATGAAATATACTGATAATAATTGAGTGAACTTCGTATAACACAATATTAGGAGCTCAAACAAGCAATCAGGTGACACTTTCGTTTGAAGTTTACCGGGAACGAAACAGCTGTCGGTCGGCTTGGCACACCGTAAAGATAAGAATACTGTTTTCTGTTAAGACGACCCTCTACGGACTTACGAAAATTGTTTAGGAATGTATGAATACAACTGTACCTATTAGTTTTTAGAATTTACAAAATATATGTTAACACTTGTGGGTTTTTCAGAAAATAAAACACTAACCACACTCTCAATTTTATATACTAGTGCAGTGTAACGTTATACAGGTATTTTTAAAAAAACAGTATGGCGTCCCTTTTGGCGCGTCCTATCTCATTTAATAAAATAGTCGGAAGTCAATTGACGAACTAGTGACGTTAAATTACTGTTAGTTTAATAAACATGACGAATAACGTAATTATAAATAATACATTATACAAATAATAAAGTATATGTAAATAAATCAGGATAAAATATATCATTGAGAGTTGTTATTATATGCCACAATAGCTGGGTGCCTATGTTCCACTTGTTAACATATTTTTAGCAATCAGAAGGAAAAATATTTAAAAAAAAAAAACAATTGAAATAACCAATAGCTAATTTATTTAAAAATAATCTTAATTTTTAACAGTAATTCAGAATATTGAGCAATCACAAACAACCGTTAATTTCAGATATGACAGACACATAAATAAACACAAAACCACAATTATAAATAAACGATCTTACTGCTAATTATTGAAAGTACCGACACTCTTGCCGACCGACGACTGATGAGAAAGTGACCTGCAGTCTATCGAGCGGTCGTTTTTATACGAGTCGGAAGGTACGCCAACTACCCGCAATACGTTCGGCTTATAATATAATATTACATTTTTAATTAATATATGTATATAATAACGATGAGTCAGGCAAATAATCGTTATCGGACATGATAACATTAAAAATACAAGTCTAGTCGTTCACGTTCGTAATATCTTTCTTTCGATATTCCCAATTAAATACAATATAACTTTTTAACTGTCATGTCTTCTACGTCATACTGACGTTGCCAGCATATATGATAAAAAATAAATAAATCCTACTTATACTTTTTGATGTGTTGACATATAAATAAAAGTTAAAAAAAACTGAATACATTTCTTCGGTGAAATAAAATAGAACTATCTCTACTAATGGTTTCAAATGCGACTGACGACAGATTTAAAAAGAGGTGTGTAGTTTATCTCGCTATGAAGATCGAGTGAGAGGTAGAACAAAACAATCGTGATAAACGACGAGGCCGTCGGCAGAGGCTAGAAAAGAATTAAAAAGTGAGGTATAGTGGGACACCCGATTGGAACGACGATGCATTTGCTACATATTACGTATAACATAACAGATCATGAAATAAATCTACAACTTTTGAGAATAATTAAATAAGAAGAAGTTAAATTACATTAACATAAAATAGTTTGAACAGTATTACATAAAACTGTATATAATGGAAAGTGAAAGAAGGAAAGAAAGGAGAAAGTAAGACCAATTTTAATACAAAGAAAAGCATTAAGAGAAAACAATCAACATTAAAACATGTCAGAATTTATTAAAAACATCCTGATCCTGACGAAAAAAAATACAAGTTTAAAAAAGGTTTTAAACATAAATCAATATTAACTGACATCGAGATCATTACATAGTATTAAACAAGATCGCTTACCGCTGTCTGTCCCTATTTATGCTGATATATTTAATTTTACACTAAGGGTTTTTGAACAGTCTTTTAATAGATAGATTGATTCAGGAGCAAGGTTTTTATGTATAATACATGCACAGTATAGTTAAGAAACACAGATAATTTGAATTTTTAAAATTGTTTCTAAAGTGATGTCGTAGGAGGTAGAGGTTTGTATTGTCTAATGACCGAAAAACTGTGAACATTGTTATTGTAAAGTATATTTAGTATCAGCATTGCAAGCACGAGGCTGGGGCGGGTCGCTGATAAGTTTAAAATAACAAGCAATAACAACATATGACGTTGAAGAAAAATGTTTTTAATGCGTTTACCTCCGCCAGTGCACCGATCTAATATTAATTTAATCATCAACTTCGACGCCCACCGCGTTCACGTGAACACAAGAATTACTCGAAGGCAACATAGCGACACAAATTGAGCCGAGGTGGCCTAGATGTTAGAACGCGTGTATTTTAACAGATGATTGCGAGTTCAAACCCAGGCAAGCATCACTACAGAATATTCATGTGTTTAATTTGTGTTTATCGTTCATCTCGTGCTCGGCGGTGAAGGAAAACATCATGAGGAAACCGCATGTGTCTAATTTCATATAAATTCTGCCACTTCTGTTTTCCATCAACCCACAATGGAACAGCATGGTGGAATAAAACCTTAACCTCAAAGGGAGAGTTTACCTTAGCTCAACAGTGGGAAATTACAGGCTGTTATTGTATTGTATTATTTTATAAAAGCGACACTTTGATTAATCATATCAGTCTTTGATTAAACATTATCCTTGTATTTAATATTGGAATCCTGTAAAGTACAACTTACAGGATCTTACAAGGATAATTATTTTTAAACAGGCAGACTTAATAGGTACTGACCAGAACTATTGTCATTTCGATAAATGCACGAACGTAATCGTGTTCGGTGACAGAATCTTGAATGAAGTATTTTCGGAAAATTTGTAGTTGTTAATATAGTATAAAACAATAATAACAGTCAATGTTCCTCAATGGAGCTTGTGTTGTGTGCATGCCTGCACATGAGGCAGATAAAAATCCCATTTCAAAATGTTACCATTCGCGTTATATAACTACGAGCACTACGCTTCCTTGGCGCAAATAAAATACCTTGATAAAACAAAAGCAAGAGAAATGGTATTCATAATTTTACTGAACACTGTTTCAGTCTCGTGTAACCGTTTGAATGTTTTAATTACAACTCTTTCTGACGCCAAGGTTGTTCTGACCTAAATTACACAAAGCCTTTTCATAAAAAAAGTACAGATTACAGCGAAACACTCATTAAAATGTCGCTGAAACGATTTAATTCGCAGTCGACCTTAAATATTCATGAATTTAAAATAATAGTTTATTGGTGTACCATTTTAATAATACCTTCACTTTCATACAAATTATTATTATTATTTCAATAAACCTAAAGTTAAGTCAACTTCGATATACTTTTAATTATGTAATTGGAATAGGCAAGTACATGGTGCCTTAATTAGACTGAAAATATTTGATAGAAAGTAGAGATTTTTTTTCAATCGTTTTATCGCTTATTCTAAAATTATAAGAGTACAAAATAAAAAAAAAATGATGGAAAAGACTTACTAATTGCCATGTAAACATAAAAAAACGACTGGGTCGATTACAATTTAAAAAATACCTCCGTCCGATATTCTGATCTCGATGTGATTCGCACTTGATCGGTTTGATTGTGAAGTAGTCTTAAGTGTGTGTGTGTTTGAACTGATGTTAAATACAACACGATGTAGCCGATACATTACGAGTACATACAACGTGCACTCGTGTGTACGTCTACGTAATTACGAGCCCGTGCGGCGCTCGGCGATTGATAATATTCATTAGACCTTACTCAGAACCATCGTTTATCAAACACTCGGACTACTCCTGACCCCCCGCACACCGCACCCCCTCGGACACACCCAAGTATACACAATTGTTTGTACAACAACCTCGTTTCCGTGAATTTATTCGAGTGTGTATGATTTCGCGGTAGTGTTTTGAATATCATCGTATAAGTATCTCTTCTTGTAATATATAGTGAATAAATCTGATTAGAAAATTGACAAATGCCCTTCTTAATTTTCTCTTCTCTTCACTACTCTTCTTCCTCTCTTTTGGAGCCTGCTTGACATAGACCATCGCTTTTCCTTTGTGCGAGTTGATCGATTTCCAAAAATATATATAAAAGGGAAATTTTATAATTTACTCCAAAAATATAAATAACGAGTAATCTATCACAAGTCACAACTCAAGGCTAAATCGTAAGACAGATCCAGGGCTTGTGTACCGAGATGTATCGCAAGCGTTATCGTCCGCAAGAGAGAGCGGGGTTTGCGTCCGTGACGTCACTGGCGCCTTCCTCTTCTTGTTTTGTAATGATTTTTTTCCTCTCTCCGATATTTGTAAAAATAACGCACACTTTCCTTTTCACCATATATTTGCAATGAGTACAAAAGATACAAATGTCCATATTATGGAATATTGCATATTCATTTACTATAGCTTCATGATTAACCACGGATACAGATAAACATACAAGACAGTATTTATTTAATATAATTTATTTAAAAATATATCACATATTTTCATAATAACATTTACATGATACGTTTTTATTAGTAATTTTAAAATGCTCTGTACATTTTAACTCAACTATATTTTTATAGTGATGACAAATATCTAGCAACGTCTTTGCAAGATATTCCAAAAGTAAGCAACAAAATATAGCAATTAGTTGTAGTAAAAGCTTAATAAATAGATATGTATTTATAAATAATAGCACGTTTGGTTTTATAGAAACACAAACGTTTGTAATATTTTTTTTTATTTGTACGTTTTTATCAAAAATTTTGCCGTTGCCTGGTTTTGTATTGATATTTATGTTCCTAAAAATCAAATATTGTAAATTCCATAGAACTCCAAATTTCACTCACGTCAGAGAAAATATTTGAAATAAACACTATTCTGTCTATCTTTTACTCATATATAAAAAGCCAAACAATGATTTCCAATTTTCTACCTGGAAAGGTCTCTTGGAAAAGAGAATTTTGATAAAGCTTTAAAATACGCCCATGACTCATAAAAATAAGCCTGAGTTCCGATTTTTAAATTTCTGAATGACAATTGCCATTCAAACTATCATCCTTAAGTTAGGAGATAAATTTTAGAAAATTGAATCTTGACCCACATAGGTCACATAAAAAATCATATAAGGAATTGAGGACATCATTTCATCTTGTTAGACCTACCAGTTTATTATTATTTTTCCTTGAAATAAAGCTCCATAAAATTATCGTTATAATTAAATGTAATAACATTACAATATGTCTAAACAACAGAAGAAAAACACCCTCTAAACATACCTGTTTGGATAAATTTGGAGGATTCGAAGAGTGTGAACATTACATCTCAATTTAATTTTTAAGGTATAATACCAAATAAAGTTATAATGCTATGAAAAATAAATATTGACCTTACCCTCGCATTTACATAATTAAGAATTATCTAAATGAGACGATAGATATTGTTACAAGCAGATATCGATATGGAGACCGCTTCTTACGGTAAGCTTAGTTAAGTCGTAATTTGGGGTTTTTGTATAAAATCTAGAAAACAACTATTTCACATACCATTTATTGTATGTATGTTTCGTAGTAGCTGGATGGCAGCTTTGTGTAACACTAACAAACATACATGCTCTGTTTTGCTATAATCCTATAGTCGGTGGTCCACTGTCGATGTAAAATGTTTTATATATACGTAATGATCCTAGATTCCATAGCCGTAAGAAATCACGTAACAACAACAATGTCAGCCTGTAAATTTCCCACTGCTGGGCTAGGGCCTCCCCTCCCTTAGAGAAGAAGGTTTTTGAACATATTCTATCAAGCTGTTCTAATGCGATTTGGTGAATTACACATGTTGCATAATTTCTATGAAATTAGTTTTCCTTACTATATTTTTCTTCACCGCTGCGCACGAGATGAATTATAGACGCAATCATCGGTTAAGATGCACGCGTTCTAACTATTGGATCATCTCGGCTCAAGAAATTACGTAAAATCAGGTAATATAATCTATACTTATATAATCAGGTAAAAAAATACATTAGTGCATATCTCAATAAATAAATAAATCTTGGTTTAAAACAACAAATGAAATCATCCGTTCCCGAGTGCAGTGTACCCCAATCCCCATGATCGATGCGCGGCCTCGCGAAAGATAGATTGATTTATTTCACTTAAATTGCTTTCAGTTTGAACTAACCCTACAATTTGATACCGTTAGTTTACCCTTTCTAAATGTACCTTTAATTACATTTTAATTAATACATCGCAATATTTTGCTGAACAGACAGTCGGACTTCGAAATAACTTTTAATTTTAATAATCAAACGAAGAATTTTAGTAATAAACTTTTCATAATACGCAACTGTTAGATATTGATGAGTGCTGTTCCAATAATTACTCGCCTGAGTAGATACTAAATTTTTTTACTGAAATATTTTATTTTACTATATTTCGGTTTGTAGTAAGTAAGTCTAGTAAATGTATTATGACGAATCTCCTTGATTTTCATTATAACACATTAATAAGTGTACGTATTTCTTCATTGTGGCTATACTGAACATGCGGTTAAAATATCTTGTACGGAACCACAACAGAGCAATATAAATTACTTAAACCGTTCTCCCTCAGGTCACTTTAATCTATCTGAGGCGAAGGTGGGTAATATGTGTAAAAAGTTGTGAAAGAGCCATAAATATATTATTCTATGTAGCAGTTTTAACGTACTTATTTTACAGGAAATCTTTATCTCGGCGTTATCATTTCGGGTCGAGATGGCCTAGTGGTTAGAACGCGTGCATCTTAACCGATGATTGCGGGTTCAAACTCAGGCAAGCACCGCTGATTCATGTGCTTAATTTGTCATTATAATTCATCTCGTGCTCAGCGGTGAAAGAAAACATCGTGAGGAAACCTGCATGTGACAAATTTCATAGAAATTCTGCCACATGTGTATTCCACCAACCCGCATTGGAACAGCGTGGTGGAATATGTTCCAAACCTTCTCCTCAAAGGGAGAGCAGGCCTTTAGCCCAGCAGGGGGAATTTACAGGCTGTTGTTGTTGTACATATATAAAAAGTATAACTGCAATGACAATAAAAAAATAGAAATAGTGAGAAATACTTCACTTGGAAACAATCAATTTTAATTTTACTCACGATGCACCCAAAAAGGTTTCACGTTACAAATTCAAACTCTCAAAACAATAACGCCCACTCTCTGTACAATATTCCCCGCACATGTAACTTTGTTGAACTCAGCGAATGGAATAAACATCGGAGAGCTAACCGCAGTGCGACTTAGATTATATTTGTGAAGCGACAGTAATGCCTTAAACTGCGACTTTGCTTAGCTTATACAGTTTTATTAGCTTAGTTAAGAAGCGAATTAAGCTAAATTTATTGTACTTTTGATTGCAGAATTAAAATTTCGAAAAAAGAATATGGGATTTAGGAACTGTAATCGTCCCTCCGTCAATGTAAGATCAAAACACGCATTGGTCGTGGTTTCCAACTACAACTACAGTCACAGTAAATATAAGATACAATGTGCCTGTGACGTCTTCGTAATGAATGATTATCCTAATATATGTGTTTCTAAAACCAAACAGAAAAAAAAACATCAATAATATTCATTACCTTAGTCACAAGAACTTTTTTTCATTTTATTGTTTTACATGATTACTAGCAGGTCACTGAGCTTTATAAGCCAAAATAAGTCAAACGCTGCTGCCCTGAGCCAATCGTTCACTAAATATTAAAGTCAAAGGGGACAGCGCGGGGGGCGGGTGCGCGGGTACATCCGGCGTTCGCACTGCACGTCACTGTTGGCGATATTATTTAAGGCTACGTGTCATGTACATGACAGAAAAATATTAATTAAAACTAACATAAAGATTTATAGATGTTTTTTACCGAAAATTAAGTAATCTATAAATTATTTTGAAGACCTCCGTGGTCGAGTGGTGTGTGCATTGATTTTCATGATTGACATTGATTTTCCATAGCCCAAGTGTTTTGGCTGCTTACATTGGGATCAGAGTAATAGGGATCAGGGATAAAATAAAGTAAACAAAAAATATAATTTATTGTTTACTTTATTTTGGTCAATTTTCCATGACAGTATCAGATATAATCAAACTACACTTAATTTAAATAAGTCCAGTCCGCCTAATTCTAATTATCCTTCTGGTAATAGAAGGATAAAATTAAATAAACCAAACGCTTGATTTTTTTTATTATGAACAATACTTTATTAATGTAAGTAATGTACTTCATTATTTTTATTTATACAGTCTATAGTAAACAACATTTACACTTAATTACATGAATACTATTTTTCTCGCTCATGTACTAATATATATAAATAAATATAAATGTGAAATGAAAATAAATACAAAGCACAATGAGGTCTTCATTGTCAGACCTGAACTTGAGCAATGTCCGTGCAGCAACAAGCCTCTCACGCACACAAGCTCCTGGTACTATAAGTGTCCTTGGAGTTACGACATAACGAACTACAACGATGCCTTTCAATTTTTATTTTGTTTTAATTGTTGATAACTTTGTAAGATTATAATTTTGATCATTGAGTGAAATGATTTATATTCCACATATGAAATTAGACGATTTTATTATTTTGTGTTATTTTGTTCTACCTACATTCAGTAATGGTCGCGTGAACTTTACGCTTCGGAGTATACAGACGTGTTAAATAAATAGTCTTGTTCGATGAAGTGAGCATATAAAAGCGATACTATGTTTTTGCTAAATTGTGTATACTACGGTGCTGGCTCGCCCCGACAAAGGACAAGTAATCCGCTTTGATCTTAATGTAGCAAATACCTACCTAATCGTAACTAAGTAACTGACGACATAGCCCGCCGCGCGGCCTCGCCGTTTTCACAGGTTAGTGAACAAAATTATTGTCAAATTGTGTTTCACTTTGTTTTAATATCCGTGTAAATTATTTTGCTCGAAAAAAAAAATCTTTTTACTAGTCGTCTATTTCTTTCTTCAAAAAAATTATTACAACAATAACAACAACAACAACGGTCTGTTAATTTTCCACTGCTGGGCTAAAGCCTCCTCTTCCTTTCAGAAGAAGTTTTTTGGAACATATTCCACCACGCTATTCCAATGCGGGTTAGTGGAATACACATGTGGCACAATTTCTATAAAATTAGATACATGTATCGCGGTTCTAAAAAAAATTATTAGCCTGAGATTAAATAGTTCGTATTGCGTATTATTCGTAGTTTCGTTTACTGTAATGACATCGGCGCCACTCTATAATAAAAAAAAAGTTCCTTAAAAAGCACACTTCGAATGTATTTGAGGAGTGTGTTCACAGCCTTATAGTAGAAATAAAGACAAATCAAAGAAGAGAGACGAAATAAACTCGTTAACACGTGGATACGATAAAACACAGTAACCTAAACCGACGTAACGCGGGGAGGCATCACGCACTCGTGACATATTCCACCGCCGGCAGTAAAATCAATATTTAGTTATTTTGAAAGGTGTTTGTTCCTGGGACGCAAGGGGAAATACCCCAGCTCTAGAGGTTGTAGGCACATTGGTGATGTAAGAAGAAAGGTTTATCTTTCGTATGGCACGGATGTCTATGCGTGGAGCCTGCTCACAGTCAGGACCACGTCATGATATCATTTTCTCGTCCGCCTTCCTACAACAATAGCCTGTAAATTCCCACTGCTGGGCTAAAGGCATCCTCTCCCTTTGAGGAGAAGGTTTGGAACATATTCCACCACGCTGTTCCAATGTGGGTTGGTGGGATACACATGTGGCTGAATTTCTATGAAATTTGTCACATGCAGGTTTCCCCACGATGTTTTCCTTCACCGCTGAGCACGAGATGAATTATAAAGACAAATTAAGCACATGAATCAGCGGTGCTTGCCTGGGTTTGAACCCGCAATCATCGATTAAGATGATTGAAAAAAATATGTAATAAGTATATTTTAGCCTTATAGCACCCGGGAATAATATAGCTTTCTATCTGTGGAAAAGATATAATGAAATCATTAGATTACCTTCTACATACAAACAAATAAATTTTACCAAGTTAAAATATTAGTAAAGACATAAAAATTATGATTGATAATTAAGTAAATTAAATTCTTGTAATTGGATACATATGTAAAGTATCTGTGAACGATGAAGGCCTTTTGAGGAGAAGGTTTAGAGCCAACTCCGCCATGCTGCTCCAAAGCGGATTGTTACACTAGATAAATTATAAATGCCTTATTAAGCACATGAAAATGGATTTGAGCATTGGAATTACATTCTTCTGTTAAGACGCACGTATTCTAACCACTCGCCCATCGCGGCTCTACCAATAAATGAAACTAAATATAGTTTGAACAGTTCCGAATAGAAATCAATTCCATGTAGGAAATAGAAAAGAATAAGGATTCTTTCGATTTGCCGCAGCACAGTGATGGATCACCTCCTCCTTAAAGCCAGTGTAATGCAGCAATACTGTAGAAACGGCTTGCAATCTAGACACGTGGGAGGGTGTCAAAGCCAAGTACTAGTAACAGTACTGGCGTGCAGCACCGTGTGTTATATTACCCGAAACATTTGGAGCCACTTTTGGCCCCCTCATAACTAAAAAACTATTTGAGATAAATATGTCAAATTCGACTCATATATTGAGACTGGCGAGATACATAGGTACTACAAATTTCATATACATATCTTAAACGGTTATATAGATATTAATATCCAAAAATTCTCATTTTTATCACTGGCTGACCTATAGATCAAAACTATTTCCCACTTCCAGGTGACCTAGAAAGCTCAAATTTCGAATACAGGTAGGTAATTATGCGAATACAAAGGAAAAAATCTGAAACTGGTAAATTTTTATCATTTTATAATATTTTTTCATTTTATTGGTTTTATTACTGGGTTTTAGTATTTATTATTGTATCAGTGCGCTAGATAGATGCGCACATCAAAATCATAAAATCATAAAATTATAAAAAATAATAATAATACTAGGCATTTTGTTACGGTGCGTGCGACGCGACGCTGGAGCAGCGGGATAGGAGCTTTGCGATCAAACGCTGACACGAACGTGTCCGAGCCAGTGGCAACCGCGTTCATAAGAAATATTCCAAAGCTGGTTGTCAAATAATTATGTTTATATTTTAAGTCATTATTTATATTATTATATTTTATTAGATAAATTTCTAAGAAGCCTAAAGCATTTCTTGAAATAGCTGTTTGTAAACATTAAACGAATTATATTGTAGCCTTCGCACGTTCTAAACCTATAACTTGTCAGTTTTCATTTTATTATTTCGAAAATTTTGCTTGCCCGTGGAAACTATCTCGCAAGTAATAATTCGTATATGAGAACTAGCCGAGTCAGACCTTAGGCTACGATATATTATCCTAAGATATGGAAATAAATGATGTTTTATGTAGTTATAAATACATTCAGGACTGGCCACTGTACTTGGATACTTAGATCTCACTTCTTTTGTCGTTGGAGTCAACAGCCAAGGCTTTTATCTTAATATTGTACTTGGCTTGCATTTTACATTTATGTTTTTGATGGGATACAGACATTACGCGAGATTACTTACATTTTATTACTTAGATCAGGTATACAGGGCTCGAGCCTCCGAATCAACGTCGCGGTCACTGTGGTCCAAACAAAAATAAAAAAGGTTATCTATAATTCTAATTGCAATTCATCAGAACACCGAAGTCTTCACCCACCGCTAAACGTAATCCCTAAGGGATCCTTACAAGCCTAAGAGAGCCCTTATATTACAATTCTTTTACTATAGTTATGAATAATAACATACTACTATTTTATTATAAAAAATATTGAAGTTCGGCAGATTTGGCTCACTAGCTCTCCACATACACCAACAAAGCTTTGTCAACCAGAGGATCACTGGCTCACTAAACCTTCAATCCGAAATATAGCAATTCAAAATGTTGTCGTTTAGAGATAAAGTAAATGGTGCTCCAGCATAAAGCCCCGACCTTGCAAAAAACCGTAATACTATTCGTAATTTACGAGTATACCAACAATGCTGAAACATGGAATTACTTATTCGGGAAACATTAACCGCGTGGGAAATCACATTGTCATAAATTCTATGTAATAAGAGCAACGCGCGAACTTAATATGTTTGAATCCTGTCGGCCCTACTTTATCGCCATTAAAATATTAATATTACCCTGCCTCCAACACACGGTAGCAGTCGTAAGGGATAATCCTCATTTGTACAGATTATTGTCATAAACAATTCATCAAAGACATCTTAGAAATATATTAAATATTCATGTCGGTACGTCACACACAGCGCCGGTGCCTTTATACGAAACGTACCTCGATATCATAATCAAAGAACCTTTGAATTACATATTGATTCAATTATCCTTGGACTACATTGATTAAATCATAATAAAAAAACAATATTGTTCGCTGAGGAGGGTATGTAAGACTTTCTTATTTTATTTTTTTATATCGCTCGCCTTGTTTTAGATATCACCTACTTTTCAGAAATGTTATCGACTATCAGCATCACTTCCCATGTGAATAAGCCACTGGCAATAGGAACAATAACTTCGTGTCCTCGGTTAGTAGCGCATTAACAATTTAAGGTTAAAATTTAATATTTTTCACAGCACAATTATTTATGTGTGGTGGTGACCAGTAACTATCAGATGGCTCAGCACGCCTATATATCATAAAAAATCGAATATGTACTTGGATTTATTTTATTAATTTATATTGTATTTTTCATATTTCGAGAATGGCTACAATCATGAAATTTCTATCGAGATCACCATCAAATTTTACATACATGTTGTCAGGACCGAAAATAAAATATTCACTCCATCACCATTAATAATAATATATCCCCTTTACACGGGATGAAACCACGGGCTAAACTAATACATTATACTTCGCATTCATTTTAAATATAAAGGGTAATGTTGTACATTATGTTAATTAGTTCATAATATTTGTTTAGTCAATACAGTGCGATAGCTATTTTAAATAATGATTGCCACGTCAACAGATAATTAATTGTTGGTGTGGACGTGATTGACGCTTTGATTCGCCAAATCGACAACAGTTTTATGACGTTAATGCTTTTCAATTGTTTAATCTGTTAAACATAATACGCTAAACTATCCTACTACTATTATAAAGGCGAAAGTTTGTAAGTATGGATGAATGGATGTTTGTTACTCTTTCACGTAAAAACTACTGAATGGATTTGAATGAAACTTTACTACAATATAGCTTATACATCAGAATAACACATAGGCTACAATTTTTGAGGTTTCTACTGTGAGGTCGTAAAAAAACACATTTTTTGCGCTTACATTGCAAACGCTGACTGAATCCTACAAGATAGATCAAAACAATGTACTACACTATTGTACTACTTAAAAAGGTCTACAAAAAAGTCCGTGATGGTATATGTTTATCTCTTAGGAATAACCCACAATAACCATTTTTTATCCTTTACTTTGTACGGCTTATTTACGAAGCGATTTTAAGCGATTACTAGACTAGACGGGACGAACCTGAAGTCCACGCGAACGAAGTCGCGGGCAAAAGCTAGTATAACTATGTAATTGAAATTTATGAAAGTAGTATCTCAATTCATTTCCATTCTTTTCGGTAAAATTAGTATTCCAAACAAGTTCTACGCATTTAATAGAATCGTATAAATCAATATCAAAAGAGCTTGTAAAAACATACTTGAATTAAGAATGTTGTGATTTGTTTAGTCATAACATCGACGTAATATATATTTACCATAACATAAATCAACAATATCGAAATACACGTTTAACTAACGATAATAAATTACAAAACAATAATAAACACCCATTTTTATTAACAATGAATCAATATTAGAAATTTTAAAGAATCTATTCAACAACAACATCATTCTATCGACATCTTAAAAAAAAACTGTTTTAAATCGATACACACAATAATACAGAATTATTGATTGCGCGAGTTGTCTGGCAGTTAGTTGTCTGCCTTTTATATTTTTAGTATGAATACTAGCAATGCCCCAAATTAATTAAGAAATTGCTAATATTCATATATGGGGTATATAATGATCCTTTAATAGTTGAGTTGACTAGAGTGGGTACGTCAGGATCGATCCTGCGACTATTACATCTCTAGGTAAACCATTGGGCTATTGACGCTTTAAGAGATCACATCATTTTATTATGTGATAACATCAGGGGATCATAAAGATCAAATTTTAATTGTGATGATACATAGAAATAAAAATACTTGTAATATTGATGCAACGACAGAGACTTTATATCCGCCTATTGTAAAACCAAACATATGTCTAATAAAACACACCGCTCTAAGCACAGGTAATATTTCGTATTGACACGACTTTAAATAAAACTATTTTATGCAACATCATTCAGCCCGGTGTCGGTCACTTTACGATCGTCATATAGCACGCGTCCCGCGATAAATCCCGCCGCAGCGTCCCGCGGAGCCAAGTGAATACAATATCGCATTCCGTGTTCCGACTAAACGATGACAAATCGTTTAAATCTATTTCCACGTGGGCTATTTGTAAAATATTGCGAATATACTCGTGGGTACTTTGAGCTTTCCCGTTGCGTATGGTATGCCCGGAGTCAACCGCTATCATTTTTTGTAATTGTAATATTGTAATTGTAATGTATTCAATCAAACAATCAAAATATACTTTATTCTAGTAGGCTTTTACAAGCACTTTTGAATCGTCATTTAACAACTTTATTAAGTGATGCTACCACCGGTTCGGCGAATAGATTCTACCGAGAAGAAACGGCAAGAAACTGAGTAGTTACACTTTTTCAACATTTTTCATTTTTCACATCAAAAAATACAGCCATGTTAGTTAATTAAAATTATACAGGGTTATTGGTAACTCGAAACAATAACTCGAATAACTTTCCTTCCAGAGACTTCTTCGTGAGGATAATAGTAAGGATAGAATCCTGCATTATTCACTGTAGGACATGCTGTGTGTGTTGTGCTCTGTTATAGAGAGTTTCTCGGATTCGCTTATTAATAATTTATTTAGGCTATATTACAAAATGTCTTTTTTATAACTGAGCTATTGAACTGTTTCTGTTTCTAATTTTTTTTTAATTTGTATTAAATATGTCAGTTTAATAAGTAAGTTTTTTTTCGTGGGTTTTTATTTTTAGTTAATTTTGTGAGAATTTTAAAGGGCGACCTCTAGTACCAATTCGTTCATGTTCGACTACGAATTTCCACCAGCGTCCCTTCTGATCATTTTATTTCGATTGATTTTAAATAATTTCCCTCTTTTAATAATTATAACCATTTTCTTAGCTTTTTAAAATGTATAAATGTATAATTTTAAAAAGCTAAGAAAACGGTTATGTTTTAAAAAAAAACTGCAGGCCAAGTTTCATAATGATTTTTTTAGTTTTTAAGGCATTTTTGGGGAAAAAGAATCTAAAAAAAATTGAAATGGAATTTTTAAATTTGGACCGATAATTATTGTTTAAATATTGACAAATAACCAGTGTTTAATCGTTTTTATAAAACAAAATAAAAATAGATTTTAAATCATATATTTTATAATAAATTTTTGGAGTTGCATTTTTGACAAATTTTGAAAAAAGCTAATAACATGATAACCCAAAAATGGACTCACTTTTGGATTATGCATATGGGGGTTAAAATTTTTGCAAATAGTCACCCCTATTACTTCCTAACGGACATACGTCGAGTTACCAATAACCCTGTATATATGCCACCGTTTAAAGATATTATAATTTTGCTTTCTAACATTGGTTAGCGTATTATTTTAACAAGTCATGCTCGTGACCACGACAAGTGCAATTCTATCGAAACGTGCTCTCTCAAAATATTCTCGTGTCAGGCGAAATGTAATGAAAAAATATTGACAGTATATGACATCATTAGTTACAACATACGAAGAACTATAAAACTACATTAGGCTCAATTTTAAGAGTTAAATATTTAATCAGAAGATTGAAACACAAACAAACAAACGAACGTAATGTTAATTCAAATGTTACAGACCATATATGGTACACTGACGTGTTCCCTACAATTACATTTCCTGCCAAACTCAGTGGAACTGAGTACCAGCCGACGAGTGTATTAGCTCAGTACAATACTCGCAGATGTGGCTTCACACGCGAGCTCCGCGCCACCGTAACGTCTTACTCACATATTTCAACATCTCGTAGTTCCGCTCAATTTGTGAACTACTTAACTCAAAATTTGTTAACTTAAATATCACTTACAAAGCTGAGATGGCCCAGTGGTAAGAACTCGTGTATCTTAACCGATGATTGCGGGTTCAAACTAATTTGTATTTATTATTCATCTCGTGCTCGGCGGTGAAGGAAAACATCGTGAGGAAGCCTGCATGTGTCTAATTTCATTGAAATTCTGTCACATGTGCATTCCACCAACCCGCACTGGAACAGCGTGATGGAATATGTGATTAATGGAAGAGGAGGCCTCATCCCAGCAGTGGGAAATTTACAGGCTGTTACTTTAAATATCACTTGCAACATGTGCTTGTAAGGTTTTATATGAAACTTGTGAAAGTATATTTATTTGTATATAATATGCAGTATCAAATTATATCTGTTGTATAAAATATGGATTAACCAATTAATTACACCTTTTTTTTCATGCAATGTTTGAAATGTGAATTGTATTTACCTACTTCCCGATCCAGCCAGAAACACACACTAATCTAATAAAATTTCATCAAAATCGGTCCAACCGCTACTGATATGTTTGGTATTTTGTACTATGTATGTAACATAATACGAAATATAAACACTTAGACATTAATGGTAATACTAATGGCCAACATCTACCATAAAATCGTAACAGCACTATTATTGTTAATTACTGTGAAATTATAGCATAATACTATAAAATAATAATTATTCCCCTCAAACTACATCGTCAATGCGCCGCCAACTTATGAGCTAAGATGTCAATATGTTGATATGTATGTATTGCGGAGTGTTTATTGACACAGACGTAATTGCGCTGCATTAGCGTAAACGATAGCCGATACTCGCATTTTATTAATATTACTCGATTAATTAAAGGAACTTTCCACTTCTTATAGCGATTGAAAGCGAGACAATCATTACATAGTACTAAAAAAAATCGCTTACCGCAGTCTGTCCCTATGTATGTTTAGATCTTTAAAATTACGCAACGGATTTTGATGCGATTTTTTTCAATAGATAGATTGATTCGAGAGAAAGGTTTTTATTTATATTAAAATTATAAATGTGAAAGTAACCCTGTCTGTATGTCGCTCTTTCATGACAAAACCGCTAAATCGAATTTGTTGAAATTTGTAGAAAACCTTTTTTGCCTGACACTTCTTGCCCTATCAATTCCCTGCGCGTCTGTTGTATGCAACAAGTAAGGTATTAACTGTAAGACAATTATATGTTCAACGTTAACGTTCAACGCTACAAAGTTACTGACGTGTATGCTCCCAAAACTTATTTTGCTAGTAATCAATATCTAACACAATGTGCTTATCTCTACAATAACATGAATAAAATACTGAATATTTATCCCGTACAATATGCTAAGGTTAAAAAATTAACGTTTGAATGGTTAATAACAAAAAGCTACGACGAGATCGAACTACTCGTTCGAAATTAGGAAGTAAACAAATTATTTTTTATGGATAAAAAAACACACACATACACACACACACACACACAAACACACTTGCCTCCCAAAAACACTAGCACTTTATAATACTTATTAAGTTGAGTTATTTTTTTTATTTGATTTTCTTTTCTTTTTTTATATTAATGAAAAGTTTGTTTATTCTTTGGTTGTTTATATAACACATTATGTTATGGAAGAGTGGGTGGAAGAGTGGTGACCTCTGACACGAGTATGATTCATGCTTACTAGAGAGACCCAACCGAGTACTTATATACTTCCTTCAAGTAGACTCATGCGGTCATAAACAGAATGTAAATGTCCCGTTGCTGGGCTAAGGCCTCCTCTTTAGAGGATTAGGTTAGGGGTTTTCCTGTCGTATACACGTGTAACAAACTTTCATTTGAATTAGACGGTAAGTTTCCTCACTGTTCCTTCACCACCGAACACGAAATAAATTAAACATTCAATCGATTAAGAGGGTGCATTCTGACAACTGGCCCATCTCGACTCCCACGTCTTTTTGCGGCTATAGAAATATATCAGCAACTTTGTGTTACGAGTTCCTGATTTATGATCTTTACTCATGTTTTTACACGAATCATTATCACAAAATCATAAATATATATTTTACAATAGTAAATATATGTATCAATGCTTAATATTCCTATTATCCTCACACCGACACTATCCATCTCCCGAGTTGATTAGTCTCAGTTGAAATCTAGATCAAAAAGACATGTGTATGAATGTATTCATTTGTTCAAGTGATTTTATTCAAAATCGCAGGACAGAATCTTTCGGACGATGAATCGATTTAGAGAGCCGCCACACCGGGCCTTATCTGTCACGATATTGTCACATTAACATTTCCCAGGGCTGAACCTGAGATCGAAATATTAAGATATATTTCCATTTTTAAAAATAATAATATTATACGAAAATATGGCTTGTCAAGAAAATTCTTTATATTAAATTTAAATATGCATCAAATTATTACAAAAAACTTTACACACACTACGATACTTATACAATTTTATCTACATATTTAACATGAAACGTTAAACATAACACGGTCGTGATAAAATAAATATTTATTGTAGTAGTAACAAGGCATTTTTCAGTTAAGCCTCATTTTTCAAATCAATACTGCAATGAATTAATTATGTTCAAAATTCGATGGCCGATCACTAGTATAAGATCCAAAAACTTGATATAAAGATGTTATTCATCGATGAAAGCGCGCCCCTGCGCGTTAAATTTCAGTTTCCGCTTGCATTAGTACGAATGAGTGATTCTCCGATGCATTCTAGTTTTTCAACCGACTTCAAAAAGGAGGAGGTTATCAATTCGTCTGTATTTTTTTTAATTTTTTTTTGTTTATTACCTCATAACTTTTCACTGGGTTTATTGGATAGGTAGTGCTTCCCGTGGGGTCCTATTTTAATTTTATCCTATTCCGATGATGGCATCCCTATAAAAACGACATAGTCTTAAATTTGCATTATATATGTGCGCGATAAATAGGTGAATAACTCATAATAGGTTGGCACAATTTTGATGATTCTTTTTTTATTATAAAGGATATACTTCAAGGGTAGTTTGGTGAAGTTTGGTAAGGTTCTGAGCATAGAATCCATGAGAAAGTAACGGAACGGAAGGGACCGGAACCATTCTGAGGAGCACGTTAGCGATCCCCGGCCGAATCTTTTATTTATATGTTATTTGGATATTTGTGTTACCTTCCGTAACGTGGTTATGTTCATGTAATTGTCATAGTCGAATATTATAATCAACTAGCGACCCACCCCGACTTTTCACGGGTGCAACACTGATACTAAATATACTACAGAATTTGTTTATTTACGACATCACATTGCAAACTTCTAAAATTGCCAGTGTTTCTTTCCTATATTGTTCATTTATTATATACACAAACCTTCCCCTTGAATTACACTATCTATTAAAAAAAACCGCATCAAAATCCGTTGCGTAGTTTTAAAGATATAGGGACAGAGAAAGCGACTTTGTTTTATACTATGTAGTGATGGAACTACAAAGCGGCTTACAGTTAGGGTGCGATTTGGGGCAGAATTTCGTACTGTCTTTAATCAAATTTTGTGTATATGATGTGATGCTAAATGATTTACGACATATATTAGCTCTTTTGCAAAGTTTTTTTACTGAGGTCGATTACAGCTATATTTAAGGTCGGTGTCAGCCAAGAAAACCCTTTACTATACCTATTAAAAAAAAAACAATACGAGAATTCTTTAAGAAATATGTATTTTACAAATTACTTTTTTTACGATATTATACTGGGTCAAACAATGTGCTCGTTTTGCTTCTTCCTTTTGATTGTTGAGGCGTGTGCCCGTGGCTGACACCGGCTCCAAGTATAACAATAGCTATAACTAGGTTATATAATCGTAAATCGACTTTTAAGTAGTCTAATATTTTTCATTTCATTTTACCTAGGAGGACTCTAAAAAATATGTTAAATATACAATTATTTTTATTACTTTTTTGTGCATTTTTATTTGTTTTAAAATAGTGTTTTGTTTGAAGTCGGTTTTTCTTTTTGTTATAATTTTATTTATTCGTGTGTAAGACAACTGAAATAAAGACAGAAATAAAACACACACATTAAATTATATTTGTTAAATTCATTTTATTAAATAGCTTTATTAAAAACAATATACATATAGTATTACATTGTTTTTTGTGCAATTTATAAATTATTTTCATTCATCAATCACGACAGAAATACAAAAGCGTAGAATACGATTAAGTTAAATAATAATTGTTTTTTTTATGAAAACTAGCACATACACACACATACACATTGACGATTGACGCAAAATAAAATCCGTTTCGAGTGTACGATTAGCCCCAGTTCACACTGTTCGTGCTCGTTCACAAATAGCCCACACCCCACTACACCCCAGCGACTGCGAGCTGAATCCGGGCGGCGGAATGCGGATGTGAAGTGACTCGCTAACTCTACGAGTAAGTAACGAATTGCCTGAACTGTGACGAGGCGTCGCGGCGCTGAGAAATTGTAATTGAAAAGAGCCGTTTACGATTGATGTTGCGAGTCACGAACTATCGACTATCGAGTATCGATAATAAATCGATATTAATATCATATGAAATAAAATTATTTAAGGTGATCGACTCTATCGATCTACTGTCCCAAAATCAGGTTAATACATTATATTTCTTATGAAAATAATATCCATTTATTTTCAAAAATATTAACTTTTATAGACTTGCAAAATAATATATAATAATTTAAAATATTGGTGCACGATTTAATAGTATAAAATAGTAGCTATATAGTGGTACATAATGAAGGGTCATCATCGTTATGGATGGTGATTATGTATAGATTCAACGACCCGAATTACAAAATAACACTACGTGTGGACACGGACTTTATGCTATATTTTTCACTAGTAGTCGCCCGCGGGTTCAATTTTGTTTTAGGGTGTTGTTTGTCATATTAGGAAAATAAAGAATATATCGTTTCTTACAGTTCAAGTTTGCTTCATAACAAATTTCATCAAATTCGGTTTATTGGTTTGGTCGTCGAGCGACAGATAGACAGACAAAGTTACTTTCACAATTATATTAATATTAATAATAAGTTAATTAACTTTCTCGATAAAATAACGAACAACCTTTTGAACTAAGAGACGCGGTAAGTGTGACACGGAGCTGATTTCACTAATGTTCCACTCCACTGTCTGAAGCCGGCTGGATTATCTAGATAGAGGTCGGATGTGATTAAGTTTTCTATTCTATTCTACGTACTCCAGGCGTTAATGCCAACCATTCGTCACGTTATCGTTCCGAACCCATGTCGCAATTTATTGTCCCGCTTAAAATCTTGCTCCCGTTTGGATTAACATACAATCGAAATTTAATTAATTTTTCTAAATGTGTATGGAGCAGTGATGGCAGCCTGCTTAGGATACGAGAATTTTACCCAATGATTTTGAGTTCAAACACGGGTATACATGTTTTCAAGCAATTAAACTCAAAATCAATTACTTTATTCAACGTAGAAGTATTACACTTTCTTTATTGATGGTCAAATTAAACACTACCACCGGTTCGGAAAGCCTGAGAAAAACCGGCAAAAGAAACTCAGCAATTCATGTTATGCTCGAAAGTTAAGGAAAACCTGTGGCAGACGAAGACCTGATGCCACATCCCTAATTATAACGTATGTACATCTATAATTTTAATTTAGTTTTTAGTTTTGCTGTTTACTGACAGAGAATTCTCAATTATCGAAAAGTAGCTCAAATGACTTCGATATACGTAAACTTAAATCAACAACTTGTAAGAAGTTTTTAATGTTTTCAGAATCATATTTAAATTTGCTCTAAGTAGATTTCGACAAAACCATTGCGTATTTTTATTTCCAATCGTGCCGAGGAACCTCGTTTTATCCTCTTATAAAAACAAATAACCGAATTCGTTATAAAAACTGATTTAATATCTATGAAACCTCGGTTTCCTACTTTGCCCAGTTTCAGTGAAATTTTATTTAATATAAGAAATACTTTTTGAGAAACAATAGCTGCGAAAATATCGAAAGGAAGCTGCACGGTGCATTTTGCAAGAGAAATTACGCGACTGTAGTTTTATACCATTATGGTGCATTACGTAGACAATTGCGAAGGAATTTTCTAGAACAGCGAATTAAATAACCTCACACAAGCGCATTTCACGCTCTGTAAGTGTGTGATAAAAGTAAAGTTGCTCTTAAAACGCCTCGAGAAGAGTAACGCCTGCTTGAGATTTAAACTTGCGAATTCCGTACCCAAATCGATTTTTTCTTGAAGTGCAGCTAGACAGACATTTGTTCGTAATATATATTGTTAAAATAATTTAAGGAATCTAGTACGACTCACCGCGAATTCACCTGCGGACGTAGAGCATAAATTACAAAAAAATATTTGACCATATCCCTTTCATTATCCTCCATATGCTTAAAAGAAAGACTCATATCGAGAGGTGCTAGCAAATAAAGTAATAACAGTCAAAGTCTACCGCTGAGTTGACTTTTCCTTTCCTCTTAAGGATAAGGTAGAGCTTTCTTCATCCCGATCGATTCAATATGTAATGGTGAATAATAATTACTTTTAGACCGGCTTCTGTAATTGATAATTTAAATTTTTGTTGTGAAATGTAAATGCCTGCGCAATGTTTAATTAAACGTCATTCGCACGGAAGTTAAAATAAGCTTTGCAATGAAAGTGCTCACAGTTTTTGAACCGCTTTGCTTCCTCGCTTTTAAAACATTAAGCAATCACTTTTTGCCATCATATTGCTGAATTCATATGTTACGTATGGATGCGGTGTGAATTCATATGTTTTGATTTTTGTGTAATAGGAGGACGAGTGAAGGTGGTCCCACCTGATTTTAAGTGGTCTCCGCGGACCAGAGACATTAGAACTCTAAGAAAATGTATTCACCCCGTAGAGATATACGATGTTGGGAGCTAAGATATTATATTCCTTGTATCTGCAGTTACATTGACTCACTCCTCCTACAAACCGGAACACCACAATACAAAGTATTGGTGTTTGGCAAAAGAACATCTGATCAATGGTTGAAACCTACCCAGGCAGGTTTGCACAAATTCCTACCACCAAGTCAATATGTCTTGATACACAAAAGCAATTTACCGCAATAATCTCAAGTTTATATTTTATATATTGAAATTGTAAACTGCCAAACAGAATAACATGTTCGGAACCCGATCTCACTCCTACGATCGGATGTCAGAGCCTAGTATTGATGCATTTCTTGGAATTGTATCGGCTAAGCATTTACGTCTATTGTCTTCTAGCTTTCCAACATATGTAACTACATGAATCAGTCAATATGGATCAGTCGCTCAAAAAACATATATGCTCATCCAGAGCAAAAATATATAGGCTTTGTCTACTGAAATATTACACATCCAACAAAGTGAGTTGGTGCAGGAGGATTCGCAATTCCTAATATTTATAAAAAATACAAATTATAAACGGGCAACCGTTTATAAATAACTTCAGATATCTATGGATCAACTCTCATAATGTTGGTACAGCTTATTTTCAGTACGCTACATCATAATTATCAAAATATCTTATCTATTATGTAAGTATCTATAGTATGTAAATGTATATATTTATAATGTGTATGTATATTATATTATTATATAATTATATATTTATGGAATATTTATTTTTGTATCGTATATATACATATATAAATATTGTATCTATTTTTTTATGTATTAGATAATTTGTACACCCCTACCATCCTATCTCTCTCCTCTACCAAAGGTTGCTTGGAAGAGATCGCTGTTTTAGCGATAAGGCCGCCTATTGTACATTTTTCTTTTCTTTGTTTTTGTTTTACTCCTATTATTTTTGTCTATATTGGTGTGCAATAAAGAGTATATAAATAAATAAATAAAAATATCTTTTCTTTCTATCACAAATTCAATATAACTACAGACACAAAGACATAACATCTTAGTAGTCCAACTGCCCGTCTGCCTACATATACAACAAAAATAATAATCAGCCGCGGAAAGAATGATTTCGAAAACGTGCGATGCAAGGGAGGGAATAACAAAATAACGCGCGTTAAAACATTAAAAATGCACTCGTGTGGAAGCAGCTTTACTCTGTAAAAGCTGTGTTGAAATTGTTTGTAACATTTTATTTGAGCCATATTTTAAAACGCGTTAATATTTCGTCGTATATTACGAACTCGCATAATATATTTTTTTGTACAAAAAATATTCGTTGAACTGCTGAAATAAAAAAAAGAATTATTTTGTGTTCGATATTGTTGGTAAAATTTATATGAATATGAAAAAAAAGCTTAATAATAACACGTACATTTTCTTTGGGCTGGTAATGTCAACCATCTGTGATGTCATCAGGAGCGAGTAGCAGCTAATATGGTAAACAAAAAGTACAATAGAACAGTAATATAAAACAACAATAAAATAAGACATAAACCAATCAAGTTTTCGCCGATGCCTTACACAAATAAGAAGCAGGAAGTAATAAAGGAACTCAGCGTAGTTAAAATTAGAATTTAAGGAATTAATTACAAAATAGAAAACCAATTAATAACAATGCTTATATATTAAAAATACAAATTCATTGAGTTAACACTTCATTAATGCTTCTTTTAAAACTTAAAAGCACATGTAAATATATCTATGGTATTAATTTTTTTTATTGTCTAGTCAGAGTAATAAATATTCGTCAGTTTTCAATTTAATTCCTTTATCAAGTCTTAAGCTCTTAGTACCTTTTGAATCTAAACATCAAATAATTGCGACGACAATATGTCATTTTTGATCGGTAAAGTAAATTATCACTCATAATAAGCACACGAAATAGATCTTAAGGTGACGAACTTTTTCTTACCCTGACTTTAAATATTGCATGAATAATGGATGAATTATTTGGGCACGCGTCGTTTTTAAACGTGACAACTAAATTTTTCAAGATTAAGATTTGAATAACCTAATAAATAAGGGCTATCAGTAACATTATTTAAGAGTTTAAATAAAGATTTGATATCTGAGCACGGCGAACTTCTAATGGAATGAATTTATTCAGACTGTGACAGACAGTCTGAGTTATAAAACTTACATTGAACATGATTCATAAATTTAATTTGTACCTTTTCTAGAGAATATATATAAGTTTCGCATTGAAGGTCCAGATTGTCGAAATATATTTCAATAGAGAACGTACCAAACTATAACTACAATTCTCAATACATTTTAAATACAGGCCTTTAGTTTCTCAACTGACTTAAAAATAAGCACAACAAACGAACGCTTCCAAACAATAGACATGATGCCTGATCTCAATGATTAATTAAAATGAATAAAATTAAACTACACACATAACCTTAATTATGCCACTACATTAATTAACCAATCGATACATATATTTATTATTTACCGCCAATCCCAGGACCTCGTTATCTTCCTCACTCCCCGTTCAAAATCAACCGCCTTTTGTTTTTCTCGTGCCAGGCAGTACCAGCTCGCACCACGCCACGAGAGGAAGTGACGGGAGTCCTATACGGTGTCGATAACCGAATCAATAATCATACTAATAAATGTTATTTCAAATAAAAAAATCAAAGCAGTACTAAATATTATTATTTCAATTAAAATTATTATTTTTAAGTTTAATAAAGTCATGACAAGAAGATAAATAAAATAAATAGCCTAAAGAACTATAGCTTTTATTTAAAAATATTGTTGGTAGTCATCAGTACTGTCTCCTTATATCTAATGATTTCATGTGTTTTGACAGTTGATATTGACAAATCTATATGGCCTATATCCAAGCCACTGTTGTTGTCTTTTGAGTGTTTGCTTTACCGCATGTGTCGTAAACTGATGTAAAATATTAATTAAAAGTTGAACACATTTATTTTCCAATCCAATATCGATAATCCAGGTCCACCCTGAAACAAAATTATATACACAAGAACCCAAAGATCAGAAAAGAAGACTTGTTGTAAATAATAGCATTGTTAATCTGTTCATTTAAAAAGAGCATTCTTGTAGTATGTGAGTTTTCGCTAGAGGCTAGTATCCGAAACGGTGGTAGCTTTTAATTATTGAGGATTCATAAATGCTTCATTGTTAAGTTTACCTTATTTGAATTGTGATACATTGTGACTTATATTTATGTGCATCATGTTACCCAAAATATTATAGCTAATTCTAAATGTCAAATACTTCAAGTTTGAAAAATGGACTGCATATTTATTTCTTATATACATACCTACATTTAAAATCGTGTGTCTCGAAAAACATGTCCCCTATGGAGACAGCGTAAAAGCAATTTGCATAGAGATTGCTCCCCGCTGTACGTATTAATAACAGCACCTGCTATCATATAATATCAACATCCGTCCGCTTCAAACGCCGTAACGATATTATGCTACGAAATTAACAACGGCATCGATCCCGTGATCCCGCCGCTCCCATCCACTCAACAATACAAACACTCGACTCTCGTGAACTCCTATATCAAATATTGAAAAAAGTAAAAACTTGATCCGTATAGACTACATCGCAGCCGTGGGTGTTCTACCAATTAAGCTGTGTCACTCCGTGATCATCTGCGAGCTTTCGTTACGGCTGTGTGTAGTGGTTTCGGTATTACACATTATTTTAACAATTGCACGACGAGATGACACCAATCATCATTTCATTACTTCATTAAAACATCATCATTCATCGTTTTTATTATTTTTTTAAAACGTTCTTATTCCATTTTTGAATAAATTTAAATTACAACTAATAATATTTTTAATAAGCATGATATACATATGTATAAATGACTTACTCTCTTTCTTCGCTAGAATCTAAATTCAGAAATATAATTGGTATAATCTTGTATAATAAGGAATGTCTGTCACGTCATATTTAAACGAAGTATATTTTTATTTACTAAGTTTTTTATGAGAGTTATTTCAAGAACGAGTTATTGGCAAAGAAATATGATATGTATGATGTGACAGTTATTTAAATATTTGCAAAACTTAATATTATTTTAAAGACGAAGATTTATTTTAGTTTGACCTCGATGACAGCTACGAGCAGTCAAATTTAGCTTTATATTTATAATTCGAATCCACATTTATGCAAATAAAAATGTATTTGTATTCTGAAAAGGTTTTGTTTTTTAAAGGATTTTCAGAATAATTTAACGCGCCATGTTTACACAATTATTGGCGTAAATGTTTGACTCCTCGTCAGTCAACACATTTTTGCTCTCTATTTACCGAACCGCGATGAAATGTTAACAAAGTATGCGCGAAGTTTCAAGCAGCGAGCTCCATACGTGACTTCGACGACCTTTTGTAGACTTCGTCGCGCACGTTGCGTCGAAGTGATAATTGAATGAAAATCACTTTCCACAATAGCGCGCTGAGGTGCTTACCAAGGGCCAACAGCTCAAAAGCAGACATGCGAGGCGCACGTAGTAGAAATATTCAGCATTCAGTACATACGGTTTATATTTCTGTTGCTCTAATGCCTACTTTATGAGTAATTTGTTTCAATTCCAATGTCATGTCAAATTATTCTAAGTAGCAACCCAGATTTAAGAGTTGAGCAATACAATCCTGCGCCCCAGGAAACACGTATAGCCGATGCTTCTTTGGATGTCTCAGGTCGCTGTCTCGGCTATGACAGCCGGGGAATAAAGGATGCACCTGCAACTGTAAGTGCACTTATGTACATAAAATCAAGACAGTAAGCTGTCACAGACAGACTGAGACAGTCTATAAATATCTGGATAGAGATTTGGAGCGCACCACAATGTATGTACTCGTATATCGATAAATTCACATATGAAGGTATGTCATCTACACATATTCTTTAACTACGAACACGAAAAGAATTATTAACAAGAATTAAACATGTGATTCTAAGCAGAATGCTTGTTAAGATTTAAACCTGCATCGCTGATTTAGGGTCACGTGTTCTAAATATTAGTATATAAAGCTATGAATTTTTTACGATTTCCTCTTATGTGTAAAGGGGTCTTAGGTCAGTCAATTAAACTCTGCAATTACTTTCACTATTTTAATATATATTAACACTTATAACACTTTATGGTTGTGTCCTCGTTGAGCGCTTAAACCCGAGTGCCTGTCGTTATCCAGTCGTTCTCATCTATCATTGAGTCGTCGCTTGTGATTGGTGAACGCTTCTGATTGGCTATTGCAAATTTAGTCAAATTAACATCCAATAATCGAAATATTAATTGATCGGATAAAAATACTTACAAGAAAAACGTTTTACATATTATGAGAAATACATAACAATTTTTACAATTAACTGATTGGACAACAATGCAATACATAACAATACATAACTATTTTAACAAGTATATCTATCAAAACCTTACAGCTCGGCCATCCTACTTTAAGCGAGTCCCATCGCTTTATTACAAAACTTTGTTATGATGAACAATACTTTGATAATATTTATTTTATTTTACTTTCATTAATACATCATAATAAGTTATCAATACAAATAGTAGACTTAACATCTAATTGAATTATATGTTAATACGTAATTGATTCATCTCTTACACTTTATATTTAAATACATGCAATGAAATTTAATCTACGTACATAAATATAATGATTACAATATTTAATTACTCTGCATATATAATTACAAATTGATTTGTTTGTTATGTAACTTGAAATTTATTTATTTTGATCATCTCTGTTGGTGTCGTTTTCAGAAGAATCGGATTCAAAATTTCTATTAAAATTCATCCAAGGTTGTATCTTGTCTATTGCGACAATAGCTTGATATTTTCGACCATGTTTCCGTGTCACAGGTGTATCCTCGATTAAAAATCGGTCATTTTTGAGTATTTTAATTATTCGGTAGGGTCCTTGAAATTTTATAGCTAGTTTCTGTGATTTACCGTCGCTAGGTACTTGTCTTTCTACTCTTACTAGATCCCCTTCCTTGTATAGGGTTGCTGACTTCCTGTGTCTATTGTAGTTAGCAGCGTCTTTTACTTGTTGTTCTCTTATTTTCTCTCCAGCCTCTTGCCTTAGATCGACTAATTCTTCAACAGGAATTCTATTTACTGTATCGTAAATGACTTCACTCAATTTACCCTCAGTCTTGCTGATAATGTTGAAACCAAATAACAACTCTGAAGGGCTTTTCTGTGTTGTTTTATGTTTGGTAGTGTTCATACCAACTTGGATATCTTCAATGTGCTCATCCCATAGCTTTTCGTCTCCACCATGGTTGGACGTTGACAGTGCATCCAGAATAGTCCTGTTAAATCTTTCAACCTGACCATTGGCTCTAGGGGTGGCCACGGCGTTTTTTATGTGCTTAATGCCGTATGATGCAATGAAGTCCTAAAATAGTCTGCTAGTGAAGCTCGTTCCCTTGTCTGTAATCAAACGCGTCGGTACACCGAAAAAAACTTATATATCGTTTTAAAACTTGTATTGATGTTGAAGATTTTGTATTTTTGACTGCGTTAATACTCACATATTTAGTGAACCCATCTACAATTATCAATAAATAGCAGTTACCTTTTTTACTTTTTATGAATGGTCCCAGATGGTCCGCATGGATGGTATGAAACGGCGTGCTTATCTTTTCAATAGGATGTAACTCACCTTCACGTTTCCCACCGGGAGCTTTATGGTGTGCACACTCTAGACATGAAACTACATATTTCTTAACAAACCTGCGCATCTTTGGGAACCAATAATGTTCCTTTATGCGTTGCAAAGTTTTTTCGTATCCCCAGTGTCCAAGATCATCGTGATTCATTTTTAAAATCTGCCATCTCACACCTCGAGGCACGAGCCATTTCATCTCATCCCCTACAATACGATAAACTTTATCATTTTTGAGTTTATAGTTTTTATGTATGTCGATAGCTTCATCAACAGATGTATCCGAGAGAATCTGTTTGATTTTCCTTATCTCATCATCAGCGGATTGCACCGTCGATATCCAGTCTTGGTCGGTTTCCTGTACCGGTAAAACATCTAAAACATGGTGCTGAATTATATTGTTACTTACCGGGTTCCTGCTAAGTGCGTCTGCATGTGTCATTCGAGTACCAGGTCGATATTCTATTGTGCAGTCATACTCCTGTAGCTGAATCCACCAGCGAGATATACGGGGTATCAGATCTCTTTTTATCAACGTGGACCTAAGTGCGTTGCAGTCTGTTAGAATCTTAAACGGTACTCCTAGCAGATATACCCTGAATCGGTTAAGAGAAGCGATAACGGCGAGGGTTTCCAATTCGTAGGAATGTAACTTACGTTCGTCGGCAGTCGTCTTACGACTAAAATATGAGACCGGTTGTAGCACCCCATTAGAGTTTCGCTGGAGTAATATACCTGCCAAACCGACCTTGCAAGCGTCAGTATGAAATTCTACCTCTGCCTTTGGATCATATAGTGCTAGTATAGGTCTACTCGTGAGCAACTCCTTCACCTTTTCAAATGCTTGTTCCTGCTCGCTGTTCCAAAACCATCCAACGTTCTTCTTTAACAAGTCTGTGAGTGGAGCAGTAATCATTGCATACCCTTTGATGAAGCGTCGGAAGAAACCGGACAAACCAAGGAATTGGCGAACCTCGTGTTGATTAGTAGGACGCGGGAACTTAGAGACCGCCTCAGTTTTCTTACTACCAGGTCGTATGCCTTCCGCACTGACGTCAAATCCCAAGAAATCTAAAGAATCTAAAAAGAAATGACACTTACTCAGCTTTAAAGTTAATCCTCCTTCTTTCAGAAGCTGTAGTACTTCTTTTAATCTTTGTAATCCTTCGTTAAAGTCCTTCGATGGGATTAAGACATCATCCATATAAACAATGGCGTACTTAATTTTCGCTTCCATCAATATCTTGTTTATTGTCCTTTGGAAGACTGAGGGGGCATTAACAAGACCAAAAGGCATGCGATTAAATTCATACTGACCGTCTGGTGTCACGAAGGCTGTCTTAGGTCGTGACTCTTCTGTTATCGGGATCTGATAATAGCCTGAAGCTAGATCTAGAGATGTAAACAAACTGTTACCTGCCAATAGATCAAGTTGATCTTCCACCAGAGGCATCGGATAATGATCCTTTTTAGTTTTCCTGTTAAGGGCCCTGTAGTCTACACATAGACGTTTTTCACCTGTTTTCTTTTGTACCAAGATGATTGGGCTCGCGTAAGGTGACGACGAGTCTCTAATTATTTTGCTATCCAGCATTTCGCGAATCGTATTACTCACCACGAGTCTTTCGGCGTACGACATACGGTAGGGGCGGTATACAACTGGATCACTATCAATTAGCTCTATAGTCATTTCAGTGACATTCGTAAATCCTAAGTCATGTAGTCCACTTGAAAAACAATCACTATAACTTGCCAGCAAATCTTTTAATTCTTCCCGTTGCTTTATGTCTAACTTTGGGTTCAAACTTACTGACGTATTCATAACAGCGTCATTGAAGGTAACGCTAAATGAATTTTTGACATTACCTGTTAATATTTGGTTTTGTTCCAGGGACCGCGTCAAAAGAGTTCCTTTGTCAATGCTTAAGGGTTTCGAAGCAGCATTGTAAATTAGAATTGCGCCACGACCGTTCTTAATCTCGTACTGACCGGAAATTAAATAATACTCCTTACCTTCTGGGCCACGTAACGTACCTCTAACGAGCACTTCACAGCTGACAAATTTGCAGTCAGTAGAAACCTCTATTGCTTGCATTTTGTTACAGGGAACTTCGCAGTCGTAGGTGGAGACTAAATTGATTTTATTTGGACACATTCTCTGAAATTTAATAGCATCTGGGGTTTTAATTATCAGTATGTCGGGTTTTTCCGTAAATGAATGCCCTAAGAGAATAGGATGCATCAGAACGTAATCTTCCACAACGTATAAATCGATTGTTTCTGCTAACCCTTGAACCTCAACAGTGGCGATCACTACTCCAATGGGACTTACTAGACTGGCTCCTATGCCTCTGAATGTCGGCATATTAGTCCGTGAAATCATTTGAAGACCTAGAGATTTTACATAACTTACTCTGATAAGGGAACATTGGCTCCCTAGATCTACATGGCAGGAAATTGAACGTCCATTAATCTTTATGTCCATGACATACTTATCTATTCCAGTATCTTCAGTCATCACTTCGGACACCTGTTTTTGTTTTAAATCATTGCCCGATGTTGAATTTTGTCCGACTTCGACAGCAGATCTTCCCGTATTCTTATAGCAGTTGGAAGTAAGATGACCCATTCTGTTACAATTTCCACATTTGGAAAGGGGCTGTTCACATTTTGAGCTGCGATGACCTAATTCGTTGCAGTTATGGCATTTCACCTGAGATAGTGACTTTTCGCATTTGAAACTTGGATGTCCAACTTCGTTGCAATTAAAACACCTAATTGAATGATTAATAAAGTTACTTGATTTTGATGATTCCAAGCGATTAGTCCCAAACCTTCCTCGCCGTAAAGGTTCTTGCGTGTCTCTGCTTTGTCCTATTTTAATTGTTTTAAAATATTTTAATACCTGTTCTGGTTCTCGAAATTCAGCTGCCTGAGCCCCGATTTTTACCGCTCGATCCTCTATGCCGTACAGCAGACAATCTACTGCTTGTCTCCCTGTTATCTTACATCTGTTTAATAGATTTATTTTTGCATAATAATAATGTTCTAATGACTCACCATATTTTGCCTTTTTGGCTAACATTTCGGTTAAAAGCTCGGCATAATCCTCTTTGCATGGAAAAGACTCTAACAATTTCTTCTTCCATTCAGCCCACGTATGCAATACCGAAGTTAGGCCCTGATACCATGTCTTAGCAACTCCACTCAGTTTCGGCAAAGAATAATGTATGATTTCTTTTTCCTCCCATCCATAAATTTCGGCACATTCTTCCACTTTCGTAAGCCACGTTAAAACACTTTGATCTTTCGATAAAGGATCGAACTCCGGTATCACACTTGCGTTAAATGATATTTTTGGTTTATCAGAACTATTAACCTTTTCTAAAATAGATAAAAACTTGTCCATTAACTTATTATCCCTGTCCTCCTCCCTACTTTTAGACGTCCATGCTCTTTTTGGTTGCAACGAATCACTTCCTGACTCTGATGCAGCGTGTTTTCGCTTCCTTGTGCCAACTGATCCGTGCCTTTTGTGTAGTTTTCTGTTCCTTTTGTCTCGTGGAGAAATCGACTCCTCTCCAGTGTCGGATGATGTAGAATCACACAGCTGCCGTGCATATGAACGCCGTGTTCGTTGCCTTTTATTTATGTTCTGATGTCTTTTGCGTGAACTACCTTGTCTGGAGTCCTGTCCAAGACCATCTTCATCAGACGTATTACTTATCTCATTCATTTGTTTGGAATTACTTCCAAACCTTAACCTGAACCCTCCACTTGGGGTTTCTTTCCTTACCCTCAACCCTCCACCTAGGGTTTCATCCCTTAGCCTTAACCCTCCACCTAGGGTTTCCTTTCCAAGGCCCAACCCTCCACCTAGGGTTTCTTTGCCAAGGCCCAACCCTCCACCTAGGGTTTCCTTCCTTAATCCAGACCCTCCACCTAGGGTTTCCTTTCTTACCTCTGACCCTCCACCTAGGGTTTTGTACTTTTTAGGCCGATCACCAAGGGTGCCATCATCGCTGCCTCCCATATCTTATTTATCTGAAACTTTTAAAATACCAGCTTAATATCTTATAGAACATACTTTATTTATAAGTACATAGTTAAATAGAAAGACAGAAAAACTAATTTTATTTCGATCCCTTTTATTTATTATTATTTACTTTTTTTTATTTGTTGATGCCTTTGGTTTTTATTTGAAATAAACCATTAACCTTCATCGTATATCATAAAATTGCAAATGTCAAAAAAAACACAAAAAAAAAAAAATATTTCCAATAAAATAATAATTACTCTTCTACAATATCCTGCTATAGATTTCAATTATTCTGTATTAGCGTCAATAAATCAAATCATCAAATTAAAAAAATAAACTATTGTCATTAAAATTTTACTTTTTATTACAAAAGCGATAAAAACATCATAAAAAAAAGGTTGGTAAAAACATCAATAAAATACTTATATTAAAAATCGTTACTTACGTTTTTACTTTTCGATAATGAGGGCGTGACAAGAAAATGTGAAATTTTCTTGGTTATCCCGCTTCTGACCTAAAGGGGTCTTAGGTCAGTCAATTAAACTCTGCAATTACTTTCACTATTTTAATATATATTAACACTTATAACACTTTATGGTTGTGTCCTCGTTGAGCGCTTAAACCCGAGTGCCTGTCGTTATCCAGTCGTTCTCATCTATCATTGAGTCGTCGCTTGTGATTGTTGAACGCTTCTGATTGGCTATTGCAAATTTAGTCAAATTAACATCCAATAATCGAAATATTAATTGATCGGATAAAAATACTTACAAGAAAAACGTTTTACATATTATGAGAAATACATAACAATTTTTACAATTAACTGATTGGACAACAATGCAATACATAACAATACATAACTATTTTAACAAGTATATCTATCAAAACCTTACATGTGATACTTACTGTATCAAATAGTATGTACACTTGCATACAATTGAATTGCGGCGATATATCGCTGAGATTATAAATTGTTATTAAAAACCCTTCGCGTCGATGGATGTTTTAAAACAAAACAAATAACGATGTCAGATATACGGAACAAAATAATTATGTCGACGCCGAATACGCGTTAATTGTGTTACCGGGGAGCAGCCCCTCCCCCACCACCGCCCCTCCCGTCACCCCGTCAACCCTTTAAGTTATATTCATCTTCCGAGACTATTTGTGTAATGTTACCATTATTTATCATTCTCATATTATAAGGCGAAAGTTTCGTTTGTTTGTGTGCTCGTTACGGTTTTATGCGAAAACTAATGCAATTAACAAAAGACATAATTTCATGGGACCACAACACTAAATATTTTGTGAGATAGCCAATTTGTTCCACAGGCGAAAAGACTAACGCGCCAACATTGTTGTATGTTACGAGTGGATATCATGACTTGATTTACTTGATAATATTTGTCTTAACTTTGGAATAGTACTCGGGTTTTTATTTACCATGCTGAGTGGTCCTGTAAATATGGGATGCACAAGAACCAAAATTGAAGAATAGGAGAACTAAGCAAACTGAAGCCAACTTTTAGATAATACCGTAAATCATCAAAATCGGTCTAGCAGGTTTCGAGAAAACACAACAACAACGAACTCCGATACAAATGCGTTCTAAAATACTTAAGAATTATCAATCTGCTAAACACATGTCATAACTACCTATGTCATTGTAAATTCTATGGCTGGCACACTCGACCTTCAAACCGTACCTCAAACTACAAATAATTGATATTTGGGGATAGAATGTCCTGTGAGTGGGCGACACAAAGTAACTTACTCAACAGTGTAAACATAAACTATTGTTTGGATATGTGACATGTGTCTGAAAAAATATCATTAATATCATTGTACTATAAACTTGAAAATACATTTACAAAGAATATCAACTTTCAATAAGTCTAAAAAAACTAAATTATGATCCAAGAATTTAAATTCATTACCAAAGTTTCCAGTATCCTTACAGCTTAGTGTTGCCAGTTAAATAAATGGAATTACAACATTAAGAGTATTCAATTAAAGTAATGAAGTTAACAATACTGTTGTTGAAATTCAAACCTAAAGCTACATATTTGATCGAGCTGAGCGTACCGCACTGCGCGGTCCGAGTTTAAATTACGTTCGCCAGAAAATTCTACCTCCATTCCCGCAGTTTTGTAACAAGCTCCGGAGAAATTATAATATCTAACGTACAGAGTAAAATGCAAAAATAACGTTTAAACTTCGGTATTCAAATTCAAGTAACGCTTAAAACATGTAAATAGTAATTATTAGCCTTTATGGGTGTGCCTCTGGGTGATTTGATGCCTTTTATAAAAATAGCCTACTCCAAAGTAAGATTTTGCCTTTGTTGTGTTCTTTTAGTATTCATAAACCGCCGATATATCTCCATATTTATATACATTTTTGGGAAGGATTGAACTCCGCAGAATTGCACATGATGAATAATAAACCATTATAAAGCTCATTTTACTAGGTCTGTACCGTCCATTCTTCAGATATTCCAACGCCAAACTTTAATACAAAATATTGCGGGGTTCGATTCAAAGGGTGAGTGTACTAGTATAACTACAGCGGTGCATCGGCGATGTGAGTGATGATTAATATTCCTTACAGCGCTTATAATATGGCTGTTTTAAAAAAAAAGACAATGTTACCTTAAAAAAAATAAAAAACATGAAAATTGAATGGTGCTGGCCTCGGACATCAGTTTTCACCACTCAAATTTACGTTGATATGTGACATGGAAATAATTTATTTTTAGAAAAGGTGACGTACTTCAATTCAAGAATAATTGATAATTACATTACAGACGACCTTGAGAGCGATGACCGGTCAAGCAGGTATTGAATTCGGCTGTTTCGCGAGTTTTAATCTGATTTCCTTTACGGTTCAGACGCGTCTATGAAATTCCCAAAACTTTGGACACTTTTCATCTCCCGCGGGAAATCAAACCTGAGATCTAATTCTTCCACTGACAGCTCCCGACAGGCCTTTATGAAGTAATTACTTTTATATTTAACGCTGAGAGTTTTGAACGGAACTGTAATTGATTCAATTATTTATTTTCAAATAAAGTAAAAATTAAATGCAATAAGCTCAGTTATATTTAGTCTGTATATCTCCAACTTTTGTCTTTAAGCAAATTCACATGTTGAAGAAACATCATTCCTTTATCTTGTTTCAGCTCCTTCACCGCCCAGAATGGATTGAACTACAAACTCATGGAAACAAGGAGCTGGTTGTGAACTCAACCCAAAAGCTTCATAAAAGGATCAATACTTTGTGGTTGGTCTTTGTGTAAGTCTCTCTGGGTTGGTACCACTCACTCGATAAGCATCACCAAGCTGCAATACTTTGTATGGCTGCTTGCTGTTTGATTAAAATGGAATGTTTTATTTATTTATTTTATTTATTTATTCTTTATTGCACCCAATCTTACAACTAAAAAATAACATTTTAGTTACATAAAAGTTGCATGAGGTGCAACAGGCGGTGTTTTGTATGCGGATTGGTTTTAAGAAATTATTAAAAATTGTTTCGACGATAATGCCTATGGGTGGTAACCGCTAGCCATCAGGTGGTCCATTTGCCACTCAGCCTACCTACCTCATAAAAATATTGTCTTTTTCTTACCGTTACTTAACGCCTATGTGTATAACAATTGTTAGTTAATAAAATGTTTAACGATGCCTTTGTTACGTGCATCTATGAAGACTCTAAAATGTGAGACATTATTCATCATTCTCGACATAAAATATTATCTTTCAATGTTAAAGTATTAATAGATTGTGAAATATTAATAACAATAAGATTTGAGAAGTGCAAACGAAAAAGAAAACTAAAAACTCTAAAGCGTCGCTCATACTTACAATGTAAGTGATCACGACCTACTCCGCTGTGTATTATTATAAGTTACAGCTAAGCAATACAGTTTGGGTCAAGAATATCATACACTTAGTATTCTAGCTGCCGGTGCTCAGCTGTGAAGAGACAGGCTGCCTCGCCATCGCCTCCACGAGTGGCGGGTCAAGTGCTATACATCGCTCGGGACTGGAGACGTCTCGGAGAATTAATAAAACCGAATTAGTATTCAGAACAAAGTCCTCGACTGATGTAGTATTGTTTTATTTTTATATTCAAGAAGAACGACTGATTTAAGACCTTACTATGCTAACTTGCTCAACTGAGCCATTTCCCGTCGATCCCTGGCTGATAGATGTATATAGGTTATTGTGTATATATTTTATATTAGTTGGTAGGCCGATGAAGGGCTCACCTGAAGGTAAGTGGTGATCATTGCCTATAAACATTAGCAATGTAAGAAATTTTAACCAATCCTTTCATTGATTAATACTGGCTCACCTAGGGTAGGTGAATAGTGATATAAACCGAAGCGAAACAACGCTAATTATTATTATATGTGATAGGTGACCTACCAAACGAGCATGCACAAAGCCCTACCGAGCAGTAGATTTTTGGATCTTCTGCTTAGTTGGAAATGCGCACATATCAGGAAAAAACGATGAATTACAAATCCTTACCATCACATAGTATAAAACAAAATGGCTTACTGCTGTCTGACCGTATGTTTGCATATATCTTTAAAATTACACAACGGATTTTGTTGCGGTTTATTTAAATAGTTAGAGTAATTTCAGAGGAAGGTTTTTATATACATAGACAAAATTGTAAGAAACACTGCTAAAGTCTCTAATGTGATGTCGTAAATAAAACACCCACGCGAAGCCGGGGCGGGAGGCTATTTAAAAAATATAAAAAAAGTAATTTAACACTTGGCTCAAATATTATTAGCACAAAAAACATCGCCACTTTGGATGAATATTAATTTGTATTTGATTAAAGAGACCCATAATAATTTGTCAAAAAGATATATATCGAGCCAATAACAAATGTGAAAAAGTATGAGAATTTCCCGACCCTAGTGACAATACCCGTATCTTACTAAATCACCTTAAATCATAGCTCGCGTGACGGCCCTCAGGACCCTTTCTCTAACAATTTATAAACCTCATTAGTGTCAGTGACACGAGACCCGCACCCTATTTTGTAACCAAGATATAAAACGTATCTATCACGACAGAAATTACGTCAAGGTTACGTGAAAGACATAATCTGTTCCCATTTATTTTTGGAGGTCATTGACGTTCCCATGAACTCCGTACTGGATGGTACCCTCCGATAGAAGGGTATCCTAATTGATACTTGACATTTTATAATATATAAAAAAACCCACAAATATGGCTACAAATGGCCTTTGGCCACAAAAGAAATAGTTAATCGAATTAAATAAATGATAATCACAAATAAAACACAACTTTTAATGAACATACCACTTGCTCTATTATTAAATTGTAGATCAATTTGATGTTATCCTGTTTCGTAGAGAAGTATCGGAACTGACCACTCTATTGTACCACACTAAGCTTTTTCCTTATTAGTATTTTAATAGATACCTGCAAAGTATTTGAACAGCGATACTATTATGGTAATTGACCAACAGCAATAAAGTATATTAGGAATGTTTATGACACCATATCTCATCAATGTACAATCAACTATGAGATATTGGCTGTCAGTTCTTTTGTCTGCTAGCATAATGTAATTCATGTCTGTTTGTTACCAAATTATTATTGTACATCAAGATAACATTGGTTTTTTTAACGTTAATTTATCATCATCATCATCATTACATAGTATAAAACAAAGTCGCTTACCGCTGTCTGTCCCTATGTACGCTTATATCTTTAAAATTATTCAACGGAATTTGATATGGTTTTTAAAAGATAGAATGATTCGAGAGGTTTTTATATATAACACATAGACAATATAGTATTTATCGAAGGTCACAATTGTATATAAATAAAAAATTACTTTACAATTCATGAGTTCGAAAACAACGTTCATGTAGACCCCAAATCCGATCCTCTAATTACGTCACTATGACGCTGTGCTATATATCAACGCCTACTTGGGGCACAATTTGTCTAAAACTTAAGCTATAGTAAACGTTTTACAATCATATGAGCCACAGTATTTGTTAAAATATATATACGAACGGTCATTTGAAGCTAAATATTCATTTTCATTGTTAAATTTTACATTTTTAAACTTTAAATAATACGCAGGCGCATTGCCTTCGAATGCCATGTTTATACAAGGAGACTGACTGTATCGGATATCCGCTATGCAACACGACAAACATGCGCCGAGTTGTTGATCTTCGATTTCGCATGAATTGAGTTATAAAACAAATGCCGTCAGTGACAATCGCTCAGTTAAATCAAATTGATTCATTTTGCAATCAAATTAATCAAATGACTCATTTTTTAAACTGGATTTTTATTTTAAATAAAAATGAGATTTTGCTCTTAGAGCTATTCTGTAAAAATTAACTGAAACACGAACGTGAAATATCGGGTTGTGATGCGTGATTTACTGTAATAATTATAAAATTTATAGGATACTCGTATGAAAATGGCGTGTGATATCCCATTTTGTTAGGAAGTCACCAATATACGAGTAAGATACAAATGTTATGAAATAATGAAAGTTATCCAGTTATAAATAATATTAATAAACCTTACAACTTCGTATTAATGATTTTCAATAGAAACTGCAAATTTGTTTTACATTTTGTTCAAACTAGTCCAGAGCTTAATTAAATGAAATAATTTGTATTTGATCCGGCTTTATAATAAGTTTGTTTAGATAATAAGCATAAATTTCTAATTTAAATAAGCGAACAATGCGAGTAACTGGTTTTGTTCTTATAGTTATATTGTTTTGAATTAATGTAATGCAGTCCTCGCCATTGTTTCAGCTTCAAGCGTACCAGTTAAGGTTTTACGGTCGGTTTTAGTACACTACAGATGTTTCGTGTGCTTTATTACGGCAATGTCGTTCTATCATCTTCAATTATTATTATCATTTGATCTTTAATCTTTATGAACAGGAAGTTCATAAGGATTAAAGGCCCTTTTGTTTCGTGATGTAATTTAGTAAAGAAATATTTTTTATGTTATTTTATTTTCCTACTCAATCGTCTGCACATAACTAATAATGGAGATTAATTTTAGTGACTTAAAAATTCTAAGATATAAAGTCAGGAAGAGAAAAATAAGTTAAATGTGTTAAAATATGTGATCTCTTTTTTGACTTACTTTTATGGCACACCTTGGTAGCAAGCGAACAAACTCTTGTTTGTTCAGGCTCGCCTGATGGAATGTGACTTCCAGCGTCCATGAGTTAATTTCTGAACTGCTATTAGATTTTATAGTAGTGTAGAATATTATAATACAATATATTGAAGAATATTTGACTTTGAATTTGGTATCCACGGATATCTGGGTCATTTCTCCATAATCAGACATCCGGGAAGCTTGCATTTGCGATGCCGGAATTCTTAGCTGTTTTAACTATTTCTAGTGGGATTAAGCTATGGAATATTTTACGTAGGTAGGTACACTAAGAAAACGTGGTGCTTATCTTTTTTAACGCTCAGTCGTGATTGATTGATTCACACGGAAGTACATGATCCTACCGGCGAATATTTATATCTTGATGGTCAGTGGTATCCAGTGGTATCATTAAAATGTCTATGTGTTTGTGTATTTGAATACTGACACCTCACGTACAAATTTTGGTGTAAATATAATCTTATATTGTGCCTTTTATGCCTGTAATGCCCACACACCCTTCAAACTACTAAACGCCTCTAAAGGAACATTGACATTGATTCCGTCAGAATTTGTTATCGATTCGTGCGTCACAAATGCACCACCAATCGGTAAACTAAGATGTTTTTTATCTTATACCTGCGTTACATAGCCTTACTCGCCCCTTTTCACCGGAACACAGATGTATATTGCTACTTGGTTGTAGAACATATAATGTGTGGTACGTACCCAGGTGGGCTTACACAAAGCCGTATCAAATAATTATTGTTTAAAAGCACAACGTAACAAGTCATTGGTTTAAATAATAATTTATCCATTGTTTATATTTCCGACACATTTTTACACTCGAAAATGTTTAAAATAATTTTCCGAGTAACGTTATGTAGTTGTTACAAGCGTTCATCTGAGTGTTCTTAATGAATTGTTTTATTTTATATTAAAACATAAATGAAAATTTACTCTGTATAGAGTTTAACAATCGCCACTCGGGATATTAATTATTCAATAAAGCGAGTCGCCCGCACTTGCTGGATATAACAGAATTCAATTTGGTTCGGAGAATCGAAGCCATCAGTTCTTTCATATCGATGGAACAAGCGACAAGTTTTCCATTAATTTCATATATTATGCAAAATGTATTTCAAATTTTTAATTTATCTGAATTATATTCACAAGCTGAATAAATGTTCCAACGATGTACAGTTATTTCAGCTTTAATAGCTCGAATATAGACTGACGAAAGATGTGTAAATCGTAGATTCGATTCTGATCTTTGGACAATTATGATATTAACTCTGTCATAGAATGACTACTGGTAACCCGTATGTTAGAAATAGCAACAATAGGCTGTTTGACGATGTGAAAAATAAATTGTGAATTATTGTAATCAGTGTATATTATGAGTTTAAATATGGTTATTTACTAACGAAACTTGAAAATAATACTTAATTTATTCAAAAATCAATAAATAAAAATGCATTTTTTTCAAACGTTTGTCACGTGACACAAAACGCTCCTGATTGGCCGGGCTTATGATGAAGTCACTTTCTCGTAAACCTTGCTTTTCTACTATATGTACCACAGGTTAAAATACAGCAAAGTGACGTCACCGACCCCATTGCAGCGCCATATTGCCCAAGTAGAGTTTTCGCGCGTTATTTAAATATGGAATTTTTAATATGATATTTTTCGGCAAATATGTACTAGAAATAAAATAATCAACTTTTACTGGGTTCCTTAAACTCTACTAAATAATATAAAATGGATTTTTAAAACCAGTCAAATAGCCTATTCTCTGATTTTATGAATGACACTGATTGTATTAGATCAAATTGAATATTGAATTGAATATATGTTAAAACACAAAATATTATGACCTTACTGTAACTATTCCTAATTTATAGCTGTAATGATCACAGTGATGATGGATGCGGTATTCACTCTCGGGCGAGGCTCGAGATCTAACTACGTAGGACATCATTTAGTAAACAAATGCACTCTCATAATCCGAACGGCACAGCAAGTCATGTAAACATTATCAACTTCTAGAATCCGGAAAAAATCAATAACTTTTTATTAGCCGACCGAGAGCACCACGGCCATATAGACCAACGATAAATTCAAGTCAGTGAACACATTACAGAACCAACACATTTTACAACGGCAACGTGTATCTAACGCAATGAGTAAATATCAAAGCACTGCATTTAATTAACGCAAGCTAAAGCAATCACTATCATTTATTATCTGTTAATGCGTGCGGCTTCAGCTAATGCACTAACAGAGATATCATTGAAATTTCATGTATTTGATATGATTAATGAATTATTGAAACGGTATCAACGCTAGCCCTGATACCTAGATTATGAAATTAGCGTTAAATAAATGAGAACCCGTTATATGAAATCGAATACATTATTCTAATCGTTACAACATAAATAACATACGATTGATTTTTTATGTTTCGTTATTTCTTTTACGCAAAAATATTCTAGATGTTAAAGCTTTTTTGTCTGAAGAATATGAAAGCAAAAAAAGGTTTTTGGAGACTTCATACACAACTGTAATTATAACACATGTCTTTTTCGAAATTTTGGTTTCGGTTGATTTGATTTCTGCAATAATCGGTGTAGTGTGGAGGTACGGTAGAATGTCAATAGTGGTGAGAATGGTAGGTAGTAGATGGTCCTTTGAGTTACGGATATACCTTGTTTACCTAGTCTAAATAAAAGGCTGCAGATCCCCTGGTTTCAAGCCCCAGTTCAGGGTGATAAAATGTAATTGTACGTTATAAGTCGAGATCACGCAGTGGTTAGAACGCGTACACCTTGAGCGATGATTGCGGGTTAAAACCCAGGCAAGCACCACTGGATATTCATGCTTAATTTGTATTTATAAATTATCTCGTGCTCGGCGGTGAAGGTAAACATCGTAAGGAAACCTGCATGTGTCTAATTTCTTCAAAATTCTGCCACATGTGCATTCCACCAACCGCATTGGAACAGCGTGGTGGAATATGTTCCAAACCCACTCCTTAATGGAAGAGGGGGCCTTAACCCAGCTGTGGGAAGTTTACAGGCTGTTTTTTTTGTTGTTTGTTGGATGTTATATCAAAGGTCACGAAGGACGGCAAAATCTAGAGGTAATAATATCTTTCGCTGCTCATGATACGTTGTAATTAGATTGATTAACTAGCAGGACATGCTGTTTTTATATATACTTATCTGTTTGCTACTACTACTACTACTACTATTATTACTATAATGTTTTATAGTTTATAATCATACCAATATTATAAATGCGAATGTTCAGATGGATGGATGTTGTTACTCAGTCATGCCACAACTGAACAATCGAAACGACCTGAATGATATTTGACACTGAGATGGATTACTTTTATCCTGGAAACGTGAATGGATCCCTTGGGATGGATTTGTTACCTAACACTGCAGGTGTCACGACCACAACCCCCTCCTCTCACGCGCACTAATCTGCGGAAACTAGAACAATCACATTTTAACTAATCGTGTAATACAATTTTGGTTTTGGTTATGAATAATGTTACGCAACATAATAAGTTATTTAAGTAGACAATTAGTTATGCAAATAGTAATTTATAAATAAAATTAATAATAAAAATATATACAAATGAATAGTAGGTTGTAGATCTTCGTGCAATCCCGACTGAGTAGTCACCTACAACCCACAAGATATTCTCCTGCCAAACAGGTATCGTTAATATTGTTTTGTCTCGATTTAAAGGTTGAGTGAGCCAGTGTAACTACAAGCACAAAGGATCACAAAGGATATAATAACTTGGTTCCTAAAGGCTCACCATATCATATAAAAATGATAATATATTCTATACATATAATAAAATTGGAGTGTCTGCATGTAATATTAAAATATATATATACACGATACATTTTAAATATTTTTTTTACAATTTTTGTCCGTCTGTCTGTCTGTTTGCTTCAGCTAATCTCTGGAACGGCTGGACTGATTTTGACGGAACTTTCACTAGCATATAGGATATAACAGGGAGTAACTTGGCTACAATAATATTTTTTTGTTAAATTCAAACGCGTACAATGTCGCAGGCTCAGCTAGTTCATAAATATAATTAAAATGTCTCTCGGTGGAGTCGAAGCCTTCTTTGTTTATAAGGAGCATTTTATTGCCATAACAATGTTCTGTCGAATGAGCTCGTAGTAGAATACCTTTCTACCCTTGTAGGTTTCCTTATAATGTTTTCCCTCACCGCGGAGCATGAGATGAATTAGAAATTAAGCACAGGAAAACAGTTAAACCCGTAATCATCGGTTAGGAGCGTCCGGCCTAACCGCTGAATAATGTCGTTAACGTGGCCTAACGACCTGACTACCGCAGCTCTCTTACGATACATGTAACCTATCCAGTGGTTAGGTTATCGCGTGCATCTTAACCGATGATTGCGAGTTCAAACCCGGGCAATTGCTGAATATTCATGTGTTTATAAATCAGCTCGTGCTCGGTAGTGAATGACAATTCGTGAGAAAACCTGCATGTGTTTAATTTCATAGAAGCCACGTGTGCATTCCACTAACCCGCAACAGCCTGGAGGAATAAGTTCCAAACCCTCTCCTTAATGAGATACGAGGCCTTTGGACAGCAGTGGTAAATTAAGAGGCTGTTGTTGTTGTTGTGAAGGAAAAATTCTAAAACTTAATGTAGGTACTAAACAAAATAAGAATAAAACATTCAATCGTATGAGCGATGCTATCACAGACAGTTCACTTTGATTGAACATCTTCTACAAATTGATTAGATTCTCGAGCGCGATCAGGACAAAATGAACATTAGGTAATTTCGCTAGACATTCTCATGTACCATTTAAAAGTTTTAAAGACTAACTTATATGTATCAATTCTGTGTCAAAAGTATCTGTGAGGGGTAAACATCGACCTCCGTATTGGAGTGGAATGTACACCGTTTTTCACAGGTACGCTCTGAGGTCCCGGGTTCGATTCCCGGCCGAGTCAATGTAGAAAATTCACTAGTTTGCTATGTTTTCTTGGGTCTGGGTGTTTGTGATACCGCCGTTACTTCTGATTTTCCATAACACAAGTGCTTTAGCTACTTACATTGGAATCAGAGTAATGTATGTGACGTTGGCTCAAAATAAACATACTTTTTATATTTGTATTTATTGTTTTGTTCAAGCACGTATCATGTAAATAAATAGTGGAAGCCAACGTCACGTAATATGACAACACTTCACAGACTAGTAATTTTCCCGTTGTAGAAATCTAAACTGTAGCTTTCATGGTATTTACAGAAGGAAATTTCCTTAAATCATAATACATCTTTGTTAGCTCAACGGAAAGATAAAACTATCAAGACGTCAAAAATCTTTAACTTACGTTTTTAATAAAGCATTATTTAAGCGCTCGGCGCCGCGATGTGTGTTATATCTTAGGCAATATAAAATATAACAATAGAACACATCACTAACTTTACGCTATGGAGGTGAGGTAGCCCGACCTTATTTTAATAAAACAATAAAGAAAGATTCATGGGTACCGTGTCATAACTCATAATATATAAAAAAACAGCAGTTTAACATAAATATTATCCTTATCATAATATATTTTACATATTTATTTTACAAAGTACAACATGTTTAGCACACAGTCGATAGAATACCTTAGCAAAACATCACGGAATCGAATCTGTACGGGCAAATGTTATTTGATTGCGAATAAAAACAGATAATATAAATTTCTTCTCTTGATCGACTAGCAGTTAGCACCGAATCGCAAACTATTTACGAAATATTAATATTAATTTAAAATCAACACAGATATCACTCTTTTTTTACTCAATAAAAAGGAGGTTTCCTTTTTTGAAATCAGAAAAAATTAAAAAAAAAATTGTATAAAAATAAAATAAGCTCCTTGGTACTCATATCATCACTTATTCTGAACGTTTGATTGACGTAATGATGTTTATAGTTTTGCTGTTAAATTTTTCATACAGCAATTATATTATCAACAAAGCTGAGCACAAAATATAATACAAAAATCTTTATACTCTCACTCGTTTGACGAAAAGAAGAAATAAATATCCAAACGGTTAAACTATACAGTGGCAAAGAGATTTTCCGAATGCTTGTTCCACAAACTGTGACGTCATCCACTTTGTCAAACGCCGCTCAAAGCGAGAGACGTTTCATTTTCATTTCCATTATACATCAGCGCTGAAATTGTGACAATGGGTCAAGAGATCAGAAGCTGCAGTATGAATTCTGCTCGTTCTCGCTGCCTCACGACCTGCTTTCCTCTGTGTTAATAAAAGGTAATAGCAGTAAACGTCCAATGCTCAGCAAAGGCCGTTCGACGTGGAGGTTCGGAGTTTATTCCACCCCGTTATCCTAGCCCTCTTTCCTTGAGGAAAACGTTTTGATATTACGACGCTTGAGCGATAAAAGTTAGGCGACTCACGCAACGTAAACGAGGATAGTTTTGCCAATATTGGTCCAGTAGACATTTTACTAAGGCCATTACAAAAAACTTTATTAATCATTAGTGTAGATGATAAATCAATTAAATTAATATTTATTCTAATATTACTATTAATGTTATTATATCTTTATTAACATTTATAAATGAGAAATGTCTCTGTCTGTCTATCTGTCGCTCTTTCATGATCAAACCGCTGAAACGAATTTGATTAAATTTGGTTTGAAGCAAACTGTAAGATACAACAGAGGCAACTTTTTTGCCTGACAAATAACAAAAAACACCCTAAAACGCGTACGAAGCCCCAATGGCTTAGCGACGTCTACTATTTTATAATAAACATTAAAAACTAGTACAATAATAAATACAAATTAAACACATGAAAATTCAGTGGTACTTTCCTGGGTTTGAACCAGCTATCATCGGTTAAGATGTACGCACACTAACCTAACCACTGAGCCATTTCGACTCGGCATATCCTTAATGACGAATAAGCTATTAGAGTTACCCGTCATATAACAGTTGTTTTGGGTAGAATTAACCACGTACTAGCTAAATGAAGCAGATTTGTTATAGTACGACACAACTTAGATGTAGCATTGTCAAATTCAATACAATCGAGAAAGCAAGTGCATGTAAATCAACGAGTCAAATTGACGAATATAATTAGGTCATATAATACAAGTTATTACGTTTGTGTAAAGATCATATTCACATAAGAAATAAATATTGATAATTTGGGATAGCGGACTTAATTCAGATGTGACCGGTTTTACGAATTTTGCCGATGCTACATCTAATTTGTGTCGTACTATACTAACAAATGACAGCTAGCAAATGTAGAGCGCTCACAATTCCCGCAATAGCCAGTCAGTGCTCTCCTGATATGCTATCTTGCGGCGGCACTTCACTCGACGTAGCCTGTTCGCGTATTAGCATTAATTATACAAACATGGTACATGCACTCCTATTTGATTATGTTTGCACAACTATGGTGAATAATGCAAATAGTGCCGAAAAAGGGCAAATACTGGCCTTAATGGTCTACAGTTGCTGCGAGGGCTGGTTTTAGGTCTAGTATAATTACTCTGTAAGCAAATAAAAATAAACTATATTCAAGAGGACTTTTTAATTATTAATTTTTACAGAACTATATTAAACGTAAAGGTACTACCGGTTAGGTATGTAGATTCTACCGAGAAAAACTATAAAAAAAACTCAGTACTTACTTCAACGTTTGAAAAAAAGTTGTGTCAGTAAGATACATTGAAATATCGGATATATAATTAACAATTGCCTAAAACTCAACAAGTGCTTGATCCATGCTTCTTTATCATCTATATAATCTTACGCAAAGCAACTGGGTTACTAAGGTTAGGTATATATGGGCGCATGTCGCCATCTATCGGTAATGATTGTTAAATAACGATATTTATATTTTAAGTTATCGTTTATATTATTATATTTTAATTAGATAAATGTCTAAGAAGCGTAAATATGTATTTTAATAGCTATTTGTAAACATGATGATGTTATTTATCAGACTCTAATAATTAATAGAGATTTGATTGTTTTATTATTTGGAAGATGTGAGCTCATGTCACCATTTATCGGCAATGGTTTTAAAATATTAATGATATTAATTAATAATTATATATTGTTAATTATCATTTTAATGTTTCTATTTTATTATGTAAATTTGTAAAACACTACAATGTAATAAGTAAAACTAAAATGTGGATTCGTCATACAGCGCCACTTATAATGTGTCATAACGGACTATGTAATAGAAATGTTGGTTTATATTACTTATTTTAAGTAATTCACTTGTATTTGATTAAGAGCTGTATTTATAAATAAGAATCTTATAAATATTCATTTTTAATATTAAACTGTATTTCAAGAATGAATTTGCAATACTGGCATAAATAATTATAAAAGTTGTAATTGTGAATACATGTTTGAATTATTCTAGAAGAACGCTTTAGAAACGAAGATTATTTTAGCAACGACACATCGCATTGACACTTTTTCGAAGAATTTACTTAATTTTATAAAATTGTTAATATCATGTAATAAATAATATTCAAATGGCTGCGTTTAATTGCAATGGAAGCTGACAACCCAACTATATCTCCGACATATACTACAAAAAGAACATAACCTCAAAAAAATCTGGGTCGAGCCGATAAAAAATATTGACTTTTTCTGTATATTAGTTCTCTATAGAATCTGGAAATTGGAAGCGTTTACACTTCCATGCCTCAGTAAACACGTAAAGGTCCTGCGCCTGAACTGTTTCCGGTCTCGTCGAATTGCCCATCGGATTATGAAAGTATGAGAACAGAGTGTGCACTTACGACTCGCAAACACTCCGTGCGATAATATGGACTGTTGGCTAATCTCCAACAAATACACCATATTTTGTTAAGCGAAGCGATATCGCTGCCCGAACCCATTATACCCTGTGAAGCGCCGCCTTTAGAAATACAGAGATTTCATGAGATTATGTCTTTGTTGTGTCATATTACAAAAGACTTCATACATCATACGAAGCGATACCATGTGTTCTCGAGGGAGAGGGCATTTGTTGTTCGCTCATGCGTTATTCCATCGTGCTTACTGTAAGTAATGAATACCATTTAAATAATCACAAATGTTAAACACACCTTTTAAATAAAAAATACTATCAGAGATATTATTTTGTAATCAAATAATGGCTTCAAAATAGAAGCTTGAACTATTTCAATTCTATATACATAATAACATACAAGCGAAATACAACTTACATCAACAGATTAATCACGAAATTTCATAAACAATACCTACAAACCTGACATTTGACATTTATATATGTATAAGTTCTTATAGGTTTTAGACATCACTAACAACGAATTTTACAAAACTCTATACCGAAGGGAGTACGGTATTTGAATGTTTGTATTTGGTAAATTTCAAAGTCAAAAGCGACAGGTTCAGCTAGGTTCAACATATTTTTAACTTTACTAATGCTTTATTTTATTCCTAAAAAAAAATATGGTGTAAGAATAAAATAGATAAAAAATTGTATGGCCTATAGCTGCGCTAAGCCCTCTTCCTCTTTGTTAAGAAGAATGCTTGGAGCCTATACACCACGCTGCTCTGCTCCAATTCGGGTTGACTTGCATTATTCCAGCCAAGACGTTACAGTCAATAAGAAAATAAATATATTTAAATAACTTTGTATAAAGGTTTAAAATTAATGCTGAAAATTTCGAACCATGATTTTGTTTACGTGATTATTACAAATAGAATAATTCGCTTTGTATACGTCAGAAAAATACAAAAAGAATGATTCAGTGAAAATGTTATCCAGTCTCGCTCTCCCAGCTGGACGTAAGCCAATAATATAATAGTTTTAAAAGCGTGAGAACAACACTTTTTACAAGCTTCTCGTTGTTCCTTCCGTGAATTATTGCGTTTTCGTACCTTCCTTCGTTATTTGACGTCCCGTGTATAAACCGGTCATTTTTCATTAGTAACTAGTTTTCATATTCGTCGAGTCGGTTCAGTGGATCTTGTTTACGTCATTTATGAGCTGATAGTGATAACACGCCCCCCCCCCCCTCCTCCGATCCCCGAGCTCAGCTCACGGTGCCAGCTCTAGCTTTGACGCTGTCCGTAATTTATTAGCTGTGAATAACAAAACATTAGTGTTGTTTACATCAAAGAACCTCCGTAGTAATAACCTCTGAGCGTTATTTTTACTTTTAACATGTTTTAGCCGAGGTTTCTCACTATGGAAACTCGATAAATCTCTCCCGTGGCCAGGGATATCTTTCTATGATATAGATTTATTTACCGCTGCTTTTAAGAATATAAAAAAATACAAAATAAGATTATATAATGCGGATATCGGAAATACTGCTTGTATTCTTACCACTTTTCCCCGGGATCATGATTTGTTATTATATAATGTGTGTAATGTATAGCCAACTGAAACCTTTATATAAGCAATTCCTATGTAAATGAATAGAAAGAATTAAAAAATGAAAAAATATATGTCTCAAAAAATTAAATTAGTATTTCGTGACGGTAATGTTTTATATAAATATATTGACTTGGTCGTCGCACTAAATAATTTAATTAACACGTGTTTTCAGGCGATGGCCGTGTCAATATATTTATATAAAACATTAAAGATTTTTAAGATTGAGATGCGTCACTATAAGATGCTGTCAATTATTACGTATCAACTTAATGCTTCGAGGACTGAGATTCCAGACACAATTGACTTTCAATAGTTATGGACCACGATCGTGGTCTTAGGGAGTGGACGTATTAAGACAGGAAGTCGCTTAAGTATTACACGGATAAGACTTGGTATTACATGGATCTCACAACTTTTTACCGTAAAACAACTGAATTGCGAGACTTGGTTTTTTTAACAAGTATTGTTTTTGATGGGATAGATATTACCGTAACTTCGTTCGCGAAACTTTATATCTATTTAAGCAAAACCGTCGACATGAGTTTTCTGTGCTGTGTTATACATATACTGAAACCTTCTCCGAGAAACGCTGAGTCTTTGGTATAAGTTTTACTAATATTATTTTTTTTCTACTTGGGTTTAATCTTATTTTCAGTCAAAAACTATGTATGTTTTCGTCTCCTCATTTACAATAAAGAGTTGTTTTTTATTAGTAATACGGGTTTATTTAAAATTCTACCCATTGAACATGTTACACAAAAGTAGAGTTGAAATATATATTAAAAAATGGACTACGTAGATTCCTAGTTGGTGAAGCATTTCATTTTTAAATGGGCAACTTGATAGTTACTTTTTCTATATAGAAACGTGCTGTAACAACCATCAAACTTCGCAATTCAAGTGTTATATCCCTTGTAGCTTTGTTCACACTGACTGACACACATTTCAATTTCAACGAGTAGATAAAATAACTATTACTGCCTATACGCAGACGAAGATAATTGTGAGCACAGCCAAACCAGTTTGCACAGAGCCCAACGGTCAAGCACACTTGATAAGTCTTGGTTTGGTTTTTCTTTCATTAATTAATTCCTTTTTTCTATCCTCCGTGGTCGAGTGGTGTATACACCGGTTTTCTTGAGTAAGCCACTCTGAGGTCGTAGGTTCGATTCCCGGCTGAGTCGATGTAGATTATCATTAGTTTTCTATGTTGTCTTGGGTCAGGGTGTTTCTGGTACCGTCGTTACTTCTGTTTTTCCATATCACAAGTACTTTAGCTACTTACATTGGGATCAGAGTAATGTATGTGATGTTGTCTCATTTTTCTTTATTTATTATATTTATTTATCAATATAAATATATGTGGGATGTAGCTTAATTTAATGCACAACACGGTTTTTTTTAATTCATATTAACTTTATTATTTCTTTCATCGTAATGATATCAATCTTAGTGACAGACAGAATACAAAAACTCATAGACGTTTCTGACATTACAAGTGGCCAGTCATTATCAAATATACTTATACATTATAATATACTTAAAAATGTATAAACTATTTCCACATATATATACTAACCAATACGTGTAATATGAATAATAAATACATGTTAATTTCGACTATGGAAGTTTTATCAACTGAATCGTAACGCTTCAATGAACCGATTCCCACTTACTCCGTCCTCCGAATCACTTCTAACTCCTCGAAAAACTAAGCCACATTTACATAAAGAGATACGCGAAGTGTGGACGAGCCATCAACGAATAAGTATCAATAAAATCGTCACGCTAAAACGTGCCTTCTCTACTAGATCACAAGTGCCAATATTGCCTGATATTATTTGTTTAGTTACAGACATTATATCCTATTTCTTTATATGTTATACCCTACGTCTGTACAATCGGAAAGAAAATAAATAATCAAAAATTGTGTTGATATAATTTTTCTGAATCTTCAATAAGTAAACCGTTTCTGAGCCTTTTTAATGAACTTATAGTTGTCAAAGTCTCATAAAAATATTTGTATGCAAATTAATATGAGTGTATCAAAGTTACTGATAGTATCACCCGTTTCACATGATTATAAATTGATTGTTACTTCAATAGACAATAAACTGCGCAAATACCTGTTTAAAGTACCCTCTACAACTTATAAGCTATGGTAACATACTAGAAAGATTTGCACAAGGATGAGGTTACCGAAAAGTTATTTATATTAATTTAATTATTTGCCATATACCACAGTTTTGTCATTTTTCGCCGACTGTACTTGTACATAAACTAAATTAAATCCGTATCTCCGCGCCCTAATGACTTATTAAGGCTGACTAATTAATTCTATTGCTCTTTCGTACGCCTTTCAATTTGTATTGATTAACTCACTCACTATGTCTAAAGAAATGTAAAAAATATTCTGGTTAACGTAAACTAGATCTGAAGATAGTATTCTTTAGTAACCTTTATTAATAATTAATTTAATTTCAGTCTGCCTGTCTGCTACCAAATAATCGTATTCGTATTTTGATGTGTAGCATCTTTCTCTCGCTTTACTGCAATCTGCGGTGAATAATTTCGTGAAATGGGACGGAAGTAGCGGGAAGTCGGGGCAGCGCGCGCTATTTTATTTGACCAATGAGCGCTCGGTGCTCGCCTTGACCGACAGATGGTACCCATTTTCAGAGAGGATATAATTTTAATAATGCTTTTTACCAAAGTGAAATTATTACTTATTACGTCCACTTTTTTACATATGGTAATGTAGTAAAAAAACAGTGAATGTCCCATGTTCTTGGAAAAAATACCTCATTCCTTGGCGGTTCTATAATGCAGATTAATAGTTTATACATGGATACACCTTCTCATACAAAATACACAGATTTTTTCACAATACTTTCCTCCACTGTTGAGCTAGGTGAATTAGGAACACAACTTTAGCGCGTGAACATTCTTTGGTGCTTCCCTGGGTTTGAACCCGCAACTACCGGTTGAGAATCACGTGATCTAACAATCGGGCCGCCTCAGCTTTAATAACAACCACACACCAGCCATAACTTTCAATTTAACCACTGAATACTGAAACCGCACAAAATTGTTCCCGAGCGCATCTTTTATTACCATTAATATTTACCGCTCAGTAAAAGATGTTTTCATTTACAAAGTGCGATGCAACACGTAACTGTATTGATTATAGTTATTATGCACCCCATAAAGTTTATCGCCTCTTTTTTACAGTTTATAACAAAATCTCATTCAAAATACCATCAGACTTCAGATTGACAAAAATCTCGACTCATACAGGAAAGAGATGAGAAGAAATGGAATATATAATTTATTGTGTTTTTAATACTTATTTTTACATTTAAAAGATCCTGGTGGTTTTCAATTTCTCTTTCCATAGATTATATCAACGAAAATAGTCCACTAGTTGCTTTTTTTTGTGTTATGACTATTGATAGTCACTAGTACTGTGCTTTAAGTAGCTAAAATGGAATTGATATAAGGAATCAGAGAAAGAAATTTCGGGTACAATCTACAAAAAAAAAACTACAAAAACGCACCGCTGCTTAGAACATGTATTCGTTATGTGGAGCGCCTGCAGTCGACATGTCCGTCAATCACATCGTGCCGGAAAAGCGCGCCAAAAACATTCTGTCACAAACAAACACTTATCCTTGGTTACAATCTATATAATCTAATTAATATTAAATCGTTATATTAAAATATATTAATTATCATTACCTGACTAATAGGATTTTTAAATTATTTATAAAACATAAACGCTCTCTAAAATAGAATATTTTTAAATTCATCTCATTCTGGAGGTTGAGATTTTGTATGTAAATTAACCATTTATGGTTTTAGATACATAGTAATCGGTATTAAGGTTTATGCTAAAGAGTTAGGCAGTTGTTGCTTTTCGTTATGGAAATCAGTGTTAAAGCATCTACATAGTAATGACTAAACCAATGACCTTACGGCATCTTGAAATTTAAAAATAATGATATAGGTATTAGAAAAATGGTAATTGATGCAAAGCAAAATAATATTCCGAAAGCGTTCTGAAAATCCCTAGAGAACGTGAAATGGCGATAGGTTACAAAGGCACAACATTTACCGTGAACGCGGTAAATAAAAGGTATGGGCTATGCGGGTTCGTGAAAAATACTAATGTTAAAGAAAATTCGGCGCGGTTCTGAATAATATTTCCGATGGGATAACCTCGGGATAACCATCGGGTAGACGCATAGTATTATATAACATTATGAAAACCTACTGTAAGATAAAAACTCCATAAACTCGTTATGATTAGCTTACCACCTACGTATGCGTTGTAAAATATAACAAATGATTTACTGTTTGTGTATGAATCGCAAAAGTTCTTTGTAAAAACATTATTTTACATAAGATTTAGTAGCTGGTCAGAAAAGCGATGAATAAAGAATGACGCAGTATTCAGAATTCAACCTGTATTTTTCCTCTCCGAGCTGCTACATACTCCGCTGGTTTCATTTCACACAAAACTGAATAAGGAATAACTCGCACAGAGCAGAAACTGTAAGTCGGTCACACTCGCTATTTGTATGGTTTCGAACTAAGTCGGAACAGATTTAGTTTTATACATTTTAGTGCAAGAGCAATGCGCCGTAGACTCGTACACTTCAAACTCGTAGAGTGCTAACGCACGTAGCACAGAGCCGACGTAGCGTTTTATTGCTACGCGTTATCTGCTACGATCGCTACACGATTCAAAAATATACTTCACAAGTTTTTCGTCCCTAGTTTAGTACGATAAATTGATCGGTCGTAACATATAAAATGATACTCATAAATCTTGTAAATAAAGTATTTAGGCGTAATAATTAATTTTAATATAATATAATTTTAAATAATTATAATTTTATATTCTAACATTATAGATTTATTTATTTATATATTCTATTTAATAGATAGCTAATTGTAAGCTAAGATATTACGCAACTTGTGCCTGCAATTAGGTTCACTTAACCTTTAAAATAAAACACAACAATAGTAAGTATTGCATCAGTAGAATATGTCATGAGTGGATAGTATCTATTCAGTCGGGCTAATCGAAGCCTACCACAAAGTATTATTTTGATAAAAGAATTTTATTGTTTAGGTAAAATCGGTGCTGTGTTTCCAGTAATAGTTATATATTAAAAGGTAAATTTACAAAAACAAAATAAGAAACAAAATGTAATGTGATCAAATACTTTTGAAATATCTACAGCAGCTACTGCTTTAATTTTAAAATTCATCGTAATAAAAAGTTTGCAGCGTCTTCTACTGATTATTTAGTATGATATATTTTTTTTAGAAGTAGTCTCCGCCGGCTATAGACGTAAGCAGTATACATTAATCCTTCTGTATACATACTGCCGCTGCATCGCCAACTATGGTAACTAGAGTTTTATGTCCATTAGAAGTACTGGATAACGTATCTATCTTATTGAAAACATATATACTTTGTAGCATGTTTCCACTTAAATCTTACTGCATGGTAGTACATCTTTAACAGAAAAAATATATATAATGTAACAAGAACATCGTATAAACACTTCCAACATTATTACTATATGCGATAGTTTCGTAAATAACTTTAACATAGAAATATTTCGCTAAATTCAAATATATTAAAACAAATATTTGAAAGGCGGAAGCTTTAAATTCAACATTACTAAAAAGTCATTTTATGAACATACTTGAATAAAGAATATTTTGATTTCGACAACTCAATCGTCAATGAATTATTTTTTGTTATAAATAAATAAATATTGGACAACATCACATACATTACTTTGATCCCCATTTAAGTAGCTAAAGATAAAGAAATAATAATTAATAATAATAAAGGATAAGAGGTAAGTAAAACCAGAAGTAATGACGGTACCACAAACGCCCAGACCCAAGAAAACTAGTGAACTTTTTCTACATCGACTCGACTGGGAATCGAACCCATGAAAAGGGTGTCGATCACGGAGGTCGTCCACTCTATTATAAAACAACTTAAAATTACATTTTACTACATTGCAACTTTTAAGACAACCGGTAGTTAACTTATTCCTTTTAATGTCCAAGCGTACTCCGCGTTCGCGTTGTTATATTTGTACTTACGAAACACGGTACCGTATTTTTACTTATAAATACTACATATTAAACGTGTCACAAAATCCGTGTAAATTAATTACTTGCTGTCCTACTGACCGGTTTCAACCACGGCGGAATCTCGTTGGAGACTAGCTAAATATACAGTGGTATAATATATGGATATTATAACATATTGTAGTATCAAAACACTGTTCGAGACATATTATAGGGCACAAAATATATACACAACTGTGCAAGCACTAGTGTATTCTCGGTTACAAGAATGAAGAAATAGAAGGTGCACTTTTGTTTTGCACTGTAGTCTCTTGGACAATCAGCCTCTCTCCCTTGAGGAAGGCAGAGGCCAATATCGGTCAAAATTATAACATAATCAGTCATATTATGAGTCGTAAAAAAAATAGTTAGCACAAGATATATTGATGAATGTAAATTAATATACAAATGTCCTTACAAAAAGATCAATAATCTTCACTTTTATAATTTCCGAAGATATCATATATTTCAGTAAACTTCTGCCTGCCTCATTGTTCATTATTTCTCCTGATTTGGGTAAATTTATTGCTACTCATTCAACATTCATGTTTTTAAATTGTAAACAGAATTGACACTTTAAAACTGTACTTAACGCCTTTAAGGAGTCAGACTTTATAAGGTTTAATATTTTAGCAAGTCTACTATTAATTGAGAAGCTCTTCAGGTTTTCGAGGTCAATGTGTAAACGAAGTCGGTCACGTGTCGACTGTTCGTTACAGCGCGGCGCGGGGAGCTCGCGCGTGACCTGTAAGTCATACTGCAATTATTTCATTTTATAACTCTGTTACTTTCACGAAATAACATTTAATTAACATTCCTATTAACATGTAAGAGTATTTCGTTATATCATTATTGTTTCGATTATCGTTTAATTTCATTATCAACATTAAATGTTTTCCGTTCATTTATATTTACAAAAATTGTGAATCAACGTGTGTTACTATAATTATAATAAATTAAATTATTATTTTTTTTGTAATTAATTGAATGAATATTTAGTGTATGAATTCGTTTAATTGCACTGAAAATGTTTTCGATATAATTCCACGCTACTGCTTTTCATAAGGGAAGCAGCTTAATAACACGTCTGTCGCAGATTCGACCGGACTGTTTCAGTGCACTCCTACACATTCACCTTAAGCCCTTAAACTATTACAAACATTCTCAAAACAAGATAATGCTTAGTAATTAAGAAAAAAATAATGTATAGTAATAAATGAGGCGATGTTCTCTTGTAACGCTAACTACAAAAGTCAGTATATATAAAAACAATACCGTAAAATTGAGCGCATTTCAGAGAAGGTTGTAGTATTTAATATTATAATAATAGAAACTGCAGTTCACCTTTTGTAGATTTAAATGAAGACTTTGAACGTGACACGATTGAATTTCATGTTATGGTATTTTGTTATGCTATGGTTGGCGGACGAGCATATGGGCCACCTGATGGTAAGTAGTCACCACCGTCCATAGAAAATGGCGCTGTAAGAAACATTAACCATACCTTTCATCGCCAATGCGCCCCAACCTTGGAAACTAAGATATTATGTCCCTTGTGCCTCGATATCCTTCGAGACGGCGACCCTTCTGGCGTGCTTTCCGCCGTTGGACATCCTGGCGGAGAGGGACGCGAGGGTCTACGACCAGACTCGCGCCCTCCGTCAAAGCGGCGGAAGTGCGTCCTACCCTGCCAGCGTCCTCAAAACGCTCAGGCGGCAGGAGCAGAGAAGGGCACACATGACGTGGTACGCCCGTCTCCACGGAGATCGGTACGCGCACAAACGCGTCGTGAGTGCGATCCTGCCAGCCTTCGAGGCCTGGATGCGGCGGAAGCGACGAGTCACCTTCCGACTTACACAGGTGCTGACCGGTCACGGTTGCTTTGGACAGTACCTGTGTAGGATCGGACGCGAGGCGACGGCGGTTTGCCACCACTGCGGGGCGGACCAAGACGATGCCCAACACACGCTAGAGGCGTGTCCCGCATGGACCGCGGAAAGGCAAGTCTTGGTCCAGCAAATCGGGCGAAATCTCTCCCTGCGAGCAGTCGTGTCGGCGATGCTACGCAGGGAATCGGCGTGGGAGGCCGTAGTCAACTTCTGTGAGACCGTCATGGTCCAGAAGGAGACTGCGGGGCGGGCTCGGGAGAGGGCCGATCCTGCCCGGCGGAGGCGACCTGCGGGTCGCCTTCACGGCCTCCAAGCCCCAGTGCCCGGGCGGAATAAATAGGGCAACCCCTCCGGCCTTGGGTGCGTGAGATGGGGGTCTCACGCACCCAGGTGCGGGGAGGGCGAGACCATCTTCGCCCTCCTGAGAAGGGCTCCGCAAGCCACGAGCGGAGCGACGCACGGGAGAGGCCGCGGACGTGCTGCGAAAGATCCCGTAGCCTCTCCGTTTTCCGTGCTGTGGCGGCCATCGCAGGGGGTTTTAGTGAGTACAATCTCACATAACCCGGCCTCCCCCCCAGGAGTTCGGGTATCTATGAAGATTTACCATGAGTCAAAAAAAAAAATGTCCCTTGTGCCTATAGTTACACTGGCTCACTCACCCTTTAAACCGGAACAAGACAAAACCAAGTACTGTAGTTTGGCGGTACAATATTTGATGAGTGGGTGGTACCCAGACGGGCCTGCACAAAGCCCTTCCACCAAGTGAATATAATAATACTTAATTTTTATGTAATTATAAACAACGTTTATAAATAAGTTCAAATCAGATACTGATATAAAATAAATTATTTTAAAACAAATACGATGGCGCTAACGATAAATAGATATTTTGATTCATGTATTTATATTTTATGTATGTGTATATGTGTTACACGTAATAACGTACGTAAGTGTTCATAAATGAATGTACAACAAGAAATATATTTCTGACTTGGACGGATATCCGTCATAATATTGTTCCGCAATAAAAATATGTCATAAATACATACATACATCACGTATTCATAAATGCGTTCAAATACACAGCATTATGTTACCCCTGCGTTCCATTACACGCGATGTATTGTTAACAAATTGTATGACAAGCTTCGAAAGGCTTGTAAATAAATAATTTCGTTTTCCAAATTGGAAAAATATTTCGACTACACCAAGGAACAACAGACATTTTTGATGTTTGAATTCAATCCAGCCATTGTGTTGTTGATTTCAATGGAAGGACCATAGAAGTGTGAAAATTAGTAGCGGGCTTTAGCAGCGACCATGGCGGCTCTGTATTGCAGACCATCGTACCGTATAGGCATCACTCTCAATAAATAACATGGTACGCTCACTAGAAGTAAATGATATATTTGGGTATTGACTCTAATTTACATAAGAGTCGAGATGGCCCAGTGGTAAGAACGCGTGCATTTTAACCGATGATTGCGAGTTCAACCCAGGCAAGCATCACTGTTTCATGAACCTAATTTGTCTTTATAATTCATCTCGTGCTCAGCGGTGAAGGAAAACATCGTGAGAAAACCTGCATGTGTCTAATTTCATCGAAATTCTGTCATATGTGCATTCCACCAACCCGCATTGGAACAGCGTGGTTGAATATGCTCCAAACCTTCTCCTCAAAGGGAGAGGAGGCCGTTAGCCCAGCAGTGGGAATTTACAGGCTATTGTTGTTTGTTGTTTTATATTTATGTTTGCATATAGTAAGAACAATGACGTTGTAAGCTATCGTCGGTATCTCAACTTTCTTCTTCTCAGACTCTTGACGGACTTCAATAAGGTTTTCGATATTCGGGAATGGTTTGTATTTGTATATTTATATAATGAATACTTAACACAAAAAGTCTGACATATGATGGTTTTTAAAAGCCTTATGTGCTATCATAACAACAACGACAACAACAGCCTGTAAATTCCCACTGCTAGGCTAAAGGCCTCTTCTCCCTTTGAGGAGAAGGCTATCATAAAATTTGTCTATAAACGACAATATTTCTTTGAAACACTAACTCTGTCAAGACCTTTCGAAAATATGTTTTTTTCACAAATTCGTAATAAACTATAGGTTATTTGTGAAGCCCTTATCTACTTTTTATTAGTATTCCTTATTCAGATAAACCTGTTAGTTAAACCTCAAGCATTATAAATCTCGAGCATTAAACACAGATTAAAAATATCTTGTATTTATTCAAATGAACGAATTTTAAAAAGAAGATTCAAATTGTGTTTAATGATAAAAAAGCAAGGCCAGTTATCTGATCACCCCATTCCGATAACTGACTGTAACAATAAATTGTTGACTTTAGCTGTTAAAATTATTCAAATTTGAATCTATATCAAAGCCGTATTTTGATCCATATTCCTGAATAGAATTACTATTAAAATAACTCATATTACATAAACATATAAATGAATTCTATAAAATATTAAAATAAATATTTACTTGCTAAAAGCACAATATTATTAAATAGCTCTCGGAAGAAGCCGAGAGGGTCGCTAGTATTATAAATATTTATAAACTCTGATCTATACTACTACTATGTGATATGCATAGATTCGTAGGTTGAGTAATTTCTGGCACGATGATAAATTCCTAGACTCCAAATCGTTAAACTTTATTTATTTAATGAATACTTAAAAATCGAAAGGAATAATATTACTGAGTATTATTTTTATATAATAATCTTTGTATAATTATGATTGAACAATTTGTATATTATTTATTTTACGAACTTGTTAATATATACCTACATATATACTCACACACGTATATTGACATGTACATCAAGATCTCTATTCATAAACTTTAAAACACTTTACACTCATAACGCGAATCCGCGGATGAAATTTACTGAATCGCGGAGACGGCGCGGTCAATTTCTAAGATTACAAAGCTCTTTTACGGCGGAAAATTAAAAGATTTCCTGTAAAGAGAGTCAAAGGGCTAAATCACAATTCACAATTTTTATCCAACCGAAATATTGAACACAAAGTCTGAAAAAGAACTGAACAAAAATGTAACCATTTCCGACGATATTTTTTGCTTTCATTTGAATTTAATTCATTTTAGGTTATCTTAAATTTTCGCGATTACACATTGAAATAAAACTAGTTATAACGAATTTGAATCGCGTATATTAATTATTTTTGGCATCCCGACGTTTCGGGCACTTTACAGCGTTCGTGGTTACGGGTAGACTAAGGTGGAATTTGTTTATTTGGAGAACAAAATAAATATTATTCACAACTACCGCCAACGATTTCTCAATTGGTATCTTGAGTAACGTTCCGGTTGCACGCAGAAGGCACCGACTGTATCTTTAGGTCTTGCAGTCTTTAGGTCTTGCAGCCGATTTATTCATGGAAGACCTGGAGGAGAGGGCTCTTCGCTCCGGACCAATAACACCTAGGTTTTATATAAACGGTACGTAGATGACACTTTCACAATATTACCTAGTGATCTGACATCTGCATTTTTAGTACATCTTAATTCTATAAATAAAAACATTCAATTTACTATGGAATTAGAGGCAAATAATTCTTTAGCTTTCCTTGATATAAATAAGTAAATAATATTTCTTTTGTTCTCCAAATAGTCAAATGCCACCTTAGTCTACCCGTGACCACGAACGCTGTAAAGTGCTCGAAACGTCGGGATGCCAAAAATAATTAATGTACGCGATTCAAATCCGTTATAACTAGTTTTATTTCATTTTAGGTTAATTTATTTTGTACATATCAGATAGTAATATTTTTGAAAAATAAATACATTTAAACTGTAGTGGCTTACCTACTGTAAGTCATGTGAATCTCATCCAAAAATTGCGGGCTTTAGTCCTGACACGAATCATTTTTCAAGTTCTATAATTCTAATTACATTTCATCCTGCGCGGTAAAACTTTGCCTGCACTAATTACGAGCTGGGTGGTGGAATCATTGAAAACTTTTCTTTTTAATATGAGAAATCTTTGACCAACGCCGTATATTAAAACTCATGTAAATTGCCAGCTTAGTGGATAGATATGAGGCCGTTTTTTAAGTTTTTCTATAGCAATAATTCTCAATAGCAGCTGTCAATAGTATATAAGTTGAAGGTGTCAGTTCCGTGTGATATCAGTGGGGCGTAAAAACGTTGTACTGCGTGTGAACTCGCACCGATCGCACTGGATCAATCGTCCAATCGGATTACGAGACTGCACCTCTATTTGCGCACATTTTTGTGCATTTTAATGTTCCTTGCGTAGTGGTTGGACTGCCATGAGACACCGTGGCTGAAATCAATTTTACGTTTTTGAATTAAATCTAAATATTAAGCTAAGAAGGCACTGGATTGAAGCGAACAGTTTAAATATTCGTAAAGCAGCGTGTTTCAATAGAATACAAAATGTCTGGACTTATTGATATTCAATGAGAACTCAATTTAAGTAGAAACATCTACTTTAAATAAAAGCCCAGACGGAGAGAGATTTTAACGATATTATCCGTTATTTATAATATTTTTACAGGATTACTTATTACCTACAATTAAGGTAGAATTTACTTTAAATATATTTAAAAAGGGTCGACGAACAAATTGGTCACCTTATGGTAAATAACCTTTGGTCATAGGCACGATCCTGGAAGAAACATAAGCCACTCATTCACAGTCAACCACATTATGTAGGATGGCATCTTTAATTGGCTTGTAATTAAACTGACCCAAATCTCTTATTCATTAAACCTATACGTAACTTTCAAACTTATTTGAATTTATCTTAAAACATCAGATAAGGGTATATATATTTGTAGAGAAACCTTGCTTGTATTCTCTAAAATGCCATAAATTTGGTATCTCCTACAACCGAACGTGTTCTATATCAAACGTCACAAAATATTTAGTATATTAGCGACTAATTATAATATTTAATAAACAGTTAGTAAGGAAATTTCGTGTTCCGATTCATTCTCTTCGTTGTGTCCATGCCCGTACTTAATCACTGGATTCACCATTTTACAGAGCACATGTAAATAGTTTGGAGTTTCAATTCGTATTTCCTTTATAAATGACTGTTTTTATCAGATAAAACTGAATTGTAATTTAACTTACACTTAGACTCCCTAAGTCTACCTAATAGGTATGTAGTATTTGGAAATGCATAACAGCGCTCAACCATCCTTATCAAAGTATAATAATAAAAATATTTGCCTGTAAAGGATCGTTAAACTTTCGTTACAAATGTTAACGTCAACAAGCAAGATACATTAAGTCGTACGTATACCACATACGACTCACAGCAGAGAGCGTGCATACGACCAAGAATTGGGTTTGAAATGAAGGGGACAATTTGTGGAAAGTCAAACTCCCGCTGAACTTTAATGAGCCGTCACAGAACTATTCTCATTTGACGCAGGCGGGGCGTTCGGCGCTCCGGCCTCGAGCGAGCGGCGCGCGCTCTACTTTGTATAAATATCTTAGTTACGTTCCGTTTCACTAACAATACACACTCTTGTACGAGTGCTCGTTGTTTATAATTTAAGGAAGCCGTCCGTTGTTTTATGCGCTAGGACTTGAACAGGGACAGAATTGGACAATGTCCTGGGAACAATTTAAATAGGATGAAAGGTATCGGTTTTTATTGTTACACTAGACGGTCTCCCGCGAAACTTCGCGTTTATTAAAAAGATATTTTAAGAAGTGTCGAGACAAGTTTTGTTCTGACCTCTTTTCGTTGAAACGTCTTTTAAATAATATTTTTAATATTAAAGATTATAACATTAGTTTAATTATAGTGTTTACGTTTTCATTTGTTTTTTTATACAGCCGTAGTACCGCTCTATTATCTTAACAATTTAGTAGAATGCAATCAAGAATCCACTTTAATTAAATCTGCACATCTATTGCTGGAGCAACATCCCATAACCAAAGGGAAAAAAATGGTTACGATGTTAATTATATGTTAGATTACGGTGGACAAGTCTAAAAATATTAAATATAGTCTGTAAATGTTATAAGACACTTTATCTTTTCGAGCCAGACATCTCTTACTTGTTTTTATTTTTTTGCTAGTTACATTTTACGTGTGTGATCACCCTAAACGTTTAGCGAACTGTAATAACTGTTTTGTATGTAAATACCTATTACAACGTTCACTCGAATGCAAAAAACAACGTTCATCGTTCATTAACTGAAGTAAAAGTATTTGAATATAAATGACTTCATCTTCTACAGTGATATAATTAATTTGTTTGTTTAACTTTAGTAAAATATCTGCAAGTCTATCTAGCAGTAGTACCTCCTGTTATAACATTTAACTCTACTTAAGTAAAGTTCTCCCCGCGGCGTATAAAATTCATGATAATCTCTTGAGTAGATATTAAGAGATGAAAGTGTAACTGAAAAAAAAATCACTGTCATATATATAATACTATTATTTAGGATTGCTGAGTTGAACAGTAGAAGGGACGCGTAATCTTCGAAGATTGTATCGAAGTCGAAGATAATTTCCGAAGCGACGTGGTGAAACAACCTCTGATTCCTATGAGGTTAGGCATAATCGGGATAATTCCCAACGTTGGGACTTTGCGCGCTTTGTTATTTAATTAATTTTATGAATTAGTTGAACTTGTCATTAAATCCTGAGCTTACTGAGTCTTACTTTAATGAATAACTGACGAGTGGGTGGTACCTGCCCAGACGGGCTTGCACAAAGCCCTACCACCAAGTAAAATAACATTATAATATAATATATAGATTAAAATAACAGTACTCAATATTGTTGTGTTCCTGTTTGAAGGGTGAGTGAGCCAGTGCAACTACAGGCACAAGGGACATACTTAGTTCCCAAGGTTGGTGGCACATTGACGATGTAAGGAATAGTTAATATTTCTTACAACTTCATTGTCTGTGTGTGATGGTGACTACTTACCATCAGGTGGCCCATATGCTCGTCCGCCAACCTATACCATAAAAAAATAATGAATGTTATTAATGATAATATATAAGCGGTAAGTACTTAATGAGTAGATACCGCTGATTCTGGTATAACGTATAATTATACGCTGTACGCGTCTGTAGACCGCCAACTATAACCAAACATTAATACTCTACTGTTATGAATACATATTGAAGTTTCAAACTTCCCTTGGGCGTGTTTAGATTCAAAATTCAATATCGAATTTCAGTCCGACATCTCTATTTATCGTTTGGATGACAAACGTCTCGTATAGGTCACGAGTAATATTCTTTTAGTCGATTATTTTTATAGCAAGTGTGGTTTTATATGTTCTTTATAATAATATCAAGTAACTGTGCGGTTACAAGCGACCCGCCCGGCTACGCAAGGATGCAATGCTGATATTAAATATACTATAGAATTTGTCTATTTACGACTTCACATTAAAAACTTCTAAAATTATCATTTTTTCTGTACTAATGTATTATACATGAAAACTTTCCTCTTGAATCACTCTATTTATTAAAAATAACCCGCATTAAAATCCGTTGAATAATATTAAATATCTAAGCATACATAGGGACAGATAAGTAAGCGACTTCGTTAAATACTATGTAATGATTTGTACTATAATCCCGTACAAATTGACTTTTCTTATTGCTTTTTATAATCTGAACAAGACTCGTAATTTAGACGCAATTACTGCGAACAGACAACGTAAACGTAAAGCCGTACAAAGTCTATTATTTGCATAAATATATTTTTATTTTGCGAGTGAGTCTGATGTGCTCGACGCCTTACACTTCGGGAGCAGCGCTGCAATAAAAATACAACATTAATTGGCTCTTCAAACACTCATCTATTGGATCAATTTCCATTTGATCATCAATACATCGACCAAATTGATATTTTATTTTTACAGTATTATGTAAAAAAAAATCGTTACGTTACATAATTTATTAACTTCAGTGTAAATTGGCTAACATTTGAAAATGATCTATTAAGAATCTGGAAAAATCAGATTGGTTTAAAGTTTAATGGAATGTACTACATATGCTAATAGAGTTATGTAATACAAAATACAAAAGTTTTGTACAGTTGAATATAACACCCACACTCATCTTTAATTATAGTGTTATTAATAACTATTAATTTAATTTTAAAAACGATTATCATGTTATTAATTTAATATAGAGGTATTCGTACGTTATATTTACAAATTCAAATCTATATATAACTTGTTCAAAAATAGATAAATTTGACTATCCCACGATGAAACAAGTTTAATCTGAAGACAACTGCTTCAGGTCAATCGGTTAGGCCTGAAAAAATACCTGAAAGGACGCTTGATCTTTAGCGCTCACTCTCGCTGGGACAGCTTTATATCGTAATAGCTTAAGGTAAGATAAGCAAAGCTTATATAAATATATATGTAGGTATATAATCACGTAACATGTCTTAACATCAATAAAACATTCGTTAATAGTCAATAAACAATTTTATTTTCGCAAACTGAGACATGAAAATAACTGGAACAAAAATATAAATGGAATAAAATTGAATCCCCGCGCGATATAAAAAAGCGACTTCAAGCGGCGCGCTGAAATGCATCACTGCTGTATTTTTTCTTTGTTTCCAACTCCAATGATACTCGGCTAATGTATCTTCAGATGGATTTTACTGTGAACATTGTGAGCAACGCAGGTGCCGCGATTATAGATATGGCACATAACAGTAAGGGGTATTAACGAGTCCAGCGCTGCCATTGACGACGGGTGATAAAAATGATAATTCATAAGCTGCATCCACCGCTAAAGCGCTTCAACAGCGGAGATGAGTCGACACTTAGCTTGAAATTGCGGTTGTAAATACGGCCAAGTACTACTCAGTTTCAGGCGGTGTTGGAAATTATCGCAAGAAACTGCATGAGCTTAACGAAAACTTGTTACATGTGCATGAAGCATCCCTCGGGGAAGCAGTTTGCACACGTACTCCATAATTATCAATATTGACGCATTTACCACGTCTTAGCTATTAACCGTCAACAAGTCTGATGGAATCTAAAAATACCTACTTATTCATATTCGACACGTAGTAGTAATAACTTAATAAGTAAGTGGAATCACCTTTCGAGTTAAGCCTGTTATCTGAAATAAAACGAGTTTCAGAGGTACTTAGCTAAACCCTTGAAATTTCGTGAAGACGGTTCGCTAAAGTTGCTTAAAATGGATCGATTTAGATTCTCGAGTCTCCCTCCGAGTGGATATAAGCCCGTAATGAAAATACGTTCCTAAGTTTAAGAGGATGGAAAAATGTTCTCAGGATTGTGTTTCGTAATACGCGTCTACTGTTCACGTTTTGTGTCGTAAGTACGAAAGGTATTCCATTGTTATTCCCTTCATTACACACTTTATTACTATTTTATTTTGTCTACTCTATGTCTGATCCGAGTGCGATATATTTTGGAGACACTAGTTTTATTTTTCGAATATATTGTATGAATACAAAATGAAAATACAGGTACATTATTCAAACATATAAATAAACTTAAACTTATATACGAAAATAAATAAATAAATATTGGACAACATCACACACATAATTCTGATCCCAATGTAAGTAGCTAAACAACTTATGTTATGGAAAATACTAACGACGGTAAAACAAATACTAATCTTATATAGAATATTATGCTTTATACAATGGATAAAATTTGCCAAATATGAAAAGATACTGCTAAATGTCGGGCTGAATTCGTAGCAACGCTCGCAAGTTACACCTTTATTTGGTTTTCTTACCACATTCTATGCATCGCATGCAGAACTATTGAACCAAATTGTGTTGGTCCTGTTAGAAGTGATCGCCTCCTCTGAATGTATCTGGAGCTCACTGACCGGAAATTGACTGCACAGAACACTTCGGCAATTTGTTTCTCCTTATCAAATATCGTATATACAATATACATGTTAGTTAATAATACTATACTATAGTATATTAGTGAACTTTAATAATATTTTACTCTCATAAAGATATCCCACGGTTTCGTGCAAACACGTCGTTGTACATACGACTTACTAATCACATATTAGCCAAGAAATTATGTTAGGCATTCCGCAACCCGTAAAAAATCAAGTAATGTAAAATAATCACAATGAGCATCCCAATTCCACTGAAAAAATAATACATTTGATTATTTTATGAACTAACTACGCCCGCTATTTGTGCGCGTTTAAGTTTAACATAATAGTTATTAATATAGCCTAAGTTACTTCTCATTACATCAGCTATCTACCAGTGAAAGTAGTGTTAAAATCAATTCAGCCGTTTTAGAGATTGGCCAGAACAAACAGACAGACAAAAATTATAAAGAAATATTGTTTTAGTACATGTACCGTGTATGCATTTAGTTAAAAGTGGCTACTTTAATATTACAAACAGACACTGCGATTTTATTATGCGTATAAAATTGGAGTGTCTATTATAATATTAAAGCAAATATACTCTTCAAAGCATTTTGAATTTTATTAAAATAAAATCTCAAAAAGGTAAGTTTTATTTATTCATTTTATATTTAAGTAAAAGAAATTTCTATACAAAAGAGCTGTCGACTTGGAGACTTGACGTCACAAGGATCGCATCACAAATACCTCGGAATGATAAACGAGCTCGCCCTGCGACGACTCCGGGGACGGTCTCCAGTATCCGCATCTTAAGTGTATTTGAAAGGCAAATTAAACGAAGTATGCGAGGAAGATATCAAAATGTCTAAATATTTTATTGTTACCCAATATTTATTTTATAATATCGAAAATGTTTTGTATAAACTTAGAGTAAGGCGACTCATGACGCTGCTTACTGATGATACAGCGTTTTGTTTTTTAATATTATTCATCGGCTTTCTTTACATCTTTTAATAACCATTAAATTTGATATTTCATCGAGGGGACGTCCTTCAAAGGTAATATAAAAAATATATATATCGAGCAAATGTGATATATTGAATCAATACTTTACTACACAATCGTAACAATTATTCGAAACAAACAACTTGAGCCCAATATATTCATATGATTTTTTGTAAATGTATTCCGTATGGATTATTGTAAGTCTTTTCCATAATTTTTTATGTATTCAATGTGTAGTAAGGGAATCAAAAAATATACAGATAAAAAACTTGTCGAAAATATGATGTAGAAAATAAATATTAAATAAGAATGAAAATATCAAAGATTCAATTTGGTAGCATGTATCTCGAACGCATTAATCGTGACTGTGAGGGCTTACGATTTCAGCTAAAAGAAGTAGGTACTGCGATAAATAAATGTATTTACATTTTCGCCAAATATTGTTGTATCATTTTTATTTCACTTCGAATACGAAAATACGAATACATACGAAAATCTTTGTCAGTAAAAATATAACCTCAACCCAAAACAAAGATCCCCGTGCAAAAAAGTAACGACGTTTTTCCTCTCACCTTCAAAAGAACTACTGTTATTGTTTATTAGAAATGTATGTAGATATTAATTTAAAAGTTTTCGAACAAATTACATATTTCATGAATATTTTTATATACAAAATATTTAAAAAAATACCTAACCAAAACTGATAAATTACAATGAACACATAAAAAATATTTAAATGATTGCACCAAAACTGCAAAAGTCCATTGGTTTATTAAAATATCGAGAAGAATAAAAATCTATACACAAATGCTTATTATAGTTTATTGGCTAGTCTCAACGTAGCAATACTACTACGATGTTTTATTTACAAATACAAATTAGAAGAAATTATAACTAACATCGAAAGTTCGTTTTAAATATTAATTGTTGGAAAATATTAACTTAACTTAATATATATGTAAAATAACTCCTACCCCGGTTCTGGTTTCCTACTATTTGTTCCTTATATAATATATATCGTATAGAATATACCATAAATATTGTTGTATAGCAAACAATTTTTAGGTTCCTGAAATCTATGTTGACAGGATACGCTTTATTATACGTGCTATAATAGTAGATTTTGTTAAATAACATACATAAACGTACGCAAATACTTCAGGCTTGATTGACTCTCCCTGAGGAACGATAAGGTCCAAAATTCGAATTTACCAGGCAACCGCGGAAATTGGTTACCTCAAAGGGATGACCTCGGCTCATTATTTTTATCACAATAAATATATATTTTTTCCTTTTTTAAATAATTTTCAAAGGCGCATATTAATATGTATTTTGTGGAACAATGGATGTTCTTTTTACAATAGGATCCGAGAAAACTTTCCAAAATATTGCACACCTTGTGTATTGCTCGCATCCAGACTAAGGCCAAAATTGTGATTTAAAAAATCCCGCCCAGAATCTTGCGCCAGTCCTACACAAGTCGAAAATGTTTATTTTCAAACCAGTGCGAAGTGTGATTAATTAACTTTATGTTAGGCATCTTTTGTGATATTATTAAGTCCTTGGGAGAGGGCACAAGGGACACTTGGGAAGTGACGGCGGATTGGAGCATGGCGAGGGTTGCCCGTAGTACTGGACAGTATTTGGATATTATAGCGTGACCGTATTATAATATTTTGCATAATTCTAAAATAAAAGTAGCCTGAGTGATTCCTTATTACATCAGCTATCTGTCAGTGAATATCACGTCTAAATTGGTCCATCCTTTCCAGAGATTAGGCAGAACAAACAGACAGACAAACGAAAAGAAATTGTAAAAAAAATGAAACAAAAACATAGGCATTTAGTTGAAAGCGTTTATTTTAATAAGACAAGCAGACATTCCAATTTTATTATTTGATGTATAGATATAAAAGGTGAAGTTTTTAATAACATAACTTATGAAACTATAAATTGATTACAAAATTATTAGTACACGTAATAAATGCGTAATTTAAAATTTTTATTTTTTTTCGTTTTTTTTAGACATTTGATGGTTTGATTATACCAGACCATAGCAGGTGGCCATCATCCACAAACATTAAAACTGTATGAAATAATAATACTTCCTCACACCGACAATCAAAGTAACTAAGTTATTGTGTCACCTGTGCCTGTACGGTGTAATCAAACTAGCTCATTCAAGCGGAACTCCTTCAAAACGGAAGTAAGTAATAGGAAGTATAGCTGGTCATCGTTAGAATAAATGATAAATATCCGGGCTTGCACCTAGCAATAATTATCGGTGATTTATAATATAGCAGTAATTGATAATTTTATGGTTTATTGTAAGGTGTATCTGAAAAGCAATTAAATATAACAGAAGATATTTAAAACACTATGATAATAAATGAAATATAATTCACTAGCGACCGGTCCCGGGTTAGCGCAGATGAAATGTTTCTGTAAATAAATATACTACAAAATTTGGTTATTTACGAACTCACATTAACATCTCTTAAATTATGAATGTATCTTTACTATATTTTTCATGTATATACAAAAACCTTCCTCTCGAAATACACTATCTACTAAAAATCAATCCGCATCAAAATCCGTTGCGTAATTTCAGAGATCTAAGCATACATAGGGACAGACAGCAGTGAGCGACTTTGTTTTATACAATATAAGAATATGTAATGATGATAAAGTTCATACGTCACAACATAATTAATTCGCAGCGCATCATAATCCCGTTAACCTCTCCGCGGTTATCCTGCACAATCAAGACAGCATAATACATGTTACGATAATCATCTCTACGACTCTGTATCGACTCGTATATCCGACACGTTGTCTACAATAGTACATTAATATCGTATCCGACATCAAAGGCTTCGTTATGTAAATATAAAATGTAAATATGCGATTTTACGCAAATCTTAAGAAGCATTTCTTCCTATAAAATTCATCCGCGGACCGAAAATATGAAGAAAAAAATATGACAGTGAAATTGTTTTACTGGCGTATTTTTATTTTCTCGTAAAAATCTCAGCGAGTCAAGCGGAAGCACTCGTTAACTGCTAAAATATTTCAGCTCTCAAGTCACCTGAATACTAGTGAAATTAGTATTTAAAATTATTATTCAAAAATTGTACAAGGATTTCATATTAATTTATAGTACTAATATTTTTTCATATTTTATTTTATTAAAAAAGACTTTATAGTTCCCCGGTTTCTCTTAAATTAAGTAAACAAAATCGTCGAAAGATACCATCAAACAACTAAAGCCAAATCTTACAGATACTGAAGTCTTGTTTAAGATTAACAAATGCTACTGTAAACGAAATTTATAGTGCGAGAGCTACATTAAACCTTTAAATTCTCAGGATAATAAAATGTAGCTTGAAACTTAGGAGTACTATGTCTTGAGCGGCTAAATATGTCGGGGCTATCTTAAATAAACCCAGCTTGAGATTGCAGTATATTGGATTAGAGGATCGCTGGTGAGAGTTAAGACCCTTGTGACAAATACAGTATTTGTCCAGTCCTCATATACAGGATCGAGACGGAGCTAGTGGTCACAAAATATGTCCAACAACTACAAGGCACGGCGATAAAAATATGTTGCAATTTTTGTACAGCTGTACGTAAAAGATCGTAATCTTAACTAGAAAATTCGTAGCGTGAGGATAAGTTGGGCGCACATCAACTAACTATTGGACTATGTGTATATAACTGCTACCTAGACCTTGGTTGAAGGGCCGCCGGAGGTCTAAGAAACGATTAATTTATGTCGTAAGGGCCGACAGAGAGAGTACGGTCTAGCCAAGGATGTTGCTAAGAACAGAAAAATGGAAGCAAACGTGGTCCGAGAAGACCATAATACCCATCATAGTACACGTTAAATTAAAAATCCTTTAAAAACACACGCCTTACGAAAATTTTACAAATTCCTTATTAATTTAAATACAGAATTATATTTAGTTTATTTTTTAAGTCCCCAGATACCTTAGCGATAGTATGTTACCCAGATGCCTTAAATAAAATAAGCCGGCCGAAATTTGAAGCTCTCCATTTCAAGTCCCGAACTCATATTTAATAAATATGTCAAACGTTTTCAACATTTTATAGACTCTCTTTCATAGTATGTTACATGTGAGCACTTTTTACATCGACCAACGCTTAGCTTTAAACTCTGAGCTCAAAGCGCCCAATGTATGCAACACGTAGATAGATATTTGGACGAGCGCTTTTTAAGCTCCCAGATTTTGATGTTTATTTAAAAAGTTAGACTTTCATTAATAAAATAATTTGACTATTTGTGCAAATTTCTTAAGTTATAAATGAAATTTAAAACTCAGGCTTAAAATAAAGTTGTTCCAAAGCACATATAGTCTCTTTATTACCAGGAATTATGCCGGAACAATAGCTCATTTTAGCGAAATATTAATTAACTAGCGACCCGCCCCGGCTTCTCACGGGTGCAATACTGATACTAAATATACTACAGAATTTGTTTATTAACGACATCACATTGCAAACTTCTAAAATTATCAGTGTTTCTTTACTATATTGTTCATGTATTATGTACACAAACCTTCCCCTTGAATTACACTATCTATTAAAAAAACCGCATAAACCTTCAGCCAAGAAAACGCCATAGTATATCTATCAAAAAATAATACGATATACTTAAAGATATATGTTTTTACAAATTACCTTTTATAGGATAATATACCGGGGCTATACTGGGGCAGAGCAGAGATGGCCCAGTGGTTAGAACGCGTGCATCTTAACCGATGATTGCGGGTTCAAACCCAGGCAAGCACCGCTGATTCATGTGCTTAATTTGTCTTTATAATTCATCTCGTGCTCAGCGGTGAAGGAAAACATCGTGAGGAAACCTGCATGTGACAAATTTCATAGAAATTCTGCCACATGTGCATTCCACCAACCCGCATTGGAACAGCGTGGTGGAATATGTTCCAAACCTTCTCCTTAAAGGGAGAGGAGGCCTTTAGCCCAGCAGTGGGAATTTACAGGCTGTTACTTTTACTTTTTATACTGGGGCTCAATCAAGGGCCTCGTATAGCTTATTTCTTTTGATTGTTGAGGCGCATGCCTGTGGCTAACACTGGCTCCAAATATAGCAATAATTATAACTACAGTATATAATCGTAGATCGACTTTTAAGTAGTCTAATATTTTTATTTCATTTTACTTAGGAGGACTCTAAAAAATATAGGTATGTTGAATACGCAATTACTTTTATTACATTTTCAACCGACTTCCAAAAGGAGGAGGTTATCAATTCGTCTGTATTTTTTTTTTTTTTTTTTTTATGTTTTTTACCTCATAACTTTTCACTGGGTGGACCGATTTTGATAATTTTTTTTTTGTTTGAAAGGTAGTGCTTCCCGTGGGGTCCCATTTTTTTTTATTTTTTTCCGATGATGGTATCCATATGAAAACGACATAAGTCTTAAATTTGCATTATGTATATGCGCGACAAATAGGTGAATAACTGAAAATCACGTTATCCAATTTTGATAATTCTTTTTTTATTATAAAATATATACTTCAAGGGTAATTTGGTGAAAGTTTGGTGAGGTTCTGAGCACAGGATCCATGACAAAGTAACGGAACGGAAGGGAACGGAACAATTCTGAGGAGCACGTTAGCGATACTCAGTCGAATCTTTTATTTATAGGTTATTTGGATATTTGAGTCACCTTCCGTATTGTGGTTATGTTTATGTAATTATCATAGTCGAATATTATAATCAACTACCTACCCACCCCGGCTTCGCACGGGTGCAATACTGATACTAAATATACTACAGAATTTGTTTATTTACGACATCACATCGCAAACTTCTAAAATTATCAGTGTTTCTTTACTATATTGTTCATGTATTATATACACAAACCTTCCCCTTGAATGACACTATCTTTTAAAAGAAACCGCATCAAAATCCGTTGCGTAGATTTAAAGATATAGGGACAGAAAAAGCGACTTTGTTTCATACTATGTAGTGATGGAACTCCTATACGGCTCGCAGTTAGGGTGCGATATGGGGCAGAATTTCTTACTATCTTTAATCAAATTTTGTGTGTGTGATGTGATGTCATATGATATACGAAATATAGTTGGTCTTTTTCAAAGTTTTTTTGCTGAGTTCGATTACAGCTCTTTCGAGGGATCCTTGTAGTTTACGCCGCGTGACGTATTAAATCCGCATTTTCGAAAGTCTATTTTTGCTTTATTCGCAAGTTTCCTTTGAAATTGTCCTCGAAGTAGCTTCTGACTCATATAAACGGAACGCTTAATCTTTCCATATTAAAAAAAATTAGTTAGTCAACATCAGCTTCACTTAAAATCAAAAAATAAATAAAAATTTTAACAATAAATAAAATTTTAACAAAAAGAAAAACCGACTTCAAACAAAACACTATTTTAAAACAAATGAATATGCACGAAAAAGTAATAAAAATAATTGCGTATTCAACATATTTTTTAGAGTCTTCCTAAGTTAAATGAAATGAAAAATATTAGACTACTTAAAAGTCGATTAACGATTATATCATGTAGTTATAGTTATTGCTATATTTGGAGCCGGTGTCAGCCACGGTGCCCTTGTCCCAACAATCAAAAGAAAGAAGCGATACGAGCCCCTTGATTGATCCAGTATATTATTGTGTAAAAGGTAATTTGTAAAAAACATATTTGTTAAAGTATTCTCGTATTGTTTTTTGATAGATATACTGTTGGGTTTTATTGGCTGACACCGACTCCAAATATAACAATAATTATAACTACATGATATAATCGTTAATCGACTTTTAAGTAGTCTAATATTTTTCATTTCATTTAACTTAGGAAGACTCTAAAAAATATGTTGAATACGCAATTATTTTTATTACTTTTTCGTGCATATTCATTTGTTTTAAAATAGTGTTTTGTTTGAAGTCGGTTTTTCTTTTTGTTAAAATTTTATTTATTTTTTGATTTTAAGTGAAGCTAATGTTGACTAACTAATTTTTTTTAATATGGATAGATTAAGCATTCCGTTTATATGAGTCAGAAACTACTTCGAGGACAATTTCAAAGGAAACTTGCGAATAAAGCAAAAATAGACTTTTGAAAATGCGGATTTAATACGTCACGCGGCGTAAACTACAAGGATCCCTCGAAAGAGCTGTAATCGAACTCAGCAAAAAAACTTTGAAAAAGACCAACTATATTTCGGACATCATATGACATCACATCACATACACAAAATTTGATTAAAGATAGTAAGAAATTCTGCCCCATATCGCACCCTAACTGCGAGCCGTATAGGAGTTCCATCACTACATAGTATGAAACAAAGTCGCTTTCTCTGTCCCTATATCTTTAAATCTACGCAACGGATTTTGATGCGGTTTTTTTTAAAAGATAGTGTGATTCAAGGGGAAGGTTTGTGTATATAATACATGAACAATATAGTAAAGAAACACTGATAATTTTAGAAGTTTGCGATGTGATGTCGTATATAAACAAATTCTGTAGTATATTTAGTATCAGTATTGCACCCGTGAGAAGTCGGGGCGGGTCGCTAGTTGATTTTAATATTCGATTATGACAATTACATGAACATAACCACGTTCCGGAAGGTGATTCAAATATCCAAGTAACCCATAAATAAAAGATTCGACCGAGTATTGCTAACGTGCTCCTCAGAATTGTTCCGTTCCCTCCCGTTCCCTTAATTTGTCATGGATCCTGTGCACAGAGCCTTACTAAACTTTCACCAAACTACCCATAAAGTATATCCTTTATAATAAAAAAAGAATCATCAAAATTGGTTAACGTGATTTTGAGTTATTCACCTATTTGTCGCGCATATACATAATGCAAATTTAAGACTTATGTCGTTGTCACATGGATACCATCATCGGAAAAAAAAATAAAAAAAAATGTTACCCCACGGGAAGCACTACCTTTCAAACAAAAAAAAAATTATCAAAATCGGTCCACCCAGTGAAAAGTTATGAGGTAACAAACATAAAAAAAAAAAAAAAAAAAAAAATACAGACGAATTGATAACCTCCTCCGTTTGGAAGTCGGTTGAAAAGAAAAACCGACTTCAAACAAAAACACTATTTTAAAACAAATGAATATGCACGAAAAAGTAATAAAAATAATTGCGTATTCAACATATTTTTTAGAGTCTTCCTAAGTTAAATGAAATGAAAAATATTAGACTACTTAAAAGTCGATTAACGATTATATCATGTAGTTATAATTATTGTTATATTTGGAGTCGGTGTCAGCCAATAAAACCCTACAGCATATATATCAAAAAACAATACGAGAATACTTTAACAAATATATTTTTTACAAATTACCTTTTACACAATAATATACTGGATCAATCAAGGGGCTCGTATCGCTTCTTTCTTTTGATTGTTGAGGCAAGGGCACCGTGGCTGACACCGGCTCCAAATATACCAATAATTATAACTACATGATATAATCGTTAATCGACTTTTAAGTAGTCTAATATTTTTCATTTCATTTAACTTAGGAAGACTCTAAAAAATATGTTGAATACGCAATTATTTTTATTACTTTTTCGTGCATATTCATTTGTTTTAAAATAGTGTTTTTGTTTGAAGTCGGTTTTTCTTTTTGTTAAAATTTGTATTTATAAGTACATATATTTGTTTGAAGTCTCTTTTTTTTGTTATTTTTTTTATTTATTTATTAAGTATTGTTATTTCCCTCGCTAGAGTTCCGATAATAACCGCTTCCGATTGCTGCTAAATTCAAAGTGCTAAGAAAATTAGCCAATATATGTGGTAAAAATAAATGTCAAAAAAATGTTATTGTGGGTTATAACTAACAGATAGACACATACCATGGCGGAGATTTTTGTAGATATTTTTGAGGTGTACAATTCTGTAGTACATTGTTTTGATCTTTCTCATAGTATTCAGCCAGCGTTTGCAATATATGCGCAAAAGTATGTCTTTTACGACATCACATTAGAAATCTCTAAAATTATTAGTGTTTATCTACTTTAAATCACTCACTCATACTATGCAGTGATAACAAATAGGTACACTCCTTAGGAAATACAAATCGCTATGTCCCTGCGTTTTAAAACTGTAATATCTTCGAAAATATTCATTTAAAAAACATGCTGTCCTTTACAGCAATATTCATCTATATTGAATGCACAATTTATTTAAGGTACCTAATTGGATAAGGATTAATGCTATATTGCTTAAAATCGCTTCGAAAATAAGCCATTTCTTCTCGTAAAAATAAAAGATAAAAAAATGTTTATTGTGGGTTATCTTTAAGAGATAGACGTATACCATCGCGGACTTGTACATTATTTTGATCTATCTAGTAGAGTTCAGCCATAGTTTACAATGTAAGCGCAAAAAAATAAAAAAAATACGACATTACATGAGAAACATTTAAAATTATCAGTGTTACTTAACTATATTGTTTATGTATTATATATAAAAACCTTTCTTTCGAATCACTCTATCTATTAAAAAAAACCGCATCAAAATCCGTTGTGCAGTTTTAAAGATTAAAGCGTACAAAGGGACATAGGGACAGAAAAAGTGACTTTGTTTTATGTAAAGATGACGATTGTAAAATATAATATTTTTTTTTACTGATTTAGGAGGCATGTTGGTAGATTGACCAACTAATGTTAGACGGCCCGTATAATTTGTAACTGTAATAAATAATAACCATCTCTTACATAATCATTATAAAAAATCGCGATTTAAGTTGCTATAACCCTCGTGTCCCATTATATATTTGTGTTAAATAATATTATTCAGCACTTATGTTCTACCAAATAAACAAAAAAGTAACAGTACCTAATTGCTGAACTAAGGACATATTTTTCGAGGAAATTATGAAGCTTATTTTACAGTAAATACACTCATGGCAATATAATTCGCAGACGAGCACGAATATATTTATAAACACAAATGACGTACACTAAATTTTAATTGTGCTTGGTTATATATTTGTATAGCCAAGAGTTTGATTTCAGTATAAACGCTATAAGAAGCTTGCTCCGACTATCGCATTTGTCACAGTAACTAATTAATTTAAGCATTAAACATCGTTTACACATTATGTGCACGACAGCTTAACCGTTAACGCTTAATAAGCGTTTTAGTCGAAATTTATTAGGTTTAACATTGAAATCGGACTTTAAGCTGTTTAAGCGTACAACTTATGACGCTAACTAATGCTGTTGCCGTAATGCAATGTTTATAAAACGCTTCCCAGCCATTATACACGGCGGTGGCGATAAGGGAAACAGGGTTTTAATATTAAGTTTTTATGAGAGCATTTTAAGTTAAATCAACAAAGGCTTTTTCAACATTAACACTATATCTTAGAGAATTCTATTTTACTCTAACAATACCGCTGTGCCAACTTTATCTATAAAAAAATGAGGAGTTTTTCTTTGTGTTGCCTAAATGAAAAAATCTACGTAATTAATATAATTTTTACTTTTATTAGAAGAAGCAGTACGTTTCGAAATTTCTAATATATAATACGTACATGATCAGTGGTCAATTTAAGAAAAAATATCTAAATACCTGCAGTGAAGATATGTCAAAAATTTTTACTCAAATATTCTTGTAGACATGGTACGTTTTACCATATAGATAACTTTAATAAAACAGTTGTATCATTTAGTACAATATTGTGGTAATCATTATTTTCTTTATAAGTTTATTATATAAATCCCTTTCTACTGGATAAAAACCGTACGCTGCTTCAATATGCGTTTATGGTGCCTGTAATAATGTAATTTCACCCGACATATGAATAGAAAGCAAGAAAGTTGAATAAATAAATTAAACAACTCATATACAGAGAACATACAATCATAAATAACATGTAGTAATACATAAGCATTAAAACTTAGTCACATAATTCAAGACTTAGCTTTCCTTGTACAAGTTGCAATACTAGTACACCGCAATTGCGGACAATCTAACGCGTTGTAGTAGTTTTTGTTGAATGTAACTCACTGAGATTACTGTCTCCTCACTGTGATTAATGTTCCGTGCATCTCCTCCGACTTTGGGATTCAAAGCTCTAACTGCTTTGCCCTCAAATTATCTTGAGATACATGAGCAAATATATTATCCATCTTATGTTATATGAACAATATATTATCAATTTTCGAACTCCGCGCTACATAATACATATAATATTTCTTGATCTCTTCACACGGGTGCAATGCTGATACTAAATATATTACAGAATTTGTATATATACGATATCATATTGCAAACATCTAAAATTATCAGTGTTTCTTTACTATATTGTCCACGTATTATACAAAAAAAATCCTCTTGAATCACTTTATATATGAATATTACTACTGTGTAATGATTAAAAAATTAAAATCTCGAAATATTAAAAAACACAAGCTTACAATTTATAGGGAATAATTTGTAACGTACAATTTATAGCTTTAATGTTAGTGGAAATGTCGAGAGCGATGTATTTTTTTTAAACATAAGATATAATAAAGTGAGTGACACCTAACTACCACCTTTTTTTTTTACTCAGGGAAAATCTTCATAGATACCCGTCTCCTGGGAGGGATGTCGGGTTATGTCAGATTGTACTCACTAAAAACCCTGCGATGGCCGAATCGGAGACGCTGCGGGATCGCTTTCGCAGCACGTCCGCTGCCTCTCCCGTGCGTTGCTCCGCTCGTGGCTGACGGAGCACGAATCAGGAGGGCGAAGAATGGTCTCGCCCCCTCGCTGGTGCGTACACCGGCAGTCCGGGGCCATAATCGGGCTGACGTCCTCCTCTCGGCCGTATGAAACGGATGCGTGAGACCCGCATCTCACACACCCACGGCTGGAGGGAATACCTTATTTATTCCGCCCGGGCAATGGGGCTTGGAGACAGGGAGGACGACCTGTGGGTCACCTCCGCCGGGCGGAATCGGCCCTCTCCCTAGCCCGCTCCGCAATCTCCTTCTGGACCATGACGGTCTCACAGAAGGAGACTACGGCCTCCCACGCCGATTCCTTGCGTAGCATCGCCGACACGACTGCCCGCAGGGAGAGATTTCGCCCGATTTCCTAGGCCAAGAACTGCCTCTCCGCAGTCCACGCAGGACACGCTGTAGTATATTTAGTATCAGCATTGCACCCATGCGAAGAGATCAAGAAAAATTATATGTATTATGTAGCGCGGAGTTTGAAAGTTGATACTATATTGTTCATATAACATAAGATGATTACAGATGGATGCACACGCATCCAGCGTATGCTGGGCAGTATCTTGGTCCGCCCCGCAGTGGTGACAAACCGCCGTCGCTTCGCGTCCGATCTAACCTAACCTAACTACTACCTGGCAGCTTACCACCACATAAATACATATTTTTATAAATGACGTTACATGCTAGTTTGATCCATATATTAGTACCAATACAATATTCTTTCTGGGATGCATAACAATACTCATTTATGTGAAGCTATATAAATTGATTTTTCTTCATACATTTATCCGCGACCTTATTTAATAGTATTTTATGATTCTTACAGTTTTGTTGGTGTATTTTAAACTGTTACATAACCTTTTTACTTATATCATACACATAATGATTTTATAATCTAGTCATGGTAACTGATGATAAAAAAGCGTGGAATTAATACCTGTTGACTTCCAGGCAGGATATATTAATTTAATAATTGTATTAACTTACATGACTGTATTTTTTTAAATGTTGAAAAAGAGTAACTTTAGTTTCTTGCCGGTTCTTCTCGGTAGAATCTACTTTCCGAACCGGTGGTAGCTTCACTTAATTGTTAAATGACGATTCAAAAGTGCTTGTAAAAGCACACTTGAATAAAGTATACTTTGATTTTGATTGATTTTTGATTTTGATACCGACACCAAAATAATGCTAATAACAAAATAGTAGTAGAGTAATTAACATATTTGCTGTTATTATTTGTTAAAGTAACAAAATTTAGAAGTTTCATAAACAATGAAGACTTGTGTATTAATAAAATTAATTTAAGCGTTAAGTTTTTGAAGCGCTTCCATTATTCTCCGAAAGCTGACCGTCCACGAACTGTCTCAATATGTTGAGAAAACATTATACTAAATACTCCAGAATAAAATAGAATAGAATCTTCTCCGTAGATTTACATTCCGAAAAAGTGGTAGCTTTAATCCTGTAACGAACTAGCTTGACATCATCACGCGTTACGTAACGAAGCGTTCAAAATTTAATATCAATATTTTTAAGTGTTCAGTATTATAAATCTAATCAAAAGCTAAACGAATATACTGATACTCGAACAAATAGACATTTAAAGTTTAACAATATTGCCTATTGAGTAGAAAAACACTAATTTATGATATGTGATATTGACAAAATAGAGTAATTAACATATTGATATATTGATTGATAATGAATGAATGAATATATGATGAGAATTAGGACACGATATATTTATATTCTTTTAATATGCTTTTATTAATTAATTAAGATGATACGCGATATATAATTACTAATATTGTAGCTCCAGCAATCGTCGCTCAGCGCTTGGCACTACGTGGGGGCCCGGCTTAAAGTCGTTCTCTCGTCTTCAAGACGAGCGTTAACGAGAGCCGTCCATCACAATGTAAGCAACAATGTGCTAAATTTTAGCGAAGTATTTTCTTAATCACTTAAGAGAAAACAACACGATACTTTTGCAACTGCTTAGCTAAGAATACGTCAGTCTCACTATTCATTTGCTTTAGCTTTATTTAGATTTAGTTTAATGAAGTATGTATAACTTTTCACTGTAAAAAAATTTATAGTGAAAATTTAGTGTCTATTTTTGTAAATTTCTAAACCAAACAAAATTTTATTAAATGTTATGAAAACAGGGATTTTATATTAAGTTAAAGTTAATACATACCATTTTATTGAAAAAAACTAATTTATTAAATAATAATATATAACACACGCACTATAAAGTATCTTGTGGGTAGACATCAACAGGGTTCGTAATAAAATTAAGGTCATTGAGCTCCTTGTCAAAAATACAGTGCGAAGGAGGTTTTCTGGTCACGGGGCCGAGGCGGTGGTGACGCAACAGCAAGTACAGTAGCAAGTTGTACTCCGACGTGGCGTTCTGAACCATGCGCAGGGTAGCCTCGAGCTGTTCCTGACGCGAGTCCCAAGTACGTAGCCGTTCCACACAATCTTGCAAGCATTGGTTTAACTGCCGGAATAAAATCATTTGTTTTTATTTTATTATTGATAAATAAAATTGACAATTGACACAATTGAATAAAATTCCTTTAAAAATATCTTTTTTATTGGTACGTCCTATAACTACCATCTCAACATATCAAATGCTGCTACACTTTTTGAAATAATTATGAAAGTTACCTTAATTATTCGCCTTTCCATTAGCTTTCTTTGTATCCAGTCACAACCGTAAGTGATCATTGCCAATAATATTAACGACACCGTGAGGAATAAGTCCAGAGGAGGCAGATCGAGAGGCAACCACGTTTGTGTGACATTCGCTGCGTGCACAAGCAATGATTTCGGCTCGGGCGACGTTTCCTTCGAGCCCAAATACAAGTCCGGCACATAATACTGAGCTGGCAATAACAACAGTGTCACCAGCGCCGTCACCAGCAATCCATTTGAACACCCGCTTAACGGCATCGAGAGCCTTATCAGCAAATTGCTTTACATTGCTGCCCGGGAAATAATATTATATTTTGTAATTTACGCCTAAAAATCATAAAGTTTTGAATAAAATACAACATATATTTTTCTTAAAAATGTTGATGACACTTGATTTTTCTTCTGGATTTCTAATGACTTATAGCATGACTTATAGATAGTCATTTTATAGTTTGTACTACGCAAAGAGTAACTATGCATAATTTGCTAATTACTCTGTATTAGGTATTTATTTATTCTTGTACAGTTAACAGAATAAACGTTGTAGAAAAAGTTGACCGGGATTTCTTATAAACCTAGTCGCTAAGTTAAATATATATATATGAGGATAAAGACTGACGAATAAAAAAGACTACCTATAGTTTGAATTTATAATGAAACACAACCAATACAAATAATATGAAGATAGATAGATGAAAACACAAAATTTCTTTTTAAAATAAAATGTATTTTTCTTTTAGCAACGAATACGGCAACGAATTCAAGAGTACTCCCCTTACGTGCTGCAGCAACAAAAACAGTCGTCGTGAATCAGAAGTGAGTGAGTCGTGTCCTTTTCTTGTCACGACATTCGAATCGGTTTGATCCCTAGTCAGAGAAAAATCTATGTTATAGAAAACCTGCTATTTCTTTCACTGTTATTTGTTTCTCTGTTGATGGAAATATTGCCTGGCTCCATAGAAAAAAATAATATTTCTTAAAAAAATGTTTTATATAGATTGTTTATTTTTCACAATAATTGAGTACACTACCGCACTAGTAACCAAGCAAGCCGAAAATAATCATTAATCATAATGAATAATTTAAAGCTTACTTTGATATACAGACACTATAATGTTAGTACTTTAAATAACCCAGCATCATTTATTCGTTACAAACTATCCGACCGAACATAACCGTCAGCGTCAATGTCAATGGTTGCTCTTATATTTATTATTTTGACAACAGTATTCAACGTCAACTTCGTACATAGGTAATTCTGTAAGTTTGAAAATATAAAAAAAACATTTGTTTTTCCTTATGACATAATACCTGTTTTCTTCAAACTGTAGTATTTTTAATGCGTTCGTGTAGAGTGTCATTATGATGTATTTGTTACTAGTCTACATAATGAAAGATAAACTTTCCCTCAACTCTTATAAAAATTCCATTGCTATAAATTATAATCGTTTCTTGTCTTTTCAGGGTCAAAATTGTTATGTAGCAGTGGTCAGTAGAACAAAGGACTTGTAATTCATGTTTTGTCCGACGGAAAGCAAAAGATCATGAAGAAAGTAGTATTATTTAAAAGTGTGTCAGAGGATTATAAGAAAGTGTTTAGTGATAATAATTATGAGGCGATTTTCGTAGAACCACTGCAATTTGAGTTCATGAATTTACAGGAACTGGGTGAAAAATTACTAAGTAATGATTATAATGGTATTATTCTCACAAGCCCTAGAGCTATTGAGGCCGTTTCTAAATGTTGGTCCCCATCGAAATTCGTTATTTGGAATACCAAAAAGATATATACTGTAGGTGAGGCTAGCAATCAAAAAATTAAGCTATTACTCGGCCTAGAAGCTTTAGGCAGTCAAACTGGGAATGCTGAAAACCTAGCAACACTTATATCGAGTGAAAATAGTGAAAAGTCAAACTTTTTATTTCCATGTGGCAATTTAAGATCAGAAATTCTACCAAACATATTACAATCCAAGGACATAACAGTTGATGCACTAACAGTGTATGAAACTAAAGAAAATGAAAACTTAAGGACAAATTTAATGGAACTCAATAATACAGTGAATCCTTGTTGTATGGTGTTCTTCAGTCCATCTGGTTGTGAATATATTTACCGTCAGCTGCAGACATTCAATAATAACCTTTCGATTTTACCTCACTTTGCTATAGGCAACTCTACTGCACACAAAATTGAAAACCTGGGAGTTGAAATAGCGGGTGTGGCTACCAAGCCTAAACCAGAAAGTATGGTCGAGTCTGTCCAACAGTATTTTGAAACCACAGAGCCATGTAGCTAGCCATGTCAGATACTAATTGTACAGTTTATGGTGTTGGTTATTTGTATATAAATATTGAATATATGTTATTTAATACTCGAATATAGTACAAGAGTTTTAAAATTTTATTTAGGCATTTTATATTAATGTTATCATTTTGTACAAACAAATTATTGTAAAATAAAATAAAACTATGAGTAAATAATTGTTGAACTCCTTAAACTTCCAACTCATTGGCTGGTGGATTATCACAGTTGGTAGTCCTTATTCCAGATTCAGTGTCCCATTTCTTAGAAACTGACATGTATGTCATCACTACACTACCAATCACTAACACCGAGTTGATCAATGCAAGAGGCTGAAACAAAAAAAAATTGAACATTTTATTTGAAAATTTAATTTCAATTCGCTTTGTAAAGGTTGAAATAAGATTAATTTTTTTTTTTTTGGTATCTTTCCGTCTACCTTTGGTCAATCCATATATTTCGAATTATGACATCATGTTTAAATTTGTTTTGGTTTTTAACATTGACTAAAGCGAAAGGCGTCTTGCTTACGTTTTTCACTGTCTAGATGTCATGGTTAGCGTCGCATTATAATTTCAATGTTAGCTTAATAAATATCCTTTGTCACAGAGACTTAAGTTCATTTCGTCATACTGCTCATGTCATCATGATATCACTATAATATAATGTATAAATCGACTTGTTCCATTAAATAAGTTCCTTACGTCACTAAGTTTTATCGTCGTAACGTTTTAAATTAAACGTGGAAAGTTCTCTCAACTCAGGTAGATATCCCAGAACTACTACGTAAATCTTATGAGCAGGATCAGAAGTACACAATCAGAATACGATTTAATTAAGAATGAAACATATATTAAACAAGCATGTATTACCCCGTACGCGTAGTCGACGGCACGACGTATGTCGCACAGGGTGAAACTCAGAATGGTAACAAGCAATAGTGACGCTCCAATCACAGTCGATAATACTATGTCCTGTGGATAAATAAACCTTACATAACATATCTTATCAAAAATTCTATGCATACCCTGCGTGAGTTGTGCTCACTCATCAAATAATGTACCAACAAGCACAGGCGATAATGTTGCAAAACAGTGTTTAATCCCACAAAACACTCACTGACCGCAGATGAATAGCAGCAGTAATATAGCGGTAATATACCAACAGTTATGAAGCACGTCATAGGCGCGTGAGCAGCCAACAGTGCGTTGAGCGCGCAGAGGGCAGCCAGCGCGCCCGCCGCCGCCAGCCCCGCGCCCCCCGCCGCCTGCCCCGCGCCGCACCAGCCGCCCCACGCGAACGCGATAGCCGACACCATACATACCACCTGGAACATGTCGTCGTCACATCTTGTCGCCAAGCCTACAAGTGACTGATTCGCAGCATAAAACTGTTTTATTTACTCGTTAATTTGATCACGCGTCTCCATCATTCATCATTCACTGATTCTGCGCCGGACGATGATGATGCGCCGACAGTAGCCAAGATTTTGGATAAAGGCATGTCTCAGAAGGCAAAAAGACAATGGAAACACTCGCAGTGGTACTGATTTACTGTACTGGTATTTAGGTAAGGAGCTGTATTTTGTCATATTTAGTTAGCTTATAAAGCTGCAGCCCGGGGTTCAATTCCAATTATTGGATACAGAGTAGCCAGTTTGAAGGATACATTATAACATTCCTGGACGTACTTAGAGCGGACGAGAAGCCGGTCCTGTGTTGTCGATTTGTGACCAAGAGTACTTTGGCTGTCTCGTTGAGCGTACACTGTACTTACAGTTGCTAATACTTTCAGAATTCCTTCAGGCGACACAAAGAAGTCATTTTCTGTGTAGTACTTGTACAAGACCCTGCGTTCCGTATCGATCCTGTCGGCAATTTGCACTGAACTTTCCATTTTGACTTACCCGAGCACTAAGTTTATCTGCTGTGGTCACGGCGATGCTTTGGATAAAATTCCATATTAACTCAGCATTGATAAGATAAAACTACGATCCATTAATTTGAAGCACTTCAAAGTCAAAATATAAAGGATGATCCGTAGCAATCAGATTTGATTTCATTGATAAAATAGCAATTATCGGTAAATTAATTGATTTCAAAGATAAGATTCAAAACACTAATGTCTCAACAACTCTGCCCAGGGAGCGTACTACACAAATGATTCATTTGACCATTTTCTAGATCGTGCTTTCTTAAAGCTATTTATATATAGAAAGTACGCCAAAGTAAAATAAAAACACATCAATTGTATAAAAACCATATATGTATTATCATTAAAATTTAAAATTAAAACTTACTCGCACAAGGTTCATCAAGATCAAACATTACAATCACCGGTTCTTGAAAAACATTTGTAATTCTTATAAAGAAATATACAATACAATACAACACACAAAGCAATGTACTCTTTCGTAGACATTTATTGAACATATCTGCGGCCCGTCGCGTTACAGTTACAAAAATTGAAGATAGAAAATTTGGTCAATTACTAGTTACAAATATGATTTTCGTATTGTTCCGTCAGCTGTCACAGGCGCCGCTGTGCGCGCCCTTGCGACGGACACTACTCAACGACTGGCTTTCAACAACATTCTGCATGGTTACTAGTCACACATGTATAATATATAGTCTATATTACAAATATATTCGAGGCCGCAGAATCATAAATACACTTATATCGGAAGAGTCATTTTAAAAGTGTCCATTAACAAGTGTGATCGTGGTGTGTCGTGGTAATCGCTAAAGGAACACTTACGTTACAAAATATCACTTACAAACAGTGTAAGAAGTACATAAAGAATCAAGTAAGTCGTTTGGTGATATGTATGATATAATATAAATAAAAAAGGGGACTGGCCGCCGACCTCTTCGAAGTACATTACAATTATGGGATTGAATTATTACAAAATGAATTGTTCTTTTAGAAATTACAAACAGATCAAGTTCACGACTCGTGAGTCGAGAGTTCACTGGGGTGGGGCTTTCCGGTTTCCGCGGGTCGAACTAAATCGGTACAAACATCCTAAGCTCATAGCGCGAGTACGACAGGTTAGACAGTATAAAATTACATCCTATAACAATTCTTACTTGGTATATTTCGAAATCCCCTTACACTAGCTATACGTATTATAAACAAGTGTCATGCAAACTATTTGATCCGATACAAGCATCACATAACGAGCGGGCGCACCCGCCGGCCGGTACTGACTTACATATTTATATATGAATATAATGATCCACTTTGTCTACTGAATTCTTAGCACAATAAACATGTCGATTACAAGTAAAAATTACCCTTTGCATACATTTGTATATTGATTCATTAATTGTATAATAATATTAAAAACTTATCATAAACGGGGACAGCCGGACACGCCACCGGGCGTCGAAGAAACGAGCAGAAGCTTTCAAAAATACAGATAAAATATTGTTTGCGAATAATCTAATATTTGTGCAAAAACTACTTAAGGAATGCCGCTCGTTAGTACTAAAAATAAATACTTACACTAAATGGACTAGCATCAAAATCAGACTTGGTAAATAATAACGTTACATACAGTGTAATGAACAAACGGGCAGCAGCCCAGCAGAGTAGACGAGCGACCGCCCAATCGATCTCGGAACCAACCCAACCGATTCCCCTGAACTGCCAGGGATTAGTAAAGTCGTCACTACGCATGACATTAGAGGCACAATTAGCGGCAGTCGCGATCTGTCTACTGTGCCGCGCCGCCGACAGACCGATAAGACTAGATAAACATGGACGTGAATCACAGGCGAAATCTAGTGGCAGTATTATACAATCTCCGGTCCTTCTCGAGTGACGTACCACTAACATGTCAAAAGTCCAGTGCTCATCGCTCCTAGAAATAAGACGGTCCTAAAAGTAAATGCTAATTTGTTACATAAGAGTATAATCAATTCATCCTCGGAGTCCTTTAGGACCCCGAGAAACCGCACCCGACTGGGCTCCCTCGATCACTCTACACGCTAACGATCGAGACGTCGACGAGACTACGTAGCTCGCACTCTCTTCTGAGGAGACGTTGCGTTTTGTGCCAATTCCATCACAAACAAACTTCAAGCGAGACACGCGCCGGACGAGAGGCTCCCGGGCGGCCGCGGAGCTCACAGCTGGGCGGCGGCCGCGGGCGGCCCGCGTCGCAGGCGGAGCTATTTAAAACGGTCCCGGCTCTAGAAAATTGGGGTTTCATCGAAATAGGTTTAAAAAACGTGTTTCAGTACTGGGGCCACTACACTACACTCACGGCACCGACTAGAAGTCGGTGGACGACGGCGGTCACTATAAGGCGCGGTCGCGCGACGTGGAGGCCTGCGGCACGGCGCGGTAGGCGGCGCGCAGCGAGCCCGAGCGCGCCGCGCGCAGCCCCGCGCGGCCCGCGCGCACGCAGCCGCCGCGCACGCACACGCCCGCGCCCAGCAGCGCCACGCCCGCGCCGCCCAGCGCGCAGCCCTGCAACACACGCTCCGTCAGCGCCGCCCGCGCGCGCGCTCGCCGCCAAGCGACACTCACGGCGCCCGTGTACAGCATGCGCGCCGCGCCCGCCGCGCTCGGCCACGGCAGCGCCACCAGCAGCGCCACGGCGCCGCCCGACAGCCACGACGCGCTCCACGCGAACGATACCCCGCTCTGAATCAGATTGCATCAAAATATATTCATGTTTTCCAGCAACACAAACAATATCTATAAGACGTATGGCCAAGAAATAATTATAGGATATAATTAATTCATTAAATGTGCCAGTTATTACTTCTATGAAACATCCCTTCCCGAGTATTTCAGTTCAAGGTCAATGTATTGATTTTACGTGATCCCCTCTTTGTTCAAAATGGACAATAGATTATACCATATTTAATCACAATGAAATAAAAAAAAGACCCTTACGAATCTGTTCCAATCGACGGGCAGTAATGCATCCAACAAGGAGATGTGCATCAACATGAGGACTGTATGCAGCATGAAGGAAGTGAGTGCCCCAAACAGCAGTGGCTTAGCGGCAGAGGCAGCACGTAGTCCCAGGGCTCCCCACACACAGATGCAAACACACAGAGAACACAGCTGCAAAAAAAATAAGAAAACAACATTCGATTATTTTTTATTAAAATTAATATTTTTTTTTTATAAAGATAATTTTTGTATGGAATAAATAAATTATTATTATTATTATTTATAATCTAAAAACTTGATGCTGATCATACAATCTTGTTGTCGCTGTAAAAGCAAATTTTATCAATATCATTCGCAAAGGAGAAAGGCGGCTTTGCCAGCAGAAAAGCTTAGAGGCAATTACTTTACTTCATTAATTATTTAACACCAGTGAACCAGCCAGCTCTGCATAGTCGCAATTCTGATACTAAATATACTACATTCTGATAATTGACATGTAAAAAAAATATTTATTTAAAATATAACATTAGAAACCTTTAAAATTGTCAGTGTTTCTCTACTATATTAAATCCTGAATCATTCTATCAACTAAAATAATATCAAAATCCATTGCCTAGTTTTAAAAACTTAGCATACATAGCAAATTTGTTTTATACCATGTAGTGATTATTAGAAGCTTAACGACTTATATAGAAATAACACCGTTTAGAATTAAAATTGTGGTTTAAAGGAAAATGATGTAAGTTAAATAAAAATAAAACTTTATTACTCATTACAGAATTACGTTATAAAATTTAAAAAAACTTTCTAAAAAAAGCACAATATTCACGAACAAAACAATGAAGTATATGAGAGCTACACAGGCATAAAACAATCTACATAATACACATTGTTCCCTAAGTAGGTCACAGCCGGTACAAGTATGCTGAACCTCTTTAGGCAATTAATAAATGGAATATTGTATTCAGGTTCCTATACAGATAACAAGACAACTACTTTTATTGGCATATTTTATTTTCAACTTATATAGTGTAGTAGTTAACTAGAATCCTAGTATGTCCTACATAATTCTAGCATAATCCTATACGAGATTAACTTAATCCATCAATCTGGAAGATATAGCTAGATATCACAACACCAATAATAAAGTACCTATCAATAATAACATGTGGCCTTGCCTTCACTAAGTGTTTTAACGTAAACAAAACATTAGCACATGTGTTAGTACTACAAACTAAATGTTATCTCTTGTTTCTTGTTTGTTGTCCTTCCCATGTAGTACTGCCAGTGTTGATATCTTCATACTTATTTATAATATTACCGTTCCAAATTTTACTTACCACTAGAAGAAAAGTCAAGCCGCCCGTCGGCGTGATCAAGTAGGAAAGGTGGCAGTAGACAGGTGCAAGAGCGCGCGGGCGCGGCGGCGGAGCACGCGAGTAGTGTGCGTGCGAGTCCCACGAGCGCTCCGTGAGCTCCGTTCCGGCAGGCGAGCGACCGCCCGCGCCCGCGCACCCACTGCCAGCGATCTCGAAGTCCTGCACGTCTTCGCCGCGGCAGCTAGTCGGCTCCAGCTCTCTTATCTCTTCCAGCAACAGCTCCACTTCGTCGGTCGAGTATAACTCGCTCGCGGACACGTAGCGCGCCGGCGCCGCTTGCATATCACCCGCCTCGACCTCTACCGCCGAGCGCCGCCGCCCCGGCCCCTCCTGAAATTGCACACACTGTAGCTCCACATACAGTCACAACTTTAAGGGTAGCAAACACTTTCCGTCTACCTATTCCGAGCGACATCTAGTCTTCGTCCCTTTGTCAGTAACCGCATACTATGATAACGCGGATCTGAATAATTGTAAAAAAAGCAAAATGGTAAACAGATTAGAGAGACGCTCTACTAGCACGCCATGTTTGTTATCATCATTTTTTTTAAACAATGTCAAAGATAGGGTTGCAAGTACATTCTTTGTCTATGTCACGCTCGGATACTTTCTATTCATTGTACAAATAATCATAAACACTCAGATATTTTTTATTCCTATTAATTATTTAACATTGTTTTACTACTGTGAGGCAAGAAAATAAATAACAATTTTTACTATATCTCTTTTTTATCTCTATTATATCAGACTGTTGACTGATATCAACGAGCTTATTAGCGTTTCCTTAAAGAGGCCTATCCTTATGTGTGAGTGTAGTGTGATTTAAATAATATAAAATATTAACAACTCTTTTTAAAAAATATACTAATGTTAAGTACTTATGTACAAAAAAAACTCTTTTCTAAAAATACACTAATGATTATGTGGTACACTACGTGGTACGCAATACCAAATAGATTTTTATTTTTTATCCTAAATTATGACATGAAGGCACAAATATTCTGTTGTTGATGTTGTTGATGATAGCCAGGCTTTTTTTCAAATAAACAAAATATATCTTTTTTTATGGGAAGTCTCCCAGTCAATGATGTTCTAGTAAGCAGATATGTCATTAACGCGCAAAAAGTGAAGACTAGAAAACGTCCTAATTGGGACGTTTGCCTTAAGTCGTTTTCATCATAATTATGCCAGTAATACGTTATAATACATCATAATTATGTAGTAATACGTTTTGTGTAATTAAAACATCTAGTTATCCCTTTTACTTACTGTTTCTATCAAGTTATCCTTTTTACTTGTAACGAAATGTAAAATAGACGGTCCCCGGCGCGGCACACTTTTTTTTGTTGTTTAGTATGGGTATAACATATCTGTTTATTAGAATATCATTGGTCCCAGTATATTTATTTTAATACCGTGTTGATTTATGACTCTTATGTTACCAAGATAATTTAACAAGTGTTAATTAACTAAATTAACAAATTTTATCCTTCATAGTTTATATATTGAATATAGGGTTTTTTCTTTTTCAATGTGTGTCAGAGGTCAAGAATAACAATTGAGTTGTTTTATAATTCGTTTTATTTCAAAATGCACAAAATATGTAACAATGATTTCGCGCAGAAGCACTTGACCTTAGTATCACAGAATCACTTCAATTATTTTTCGTCAGTATACATTACGCTTAACTAAATAGATTCATAGTTGGTACAGATCGATCACAAGGATTATTATGAGCACCAAAGTAATTTTACATAAATGTAATTTTATTACAACATCATTTTTTCAGTTTGCAGAATGTTATTATTTCCTTGGTTTGGACAACAGTATTAAGCTTAAGTTTGATAAAATTTTAAACAACATTCGGTTATTATTAATGAAAAAAATAAATCAACACTTGTCAACAAATAAAGCTATGTTCTATTCTATTGGATCATATAAAAAGATTTTCTACACAATGTAAAAATAATCATTAAAAATCTACCAGCAATCTTGTATTAAAAAAAAAAAAACAAAATTACAAGATATAAACAATGAATAATTTAAAAAGGAAACCTATTGATAAGAAATTCTAAATAATAATAAAAAAGTAGCATTTAAGCTTATAATCCTAAACATTTCATTTATAAACAACAATGTCTCAGTGAAATGTCATTGTGGCTTCACTTCCATACCACACACACATGGGTCAATCAATAATAATCACAAGCATTATATGACAAAGGAGCTGAGATATCTTCACTCAAATCTATTTTAAAAATGAAACTCCACATATCTTAATACTGAATAACTTGAGGTAGAATTAATAAAGGAACACTGCCATTGCCCAAAAAAGGCACCTCACTCATCTTCTAGCAACTAGTTTTCATGAATGTTTGTTTCTTGGAAGCACTTATGAGACACGAATTTCCGATGCGATAAAACCGAACTTAGAAAACCGACTTAGAAGAACCTCAAGGAGAAGTCTAGAGGTTAATCTTTCTCGAAGCCGGGCGGCGGCCTCATCCCCTCCACCGAGCCCGGGTCGCCGGTCTGCGTCTGCGTCGTCACCATACGGAACTCCGTCGCGTGCGGGTTGAGGCATGAGCGCGTCACCATCGCGCGCGACAGCGCCTGCAGCATGTACTGCTGCGCCGCGCCCGGGTTCACGCTGCTCAGCAGCGCGAACGTCTCGCACTCCTGCGCCGACAGCGACACGGCGGCGCCGGCGGGGCGCGCGGGCGCGGGCGGCGGGGCGGGAGCGGGCGCGGGGGCGGGAGCGGGTGCGGGCGCGGGCGCGGGCGCGGACGGTGCGGGCGGCGCGGGCGGCGGGGCGGGCAGGCAGGGCGGCACGTGCCGGCGGTAGTCGTCGACGAACTCGAGCGCGATGCCGTCGCGCAGGTAAGCGTGTATCTCGGCGAAGTTGGGCGTGTCCCCGCTCTCCAACGCCTCGAACCGAGGGTACAGGTAACACTCCGACGTCTGTAATGCACCCAAGTTTCACGATTATTAGTCGTCAATGGTCAAAACGACGGCCACCGTTCGGCCCCGAGGCGCGCGAGAGGGTGGGACGTCGCAGGTTATGAATACCGTCGGTCGAGGCTCGGTATTGTAATACGAACGTTTCAATTTACTTTCGTTACGTCAATATTCGTCTACTTGTACTAAGATGCGGCATCGAACTTATCCTTAAGTAAATTTTCAAATATCAATGGCTCGAAGTATTGAATGAGGTCTGCCTCGCGGTCACAAAATTTTGAAGATATCTCAGCTCTAACAACAGATGCAAAATTTTGTAACTCCCGCCAAATTGTGACGCAAATGAACTCGGGAACTCCGTAGTCGACAGCTTCAGGAGACGCGAAGAGACGAATTGCACATCAAACACTATGGAACACTGGCGCTGAGTTGCCGGGCGAGCGCCAGGCGGCGCTGCAGCACGCGGCTGGCGGCGGGCGGCGCGCGCAGGCGGGCGTGCAGCGCGCGGAGGCGGCCCAGCACGCCGCTGGCGGCGGGCGGCGCGCCCACCTGCGACGCCGACTCGAAGTCGTCGCTCGCGGCGTCCGCGTCGCGCTCGTCGAAGCGCAAGATGGTGCCGAGCAGCGAGCGCACGTCCGCGTCGGCGGAGGACGAGCCGGAGGCCGGCGGCGGCGCACTCACCCCCAGCGCGGAGTCGGCGCGCGCGTCCGCGTGGCCGGCGCGCACGAGCTCGGCGCTCACGCAGCGGTCGTCGCGCGTCGCCGTGTCGATGAGCAGCACCTCGAGCGCGCCGTCGCGCTCGTCCACGGCCACCACGTTGGCCACGAGGCGGCGGTCGCGCACCAGGCGCAGGAAGTGGTGCGCGGCGGGGCGCGGCCAGCGCCGGCCGGCGGCGGGCGGCCGCGCCCCCGCCAGGCGCGCCCGCAGCGCCTGCGCCTCGAGCGCCGCCCACTGGCGCCGCAGCGGCCGCAGCTCGCGCACGTCGCAGCGGTCCACCGTGCCGTAGTCCACGTGCCGCACCTGCGACGGCGAATAATTAACTAATCGAAAATATTGAGCGCGTCGTTTGAACGATCCAATTACTTTGACTGTGTCGCTGTCGATGATCTTGACTATGAGCGAGCGATGCCAGTCGCCCTCGTAGCGGCTGCTGCAGTAGTGGCCCACGCGCACCGCGCCCAGTGCCAGCGTACGGTTTCTGCCCTCGCCCTGAGTGTAGTACTCGCTGAAGAAATCAAAGGATCTACAGTAGACTGAAGCACTAAACACGAAAACTACTGCGCCTGACCGACTACAGATAAGAGGTTTCGCAACCGACAGACTAACTTCATTTCATCCATCACGTTCTCCATGGCGATGTTGTGTCGCTCGCCCAATCGCAGCAGCCAGAAGTGCGAGGGCGAGTACACCTCGGCGACGGCCACCTCCAACATGGTGCCGGGCACGATGTCCGCCAGCGACGCCGACGGGATGCTCTCCAGGAAGTGCATGCAGTCCTCCGGGAACACGTCCGCCTCCTGGAGCACGCTCACGCCTTAGAGAAGAGGATCGTACGCGCGGCGAGACTGCAGGCGAGGCGGGACTCACGAAGGCGACGCCGGGCAGCGCGTCGTCGGGGTCGAGCGGCGCGCGGGCGGCGGGCGCGCGGGCGGCGCGGGGCGCGGGCGCGCTCGTGGCGGGGGGGGGCGCGGGCGGCGCGCGCGCGTCGCTCAGCAGCCAGTCGCCGCCCGGGTGGCGCGACACGCTGACGTCGTCCAGCGCGCACGCCACGCTCAGCACGCTCGTGAAGCCGAAGCGCGAGAAGTTCAGCTCGCGCCCGTGTCGCTCTCTGCCAACGATAATTACTCTTATATTTCGGCCTTCACGGGATGATTACGAAGCGAAATAAGCATTGAGTAGTATTCCCGCACCTGTAGAGCCTTAAGATGTCTGTACACCACACACCATCAGGGTGACTAAGTATTATATCTCTGATTTCCCTCTTCAATTCATCCAGCTGTGTTCTCTTACTGCTACTTGAAGCTTTAATTAAAAATTAAAATATTAATAACATATTTCATTTTCTTAAGACACTTTTTCCCACAATGTTATTAGTTTATCAAATATGTATTATTATGATATCAATTAAATTGTCAATAATTTTTACGCGAGACATTATAGAATTCCCACTACACTGGTGGTAAACATACATGATGATGTCTGTCTTCCTGAATCATCATCATCTCTCAGAGATTCTTTGTCATTAGAAGACTGCTCACTGATTGCATAGTGTGAGCTGTACAGCGCTGTTCTCTTTTTGAGAAAGTTCTGCAATGCACTTTGTGAGCAATTCCCATTATCAATTGTTTGTTTTACATCATCAGATTTATTAGTCTGAAAACAATAATTTAGACATTATTACTTTGAACTCAGTAATATGAAACCAACACTATGAAACAATTTTTATAGAAAATTATTTACTTGTTTTATTCATTTCATTCATTTAAAAGAATTTTCAATTTTGGAATTGGTTAAAATTATTTTTACCTTTTTATCTTATCAAACATACAAAAAAACTTATATTGTGTTAATCCTAAGATTAACTTCTTCCCTAAGGAAGTGCGCTGATGTCTATTCGATATTTGTTTATCCAGTTCAGACATACTCCATATTTCAATTTGTTATTACAATATACATATAATACTCATCATAATCATTTAGCTGGCAATTTAATTTTTTGTGATAAAGCATGGCTCTCAGATCTTGCTATGCAAAAACTATTTGTGAATGCAATGTAGTCTAGTTCCTGCCATATGATGATCTGAATGATCAAGTTTCTAATGTAAGCTGATACTTGATAATAGTATTAAAATTGCCAATAAAGATATATTAATCAAAGAGGTATAGTTTGTTATGTAAATAAATTATTAGCAAATCTAGCATATCTTTACTTCTCATCATGCTATTCAATTATACTATGGAACTCTTTTGGTCCTACAAACTTTCAATTTTGCAATAGCACCAATGGGTTTTTTGTGTTGTTTAAAAATTATCAAATACCTAATAATGTATAATAATATATAATAATAATGCACATGTATAATATAAAAGGATGTCTGTATGGATATGGTTATTTTTTTTACACTGTATCAGCACATTCCAAAGAATGTAATTCAATTACTGTTAAGTAATGACTTTGATCTTAAAAAAGTTACCTGTGGAGGATTAGACTTTGGTGGGGGATGATATTTTTGAATTTCAATATTTTTGGTTTGATTATGTGCCACATTTTGTTCCTTAACTTGTAAATTTTTAGATTGATAACTTGCGACTATTAAATTTGGTTCATTCGGTTTTACTACAGATTCTGGCACACTTCTTCTTTTGCCTTTACTGCAAAATTTAAATAAACACATTCAAATTTAAATATCATTTCTGTTATAAAATAATAGTGTTAACTTACAATTTAACATTTGGATTGGACTTTTGTTTCTGTACAAATTTATCTATATGTTTTAATGCGTCTGGAACAATTAATGTCAATTCAGGGTTTGCAGCTGGACCCTGAAACTAATGATGACATGTTGCATTTTAATAACATAATTACATCAAATAGTAATTTCAATGTCTATGTACTATAATAATAGTAATTTCAATGTCTACGAATAAAAATTTTGAATATAAATCAAATGTATGTATAAACACAAGAACACTCTCTTTTCTCTGTTCTATAAATATAAATCTCAAGAAGATAGCATTACATAAGCAACATAACAAATCATTTATAGATTAGTACATACCAAGAAACAGTCACTAAATCGGTCCTTGAGAAAGCTGATGGGATCCTTGTATCCATACTTAGCCAGAGGTATTTGCTTGCCAACCATGTTCCGATAGTCGCGCAACAGCGACCGTACGTCTACTTGAGTGGGACTAGAGACCACCAGGGACCTCAGTACTGACTTCAGTTGTTTTATTTCTTCGTCCATTTTACTAACCCTTTTGGACCATTGAAAATACACATTGCAACATTTAATATGTTAGTTAATAAACCATAATATTAATCTATAGTTCGGTATAATGTAATCAATCCACATAATTAGATTTAGGTGAAAGCAGGAATGTCAAATAGTTTTACTTTGTTTTATAATTACATATATCCCGTAATACTAACTTTAAATATTGAATTTATTTATATACCTTCACTTTCACGTCGAAAATAAATTAGATACTTGTAAATTCTATTTTAATAAGATAAAAACATTCATTCTTCGACCAAGTAGCATTTAATCACTACCTTTTATGTGAACCTTAATTTAAATTATACTCAATGCTAAAATTGGATAAGTTAAATTGCTATTTATTATATTTATAACTATGTCAGCATTCTGTTTACTTTTGTATTAAAGAACAAATGAAGTTAGCACGAGTTACTAACACCTCTCAAATGATTGTTAGCTAGTTCATGAAAAATTCTTGAAGTAAACATAAACAAAGTAATGTCAAAATAACCTCACTTTTTTAATTCAAGATTTTGTTTCTCGAGATAATATATTTAATCATTATACAAGTTAAGTAAAACTTAAAACATCAAAAACTTACTAATGTGCAATCAGTCTGGTACACTGTTCTGTGTACCTATAACTATATTATATATACATATTGTATAATGTAATGTATAGAATACCTATAATTTTAATATATTGTATTGAGTCTATTTGAATTGAATTATCTTAAGGTGGCGGGGGAATAATTTTTTAATGTTATTTCGACTGACTGTTCTGTTCCTCATCTAAAGATATTTTTTTGTTTGCTTTTAGTATCTTATTTAATAATTTAAAAATAAATTACCCTCAAGTTATAACCATTAACCAATTATTAAGTCGATCTGTATGCAGCATTACAAACGAGTTTCAAGTTGTCTTTGCAAATGTGGATTTATGCTCTTATATTTTGCCATTAATTATATTATATTGAGTTCAAGTCATTTATTATTTATTTATTTACCAGAATCGGATAATTATTGTTAGATTTTTTTATACTTCGTTTGACGACTGCCATCCAATACCATACTTTTGACCTAGTTCCTTCCGTTGCGCATGAGTTATATACTTTAAATTATGTTTCAAATTGAAAAAAAAAAACAATTTTTAGTTTAGTATTGAAGCACATTGAAATCAAAATGTCTCCAATTCTTGATCAGAAAAGAAAAGAACTCTGAACAACATCAAAAGAACAGCAAGTATTTTTTTGATGAGATTATTATATTATTATGATTTTAATTCTATTGATCATTAGGTATTATATATAATGGTCTTCGATTTTCAAGAATTTTTACATATAATCTAAAATCTGGTATCACGATACGTCAGTTTGACAATTTTGATGTTTATGACATTTATACCAGTTCCATACTCATAATACGATCGAAAAGATAATTACGTAAGGAAAAACGAAAAAAAGGCTACAATAATGTCCTTTTTATTAAAACGCACCCTTGGTGCAGGGAAAAACCTAGGACGTGCTGTTATAAACAGTAATCAATACACCGGTCTTCAGCGAGTGGCTACAAAAACAGATGTAGCCACACCACAGGTAGAAACCAGGCCTACTGTGGCTAAATTAGATCCTCTACAAAAGTCTCAATTAATTGATTTTGGCAAGTATGTCGCAGAATGTATGCCGAAATATGTACAAAAAGTGCAGATAACGGCAGGTAATGAATTGGAAGTTCTTATTCCTCCTGAAGGTGTTATTCCAATTCTTCAATTTTTGAAAGATCATCACAGTGCACAGTTTGCGAGTCTTGTTGATATTGGTGGGATGGATGTTCCCAATCGACCTTACAGGTTTGAAGTTATATACAATCTTTTATCGTTGCGTTACAATGCCAGAATAAGAGTGAAAACATATACTGATGAATTGACGCCAATTGACTCTGCGTGCGAAGTATTTAAAGCTGCAAATTGGTATGAAAGGGAAATTTGGGATATGTTTGGCGTCTTCTTTGCTAACCACCCAGACTTGAGAAGGATTTTGACTGACTATGGATTTGAAGGTCATCCATTTAGAAAGGATTTCCCTCTCAGTGGGTATGTCGAGCTACGCTACGATGATGAGCAGAAGAGAGTTGTAGTTGAACCTTTGGAATTGGCTCAGGAGTTTAGACGATTTGAACTAAGTGCTCCGTGGGAACAGTTCCCCAATTTCCGTGGAAATCCTGCTTCAGAAGAAGTAGTAAATCAATCTGGAGATCAACCTAAAAAAGAATAGATTTGTATAACCAGTAAATAAATATAATGAAAAAATAAATAATCATTTGTCTTTTAAAAGCAACTGCAATGTGTAGAACCCTTAAGAAGTTATAAGGAATATAATCAACTATAGAATAATATCTTTATTTTATAAAGAAGGCTGTTGATTATATTATTAGTGATGTAAAAATGTTTTTTATTTATAATTCTCGTTCTATTCTTTTTGCTTTATATATAGCCTCAGGCAGTGGATAATTAATATATGCATTAATTTGGGGCTTAATGTGTAATGATAATGACCTAATAAATAATTACCTAAATGAGAAACAAATAAATTTAATGAGCAATATATACAGACAGAGTAGAACATTATTTATTTAAGTTATATTTATTGCACATGACATGTGATTTTGAAGTGATCTATCACAAAATAAAAACCTTCGATTCACTCTGCCTTAATTATTTCTAGCATTAATGTTATTAGGAAAGGGACATATCAATAAACAAAATTCTGACATATTACAATATTCTGTGTCACTTATGTCATTTGTTTATGATAAACAGGATAAATAATCAAATAAATTAATCATTTTATGGGCCATAATTAAATTTAAGGATATCATTTATTGAAATAAGCACGAGACTAAAATGTATATATGTATGCATGTATACATGTGCATATTTACAATTTGTAAAATATTTAACTGCAAGTTGCATAAGTCATAAGATCATTATACATTACTAAAATAAAACAAAATGTGTGTAAGAAACAATATAATTCAGCGTCTGTATCTGTATCTCTTGAAATGGAACCATAATTGAAAGATGTTGTTATGGAAGTGGCAGCGGAAACCGCGCTTGTACGAGTACTCCCATTCACGGTTAACGATCTTGAAAGCGATGTCCTCATAGGGTGGACCTGCGTGGAACCGCAGCACCGCGAACTCAGGGTTATCGGCACACGGTTTCTGAAATAACATTATCAAATTAATAAGTTGCGAAACATAATATATATAACAAAATCTTGTAATTATTTTACTTTATTACTTGCATTAAATGAGAAAAAAATATTCTGGAATTTTAAATGCATCAGAAGTACTAACGAGAGAAAATTCGGGCGTCGCATTCTTGTCGATGAGATCGGGGTAGAAGATATTGAACTTGTATCCCTGCACGATCTTCGGCGGCGGATTGTCCATGTCGTAATGCGTCTGGTTGTACTTGTTCCATTCGAAGCCCGTGTGCACTCTGAAAGGTCGATCGTTCCGTTACAGTGGTTTCTTAGTAAGGGACATAACATAGGTAATGGTGACATAAAACACAATGATCATAATCTCACTCACCGGTTGAAATATCTGGGTTTGCGCGGACGGTACTTGTCGGCCCACAGGTAGGGCTGGTCGGGCAGCGCGTGCTCCACGCTGAACTGCGCGCCCTCGCCCTCCGCGCCGCCCTCGGCCGCCATGGAGCGGCGCGCCGTGGCCTCCAGCGCCGCGCCCGCCGCGCCGCTGCCGCCCGGCGCCGGCGCGGCGGCGGCCGCCAGCGCCGCGGCGTGGTGGTCGGCGGCGCTGGCGGCGTGCAGGCGCGCGCGCAGGAAGGCCAGGCGCTGCTCGTCCTCGGCCGCCTCCGTCACCAGCGTGCCGGGCTCCAGCGCGCCGGCGCTCAGGTACACGGGCGAGTAGCCGCCGCTGGCGTACTGCAGCCGCCCCGCGCTCGACGCCTCCTCCTCCTCGCGCTCCGACTCCGACTGCGACTCCTGCGCCTCCGCGGCCTCGGGCGACTTGGACCTGTCGGAAAAATCGTATCGTAATATTGGATCGCAGCCCGCTGACGGACGGGGAAGCGAAGTGAACGGAAGCGGTACCGTCGCTCGCTCGGCGAGTCGTGCTGCGCGGCGGCGTCGGCGGCGTCGGCGGCGTCGGCGGCGGGCTGCACGCCCTGCTCGCGCTTGAGCAGCTGCAGCTTGCGGCGGAGGTTCTGCTGGTGCCGGTCACGCAGGCGCGCTCGTGCCATGTGCGCTGCACACGGTTAATTATTTGATACAGAAAACATAAATACACCGCTGCTCCTCAAATAATAATATCTTGTTGAATTCAGCGATAAATTTTAAAAGTATAAATTCTCTACCTTTGAGCTGGCTGAGCAGACTCTCCCAGTAGGGCACGTCGACGCCGTCGCGCCGCGCGCTCATCTTGCGCTCGATCTGCGCGCGCAGGGCCTCGAGCTGGGCTCCGGTCTTGCCCTTAAAAATCTGTAATGCAACTATTATGTAGTCTCTCCCTTCCCACCGAGCGCTCCGAGTGGGGCGCTCCAGGCGGGCGGTACCTGCGTGACGTCCTCGGCGACGGCCTGGTGCACGCCGTCGCGGCGCGCGCCGGGCGCGGCGAGGCGCCGCAGCTTGCTGAGCTCGTCCACCACGATGGTCTGGACGTCCTCCCAGTAGGCCTGATTGGCGTTCTGCTCCAGCTCCTTGTACACCTGCGAACACGGGACCTTACCGTCAGCAAACGTGCTCAGAGAGTTCGTCGTTGATCGTCCTCCTTTTTTTACCTACGTACCTTGATGTCTTCGAGTAGGTCCTCCAAGTCCTGTGCGTTCAGTCCGTTGAGATAAGTGTAGGGCTCGTGCATTTCTAACGCATCGACGCATTGCTCGGAGCTCACGTACCAAGCCAGCAGATCGATTGGCTTTGCTACGGATGGAAATTATATTTAAATTACTAAAACTTAAGGCATCAGAAAATCTAAATAATTTTCATTCCATATTGCAGGCATAAAAATACTTTTGAATTGAAAATATCGGCATATCGTATGGCAGTAAAGTACAGTTACACTTTTATATATCCTGCCTATAAATCAATAACTTCTTGAGATTCACATGTGCTTTCTTAAGCCAATTATCGTACCTTTTTAACTTTAATATAATATTGTTGGTTTTACTTTGCATTATAAGTTTGCGAAGTCGAAAACTGTAATTAATGTAACTTTCCTCCTCTTATGTATACAGCGATTGAAACCATTTCTTTAAAATAAATTTATATTATTATGAGTATACGTAACATTTGCGTAAATATATCGTAAACACGTCGACTTCATTAATATATGTCGAGTCCACTACAAACAGAGTGGACGTGCCCAATATGAGTACAAGTAGGAGCAGACCTCGTCCATCTCGGATGCGGATCTGCGAGCGCAGGCGCGCCTGGTGCAGGTGGAAGGCGTCCTCGTGGCGCGCCCAGCTGTGGAACTGCGCCGCCTCGCGCGCGCGCGCCGCCTCCGACGCCTCCGCCTCGCGCGCCGCGCGCTCCGCCTCGCGCTCCAGCCGCCGCTGCTTCACCTGGACCAACGCTTCTACTTCATATACACTACTTATGACAATTTAAACAATACACTATCACTGATACATGTTTTTAACTAATAATTTGATGCAAATGCCAAAAGCAATTTGTGATGTTCGCTTAACCAGTCAACAAAATATTTGGCTATTGCCAGGCGCTAGAAATGACACTGAATGATACCACAATACATAAGGGATTACTTTTGATTCAAAGTATATTATTGGTTAGGAAAACTAATTGACATAGCTCTTTTAGCATTATCATAGCAACATAAAACTGTTTTATAGCATGTTAATTTGACGTAATAAGACAATAAAGAAATAATCTAGCCTCCAGTAATAGTAACCATGATAACCAGTCTGAAAAATTAAATGAATTATAATTTTACTGGGGCAAACTTGCAAGAAACTCATGATTTATATTAGATTCATTTATTTTTCAATGGTCTGTAAAATTTGATGTTACCACTATTATGCCAACTTACCTTTTCTAGCTCTATCTTATTTTCCATCTGCTTTTGTCTATTTAATGCCTCAAGCTCATCATGTGAAACATTCTTAACACCTTCTTTGGCAAGTTTTTTTGTCCAGACAAAAGTATGTGTGAGTGCCGAGTCTCCAAATGGGTTATCCTGGTTAGTGTAGCACTGATACTCATTGTCCCAGCCCATACGCTCGCGTCTCTTGCGTTCTTTCTCCTGTTTTTCCCTAAGTCTCCTAGCCCTGGAATCACCAATAATATAGACAAAGTTATATGAAGTGTTTTAAAAAAACCAGAAGCTTTATTGTTGGTATGAATAAAAATACCTTTTTTCTTCTGGTGTTTCATTAGCTTTCAACATTTCCTTTTGTTTCTTCCTTTCTTCTTTCAATCTATGTCGTTCTGCTTCTAACCTCTGCAGCAGTTTCAGTTCCTCCTCATCACTGTCACTACTACTTGATGAGCTACTGCTGTGAGCTCGTTTTTTCTTCTTTTTACTCTTCTTATGCTTAGAATCTTTTCTCTCTCTGCTCAAAGACTTTTGCTTTCTTTTAGAACTTCTACTTTTCGATCTACTTTTGTGTCGCTCTAAAGTGTCACGCCGTCGCTCGACTGATCTACCACGAGAGTCATCTCGGTATCTGCTTACATGTTTTGACGACCTTCGAAAGAATGTTTTTTTTAACCGTATTGTGTTATTTTACAGTATACTCATACTTATGTTTAATACTTACATTTATTGTTGTTATAATAAGATTAATAAGATGATGTCGTATATAGCTGACAGTAGTCTCCTCTCAGGGGAACACACGAGTAATGTAAGTAGTCGTTGAACTTAATAAAAGTCAACACAGATGTTTTTAAAACTGCTCACTTCTTTTCAACCAATAATAATATTGATGTAATGGCGTTTAATGAATTTTAGGCTTAATTGTTCTTAAACACTTAATTGCTTTTTGCTATTACTTAATTTATTTACAAAATGGAGATGTCAAATGAAATGACAGCTTGACTGGCTGACTCCTACAGCTACAGCATAAAATATTAATGTCACAGAGTATTTAAGTCAAATGTCTGGACTGCTTACATATTTTAAATACCATTGTCATATCGAAATTATTTTGCTCATTAATAAACGACTCCCATAACATATATATTGACATTTTTTCTCAGTTGCACTATAAAATGGTGGTGTGAGTATTGTAATAGAATATATCTTAAAATAATATTTTCATGTTTTTCTTATATAGTTATGTTTTCTGATATTACGATTTCAAATTTTCTAACCACACGGCTTAATTTAGCACTTATTGTTTACTTATTTTCTGATGCGTTAGAGTTAAATACAAGTGTTGAACTCAGTGAAACTATTTTTAAATCATACATATATACATAGGATTCATTATTATTCAACTTAATTAACCAAAATATTTATGATAAAGACGTATTTAAAGTTAAACATGCTTTCATTCGACTTGAGTCTCTATAGTCGATTGAATTCATAAACGCTGACGCTCTTAAAGAACTTGGTTATAAATACCGTATTATTTGTATATTAATTATGAAGAGGTATTGGATACTGCGGTTTCAGTCGGCAAAAAATTAATAAAGTTACCAGCAACTGTACATTTTTTTAACAATGTCATTACTTAAAACTGTCAATGTCAGTAAGTTCATTACAGTGTCAAACCGTCAGAAGCCAAGGTGCTGTTATGTGCAATAATATAGATAAAATGAAAGTGAAAACTAAGTAAAGAATAATTTAAAGTCACACTCAATAATAAAAATAAGTAGAAAACTAGTTAATAGAATCCAAAGGGAAGCTTGGAGGGATTTTATTAAGTTAGATTTAAGTTAAATAAGATATTTAACGAAAATAACAATGTCCTTTCTAAGAGGATCAGAAAATTATGTATGGTGTACGACTAGTGTATTAGGAAAGGGAGCTACTGGCGCTGTTTTTCAAGGTGTTAATAAGAACAATGGAGAACCAGTGGCTGTTAAGACTTTTAATCAAATAAGTCACATGAGACCTCACGAAGTGCAGATGCGTGAATTCGAAGTTCTGAAGAAAGTGAAACATGAGAACATAGTTAAATTACTAGCTATTGAGGAAGAACAGGATGGAAGGGGTAAAGTTATTGTTATGGAACTGTGTACAGGCGGAAGTTTATTTAACATCCTTGATGATCCTGAAAATACATATGGCCTACAAGAGCACGAATTCTTACTCGTGCTAGAACACCTGACTGCAGGTATGAAGCATTTACGCGACAACAATCTGGTACATAGAGACTTAAAACCTGGTAATATTATGAAATTTATAAGTGAGGATGGCACTACTACATATAAGTTGACAGATTTTGGGGCAGCAAGAGAGTTACAAGAGGAGGAACAGTTTGTATCCCTCTATGGAACAGAAGAGTACCTTCACCCTGACATGTATGAAAGAGCAGTTTTAAGGAAACCAATAGGAAAGAGTTTTGGAGCAACTGTTGATTTGTGGTCAATAGGTGTCACACTTTACCATGTGGCTACAGGACAGTTGCCTTTTAGGCCATATGGTGGTCGGAAAAATAAGGAGACAATGTTTTATATCACAACAAAGAAAGCCTCTGGAGTAATTTCGGTAAGTTAACATTCAAATAAACTATAATTTATACATTATCAATCCACAGTCTCTTCAGTCTGCAAAAGCTGGGCTGAGGACTCCTCTCATTTTTAAGAGAAGGCTTGAAGCTTCTTCTTCCTCATCATTTCTATGTCAACAGTAAAAACCACACACAAAGGGATTGTGCACAATTATTGTTCCATTTATAAAGATGTGACACTTGATGTTTGCACAATTGATAAGAACTAAAAAGTACAGTTCTAATGATTGAAATCTTTATACAGGGCACACAAACAACGGAAAATGGACCTATAGAGTGGTGTCGGGAACTACCTTCACACTGCCAGCTCAGTGTAGGCCTCCGAAAACTAGTCACACCATTATTGGCTGGACTATTGGAGGTGGACCCGCATAGAATATGGACTTTTGAGAGATTTTTCTCAGAGGTTCAAACAGTGACATCCACCAAAGCAGTTCACATTTTTCATGTGAATAAAGCAGCTAGCATAAAGGTAATTTTTTTATTATAAAAAAAACCTAATTTGCCACTAAATGTATTTCTTTATTCAAAGGAATATTCTAGATAAAAGAAAATACAGTTGAGAAACTGAAAGTTTGTATTTGTTTGTCAGTTTCTACATTTCAAATGTAATTTCTACAAACAATGATTTGTTCAAATATGCTTCAAATTGCAGATCATTAACTTGTACCAAGATCCTTGGCATAGTTTTAATTTGAAAGTCATAGCATGTAATTGAGCATTGCATTGTTAATAAATACCAAAACATTATATATTAATAAATTAAATGATTTATTTTAATTTCATAAAATATTGAGTAATGTATTTGGTTATTGTCATATATAAATGTAATATGTTTCATTATCTGTTAAAATGTTTCTTTATTTTGGTACACCATAATTTATTACAAATATAAATTTTTACGATTTGTAAAATTTATGACTATCCTTTTTATGTACTTAAGAATGTGACAGTGATTAGTATGTTATTAATTAGAAGTTGTCTGTGTCAGTAAAATAGAGAATAGGCAGTAATTGGTTTTATTGAATTTGTCGATGTACATCTAAGTTGTGTCGTACTTATATTATACATTGACATTTTGATATTTCAGGTGTTTATTAGTTGATTAAACTACATTCTTAAATATGATAACCTTTGTCTGTTCTGTTGGTAAAGCGGAAGTGTGTTTATGTGTGAGTGTTCAGGTAGTGGCTACATTATTGTCGGCGCGCTCCTCATTACGAATGACGTTTAGTGCGTAGTCGTTACACATGATTTCAGTTGTTGTGATTTCTATTTAAACGATATTAATGCCGTTTTCGCTCATAAATACCCAATGCAATTTTTTTTGCGAAATAATTGTTTTGAATTTATTTTAATGCAAACATGTTATACGGAATGTTAAACTTTTCTATCACTGTTATTTCTTTTAAATGAGACTTCTTCTTTTAAATGATAATCAACTTCAATGTGTTATCAATTTTAAAAAGATAGCATTTAAGATTTACCTTACTTTGATTGATTTTCTCATTTGTAATCATGTATTTAATCATGTAACCACAGGTGTTCCTGAAACCTGAGGAAAAATACGAGCATCTACAGACATACATCTGTGAACAGACGAGCGTTGTCGCGGAATCCCAGATCCTACTGTACAAGGATGTGTTACTCCTCAGTGAAATAGATGAAAATACTCTCGGTATGTTCATTTTAATATATATACTAAGCAGATAAGTAGTGTCTTTAATTTTATAAATGTATTAATTAGTCATAAAGACGATTCACCTAATTTCATATCATTTATAGTTGTGAACTTTCATACAAATTATATTTGCAGGTAAGAATTATCCGGAAACGACAGCCGACGTGCCCCTGATGCTCTTCAACAAAAATAACAACAACGTCAGTATGGCGCCGGAGCCCGAGGTGCCTAAGTTCCCCGTATTCCCGAACATCGTGTCCGTCGAAAACGACGCCTCGCAGGCCAAGGTACGCCCTCGGATATCACAAATCATTAATGCTAAATCATCTTCATTAGTTGAATGCCTGCAGCCTCAAGATGGATCGCTGCGCGAATTTTGCCTAGGACTTAACCGACTGCTTTCAAGATCGAAAACGTTTCCTCAGACGGCGTGCAGCGTCGGGCACGTGGTGAAGCGGCGCGTGGAGGCGCTGTGCGCCGCGTCCGTGCTGTGCGGCGCGTGCGTGACGCGCTGGGGCGCGCTGCTGGCCGTGCGCCTCGCCGCCGTGGCCACGCGCGCGCACGCGCTGGCCGCGCACGCCGCGCGCCTGCACGACGCGGCGCGCGCGCTCGACCTGGCCGCCGCCGCCGCGCTGGCGCTGGCCCCGCGCGCGCCCGCGCCCGACGCCTGGGCCGCGCCCGCCGCGCTCGTGGCGCACGAGGCCGAGGCGCTGCGCGCGGCGGGCGCGGCGCTGCGCACGCGCCACGCGGCCGCCGCGCTGCGCGCCGACTGGGACGACGCGCTGCTGCACGCGCCGTGCCCCAGCGAGCTGCGGCTGCACCTGAAGGCCAAGACGCTGGTGGAGCGCCTGCGCGAGTCGTGGCAGCACCTGGTGCGCGACCGCGCCACGCGTTCCATGACCTACAACGACGAGCAGTTCCACGTGCTGGAGCGCATCACGGTGGCGGAGACGGGCCGCCGCGCGCGCGCCCTGCTGCAGCGCGCCGCGCCGCTCGCCCGCGCGCGCGCCGACGCCATCGCCGACTGGTGAGCCGCTACCGCTGAGCCGCCTGCTGACACCGCACGTTTGTCACGGACCACTTGACGCATGTTATACAGCAGAATCAATACTCAATATTTAAACGATTTATAATATGGTGAGGTTGGACATGAGGTGAGGCTATGCAGATTTCTATGCACACCTCCTTTTTTTATATGTATAATCGCTTCAATGTGGCACACATTTGACGCAAATAATGTCTTTTGCAAGCCTCCTCAGATCAATAGCCAAAGTGCTTTATATTTATGTTTATTTCATTACCCTTGTGATCACTGCTGTTAGTCACATACCTGTTCAGGTAATCAACCCCCGGTGGGTTGGGTTTTCGCCAACACCACAGTGTAAAAATGAGACGATCCATTTTTAACCATTAAATGTAATAATCTTCGATCGCAGGTACAAGGTCGCGCAAACGGTCTTCCTGCAAACGCAGATCCTGGACAAGGACCTGTCGAGCACGGAGCTGAAGGTGCTGGCGCTGGCGGCGCGCCTGCAGGACGCCGAGCACCGCACGCGCGCGCTGGTGGGCGACGCGCAGGCGCAGGCGCAGCTCGCGCCCGACGCGCCGGCCGAGGGCGCGGCGCGGCGCGGGGCGCGCGGGGGCGTGCCGCCGGCCGGCGCGGGCGTGCGCGCGCTGCTGGCCGCGCACGACGACGTGGCGGCCGGCGTGGCCTGCAGCTCGGCGCTCGTGGCGCGCCTGCTGCACCTCACGGCCGACGCGCCCTAGCACAGCCCCGCCGACAGCGACGCGCCCTCGGACTCGGACTCCGAGCGCTCGTCGTCGGCGTCGTCGGCGTCGTCGGCGTCGTCGCCGGAGTCCGGCATCGAGACGGTCATCTACGAGTCGGCGGGCTCGCGCGAGGCGGGCTCGCTGCCGCGCGACGACGAGGCGGGCGAGCGCGGCGACGCGGCGCCGGCCGCGCGCTCGGCGTGCGTGGTCACGTGAGGTGGCCGCCGCTACGGATCTCAGAGATTGTTCCATTCTCGCAGTAGCTACCAGTTCCAATTTTGTATTAGTGAATTTAGTGATGTTAGCGAAATATTAGTTAGGAAAATCAGTGCAATGGAACCATGTGACGATATCGATTGAACTGTTCGATGTTACTTCGTAGGACGTTTATCGGGAAGCAAGGTTCAAATGTGTGACGTGCGTGTATTCATTGAAGTATGACCTAAAATCGTATCTGTGTGCCGTTCGGTGGCGATAAACTGATATACATGTACGTAGACGTAATTAAGGCTGTAAGGGCATTGGGGAAGATTGTATCAATTGTTTTCCAACTAAGTATTGGTGCTCTATAATATGTATTACTTAGTATAAATAAGTTACAAAATGTGTAAGGTTTACATAAGGGTAATGTTGTGTTTTATAAAATATATAAAGGATATGATATAAGTTAAACTGTGTTTCATTTAGTAAATAAAACTTCTATATGGAATGTGCTTATCGTATATTCTATAAAATTCAACTCTTAAATATCTATAATATATACACACGAATCTTTAATTATAAATTTGTAACTTTCGTTATGTTTGAAAATACAGCTCACTAATCGCAAGCGTCGAACATTTGCGTGAATAACAAGCGCTGTTGTTACACGAAATGTGAATATACAGCACGGGAGTGCGCTCTCGGGAGTAAAGCAGCTTTCCGATATAGTGCGCCCTTTTAGTTCGCTAGCTATCTAGCGCCGTTGATTCCGTGTCACATCATCAGCTTCAAAAATTAAATGATTAAATACATAATAACAAACTCATATATCTTAGATTTATTTACAACTAGCTGTTCAATCTCGTACGTTCACGGTCGAGGAGGTGTAGACGTTCTTCGAAAAGGCGATTACCGCAGGGGCGAGCCTACGCGTGCGCTACGCGTGCGCTACGGGTCGCTACGCGCGCTACGTGCGCGGGTCGAAGAGGCGCGCGCGGCTGAGGCGGCGCTCCAGCATGCGGTGGTCGCGGTGCGCCGCCTGCACGCGCCGGAACTCCGCCAGCAGCGCCGGGAAGTCCAGCTCCCACTGCGGCTGCGGCGGCGCCGCCGGGGCCGCGCTGCGGGGCGCCACTCGCATTACAACACGCTCGCAGGGCGGCCACGCGACCGCAACACGGCGACCGGGGGTGCGGACTCACATGTCGTGCGGCGCGCAGTGCAGGCGGCGCCGCAGTGCGTGGAAGGCCTCGCTCTGCGGCAGCAGCATGAGCAGGCCGAAAAGCGCCGCGCGCAGCTCCGCGCTGCCCGCGCCGCCCAGCAGCTCCAGCCTCAGGTCTGGGGGGGGGACACGACGGCTATCAGAGCTGTTGCAATGTATCTATTTATATCGATATCTGAAACAACCTCGTTCCGCAACGCGACGCTTCGTCTCAAGTTGAGTTATTATCTAGTAACTAAAAACTTTTAATTCAAATTTTCCTTAAGCATTTTCTTAAAGATATACTCACATGCAAACACCGGAGATTCAATCAATTGCACCAGTTTGTCGACTTCCGTCAAAAAATCTACCGTTATCTCAAGTTCGCCGCTGACAATTTTGTTAAGGAAAACATCAGCTGGTTTAATGATTATATTCCACTCTACTAATATAACTTTCAGATGCGACACGCACTCTTGAAATGCTTTAAAAAGCCGTGGATAGACTTGAAAGACAAATGTAATTCATAAATCTGTTTAATGATACAAAACTCATTGTATTCCACATATGTAAACAGATCATTGGCGGGGTACTCTCAATCGGTGTTAATAAATTTTCAGGTTCTTTTTTATCCTTTACAAATCCAACATATTTATAAGAGTTACGACAATTTAAATCTAAGTAAATAAAATTTGATCTCAAAGGATACAAGGTGCTGATGAGCGCGGCGCAGTGCGCGTAGTTGTGGGTCAGCAGACACAGCGCCAGCAGCGCCACCGGGCTGTGCGCCCAGCACAGGTACAGCGTGCGGAACAGCGACACCGTCGCCTGTCAACACGCTCGTTAGCACCGCGCACAGCCTGCGTCCCGCACACCCCCCGCCCCCCGCCCCCGCGGTACCGACCTCGTCGGCGAAGGCGCGCAGGCGCAGGCGCAGCGGGTGCAGCTCGGGCGCCGTGAGCAGCAGCGTGGCCAGCACGTCGGCCAGGCGCGCCGCCAGCCGCGGCTCCCGCGCGCGCGCCGCGCCCGCCACGCCGCGGTACACGGCCTCCGCGCCCACCAGCACGCACAGCTGCCTGCACCGCGCCCCGCGTTAGGCCTGTTACCCACTCATACACACGTAGCGAGTTGCAAACCCTACCGACCTTATAATAAACGCTCCCCTGTCCTCCAGGAGGTTCTCGTCGGCCGCGAGCAGCCTCAGGAGGGCGTTCAGGAACTTGTGATAGTATGGGCTGTTTTCCAAGTCGCCTGCGAGACAGCGAGCACGGTTATCAGAAAACAGTAAGTTTTTGAACCGCAAACTCCCGCCCGCACGCACCATACCGTATGAGTCTGCGCCCGACGCGTCGGCGGTGGGGGCGGCGGCGGCGGCGCTGTCGGCGGCGGTGGGGCAGGAGCAGATCTCGGCGAGCACGGCGAGCGCGCGGCGCACGACGTCGTCGGCGGCGTCGGTGAGGCAGCCCACCACGCTCACGAACACGCGCTCCGTGCGCGCGTACATCTGCGGACCGCGCCCGCCCATTAGAGCCCGTGGGCTTCCTGCGGTGGGAGCGTCGCGGCGCGGGAGCTCACCTCGGCCGGCAGCTTGTTGTACAGGTGCAGGATCCAGTCGAGCGTGGCCACCTTGGTGTGCACGGAGCTGTGGTGCAGCATCTGCGTGAGCACCTCCACCACCGCGTCGAGGTGCAGTCGCGGCCCCTCCCCCTCCTCCTCGCCCACTCGGATCTCCGGGGCATCCGATACTAGTTTGGTCAGCTGAAGGTTCACGGTGGCTGCAGTCTCGCGTATCTCTATGGTATTCGATGTAAGGATTTATCGCGTACTTTTAATACGTCATAAAATTTCATAACATAACGGTTGCGAGAATGTTGGTCATACTTTCGCCGAAACTAACGCTAAACAAGGAGAAAGCTAAGATGATAAACAATTTTAGAACTCTAGGGATTATCTAATTAAATTCCTTCGCTGAACTCGAGAAAAGACGCTGAATCTCTACACGATGAGCCGAAACGAATAAGCGTAGTTTTCACAGCATTAATTGATTATTCGTAATATATATCAAGAAGAATGATAGTCGTGGAAGTCAATGGCATCGGAAATGCGTGGAGAGGCGCGGGGGTGGGGGGGGGCGGACGCCAACAGCGCAAAGGATACTCTTGCGCGGCTCGTCGGTGTAGGCGAGGCACGGCAGCGCGGCGCGCAGCACGCCCGACGCGTGCGGCAGCACGCCCGCGCCGCTCAGCTCCGCGAACTCCTTCAGCCACGTCACGGCCGTCAGCTGCGCACACGCACACACACACATTACTACACGCGCGACCACGAACAGCTCACGTGGACGCAGACACTTCATCAATACTGAAGTTTGCCTAAACTTGCACTCAAATACCTACTTTTCATGATCAGTTACTTATAATTAACGCACACATACACTTTCACTTATTCATAATAAAATTGACGATTTAACAAATCCATAACGTATTTTTTATTTTACCTAGACGATTAATGCGTCAAATAACACAACAGATTTTAAATTATGACGAGTTCAGTTCAGTATATTTTTTCCATTTTTTATGGAATAGATTGGCGGACGAGCATATGGGCCACCCGATGGTTAGTGGTCACCATCACCCATAGACAATGACGCTATAAGAAATATTAACTATTCCTTAGTCCTGTAGTTACACTGGCTCACTCACCCTTCAAACCGGAACACAACAATACTGCGTACTGTTGTTTAGCGCTAGAATATCTGATGAGTGGGTGATACCTACCCAGGCGCGCTTGCACGAAGCCCTACCACCAAGTATTGAATTAAATGTTATGTATATGTCACCGTATAGGCATACAAATTGTTATCTAACAGTTTAACTTCGATTGATTACAATGTAGCGAAAAATAATGCGTTAAATTGCAATCATATTTCACAGTTCACAATATTTCGACAGTTTACAATCTGTCTCGTCAGATTGTAATCTAACGAATTTTGTAATCTAACGGTAACATACCCGGTGGAAACCCATGTTTCTATTTACTGAATTTGGTACGCTTTACTTATAGAGCCTTCTTATCTTTATCGAATCTTAGCATAGAATGTAACTTAGAATACTTATCCCCAGAATGAATGAATCGGGGGAAATTTATTTACAAAGAGATCTTATGCAATATTGTTGGAAAGTTCATATTGTGACGCAACTCTAAGCGTTATTGGACAGCTGTTTCTGCAAAATGAAAAGTTTAAATATCTTTAGCGTTACAAAATCCGAATGTAAAACTGAATACTATGAAACGACCGATTTGACGACCTCCATGGTCGAGTGGTGTGTACACCGGTTTTCATGGGTACGCCACTCTGAGGTCCTGGGTTCGATTCCCGGCCGAGTCGATGTAGATTACCATTAGTTTTCTATGTTGTCTTGGGTCTGGGTGTTTGTGGTACCGTCGTTACTTCTGATTTTCATAACACAAGTGCTGCAGCTACTTACATTGGGATCAGAGTAATGTATGTGATGTTGTCTCATTTATTTATATTTATTTATGAAAATCAAAGTATAAGTACTAACGGTATCAAAATAATTTAGGTTTCAAACTTTTTTAAATGCGTAACCTGCGGAGCTCTATCTCTAATTATCTTCGTAAACGGGTTTTGTATTGATTGTAAATCCTATTATAAATAACGTGACTAATTTGAACCTCGTAATGACATTAAATCAAAAACAAATTATGATAAATTTACGGTCGTTCTGTTATAGATCATTAGCTAACTTGTAACAACTCCTCCGTAGACTGCGCGTGCGTGATGAGAATGTTGATCATCGCTTCAAAGTTAACTTCCGACGGATCCTTCTTTATGCTGCGCAGAAACTCATTCAGCTGCACGTCACACCTAGAAAAAGGTCGACTTTCATGTCCAGCTTCAGTTAGGATTTACAAGACAAGAGTTACCTCTGAAAAAAGATTCTTTGACAAAACAGACATGTTTATTGTAAGATCAAAGGAAACGATTCAAATAGCTAGTGAGCCAGCGGTGGCAGAGCGTAGGTACATGCGCCTGATCTCCGGGTTGGGGTCGTCCAGCACCGTGAAGAGCCCGTCCAGCAGGTCGGGCAGGTGGCGGCGCAGGCCCAGCGCGGGCGCGGCGTCCAGCGCCGACACCCACGCCACCGCGAACTGGCGCGCCGCCGCGCTGCGCGTGTACATGCGCTCGCGCACCAGCGGCACCACGCGCGACAGCTCCAGGCACGGGCTCTCCGTCACGATGTCCTGCGTACCGCCCACGCGTCATACTCGTATTCGATTTATTACTTCAACGCCTGCAAATTTATTTAGCGACCGGCGATACCTTGACTAGTCTATCGAGCAGCTCGGCCCCCTGCCGGACCTGCGGCTCGGGGTCCGCGGCCAGTCTCGCGAGCGCATCGAACACGAGCGGGAACTGCGTCAAGGCGGCGTCCCGTGCGATCTTCAGCACGTTGAAAAGCGCCTCAGTGGCCGCGTAGCGCACCCGCGCCTCGCTCTCTCCCAGGCATGCCACAATTGGGTGTGTTAGCTCCCCAATGTATGTTACAGAACCCTATTAAATACATATTTTGTTACATTTGTATCTCCCCACACGAGACATCTGTGGCATTCATGTGTTATATATTTACTTTAATTATTGTAAACAATGTTCACCATAATACATTGACAAAGCACCACCACCTCAGCTAAGAAGTTATTTTATTTTAAACAAATTAGAAGCTTGTAGTAACGCTGGCTCACTTATCCTCCAAATGATAACATGACTGTACTATTAATTTTTGTTAAATGTTACAATATAATATGATGAGTGGCTGGCAGGCAGGACAAACACAAACACCAAGAAGAGACTTGAAGAGAGCAACTTGTTATTCTCTGACAGTAGTATGCCTTTGCATGTGCATTGTTTGAAAAAAAATATTACCCTAGGGACAAGTAGAATCAGTAAATAATGTTTATTTCTACGTCTTAATGGTGCTGATATCAATAATGTGGTGCTGATGTTTGAGATCTTCATACAGCTGTCACTTTACCTTTCCTAAGCCCACTGCAACTGAAGAAAGGCCCATCAGAGCTCCATTTTTGACATTGGGGTTGGTCGAAGACATAAGATCTTGTCCAAGAACACGAATTAAGCGTTTTATTTGATTAGTATTGTTGGCATCATTGAAGTCTTTAACCATTCTGTAATTTAAACAAACATTTCTCATCATTTATGGTGTTTTCTTATATTCATTAAGTTAAAAATGAATTGTTTTAAAAAGTAGAAACGGTATAATTATAAAATGGTTATAAGAAATACAATAAAAGACATACTTTTCTATCTCTACGCCTGCAAATTTCCTTTTTTCATATAGTTTATCGCACAATCCTCGGACACATGCTGCACTTAAAGGAGCGTAGTCACGTTCAGTCATTTCGAATGTGTAATTGCAATATTTTTATATAAATTTCAATTGTTTATTCGACGAAAAAACACAATATTTTTCGATACCTCCTCAAACTCGAAGTGTCATTACATTGCCGATTTGACAACGTCAACTTCATTGCTATTTATTTTCGGTTCGGAATTATGCATTAGATATTATCGATAAATAAGATTTCCTTTCTAAATATTTATAAAGGAACATCTAAAATATATTGCGAAAAATAATGATAGCTATGTTATTTATTATGTTATTTTCAATTTGTTTTATTTGTGATTTCGATTTAAAATCGATACATTTGTAAGAAATAGAATTGTTTTATTTTTGTGGAATTGCTATTTTTCAGAGTACAATTTAAATAAATACTTATAAAATTGTATAGTAGTTGAATATTTTTAATTTTATTTGTGATTTTTTATAAAAAAACACTCACAAACTATTATAAGTTATACTATTTTTTGAAAACACTATTCGATATAATCGAACTAATCGATTCCATGCTGATCTCATCGAGTATCGTTAGCATCGAGTAACCTTCCTTAAATCGATAATAGTTGACGCATAAAAATAAATAATTTCATATAAATTGCGAGTTACAGTCACGCGCGGTCGCTTTTGTCTGACATTTTATTATTCGGTGATGTGTTGTTATTATCTCGGCGATGTTATTTGGATAAATTTACATTCGTAACCGATTCAATGTTTCCAATTTCTCAAAGGGTTGGTTGGTCCGGTGTTTAATTTACGTACTAGTTATTTAGTGGAGAACATTCAAGATGCCTGTGACTCTCGTAGACAGGTTGCCCTTGCCGAATCTCAAGGTTTACTCGGCGGGAAGTGTTTTATTGTTATCGGTAGCCATGTATTATGCCGTGAATGTGACGAGTGATCCGAACTGGAAGGCTAACACAACCCTGCAGAAACAGGAGACGGCCTCGGGGATCATAGAAGGTGAAGCGGCGAAGATGGTGCAACCAGCGGTAACTGCGGCTGCAGAGCTTCCGATGAACGAAACGAAGACTTTTAGCGACCAGTTTCTAGAAGTGATGACCTTTATGATGCAGGAGCCATTGTGTATGTGGGTGAGTACTATTTATGAATTTTTATTTCATAAAATAATTTTAAATTTATTGTTGTATTGAGAATATTTATTAAAAGTAATAAGGAAAAGGCAAGGCCGTGGTTTAGGTAGCTGTTAAGACTATTTACATTTAAGACCATAGTGAAGAAAGAAATATATATTGTCAAGATCAATAATATTAAATTTATCATTTCCACCTGTTCATATACTTTAAAATTATTAAGTGGTTAATTAATTAACCTAAGTTATTAGGGACAATTATAAATATCAAAACATTAATTAAATACAAATATAGTAATGACCACAATACTGATAAACAAATGTTATTTGTTTTTTTTTTTTTTTAATTATTTATATGCATGATAACTGTTTTAATATATTCATAGACAAAATACTGGCTGGTTTTTGGTTCAGTATATTACAGCATATTTTTATTTTTATGCGGTGCAATATATATTTGAAACAACTTAGCTCTGAGTTAAACACTAACTACTACTAACACAACTCACAAATTGACTTATTTTATTTAATTAAGTAAGAATTTTCAGTCACTAAAATGATTCATTCATACAAAAAATAATAATCTTAAACTGAGAGGCTGCTTGCAATAAAGGTAAATAAAAGAATGTAATATTCCAATGAATGAGCAAATTATTTATCAAAATTTTAATTAAAAAAACTGCAATTGACATTGGTTGTTTTACACACCATCAAAGATCTGTCTGACTATAACTATTATCTAATTTATTATTAGTTAATAATTTATGTATATAATGCAATGAAAGTATGTTTAAATTATTATATTAATTAACAGAGATAAACAAGGATCAATGAATGGATTAAAAAAATATTTCTATTTATTATTTTAGTTTCTGTCTATTTGTCCAGGGTAATAGTTATTTCATCCAATGGCATTGTACCAAAAATCCCTGACTCAAGATGTACACCTAAGAAATGCCAAAGTAAATGAGTATACACTACACATGCCCCCGAAAATCTATCTTACCACTTCCAATAAAATAATTGTCTACATTTTTCTTAGATGTTAATTTGTGGTAAAGCAAGGATCTGGCTAGGTATTTTAAGTTTAAAAATCTTGATTGAAAACAAATTTTAAAATATTGGATCATTTCATTCTATATCCAAATAAAAAATGCTGCAATGTTGAAAGATAGAGGAGGAGACTTATCTTCATTTACACAATCATCAATTGTTTAGAAGAAACTATTATTATTTTAAATTGCTTCAATTAGTTAAAAGACATTTCTTGATTCTTTGAAATTAAGTTATTTTTTATAAAAATCTTTGCCGGCAATTATTTTTTTATAATTAAGCTTACATATGAGGGTGAATTATAAAGTTCTTTCAAGCATGTATAAATTTTTTTTTTCGATTTTGCTATATCCCGTGATATTTATGTAGTGTCACTTGATTTCATATTTAATTCGTGTAAAAACTGAAAATTATGAAGAAAAGCGGATTAAGTGAGGTGTTTTCAGGTACAGAAAAAAAGATTCTGTACCTGAAAACATCTTACGTAATAACGCTAATATATCTACGAAAAAAAATTGTACGGACGGACATGCAGCAGAAGATTAAAGGATGATGCTTTGCCATTTTCTACGTTCGCTTACGTCTAAGTTTCGCTTCGGGTGAATGTAAAAAAGGTAGATCACCGAAAGAATATGCCAAAGAGGGCGAGAGTTTGGCTTAAGAAGATAGAAGAATAAACAGGAAAAAACAAAACCGAAAGTAAAAGAAAAATGAATGTCTTGGAAACACAATCTGATGCCGCGGTTATGGCGCCGTTGGTGAGTTTTTCTAAAGACTTGGGAATATTTTTTGTGATATTTATGATGATGATGTATAATATATTTTTTTTTTAATATATGAAATCCAATAACTTTGATTCACCTTCGTATTATCTACAATAATTTTAAATTTAAATACAAAGAAAAAATATTTTATGTTAATCAATTTTATCAAGTAAAATTAATTAAAAGAATGAAACAATGTCTTTGCATAAAATTTTTGTTAATTGTGTTATTTATTTAGTGTTTAATTTAACATATTTAAAGTGTATGATGTCACATATACAAACATAACCTCTGTTTTAATATCAGATATAAACCTTATTAATTAAACCCATTAGTCATTTCTAATGTTGATTTTTACCTTGTCTATTTCGGGAAGTTAAATTGTAATGCAAATATATAAATTAAAAAAAGACACAGTTGAACTACGTAGTTTTTTGGGCCAATGATTCGATATAACAATGAGTAACGTTCTTTTGTTGAATTCATTAAAAAGTTAATAGTTTTAGTGACTAACGTTAAATGGAATATTTAGGTATTATATAGATGACTCGGTCAATTTAATTATATCGTCTCGTAACTCTGCTCTATTTGATACAATCTACATTGCAATTTTGTATATAGTAAAAAAAAACTTTTCTAATGTCGTCTAATTTGACGTTAATCGACAATCCTAGTACCGGTAAGCGTAACGAGTAGTTTCTGTGAGGAAACGGGGCTAGAGTTTTGCATGGATTTCGACAATTTAACGTGTATGAAACACCATCATTTTTTTGCCTCTCCACACTTATTATTATGTTCAGCTACATTAATTCTTCGTATATCTGTGTTCCGGTTAGTAGGGTATCTGATCAGGGTAAATAGTATACTATAATTATTTTGTACTGTATTATCTCGGAGAGCCAAGCCAGAAAGTCAAACTTATGTTGCGAGTATACACATACAGATATTACTATTTATCTAGTCCAAAAGTAAATCCTGTCTATTTAGTACAATAAGATTACATTGTAATAGGTAACCTGTTTGTAAGTGATTGCAGTTTGTTCTTGGCCTGTAGCAATTCACGTTAAAAAAACAATTGAATACATAATGAAAATCCATAACGGCCCGTTGTTTGTACAATTGCATTTATAAAGCTGATTGAATGTAAACAAAAACTCTATTATTCTTGGGCGTACAATAATAGAGTTGCGTCACGGCGTATCAAGCGAATATTAATACATGTTAAAAGTTCTTTAAATACTTTTTTTATTTAGTACATTGAATGAAATAAATGTTTATTAGTATTCATAATGGTGTTGTGAGCAGTATTGAAAATGCACGCTTAACCATTTGGAGAGATATGGTGCTAAATGCGCGCGCTTGCAAGATTTAATTGAAAAATTGAAGAACAAGAAATGTTACTAAAGTATTACTAAAATAAAAATAACCATGTTAATTTAAAATCTTATACAAGAAATGTTTTTTTAAAAAAAGCTATTTTGCGAGTTTCTTGCCGTTTGTTCTCGCCAGAGGCTGCTCTCCGAAACGGTGGTAGGATTAAGTATCGTTAAGTAGCGATTCAGAAACGCTTAATTGTGATGTTTACTTTAATAAAATTGATTTGATTTGATTGATTTGCATAAGGTTGAGGGGAAATCAAAATAATGTCCATGGGCGGTGGTAGTCACTTTCCATCGGGTAAGCTTATTAGCCACATATACCATAAAATTTATAAATAAATCACATCATCTTACTCCAGTAGGATATGCATTTTGCTGGTGAACTAATGGTTAACAATCTTATATTGCAAAATGTTTATAGGAAAATAGTTTCTTGGAATGTGTTTGGTACCACATTCTCTGTACTGTAGCCCTGAAAACGTGTAATAAGAAATTAACGATCTTCGCTTGAGGAGTTAAAAGCGTAACAAGCAAACGAACGCCTCTTCACACTTTCGAATCTATACTCATATAATAAATGTGAAAGTACCCGTTTGTCTGTCTCTCTTTCACTATAACCAACAGATGAAATTTGGTATTAAGCAAACTTGTGCACCAAGAAAGGACAAAGGCTACATTATTTGCCTAACATATGACAACCAACCTCTCAAACGCGAGCGCAGCCGCGGCCGACAACTAGCTTATAATATTACTTATTTATTTATTTATTTATTTATGGTCCACAAAACAGATTATAACTAAATACACATTTAATATATAAGTAAACATTATAGCAAGCTAAGTTATAACCCAACAACTATGTGAACACAGATTGTAGACGAAATATTTCACCTATAAAAATCAAATAACATCAGCACTTAAGAATACATTGTATACATTACAAAAAACAATAAATGAAAAGAAAAAAATATACAGAAAAATATGAACAAGTTATGACAATGAAAAAAAAAAAGAAATTATGAAGTGGTGAAATGAGGAACTAAATAATGAATAAGAAAATAGATTTAAACACTATTATTACTTGTTAATTGAAAATATTGAAACCAATTGTTTTCTAAATAGATTTAGGTTATTGTTGAAAATGTCAATACCCCCGTCCGCGTCCTTTTCGAGAAAAAATTTGTTATATGCGCGACACATACGACCGATAGGATTATGATATGATATGTTGTTATTGTATACGTCCAGGGTAAATATTCTAGGGTGTCGGTATTTAAAGTTGGTGTTTATGTTGATGGATCTTAAAAGCAAGGGTGAATCAATAACACCGTGTATTATTTTATGCAAATATACTAAGTTATTGCAGTTACGACGCATTTCTAGTGTTTGCAATTTAAAATGATTAAGCCTGTCATTGTAGCATTCGAGTTTACGTCCGTACTGATAGCGAGAACTGAGCAAACGTAAAAACCTTTTCTGTACGGCTTCTACCTTTTCACAGTGAGTGGCATAGTTAGGTGACCATATAACCGAGTTATATTCTAAAATACTGCGAACTATGGAACAGTAAAGTTGTATAGTAGTTTTAGGCCTTTTAAAACTTTTAGTGCACCTGCTTATGAATCCACACAATCTGTTACTCTTGTTAATTATGTACTCGTAATGATCCCTAAAAGAGAGTTTTTCGTCAAATACTACTCCCAGGTCTTTTGCGGTGGATTTGCGTGAAAGTTTGTTTTCGTTTATAGTGTAATCAAAGAGTACTTTTTTCGATCTTTTCAGTGAAAAGCTTATTACGAAGCACTTTTCTATATTTAGCGTCATATGATTATTAGTGCACCATCTGGAAAGAGTATCTAAGTCCTTTTGAAGAGATATAGCATCATTGACGTTATTACTCGAAGAATACATTTTGAGATCATCGGCGTATAGTAAAAATTGACACGACAACTCTTTAGCTAGGTCATTAATAAATATTATGAAAAATAAAGGTCCAAGGTTCGACCCCTGTGGTACCCCAGATGTAATTGTTGCGGGGGAGGAAGTGTACCCTTTGATTGCAACTAATTGTGTTCTCCTATCTAAGTATGATTCTACCCATCTTAATAAGGAGCCATGGATTCCGTATGCTTTTAGTTTGCTACAGAGCAAAATGTGGTTTACCTTGTCAAACGCTTTTGAGAAGTCAGTATATATCGAGTCCGTTTGTCCACATTTCGCAAAAGTGTTGCAAATATAGTTCTTATATTCTAACAAATTTGATGTAGTGGAACGATTTTTTACAAAGCCATGCTGTTTGTTACACAGTACCGGATATACGTGATGATAAATTTTATCGTATACGATAGATTCTAAGATTTTGGAGAAACATGATAAAATACTGATAGGACGGTAATTTTCGCAATGTGAACGGTCTCCAGATTTATAAATTGGTATAATATAGGCAGTTTTCCAGTATTTAGGAAAGATACCATTGTTCAGGGACATGTTGAACAGAATAGACAGTGGAGTGCTAAGTTCTTGAGCACATAATTTTATGAAAGAAGGTGGAATCCCGTCAGGGCCTGCACCCTTATTTTGATCTAGATTCCTGATTTTTTGGCATATTTCATTTTTAGAGATAGAAAAGTTACTTAGAGTATTATTATTGTAATCGATCGCATGAAAATTATGTGAGCCTTTTAGATTGGAGGAACTAAATACTGAACTAAAATAATTTGAAAATAAATCGCAAGCGTCCTGGGCGTTTTTAGAAGTTTTATTCGCATATTTAACAACTTCCGGTATTGAGTTAATTTTAGAGCCTTTTTTATCATTTATGAATCGGTAGAAAATTTTTGAATTGCTGTGTATTGAGTCTTCCACCGAACACATGAAATCGTTATAGCATTTGTCTATAAGGTTCTTACTTCTTTTACGTAGCAACGAAAAGGTGTCGTAGTCTCGCGGATTATTAAATTTTTTAAACTTTTTATGATATTTATGCTTTTCAGTGAGACAACGCTTAAGTCCATGGCTGAACCAAACTGGGTAACGAAACGATTCGTCTCGTACCATAGGTGTGTTTTCCTTGATTACTTTGTTTAAGATCTTGTAGAATTCTTCTACATTGGTGTCCATATCTTCAAATGACAGAGTTTTAGTCCAATTAATGGTTTCCAATACCGATCTAACATTTTGGTAATTACATTTAAAGTAATTAAGTTTCATGCGCTTATTTTGTTTAATTGTACCCTGTGATTTAAGATTAAAACTAATAGTAATAGGTGGATGATGTTTATCAATACGGCTTAAAGTTGAGTCTACCGCGCTGTTTACTTTGATTATCGACAGATTCGATAAGACGAGATCTAAAAGTCTATCGTTATGATTTCGAATACTATTAAATTGACTGAGATTGCAAAAGTTCATCATATCTAGCAGTAAGCGTGATTTGTGATCTTGACAAGAGCTAGGTATAAGACCATTAGATGTGGGCGTATTGTGCCATGTTAAGTTCGGTGTATTAAAATCTCCAATAATTAAGAAATTGTTTGTCTCATTTTTGAAACCGTTATTACCGTAATTACCGTTAGAGGTGCGACTTACAGCGTGTTTGTTGTACTTTTTATAATTATTATGACATAATTTGTTGAGCATAAGTATAGATTGTGCTAAATAATGAAAGCGGTTAACCATATTTTTCTATATTTTCGTGTTTACATTTAGCCTTTATAATACTCAAAAGGATTAATTTTTCAAACGAAGTGAGCACCGTATGACCTCTGAATTTTAATCGCGAAGCAACATACTCACAGCGAGACCGTGTTACTGTGAGAAGGCTGACAGCGCGACCCAAGGTTCTCGTAATTAATTCGGCCGCGCACCACTTCTTCAGGGGTTGTCAACCTGACAAGTCGGATCTAAACTGTAAACGATTACGCCTCGATGTAAAGCTTGTTTATATGTACATGTGTAAGTCATGTATACATATAAGAACAAAGAGAAATTAAAACTACTGTAATGCCATTTTTTGTATGTATTAATGTCCCCAAACAATAGGAGCGCAATTCAATGAACCGTGCCACTAATTTGACATGTTTGTAATTGTTTTCGTATAACAAGCCGCTCAGAATATATCACGAAATTTTGACTATTAAATAAATGTAAAAATAATGCATATATTTTGGTTGGAGTTTTTAATCAAAGGTCATCAACTCGTAATAAAACAAACTGACTGTATGTTATTATTACGTAGAGGATATTGCATAAATATTACGTAGTACTTGACCTTTGGTATTATCGAAGATTTAACCTTTTCGGACTATATATTTTTTGCTTAAATCTGTGTTACGACCTTTATGCGTCCACGATCACGGCCATCTTGACCACACTCCTCACAAGTCGCAATAGAGTATCGACTGCAGTGTACATGCACACAAGACACATTTTATCTTAGATTTTATGGTAGGTACTTTCGTTGTTCTTTGTAAACGAAGTTGGAAAGAGATTTTTACTTTAGTGAAGCTCTATAGGACTTTCAGTTGTTCAGCTCGTGCTTGTAATTAAACTGGAACACTCGACGGTGATCACAGAGCATTTGGTTGACGGTCGTTGAGTGTTGTACAGGGTACAAAGACTAAGCGGCCCTGACTGCGAGGCCTTTACGGTTATTTACATAGAACAAGTTTAATGGTTGAAATGGTTACAGTTTTAATTAATGGAATCTCGGGATGCTTTTTCTATATTTCAACTGTGCATATATTTTTAATTTTTAGTTACATTAAAATGTTAAAATGAACGCTTCATATAAATAATTTTCCGATACGATGCTCTATGATGTACGAATGTACTATTGTACTTCGTCTGCCCCCCTCAAGTATGTATTTGACTGGGACCACACCTGTGATTAAGGGCTGATTAGTTTGTTTCGAATATAAAATCAATGATAACTGAGAGATATCAGTGTTTAGCTAAACAGGCGTTTAATAACGATTCTAAGTAACGTGCCGTTTGTCTAGAAATGCGTGGGAGTAGACCGAGTGTGGGCGGAGGACTTGCTGCGTTGTTTGTATATCTTATGCTTATTACTGTATTCCATAAAATACATAAAGGAATGTACTCGTGCAAAGTCGGAAGGATTGTAGAACGTATTTTATACCATTTTATTATTTAATAGATGAACATATGAAGCAGTATTAAAACAATGATTTACAAAAATGTTATAGAGGGCAAACGAGCAAGAGGTTCGTTCATCTGATGGAAAGTGATTACCACCGCCCATGGGCATCTGCAACACCTTGGTGCTTGCAGGTGCGTTGCAGCCCTTTAAGAAAAGTGTACGCTCTACTCTTATTCTTGAAAGTTCCCAACTCGTATCGATTCGGAAAAACCTCCGTCGGTTACACAAAGTGGTTGTACATACGAGGCAGAAAATGTCTTAAATCGCGCTGTTGAGGATTTTCGGACATCAAGGCGTGGTGGGGGTGAAACTTTGAATTTTCACGAGATGTCCGAAGGTGAAATTTGCTGAATTCAGTAGACTGGATTAATCGGAACAATTCCTACACTAGTTTATGATAAGTAGGCCGCTCCGGTTTGTTGAGGGCGTATTGTGTGTATTAAAATGTAACATATGCCTACACTGTTTAAAGTATTTTAATGTATTCCATTATTTATATAAATATATGTACATAAAAACAAAGTACTATATACAAGTCGACGATTTGAATAAACAAGTTCAAATGTACAATTAAATTATGAAACGTAATGTGATATTTAGAGGACATCTTGGGTTCGTAACGCACATAGTACGGGCGCATACAGAATTGAATATTGATTGAATTTCAATCGGAGGAGGGGCGAGAGGCGTTTCCGTTGCACCCGCTCGGTTTCAACTTCGGCCAATCTATTCGTTGTGCACAAACAAATATTGTCACGCGTTTTCTATACTAATACATATTATAAAGAGGAAAACTTTGTTTGTTTGGTTGTAATGAATAGGCTCAAAAACTACTGGACCGATTTTAAAAATTCTTTCACCATTCGAAAGCTAAATTAATCCCGCATAACATAGGCTAAATTTAATTTTGAAAAAAAATAGGGTTCCGTAAGATATTTTGGGTTTTTCGGACAAAAAAGGAAAAAATCTACCAAAAAAGTTGATTTTTTGCGTATGATGCCTAAACTATAAAAGATAGAACTATAAAATGTTCTAACTCCGGTCCTTAGAGGGCATAATGGCCTCCGACCCTAAGAACCTCATCAGATTCGTGGCTGATGTTGGTCTGGCTGAGGTGTTGTGATCACGAATTTGAGGTTTATCACAATAGATCCAAGCGCCGGTTGCAGTAATTCTTCAAATGTGACCGTGCCTCAGCAGTAGGGATATTAGAAGACTGATTATGAACGTTATCTACGCGGGCGAAGCCGCGGGTGACCGCTAGTTAGATTATACAGACGTGTCGCGCCCAAAACGTAATCTATATTAATATTATAAATATAAAAGTAACTCAAAACTGTTAATTTTTCATGACCAAACCGCTTTACCGAATTTTATTAAATTTGTTATGATGAAAACTTGTACTCCAAGAAAGGGCATAGGCTTCTTTCTTGCCTGACATATGAAGACAAACACCCTCAAAAGCGACCGAAGCCACTTCCGATTACTAGTCATATATTTTTTACTTTCCAACGTGTAAGATGTTGGATAATAATGACGTAAGCGAGTCAAGCTAACGGTTAAATACATAATTTTGTTCCGAAAGGCTTCTAATAATAAATGTAACCTTTCAGAAGTATATCAACTTTGACCTTCTTTGTTTCGTTTATGTACATATGTTGGTTTAAGCAGTCGCCTCGAGCTCGAAATTAACGTGACAAAGTCCTACTTTTAAAACAATTTTCCATAGTAACCTCTGCTATACATCGTACATCTAATGTAGTTGAGATGTATTAAAATTCTCGCTGTGAACGGTTGGTGCACAAATGTAGCTGCTCCAGCCTTTTAGTTCCCTTTACAAGACGATCCTTTGACATTGATGCTGGCCCCCATAAATATTGAGAGCGACTTTTTATCCCATGGTAGTTGTAAACATATTTTATTTCAAACATGACTGGTGCTTCCAATAACCCTCACGATTTAATTTTCCTAACTATTAGAGATTTACCTATTCAGAACCATAAAATAATCACTAGTAACAGTTACTGGCTAATCAGTAATGTTTCGCAAATTTTCCAAAAAGCTTAAAGTGCTGCAGCTCGATCACGCTTTGAATGAATGAATGATTAATTCTCACGGTGCACGACCGTCAATGTCGGAAAGCTAGCCTGAGTGTGGAGAAAGTGATTTCGCTTGCATCTGATTATCGGCTCTTATGTCAGCGCAAGGCCATTCTGATTGTTCTTTGGTCTGTTTAAAAGGCCGCGCGATGACCGAGAGAACAACAACAGCCTGTAAATTCCCATTGCTGGGCTAAAGGCCTCCTCTCGAGCTGAGCACGAGATGAATTATAAAGACAAATTAAGCACATGAATCAGCGGTGCTTGCCTGGGTTTGAACCCGCAATCATCGGTTAAGATGCACGCGTTCTAACCACTGGGCCATCTCGGCTCTTGATGACCGAGATAGATAGATACATATTCCAGTCTGCTAATCTGAGAAGCGTCCGTAGCATCAGCAAAATCAAAATAAACTTTATTCAAGTGGCAGTGACAAGCACTTTTGACTCGTCATTTAACAATTAAGAGAAGCTACTACATCGCGCCAATCGCTCGCTATACCTGACTGGCTGACTAGTGTTCAGAATTCTTATCGGCCACGCCGGGGGTGCAACAGGAGGTGACTGACCTGCTTGTCAAAGTTACATATTAAGCCAAATAAAATAGCTGACATATAGTAATGTAATGCGATGACTTGACGTGTTTTCTAAGTCACAATAGAAAGAGCCGCTAGTTTTAATTCTATAGTAAATATTACGTAGTAATAAATGAATTCAACTAAAGTTGATTTTTTATTGATTCACTGGCAAGACGTTAAAACATGTTTAATGATTTTATCAAAAACCGATTCTACAGAAACAAGTAAACAGATATTAGATTACCACAAATATATAATATGGTATACTGTTGCGAGTAAATAATAACGAGGCCGTCAGTAGCTGTTTCAACCAACTTGACGTGTTTTGCTCGCGACCTTTAGGTATCGGTTATTATTGATTGAATTTAATTAACATGTTTATTTAATTGTTAGAAGAGAGTAACCACTGAGTTTCTTGTTAGTTTTTCTCCGTGTTAAGATAACATCACACTTCACGCTACAGTCCTGTATTTGTACATAAATATAGCAAATTTTGGTTTCACTTGAAACGAGTAAAATGTGTAAAATTTTGGCAAAAAAATTATTGTAAAGTGCAAAATTTATATTGCATGTATGGCCGGGGTCTTAATGCTACAAGATTCTCTTCTAATCACATTTAAGAAATCCAGAAAACATATGCTGTAACTACCTACCTAGTATGGCAATGATTGATGATGAATTATTTGCTAGATTATATACCATTAAAATAGTGAAATAGAATTACTATGGAACTTCAAGCGATACTCTCAGTAGTATGAGCGATGAAAATATTCATATCGAATATTAATATTGATATTCCTAATCCCGCTGTTATGATATATCACCCATCGACTACCTAGAGTATCGATTACGATGTAGTTTTGCTGTACCGATATCCAATGTGTATAAAAATTAAAACATAAAAATTCAAAGGGAAATGAAATAAACTTTCAAAAACGGACACTCGAGCAGCGAAAGTGAAACGTAAACTGGTCTGTCTTGGGCGATAAAATTAACATTTTAGTATTAGACTATGTTCTACCAGTGGACTGCACACATCGCTAAAAATTACAAGACAATTTATACCTATCGCCTTCTTTGCTTCCGGGATTGAAAGCTCGTGTCATAATATGCGCGTAAACATTCTGTATGTAAACAGTTACGTAGATCCGTTGTTGCGTGAAATGATAAATCAATAAACACATTTGTATAACTTTTCTACGCGAAGTAAAAGTATTCTGTGCGGTGTAAATTTAACGCCTTGATGATGGATTTAATATCTTGCAGACTCGTTCGACTCATGCAAGGTTCTTTACGATGTTTTCCTTCTCCGCCTATTACGAGGTGATGCTTGTCGATTTGATGTATTTAAATTTACTACGTTGTGTTAAATTTTTAATTAAATAAATTCAGCTTTTTTTAATAAGGTCACTAGATATGCCCCTTTGTAAGGAATCACTAATTTTTCTATTTGCCCCGAATAAAATGCTTAAAGCTTGTGTTAGTAGTGGGGACAACATTAGCCCAAGTAGTCAGGATGGAACATGGGACATATTTCAATTAATTTTACGAAAAAAAAATCAAATATAATGCATAATAGAATTATAAATAAACACAGATTGAGACCTTATTACAATAAATGAAATAGAACAAACTCAAGATATTTAATAGTTATTGAACAGATTAACAATGGTTTCCTGCGTCTATCATCAGGTCAGGTTAATTGCTACCAAATTCATATTCTAATATAAAAAACAATATCAGAAGTATGTACTTTCAAGCTTTTATTATTTATATATATCTAGACAGAGTCGCACTATTTTGATAGTGCTACCCTTTCTAGAACTGAAAAAAAAACGGACCAACTTGATTATTTCGATGTTTGTGACAGCCACGCTTAACCCTCATCGAAATTCATACTACTTTTCAAAAGTACTTGTATACTGTTTGCCACAATTTGTTTCTCATTCTCCGTTCAGATAGTCTAAAAGACACAGTAGTAGTAGTAAACATATAAAAAACCAAATCTAAGAAACATAAAAGTGAAGCTAAAAGTGAAGCAAAAAAGAGGTATCTATTTCTCGTCTGGCTATTACCAAATATGACTCGCGAGAGAAATAACAACTATTAGAAAAGAAAGTTTAATGATTAGAAATCTCGATTGAATGTAATCGTTTCCAGTGTGTTTATGTTGGTGTTTTTTATATATTTCTACATTACATAATGAAATAATTAAATGAAGTAGGGGATTCGTGCGAGAACCGCCCATTTAAACCAAAGATTATGATTATTATGATTTATGATATTGTGACATAATGTTTCAGCGATGAGTTTTGAGTGAGCGTGTGTAATGGATATCATATCTACAACTGCGTTACTAAATAACAAACATCAATACAGACAAATTATAGCAGTGAGCTACTATCGCTCGATAGTAGGAACAGTTTCATAATTGATTGATTTTAGTTTTAAATATGTTATTTGAAATAAATTAATAATATTTTATTCAAATACGTAAACATTAGTTGCTAAAACTCGCGTTACCGAACTACGCCGGTACGAACGCAAGTGCCAACAATAACCGTTCAAAGCTTCAACTCAGACAAACGTTGCGCATAATGTATTCGCCGCGTATGTTTTCTAAATATAATTATATAATGCTAAAGATTTCATGTGTTATCTCACGAGAGCAATATTATGTACCTTCACGTGTGGGTGATGTGTGTTTATATCGTAAATGCGACATAACGGCGGAGCTGCTATAAATAGTGCTCTTACATAACCGTTTATAGTTCATTCTAGTTCAAATTACTAGTTGTAGTTGAAATAATGTAATACCGATGTTAAAGGGGTTTTATGGTGAGGTAGGATATAAGAGTAGGGAACTTTTCCTATATATATGTTTGACCAAGTAGGTAGGCGGAAGTAATAATGAGTCCGGCTAAGTGACCACCACTGTTCATAGCCATTGGTGCTCTATATAAACCATATAATGCTAGTTTACCAGTTAGAAGCTATGATTATATTACTGGTTTACTCACCTTTTTTGGAGATGGAGTAAAATAAAAAGAGTAACTACTGAGTTCCTTGCCGGTTCTTCTCGGTAGAATCTACCTTCCGATACGGTGTTAGTTTCACTTAATATAATTTCTCAAGTTATAACGTAACTAAGAAAAAAGGGGTTCATTCTTATGTATATAATAAAAACATTTTATTTCAACATTAGAGACAATTTTTAACGTCGTCTTAAGTCATTAAGACAGTATCAATTTGTAATTCTCGTTATCATTATATATGCAGAGTTACTAAAGTAACTAGTAGTATTTAAAGGCAAAACGAAAATATAAGACATATAACCGTATGTTGTTTATTTATAAAATCTCGACGTTTCTTCGTTCCGAACACTCCACCGTGATCGTTATCACGGCCCCGCTGAGGTCACAAAATATGACTTCCAAGAATCCTTGATATTTGTGACCTACTTTATATACGCGATTATATATTCGTTTTAAATAATTTTAAACTAACAATTGTTTTTTTGAACACCATTTGAATATTTGACTTGACTTGTTGAGTCAATATAATATAAATGTTTTTTTTTTATAGTTGACTTTATGTTTTATTTATAAAATCAAACATAAAGTCAACTATAAAAAAAAAATTCAAACATTCAACATCGATTAATTGACAATAACTCTTTCAAATCCGGGAAGAAGCAACAAAATCAACTGATGAGAGATGATAGATAATATTTATAATATTTCATTAGTTATATTGTGTTTATTAAGCTCTTTGCGAAGGATGCCAGTTACGATCTACTTGTTGCTTTTTATAGTACATTTGTGCATTGGAAGTACTATGCTTAATTTAATTCAAAAGTACGCGAGGCTCACGAGTAATCAGGTGAACAGGGTTCAAGTCTAAAGACCTATTGTTTGTGAAGTAATAAACGCTAGTTACTCAGCACGAAAGTATGAAACCTAGGTAATGTTTATTAACTTCGCTGTTAAAAAATAATCATACAAAATCGAAAAGCCTTAAAATAAATGTTGCTATATTTATATAATATTCCGATTGCCGACTGTAGAAAGTAGTATTGTTTGTAACTTTCCAATTTGGAAATAATTTCATTGTAAGCAAGATTTTCATAAAATCTCCTGCTACCAGAGTTGAAACATCTATTACTAACTAATTAAGGTCTTGAAATAGCACAACATTCGAAGGAGTACTTTATAATTGAAATAAGAAATTATTTTATATTCTAAGAATATTGTATCTGCGAGGGCGTCGAGTGGGTTGACCCCATTTTTAAGCTACCCACGGGGTTTGTTTTGTCTTATCAGAGTGTTCTCTGGAATATCAAATATCGACTGCGTGTTCTTTTTGAAATAATTAACTGTACCTCTATATATTACGTAAATATTTACAGTGGTTTCAAAAAAACATTCAATATACCTTACACATATACCTAAGTAGGTATCATAAATAGAAGTTCAATATCTTAAAGTAAGTTTTGAAGTATTAGAGTTATAGATGACCTGTCTCTCTATTGGATGTCAGCCACGTAACACCGCTGGCAAGACCGGTAAGAAAGTTAATACATTAAAGGTCGTTAGTGCCAAAAAGAACAAGAGATTCCTCTTAGCTGCTAATGCGGACACAGACTCATTGTGTTAGATAACTACGTTAGATCAACTTATAACTAAGAAAGAGTTAACTAGTTCCAGACTAAAAATATTTATTTATTTATTTATTTATTTGCGGTTTCATGCTCACACATACAATTAAACTTTAGTTTACATGAAATAAACCCTGCTAGGGCGTAGCAAATGTTAGAGAGACGGACGTTATATCACAATTTTATCTGTCAGATATTCCTCGAGGGTGTAATAGCATTTTTTTTTAAGAATTTCTTTTAACTTATTTGGGTAGCTTGGTTCATTTATATTTTGCTTAAATACGTCCGGCAATTTATTGAAAATTTTTATGCACATAGCATGTGTGCCCGATTGGTGAAGTTTCAGTTTTGATGTTGTAATTTCAAAATTATATTTATATCGTGATTCAAAGCGCCTCGGGTTTTCAGATATTTGGTTGAACATTTTTTTTATTGTTTTTAACGAATTTGTAAATTTCTAATATGTAAATACAGGGTAAGGTTAATATTTTTAATGTTTTCAAATGCGGTTTGCAGCTTTCTTTTGAGGTAATTTTAGCTAAAATTCTAATACATTTTTTCTGTAATACAAATAAATCTTTTGCATCAGTACTGTTTCCCCACAATATGACCCCGTAGCTCAACCACGCATATATAAATGTTTATATCTTTATTCAGCTGTTTTTTGTTAACTTTCAAGACAAGATATATTACGATGCGTGGGAAAAATTAAAGAAAGCTATTAGAGTATTTAACGCTGTGTGCTTGAAATCATCCCTGTTATGACTCTTGACTACAATGGGCTTTTGAACTAAAACTAGAATGACGAATGAAAGTGCACATACTTGTGAACTATAATGTCTAAGAGAAGAACCTCGTAAAAAAACTTCATGGCTCCATGTTTTATATTTCGCTAGGTAATAAACCTCATAACATATAAAATGGTTCTGAGATTTAATGCCAAGTATTGATAATAATGAGAACCTCGGGAAACGTAAATGACGGTCTTTTTTACGACAGCCACTTCACCTATATTACCTTCTAAATGAAGCTTGGAAATCAGGCTAAGGAGGCATGCGTCGACTACGTCCGCGCCCAGATTTACAAGCGTATTATAGTAGAGAAAAGCTGAAAGTTTCGATTTTCTTAGCCGGAAAAAAAGCAACATTTTATTATTTTAAGTTAGTGTCTGTGTGTGAAGCCGGGTCGGGTAGCTAGTACTATATACTGCGTTGCTATATATTATTGTAATAATGAACAAAATTATTTATTGATTTTAATTAATTAGAAGTATTTGAAGTGTCATCAGCGTATTAGCAGAAATGTAAAGTTCCCGAGGTGATCCTGACCCCATGGTATATCGTATCCACTCCTAACGCAAGTGATAAGTTTACGGGGAGAGTTAAATAGGAATAGAAAAAAATAATACCTAAGTTATCTCAATAATTATTATCTTCCTTGTATCACAAACTCCGAACATCCTTAGATGATCGCTTCTTTATTTAAAGAACACCTGATCTCATCAACACCTGACTTGATAAAGTACACTTGGTAATTTATTTTGTAGAGAATATTTCAGCTTTCAGTAAAATGATGAAGGTGATGACGACGTCAGGTGTGTAGGTATCGCGAAATATTGAGACGCATTAGCATATCTGTGCCAAATATGTTTTCGTCCGTTATCATATCACGTAATGTCATTTAGCTCGCAGACAAATAAATCAAAACACAAAGCTATCAGATGTTTCGACGATATTATCAAATAATACCAAAATTAATAGCAAACACTTTGTACTTGTTATCAAAAACTCTCGTAATTAGGTACAATGCAGCAACGTTATGCGTTACTTCTGAGGAATGTCGCCTCTTTTGTAACCTAACTAACATAGAACGTAAACATACGGACTACGGTAATTATCTTTACAGATTATAAATTGGAATAAGGCAAGGAACGCGAAATATGATTAAAGTAATTAATCATTTGATAACTAATTCCGTAGTCGGATATAGTTTTGAATGACCTTAATTAAACCAAACAAGCAAAAATGTTTTATCATAAATTTAATTCTATCCGTTAGTAATGTTCAGGGTCGCTTCCGGACTCAAACTTTGTATTCGACCTTACCGTTCTCCACTATGTAGACCGTTACCACCATATGTTAGAGCCGTAACAAATACAGTTAAAATAAGTTATTATTTAGAAAAGTACTTTTTAACATAGCAGATATTGTACGGCAGTGTGACCTTGTGAGCAAAGCTGCTCATTTTAAACAAGAGATGAGAAGCTAAAAAGCATATGTGCCTACTCTCTCAGGCTCTAATATTACTTTGTGCAACTAATTGGTGTCCATGGTTTCATATAAAAGTAGCCATCTTAATTTCTTGGAGATAATAACAGATTTCATCTAATTCGTTACATTGTTCTAATTAGACAGAGTTTGCTTTGCATCAAAACGATTTTTTTCTCAGTATTGATTCCATGGTAACTATTCTATGACGCAATTTATTCCGTTTAGAGACATTTATTTTCTCAAAAGATTTATTATATATTCTTAAACATAAAACACACATTAAAATACAATAAACTTCGATTATGATTCGCGTCTTGGTAATATCATATTTTTGTACCCGGAACATAACATTTCCGTGTCTGTTAAGGGTTTAATGTGTAATTTTTTATTTGTTTATATTTCAACATGACATTTCCAAACACTAAACAAGTGTTATCTTCATACCGATTGAATGACACAACACGAGACTGCCGCGGCGTACCGCGACGGAGCGAGAACGTGCTGATAAAATCATAGCGAACGAATTACTGTGACATTTATGACAAAGGACGTAAGTGCCCAGGCTGATAATACGCGACACGTGACACGTGTTGTTTACTCACACACCGGCTTAAAACGGATCACTAAAACAATATCAAAAACCTTTAAATATATAAATAACAGACCCGTCCATGCACTTCGCACGGGTTCAATGCTGATACTAAATATACTACAGAATTTGTGTATTTACGACGTCACATTTGAACTTTTAAAATTGACAGTTTCTTTACAATATTGTGTATCTATTAATACAAAAACCTTTCACTCAAATCATTCGAGCTATTCAAAAAATTCAAAATCCATTGCGTAATTATAAAGATTTTGTTTTATACTATTTAATAATAATAATTATGTTGTTTTTTTGATTGATCATATAGTAAAAATCTTTGAATATTTTGTCATAAAATTGTGTATTTCAGAGAACATTTTCAGTATTACATATTATTATATATTCAAAGTCCGACATTAACGCGTGGCCAGATCTGATAAACTACTATATAAAACGTGCGATAGACGTTGTAGAGTAAGTAAGCAAGAAGGATATTTATCATATATGCATTTTTCTCACGATGTTTTCCTTCACTTCACGGCGAGATGAATTTCAATTACAAATTAAGCATGGTCAGTGCTTGAGGCCGGAACCCGCAATCTTTGATAAATATTTATGTTTTGCCTTCTCGGTTTCAAATTGACCACGAATTTGTTGATATCGTTTTTAACAATACCATTGCTGGTGTGAGATTAAAATACGCACATTACCGTTACAGATGGTTTATTATCGTTATTATATTCATTTTCAATATGTAGATGCTTGCAATTCTAACGAAGAAAGAACGTAGAATTATTACTGAAATATTATATATAGGTATAGAAATTGTGGGCAGTTGACAGTCATATACATAACATAACATACATACACAATAAACATTTCTGTAAAATATTTTAAACGATTCCTAATACTGAACTTAACTGCTGTTTTTATTGGCCCAGCATATAATGCATGGACATTATAAATATCAATATCACAACAAGTAAAAAACTTTTTATTCACGAATCATAATCGCACGATCCATTTAAGAAACATAATTTTATTGAATTATAATAAAAACACATAATCGGACGTCGCCTTGTCAAGCGCGAATGTATTTATAAAGAAACACGTGCTCTTCGTGATTGCTCTCACGTGCTCAAACTCATGCACTCGGAAAATACCTGTTAGTAATACCAGTCGTAATTATATCTATTTGTAATTAGCTATACCTTTACGTTATAACCTCGGTAATCTAAGGAAGGTTGTGTAAGGCGCTCTCGGAGTTTTTTACTTCACAGGCTTCGATGTGTACCAACTCCCAACAAGTCAGGAGTTAAAAGTAAAAGGAATGGAAAATTTCTATTACTTTCGAAACCTTATTAAATTAAAAGTAGGAAGCTCCAAGCACGTTACGATGACACGTGACGGTAGTGCTTAACGGACAGGACTTCAAAGAGCTTCGGGAGACAGAGGATGACTTATCGAGAGTTTACAGGCTATCAGAGAGAGATGTCATAGTACTCATAAATTTCTTTTGAAATATAATTGATTAAGCGTATTATCATGTTATAGGCAATAATTGAAATCATAACGATTGCATGATGAATAACTGTTATCGTGAATGAAGGTAAAATAAATAACACAATTTTACCGTGGAAAAAACAGTTATTCAATCGTAGCTATAGAAATACTCGCAAAAATAAGGATGCATTAGTGACTCTGTTGAAGGTAATAGAAATACGACGAATGCAGTGTTCAGTCTTTAATTAAACATATCAACTTTTATTTCATTAAATTCAGTTGATGTATTCTGGTTCTTAGAATAGTTATATAGAAAAGTCTTCACACAAATGTGTTATATGCATGTATGCAAAAATGATGTTATACATGAACATGTGAATGGGCTCAAGACGTTTCCCGGCCAAGTTGGTGACTTGGCACGCGCCCAGACCGTCGTGACACAAGGGCCACCCTTGACATTCGCTGTGTGGTCTGTACTTATGTCTTTTTATCGACTTTATTTTAAATCAAATGTAAAAACGGTCAGATTGGTAATCGATACAACTAGAAGGAAATTAGACCTAGTCCCAACTTCATTACGTGCTCTTTGAGTATAATCTGCAAACCTATTATTTTCCAGCTGGAATAATAAAAATCCTGATAAACTTAGCCCTCAAGTCGCAATCACGACAGACAGACGACGATAAACTACGTAACATGCAGGATTTCAAAGAGCATCGAATCGATTCATGAGACTATAGCGAGCCACAAGACCAACGAAGCCAATAAACTAATACGTTTAATATTATTGGGTATGAACCGATCAATGTTTTATCTTTATGATTCTCGCGCTGTCTGCTTGCCTGAACAAATTGTAAGTCTTGTACAATGTGTGACTCAGATTGCATTTGCATCACGCAATGTTATGGAAATGCCATATTATTTAACTACGTTTTATTTTAAACAATTAAATTTGGTTTTAGAGCCAGTGACCCGTGGTCATCGTACTTAAACGCGTTCTGTCCTTCCGTCGTCGTGAGTCACGGACTCGATACAGATTATTTACTTATATACTGTGTACTTACGTTTTTTTTTTTAAGAATTGATTTGTTTTATAAATAGTTACATTTTACATAAAATTAATCTACATTCGAATAACAATTAAAATTTTAATTTCTAATGAATAACCCTCTATGCAAATTCCACACGTTAATGAGGATCGGATGTCGAAATCGGAATTAGTACCCAAATGTATGTAATAGCGTAATTTAACAAATTGCTCTATTGCGAACTTTCATTTCTTTTACATAACATTATATTTTTAATAAATATTCATTGCAATTTAGTATAAATCTTAATATATAAAAGGAACCGATGCAATAAATATATTCTATATAACGAAACAGAACTATGCATTATATAAATTACAAAACTGCAAGATTTTGTCACTTAATAAAACGTATATCTAATTATGTATATTATTTATACATTTAATATCTCTAAAATGCCTCATAAATAAATCCGATGAATGGAAGTTATAAATATTTTTCTTATTATCATAGTTTTTTCAAGAGCATCGTCGAAATGTATTTAAAACACGTCTTGTTTACCAACACTGCCAGATATCGCCAAGTGTGCGTGCCAAGTTTGTAATTAACGCCGAGAAACAATAATAACAACTCTGCCAATAAACATTCAATTAGAATAACTAAAATAATAACGAAATGACATCTTTATCGTGAATGTTGTTGATAAAAATTGTAGGTTTTAAATTTATATATGAAAATTAAAATACTTGATGGTTTTTTTTTCGACTTGGGAAACTTCAAGAAAAGAGCGTACACTTTCCTTATTCCCCCTGCAATCTACCTGTAAGCCCCCTGGTGTTGCAGGTGACAGAGCCTCCTGCTCGTTTGCTACCTATCACGTAAAGAAAAGTTTTAAATATTTTCGACGTTCATTCTTTTAGTAGTCATAGTACTTGTGTCAATTGATATTTCTTCTAACTGAAAGTTTTCCATTCCTGTGGTTGTACGCAGAATACCAACATAACGAATGATTATGGCAAAAGCTAACAGCAGCGCTCAGGATCACGAGCTCACTGGCCATTGGTCACCAGAAACTTTGATTGTCTAATGCTTTGGATATTCCTTGATAATGGTAGAAAAATTGCCCTGTATATGAATATTTCGGGATTAGTTTTCATTTTCCTTTGGCACCATCGCCTACTTATTTACATTCATTATTTTTTTTTTGACTTGCATCCAAGTGTCTATGAAAATAGTTTTATTGTTAATTGTTTTCTTTATTACAACACCTGTTACAAAGCAAAATTTAGATTATATACATACGGTCGTAAAGCATTCGTTAATGTTCAATGACAATAAAATTCACCATCTAAATAAAATAGTTGTCAATCTGATGCTATCTCTTTTTCACGCATGGGGTTAAAAAAAGATAGAAAGCCTTTTTTTTAGAAGTTTAAATCAGATTTGTGTGGTGTTGTGGTGTTGTGGTGTTTTAAAATATTTTTTCAAAATTTTTGATTTCTTTTTCCCGTATCACGATTGTCAAAGTCAAACCTATCACTGATTAACCGATAACAAATACATTTAAATATTAAAATATTTGTTGACCTTACTGTGTATTTACTTAGTACCCGGATAAATGATAAACAAATATTGTTTAAAATTTATCACCGAAGCGATAATATTATTAAAGATAATAGTTTTGTTTAACGATCACTATCGTAACGAAGCGTTGTGTAAATAGTTAGATAATAATGATATCTTCCGTAAATAGAAGAAAATCGTTATTTAGTGTCCGAGTTATAAATAATCATGACACAGTTCATTGAATGAAGTCGATGAATTTAATCAATTCTTTTTGAGGACAGCTTTATCATGTGTTGCTTGTTAGTTGGTTAGGGTCAAACTTGCAAGATGAGTATGTAGTTTGTACAGCTTGCTCTTATATTACGGAGATGCAATTTTGCACATCGATTCTGTTCCAAAGACAATGTATTTTTATGATTAGCATGATATGATCGTGCACCCAGAATTTGTACCAGCTTAAGGAACTCCTTCACACATCATGCATAAATACGGAATTTTTAAAATATACTTGTTTTAATTTTTTTTTTAAATACTGATCATTTTAATTTTAAAGGGGTGTAAGTTGATAAATATTAACGTATATTTATCACTTTATTTATATTTAATGTTTTGTATTACCTTGTTGTCTTCAATATTATATTGCTGTTAGTATAGGTCATGACAATATTATGTATTTATTTAAAGTGTATACAATCTGCATATTTACAAAAGAAATATCAAACTCGTAGAATATTACGATGATTGCAAGTGTGATCGCTATGTTGATGTAATTACAAGATATAGGACATATCGTGTTATTTGTCAGCGCGAAACACTTACCAAGAGGTATATGACACAAACAACTAGCTTAATTAGTCGCCCAATTAACAGCCGTTCGATCAGCATACGGAGTGGCATTAATTTGCTTTAGTCTCTGCTGAAAAATCGTGTGATTGCACAAACCAATTAATTATTATCAGTGTTTTAGTATTCAATATTTAGTTATCAGTTCCGTGTTTAACTTAACAAATAGTAATATTAACAAATTTAACTCTTACCAGTCTTAAAATAAGAATATGTAAATACAGTATACCCTTCTAGTTTTTAACTGACTGAATACACCAAGCAGTTACTAAGGTTGTTCGATACACAAGTGGAAGATTTTCATCCAATGATATACGCCGAAGATGAGATAAACTATAAACGTTTAAAAAATTCTTATCGTTGAAATACGAAGTGACGTCAAACGATGTGTGGCGTGATGAAGTTGAGGAAAGCAAAAAAGGACAGTCATGTTACCTTTTTGTGGAACTATTTTTGCATATCTAAAATATACCTTAGACAGGTTATATTAGGATATTGTGTAAAAGTATTGTATACGAGTATAGTAATGTGTAGTATGTACCTATGCTACAGTTTAATATTTTTAATTAAGGATTTTTTTTGTGATATTATATAGCTGAACTTTATGTCCTCAAATATGGTGTTGAGCGTTTTTTATGTCAAGCTATAAAAACATATAACCCTCCGACGACAACGTCCTTAGCCGAAAGTAGTTCATAGGAGGTTATGTTAGGACGTGCGTATTTTGAGCTCTTGAATGGATACGGAAAGCTAGGCGTGCCCTTAATCGGAATTTGCTTTCGAAACATATGTGTTAGACTAGATAGTAGGGTGCCCGACTGGGTAGATACCCAGCCGGGCTTCGCGCTGGTGATATATATCGTTTATTATGAACAAATTACGTAAAATCATTATAAATTGTAGCCTATGTGTTATTCTAATGTATAATCTATATTACTGTAAAATTTCATACAAATCCTTTCGGTAGTTTAAGGTACTTTTGGGTAGTAAGAAACATACTTACATCCATCCTCACAAACTTTCTCGTTTATAATATTAGTGGGAAGTTCCTACCACAAGAGCTTATCAATATTCATAATTCCAATAAAGCTAATGAATACTTATATTATTTGGAAACCATTGCAGTATGTTATTGTCAGAGCAATTTCGAAATCAAATCTCAAATCCTTTATTCATTAGCTTTATTGGAATTATGAATATTGATATGTTGTTGTGGTTTTTCCTTTGACTTTGTATAAATGTATCGTAGTATGTTTTTTTCTTTATGTGTTGTGAATTCAAATGAGTAAGATGTATACTATTGTTCATTACGATCGAAAGTGAGGGGAGCTAATTATTCTGCATTCGATTAATCTTAATAAATTAATACATGTATTACGTAATGAATAGTGATAAATGACATTGTTTATGTTATTGAACCAATTACGTAGGGCTGCCGTTGAGGATGCAGAATGAAACCGAACGAATTTAACTTATACGTTTATTTAAATAATTTAATTTAACAATTAATTATTTCTAATTTATAATATACGTGACAGTCTGTTCGATGTTAGAACAAAAAGTGAAGTTCTGTAGTCTGAATTACATATTTATATACGAAATCGGTAAATCACTGAATGGTCCCCACGGTATGGTGATTCTTGGTAGCGCTCGATGTTCGGGAGGTCTTGCGAAACAAAGCAGCGACGCTGGCAACAGGTGGTAGCTTCAAGGAATGCATGGTGTGATTATTTCTCACGGTATGGTAATTCTTGGTAGCGCTCGATGTTCGGGAGGTCTTGCGATTATTTCTTAACAACTCCCTCCGCAGGATCAGCAGCTATTTGGAGACTTTTGTCGAAAATAGTGCTGATAGAGACATAGGATCTCTGGGGCTGTCCTGGACTTCTTGTGTTCTGGTTGCCTCATTGTCCTTCTGGTTGGTATTTCTTAAATGCATACATTTGCGACGAATGAGGACGATGCTAATAGTGAGTACTGATGCACCGATGAGTAGGTAGACAGGTATAGTCGTGTGATAGAGCGTGTCTAAGTTCGACAATTCCAAAGTCACTGGTTCTTGAGAGGCAATCCTGGTATTGGTTGAATGTAAGTGAGTCAAATCTATACTGTTCAATTTCAAGATGTTCTTCGCTGTCGCTTTGTATGGATCTTCATTACTATATTCTATATTCAACATTTTCAAAACTTGTCCTTTTACTTGATCATGGTGGTTAGTGATGGTGAAGATGGACGTTTGTAGAGCACACCCTTTAGGTATTTCAGCTAGATAGCTTCCGAGAAGGTTTTTGTATTGATCTTGAGAACAGGTTAAATGAACTTTCGTTAAGTTGGGAAAGCTCAGAACATAGTGACGATCATCCAATTGTTCCATGGCTTGAGAAGATAAGATTACTGGAGTAACCCGACAGGTTTCATGGATATGTTGCTGGAGTATAAGATGTTGAATGCAGCTCGTTTGCTCTCCATAGTGTCGGTTTAAGTTGTCCTCGCAAAGATGACCGTGACTGTACTTCGGACATTCTGTCTCTATATACAGTAGATCTTTCTCGTTAATTGCTACGTATGGATAGGTAGGGATTATAATTTTATCATTACTATTAGGGGCTAAGGACAATTTGTAAAGGATGTAGTTATTGGGATTCATGATTGGAAACTTAATTACCAAGATTATATCATTATCTTTATAATAATATCCTAATCTTAATAGATCTAAATATTCCCTAAAATTAATATCTAGCACTACATTTGAATTGTATAAACCTTTTAGTTTATTTAACATAACTATATAAGTGTCGTAATCGAGAACGGAATAATGGATGCTTTTAGCTCTTATGAATGCCAATAGATTCTGTAGTTTTGACAACTCTTGTGACAAATTGTCTATGTCATCACCTAGTATTGTAAGTAGCTGGGCTAAATGAAAATACTTAATTGCATCTTCTTCTTTCCTAACATCATTATCTAAGATGGTTTTAATAATGTTCTCTATTTTCCTCTGGTTTTCTACTATCCTATCTGTAACATTTGAACTCTGAGATGCCCACTGCTTGCTTAAACTTATTTGATGATTTATTTCAATGGCTAAGTTATTTTCGTTCTTTTGTAGAATAGCAATGGCATTTTCGTACTTTAGTGCGTCCGTATAATCTAAATTTCCGGAGATACTTTTGATTATGGAACCAAGACCGTTAACGAGGCCTCTTTTTGAACGTTTTCCTTGAAAGGTTAACAGTTGCTCTGACATGTCATTTAATTTCGTTGCAAGAAATTTGATATGCGGGGCGTAAAGTAACGAAGTTTTATTATTTAAGTCAGGTGCTAGGTTGCTTAACTTCTCTCGAACGGATTCTAACCTATTTCGCACATTATTTAAATTTATAATTTGAACAAAAGAATGGAAATGGGAAATTATTCTAGTAGGTCCTAGGTTGAAGGGGAGAATACCCGGTCCATTTTTTAAGCTTTCAAGTGTTATCACGTCTGCTTGTCCCAGCTTCAGGATCTGAGCCAGCATTAACGCGAGTAGTGTTTTCTGTATCCTGTAACAAACGAGCACTATTAGGTACCCGTTTCAGGCGCGACTTGGGTACGGGTCCTCTCTTTCTCTTTGTATAAATATGTATAGGTAAATCTGTTACAACCGTATCGTTCGTATAGCGGGCAGCTAATTTCTGTCTATTAGCTAGGGGATTTCTGACATAGATTCGTTGATCAGGTGCATATGTTTGCTCAGGCTCGCGATTTCTATTAATGTTCTCGGTTATTTCAGTACGACGCTGAAGGGCGGTTTCATTAATGATTTCGTATACCTTTAACATTCGCTTACGGTGATCTAGTATATATTCCTGCAATAGGTGCTCTGTTATATTCATGTCTAAAGGATCTCGCGGATCTAAATGACCAGTAATTATTTCTATTGGGCGACATTTCGTGAAAGAATGGATTGAACTATTATATGCCATTACAGCGTACGTCATAAGGTTGGTAACGGATTCATTGCGGTGTTCTAATTTTAAGATACGCAAGTGTTCGAGTAGGGTATTATGAAAGCGTTCTATCATTCCATTTTCATTGGGTGTATTGGGGCATATTCTATGATGTTCAATTTTGTGTAATTTAATGAATTCAGAAAATAGTTGATTTGTAAATTCAGGGCCATTATCCGTAATGTATTTAAGAGCCATACCATGATGGGAAGAGAACTTTAATAAAGCCTGAACTACACTAACGGCTGTAGCATCTCTCAAAGAATATGCTTGTGCATATTTCGAGAATGCATCGATAATTGTTAGGTACTTGTTACTATCTACGCTGAATAAATCCAAGTGTACAACTTCCATAGGCTTGGTAGGTGGTGGTACAATTTCATATCTAGGTCTTACAGGATTTCGGTCATATTTTGCCTGACCGCAAATAAGACACTCATTAATGAATTTTGTCACTTGGTTTTTCATTTTTGGCCAGAAATAACGTTTAGACAGAGCTAAACAACATTCATTAATGCCTCTATGGTTCGTCTTGCCTTCATGATAGTTCTTAATAATTTCTTGTTGCTTTAGGTAATCCTTAACGTTTTCAACTTCTAATTTGGAAAGAACTAGGTTCATTGCGGAATTTTTGAAATACTTTTGTATAACCGGTATAATTTTGTACATTTCAAGCGGGGGATTAATTAAGATTCCTGTTTTTATACGTGGTGTAACGTATTCTTTTATGGCATCTATTACATCTTGTTCTAGGTTTGATTTGGAGATTTGTATGCAAGTTTTTGTGTAAGTTTCAAAAGGGTGAGTTATGTGAGGTCTACTTTTAATATCGCCAACAACGTTAAATACGATTTGTCTGCTAAATTTGTTAAGGGGATCATCAGTAATAGGGACTTCTAGTATAGGGCTTTCTGCATCGCTATGAATACTGTCGGTTCTTGAGTCGATACTTCTGGTTCTTTCTGAATCAGATTTGTCTGAGATGTTAACGACAATAGAACTAGACTCTTCATTATGGATTTCTATTCGTGATAGGGCGTCGGCGTTGGAATTAATTTTCCCTGGTTTATAAATGACTGTGTAATCATATTCACTTAGGCGTAGTCTCCAACGTGTTAAGCGCGAATTGGGCTCTTTCATGTTCATTACCCATTGCAAAGGCCGATGGTCTGTCATAATTTTAAACTTCCTACCAAAAAGATAGGGTCGAAAGTATTTCGTTGCCCACACAATGGCGAGTAATTCCTTTTCTATCGTACTGTAGTTTATTTCGCTTGAATTAAGCGTTCTCGATGCGTATGCTATTGGTTTATCTGATCCAATGGGGCCTTGAGAAAGAACGGCTCCAATTGCTAAATTCGAAGCATCTGTTGTGAGTATAAATTCCTTTGAAAAGTCCGGATATTGAAGGATCGGATCATTGACAAGTAGAGTTTTACACTTTTCAAAGCATTGGATATAATTCTGATCTTGGACAATTTTGGAACCTTTCTTCAAGCATTGGGTCAGAGGCTTGGTTATTTTAGCAAAGTCTGGTATGAATTTTCTATAATAACCAAGTAATCCTAAAAAGCGTTTTATTTCTGTACGGGTATTAGGTAAGGGGTAATTCTTAATTGCCGATATTTTGTCAGGGTTAGGTTTTATACCATCCTTGCTAATAACATGCCCAAGGTACGCCGTTTCTAGTTTTAGGAATTCTGATTTGTCCATCTGTATTTTAAAATTTGACTCACGTAATTTCTTAAATACTTTTTCTAGGTTAATTATGTGCTCCTGAAGGGATGTACTAAATACTATTATATCATCTAGGTATACTAGACAAATAGTATTCTGTAGCTCTCTCAACACATTGTCCATGACTCTCTGAAAAGTGGATGGACTATTTTTAAGGCCCATAGGCATGCGTAAGAATTCAAAATGGCCGTGTTCAACATTAAAAGCTGTTTTAGGTATATCTTGGGGGTTCATTTCTACTTGATAGAAGCCACTAGCAAGGTCTAAGGTTGTGAAATATTGGCAATTACCTAATTTATCTAATACGTCGGCTATATTAGGAATGGGATACTTGTCGTCTACGGTCTTTTCATTGAGTTTTCGGAAATCAACTACTATACGCCATTTAGCTTTCCCTGACGCGTCTGCTTTCTTAGCTACAACCCAAATTGGGGAGCTCCATGCTGAATTCGAAGGCCTAATGATTCCCTGTTCTAGCATCTTACCTATCTGTTCTTGTACTTCCTGTCTGTGGACATAGGGATACCGATAACTTTTTGTGTAAACCGGAACCTCATCAGTTGTTTTAATCGAGTGCTTTACTTTGTTGGTGAAAGTTAAAGGCTCTCCTTCTAAGTAGAAAACATCGGCATACTGCGCACAAAGCAGCTCTAAGTTCGTACGTTCTTCGATATTTAAGTGATCAGTGCGTAGACGCGAAATTACTTCTTTTATGCGATCTTGCTGTTTGTTGGCAGGTGTACACTGTACGTTATACATTTCTGCAGAGATTGCTCGGTCCATAGAGAATATGACGTCGCTTCGACTTGGATTGGTTACTTCAACTATTCCCCTGTTATTCGAAACGGTAGTTAAGCATTCGCCTATAATACAATTTGAAACGGTTTGTTCTTCTATAAATGCATGTCCGTCATGAATATTTATCGGAATCCTAAGTAATTTCGAAGTATTCGCTGGTATAATGTCCTCATACAAATTCGCGTTGCGGGAATCATATACCTTAATCGGATTTGAAGCGGTTTTAGTTTTTAGCAATTTGTTCTTATAATCTATTACAGCCTCCCACTTATCTAATAGGTCTGTACCAATAAGCCCATCGAAATAATCATGGAACTTATAAATGTAAAATGTCGTATTATCCGAATCATTAAATTCTTTAAAGCTAGGTAACGTAATTGAATAGTAATTTCTAGAGGTGGCGTGAATATTCTTAACTTCAAAAGGATCGTAATTTACTGGTAAGTTACTATAGTATCTTTCCACTACCTCGGGACACAGAAAAGATTGATTTGCTCCTGTATCTATTAATAGTTTCATAGGAGGTGATGCGATTTGAATGTACGGAAGCTGACGTTGGGTTTGAAGATTAATTTCTATTTTAAGGTGTCGGACTTCCGGTCCTTCGAAAAATCCTGCTCGTTTGTTTTAACGCTATCGGCTTCCACTTGGGGTGTTTCTGTACAATTTTCTAAAGGTTCCTGTACGGAATATTCATAGGGTTGCTGGTATTCTACGTACTCGCTAATATCGTAATAAGGATCGTAATAATCGGCATATTCATCGTATATAGAATTGTCAATGAAACTATTGTAATTTACTTCTTTAGATTTAAAGTAGTTCGTAGGGGGTGGGTTCCCGGATTTTGCCCAGTTATGTCCTGTAATTGTTGGTTGTGTAGGCGGCAATGGTCTTGTAACATAATGGCTTACTCCACTCATAGGACGTGGTTGGTTAACAGCTTGGTGGTTAAGACGTGAACCTATTTGAAAGTTATTTTGTTGAGGGTTATAATTTGGCGGTGACGATCTAAAAATTTGTTGCGTATGTGTTGGACCGAATTGGCGGGGTTGATACCGATTCTGTCTCCATTGCGGTGTAGATGGTGGAACGAAATGAGGGCGTGAAGGGCCAGGTATATTAAAGTTAAAAGGTTTAGGCGTGGGCATTGAAAACTGTTGGTTAGGCATTTTATAGGCACTTACAAAATGATTTGGTACGGACATAGAATTTATAGATTTTTTGTCAGGTAATTTTTGGTTCCGATTTTGTAGGTACATAGTATTCATCTCCTCGTGTACGAATTCTAATGCCTTTTCGATGGTCTCAGGGCGCATGCAACGTATGCGCGATCCTAAGGGATCGTTCAAACCTCGCAAATACGCTTGAAGCGTTAATTTACGATAAAGATCTCGTTTAGCATTAATGGTGGTCTCAAGGGTATCATGCAGGCTTACATAGGTCATTATAGTACTGTATAGATTCTGGCAACGCTCATAATACTCCTGCGCGGTGCTAGAACCTTGCGATAAAATAGCTAAATCGTTATATAGAGCGGTTTCATCTCGTTGGTCCGCGAAGTTGTTCACTAAAGCAGTTCGAATGCCTTGCCAGTCGGATGGAATCCCATTAGAATTAATTAAGCGAGCAGCAGAGCCTGTTACTTTGTTAAGAATTCCGTTGAGAAGAGCACACCTACTTAATTCACTACTACTATCACTACAAAACTGTCCTACCAATTGATCACATAATTTTAAAAATCTAGTAAGTACATTTGGGTTCCCGTCGAACTCGGGTACCAACCTTAAGGCTTTATAAATGGTGTCTAACTCAGACATTTCCGTTTGTTCTTCTATACTACTTAAACTAATATCTCTTCTATTATCTACGAAAGTTTGCCTACTACTAATAACTATCCTAGGTTCCTTCGATTTTCTTAAATGAAAAATCTTGGCAAATTTTATTAACACACAGGTTAGTTAGGCTAGGATTGAGCAACCACTAAAAAGAATCTAGTGTACTCACATGAACATGTTTCGGTCTCTCTGCGTTATCGATGTCTGGATACCTCTCGTGCAGCACTACTCGTAGATTCGGATGCTACGGATGCAGCAGCTAGACAAGCTACGGCGGGGCTTCACGCGATTACGGAAATCTTCTACGCGAAACGTTCCGCGAGCATCCTACCGACTGCGCCAATTACGTAGGGCTGCCGTTGAGGATGCAGAATGAAACCGAACGAATTTAACTTATACGTTTATTTAAATAATTTAATTTAACAATTAATTATTTCTAATTTATAATATACGTGACAGTCTGTTCGATGTTAGAACAAAAAGTGAAGTTCTGTAGTCTGAATTACATATTTATATACGAAATCGGTAAATCACTGAATGGTCCCCACGGTATGGTGATTCTTGGTAGCGCTCGATGTTCGGGAGGTCTTGCGAAACAAAGCAGCGACGCTGGCAACAGGTGGTAGCTTCAAGGAATGCATGGTGTGATTATTTCTCACGGTATGGTAATTCTTGGTAGCGCTCGATGTTCGGGAGGTCTTGCGATTATTTCTTAACAAACCAGTCATTATTTGTCTACTTTAATAGAACGTTAATTTTATTAATCGAATTTTGACTCAAATTAGTATTTTTTATTCAACTTATTACATGTATATAGAGGATAGGTTGTTTCGGCGAAATTTTAAAAAATAATGGATTCGAGGAAATCAGAATTGCGGGTTTTTCTGTCTACTCAATTACAACAATAAATGTAACTTATAAATTGATTAAATTACGATTACGTTTGACATTTAAACGAGAAACACAAACAGCCTGTAAATGTTTCACTGCTGGGCTAAGGTTTCCTCTCCTTTTGAGAAGGCTTAAAAGCTTATACAACTATGCTTCAATGTGGTTTGGTGGATACACTTATGGGAAATTGTCAAACACACAGGTTATCTCATCATCTCAAGGTGGTTTGAACCCTCAATCAACTAATATTAACACTGGGCCACCTTAGTTCTCCTTAAATAAAATTAACGTATACTTACTTTGCACGCCTTCAAATTTGTGATGTAACTCGAAATAAATTTCACCATTTCACGCCTATTTCTGCAATGACTATTCATATGTAAATAATTATTGTTTGTATAAGTTTCCATATATAGTATTGTAATATCTTTTTTTAAAATTCGTTATGTTAAAATTATATTTGACATTTATAATATGACATTTAATAAATAAAAGAACAACGAAACAGAATCATAAAAAATAAAAGCGCACCTAAATTTAACGAAAGGAAACAACGTGTTTTTGTTGTTTTTTTTTAATATTATTTAATGAAATAAATGCGATACGTGGTAATCACTTATTCAGGTTGTGACAAGAAATCATTTTAAATTGGATATGAAACCTACCAAATTCCATTACAATTTTCGTTTAAAATCCTTCTACGCCTCGGTAGTAAAGCGCTGTGTGGAAACTGGGTAACGTCTATGAAATTTAGTTATATTTATTTTACCAACCTGCAGTGCAGTAGCTATGTGGGATAGGCATTAAGTCCTCTATGCTATTTATTTGGCATGGCAGTAAGTGCAGCTGAGGGCGTTCGGACGTTCGGTTGACTGAACCAGTGCAATTACACGCACAAAGACGTCTGAGCTCCCTTGCATGGGAAGGCAATCGCGGCATGTGGAATCATGATTGGTTACCCAGCCAATTTGTAAGGTCATCCATCAGCATGACCACTTACTATCAGATGGCTTATTATATAGCATACATAATATATGATGAATGTATCGTGTAAAAGACGTTATGGTTAGAAAGAACGTTACTAGTGAGATGATGACCCTAAGCAAAATTGGGACACAAGGGCAGGAGGAAAATGATAGCTCTTGATAATATTTTATCATATTTGTATGCTTTATCTGTTTTGAACTTTCAATCATATATTTAAAATAAAGAGAACAATTTTAGAAGTATTGTTTCAGTATATTAATTCGTACATTATATTTATTAGTATGTTCTATTCATTTATCAAAAAGGAGAGTGGCTAAATTACAGTCTCGAGACTTGGGATGTTGCAAGTTTTTAATTAAGTTGTACATTGTTGATTGCATCATAATATATTTGTATGTTGGCAATAAATATGATAGGAAGATACTTGTCGCATGTTTTGTTCAAATAAACTGGTTAAATCTAGTTTTCATCCTTACAATGTCAATTAATTCCTTCTGGAGCAATGTATACTAAATTGATGGTACATTGTTATGGCAATCTATTAAGAAATGTAAAAAATTCCATCTACTTATGGTCCTTTCCAATGAGATTCTTCACTTAATGTTCTCGCCTATCTGTTTTTTTTATTCATAGCGCTCAAATGAGCATAAAAAATATGTACATAATTATTTTTATTTAATGTATAAAGCCATAGTACTGTTAAAGTAATTTTTGCTAATGTGCTAACAACACACACACACAAACACGCATATGTATCGACGCTCCAATCTGTTCATTGAACTCTCGGTATAATACATACGAACGCGGCTGGCGACCGACTAGCGGACTAGTAAACAGCATTACAGTTTTATTTCGCAACCGAGCGTTATTTGTAAACATAGAAAATTCTAGAAATGCATTCAACACGAATTCTCGAAGTCGAATTCACGAGATCTGTTTGAATTCGTGTATTTACATATTATTTTAATGATGTTACGTATTTTAGTGTGTATTTATGTAGGTAAGCGTGATGTGTTATGTATTTGTTATCAGTGGATTTTATGTTTTGTTTATATTTATGTAATGTATTATACATGGTTGTTTGTTTCGCTAATAACTAATAAGTACCATGCAAGTATAAAATATTGACTTATATAATGATTCAACCATTTTTTATTTCTCAAATCGTGCAAATACTAATAAAAATAATAACACAATAAGTCTCTGAAAACCCATTGGATGAATACGCACTCAAAATTGCTCTGCCAAATACATTATATATAAATAATTGTTTTTCAATTTGTTTATGGATATATCATGTGTTATTATAAGTGCGTACGGTTGTTAAAGAGAAATTCCACTCACGGTTTTCCCTGTCTATCACTCATAGTCCTCAGGACTTGATTCATTATTCGAAACATCAACATATATATAATAACCACTTTTGGTTTTAGTTTTTTTTTTATATTCTAATTACTTACTACACTTACAATATTTATAATTATTATGACAGAGTTTGTGGACTCAGGACATGTCACGGTAGCATTCGTAAGCGATCCCGTGGCATCCGCCGAAAGACGGAGAGGGTATCGCTGGTTTTTTAGTGGGTAATCCCGGTGGACCTGGTCGCACTCGGCGTCCAGGGAACCGGGCAGTCCCACACACCCAGCACTTTCAATCACGTGGGGGAAACTCGTTAAGCGTTTTTTCAGCGACAAAAATAAAAAGAATACGCTCACATAGCTCTCTGACCAAACACACTCAAAGACAATGACATTGAGACAGTTCTACAATTTTTCAATGAATACATCCCTATTAATAAAGTATAACATAAAATTCCAAATATGTAAAGAACGTGAACTACGTGATCGCAAACACGTCCGCCAACTGAATAGTTGTAATAATTATTTTTTTACCTGATTGAGATTCATAGACTCAGACGCCGGTGGCTGATTACCATGAAAAATTAATTTACTGGAAAGTGTTTATTTACATTGTTGTAACTCGCCACTAGATGGCGCCATAGAACATCTACTTCTCTATTGATTACCGAACATCCAAACGCTATGACAAGTTATACCTATGCACAGGCAGACGTCTGGCGCGTTTTGCTACGATATACGATAAATGAAATGATTTTTTAAGCTTTTATTGTGGACACGGGGCATTTATAATTTGTTAATTATTAGACAACTATCAATTCTGAATGAGTGAACGACGATAAATACAGACAGATTAAGAAGCTGACATTTCGATAGTCACTTATGTATCATTTGGTGGTAGGGCTTTGTGCAAGCCCGTCTGGGTAGGTACCATCCTCTCATCAGTTATTACTCAGTACATTACTATATACATTACTCAGTATTGTTGTGTTCCGGTCTGAAGGGTGAGTGAGCCAGTGTAACTACAGGCACAAGAGACATAACATCTTAGTTCCCATGGTTGGTAGCACAATAACGATGTAAGGAATAGTTAATATTTCTTACAGCGTCATTTTCTATGGGCGATGGTGACCACTTACCATCAGGTGGGCCATGCGCTCGTCCGCCAACCTATACCATAAAAAAATCATTATTGCCAGTCTAATACAAGGAATGTCTGATCTTGTACAACCAATATAGGTATGTATATGGATGAAGACTTTTATAGTTATTTTAAAATAACTTCATTATAATTAGGTTGGATAACTTGAGGTGTTATGGTTGAGACAGTACCAATAAAAAAATATATTTTTCTTATTATTGAGTGGAATCTACAAATGTTAATTAAAATGCCAGTGAATGAAGGTTTTTTTTATAAATTATACATTGATTATCTAATATCAAATGCAAATTTGTCGATAAAGTTATAAGATGTTAAATGACCTTAACAACAGCAGACGGATCAATGTCGGTGCGGTTGTTTACGAGGTTACGATAATGTCGATAGATCATCGCGATTTTACTGAGCAACACTATTAATGTATAATTATAATTTTAACGCTGTATTTATGAAAAAATATATATCTAACACTTTTTATTGAAACAAAATGCCTTGCCATGCCATGCCATTTTCTGTAAAATAAATGTGTCTGAGAATAAAAGAGAAAATCAAATAGGTAACCATCATATAGTATAGTAAGTAAGGCAGCCGTCTTCAAAATCGTAAAGTTTTTACCCTACCCGACACCAAATCGAATCTTGGTCAGCATTCACCAATTTACCGTATTTGTTCGCTTGCGAACTGTACTCGTCAATACTTAGATATCTTTGGTGAGTCCACTTGCTCTATTAAAAGCAAATTAAACAAATATTTTATGTAGTATTAACACAAGTACGGTTATTCTTTGAGTTACTTAAATTTATTTTAAAGCACGCTAGGTTTACATCTAGAAGACTGCAACAAAAGTATTGTCTCTTATGCTAAGATTTAATTTTGTAAGTTATAGTTGTAAGTCAGTTTTGTAAACTTATATAAATAAATAAAAAAATAGTAAATGAGAAATACTATAAGAAAATGATTGCTTGATCTCTGTTTCTAAGTCTTTCATTCTTCTTGATTGGCTCTCCATATACAATTTTAAGACGCTTGAAACACCAACATTTATAAAAATTACATTCAATAATTTACTACTTATCCGTACCCAGAAGAACCGGCAAAAATTAGTTACTCTTATTCAACATTTAAAAATATAAACATATCGATAGAAATCGATTTCACTCGTATCGTATATAACAAAATGCAATTTGGAAATCCCGACAGGCGTTGTCCTGTGTGTACAGACAGATTGTCATGGCAATCCGCTGAACTGTATAGTAGTTTTGATGCAACGCCATCTAGTGCAAACGTATTGATAACAACTTGGGATAGTACAGAAACAAAAATACCAATATCGTTGATCAGTCGGACGATCTCCGAAGCATATCAAATCTCAAGCATGTATCATACCAATCCATTTTTCATTTAACATTCCTGACCCATTTGTAGATTAATCTAAACATAACTCTAGAGGATACTAGTGATCCTTCAAAGAAGGAATGTTGCTAATGTGAATGGATAAAAAAAAACAATAGTTTAACATTCAAACGAACGACGTCATACCGCAATTAGGCTGAGGTCAAATGGAAGAAACTAGATTACATTCGTTTATATAATTACGCTTTCATCTAACTGAAATTTCTACTGAATGAGCATACCATACTATTTCATATTACAAAAAAAAAAGCAATCTGTAAGTTTCCCACGGCTGGGCTAAGGCCTCCTCTCCCTTCGAGGAAAAGGTTTAGAACATATTCCACCACACTATTCCAACACGGCTTGTTGGAATAAACATGTTATCCTACACCGCTGAGCATGAGATGAATTATAAACACAAATTAAGCACAAAAATATTCAGTGGTGCTCGCCTGGGTTTGAAGCCGCAATCATAAGTTAAGATGTACACATCTTAATTTCATATTTAAGCATTCTCATAATACAGTTTGCTTTAAGATGTCAGAACTACCCGCCTACCGACCTGTAACTAGATATGTCACTTACGTATTTCCTGTTTTTCCAGACACTTATCAACATGGCGTACTGCTCGCTGGCCTTGTTCGGATTCTTCATTCAAAGACTCGTGTTTGGAAGGCTAAGGGTCTCGGAGGCGCAGCGCGTCAAGGACAAGTTCTGGAATTATTTGTTCTACAAGTTCATCTTCGTGTTCGGCGTCCTCAACGTGCAGTACATGGATGAGGTGCTGCTCTGGTGCTCCTGGTTCACTCTCGTCGGCTTCCTACACCTGCTAGGTCAGCTCTGCAAGGATAGATTCGATTATGTGAGTAATTCAATTGTTTTTAATATTAATTCTATTATTGAGTGCATCGTAATGTCCTAACATTTGAAATAGAATAATATTTTAGACGCAACAAAAAAACTAAGGTTATAAATAATTGGCCAATTCACTTAAAACTAAAATCAAATTGGGTAAGTTTATAATTAAAATTGTAAGTTTTTTGCAAAAGTAATATGGAGGATACTTCTTTTTTTAGGATTCTACAAAATTTCAGCAATATATTTAGTATCATCAATCTAGCGTTTGCGATTTACTAGTATGCTTTTTTATATATATATTATAAAGGAGTTTTGTTTGATTTGTTTTATTTGGTGGAAGGGCTTTTTGCAAGCCCTTCTGTGTAGGTACCACCCACTCCTCAGATATTCTACCACAAAAAAAAAAATACTCAGTATTGTTGTGTTTGTGAAGGGTTTGTGAGCTAGTGTAACTACAGGCGCAAGGGACATAACATCTTAGTTCCCAACGTTGGTGGCATTGGTGATGTCAGAGATTATTAATATTTCTTATAGTGCCATTGTCTGTGGGCGGTAGTGTTAACTTGCCATCAAGTGGTCCATATGCCCGTTAATAATACGAAACTATACCATAAAATTGGACATGTGACCCTGTTAAGCAGTCTCATATATATATGTAATACATGAACATGAAATTCTCGCTTGTCATGTGAATAGTTTAAATTTATAGCGGAGGACACGACGCGCAGCTACTTATGTAATATTTTACGCTAAAACCTTCTCTCAAACGTGCTGCATCTTCCGGTATAAGATATTACAAGATTAAGTAAACAATACTAAGAGTCATCTCCTGTTCACAAATTTTATTCAGGTCTTGTGTAGAACATACTGATATTGTAATTTCAAATTGTCAACTCAACCATAATATGCCGGACAACTTCTACAACCACGCATTCAATAGAATTTGACGAAGATGAATTCCACGCAGACTCTTTAATTCTTCTATCAGGAATTGATAACTTCAAGTTTTTCGACGACTTGTAAAATTTGATAGCCAACATAATTTCAATTTAAATATTTCCCTCGGTTGAATCAATATTTGATATCGATATGTCCTCGTGTGGAGTAGTTTCCATATAATTGCGTACGTATACAATTATTTTAGATAATGACATAGTGTCATTGTTACGTGTGTCCAGAAATATAGTCATGAATGAATGATGTTTCGGTGTCGTTACCGTCGCCGAAGTAGGTTACATAAATAATTGCTTCCCGGTAATTTGCATGTATTATTTTATATCCTTGTTACGACGCAATATCAATTGGCAGCAGTGTTGTAAATACTTCGGCGTCACCGCATTGTCATCACAGATGTTTACAATTTCTATTCAAATGTTAATACAGACACCTTGACTAGCGTGAGAGGAGCGAGGCTGAAATATTGAGTTAGCTTCGTAAAAGTTATATTACGGAATAGCTGCCTAGCAACTTCATATTAGTTTGTATGCTAAAAAATTTAATATTGTACTCGCACGTAATCTTTGGTTTCAAAATTTGAAATTCATTTTAAGGAATATAAGTACCTCGGAAAGTATATTGACGACCTCCGTGGTCGAGTGGTGTGTACACCGGTTTTCATGGGTACGCCACTCCGAGGTTCCTAGATTCGATTCCCGGCTGAGTCGATGTAGATTACCATAAGTTTTCTATGTTGTCTTGGGTCTGGGTGTTTGTGGTACCGTCGTTACTTCTGATTTGTCCATAACACAAGTGCTTTAGATACTTACATTGGGATCAGAGTAATGTATGTGATGTTGTCTCATATTTATTTTGACAATCTAGTTTCCATTGTCCCTATGATACAACCTCTACTCCTTCTGCTACGTTTAACTTTACGAATAACCCTTTTGGCGTCACGTACCTAAAAGTTCTCGAGCTGCGTATTGATGCTGCGACAATTAGTTGGATTAGATAAGTCTTTTCGAGAACTTCCTCTCTATGTTTATGTAGCTCTATATACGTTGAACTAGAAACCTTCGATCGACTATCTGGCTACCTCGGTGAATTAGTAACAGTTAATTTTATTAGTAAAACATTTAGCGTTCCCGAAATTAATGGAATTAAATAAAATGATCTTCATATCCAACCTTCAGTCGAGGCCGCGGAGTCGAGCGTTTGCTTAGTAAAAGTACGAATTCCGCAGCTCAAAACGGTCTCTACATGTTGTTAAAGAATATTTAAACTTAAAAACTAATTACATTTACTTTTTTTTTATTATGTACGTTGGTATTTATTCCTTTCACAATTGGAAAGTATGTACAGGAAGCATCATTATTGAAAGTGACGTAAATAAAAATACTTTTATTTATCGAATATTATATATTTATCAATATTTTATAATATATGGCCAGTACTTAAATGGTGACGTAATGTAATAATATTTTATTGTATTTTTTATCATATTATATGTATAACGATGAGCTCTCGAAGTAAAGTTTCATTATTAATCTTTAAATATTCATATAATAAAATTGGAGTATCTGTTTGTAATATTGAAATAACATTTGTACTGAATGCATTTGTATGTTTTTCTGATTTGTCTGATTTTTGTCTGTCTGTTTGTTCCGACTAATTCCTGGAACGATTTTGACGTGACTTTCACTGACAGATAGCTGATGTTATAAGGAGTAACTTAAGCTGCAACAATATTTTTTTGTTAAATTGAAACGCACATGAATTTACAGGCATAGCAATAACAATAGTTAGTTATACAAGTTATTAGTTTTCGGTTTACGGTTACTGTATGATGTGTTCTGGATATTGTGTCCTTTAGAAATACGAGTATTTTTCAAACATGAAATTGGCGGCCATTTGTGTGTCGGGCGCTTCGATCAGGTAGCGTGTGGTTGTCATGTACGTGAAAAACTTTACAATATTTTCTATTACAAACACAATTCGAAATAAAAGGAAATATAAGACACATTGTTTTAGTAAATATCAAAACATTGCTTTGAAAGTTCGGATTTAATTTTTATGTATCGCTAACTACCCTTTCCGAATTCTTAGATTAAGTCTGTCTCATAAATCATTTACATTGAAGGAAAAACACTCAAAAGAAAGAATTTAGATATTTTTTTTTTATATAAGTCCAGTAAATTAACCTAGTACTGTAATTATGAAGCATATAGTTTTCTGACGGTTTTCACCGTATTAATTAATTATAAATGTAATGTGTACAATGAATGTTAATCAGATGACCTAATTAACAATCGTATCAATTAGTTTTAAATATACTTATCGTTTGTATGTATTATAAGTGACCTTAACGAATTTTTGTCATTACCTCCTTCAAGGATTAGCCAGCTCGGCAGAAATAGTATTGTAGAAAAGTGTGTATGCAATAAGTATACTTCATTTCTATGGAATCTTCTTCGTTCTCTTTTACTAAGAACTTTTGTCTTGGTCTTGTCGATGTGGGCATCGGATCACTATCCTACGGATATTTTTGACGGATTTTTTGACGGATCAATCAATATATTTATATTATATTAATAACATAGAAATGCCACACTTAAGTGGCAGTGGGCGGGGCATTGCTCGAAGAACTGACGGCCGATGAAGCTGACGAGTTCTCGACTGGCGACCACGGACCGGAAGACGGTCCGACGACCTGGAGGTCGCGGGAAGACACTGGTCGCGGGCTGCACAAGACCGGTCGTTGTGGCGATCTTTGGAGGAGGCCTATGTCCAGCAGTGGACGTATCACGGCTGAAATGATAATGATGATAATATAGATAGATATTTTAAATATTTTTGTTTAACGTGTTAATTGGGACATCGTCCTGTAATGATATGTATACGATTTGGCATTGTAAATTAATAAAAATAAATATTTTTTTTAACTGGAGCCTCGTGATGTGCAGACTTGAATGATCTAGGTTATTGAGTATTGTTATATAATTAGGTTAGAAAAGTAACAAGACAGCAAGTTTATTTTCTCGTTTTATATCCTCAGAAATACATTAGAATTTCGTCGGTGCACGTGAACTTAAAACACAACACAACAGACGAAATCAGTCAGTGTACATTAACTAAACACAAGTTTTAACAATGTTCTTATCTATAAAACGGTTCGTTAGAATTTAGTCAAATAATTCGTCGGTGCATACGAACTTGATACAAAACAAACGAAATCGGCTGATATGTGACATTGAGCGCAATTTGTAATTATCATATTATAAATAAAGGGTATAAATATCACAATTAGGTATGTCAAGTACGTCATGCACTTGATATACCTAATAGTTATCTATATATTTTAAATTCGTTACCGTAGTACTTATAATACAATGTTACATCCAATTAAGAATTATGTCACATGCAATAAAAAAACAACAGAGCTTGTTTTGATAATATACTTTCCGACCGTTGGTAGATTTGCATTTAATTCAAAATTGGAACACGACTATTAAAAAATAAAGAATATTTTGTTTTTAATCGATTCTATCGATATTCAAATGAGACAGACAACAATTAAATCAAAGCAAAACATAAGGTTACGTTGTCTACATAATAAATACATATCAAAGAAATAAATTATCTTTCTATTAATTAATTTACCTAGATACAACCGTTAATAAAGGAAATATGTAATTCATTAGTGAATTTTAACAATGTGATACTGGGTGCTTGTTGTATTTTTCTCCAAATTCATAGAAAAATATTTCTTGATTCTAAAGTTATTGCACATAAATATAAATAATAAGGACATGAACTCGTATTTCCCGGTGCAAGCGAACGAACCTGCATCGATCGAGTTTCAAATGAATCTCGCCTGCGCGAGCTGAGCTCCTGTATTAACTTGAATTTTATTAGTAGTAGTAGAGAAGCTCTTTATATAATGCCTATATGTAAGTACATATTTTATATTAAAAATATTGGTGTCGTAGATGTCTATAAGTCATCTTGGACGTTAGGCAAAAATATCGTGAGGAATGTGCAGGCTATTTTTCTGTCACGAGTATATTACTAACTTGAACAGTCAAGGTATTTACCCAGCAGCAATTTCGTTCACGAAATTTTCCGTATCACAAATACCTAATGCAATTATCAAAGGAATTCAATACATTAGTGTTCGCTATGATTTGCAAGCGCGGTCAACAATAAACAGAAAATAATAGACTTGCATTTCAATTCAATAATCATATATTTCAATTGAATATATCAAGTCACGTGTACTCGTCGCACGCGTTACGTTATTGAATCGAGATATATAATATATCAATGAGCATTCACAACTAGGATCAGATTCTATACAGCTTAAGACATAATATGATTGTTATCATCGACGCTCTAATTAAATGGTGTTTGACCTTTAAATAATCTTACCAATTATAGTAATCTGATTTAGAACTAGTGACTAAAAGGAACAGGTTGGATTAGAGACTATGAACTTGGCGGTGATCACATATCATATAGCTGTGTTTACAAGTTTTGTTTGCGGCATGTAAGGCAAATTATTATAAGGCATTTTCCATGATCACGTATTTTGTCTCAAGCTAAGTGACAGCCTGTAATTGGTACTTCTGGTATATTTATATCCAGTCACTATAAGTAATATTAGTCGTAGACGACGACATTGACTTATAAGGTAACTCAACGGAATAAACCGACACGACATCTTATACCTATTCTCAATGCCGAAGTAACCTACCCAAGATCGGGACATAATGAATCTTCTCGGTAGAATCTACTTTCCGAACCGGTGGTAGCTTCACTTAATTGTAAAATGACGATTCAAAAGTGCTTATAAAAGCCTCCTTGAATAAAGTTTATTTTGATTTTGATTTTTTTTGAATGGATAAAATACCAAGACTTTTGGAAATAAGTGACATGAAAGGGTAAACATTCAACAGGATCATAATTCATGTAATATTATAGTGTTAGCAGATTAGTGAGAGACGTTGTGCAACAGACTATACAAAAGCCTCATCTCCTCTATAAAATAAGGTATGGCGCTGCTTCGAACACCAACTAGACAAACATTTGACAAAATTCCGAGAAGCTAGAGATGAACTATACATGAGCACATAAAATGTCTGCCCTGGTTTCAAACTCTGGATTATGTTGCGATCTATTTTTACCATCTCGACAAAATTAATAATTTGTTATAATATTATCATAATTCGATATAAAGTAAAAATAGAACTATAGTGACAAATAAGCAATGAGTGATAAATGGCGGTAGAAAAGAAAGATTCTCTGTGACTGAAATCCTTTAACGATCTCACCGTCACCAAGATGTAAATGAAATAAGAGAATTAAAATGATATGTAAACTAGAATCGGGTTTGATAGAAATAAGTACATTATTTTTTGACCAAATTCGACAATTAGTGAAAATACTTTCCGATTGATTGAATGTATTTCAATTTTAATTCCCTTCCGCTAATACGAAATCGAATAGAATTGCACGGGAATATTGGATGCCCAGCGACGGACGTGTAGGTGTATCGCTCTATATACTTTATGTACGAAGCTCGACTAGTGACCCGCCAACGCTTCTGCGTCAGAGATGGATGCTGTATTGATCGCGGCGGGCTCGAAGCCTGTTGAACGCACACGTTGAATATCGTAGCTATGACTCTATAAGTCCGAAACATGCACTGACCGATGACTGGATTATCAAATAAATCAAATTAAAATATACTTTTCTCGCTTCGTTCTTACTTATATCGTAAGTTCATATTCATTTGAGTGTTAAGCGATACATAACTTAATTAACGGTTCAGATTGCATTTTATGCCGAATAGAACAGGTCGAAAATTTAGTTATTATTCTTTTTCACAAATTAAATAATATAACAAGCAAAGAACATATCTATAACATAGATACTTCCTTAAAATAAAACTGGGGAATTATTTCATTTCATTTGATCGATCGAGTACTTTTTTCGTAGATACTAATGTTATGATCGCTAATATAAGCATATAAGTTTAATTGACACATTTGATTGTTTTAGCTGTTGGAACTAGTTTCTTTTCGTTTGATGGTAGAATCTACATTCCGGTGGTAGCTTCATTTAAGTTCGTTTTATAAAATGACGATTTAAAATTCCTTGCAAAAGTCTACTTAAATATTATATACATTATAATTATTTTTAACAAATAAAACAAAATATTAAAAAATATACTTAATGTTTACTTTTGAGATAAAAATGTTTCTTTATTTTTTTGAATATAAGGAAGCGCGTCAGTTTAGTTATACTTTTACAAACTTAGAGTATGTTAATTAATACTTCAGTTACAAATTTATTGTAGTCTGGTTGCATATATACTCTATCTTCACTCAGAATGGACGATAGTGCATTCATGTTTTGTTGTATGATTTGTAACTACGATCGATGCAGACTCACATATAATTAAACTAGTGTATGACAATATAGGAACTGATTTTCGAACGCACGACCTTAAGTTTTATTTTTCGAACGTAACATTTATACTGACGTAATATACCCTTAAACATTTTAAAGCTTTTTTTTAATTATATTAATGATAATGAAAAATTTATTGGTAGGGAGACTGACAAAGAGATCGTCTCATAGTAAGTGGTCATCTCCGATCATAGACACTTACGCCGTAAGAAATAATAACCATACCATAAGAATACTATTGGGCTAAAATGTTATGTTCTTCATGCCCATAATCACACTAGCAGACTAATGCTAAATACGAAAACACAACGATATAAAATGTTGCTTTTTGCTTATAGATAATTTAATAAGTAGGTGGTACCCACCCAGATGGATTTGTACAAAGCGCTTCTACCTATTAAAATAAAATTTATCCATTTTAATTAGCAATCAATTTAATGAAATAGATTAATAAGCTAATGGAAATATTTCAAATACGAACAATTGACAAGTATACGGTACAGTGTTGTTGTCCATTAGTGAAATCAGAAATTTGTCGTGAATAATTCAATCTGGATCTGATGAAAGCTGTTGAGTGGATATACTGTATAATTGAATTAAAAGATCTGCCACGCACACTAACAAAGCTTGTATTGCACCGTAATATCATTCAAGCTCTCTAAAGGACAAGTGAAAACAGATCGAACGAAATGAAATATTATATAATGCTTGTTAATCTTTGTTAATGTCCAGATACAATTGAACTTATGAAAATGTTCTTACCTTTATTAAATAAATATCATTAAGGAAATCACCTTTGTCCCGTTTCGATGAAGTCCGATACAAAAGCCTTAAATATTATAGAGTAAATATTGAATCCAGCAGCAGGGGGCGAGGGCGTAGGAAGCGAAGGAGCAAACGGGATGGAAAAAGGGGGACTTCCCCGTTGTAAAGATTTTTATTTCTTTACAGACTTGCTACCCGTCGCTCTATGTTTCCTTTTTGTATTATGTATTGATCTTTTGAGGCTCCGGTACATTGCTGTTATTAATATATAGCTCTCTGGCTTAGCACGATTAAAATACGAATTTTATATCGTCGTCTGTTCTTAAGAACACAATATTACGCTACCTCCTACCTGTTACCTTTTTTTATTTGCACAGATTTTATATGGTTTATATTATACAATATAATGTTTGTTCTATAATAAAAAAATATTACGAATGGGTGTGATGTTGGAAAATATCTACCAAGTATAACTTAAAATCCTACTAATGGTTTCTAATATATACTTATTTTATAGACATATATATAATGATGCAGTAGAAAAATCGACGCAATGTAATAATATGATATCTCCATTTCTCAGCTGGCATCGTCACCGACCTCGGCTCGCTGGGCGAACACGCGGGTCCTCGGTCTGCTGATGGGCATCCTGACTGCTGCGTCTGCTCTCTTCGTGGTGGCTGTCGTGTGGGGCCTGCCGGCCGGGAAGGACACGTTCGCCTTCATGGCCGCTGAGGTATTACATACTATAAATATAGTACCAATTCGATTGCAATGATTTTGGATCTATCTTGACATGAGAGGCGTCTGTGTGTTAACCTACGGTGACGTATGCAGTGCCTGCTGCTGGGCGTGTCGGCGCTGCACGTGCTGGCGCGCTTCACGCTGCGCGCCCACGACGCGGACGCGGCCGGGCCCGCCGCCTACTACACGCACCTCGTCTTCGACGTGAGTACTGACAGGAACTGCCTAAGGCCTCCTCTCCCTTCGAAGAGAACGTATGGAATATATTCCACAACGCTGTTCCAGTGTGGATTACTGGAATACACATGAGGCAGAATTTCGATGAAATTAGACACATGCAGGTTTCCTCACGATGTTTTCCTTCACCGCCGAGCATGAGATGAAATATAAACACAACTTAAGCACATATAAGCACGTGCTTGCCTAGATTTGATCCCGCAATTATCGCTTAAGATGCACGCGTTCTAAACTCGGGGTCATCTCTCACACTGTGAGGGTCATCTCTCACAGTGTGAGAGATGACGTAGGTACTGACCTACGCACCTTAAACTAATCAATTACATCTCGCTGCTTCCTTTCTCTGCAAAATCTTGGCCTCGTTTGTATTGTACATTTGGCTGCAAGTCCCATGATTCTGACTCAGATTCTGGAGTCTAACACGGGGTATGAATCTTAGCAGAAATTGGTTATTAGGACATCATCGTATAACGAAGATTTAAAATTATATGTAAGAGCGTGCTTGTGATAATAAAATCGATTGAAATTATTTTCTGAGAATAATTAAAATGTTCTTATTGTGCGCGAGCGTCATGAATTCTTGAATTTGTTTATTTCTTTAATGCGATTTGCTGACGACATAGGAAGTTTGCGATTAAAGAACTGGAATATCGTTCGATCGGTTCTACGGGGAAAATACATTTTTTTCTCTTAATTTCCTTGATATTGTTCTCTCAATAGCTACTGTAGTTTACTTGCGTACTAACCTACCTACGTATCTCATATCACTTTCTATAAAATACTATGAATATTTTATATTTAATCCTTTAATTCAAGTTTCAAGTATTTCCTAGATATTTGGTGATGATTTTAGTCATTATTCAAAAATAGACTAGCTCGTGGTTAAACAGATTAATCTCAACTAGAGGCTGTCATTCATAGCGGGCAAACTGCAATGAGACTCATCTAACTCATCATCTCACCTCGTGCGTCGCGGAGAAGGAAGACCTTCTGAACCAACACCGACACGTGTACCCACAAACACGAACTAAAGTAGAGTACGATTTTATCCAAGCTCCAAAGCGCCTTAGTTTTAGGCTTAATTCAGCAGTGGTTAGTTTACAGTGTATGGTATTCAATAATGATGATAACAACTTGATGCGGGCAGGCCGTGTCGCTGGTGACGGAGACTGTGCACGTGGCGCACATGGTGGTGTACAGCAACGTGGTGGTGTCCATGGCGTCGCTGGTGCTGCTCATGCAGCTGCGGCACCTGCTGTACGCCATGCTGGCGCGGCTGCGGCGCCACCGTCTCTACGCCGCGCTCTCCTCGCACATGAGCCGCAAGTAAGTGCACGCACGCACGCGCACGCACACACACGCACACGCGCGCACACACACACACACACACACACACACACACACACACACGCACACACACACACACGCTCACACACACACACACACACACAATATAGTACGTGCAATAATAACACTATGAAAACTCATTGTAATTAATTATAATAAAGATTATTTTATAAGATAGATGAAAGATATCGATAACTCTTGACGGATCGCAGCGTCGTTGACCGATTATGATTTGAAACGTAAGTCTGTCGGCTAAAAATATAATTAAGATAATCGATGAACCTCCTCGAACAACAAACAACAAAATATAATCACGTATTGCATATAAATAGTAACACTCGGAGTAATAAACAAAGTAAGATTATGATTTACTGGAAAGTGCTCGATTTCACATTCGTCACAGTAATAATCTTTATATTAAAAGATAAAGTAAATATGATGTACAGTCAGCGTCAAATAATTAGAGACACTCAGGGTATTCAAATAATAGGCTATTTGACAATGCGAAAAATAAATTGTGAATTATTGTAATGAGTGTATATTATGAGTTTAAAAATGGTTGTTTACTAATGAAAGTTGAAAATAATACTTGATTTATTCAAAAATCCATATATAAAAATGCATTTTTTCAAACGTTTGTCACCTGACACAAAACGGTCCTGATTGGCCAGGCTTATAATGAAGTCACTTACTTGTAAACTTTGCTTTTCTACCATATGTACCACAGATTAAAATACAGGAAAGTGACGTCACCGACCCCATTGCAGCGCCATATTGTCCAAATAGCGTTTTTGCGCGCTATTTAAATATGGAAATTTTAATAAGATATTTTTCGGCAAATATGTACTAGAAATAAAAAACACAACTTTTACTGGGTTTCTTAACTTCTACTAAATAATATAAAATGGATTTTAAAACCAGTCAAATAGCCTATTAGACGCAACCAAAAAGTCAATAATATCGGTACAAACAAAGTTTGCGTATTGTTGTCAACAATATACGCGCTCAAAAAGTCGACACGCTTAAAATTTCATATAGATCGTTTCACTAAAACCGCCATAAATATGGTTACAGCCCTCGCCAGTGGTATCCAAGCATTCAGTTAAGCTAAGTGTTCAAAAATACGGAACACATTAGAAAAATATACTTTACAGCTATATATTTTAAATACAATTTGTCACATCAATTAATATTGAAATATTTATGCATAATATGAAAGAGATAGAAACTACTGCTATCCTTTTCACTTTAAGCAAGAGGTCACAGATGCAAATTTTTTAAAAAAAAAATTGTGCAGAGCCGTTTACAACACTTGATTCCCAAACCTGCCAAATCTAATCTATATGAGTAAAATTATCAGGAAGCACTTTATACGTCATAATATTAAATTTAATAGTCAAAAAATACGAAATGCTATTTACACGAAATTCTGATAATTCTGGAATTGTTATTTTGAGCATATCGTCGAGAATCGTTTGTTGTCAAACTGAATCGAAAAAATAATTTTGACGGAGTGTGAAACCTGTCATTAATTGGTAAATGAGAATTAGTATATATATATATATGTCTCGAAGAGCAAGAGTGCTTATCTATTATTATATCATGTTCATGTCAAAAAATAAATAGCAATTTCTATACTGAAACAAGTATTTAATGTTACTTGTATACCTAATTAAAATGAATACATTCCATTTTATCGACAAAATGAGCACTTTCGACCAAATTACTTTCGAACGCACAGAACACTAAAAACTCTCGTCGGATGTAAAACATTTTTAGCTTTAATTATTTTTATTTATTTAACTAAAATCGTGTATAGCCGCTGTCTGCTAGAATTACGTCAGACAGATGTCTTCGCATTCATTGCACCGAATTGTAGCAAAAATTGTTCCTCTCATGGACTCCCAAATTTCTTCGACGTGATTCCTTAAATTTGCGGCGGTTCTTGCTCGCGCACTGCCCCGTACCTGAACCAATTTGCCCCAGAAATTCTCGATCGTGTTTAGGTTAGGTTAAGCAGGTTCATCGGCATCGAAATTAACTCCAGATCCCTAATACCTTCCAAGTAATTCTCTATAAAATATATGTTACGGAGACACCGTCCTTCTTTAAAAATATAATTTGATATTTTGTGGTGTCACTAATGCGATATGTAGACATATTAAAGCATGAAACGCTATTAATACTGCTACTAACTTTAATATTGCACTTGATATTGATATAACTGATAGATAATTGACATGCAATGACAAATAAAAGAATGACATGTAAACAATACTAGATTGCCTAAAGAGGTTTTCATCTTCGGGAAGCCATTTATGTCCATAGAAAACCAGCATATTAGTTTTCTAATGTGTTCCGTATTTTTGAACACTCAGAATGCCATATTTATGGCGGTTTGACTGAGACGATCTATATGACATTTTAAACGTGTCGACTTTTTGAGCGCGTATATTGTTGACAACAATAAGGAAACTTTGTTTGTACCGATATTACTGACTTTTTGGTTGCGTCGGATTATTTGAATACCCTGAGTGTCTCTAATTATTTGACGCTGACTGTACTAAACCGAAACGGACAAACTTCTGATATCTCACGTGTATTGGTTTTTTTATTTCATTTAATTGGAAAATGCAAGTTAGTCATTTACATTTGACCAGCCATAGCCAAAATTATAAAACCTTTTTTTTTAAATAAAAGTAAACTTCTTCAAAGAATTGGAGTTTATAGATAATAATAATATTTACTTGAATTTTAAATAGCAGCAGCACAAAGCTTCTTAGCTCTTAGCTATTAGGCGTTCAAGAGATTTTGTTCGCAGGCGCGGAATAAATGTAGGAAGAATCACGAATCATAGCTGACTGCTATAGAATATTTTAAGGAGAGTAAAATCGGCCGGATCGAATCCGCTCTCCATCCGCTCGATTTTTGAATTGTAACAATTGTAACTGCAATCAAGAATCCTCTTAATTTTTCTGCACGTCGACGACTAGATCTCTTCAAAATGAGACTATAACCGATTTCTTATGTGCAGCTCGGTAGCTGATATTTGTGATTCCCATAATCACTGGGACAAAATCACCTTACGGCTATTCTTAAAGTATTCTGTAACAGCCAGCTATAAATCGTGATTTTTCTTACATTTTATTCGGGATCGCGAACAAAATCTCTTTCACCCCTAATCGCTTAGACCTAAGAAGCCTTACTCAGCAGTAACACTGTGATCAAATAGCAATTATTTACAAAGGATACGATAACTAATCGTTAGTCATTACTCGTCTAATCGTTTTCAAATGTTTCTGTTATCAGGACATTAGGTTTTTGTTTGAACTGCTCCGATGCTCTTCTAACTAGCTAGAGGATAAGGTTGTAGATAGGATTTTTCTGAATTTTGTCAGTAGTTAACTGAAAAATGGAAGTTAAGAGATACGGTTTACAAGGCTGTTTCACGGGTAGCGCGTAATGCAAATTAATCTGAATCTGGATTTACTCTGGTCACACCAAGATTGCTGTCCCATGTCTTAAATAAATCTGTGAACAGTACAAGCAAAATATGTAGACTTATTATCTTCATCATCCCTAAGATTATACAGTAGAACTGTAAAATATGTTTGGTTGTATGTAAAGGGTAGTTTCGGGACCTACTGATACAATTTTATTATCTATTTATTAATACTTTTCACTCGTCACAAGTCAGATAGGATACTAGTTAATCATAGACCGTTTATTAAAATTAAAATTCGTAACAGTCGGAAAATCGAAAAAAACGTTTGTCTAATAGATATTTAATTAAAAAAACTTAATGCCCCTCATAAAGGAGACATTTGAAAACGATTACAAGAGTGATTAGCTAATTAGCTATCGAATCCTTTTTTATTAATCGTTTATTAGTCACACGTTTTCTTCGCGCTTTTCCTTGTATTTTTAGCAGTATTTATTTGCTAAAGCGAAGTGCAATACGATCAACGAATTTACGCGTCGAGAATTAGGTATCACCTACTCTGCTTCGATTTTTACGTGGTGATTTGTATGTCCAGTAATGAATCGTTGCAAAGTAATTTAAGGTGAATAGTAGACATGGCTACTTATGCACCGTCAATTAGTAACAGCGAGCGTGTCCCACGTGACTAAGCCCGCGCGTGTCCCGGCAGCTACCCGATGGCGAGCGCGGAGGAGGTGCTGAAGCACGAGGACAACTGCGCCATCTGCTGGGAGCCCATGAAGGAGGCGCGCAAGCTGCCGTGCGCGCACCTGTTCCACAACTCGTGCCTGTGCCGCTGGGTGCAGCAGGACGCGTCGTGCCCCACGTGCCGCCGCGCGCTGTCCGCCGCCAGCGACGCGCCCGCCGCGCCGCCCGCCGCGCACAACCACCTCTTCCACTTCGACGGTGCGCCCGCGACCTGCCCGCGACACACCTCCTTGCTCGCGCGCCACGCGTGTCACACACGTCACGTGTTGATCGCAAACGTCAGCTGTCAGCCGGCCTAAAATATCGATGTCACAAAAATTATTAAATTATCGTGTTCTGTAAATCCGGCCCATCGAGACGCGCGCGTAGATGTACGCGAGTGGCTCGGTCGAAACTCTCCTGCTTTCGATTCTGTGCTGCGCCGTGTGCTGCGTCCTCGTGAGTTGGAAGGTCACGCAGTGGACGATTACCTTTGACGGTACATCGGCCGACGTGACGCGCATCCGCGTAACAGTACCGGCCTTCCACATACGAGCTGAGGCCTAATATATTTTTCCCTACGATGTTTTCCTTCACCGACGAGTACGAGATGAATTATAAACATAAATTGAGCACATAGAAATTCAGTGGGGCCGGCCTGGATTCGAACCCGCAGTCATCAAGATGTCCGCGTTCCAACGACTGAGCCATCTCGTCTCCTTTTCGCACTCGCATACATCCCGTGAAACCATTACAATGTCGCACTCGAATATTTCGTCAGGTTCCCGCTACGTGTCCTGGCTGCCGAGCTTCTCCGTGGAGGTGACGCGGCGCGCGGGCGTCGACCTGGGCCCGGGCCTGGCCGCCGCCACCGCGCCCGCGCCCGCGCCCCGCCCCGCGCCCGACCCCTCCGCCGAGACCACCGCGCTCGTGGAGCAGGTGCAGCGCCTGTTCCCGCAGTACCCGCGCGCGCTGCTGCTCGACGACCTGGCCGTGTCGCGCTCCGCGCACCTCACCATCGACAACATCCTCGAGGGCCGCCTGCCGCCGCCGCCGCCGCCCGCCGCGCCCGCGCCCCCCGCGCCCGAGGACGCCGCGCGCGCGCTGGCCGACGCCGAGGCGCCGCTGCTCGCCGACGCGCCCGACGACAGCGGCTCCGCAGAGAAGTAAATACTCATTTGTGAGCCTAGAGCCAGTGAATGTTTCCACACCACTAACGCTCCCCGCCCGCAGCGCGTTCTCGGCGACGGCGGCGGAGCGCGAGGCCGCGCTGCAGCGCCGCAAGGCCGAGCTGCGCGCCGCCGCGCGCGCGCGCTTCCTGCGGCGCCGCGCCGCGCCCGCCGCGCCCGCCGCGCCCGCCGCGCCGGCGCCGCCGCAGCGCAGCCCGCGCAGCTGAGTGTTCCGCCACATCCTCACGCGCCTCGCGCAGCCGCGCGCGCCGCGCCCGCCGCCCCCGCCCTAGGCGCCGGCCGCCTCTTGAGATTTGTTCAAAATATATGAATGTTATACGAATCGATGCCTCCGGACCGTTACTCAAAATTTAACTTCAGGAAGTCAAAAAAATTAATATTTGTATAAACTTTTTGGGTCTCGTCTGTGTGTGAAATGCTGTGTCCCCCGCTTAACCCACACGACGACTCGCGTGTTCCTCTGTGACGGTGACTCACGTGCAAGAGAGAGAGAGAGCTATGTAATAGAGTTAAGGCTGATTTTCGCTATGTATGTAATACTAATGTTACCGTAGAGGTGCGAGCGAGCACCTTTTATATGTTACACTACTGTAGTCACGTGGTGTGTCACCCGGCGCTCGTGCAGAATGTTAACAAATCGAAGCATTCGGAGTCCAATGAAACTAATTTTCGTTCTCAACTAAAAATTGTCAATTATAATAGTAGTCTCGGGCGAAAATATACTTTTCGAGTGTTTTAGCGGCAGCAACTTTCACGAGTTTTGTTCACATTTTGTACGAGTGTTATTTAAATGTATCTATGAAGGTACTCGAGTTGGACGTGGTCTTCGTAGGAGGAAATTTGACAAGGGACAATATTTTGGTGCGCTGGTACGATGGAAGCCTCGAGTATCGCTAGCTATGATAACGCCTAGTGTTTCCGTGACCGCCTTACCGCTGTGTAGCGACTGACATCTCGTGTCCCCACCCTGTCCCAGTGAATAATCTGTCCGTTTCAGGTGTTTTTATATAATATTGTAACTCGATGTGTGTCCACGACTCTATGTTAAATGAATGTGATATAATATGCTCTTATTTATTAAAACTCGATGTTAGATAAACGGGAGGATATAAATTTAAGTGTTAGTTTTAATGTTGTTAGTGATATATTGTGATGAGTGTTATTGATGTAGCTTCGATGACTTTTAAATACTACGACGTTCATTATTGTCCATTCGCGCTGCATTGCGTCACGCTGGGGCTGCCATGGGACTGCACCCCGGGACTCGGCCAGGGACTTAGACGTCCGCGTTGACCGTGGACTGGCCTTGCCCCCTTATCACCCCTCCCACAAATATAATCAGGGCCAATTTCTGGCCATGGTTGAGCAATTGGCAGCCCTAGTCACGACTCGTAGAAGCTTATTTGTAAATATATTATTATTGTAATTATTTTGTCAATGCGAGTAGTCAGAAGCAAGCGACTTATTTTTTCTACTATATTAAGAGTGTATTTTTCTAATGTGACATTTCAATTTATATCAGTATCGATTAAAATTGTCCATAGGTTTTAATGATATATTGAACTCCTTTTTAACTCGTTAAGACGTAGTAGCGGTTGAATATGTAATCGATATAATAACTGTTCTTATGGATATTATTGTATTAAAACATTTTAATATTAAATACCATATAATCTAGCGTATTCGACGTGTTATACTAAAAGTTTTATCCAAAGGCGATCGCCGTGCTTTTATTCCACTAAAAGTAATTGTATCCTTATAAAAATATTATATATTGTTTCTTTTTCTAATTTTACAATTTTTTTATACCGTTTTAATAATAGTTATGATAATTGATCTTTATGTTGATAATAAAATAGTTAGAATAGCACTAAATTGATGTGTGTAGATGTATTTCAGACAAACCACTTTGGTGCACAATCATAGGTCGATCTCTCCGTGTAAGGAATGTCTCCCAAATAATACATCCAGTGTACAATTGGGCGCTGTTGTTACATAAACACGTGCTAAAACCCGAGTGGCATTCAAGGATCTAATTAAAAGGAAATATATGTCTGACTATAAATGTTTTATCTTTATAAATTAATGATTGCAATTAAAATTGTACGATTAAAACTTGACAGAGTACATAGCGGTTAGTGAATTACAAATATATCTATGTAGTGATTTGATGTTACATAAATGTTGTTACATATATTCATGAAATAATTTCCCCTGAAAGCTCATTATATCTGTACTTATGTTTAAATGATAATAATGTACTCTTTAATCTTGTCTTTTTATTTTTGTGACATTGATATTTAGGTATTTTGTAAAATGTATAGCCTCATAATAATCCTGTAGCAAAAGTACAGGACACTGATGATTGATGAATGAGGCTGTATACTTTATTGAATTTACATTTTATTACACTAAATACATGTAACTATTATTGATTGAAAACTAGTCAAAAATAAAGATACTTTAAAAATGAAACCTTTTATTTCAAATCACACTACACATTGCTATTATGAATACTATTAGTTCATCAGTTTCAAATCGGTTTTCTTATTTTCTCAAACGTCATTTCCTTATACAAAACCATTCTAAATATAAAATCAGAATTTCTGCTTCTTTCCTCTACTCACTTCACCTTACCCCACAACATCAGTTTTAATTTGAATATAAATGAGTTGAGCTTTTCTGTCAATCAACTTACAGTGGAGAGATTAAATGATATTCTATGTAATAAATTAATTGAAAATGAAAATTTAAGCTAACTCATATTAAAAGATACTGTCTACTGGATCAGTATCGAAACTATTATATGAAATTACTTGATCCATATCATACTCTGTGAAAAATTAATTTTTTGTATATGATCATAATTCAAACATAATTTATCAACCATCAAAGGTGCTCCTTTCTCCCTCAACAACAACCCAGTCCAAACCATTTGCATCCTTTTTCCTTCTCTTTGATTTATGATAGATAACTTGAAAACTTACTATTCAACCTCTTTCTCTTGGAAAAATGTTAATAAAACTCAATTTGACTGTTTACATCTGTATTTGAAAAGTAATATAAGTAATTTCAATTATTATAATAGATATTTATTTATCCAATAAAGTTTATGACCACTATATGTAACACAAGGTGTGCAAATATGAAATCCGCAAATCCTCGTTCAGCGCTCAATCCTTGAAATTCACTCTTGTTTTCTGGGTTTACTTGCAATCTCAAACAAACTGTAAAGAAGACATTAATAAGGTTATTTTAAATAAACATAAACACAATCGTTTGTAGCAAACGACTATATTCACTTTTCGGGTTATAAATGTATAGCAATTGTTTTACCTCCAAGTACGAAGCAGCTGACTGTAGAGATAAATCCACTAAGAAACGAATTGAACGGAAATGTGCCGACAAGACAGCAATACGCGAACTGTATAACTGCCGTTAAAAAGATGTACAATAAATATGCATCAACGATTTTAAGCTTTTTAGAAGTCTTCGTTGTATATTCTTGATAAAGTTTTGGAATAACAGATGCAAGAGACGTCATTTTTCTCTTAAATACGATTTGTTTTTTGAAATTACTGCGATACTCCGGCTTTTCTTGCTTTTGCTTTGACGTATTTTGACGTACAAACTAGTTACTGACGTGTACATTTGTATCACAGATTATCAAATTATACAATGTAATTTGCTTGTTTATAAAAACAGTGTTTTATTATTTTATTGAATAAGCTGAAGCCCACTATGTTATGAAGAAATAAGTTATTTGTACATCGTATCACTAAAGACAATCCTTATAAAAATTTAATTTTAACGTAAAATGAAATAACTGTCAACAAACTAAAGTCGAAACTGCTTGTCATTTACCTATTGTCAAAATTGTTCATCATTATTTTGTGCATGTCATTATTCTAACATTACCTTAAATAAGTTTTTGCGTTGATAATATTATATTTAAATAACCAAAATGCTCAGCATGAACGAAAATTTTCCGGAATATGCAGTACCCGGCGCTAAACAACATCGTTTCGAACCTTACGCAGACAACGGTGGAAGCGTTGTGGCCATCGCCGGTGAAGACTACGCTGTGATCGGAGCCGACACTCGGCTGAGTACCGGCTTCTCCATCTACACAAGAGAACAGAAGAAACTTTTCAAACTGTCCGATCAAACTGTGCTCGGAGCCACAGGATGTTGGTGTGATACTCTGACTCTCACTCGGTTACTGCACGCCAGAATGCAGATGTATCAACATGAACATAATAAAGCAATGTCAACGCCTGCTGTAGCTCAGATGCTGTCTACTATGTTATACTACAAGAGATTCTTTCCATATTATATTTCCAATGTTTTGGCTGGCTTAGATGCTGATGGAAAAGGATGTGTGTACAGTTATGATCCTATTGGTCATTGCGAACGATCTAATTACCGTGCTGGCGGTTCTGCTGGTGCTCAGTTGCAACCTCTATTGGACAACCAGATAGGTTTGAAAAATATGCAAAATGTGACAGAGGTGCCTTTGTCAAGAGAAAAAGCCTTAGCCCTGTTAAAGGATGTGTTCATCAGTGCAGCTGAACGTGACATCTACACTGGTGACTGTATCTACATTCTGATCATTACAGCAAATGGCATCCAGGAGGAGAAATTTGAACTTCGTAAAGATTAATGAATACTGTGTTTTATTAAATAAAGACTTGTAAAAATAAAATATTCTTGTTTATTTTCAATAAGAACTTTAATACCTTCTGTTAACAAAACAGACATAAAAACAATTAACTGAATTTATTCTAAGAATAATAATTACAGGGTAACTACAATATAATTACATATTTGTTCATAACTATTTACAAATCTCAACCTGAAGGATCAACAAATCTAATACAATTTACTTATTATATTTAGGCATAACAAATATATTTTGAGGAAAGATTTTTTCAAACATTTCCTTAATAACCTCTTGTCTAGAATTTTCGCCGAGAACTGTAGCTTTTATTCTAGGAGGTACAGTATTACCAGCAACTAATGGATGAATATTGTAACATAGCTCAACTTTGTCCTTTGGGGGCACTGTTACGGAAAACTTTTTATACCCCGAAAACATATAAGCATCCGTTCCTTCCACTGATAGACTGAGCCTGATTGTTGTATTGGTATTTCCAATCAAAGTACATTTTAATGGAACAGACGTCTGCAAATCAACCACTTCAGGGTAGTTAACTTCAATTGAAATTGGACAGTCATCTATAGTAATTCCGGACAATGCAGTGCTGCTCATAACAATGCTGCCATCAGTATTGCTTTTCCGTCGCCACCTTATGTTGTACAAGCCAACCCTTGTAGGCAGATCTTTCGGCTTATGTTTGGCTTGGATGCATATAGCATCAGATGCAATATTTTTTTCAGCTACTTGTAAATTACTTATACAAGAAGGTGGTTTTTTGTCATCAGCATATTTGAAGCAATCCACAGTTTCTAATTCAGTATCTAAAATAAGTAAATCCCATGGACTTAAAATCTTTATTTGAGGCATAACTATAAATGGATCATCTACAAAGCACTTGGAGACAGGTTTGAAGTTCATTGTAACAAAGTTTGTGGATACTTCGAAAGGCTTGATAACTGAAATTTTTGTAGTAAAATCTTTAACACATTCAAGTTTAGGAGTTTCATTCAGGTCTATGTTATATGACACTTTAATTTGAACTGTTACCGTTGCGGTTCTGTTGGTCTTCAAATAAAATGTATTTGAATAAGTTGCAGCCTTATTTACATTACCTATAAGGATTTTCAAAGGTAGAGACTGTGGTTCACCTTCTTTAAAGCTCAATTCTGTTACAGTTTCAGGATTGGCATTGTCAGGAGAGCTCAAAAGTGAAACAACTATTGTCATGTCATAGACCAAACTATCTTCATTATTAGTCACAGTAAATGTTGTAGGGAACCATTCTCCTTGAAGAGCTGGTGCTGCATTATCAATTCCTATTGATAGTCTACACTCTCTACTAGTAATAGATGTTGTAGTCAAAGGCACAATACAATCAAATTCATAATCATTTTTAGGGCTCAGTATGAAATGTAGTAGCTCAGGATGTATAATGGGTAAGCTTTTATTGTCTTCTATTTTGAAATTCATGATGATCTTTCTTTTTTTATCGGAATCAAGAACAAATGACACATTTTTTATGCTTAACTCCGATCCATTATCATGAGGATTTGTTTTGAATTTACACAAAAACTTCTTAACACTACAGCCTTCTAGTTTTATAATTGAATTGTCATTATCAGTAATTGGTATTTCAATAGTTTCTGTGTTTGAGGATATTGTTAGAATGGCTGTTTTAATTTCAAGCATTGTATTATATGTAAGTCGTACAAATATTTCAATTTCAATTAATTCATCCATTCTGTATTTTTGTTGCTTGAATTTAGGTTTTACTTCTAAGAAACTAGCAATATTGACCATATCTATAGTGACAATATATGGTTCCTTATCAATGGCCATACCCCACAACTCCAATGCTTTACCCTGAGAAGAGGCTGGCAGATCAGGTTCTGGAGCTGGTACATTTAAATTAAGTACAGAAATTATATTCCTGAAAATTCTGTCTTTATCATTATTTGGCACTTGAATATTCTTTGACAGTGCCTCAACTGACAGCTGGATATAGTCCTGTATTTTTGCTGACAGATATGCACATTGCAACGCTCTATTTAAAACATGAGAGGCTAAAAACCACCATTTTTCCTTTCTGTAATCCCAGAGCATATGAGAGAGTAGAGTAAGGGCTTTACCATAATCAGCACAGTAATAATACTCATTTGCCATTTCAACTACTAGCTGTTTTCTCATCCGAGGGGAGTGGAATGTCTTAAATTGAGAAATTGCACTACCTAGAAAACTTATTATAACGGCAGAATGATTAAAAACCCTTTCATTGTACTGGAGTGCAAGTATTGCAGCTTGTTCTTTTTGAGGATCATGAGGGTCAGCACTGAGTCTTCCTGGTCTCCAAGGCCTTTGCCCATAAAATTCAACAATACCCTCCATGGGATCTGGAGGTGGAGGATACTGCTGAGCTTCACAGCAAACTGATCTCATTGCTTGACGTCTCTTAACTGTGAATTGAGCTGCATGCTGGTAATAGAATCCTGGGTGTTGGGACTGAATACCAGGTAGCCCAACTCTGATAGCTTCATCAAATAATTCTCCAAATGCACTGTACTGCCTAGCAATCCAAGCATAATGTTCAAAGAGCAATTCAGTGGGACCTATTCTATTTTTGTACCTCTCAACATGTGATTTAAGTTGTGCAATGGCATCTCTGGCTAGATTTAGAGCAAACAGCAACTTACACAGTTTATAATTGATATACCCAGCCACTGTTCTTATTTCATGTATATTGGTATCGACCTGTCTCGTCTCCAGTAAGTTATTGTAAGCATGCATGTAGTGCTTATGGGCTGTACTCAAGTCCTGCTTCAGTTCATTCAAAAACCCTAACTTAAATTGATGTCGCACAAATAAATAGTGATGGGTTGTTTTATTCAAATGATCTCTGTGTTGTTTGATGTTTTTCGTTTCATGGTGGTAGTAATTCTGTGCAATATCATAAAAGGCATTTTCTAGTCTTATTATGTACCCCATTAAGTGGTCACTATGAGGAAGAACAAATAGTGATTTCGATTGTATTTCACAAGCAGAACAAAGGGCTTGAGCTCTTTCTGCTCCCAACATATATTCAGAGGGGGGAGGCGACAGACCACTCTGGACTACCACGACTGCGACTCGAGTGGCGTGCCCTTCTACCGCCGCACGGATTGACTGGACTCGTGATGCGCATTCGATAATCTTTTCATTCCATTGGGGATCATTCCATTCCATATCATAAAAGATAACAACGAGGGCAGGTATTAGGGATACGCGTTTTTGTATCCAATTTTTCTTTAATATTCCCTTGGGAATATACCACTCATATGAGTTTCTTTTTGGTTTAACGACAGGAAATTCAAATGTGTTATTTAATAACTTGAATCTAACTGAGGCGCGGTCCGGTCGTCTATTATTGGAAAATGCGTCCCAAATTGTTTTATGAATGGCATTGTTTACAGTGTCCAAACCTGAGAGTCCGATTAGAGCCAAGGGTTTCAGGATAATATCGGGCGGAAACTCCGTGTTGTCACTCGGCTGCGTAGCCATTATAGAAGTTTACTTTGAAGAAGCCGTGTGGCAGAAATAAAACAGATTATTTTTTCATATCACAATATGTACAAATAGGATATATAATTTATATTTCACATTGGCCAACTCCAACACCCCATCATATCTCGTCAACCGAGAAATGTCAAAAACTTCAAGAATTCTGACGGTTAACAGCATTGCGATTCACTTTGCAGATGTTTCATGTTTTCTTCAGTTTTGAAACAGTATGTAACTGTAACATAATTTTCAATTAGTATTTACGAAAATATTGTGACATCATTTTTATGAGTTATAAGGCTACATTAAATTATTTATAAGGTAAATTCATTTAATTGTAATACTTGAAATAAAAAAAAAGACTATATGAATATAACTCTGTATATTTTTTAATAAGTATGATAAAAATGTGTTAAATTTTTTGTATGCTTTTATCATATACTATTTAAAATTGTATAATATTAATACCGTATTGATTTTGTACTCTGCATAAGATATGTTTCATGTCAATACTCAATTGTCATTTGCTGTCAGTTAATCTATTATATAGACAAAAATCAGTAAACAACATATGTCAAAAGCTATTTAATAACCTTTACAATTACTTGGTAAAAATTAAAAATAATTAGAAAACTCAAGTTTTATTAATAAATGGGTTATATCATTACGAATCTTTAAATCTACTAACGAAATTGAAACACCCTGGAAGTTACGACCTAGTCGATCTTGTTTACCAAAATGACTTCACAGGCGTTAGCATCTCTCACAGCGACTTACACAGATTCCGAAGGCGAGGAGGATATGGAAGATGGCCAGCAGACACCAGATAAAGAAGAACCTAGTATCACACAATCGCTACCCACCAGTCCAAAAAATGTAGACGAAACAAAACAAACAGCATCAGCACCCGTTTCGCCTAAAAGAAGACTTGTTTCATATGTCGATGACACAATTGTATCTGACGAAGAACCCTTGTCACCAAGTACTGAAAATCAAGATGACATGAGGAGATTGTCAATGGAGACTGACACCGATGAGGCCATTCCTCGTTCTGAACCTGAGGACTCCGAAGATGGAGTTCTTATACCCCCTGAGCCTCAGGGGAAATGTCCCAAGGAATTACAAGACACAATAGCTAAGTTTTACAGCCGCATGATGACAGAAGGCCTCGACATGAATAAAATTATACAAGATAAAAAGAACTTTAGGAATCCTAGTATATATGAAAAACTTATACAGTTTTGTGATATAAATGAGTTAGATACAAACTATCCCCCAGAAATATATGATCCTCTCAAGTGGGGTAAAGAATCATACTATGATGAACTTGCAAGAGTACAGAAATTAGAAATGGAGAAACGAGAGAAAGAGAAAAAGGATAAAATGTCAAAATTTGATTTCATCTCTGGTGTAGCAAAGAAGTCAGACAGTGATGAAGATAAAAAACGAAAATCAAAATGGGATCAAGCTGCTCCAAATGTTGCTAACAAACCAAGCATCAAGCAACCAGGTCTTCTCCAGCAACCACTCACCAGCAATGTTACGGGGACTAAAGGCACAGTCATTTCTGCTTTTGGATCCATTGCAAAGAAAGCAAAAATATGACCTAAAATGAAAGATTTCAACCACATTCTTAAATTAAATTATAACAAATAAAAGGAGTAAAACATGTCTTTGCATTATTTCATACTTTTTTCAATGTCATACAACTATTTAAGTTTTAATAGTGTAGCTAAAATAGACTATTTGGTATAAAACTATTATTGCATACTCATAGTAATGACTTGTAAACTTTCCCTTTATTGGGAGTTTCTCCTAAAAATAAATAACAATAAATGTTTTTCATCACCTCATAGTAAAGTATACCTAAGTAATAAAATAGTAAACAAGTCTATACATTAAAACTGATGCAATGTGTATGTTCAAACTACATTTTTAAATGTTCAACTAAATTTATTGCTGAGATGGCCCAGTGATCAGAATGTGTGCATATTAACCTTAGGTTCACCACTATATATATATGTGCTTAATTTGTGTCTATAATTCATCTCGTGCTCGGCGGTGAATGATAATATCGCGAGGAAACCTGCATGACTGCATGTGTCTCATTTCATCTAAATTCTGCCACATGTGAACAGCGTGGTAGAATATGTTCCAAACAATCACCTCAATGGAAGAGGAGGCCTTATCTCAGCTGTTACTTTATTTTAACTAAATTTAACTTATTTATTATGGTATGTTTCGATTACTTTTGAATTATAAAGGTTTCATTGTGAAAACGTATATAACAGATATAAATATATCTATTGCTATAAAGTTTTAAAACTTCTACATAATGTGGCTATAATCATTTATATGTTAGAAGTAATATTGTTCGATCTGACCCAACGATGAACGAAAGAACAATTTTTACGAATTTAGACACTTGTATACGGTATACGGTGTCCGTTTTTTTTACTTGATTAAAAAAAAAAACATGATACAAAAGGATTAACCACACTCTCAGACATGCGAAATATACTGATTACTGCAAACTTGCAAGGAAACAGACGTGCGATCTTATTTGTCAGTTTTGAAAACATTGGTCAAACAATATAATAATATTCTAAATTATTTTTTTATATAGTACTACTGTCAAGTTATTATAAATTAAACTACTAATTAGAATTCCTCAATACGTTTGCCTAGATTAAGCCTGCGCTATTCACGGCTCATGCGAGAGTATGTATGCAGCATTAGAACAAAAAAAAATTAATGTGATTTGTGAAACAGTTTAATGTTTACTTAAAAATTAAATTATAATTTTATCTAAGCTGCGTACGCGATTTTTGCCATAAATTTAGCGATGCCAATATGCAATAACGTATCTGTTAAAATCTCTACTCGTACTTCATCACCCGTAAGGGAATGAAGTGAGGGGGGCGTTGAAAATCTATATAAACACAACAAACCTTTGTTCGCGAATGAAAATTGTTTATACCTATTTGTCAGTTTTGAGTGCCCGACATTAGTGCGTTGACATTGTGTTGTAGGTCGTATTTTATTCAATTTTCTCTCTCGAAAATGGCTGAGGCACCTGAGGGTGATCCCATGCCTTCTTCCAGCGAGAATACTGAATATATAATCGAATCAAATCTTAAAGACGACGAAGGGCCTTCGCCTAAAAAGCGTAAAACTGTACTGATAGAAAATGAGCAGATTGAAAAGTTGGAGCATCGACTGGGGGGCATATTGTGTTGCGCAGTTTGTCTGGACTTGCCGCAGGCGGCCGTGTATCAGGTATTTCAAAACAGCTGATAGCCACTAATTTGTCTCATCAGCTGTTTTAAATTTTTATTGTTTTATATAAAATAAGATGTTGCGTTGCATTAACTAAAAGTTTCCGATTTCGTAATATTTATTTTTAGTTATAAAATTTATATAATTCAAGTTGTGGTTTGTAATTGATCAACTACGATGGCATCATTTGGAAATTATGTGCTGTGTAAGATTATTTTATTCAAATCATCCTGATGTGTTTTAGTTATTATTTTGTGAAATTGTCGACGGATATTATGATTAGTTTAAAATTAATGGCGACTATAGACTTCCATGTACTCTCTGCATAGTTAAGTTGTTACATTTTTGTTACGGTTAAGAGTCTGTGATATTGTAATGATACAGTTTACTAGTGTATGATCTCACCATTAATGGAATTATGTAGTATGTACATTTTTTGTAGCATTTCACGTCAATAAATATTTATTTGTGAAATGTAGTTCTTTCTTTGAAACACCTTAGAAGTACCCCATTCCTAACCCACAGAATCACAATTAAAATTGTATCATAAAATTACTTGTTTTTAAAATCAGTTTCAAGATTAGCTATCAAGACGAGTAATACATATATAGAATACTAAATGCAAGTTTATGTAGGTATGTTATGTAACTTCTAACAACAATTTAAATCAATTTGTCATTATGTTGTTTATGCGACTGATAATAGATTCATTAAAAAAGAGTATTAAATAGTTAACGGACAGTAACAGATACAAAATTGAAATTTTTATTATCTGAATCTTTATAGTTTGATTTCAGGGTCCACAAATCATGAGCGGCTCAGGTAGAATACACCCATACACACTACATTTTATTTTACTATATATTTTTAATAGTTTCTATTACTTATTGATTTTTAAAATTGCTAATAAAAAGAATGAAACATTAGGTTTATTTTGAACAAAAAATATATATATTAAACTTTTAATAATTTATATTTACACAGTGACATTTATAAAATATTATTCATAACCATTAATTTGCCGACAATATCACTGCAATTTTGCAAATTCTCTCTTAAGAATGTGTTCCCACAGAGTTTCTGTCTCTATGAAATGTTACTCAACGCTGGTTAATTTTCAGTGTAGTAATGGCCACTTAATGTGTGCGCCTTGCTTCAATCACTTGCTCGCTGACGCACGATTACGCGACGAGACAGCCACCTGTCCCAACTGTCGTGTGGAGATTTCCAAAACCTTGTCTTCGAGGAACCTGGCTGTCGAGAAGACAGTTTCCGAACTTCCTTTGGAGTGCAAGCACTGCACTCGAGTGTTTCCACGGCACTCTCTCCAGCATCACGAGGAGAAAATATGTGAAGAGAGGTAAACCACAAATCAGATAGCAATGTTTGTAAAAAAATATTTCTACACGTTTAATAGAATTAAATATGTGTATATGGTATTTCATAATATTTTCTGTAATGCTACTTCATTCAAGTGAGATATATTTTTATAACCTATTGTGCCCCAAGTGTAGCAGAAGTCTTTGTTAACGTCGTCCTTTATTTCGTTCCACTCGGGGCTGATTTCCGATTTCCTCCCCAGGCCTTACAAGTTTTCTCAACTGGTTGTCGATTCGGCACCTCGTAATCCTTTCGCTGGTTTGGTTCGCATAGTGACCAGTGTGTACTGGCTCCTGATATCTGCCCTGAGAAGAACCTACTTCATCTCTGAGGTCACGGAGGCTTCGGTCAAGCGCCGTAGGTACCACAGGTGTGTTAGCCTTCACTATGGTCTATGGCGCTGGTGACCGACAACTAAACTGTCGCTTTTACGCTTACGTTTGTACTCACCGTTAACACTCGCCTTTCTCAAGTCTATTTTTCTCTATCTCATGTCGTATCCAGAGCATGTGTACGATCGCAATACATCAGCGATCCCAATTGAGCTACAGAGTTAAAAGTAAATCAGAGGGCGTCGCTTCCCTTCACGAGTAAAATAATGATAAACCCCATTCCGGACCTTTACTTATACCGATATGATGCATATATATATATCATATATCAGCCGTTCCCGGACATTGCATACTCGATCGCACGTAGGACGTTTTTTCGTGAATTTTACCACATCTCGGATCACCGGGAATGATATCGCAGCCACTAATCGTACTAATAAGTGTAAACTAAATATAGCGCGAAAGCGATACTCCATCCGAGACCTCCCGACCGATCGAAACAAAATTTGTCGTCAAATGAAGTCAAAGCTCGATAGGATAAAGGCGATCGGTCCGAATGCGAACCAAACTAAGGGGTTGTCCATTAATCACGTGAGGCTTGAAAGGGGGGGGGAGGGGTTTGATATAAATCACGAAAATAAAACAAGGGGAGGGGGGTGTAGTAAGACATCTCGTGTATTTATTTTTTCGTCTAATGCGCGATTTTTAAACAAATATGGTCCTTAATTTCAGAATAAAATAAGATTATAGTTTATACCTGTATTTAAATTAAGATAATATTCAGAAAAATTTTAAGATTCGTTGTAGGTACTAAAAATACACGTGATGTTGAGAAGGGGGAGGGGGGGTGGTCTTAAACCTCACTACGTATCACCAATGGGGGAGGGGGGGTTAATAAATGCTAAAAAGAGATCACGTGATTAATGGACAACCCCTAATGAGCCGAGTGTGGGCGCGAGTGTCGTGTGCGCGAGTGCGGTCGGCAGTGTGAGTGTGTCCGTGGGCGCAGGGTGACGAGCTGCCGCTTCGCGTCGCTGGGCTGCGGCTGGCGCGGCGCGGCGCGCGGCGCGGCGGCGCACGAGGCGGCGTGCGCGCACCCGCGCCGCTCCGCCGCCGACCTGCTGGAGCTGCTGGCGCGCCGCGAGCGCCGCGCCGCCGACGACCTGCTCGTCTACACGCAGCTGCTGGACCTGCTGTCCTGCGAGAAGATCACCTTCAACGGTACTCCTGCCCGTCGGCAGCTCCCCTCGAAAGTAAAAAAGAAAAGTAATGCGGGTTGGTGGAATGCACATGTGGCAGAATTTCGATGAAATTAGACACATGCAGGTTTCCTCACGATGTTTTCCTTCACCGCCGAGCACGAGATGAATTATAAACACAAATTAAGCACATATATATAGTGGTGCTTGCCTGGATTTGAACTCACGATCATCGGTTAAGATTCACGCGTTCTAACCACTGGGCCATCTCAGCTCCCCTCGTCCCGCTTTATTTCGCGGTCGGCGACATATTAGTATTAGTTGGCGAGATTTGTCAAATGTCTTAATAGAATTAATTCGTCAGATTTGCAGCTAAAGCCATATCGCACGGAGGAGCTGCACAAGCTGTACTACGAGACGTCGCGGTTCTCCGCATTCGCCCACCAGTGGGTCGTGAAGGCTTTCGTTAACAAGAACCAGCGCGATCCCACTCAGAGTTCGCAGAGAGAGATCACCTATCAGGTATTTACAAATTGTCATGCACAATTGATTCATTGCGCCACATTTAATCTCTGTCGAATATTTATTTCACCACCGCTGTGGAGTGTGAACGCCGATGAGTGATGGCCGATGATTTCTAATATTTTTTTAATATAATTAATTCAGAAATGTAAATGTAATCGCGAGACACGCTGCCGGGTGCTCGCAACATGACTCAGATTCAGATTGTAGTATGATTCGGCAGCTGATCCTGAAGAGCAAGCCGTCGGCGGCCGTGTGCGTGTCGTGGGTGTGCGTGCGCGGCCCGTACGGCGACGCGCGCGTGGCGCCGGCGCTGGCGGCGCACGCCTTCCGCGACGACGAGGCCGCGCCCGCGCGCGCGCTGCCGCTGCACGACGCCGCCGACACCAACCGCCTGCTCTCCAACAAGGCCATACACTTCCGGTGCGTCCCACGCACACACACAAACACACACACACACACGCACGCACTCATACACACACACACACACGCACGCACACACACACGCACGCACACACACACACGCACGCACGCACGCACGCACACACACACACGCACGCACACCGAGATAATATAGCTCGGTCGTTTATTAGAATTCTTTTGTAGTGCGACACGACGTATACAGACCGTATTCATCATATAAGTACATATCGTAAAAACGTGATTATAATAATGTCTTCGTTTTTGTTTCAGGCTCATTATGTTTTTGACGAATAAATGATGGGCACGGAATCTATAACAATGAATATTCTGCTTTGGACTAACCAAAGATTGATGCAATATTTTTTTAAACATACTTGAATGAAATAATTGTTGACATAAATCCGTTTTTATAATCTAGACGTAAATTGTAATTAATTAATTTAACGTTCTCTTTTAACCTGTACTATAAAATGTCCATTATGTGTTTGTGTTTGAGAAATAAAATATATAATCGAATATTAGTTTGTAATTTGTTCAAAGAATTTGATGATTATAACTGAGTACAAATATTGTTTAAGATAATTCGTTGTAGATAGTAAAAGTAAATACAAAGTTGGTATCAAACAATCGACTGATTCAAATTGATATTTATTTTTTTCATAAAACGACAATTTACATTTTTTTCTTTGTATTTTTGAGTGCATTAAATTATGTGTCATATGATACTTAGGTAAGTAACATGAAATTATTATAGCGCAATTATTAGTTGTACTTTTGTTTATTAAAATAATTTTATGGTAATAAAATTAATTGTATTTAGTAAATTTTGTTTTAAAATTGAAATGATGTGCTATATTCTTAAAAATAAAATAGTAAAATGACAGCTTTGGGTTTTATTTCGACTATATGATTTAGGATTCCTTTGCTATACGGGTTACTGCATGCGTATATTAATATTTAAAGGTTCAGCTACACATGTAAAACATGTTCTTAACTTACTTTCTAATCATGATATGTTGCATATAGTGTCAGAGTTACAGAAGAGTGAATACCTGTAACAGCTGCAGTAAGTTTCTGTAAGAAATGACATCGTATCTCACTCGTGAAATATTGACAACCGACTTACAGTGATACGCCATTTTGAATCGTATATCTTATATTATTTAGAATAATTAGTCAATGTCGTTCACATTCTGACATCTCAAGCTCGTGTCGTACTCGTCGTCGAGTTTCGAGTTGTGTAAGTGGAACAAGATTACAGAATAGACCAAAGGTTCAAAAAAATATTATGTTCCTTGTTATAATTATCTCGATCGAAATCGAATACAAAAAGTTATGGGTCGAATAGTTACTGTAGGACAACGGTACTTTGTTTTCAAAGTTAGAAACAAACAGAGCGCTCCAAGATCGGTCCGACCATTGAAGACGCTGTTCAAGTCTTGTTTCACGATCGAGTTCTATGTCGTATTTTAATATACTATACCTAACTATGTATATGCAGTAGAACCTCTATAAGTCGAACAGCAAGGGAGACACCAAAAAAATCGAGTTATAGAGTTTTCGACTTAGAGACAATTTCAACTTAGGCAGATTTTGATTCGACATAGGTTGAGATTCATTTTTATAAATTATGAGTTAGAGAGCTAAAATAACTAGAAAAATATTTGAGTAAAAGAAGTAATAAATCAAATAGTCGAGTTGTAAACCTTGTAAAATTGCAATATTCAAGATACAGAGGTAAAATTTAATTTTTCGTGTTACGGAGGGTGTATATGTACCAAAATGGCTTGGAAGGACTCACTGATTATTTCGACTAATAGAGGGTTGACATTTCGAGTAATGACGGTTTTTTTATGTTTGGACGGAAGGGAACAAGATATTTTTTCGAGATGTTAGAGGTTTTCAACTTATCGAGGTTCGATTCAACTAGGTTCTACTGCAGTGGCGGATTTACCAATAGGCTAAGTAAGTTGGAGCCTAGGCTATAATTTAGCCCAAATTGTCTTTATCTAACGGTATCAATAATATGTCTACATTATTATTATTACATTACGTCCGTAATCCGTACACACGTCACTACATAATGGGTTGCAAAAATAATCTAGTAACTGACAGAAATATCACCTAGTTCATAATCATACTAATAACGGGAAAAAGCCGATGTAATGAGGTCGATAGAAAGCAAGTCATAAATTTTTATTTTCAGAATAAATTGTGATTGTGAACTAAACAAACTTCAAAAGTCAGTAGGGGCAGTAGCTTACTAGCGGCAAATTTGTAATCCGACACTGTTCTACTGTATTGTAAAAAGCATGCGGGTTAAATAAAACAAGGAAATGAATATCAATATGGTTTATGTCTCTTGTCGTGTAGACTCTGGTTCTTAAGTTTCTTAGTGATGGTTACCGGCTCCAGACCGCTGTCAGTGTTCCAAACGCTTATTAAACCTGACTCGCCGGCGGTTACTAATAAGTCATGCTGAAAATTATTAAAATAAGTGTTACTTATAACATTACATGACAGGCAGTACTTTGTGAATGTAGTGGATATATAGGTTTTTTATCTCAATGGAAAAACTTATGCGTGGACAGGCAAATCGGCCAATAGTCAACACTGCCAATATCGATTGGCATAAATCTGTCTGGGTGTTTTTGTGTAATTGTATGTATACATTTAGGTAATAAAAGGATTTCTTACATCATCATCATATGAACAACATCTGACAACTTGCTTGTTCTTGGTGAAATTAGTAGTAGGCTGCAGTTTCTTCCCCATCTCCGTCACTGACCTTAATACCGTCCTGTAATTAAGGATAACAAAGTTCTAAATAAAAGTAAATTGATTCATTAAGGAACTGACTCTTAGTCATTAAATTAATATAAAGGCAAATGCAAAATGTCCTATTTACAGATTGATTTCCAAATTAAAAAAGAATATTCCAAATGTTGGTATATAATTGACTGTGTTTTTTTTATTTTAAAGGTTGTGTTTCGTTCATTATCATTAAAAAAAATCAGATGATTAGGAAGAAGAAGAATAATAATGGAGGATTATGAGAATTTTTACTTTCAGATTTTAAAGTACTTTTTACAATCTTGACACAAAGAGTTGCCTTAACTAAAGCAGAATTTTTGAACTATAATGCTGAACTTTATAGCATATACACTTTAAAAGAGCCCATTAAAATATTCAACACAAATCAAAATATACTTTGTTCAATTAGCATACTACAGGGTAACATTTAAAGTTACCACAGATTCAGAATATTGATTAAACTGAACAGAAGCAGCAAGAAAGTAGCTCGGCTTTTCCAGCAATCAAATTTCATAGATTAATAATTAAATTATTATTTATAGAGAGTCCTTACCCATCTCCTCCATATGATCCAGCCAATATCACCATATTGTCAGTAGATGTGAATGCATCCACAAGGTAGCAGTCATCTGATCTATGTCTCTGAAATTGAAAATTTATAAATTATAATTTTAAATCATTTAAACAGTTCCACATTTAAATAAGAATACAAATAGCAAAATTAATTAATTGTATCTTACAATGATTACAACCCTGTATTAAGGAAAAACTTGCAAGTTAAAAACAAATGCTTTTTCTTTATGTTATAGGTTGATGGACAACATCTTACCACCAAATAAAATGTTTTGTTTTAGATTGCAATTTTAATATTTAAAATTAATGGAGAATGCACTAGACAAGTGATTGGACTAAATAATATATGCATAATAAATATACTATAGACCTCGAAGTTAATATATTATCTCATACAAATAACTAATTATCTTTATAATAATAATTTACCTTTATACTCCTAGCAATCTTATCCCTATTATATGTCTTGATGATGTCCCCAGTACCTGCGTCCCATGTCTGCAAATCATTGGACTGGGTGATGCAAGCTACATGATTTTCATTCAGCCATGTGATTTTCTCCACTGAATTCTCCACATTCATGGAATATGTAAGAGCATCATCTTCTGTCTCTTCCATTAGATTGTACACATTGAGAAGGCCATCGAGTGATCCGGTAGCAAGAATTTCTGTCTTTTCCTTGTGGAATTTAACCTGGAACATGGATAATTTTTCAATTCATTGGAGTTATTGTAGTATGACAAGTTGGCTCAGCAATTGAGGTTAATTTAAGTAAGTTTGTATTATGAATGTGAATGTATGTATATGTAATGTAACTCTGTCTTTATCTGTTGGTCTTTCTAGGCAAAACCACATAATTATATTTAATGAATTTTGGTATTAGTTAATGCTTGAACCCCTAAGAAGAACAGAGACAACTTTTTAATGCTTAACAACTAACACTCAGCCTCTAAAGTACGAGTAAAGCCATAGTGGGCCTCAACTATTTGACATATATGTACTATATTACATTGCAAGCCAACTTATTCCATCATGTATCTTATAATATACCTGTGTAATATCATCAGTATGAGAGTTCCAGTAACCACCAAGTGGTTGAGGATTTCTTTGGTCCCAGAAGACAATGTATGCATCCTCTTGTACTAACTGGCTCCCGGCACAGATAACACGACCAGTGCAGGAAATGTCCATAGCATCATAAGGTCTTGCAGGTGTATCCTCCTCCTCTGAATTTTAAACATAGAATAATAATAAGCTAAATTTTATAGTAGTTATAATTACAGAAAATGACAGTTATATTTTTATATATAAGAAAGATATAATTGTGTAATAATTATTCAACAACAAACTAATCAACCATATCTGTCAGCCTGAAAGTACTAAACTGAAGTTACAAATGTGCATAATATAGCAGAGCTATAAGTATATTGAATGGAATATATAAATGTATGTTTTGATCCTATTTATCCCTTGTTAAATTGGACAAAAGGTCTATTTGCCACTAATAGGCCATTAAACTTATACTATTAATGAAATAAGCAACATTATTTAGTTATAATATATACCTTTATACTCCTGCACACACAGGCCACTGGTTCTTGTGTCCCATAATTTAATACCGTCATGTCCAGCTGAATAAAGCAAATAGTCTTCCTTGGGGCTGAACACTAATTCTGTTAGAGCTTTCTGATGGCCGCTTAGCTTACATACTTGACTGATTGAGGATTTTTCAATCTTATATACCTCAATACTATTGTCTAGTAAGCTGACTGCTAAGTTTAATGATCTGTAATTAAGTGAAAATATAATATGTAAACATGGAAAATTGTTAGCATATTACGACTTTCACTTCCATCTGAATATAACGATATTGATCAATTAAAACAATATGTAACTCGATATACTTTTGTGAATGCCTTCTTTAATTATTAACAATTTTATTTAAAAAAATATCGTACTTTATTACGAAAACTTTTACTTCGCTTAGGATAAACTATAAGTTACATATAAAAATGTGAATAGATATATTTATTTTTGGTACCATTACTTACTTAGTTAAACTTAGTTTATTAATATAAGTTTTCTTTAATGTAACTGCAGTTTCAGTTAGCAGATTATACTTTTGGCTAAATAAATTGTCTAACTCCTCCGGAGTCACTGTATCTTTATCTATTTCCTCGTTTTCTATTATATCAGTCATTTTGATAGATATTAGAATTCAGAATAAATTTAAACAGAATAAAACAATAAAATACGACGATTAACTGGCTTTATAACCTATCTCAGCGGCATGATTTGAAATTGTCATTTAATATTTATTATTGAACTGTCACAGTCAAGTGGCAACGGATGTCAACTGGAGATTCTGTCAATGATTGCGTACAAATCGATTTAATTGAATTCGTTCATATTATCGAATATTTTATTCCGTTTCAGAGTCGTGCAATAAATCGATGTAATTAATCATATTCAAACATTCGTAAATATTAATTTCGAAATATGTAATCAACTTTTTAGTATATTATAAATCTTCAATAAAATTCTTAACTAATTGTAATAATTATCCCATTAGTTATATTTATGAGTCTAATTGCCGCAGTAGGTACGTGAATCTTAAGCGAATATTGCGAGAGTTTCTAATTTTCCATGACCTTATAATATAATTTATATTGCTTGTGCCGGAGCGAAATCGAATGTGCAACAGCTTGTTTAAAGGTAGAATCTACTTTCCGAACCGGTGGTAGCTTTACTTAATTGTAAAATGACGATTCAAAAGTGCTTATGAAAGCCTACTTGAATAAAGATTATTTTGATTTGATTTGAAAAATACGCTATCCTACTAGATTAATACCGCCTATCTTTAGGAGGTATTAAACTAGACGGACATTTCCACTTTAAGTTTTTCATTAATTTATGTACAATTTAATTATCATTTTAATGCATGTTTGCAACCTTTACAAAAAAAAAAAACATTTTAGAATGAATATTTTTATTTTAATTAAAAATTATAAATGAATAATTATATAGCATATGTGCAACAATATAAATGCAATAATTATTTGTGTCTCCTGGTTCCCCTGTGGCGCTGGCCGACGCGCTCGATGTCGCCGGCCGCGAGTCGCGCCACGAGCGCTCGCAGCGGTAGTGGCCCGATACTTCTCAGCTCCGCCGTCGGCTCCGAAAACGCCCAGCGGATGTAGCGCTCCATGCGGATGTGATCTGTAATGGTCGCGTCATCAATTTTAAACAATTAACAAATATTTTATTTTTTTGTCTGTGAATAATCGCTTCAAACGTTATTCAAGACACATATCCAATTAAAAAGGATTGAACGGTTTTTGGTGATGACTATTCAAAAAATGTTTATTTATTACAATCATACGCAACATTTAATATAAATTATATGAAAATCACATCAACATTTTGATGTAAACTTCATCGGATTTATATATGAGAAAAAAAACCCCGCTGAGTTTCTTTTGCCGGTTCTTCTCAGGTCAGGGTATTTTATTTTCCGAACCGGTGCTACTTTTTCAATTGACCATCAATAATAATGTGAAATACTTCTATATTGAATAAAGTTATTTGAGTTTGAGTTTACAATACAACATAAAGTTTTTGTAAGAAGCCACGTCATATATACGGTATTGCATACTTATCGCCGGATCGACAATAGCGAAGGCTCGCTTCAAGCTGTCGACAGTGACGGTCTTGTTGGCTTGCTTCCCGCCGAGTTCCGCCACCACTTCGCGAATGTATTTGTCTTGAGCCAGTTGTCGTTGCCTGTACAATTCTCTGGCGAATTCTACGCGATCGAAGCCCTCCTCATTCTTAAAATGAAAAAAATACTCCTAGTAATATGTATAATACATGAGCCGTCTGCAATTTTAAAGACAATAAAAGCAGTATAGATAATATTATAGATTAATCAAGCACTCAACCAATGATATTGCGTCAATTAGCTGTCAATATTATTTATTTAGTCTCCTGCCAGGCCCGCCGCTAGCTGTTTTGTCGCCCGCGTGCAATACCTATGATGCCGCCCTTTTTTCTCGCTGTAAAAACGCATACCATTTTTCCTCCATATGAGGTGGGGGGCGGGATGTACACCTGCTAAAAAAGCCACTGCGTCTTTTTGGAGGATCTCACGATATCGTTTGTGCACACTACCGTGATGTCCTGACGGTAGGCTCACCTCTGCGGGGTTCCACTTCCTAGGGAGTTCTCAGGGAACTACATAACTACAGAAACCCTTAACCCCGGGACACATATGGCGGGAGGAGAAGACATCCATAGCGAAGACCCCTTCTTCTGGTCTTCTTCGGCGAAGCGGGTCAGCAGCATTGTTCCCACGGTCCCGTAAGATAAGAGCCTTGTTACGAGCATTAAGGGAGTCCAACCGAATAGGTGTATTTTCCGTCCAAGTACAGAATCAGCAAACAAATCCCAAACCATCGCATCGAGGAGTGAGACAAGGGGACGTTATTTCCCCTGAGGACTGGGCATCAACATCAACGGCGAATACATCTCTCACTTGAGATTTGCAGACGACATCGTCATCGTGGCAGAAACGCTGACCTACAACAGATGTTGAACGATCTGGCTGATTCTTCTGTGCGCATCGACCTACGAATAAATTTGGATAAAACCAAGTCATGTTCAATGAACATGTTTGACCGGAATCGATTGCGATACACGGTACCGTCCTAGAAGTTGTTCAAAAATATGTCTACCTTGGGCAGACTTTGCAATTAGGTAGAAACAACCTTGAGGACGAGGTGAATAGAAGAATTCAGCTAGGTTGGGTAGCGTTTGGAAAATTACGTCGAATCTTTACATCGTCGATCCCACAGTGCCTTAAGACGAAAGTCTTCAATCAATGCGTCCTACCCGTCATGACATACGGAGCCGAAACGTGGATACTCACGGCAAGGCTGGTCCAACAGTTTAAAGTCGCTCAGCGTGCTATGGAAAGAGCAGTGCTCGGCGTTTCTGTGCGGGATCGCATCAGAAATGAGGTGATCCGCCAGAGAATCAAAGTCATCGACATAGCCCACCGGATTAGTAAGCTGAAGCGGCAGTGGGCTGGCCATATTTGTCGCAGAACCGACGACCTCGGGCACGGTGGAGTGACGACTTACGCAAGACGGCTGGCAGGAGCTGGATGCGAGTAGCCCAAGAATGATCTCAGTGGCGTGCAATTGGAGAGGCCTATGTCCAGCCGTGGACGGAAATGAGCTGATGGATTGGATTAGATTTATTGATTTACAATAAATAAAAAAATACCATGCCATAGAGCGCACGCAGGCAAGGTGTTTAAGGTCCTCCTACGTTGGCATTGATGAGCTTAAAGCTGAGTTGGACAAAATGTTGCCCGAAGCTCCATCTAACATCCAGGATGAAGCCCTGATCCCTCATATGTATCTGCGCCTTAACTACCGTTCCTTGGAGGGCGGTAGACGCGCCTCGAGGAGACCTCAGCGAGGACCGTGGATTAGGAGGGCTTCCGTTTTAGTTAGAGAAACCTTCAAGACCAGCATCTCGATTCGATCCACCGTGAGCGACACTCCGACCTTAGGGCCGCCATCTGAAAGGTTCGCCCCGTCACCGTGATGAGGGCGTCGTCTGCGTAGGATAACACACCCATCCCGGGCAAGGTCGGTGCCCGCAGGAGCCAGTCAAAACCAATTTCAGACGCCGGACAAGTCGTCCATCGCCCCCTCCCAAAGGATCACCTGATCGTGGAGGTATACCCCAACGGCCTTCTGAGATAGGAAGGCAACTCGTGATATCTAAGTGCGTGGTCTTTAAAGGACGACGGTGAGCTTGAAGTCCAGCGAATATCTGCTGATGTTATGTAAAAATATAAAATATAAAACGCCAAAGTGTATAAATGTAAAATAAAAAAAAGGCATGGGCAGCTATGAGCCCGAGGATGTCGTAAATTAAATTAAAAAAAAGAAAGGAAGACTATTGAAGTCGTTCGCCACGTCCGGTGATACCGTTAGGACTACGTTCCCTTGGACCACCGCCTCCAATGTCCGGGTCTTCAGGGTGTTTTAGGGCATCGATGGTTGAGTGGCCCGCCCTGTTTCCCGGAAATACTTCCCCGACCAGTCGCAGGAGATCTGGCGGTAGTTATTCCGTATAAGGAGCGCCGTGTGTCCGGAGCTTCCCTCGCAAACTACGATAGGGGTTTGCTCTTTGTTTACCTAACTCCTTTTTCAACTGGCGATGTGCGGCCCACAGCTGTACCTCTAAGTTGGCGTTGAGCACGTTGCGACTGCAACAGCGAACCCGTCAAGCCGGGCGCGGAGGGCATAACTCTGCTATTTCGAGCGGCCACCAATATACCTTACGGCGCGATACCCTTCAAGCCGCCCTACGACAACACCCTACTACAAGTAACGGATACCTAATCTACAAAGTGATAAGGAAGCTTAAAGGGGATTCTCCTAACTTTGACAGTACTGTTTTTCATAGGATAACAGACGACGGACTTTTAACTTTACTCAGTGCGATATTTTTCGATGCTTTGAATAATTTATTCTACTTAAGGATTTGTAGGAATTATAATAATGACTTGAATTAGGTACGTGATGTATTGCTCAATTTGCCGCCCCCTGGACGTGCCGCCCGCGTGCAGTGCACGCTCTGCACACCCGCTTACGGCGGCCCTGCCTCCTGCTATGGTTGCAATAGAGTATAGATCAAAGATTTACAAAATTATTGACTTAAATAAATGAATTATGAAGTACATTGATCATTTTAACTGACCTCGTAAAACAATTTATCCAAATTGACGTCAGTTGCGTTGATCTTCAGTTTCAGTTGTTTCTTCATGACATCTGTCAGGTTTTTGATTTCGACTTCACTTTTAAGCGGGAAAGTTGATCTTGTTACTTTTTCAAAGTCTTCAATTGTAATATTCTATAATAAATAAGAGTAAATTATTAATTTTCACCTTATTTGTGAAACTATTGAACCATTGTAAATCTCTTTTCATGAGGTTCAGAGTCTAAGTTTGCTAACATTTTTTAAAGTACTAATGTCAGGTCTGTTTGTCAGCTAGTTATTCTAGAACATATAATTCAGAGACTGTTTAGATATTAGTACTGTAGTGTACACAGATATGTAATAATATAATAAATATTATTGGACTTATATAGTATATGGATATATATATTATCTGTGTATTTATGTATCTGTCCCCTCGAGTGACACACATCGCGGAAAGCGCGGGAATATAAAATATATGATTTGGGCGTGGGTGAAGACGGTGTGTGTGCACGGCGAGTGGATATTTAAATATAATATATATTTATATGTAACTTGTAAAACGATCTTACAATCATATACATATGTGAACATTACAAGTACATTACCTCTCCGTCCTTGCTATGCTTATACAGCTGCTCCTTTAACGTGTACCACTGGGCGCGATGGCCCCAGTAGATGTCCTCGCTGAGCTGCCCGTGCAGCACCCCCCAGAACAGCCTCACTTGCGGCTCGTCCAGCATCTGCTCAGCCGCAGCGCACAGGTTGTAGGCCCATTCGGCTCGAATTGAGGGTTGGTGGTACCTAGAAGGGACAATTGCATATTCAACGGGCATTCCGACGAGTCGAGATGGCCCAGTGGTTAGAACGCGTGCATCTTAACCGATGGTTGCGGGTTCAAACCCAGGCAAGCACCGCTGATTCATGTGCTTAATTTGTGTTTATAATTCATCTTGTGCTCGGCGGTGAAGGAAAACATCGCGAGGAAACCTGCATGTGTCTAATTTCATCGAAATTCTGCCACATGTGCATTCCGCCAACCCGCATTGGAACAGCGTGGTGGAATATGTTCCAAACCCTCTCCTTAATGGAAGAGGAGGCCTTATCTCAGCAGTGGGAAATGTACAGGCTGTTACTTTACTTTACTTTTTACTTTACTATTTCGATTCCGCACCTCTCCTCGAAGTATTGCGTGAGGTAGTCCTGCATGGGCAGCGCGGGGTGGCGCCGCTTGCCGCCCCACACGGCCGCCAGCGCCACGCGCAGCTCGCGCCGCGACAGGCGCAGGTTGCGCACGCGGCCCTCGTGCCGCAGGTACGGCGGCACCGCGGGGTCCGAGCCCTGCCCGCGCGTGCGTAGCGATCACCAGCCCGCATGGCACAGCGTGGTGGAATATATTAGAAACCTGCTCCTAGCCCTGCCCGCGCATACATAGCGATCACCAGCCCGCATGGCACAGCGTGGTGGAATATATTAGAAACCTGCTCCTAGCCCTGCCCGCGCATACATAGCGATCACCAGCCCGCATGGCACAGCGTGGTGGAATATATTAGAAACCTGCTCCTAGCCCTGCCCGCGCATACATAGCGATCGCCAACCCGTATTGGAACAGCGTGGCGGAATATATTAGAAACCTGCTCCTCAAAGGGGGAGGTCTTAGCCCAGCAGTGGGAAAGTTACAGGTTCTTGTCTAGGGTACATACTGATCACCAACCCGCAATTGAAAAGTATTGTGGAATATGTCAGAAACCTGCTTATCAAATCGGGAGGAGGTCTTAGCCCAGCAGTGGGAAAGTTCAGTTTGTATAGTTAAGGTGTCATAGGGCCGCTACAATATCTTAAGTAAGCGAGTAGTCACCTACCAGTCCGTCGAAATACTCCAAATGCTCACTCTCTGCGGCCGGTCCGAGTTCCTTCAGTAAAACTCTAAGCATGTTTCTCGACGACAAGCCGCTCGCCAGTTGCCACCATCTGAGGCAACAACCTTCACGTCAATACAAAACATTCATAAATATTTATACAATACGAAACAGAATAGGTGGTAGGACTTTGTACAAAGTTATCTGGGTAGATACCAGTCTACACCTCCTTGTCGAATTATGTACCAATAAACAGCAGTACTTGGCTTGCTTTGCTATGTTCCAATCAATAAAGTGAAGTGATTGCCATGACACCTGTTACTCTGCTACGTTCTAATATAACTTTGCCGCACGTGTCACCGTATCAGATGATATAACTAACTTTTTTTTTTAAACAAACCATCTTAACCAAGTTATGTCACAAACAACAATTATGCACAAAGGCCATACCGGTCCCGACCCCCGCTGATGAAGTCCGCGCAAATCTCCCACTGTGGACGGGGAGTCCCCGCTCGCTCTAATTCTCTGCAGCGCTCCTTGCATTCCATCAATTCTTCTTCGACGCCTTTCTTCTGAGCTGTATAACGTAATCGACTTTGGTTTTAGTATACAAACCAACTCTATTAATAACCAGCCCATAGGAAGCATAAAAGATAGATATAAAATGTTTAACTTCTTGGGTCCTCAATTTTATATTGCCCCAGTCAATGTATCCCGGGAGAATATCCCGTGAAATAAATAATTCCTGCACTATAACAGGTATATCTTGCGCAGATACTCTTTGATTGCAACCATTAGTGGCGCAGTTCAGTCAGACCTCAAAGGTCATATTATTATAATCAGATATTAAAAACAAGTTAACTATCGTTGCATAGTTCTCAAAAAATGACTTACCTAACACGCGTTTATGTGTATTCTGCAAAGCTTCAAATTCCGAAGTCAGCGCGTCCAGTTTCTTGGAGACGTCGTAGAACTTGCCTTCCAAGTTGTCGTGTTCGCGTCGGGGCACCGTCTCCGAATATTCGTCTGTTACTCTTTTCAATTCGGTTTGAGTTGTAGACAGCTGCTCTCTTAAATTAAAAACAAAAATACATTGAGAAAGGTTTATCTACATCGTCCGAGATTTTTTTTGTTTTGGCGGACGAGCGAACCTAATAACCCCTCTGCTCAAAAACATTGTAAGAAAGTATTTATCGCCAATGCGCCACCAATATTGGGAACTCAGGCGCTATGTCCCATTTGGTTGTAGTTATATTGGTTACTCATCCCACAAAATGGAACACAACAGTATTAAGTATAGCTTCATGACAGTAGATGTAGTATGATAGTAGATGGTATCTACCCCAAGGGCACAAAACCCTGCCACTAAGTAAAATTAAAGGTAAGATTCTGGCGACAAGACTTAACTTGAAGAAAATATTATTCTTTTGCTTGGTGGTGAAGAAATCTACTTCAAAATTCAAGCTCTCTTCATACTAAATTTCAACAAAATCGGTCCAGTGGTTTCACCATAACGCAGAGCAGTAGAGAGATAGATAGACAGGGTTACTTTTGCATTAAGTACAGATTATTTAAATTTAGTATTTGGGTTTTAATTGACAAGAGATTTAAATAAAAATATTTGTTTTTCGTCATTTATTCTCAAACTCATTCATTTAATTTATTTTCAATACGACTTGTTTACTTATATTTATTACTTTCTGCGTCGGCAATACTTACCGACATCGTTCTAACGCAATTCTGAGCACGACGGGATCACCGTACGCGTCGTCGACGTATGAAGATCGGGAAGAGCCGTCTAGTTCGCGCAATTTTAACTGAAGAGCAACATTCTCAAAGTAAAGTGTGTAACGCGCGTCGCGTTCTTTCATTAGTGTTATGTAATCAGAGAATTTGTCGTCAGAAAGCTAAAACAACATCGTCCCTCTAATTATTACTGATAACGAATAACAATTATACAAATATATAAATAGGGTTAAAAGTTAAATTCTCAATAGTAACCACATTTACTAAGCACATTAAAAAAAATAATCAATTTCTTTTAAAAGCTGCATACTGACAAATAAGTTTTTATTTACTATAATAATATTAGAATGTATTGTAAAGGATTAAGATATAGGGTTCTTTTTAAGTATGGTGTACCCTCAAATATTTTTTTTGTGTTCAAAAATGTCTTAAATTGAGAAAAGATACTTTCTTAAATAATAAAGGTGTGTAAGAAAAACATCGATAAAACAGTTATAAAACATAAACATGTAATGTATAATAAAGTAAAAACACATTAACATAACAAACTATAGCATTGTTCCCAATTAAATGCACAATAACAAAATGTTTTATTTAATAAATTTAAAAATAAAAATTATTTGTATAAAAAGATTGTGGTCCTAAGAGTTATTAATGACATTATAGTTAATTTAGGAACTCAGTTTTCTAGAATTTACGAACCTTTCCCAATTCTTTTTTCAATCTTGATATTTCAAAAGTTAATTTAAGGTTTTCTTGCCTCAGTTCTTGACTTTCTCTCATCAATGTTCTCACTTTCTCATCTCGTTGTTTTTTCCTTACAGATATGCCAAAAACTTTCTGTAATATGTAATTAAATTATGATCATTATAATAATTCTAATATATCATCAATAAGTAATTTTTATTTTAATAGATTTTAATTCACAAATTTGTACTGATGCAACAAAAAGTAATTATTATTGAGTCCATTTAGTTTCTCCTTTCTAAATACTAACTCATAACTATTTTACTGAAGGAGTTTCTTCTCAGACCAGGTCTGAACTTTATTTTTAATCCGAGTTATGTCTTCTGCATAAGTTCTACAACAGCCTCCAATATACTGCACATTGAGGTCTAACCACTCATGCACAAAATATTCTAGAGATTCGCATTCCTCTTTCTTCTCCCACCCACTTTTAGGATTATATTTTTCTCCAGAATTTGGATAAGTGACAATAGGTATTGGGACATTCATGCCCTCGCTTAGATCCCTCATCAAGTTGGCTACAATTTTAGGGGAACAACAATTAGTGCCCACGGCTATTAACTGCTCAGGATTAGAATTCCAACATTTTCTTGCTGTAGATTGAAAGTTCTCTCCATGAGCGAGATTTGTATCATCTTTACAGCTTAAAGATATCCAAGCCTTTTTATTTGGGTACTGCTTTATCATATCAACTAGAACTAAAGCTTCTTTCTGACATGGTATTGTTTCTAGAGCTAATAAATCTACACCCGAAGACACCAGAGTGTCTATGCGTGGCTTATGCCACTCCCGCATGGCCTCTTCGGGGGTCTTATCAGCGTATGTTCCAGTATACTCTGATCCATCATGTAAATAGGCACCGTATGGACCTACAGAGCCTGCTATCAATATGGACCGATGAGGTATACCTTTTTCTTGGCACTCTTGTGAAAATATGTCTCTAGCACGCTTAGCAAGGTCTACAGCAAGGCGAATAAGCTCATATCCTTCTTGTTCGGTTACACCAAGGTGTTTGACAAATCCGCCTATTGAGGCTTGGTAGGTATTCGTGCTTATTATATCAGCGCCGGCTCGTATGAAATCTAGATGTGTTTTGACGACATCTTCCGGGTTTGTTCGAAGAAATCGAGCGCTCCACAATGGATCACCATCTGCTGAAATGCCTACATGTCGGGATATTTGGGATGAGAACCCTCCATCCAGAACGTAAACTTTCTTGGGATCCGGCGAAAATGTAGATGACATATTAACGATATATTTAGTTTGTTTAAACTGATTTAAAAAATATAATAGTGATATGCGTCTTATTTATTACTATATAATAAAATGATATGATCGTAACTATCGCTTAAAAGTTAATGTAAACAAAATGAAATTGTTGAGCAATATCATAACAAACGAATAACATGGAAAACGACCAATACCAAAACTGAGAAATGAGAACCGACGATAAGCTTTATCAGTTGTCAATGTCAGTATCAGTTGTCACTACAGAAGATCGTAATAATTTTCTGTCACTGTCAAGCTCAAGTACCATAAATTAGTTGCTTATTGTTGAGTGTCGAATAAAATGTTATTGGTAATTGCAATTCCATCTGTGTTGTTCAGTGATTCATTCATGATGAAATAACAAACAGACAGACAGACTTTCTTTCTCATTTACAATGTTTTATTATATATTTTGACATGATTATAAATCTATGTTAATTATTATACGATTAGGTAACATGATAAAAACCTCTAGGTATTAAATAGTTATGGTTACAAAGATAAACATGATTAATGTGTCTAGTAAGGTCAAATATTTATCTTATTTTTAAACTTTAACTACAAACTTCTTACTATACTTTTTGTAACCAAAACAATATTTACGATTTATTCTTAAAATAATAAATAATGACTTCGTTAAAAATGAATGCTAAAAAGCAGGTATATTTATTACTATAATAATGTATTTCATTTTGGCTTCGTAATCGAATGTATGACTATCGCATTGCTAAGTGGCCTGACGTATACTGATGAGCTGTCGAGACTACTTTAATAATTTTATCAGTATGTGAATGTGCTCATGCTTAAATGCATTTTTATTACTTACATCTTGTATTATGAATTGTGAAATTCTCTCGTCTCTTATTTGTAACGCGTCTTCATAAGCATTTTTAATTTTCAATAGAAGAGACGAATGTGAAATAGCGTAATCAATTAATTCCTTAAAAGCCTCTTGATAGATCTGTAATAATGGAAATGATCACTTCATACACTTTTGGAATACAAAATATACTTCACTAAACTCAAACTCCAAAACCTCGAGAGTTTCATCAATATGCAACTGTCTAGTTTCTAATAACTCTGAATTGGTACATTTAATTGTTTTTAATTTCGATTGAATCTTAAGTTCAATATCTTTAACGTATTTTGGTGATGCGCTTTGCATTTTCAAACAGGTTAACATAGTTAGTGATTGTTAGAGAATGTTATCATACTTTTATCTAAAACAAGTGATTAGTTTCTGTAGTGATTATCAGGGGCACAGTAAAAGTTGAATATTCTTTGTCAATTGTTTATTGTAGCTCTAACATTGTTTCATATATGGGTAGGTAAGCAGTTAAGCACGAATCACTCGTTGGTTGTTAAGTGCAGTAAAATAAATTTGTAGTTAGTATAAGCCCAGTGGTAAGAACGCGCGCATCTTAACCGATGATTGCGGGTTCAAACCCAGGCAAGCACCGCTGATTCATGTGCTTAATTTGTCTTTATAATTCATCTCGTGCTCAGCGGTGAAGGAAAACATCGTGAGGAAAGAGGAGGCCTTTAGCCCAGCTGTGGGAATTTACAGGCTGTTGTTGTTGTTGTTGTTGTTGTTGTATTGTAAATAAGCGAAAACCTTTTAAAGCATTTATTATGCAGAGATGATAACTGATTTTTAAATATATTTGTCTCCACCTTCCCAAATGGTATAAAGTCTGAAAGTGTCTAAAAAGAAATGACTAGATGATTAAAATATAGCTCACAATGCTTTGAATTTTATAACGAAACGGTTTCTAAGTATTATTTTTATGGAACAATACGTTTCTTTTTACATAATTTAATTTATCAAAAGCACCATCTACTTTTTGGGCAAGTAGTATAAGCTAAGCAAAAAAATTGTATTTCCAAACTGAAGAAAAATAGAGAAAGTATGATATGTTATATCCCCAATTTGGAAACATCGTAAATCTTGGGCTGTGTGATATACCTGTATTTATGCTTTTTTACTGATGTTGCTAAATGGAAATTAGAACAAATATAATTAAAACAGTAAGCCTAATAAACTTTAAGAGATGTAAAGACAAATAAACAATATATCATCTCGAATAATTGATGCGTTATTGGATAAAAGCTCGAGTAATCTTTAAATATATGTATAAGTTATAAGATAAATTTCAAAGTACAAATCAACTATATTTTTAATGTCAACGATATTCTTATTTGAATTTTAAAAGGAAACTTTAAGTAAATATAAGCAGTTAAGTGGCATTATGTTGAAGTAGAACTTTCAGCGAATTTTGTTTATATTAATCCCTTATCGATTTGATTTGTACCTCAAAATACGAAACTTAATGCAAAATAAAAAAAAGAATATGTATACAACTTCTGAATTTCCCAAAAGCTTATATTTAAGTAAATCTACTCTCGTATTCATAGTCTTAATTTAAAAAGAAGAGTTGACATGTATATATATTTTTTTTCAATACAGTGCTTCATCATATTCATTGCCTTTATAAAAAAATATAATTATAATTTTAATAGAGCCTGCAAGCCTGTTGCCAATTATGTAAACATACCTTAAAGAGCATCTCGAATTACGTTTAAGTTATCTATGACATGATGTTGGTTATGCTGCCATCTGTGTGCAGATTCTGAACTAGTGGATGTGACGTCATTGACAGACATGAAATACGGAAATTAGAAATGGCTGCGATGGGTAGTGGACGGGGGACGATGGAATCCCAAAATCAAGTGCAAAGTGATAATGTAGACCGCTTAAAATTGCTTTATCCTAATGTGAACGAAGATGAAACACCCTTACCGAGGTCATGGAGTACAAAAGACAAATTCAGCTACATCGGGCTATCGCAAAATAATCTCAGAGTGCACTACAAAGGTAAGTTTCAAGGTTTGTTTATGGATTAGTTATTCGCAAATCTATTTAATGGTTTACACAGAAGTAGCTTAACCGTGGATACAGTATTCTTATTTATCGTTTAGTTTTCTTGGACAATCTGACGTGTCAACATTTTGTCGTAATGTTAGGCGCTAGGAACTCGATCACTCAAACAAAGAAATCAGCTGATCGTATATTTTGTAACGACATTAGAATATGTGTGATGACTATGTTTGTTACGCGTAAAAATACATAAAAACCACTTTGGCGTGTTCTTTTTCGTGTTATCTTGTTTTTAATTAAATAAAAACCGTTCAATACTGTACAAGGTCTCTCCTCACTAGAAATGGCAGACAAAACTTAGGACTCGTACTAAATCATATTGGTGAAATAAAAATAGCAAACAAAAACATATGTTTATTTTACTTACTGTCTTTAGAAGACTTACTTAGTTTTGTTTTGTGAAAAACAATGAATCTCTTGAATAGTAATTCAATAGCTTAAATGCGTAATTTCTGTCGTATGTATTCTTAAGTGCTCCTATACAAGCTTATACATTGAATATTATTTATTTAAAAAGATAATAAATGATACGTAATAAAATGCAAAGTTTTTATTCTTTTATATTATCATCTGAAATAAACATAAATAAATAAAAAATCTTAATGCTACTTCAAATCATATTTTTTTTCTAATAAAACTAGTTAAAAAATATTGATAAACACCATAAATTAAATTAAATTCAGTTTCGTTTTTTATAATAAAATATTTTTATATGAATTTCTAAATATAAAAATTGACAAGGTTAACTGCAATGTAATGTGTTTTTGAATTCACAAATTTTGCAGTATTCTAATTTCACAAATGTTAATCACTTGCCTACGCCCCTCTTAATCCCAGTAAATACTACTGGTTGTATAATTAAGTTAGGTATGGAGTCCCCTTATATCAATTGTATACTTTCATAATTGGTCCCGTTATTAATGCTATGGCTCTGACCATCATAACAATACATACAAGTTTTAATTGTAATCAATTTAGTTCCAGTAATTTTTGTGTGATGCTAATATGAACGGTGAAATAATATCGCAGTTTTATAATATAATTCAATACATTGATTTGTATATTTTATAAGCCATAATTCAAGTAAAAAAGTTATACATCTTTGATATATTTATTTAGGTGAGGCAATTTTCAATATATCGGCAATTATTAATCTGTACAGTAATAATGAAATTGGAATCTTACTGATGTGTAGGATATCCAGGCAAATATCTCTGAATTTTCATGTGTTCAATTTGCTTTTATAATATATCTTGTCTTCTGCAGTGATTTACAACATTATGATAAATCAGGCTTGTGTAAGATGATATTCTTGAGCATAAACATGTGTTCTCAATAACTAGCACTGTAGCTGTTTGGTTGATCAACCTTCAAACACTCCTCAAGAAAGGTACTTTAATCCACTATATCTTTCTCATATGTTATTAAGATATTGCAGATGGTACAAGAGAATCATCTCTAATACACAATCTTTAAATTAGTTCAGTAGAAATTTAATTGTATTGTATATTCAAACACTCACTTTAATTGTATTGTAATAAGTATGATATTATCAGAAACAAAAGCTGGTGGTAGCTATAATTACTAGTTTAATTAAAAAAAATCCTTTTACACTCGCTAGCACTTATTAGAACCAAGACCTTATGGTTACTGATGGAACCCGGTGAACATAGCTCTTTTAAATGATGCAGGATAGTTTATTTCATTAAAATGGAAAACATAATATTAATTATTGTACTACTACTTATTAATACTAGTGTGAGCATTGCAAGCATTTACATATAAATTTTAATATTGCAAATATTATGTAATAAAGGTATCATGATGGTCATATGTGTTTTAATTTCTTATGCATTAATATGTATCAAATTATGTCAATAATAATAATTTTATGATATAAACTTGCTCTTGCTGTAATGATGGCATGTTCACCCTCCTAATTGCCACAGCAATATGTGGTATGTATGGGATGGTGGTAGACTAAACAATGAATAAGTAAAAGAGTAGTGACAGTACTTTCTTTACCTTCACACAAGACATGGCAATATTAGCACCACAGATGTTTTTTCTGAAACTGTATATATTATAAAAACAAAGCCATTGCTGTTCTGATATTTAGTTATATTGTTAGATACCAAAAGGAAACTAAAGTATATTCCATAGCAACAACAGTAACATTAGTCCTGTATTGCCATCCAGGTTAGGCAGATATTGTCTCATCTTTTTTTGTCTAGTCAGTATGGTAAAAGTGTATTTGCTTGAATGCTGTTGATTGGGAGTGGCTCTAAAGAATGGCACTCAGAGGTTCAAACCTCAGGCCAGGCTGGATTTTGTTATTTGGCAATGCTTAAACTCTCTTGCCTCAATAAGCTCGAGGGTTGCTCCTGTCCTCGACACTTTCCAATTGTGTAGGATAACCATTCTATTGTGTATGAGTTGTGGAATTGAGATGAGTACGCCTGTATTTGCGTTATGGTCTCGCCTGTGTAGTCGCTCAGTTTCCGATGAGAATTTACTCCGTAGCCGATACCTGTTTGTCTATAAACATTATGGGGTGGTCAGATTTGATATGGTAGTCAAGAAAAATATGTCACGTTTATGTTCATATATAATTGTTAAGGCAAACACGCATGTAGTAATTCTTATGTTAAACGTAATGACATTATGTCTATTGACTAATGAATAGCGATATTTTAGAACATTACATTATCCTAAATTTAGGGGATGGTAACGAACATCAGTCGCGTCGGTTGTTGACCGCGCTGGTAGTCCATGGAGGTGCACTAACCTGCTAGTCTAGACGTAGTCCCTAAAAAGCCGGGGTCGACGTTTTCCCGACGTTCTTTGTTGTCTGACTGACGTTTGTATTAATCTAATGATAATTGTATTTGGAATATGGTAGGTCTGACTGCTTGTTCGCTTTTATTTTAACATGCTCATGGGAATTTATTCTTTACTTACGAAATTTTTCATTTTGACATGAGAAGAAAACACATAACATTGTGAAACGTTACAACGTGTTGGTATGTGGAGGCTTAGGAAATCACTGCCATACTAAGTACGGTTTTGACGCATGCGGACTGTCCGCTAAGGTCCAGACTGCGGAAAAAGCCTATTTGGTGTCGGTTGTATTCAAAGGAGAATAATTTACGAAAAATATATCGTCAAGTTCCAATGAATATAAATTCACAAAAAATATTTATTTTTACAAAACTTAGTATAACAATAGTCAAGTATTGATAATTTTCAGTGGTAAATTACTGTTTGTAAATTTTGTATTGACAAGCCTAGTTACACTCTGCTTAGGTCTGAAAAGGCGCGGTAAGAGGATGTAAGTATCCATTCCCCTATCTTTCCACTCTATTCCCTCGGGGTGAAATTTGTTAATCAAAGGGAACACCCGTGAGGTATTACGTATTCAATATAAATGAATAATCAAAATCGGTAATCTCTCTTTATTAAAATTTGTCAACAATTTAATTCTTTGAGTTTTCCATGTCAATAATTTTTTAAACAATATACAATGTTGCTAATTCACGACCGCCACAACGCTTGCTATTCGCGTAACGATGAATAATTTGAATACGTAGCACTCCGGTATTATGTATGTCATCTTGTCATCAAAATATTTGAATGCACTTGTCGAAACATGCAGAAATGCAATTCTAAAATGAATGATAGCAAAATTATTATTATTACAAATGGAATGTAGTTCGCTTTAAATATACTCGGTGTGTCTGGTTACATAAAGCTATGAAATGTGATATTCAGAAGCTCCATTTAATTCATAAATATTATTTATTATTTGACGGCAAAAAAAATTAAAAAAAAGCGGTATGCATTTTATTACAGTTCGACATAGAATTTTTCTATTTTCCTAATGACGTTTTTGTCAGTGAAGTTCTATGTTTAAATAAAATAAAGTTTGCAACGTTTACTCAATACTGTAAGAATATATAGTACGACACAACTTAGATGTCGCATCGGCAAAATTCGTAAAACCGATCACATCCGAATTGAGTTCGCTATACCAAATTATCAATATTTATTTCTCATGCGAATATGATCTTTTCACAAACGTAATAACTTGTAATGTCATATGACCTAACATATTCGTTAATTTGACACCTGGATTTACATGCACTTGCTTTCTCTGACGCGTGAATCTATAGCGACGAATAGCGTCGAATGGCGCGATAGGGAGCTATTTCTATTGGTTGTATAAATCGGCAGTAATCGGTTTTAATTTCATTCCATCGCATTTTCCGATGCTACATCTAATTTGTGTCCTACTATACGTACATCCATAAATAAAGTTCATGGTTACATGTTATAGGTATAAATGGCACTGTAATATATGGGGAAATATTGAAGCAGTGCCTTTTATATATTTACGTATCGAAAGATAAATCAGTTCCCTAAAAATCGATTAATTCTCTGTTTTATTAAAAGATTTAACTATTTTTATTTGGTTGCTCAATACGAGATTATTGGAGTAAACAAAAAAGTTCCAAGTTTGTATATATCATTATTGTGAATTCGAGATTCACAATAATGATTGTGGACGTATTCGATCATCGGGCTAACTTATACTAAAATAATATTAGTACAAATTGAATGTTTCCCCTTGACTCTCTGCGTGCCTGGTTCGATCCGTCATTTATACAATCGTTTACCAAATTCAACAAAAAAAAACAAAGCTACAAGATGTTCTTTTCATTCTCTTGTTCTTTTTAAGGAGCAACAATTTGCTCAATCATCAACGGGTCGATCAAAGTTTGAATCGTTTTATTACAAGATTTCGTTATATGTATTGCAACCACCGGCTTAGAATGTGGAATCGAGCTCGAAAAAATTACAAACAGAGCTAATTTTGGTAGTTATTTACTACTTAAATTAAGTCTATCTTAAAGAGAAGTTTAAGAGATTAGACATACTAGTTTCATACTTATGAAGAGATGTTTACAGTTTGCGAAATGAACAATATCCTTAAAAATGACTATTTAGATTGGACTATTAGTTCCTAAGACCATTAAAGACTGCCAACACAGAAACTATCTCATTTTATAATATATAATGTGTGTGTCGTGCATTTTGGTGCACGGATAGTTTATATTTAGAGGATCGAGATAAATTTTCTTCCTTCAACCGTCAAAATAGGTCAAAACAGTCTTCTTGGCTTGCATGTTGTCTCAAAATGATTGTACGCACACGTTGAATTACGTTTACACAAATTTGTTAACAGATTAATTATTACTGGCAACTGAATAATAATATATATAATAAGTTTTTGGTTTGGAGTATTTTTCTAAATACTTTTTTGAAATCGTAATAATGGAGGCTTGAAAACTTCCAGTAACTTGGATACTCAATTTTTATATTCACTTAATGTCATTTCTTTAATCTCAAAAAACTAGTCATCATCGCTCTGGCTGATTCTGATATTTTAAACCGTTTAGAAGGTGTTTAACTATTTTTGTGTAATTGCTTATGCTTTTGCATCAGTCAGGCCAAAGTAGTAAACCTATTCGGAAATTGTCGTCGTTCACAATTATCACCAATATTTTTTCAGGGTATCTCATTGGCATTGACTTTTGCCATATAATATCTTCTAAGCAGTGTTCAAACTCATATTCAAATTTCAGATAATCTTCTATTTTTGGATTTTTGCGATGTCTGACGTCGCGACCGTTTGTCTGTCCAAGTACTTGCTCAGTTAGTTGTCGATAATGCTACTAGTAAACAATGATTATTTGAATCTGTTACTTGTTTCCAATACGAAATAAGTAACTTTTTATCACATTTAAATTGGAAATTAACGTGTACGAGACCTTTTGCATGGATAGTAGTGGAGAGTAATTTTATATGGAAATATTAATATTAAACGAATATATTTACACAGTCGTTGATACGAAGAATCATCTGATAATTTCAACGGCCGTGGAATAAAATTTATATTAACATCCCATTCTACATGATACTACATTAGAAGTGAACCTTATCAATCTTATATCACTTAAACTCGTTCTGATTCATACACGCACTAGTTACTTCATCAAATGTGTTTCCTTTTCATCTGTCATGCTAATTAAGTGGGCATATTTATGTATCGGTTGCGTAGGCTGTGCATGTGGAAACACATTTTTCCAATGATTCTTAGGAAGTATCATAAATATTCTCCCGGCGGTCGTTCTTTGTGCAGGCCCATGTAAAGATTTGTATGGATACTCTCACTTGTTAATTAATATACCGTTAAGGGCATAGCCGGTGTAATTATAGGTAAGACATCTTAGATTCCATAGTTGGCGGCGCATTGATTGTTTATAGATTGGTAATACTACTTACTTTGCTAGTGTACACGTGTGGACAAAGTTTACGTTTACGATTACATTGGCTTGTCCGTCTTCTTAATACATATATATTTCAAAAATTAAAGGTGGGATCATTATTACAGCACACATATGTGACAGAGTTCTTCTCATCCATGAAGGTTTCCTCACAATGTTTTCGTTCATTAAGAACGAGATAAATTATAAAGAAAATGATGGTTTGATTTCGTCATCGTCTGCAGTTCGCGTTTATTGGACATCGAACCATCTTAGCTCTTTTGTCATCCATTATCTATTGTCTCATTAATTTGGTACTCCTGGCAAGAAATCTCGCTTGCTCTTGGATTCCAAGATTACTGAAGGTATTTTGTTTACAGAATACTCGAAATTACTTAGTGTACCCACATTGCTCTCGAACTAGCGTTTAATTTGTACCGAGGGTGGTACAACAATAGCTTGAGGGGGCAGGATCGAATTGTCTGTCTTTGACATCCCCAGGCCAGTCCAGTATCGTAAGTTTTTAATTTCCTTTATTAGGTAACATAAACATTAGGATAAATATATTTTTCACTTATCGATGTATTGTCTTTAATCAGTAAGCTAGTATTTCTAGTTTTTCGGGAGGTCTTTTCTGTAGGATTGTATTTTGCAATTTATACTGACGCTTTTAAAAGTACCTATTTTTCGCCCGCGGCTTCATCTGTGTGACGGTTGGGGGCTCTTTCTGGTCAGGTGTTTGGCACTCGTGATAACCAAACTAATATATGAGATAATATATTCACCTGCCTTCTAGGTTAGAAGTGGAGTCTGGTTTGATATTTATCTAAAGATTTTGTTTTAATACAAGTACATTTTTAGACTTTTTAATTTTCTGTCTCAAAACCATTGATTGATGTAATAGTCCATCGAACATACCTATACGTCACGCTGAACAGAAGATCCCACTCAGCGGAAGCAAATCTGTAAAGCTGGAATCATACATGTGCTATCAAGTGAATCTTGTTTCTGATTCATCATTATAGTTCCCTCTCGTGGTTGTGCATTCTCGAATTTGGTAAAGGACTTTAGACTTTAGACTTTATTGATTAATAGTCTATAGAAATCACTTTAGTAATTACTAGTATCCCCGGATTCGCACGGGTGCAATACTGATTCTAATAGTTTATTTACGACATCACATTAGAAACTTATAAAATTATAAGTAAGTATCTCTTAAAAAAATGCATTCAAATCGTTTGAGTAATTTTAAAGATCTTAGCATTCTTACAGACAGACTGCGGTAAGCGACTTTGTTTTATACTATGTAATGATAATAGGCCTTACGTTCTTGAGAAAGATTTTTTTTATGTCAGATTTGTCGTTCTACGTTCGAGTAAATCTCACTTGTATATTGTTGATAAGGTTTCATGGATTTATAAAGCGCCAATGATCTTCCGTTGTGAATACGCAGATAAATTCCGATAGCATTCCGTACATTCGTTTTAAGCTGAGCCAATGAGCCGTATGATACCTATTGATTAGCCATGGCCATATAATGTATGATTTTTTCATCGTCAAAGCGCTATAAGTCAGATGATCCAAGATGCTACTTTCACTCTACTGAAATTTGCTATTTTGTTCTGAATATGATACAAAGTTGTATTTGACGGTGGGAGTATCTGGTGTGTGTTGTTTCCCATCCAGACAAGGCAGCACAACGTCCTACAACCGGTTTTAATATCATGTACGGACAATTCGGCTTCAGTGTATGAATTACTCATGAGTATTCTTTTAAAGTATAGCTGTATAGTTTATTCAAGTTGGCTACTATACATTTTAATTTAAAGTTACCAGTTATAGTAAAGACCTTATGTACAAGCGGATAAAAGGTATAAAAAGGGTATTTGTTTTAAAAAAATTATGTATTAAAGTCTACTCGTAAGTTATTTTCACCGTAAGCCAATTTCTTTCGAAAACTCGAATAATATCGCTCATGTAGCGTAATGGCGGTACCGATAGCAAAATAAAGACTCGTGGAATTGATTAGTTTTATGTGTTTTGTCGTATTAATAAATAGTGTGATAAAAATTCACATTGTACTTTCGATGTCTTGTCTAATTAAATTACTGTACATGAACCATTTTTTGGTCATATATTAGAATTATCATGCAATTAAATCATCCCATTTGCGATAACTCATTATAACAATTCTTTAATAAATAACTTTAATTTGTTGCTTTTATTTCCATTTTTCTGCTATCGCTACTCGAAGCGTAGTAAATTGGTGCCCGAAGGCTCGGCTACTGACCGCTAGACCAACTTTGTAGAAGGCTTTTCAAGTTTTCAATTTTCGAACGAGGTAATTTAAATCGACTTCGACAAAGAGTATATAATTAATATTCAAAATAGTGTTACTAAAATATTTATGTTATAAAGTGTTTATGTTGCACAATGAGAATTGATGATTAGTGTTTACTTTTGGATTGATTTCGTCGTTGGTCAAGCAGTTAGCTTATAAAGTTATCATGGGTTAACTTAATAGAAAATCTGTTGGTAATCTGTTGCATCCTAAATTTTGATGTCGATGCTATTCTAGTGTTATTTCATCTTAGAATGACCATTAAAATCAATTAATTACACTTCGATCAAGTTTCAAAACCTGCAGTCAATTCACTTATCTCCGATAGTTTGTGTTTCTCTTTACACTGTACACAACTCATGTCGTTGTGTACGAGTTGAGTATGTATGTAAGTAGCGAGGGGAATGGTCCCTTGAGAGTTACGTAAGCAGTAGTTCATTGATTGTTAACTCCCACTCCTTAGAGGGTGAGATCTTTAGAAAACTGCTATGCAAGTAAATATATAAATTTTGATTGATTTACAGCTGCACTAAATACAGCTCACTAGTCGAAAAATATACATAAAAAGAAAATAATGTTTTGTTTACAGATAGGAAAATTGATATTATCAATTTTTATCCAATATATGATGCATATATGATGCTGTTGGTTTTGAAAATCGCATTGAAATCTGTTGCGTAGATTAAAAGACGACGGGAAGTGACTTTGTTTTATACTACGTAGAGATGGAATTGTTTCATTTGTTAAGTAGTTATTATGAACTGGTAATACACAGCTTCACTGGTAAACTTTCTATAGCTGGTGATTACTTAAACAATTGTGTCATCTTTATAATAATAATTGAAAAACCATTTCTGACCTCCTCTTCCCTTGAGGAGAATGTTAGGAGCATATTCTACCACGCTGCTCCGATGCGGTTTTGTGGATGTCTCTTCTTTCTCTTTGATTTCACATTTTACTAAATGTAATCTAAAAAGAATGTCAAGTTTCGGAGTGGACTTTAAAAGAGTTTATCAATTCGGCCTTATTCTTTGTTTTCATTTTCGTCGATAGCTTCGCTGATTAATAATTGATTTTAACGAATTTATGTTTATGTATTTTCAGTGATTAGATTATGCATTGAAAGAGTAAAAAATATAATCTCTATATTACAATACCTAATCGACACCTAACAATCAGAGAAAAAAATATTCTAAAATCAATTCTAAATACATGGTTTTACAGTTGGTTTTAGTATAGTTGGATGGTTAGTTGTTATCACTGTCTAAAAATATTAATCACTCCTGAGATCACCAAAGCTCCACTATTCTCAGGGACTAAGATGTCACGTCCCTTGTGACTATAGTTCAATGCCTAATTCACTCTACAAACTGGAACATAATAAAACTAAAAATTGTTTTCTGGTAGGATATTATGAATACTTAGGGTAGACTCAGCTGTTAAATCGTATACGATCTCTTTAGTGACGTGGAAGTTAGAGGTTCGATCACCTATTCTTGGGTCAATCTTACCCACTGTCTTAGCAATAACACAAGTTGTACCCATATCAGGATGGAAAAAATTGAATCTTAGAATTTGTTCTGATAATAGTTATCGCTGGCATTCTCTTATATAAGTAATCAATTCATTCATTAATGTCAGCGTTAATTCAGTTTACAGTTTAGTTTATACAGCCCACTGTAAGTCGCTTACTGATAAGTTTTATAGTGGCGTGACCGAGTTCACACAAGTAATGAACCTGCCGTTAACTGATTGCTACTTAAATTGTATACGAAGAATTTAATGTTGCTAATATTTTGTTTGTGCACCAATCACATCTGAATCATTATATTTATAATTTACTTGCATCTGGATTTTCGAATAGAAATAGTCAACCAATCACGAATTATATGTTCAGGGGAAAGGCGGAAGGAGTTTTTAAAGGAGAAAATGGCATAAATACTCTTATCCGAATTAGAACGCACTATCGTCGTCTCCAGTTTATCAACTGGGCCATCTCGTCCCCACTCTCTATGAAAGGGGCATCTTTCTGGGAATCGAGATTCTTACCTTTAATGTAAAATAAGGTATTGGATAATGTGCTTAATATTATGGCATACTTAATACATATAAAGAATAATGTTATTTGTGATGTTTAATTATTGTTTCCAAAACGTTGTTAATAGGGTATAATTGAAATCAACACAATTATATAGCTTTGGAATTTAAACGTGCGCATTGGCTCGAAACTGGTGTCGTACACTGTACATTGTTTGAGATTTAATTCAATATGTCAACGCTAATTATTAGGTGGGGTTCTGGGCCTGGGTATAGGTGGGCCAACCGTCGGGGCGTCACGGTAGCATGTGCAAGCGATCCCGTGATGCTCCCTGTTTAAAACACGGAGTGGGTATCGCTGCTTTTTAATGGGTATTCTAACGCACTCGGCCCCGACAAGACTCACATGGGGTATGTGGAACTTGCTCAGTCCCTAGTGGGGGAAAAACGTAAATGTGTTATCTATCGTAACACAAAAAACCGTCCGTTGAAATGTCAATCCGAAACAGCCGGAAAGAGATTATGCGCTCTTCGAGTGCTTTATTATAAATATCCAACAAAGAGCTTCCAGTTCGAAGTTACCTATTTACAGATATTAAGCAAATTATTTTTCAGTCCTGTTAAGCTAACGGATATACAAGAGTTACTTTCACCCTTTTAAAATGATAATAGATAACCCACACTAAAAATAAAACATCGTTATAATATAATCATACTCTCCCTAAACTTAAAAATCCTGCTATGTATTAGGAAGAAGAAACTCAATCATAAATATCGTCTAGAAGATAAAATATATAATGTAATAAAGATAATTCAACGCAACAAAATCTCCAGAGTGAATAGCTTACTAATAATAAAATATAGGACGAAATAATTCCGTTCTTACTAATATCAACGCGAGCCAAACTCGAAGCAGCCTCGTGTCTTTCATCAAGATATGCTGACATCATTAAATAAAACTTGATCGTTTTATCTATTAAAAAAAAAAAAAACTGGTACCCATCAAACTTTTTCTGTAAAGTTAAACTTGGTAGGAAATTTACATAATTATGGTGTAATTAATTTTTTTTGTGGCTTTTATTTGTGTCAAAAAGGCTCAGATTATTTCGCCAATGTCACATGCGATGGAGATACACGATAGAGGTTTATCAGTACGGTCGAGATTACAATGCTCAAACTAATTTTGAAGGCATAATAGTAGTACACAGTAGTAGCATTGCAAACCCATAACCTAAAACAACACAATAATAATAATTAGATACAAAATTAAACAACTTCTATTAAAATGCATCGGAACAATCACAAAACAATTTACAGTATAATCTTATTACGGTCGATATATTTACATAGAAATTTACAAAATGGACTAGAATTAATCATTAACAAATATTCAGCATGGTGTAATTAACGTTTCCTTTATAATAAAGCGTTGATTGTGACATTCACAACTATAGTATTGACTATATTGACAGTTCGTAGTATCGCTGTTGGAAACGCTTTACGATTAATTTGAATAAAAAAATATTTTTTAGTGACACTGGTTCGTGTTTAGCTTGTTTAACCCACGTGATGAATTCATTCACTAAACACAAGAACTGGTTGTCGGATTGTATACGTTTATGGTAACTGATCCGCTCTGTAGGGCCGTAAAGAGGATATTGATAAATAGAATATTTTAATGTTAAAAGATCTTTCAAATCGAACTCGCAGATCCTCGAAATAAATTCAAATAAACAAACTCTTCAACCTTACGTTACAACATAACTCTTATTTCAATATACATGTTTTTAAAGACACATCTAATATTTCAAAGGTATAGAAATGTGTGTTTAAAAATCCTTTTAGTGAATATTATTTAGAAGTTGTCGTATCCTCCTGCATTTTCGGAATACGCAGTAAAGTATCAACCTTAATCCGTATCCTTGGTGTTTGTGTTTGTGCGCAGTCCCCCGGGAGCAAGTAATGGGGTCACCGAGCCCGCAGGGCGACGTTTACTGAGTTTCCCTTTGTTGCCTACATGGTGAATTAGGCAGCCGTCAATATATTACTTTTTATTGCTTTCGCTTTTGATCAAAATCGCCAAACATTTCAATGGTAGAATTCTTTTGTTTACTATCATTTATTTAAATAAAACGGGTTTGAAACTGTATTTTCTTAGAAATTAGCAGGAGACATTGATTTAAAAACCGGTTCTTATAAAAAATAAACGGAGATTTAAATGGATACGAACACCATTTTGATGGCGCAGCTGATGAACTGTATGTATATAGAATATATCACGTTGGCTCCCTTCGTAATCTTCGAATAATGCAGATTATTCTTTTGTTCTGTTTTTTATTGCCAGCATCAGTTGTTCCATTTATTTATACAGATGAAACTGAAAAATATACGTTTTTACATTATATTTAAGAAAGTAAAGCTAGCAACAAATTAGTTGCAGTGTTTATTGCATTACTTTGATTTTGACTTTTCAAGTTAGGTGTTGTTGAAATTCAAATCCTGTTTTATGGCGATATTTCGCTATTTTGCCCATAGGAATACTATTTGAATGTCGTTACTTAATTGTGCAGTTGATTATTTCGTTTACATTGTAGTTGTCGTGTCGTTATTAAACCTTGGTTCTCATGCTAAAGTAAGTTTGTTGTAGGGCACTTTGCCAAATAACGTTCGAATGTTTTAGTTTGGATGCTCCATTTCTGTTAACCAGCGTATTATTGTCGGTCCAGCTTATTATAAATTGAACTGCTCCAAAAGGGCCAGAAAGTGAAGGTTCGAACAAAGAGTTGGCGGAGAAGGGCCTTTGCTTACGAAATGGGACCAAAATGGTGCATCTACTAACTAGGTCAAGCTCGCTTACGTTGGGTCGCCACGTGTTTCTCCCCACTTACTTCGCTCTCTCAGTAGTTTGTTCAAATAGACTCTGTGGGACAAAGCGATAGGGTCCATTTTTGTTCGTTCTCAACTTCGTTTTATCGGCCTTGTCATAGTGGTGCACGAATTAGATTTCACGCCGTCCAATAACCAATGCTATTCATGCGCTTTAGAGATTATATTCCCATGTAAAGAAGCTGAAACAATGATAGTAGTAACGGCACGGCTTATTGTCAGTATTATTTGCATTTTGAATGTAATGACGCGGAAGCTATGAAGTCTTTGTCTTTTCATATATTAGGTCATTGAAGGTCATCAAATTTGTATCAAAACATTCGAAACCTATCACTGGAAGTAAATTTGTCTTGTATTATAAACATTTATTCAATTTAAGATTTTATAGAATGTTTAAGCGTTTGTATATTCAATAATATGAATTGGAGAGGAGGAGGAGATATTAGAATAGAACAGATGTATGAATAAATAAATTTATGATTTTATGTATATATCAAATTAACCATGTTAAATAATATTGAATAAATCTAGTTATCGTTTCATTGCACTAATCAAAACTATTAATACCTCAACGATATGATGTAATATTCTAATCAAATCTAATTAGTGCCCTAAGTGTTCGTGTTCGTTTCTTCATCTGACCTAATATTTACATAATATCAGGTCAGGACGACTAAGACCCTTAGGTAATGGGGACATCATCACGGGTTAATGTTAAAATGACTGACAGTACGTTATCTAAATGAATGGTATAAACTAAATACTACTAAAATCGCGCACTTTTGATATTGAAGTGACGTGACTTCATTCGTTGAGAACTTGAATAATTTGGGGTATTAATAATTTTGTGTGTCGGCAATGTTATCGGAACTTTGGAAGTAAAATTAAATTATATATTACAGAGATCTAGTAGTATTAGTACATTTCTATGAATATAAGGACGAATCTTAAGGACTGACTGACAACTTGGTGGTAGGGCTTTGGGCTTGCGCCCGTCTGGGTAGGTACCACCCACTCATCAGTTATTCTACCGCCAAACAACAGTACTGTGAGTGAGCCAGAGTAACTACAGGCACAAGGGATATAATATCTTAGTTCCCAAGGTTGGTGGCGCATTGACGATTTAAGGAATAGTTAATATTTCTTACAGCGTCATTGTCTATGGGTAATGGTGACCATTGACCATCAGGTGGCCCATATGCTCGTCCGTCAATCTATACCATAAAAAAAAAATGTTTGTCTAGGTTTGTATATTGTGTAGGAAATGTGAAAGAAAAAAAAAAGTAACGCCTACAACTAGTGCCACTGATGTATTATATGTTGAGAAACGTCGAGAGAAATAGAGATTAACTTTCACCGTTATAGTCGTTATAAGTGTTACGCAATCCAAGTGTGATAGTAAGAGTGCCATCTGAAATGTCCGTGATGTAGAACAGCGGCTAAAGCGCTTCGGAGTGCTCGCTATGTTAGATTATATCATTAAAATACTTAATCTGAAATCGGATCTAATCGAAGTCAGCTATTCTATGTACATAGTATATAAAACTTAGATATTCGAAATTATTTGGATGGTTTGAGATTATTGTAGTTATTAACAGGAAGTTTTATTAGATGAAGTAGATGAAATAATTAAGTTTGTAGTTAATTAATTTGTTTTCACCGTTACTATCCTACTGTCCAAAATGTCTACTTTCTGACAACACGTGCAATGTGAAAGTTGCGCTTGCTGAGCATTTCAAAGCAACATTTTTGCGACTTTGATCAAAATGTTTTGTTTACGAGTTTTTAGAATTTGTTCTAGCAAACACACTACCATAACCTTATATTTGATCTTCGATCTTGATTTTATTTTTGCTAAATAAATGGGCCTCAGCAGAAATATTGCAAATCGGAATCATTACACATTTTTGAAATTTAATTCGTCTTAATTTGTATAATCTTAATATTTACAGGATATATTAGCAAAGTAACGTAGTCGGTTTCTACTATCGGTAAAACGAATATAGCTTTATACATTGAATAAAGATATTTCTTCTGAATTCGTTTCCGGTTTTTATTACTAGAACCTGCAACCCAATTCCCATGAACTGGTGTGTAGTTCTAAATTTAAAATAATTTTGTAAAAATGACTCACAAAAGTTCTTAAAACCTACTGTCGAAGGAATGATTAATTGGAGTACTTCTTGGTGGGTCCTATTGAATTACAATTACACTGCAATTATCAACGACAATACAACGAATTATTTCATAACCAACGTTTGTGGTTAAGGTTTTCTTTATCTGGGTTACGGCTTGTTTGCTTGGGGGTCAAGTTCGCTTTGCTTATATTGACTTGGTATCGATTGTTTTATTTTGTGTATTTTCTTTTGTTTCATATTACTGCATACAACGATTGCTGCTATAACTTAATGAGACTTTATGCATTGTTCAGTGTTCTAAAGAATTCGTTTAAATTTGTTTTGTTAAGACGTATTTATAATGTTTATAATAATTCATTCGATACATTATCAAATTCTATTTATTTTATTTTATGTTTTCTTAATTTATGAAATGATGATTTGAAGATTCAAGATGATTTTATTTTTTATTTTAATATAGAATTTACAAGTACCATCAGACGAAGAAGTTAAAAATAATATAATTGTAACGGTGATCGAATTTTTTTTAAAGTGTTACTGAGTATGAACTTCTCGTAAAATTGCATTTTTTTTATTCAATTCACATCTTTAACTATTCACGAGCTTGGTAATACTATATATTTTAGAGAGAAAATGAAAAACGCAGCGTCTAAAGAAAAGTTAATTGTTTATCATCTTCACGATTGATTATGGTATTCGTACTCACCATATTGAGAGCAATCGATGGTATGGCATCACGGTTGACTCACAATAGTCACATAAACAATGAAAAGAAAACAGAATTAGAAAAGGCACCTGACGTGTGCCTGTGTGATCATAAAAACATGATAGAAAAATATCATCAACGTTTTTGTGCGTGAAGTAAGTTTTCAAGACTCAGATAATGTGATAATTTCTCACGTTTATTGGATCACAAAAACCTCAAAATGTTTAGTTAATTTTAGTTTCTAGAGTAATCGCAAGTTAATAATTTATGTTACATATAAAATGCATTAATGTTAAACGGTTTCGAAGCGAACACAGGTGGTTGCGTGTGCGCAACAGCAATCAGTGCGTTCAGTTGCCAAGTGCCGAGCTCGGCCTTGCCACTGCTTCCGAGCGATTATAACGAACCTATAAACAGCAAGAATATTTTCATAAAGTACGCTATTGCAAATAACAATTACGAACCATTTATTGATCTATAAAGACTTATACAAATCTGCCTTATAATCCGCCTTGTATTCAGTGTTAGTAAGTGCAGTTGTAGTTATAGTTTAAAACTTTAAACTATAACATGATTGTAATTACAATTGCCTAAAGAGTATCTACAGAATAGGCTATTAAAGTGTTTTTCAATCAAAAAATGTACATAATGTGTCTTTGGCAAATGGAATTATCGCGCAAATATTTAATACAACCGTAAAGAGTCGCGCAAAATAGGTTAGAAATGTTCTAATGAAGGGGAAGCGATATCGATTGAATACGATTATATATTTATGAGAATGAACGGTAAAATGAAACGTTTCTGCCTATAAATTGTCTTTTGTCTCAAACCATTATTGTTTAATTATATAAGAAATGCATAAAGAAATACTAAGCAAAAATGACATTAATGGATTATATAATTCGGTCTTTCAATTATGTATTCCTCGTTAAGTTCGAGTAAAATTGCCTAAATCATCAAAATCTTCCTACCTTTTATATATCTTGAGGAGAGACCCAGAATCCTAGGATATAGGTGTTTAAGACGCTTAAAGTCGATGTACAATTAAGTTAAAAGCAATGTTTGTCGCGTTTGACAGAATTTAAATCGGTGATAATTATGATTAATGTAGACTAGAGTTATTTGAAGTAAATGCGTAGTTGTTGTCATTAATCTTAATAAATAGTTTTAACTTTTATTTAGTTTTAATTCTAGCGTAAAATGTACTCGGCTCCATAGCACCACTTTGCTTCTTAATGCTCGTCTGCGGTAGTCAGGTTTTTGCATGACGTGTTTTCGGTAATGCATCTCCAACTGCTGCTATTATTGTTTTACGAAATGCTTCTGCTAGGCCAGCAAATAACTATTTTAAAATGTCATGATTGGCTGATTTTATAGATACTGTGCAGCGTTGATTCGAAATAAGATTGACATCGGTTCCAATCTATCCACCAACTTTGTCTAAGAAACGTTATCTATAAAATCAGCTAAGATTAATTGTGTTCGAACATGAACTTGCTGGATTGGATTTAATTCGAAGATTGTATCGTCGAGCAGCCAGACGCGTAAGTGGTGTATGGGGCCCCATGTGTGGAACTGTTTAATGGACATGGATGTTTTCTCTATTTGTTGTAAGGTGGGACGCAGGGTCCGGGCCGAAGACCCCACCTGCCCTACCTCCACTTACGCCTCTGGATGTATCGTACGTCAAACCTAGCATATACGAACATTTGTTATATTGTTAACAAACAGGGCTCACAAACAGGATTAACTTCTAAGCATTACGAAGCGCAACGCAGCTTATGCGTCGAGTTAAATGTCTTGACGTCGAGAGACATGTGCGGGCATTAGACGAACGAGTTTAATAACTCTCGTGTTGTATTCGCTTGTACAATCTGATATTATTTTGCCTTTGGATAAAGGAATTCGAGGTCAGTCTTACCATCAATTAAAGAATTTACTTTATTTGATCTCTTCTGAATATATTTCATTCATTACCGTAATATCAACGGGATATCGAGGGATGCTTGAATTGTTTGTGAACCGCAGCTCTGTTTGTTAACCATCAGCACCGTTTTTCTATCTGTTAGCATTTCTATCGTTTGGTATATTTAAGCAAGATGCCTTATCATATATTAGAAATTTATCAAATAACGTTGAACACTTCATTTATAATTATATGCTCATAACGTTAAATGAATATCATTCAAATGTGATAAGGTTTCTATTAGTGGCGTTTCGTATTGTGGTTTTACGTTTATGTGTGTTTAAAGAGGGGTATTTCCATAACTAAAGGTGGCTTGATTAACTGTAGATAATTTTATATCACAAAATGAAGCTTGCGCCAATATCTTACGCTGTACTGTAATTGCTATAATTCTACTGTGTGGTATCGACTTTTCATAAGCGATTGTATTGCTTTACTTGTTACCTTTGTATTTGTTGAATAACTGCCTGCTTTTTCTATCCCTTGTCATTTATGTACGTTTTGTTTTTCTGTCTCTTATCATCAATAAAGTTAATATTATTTTACTTTAATATTTGTTTTGATTGTATTAACGATTATTTAAAGTGCATGCATGAATAACCTAAAAATAATAATAATAAAATCATTTTTAATGTATAAATATTTGAATCTGTAGTTAACATTGAAATAATAATTAATGTACAGTTATTTTTAGGTCGTTTGTTTTTGTCAACGCCGCGAATGCTTTGTCGTTACGTTCGGTATAAGTTACAAATATGTATATTCATAGACCAATTGTGGAGTCACGTCACGTCTCGACACAAGCGTGTACAAAACTTCAAACACTAGAAATAAAAATGGAGAAACAAAGTATTCAAGGCTAGTAGTATAATTTTTACAATATCCATCCACCACTAAAATAATTGATATATTCCAATCAAAGTCAGTTGTAAGCGATTCTTGATATATTGCAAGTTCTTTCATCGTTTTAGTTGTAATACGAAAGGATATTTAGAAAACTGTAATAGGTTACTACGTTAGATTTGTGACATCCTCTAGTTATAAAACAATACGCGCAACTTACATATCTTACCCAATTTTGTTATTAAAAATTGTGAGGCGAATGTCTAATTTCTGTTAGTTAATTAATAATTGTTTTAGTTTTGTAAATGCGACTGCAAAATCTACTTTGCTTTGATTAAATTGATTCTTCGCGGTTTAGATTTTTGTACAATATGTTACCCACCTCGATTAAATACTATATAAACTGTAAAGACTACTGATCGATTAGGATGATATTTTCGTTACATATAATGTAAAATCAGACTTATTATACCTATTCATTTCCTAAAATACGAATTTTTACTATTTATTATTTAATACTCATATTATTATAATAATTCTCGATGTTTAAATGTGTATAAAGTTTAATAATTACGTTTGCATAGTCGAAATAAAAAAATACATGGACTATTTATTAAAAATAGTATAAACAATATTCAAAGTCAAGTATGATCAATATTTGAAACCCACTAAGTAGTTCGGAATCATGCTCCTTTAATAAAATCCTTTGCTAAATATTGCAGAGCAATGCTAATTTGATTTTATCTGTGAAATCTATGACTTTGAATAGTCTTTCACCTACTTTCATTATAGATTTAATACGAAGGTCGAGTACGGCAAATAAAAATATCGCATTGCAGGCTTTAGAGGGCGTCTGATGTCAATGTACCACAAAACGGACTGAGATGATTTTAAAGCCTTAGTGTAAATTAAATATAAAATTAAATATATTTCTAAATGTTGACGATGAAAATAGTTAATTAAAATGAAAATAAATCAAATGTTTTCGAATTGCGGACGATTGCTAGAGGTATCGTGATTATCATGTCCATCAAATGCAGTTTGGAAATATCATGTTTCAAGAAGCATGGCTGCCAATCCCAGTTTAAAATAGATGAGCAAGACGTCTTCTCGCTCATGTGACTCAGCGTTATTTTATAAGGATTTATTTTTACTAGCGTTGGACCGTCTGTCGAAATTCGAGTATCATTTGTATCACCTGTTATAAAAGAATGATAGTAAATAAAATAATGCTCGTCAATATTAACCATACGCAGTTCGACAAATCCAAGGAAATAGTATCTAAAATGGTTTGTATTTTATAAATAGATTACTTTTCCGATTAGTTTAGGTCCACTACCACCTTAGAATAATTTATAAATGCCAATCATTACGTGTATGATTATGAATTCTAACAGACCTTCATTTTGTCATGGTCCAATTCGAAACTAGTTTTGTCCTTAGCATTTTTTTTAATAAGTAACTTAGGACTATAATATTTGTACAAAAGTTGGTCGATCGATTCATTGCTGCTTGAAGTAGAAAGAAATAACAAACGAACGGGCACGTATCGTATTAGTAGGGACGGTTAATTTTACAAGATCTTATTTGTCTTCACCTGTTAGTATGCGTTCCAGTCTTGTTCAGCGAACCGATTGGTCTTAATAATAAGCTCTTTAGTATTTTTTTTTAATGTTCGTTCAGTTATATTTATTTAGTTACTTTCTTTTGTAGTAAGACTTTCCACCTACACTTGTTTTAGTTTCATATTTATGTGTAACACTTGAACTGTAGATGCGATGTCCAAAAAGTAATAGAATATTTAGACTTTAGGAGTTTCATTTTAATTTTTTTCGTTTCGTTGCTGTTTCTATTCTGTTATGTATCCTGATGATACATCTACCACGAAGTAAACGTATCATAACGGTGCGGCAGGTAAGGGGCAACGGACCGCTAACGATTGCAGCTAATTCGGTCGCATCTTCGCCTCGCTGCTGACGATTCGCATTGTTCCTATATCGGTATCTCGTACGTTCACATACGCATATATGTTAAGAACAATATCTCGGGCTATATCTGGATAATTAGTGTCATGAAAATAAATATTTGTTATTTATTTATCGTTTTTTTTGTTCATAATTATACTTAAATTAAACCAGATGAAGCTCTAGAGTTAAAAATGGGTTACATCTAACATTTTCCATGATGATAATAACGAAGTCCTAGGTATAGTTACAGTCTAGACTCTAGACTACATTGTGTTCGCAAAACTGTCGAGTTAGTGTCGCCCCGTTGAATTTTTAGACTTTTCTTGCCAGCGTGCAGGGTTTCTCCCTAATCTTACATTGCTAGCCTTAAATGAAGATCGTGAATCTTGACAACACATTCACAAAAAAACATAAAAGGCATGAAACAAGATGAGTAGAACAGTTTAATTAGGAACATATTGTACGACCAAAATTCTCTTTCGATATAAACAACAAAAACAGCAGCCTGTAAATTTCCCACTGCTGGGCTAAGGCCTACTCTCCCTTTGAGGAGAAGTTATGGAACATATTCCACCACGCTGTTCTAATGCGGGTTGATTTGATGTAGAATTGGCATTGTTTTGTTAATAAAAATATAATAGAAATATTTGTCCGTGGAACGATTTAATGTAAGAAAAGCTATCAAATATAGTTGGCAGCAGAATGTAGATAAATTTACAAATTCATAGTCGTAAATAATGATGTTGAAAGTTATTCTAAATTCAAAGTATATCGGTATCCACACACATTCCGCTAATAGATAAACTGCTATACGAGTCTTTTATTAATATTCTATCGAGCAAACAACGCAAAACATTACCAAGGATATTGTTACTATGGTCTGCGGCATGTGGGCTTAATTAAATTCATCTAACGTGAGTCGTAATAAAGCAAAAACCACGTTTAGTCACTTATAAATATAATTAATCACTGTTCCATAACGCATGGTTGTCGAGTGATTAAATTATGGATCAAAGATCATACAGATAACGAAGAAGTTTCTAGAAATATTTTCTTTACTTATTGTTATCGAGTGAGATTCGCAGCCCTGCCCGACACAAAAACTAGTACTCACAGGCGAACCCGGGTTATTATACAGGTTTTTTATTCGCAGGGTTGTCACGTTCTTAAAAAGATTTTTAATGTATAAATAAATATATGTTTTGGGATTTTTTGCATAACCATGACGGTTATAGGTCAAAGATCCTTCTAATTTATTTTTTGGAGTAAGTGGATGGATTTTGCTTATTTCTTGATTCTTAATGCTCATGATTTAATATCTAGTTAATCAGATTTGTTACTTTACAAACTAGAGGTTAATGATTCTAAAGTCAAATGTAATATGTCCATCACGTAGATAGAGACCTTGGTAAAATATCATTGTAATTTAATATTAAAAGGATAACAATAGAAAAAGTTATTTATAGTATAACACTGTCAAATATCCGAGGTAGGGTTAGCCCTGTCACGGTAAAGGTTCGATCGTGCTCTCACGATCCGGTCGGTTTATCTTCATTTCTGATGTTGTGTAAACACGTGGTTCGTTAACCTGCGCCCGCGCTTTGTGCTTATACCAGCGAGGGTTCCGTATGAACTTTGTACTATAATACCGTTAAATACTGGTTTTAATAAATACGTTTACTGTTGTTGTTTATTAGTTTTGTAAGTGATTCCGATAATCGAATTAAATACATTATAATTAGATAAAAAAAATAGGTAGGTACCAATGTTCTAAGTTTTGATGTCTTCGAAACAAAAATACAATTGTCAAAAATTAACGTCTAAAGAAATTCACTCTTAATCCTATAGGAATAAGACATATTTTACATCGTATACATGATAGTTTCACATTAACGATACATTTTTGTGATTCAATATGTTCTTAGTTATTTAGTAGTGAATGTGATGTTTTCACGATACGTAAGTTCATTAACATCTTTCGTGACCTTGTTGTGTGACTTTGCGCATTTGGCGTACGCTCAATTTGTGTTTAAATCTAGTACAGTCAGCAGAAAACGTAAATCTTCGATAATGCTTGACGTCACGGAATCGTAATAGACGTTCGAGGGAATAATTAGATTTGGGATTAAACATCACTAATGATACAGTTTTTCCTGTTCAAATTACGCCTAGTTAATGATAACACATACGTACGTAACACAAAAATTGTATCCTGAGTTTCTGGTCGATTATTTTTGGTACAATCTACATTCTGAACTGGCGGTAGCTTCACTTGGTGGCTTGAAAAGGCCTAATTGAATTATTAGTAAGTTAGTAAAAGTTATCCGAAAGAATAATGATTATTGCAGCTATTATATATGTAACATAGATTTTTTTGAAAGCAAAAGTGACAATCATTGCATAGACATGAGGAGAAAAGATAAACTAATAAGTAATAATACCTAGCTTTTGACTTCGCAACTTAATAATTAAGTACGGGGTAATAATCCTTCCTCGGTTTTAGTTATTCCTTTCTATAATCAAATTTATTTTTAGCTTGGCCAAACAAAAAATTAATATGAGATAATTTAAGCATATCCACACAAGATTTATTTAATAATAAAAATTATGGACATAGTATTTGTTCTCTGTAATTAAAGTGGTGGAAAAGAGTAAACATTGGGATTCTCGCTGCTTCTTTCATATTTGTTGCTACACGTAGTCTATCTTTGTATACATCTAAGGACTTAATGTTATTTATTCTACACAGTGACATGACGATTCGAGAGTCCTCTCATGAGCCCTCTTGAGTCAAGAATATTTGGATTTTGTTTTATTTAATTAATACTGGACTTAATTCCGCAGTACATAAGAACTTCTCAACCAATCAAAAGCCCAAAAATATGCGTAGGTTCAATTGGTTGAAGTCACAAAGTATCTTTTGAATACTTTCGTCAATCCTTGGGTACAGCGTATATGGCTCTAGTATGTATGATGCGTATGTTATCAGGTCTGGCTATTCTCTTTTCCAAACCAATGGTAAGTTTTAACATTAAATAAGTGAACTTGAATGTTCATTTTGGAAAGTATTATCCTCAAATAGTAACACTTATAACACTTAAGCAATCTTTATTAATTTAATTGCTTATTAATAATAGGTCCGTAACTTACTTAAAATTGTATATTATAACTCGAGTATATCTTGACAGTTATCCTCACTTGTTTTACTTTAGGATTCGGTATTAGTTATCGAATAAATCAAAGAGTTCGCTGTTAAGATACATTCGTTGATTAAATTCGTCTCCCCAAATTATTTTAATAGTATCAAACGTTATATACGTTCTCAAGCGTGGGTTTTAACAGGCCAGCAGGTCTTCAAGCCGTATCGAATTAGTTTAATCATGAGATAATTTCCAGAACAATCAACGCCGTTGTTCTTACATATCGTATTGATTAATTACATATTTTTCTCTATCGTTGTGTTATCATAACAATTATAAATTTCCGTAATTACGACACGATCACCGTTAACGTGCTAAGTGCAGCTGGTGTATATCGCCTACGTTTCGCCTTAACCCAATTTGCATGTATCGCTATATCTGTAATAGTCATTTTATGTAACGTTTCGTAATTTAGATAATTTTATTTGTTAATTTTATACTAAAAGTTTATTAACAATACTTTTACTTACTTACTTTTTAGCAGCACCTAAGAGTGTTGATTAGGCTACAATTTCTTGGTCCTCTTTCTGAATATGATGGTGAATGTGTAAATGGTTTCATGGTGGAATGTGTAAGAAACTAGTTTTGCCCGCGAATTCGTCTACGTTTGAATTTAACAAAAAAATTGTCCATGTAGCCTAAGTTACTCCTTATTACATGAGCTATGTATAAAGTCCCGTCGAAATCGGGTTCCCGTATGTGCTCTTACACTGTCGATAGGAAAGACTATCATACAATATCGATAAAGATGTTTTTTCTATCCAAAAAAAATAATCAAAATATCAAAGTCGAAATAAACTTTATTCAATTAGGCTTTACAAGCACTTTTGAATCGTCATTTTACAATTAAGTGAAGCTACCACCGGTTCGGAAAGTAGATTCTACCGAGAAGAACCAGCAAGAAACTCAGTAGTTACTCTTTTTTAACATTTAAAAAATACAAAGTCATGTTAATTAAATACAATTATTTAAATTAATATATCCTGCTTGGAAGTCAACAGATATCCTTTTAACGTCATATATGTTTTTTTGCATTTGTGAGTAAGATGATCTCTCGAATTAACTAATGGAATTGAAATTATATTATTTAGTAACTCTTTTAAATCTGTACTTAATTTCTATTTGAAAAGATTTTTTTCGAAATGTCAGTCAGTACAGACTAAAAAACAATATATACATTTGCGCAAACGCATATAACAAGCAACATAAACGCATGTTTGTAATTCTGTCAATGACCTTAAAATTTATTTAATTTTTTTCTCTATATAGTTCAATTCAAAAGTCTAAAATTAATGCATTACTTTTGTTTGACACTTAAATTTATTCTGTTGATTTTGTTTTCAATTCAGTACGTTAAACTGGAGTCGTTGATTCATCGAATTCGTTTGGCCTTAATATAATTAAAATATAATGTGAGCAATGTTACGAAAACATTTAAAATAAAACACGACTCATATGAGTTTCACTAGATAAATCTTAGAAAGTCGATTTTAACCTGCTTTTAAATTATGTACCGTTTTGATACTTTGCAAGCATATGTAATTGGTATTTACTCGTAACTTTGTGTTTATTTGAAGGGGGGGGGGGGGGTTAGGTAGTATTATAGCCTTTGTATTTATTTATGGAAACGTGCATGGAAAATGTCATTATGATTGAGTTAATTAAACACGTGGAAATGTAACAAACAAACCAAATTTCCCATATATAATACTAGATGTCGTCCGCGGCTTCACTTTCGTTTTGGGGGTGTGGTTTTTGTGTTATGAAATAAGTAGCATATGTTCTTTCTTGGAGTTCAAGTTTGCTTCACATCAAATTCGGTTCATTGGTTTGGTAGTGAAAGAGCGACAGTCAGACGAACAGAGTTACTTTCACATTTATAATATAGATTAGTTAGCATTCAGATGAGAGTACCATAAGTTAGTACTATCTTGTTGGAAAGGAATGATCAGACGGACGTCGTATTAGAAAACTCATTAAGTTTGTATTTGGTTGGTTTCGATGAATCCGATGCATGGTAGCTGCGTTTCGAGTTTGGTGCAATTTCGGCATTTGTGCTACAATTGTAATTTGTACTGGTATCTTTATTGCTGAGGTTTATCTAAGTTATATATACCATACCATATTTATGTACTAGTACACAAACCACAAGCTATAATTACCTTACCTTTTAAGAAATAAGAAAAAAAACGTAACAATTAACATTGTTCTTGTATACAACATTTTCGTATGACATTGTTATTTCTGTGAGGTTTTATTATAATACTTTTTAATCAATTTTACTTGGAAAATATATCGTTAGGGCTAGGTTCAAAGGTCGTATGTAAAAGAGTTGAGATTACTGCATATTTACTTATGTTTTATTAGTGTTGCAATATAAAAATGTGGTAGCTAAAAGCAATAAATTCATTAAAAATGTAAATCACATAAGACTTTTTGTAGCTGTAGATTGGTAGTTAACTTTTACGTATGACCTTTTGCACTTGCAATACTGATAAGTTAATCTTATTTTTAATCGTGGTGTAAATTTCTCCAATTTTAACGCAGTGTTATGAAAATGATTTAACGTATACTGATACTAAAATCTGCTTTAAATATTTTTTAGTAATGTATTAAATTGTATGAAGGATGAGAAATTCTACACCGTGATACTATGATTTTCCAGGTCATGGAAAAACACACAAGGACGCTGCGAGCGTCCGCGCCACGCACCCGATACCGGCGGCCTGTGGCCTCTACTACTTCGAAGTGCGGATCGTGTCCAAGGGTCGCGACGGGTACATGGGCATCGGGCTGTCAGCACACGGGGTCAACATGAACCGATTGCCCGGTTAGTTGTGACATATGTCCTCTAGATATTCTAACGCCAAAAAACAGCACTTAGTATTATTGTACGCCGGTGAATGGAGAGTCAGCCAGTGTAACTACAGGCACAAAGGACATACCATCTTAGTTCCCAAGGTTGGTGGCGCATTGGCGATGTAAGGAATGATTAATGTTTCTTACAGCGCCTTTGTCTCTGAGCGGTGGTCACCTTCCATCCGGTGGCCCATATGCTGGCAATCAGTCGGAACCGGAAAGTATACTTCCAAACTCCAAGTTGAGAACTAACTTACAGAAACTCAAAAAGCTTCGGTATAATGGTACTGTTTGGAGAATCCTGATAGCATGATAGCTGACCATTGTGGATGTCACAATATTAGAAGTCTGTACTAGTTTGCTAATGTCCACATTTACACCTGATTCTTGAACTTGCCTATTGTATATAGTTCTAATTAAAGACAAATTATATGTCTAAACATGTGACATATCAGGTTGGGACAAACACTCGTACGGGTACCACGGCGACGATGGGCACTCGTTCTGCTCATCGGGCACGGGTCAACCCTACGGCCCCACCTTCACCACCGGTGACGTCATCGGCTGTGGCGTCAACTTGGTCGACAATACGTGTTTCTACACTAAGAACGGCCACCATCTAGGAATAGCATTCAGAGGACTGCCAGTGAGTTCTTCTTTCCATTTTTCTCTTATTTCGACGAATGGTTTTCGATAATCGTATAGTACTCCTTTCAGCATATACTGAAACATCTTCCAAAATATTTACTTGTGTAATTTTCTGAAATGTTGTTTATTATTTGGTACTTTTGTTTACCGAAGAAAAAAAGGTTTCAATTTTTTTGGTACGTAACAAGCTCGCTCGATCAACGGCTTCCATTTTCTATATCACAAAAATATTCTTTTTTCATTCACAGCCCAATCTGTATCCAACAGTTGGTCTCCAGACACCCGGCGAGGTGGTGGACGCCAATTTTGGTCAACAACCATTTGTGTTCGACATAGAAGACATGCTGAGAGAATTACGAGCGAGAACGCGTCTCGCTATTGACGAATTCCCTCTACCGGACGAGCAGGGCCAGTGGCAACAGGTTTTACATAGGTACATACTATAACAACATTCATGTGATTAATATCAGTAATGATTTATTTTTTATTTTTGAAGTGTTTAACTTTTGTATCTGTGGTACAATTACAGAATGGTATCGTCGTATCTCGTACACCACGGCTATTGCAGCACGGCGCAGGCGTTTTCCCGCTCCACCGGTCAGCCTATCGACGAGGACATAGCATCCATTAAAAATAGACAAAGTTAGTCGTTCTTTATTGTCTCTTCTGTAATACGATATTACGAAGGAAGCAAACATAATTCTGTTTCCAAAAGAGTATCGTCTTCAAATTTCACGATATGATGGAATGATTTAAGACAAGGTAAATATAAATAAATAAATATGAGACAACATCACGTTATGGAAATCAGAAGTAACGACGGTACCACAAACATCCAGACCCAAGACAACATAGAAAACTAATGGTAATCTACATCGACTCGACCGGGAATCGAACCCGGGACCTCAGAGTGACTTACCCATGAAAACCTGGTGTACACACCACTCGACCATGGAGGTCGTCGAAAGGTACGCTACTGTAATGTGTTCGTCGGACGCTTGCAGGGATATCGAAGCTCGTGCTGTCGGGGCGCATCGGCGACGCGATAGAGGCGGCGCGCCGGCTGTACCCCGGCCTGCTCGAGCGCGACCACGAGCTGCTGCTGCTGCTCAAGTGCCGACAGTTCGTCGAGATGGTCAACGGCTCCGACTCGGAGGTAGACCCCCCCCCCCCCCCCCTTAACGCGCGAGCACCGCCGCGCCGCCCCAGCCGCTACAGGCGCCGTGTTGCAGGCGCTGTGCGCGGACGCGGGCGCTGATGCGGACGCGGACGGCGACGCCAACGGCGTGGCCACGTCCGTCATCTCGCACGTGGGCCGCGCGCCGCCGCTCGCCGCCAACGGCGACCGCGCGCCGCACCACAACGGTAACGCGCATGTTCTGTACCGCCCACTGACTGACGTTGCCAATTATTCCGTATAACAACAACAACAACAATAGCCTGTAAATTCCCACTGCTGGCCTAAAGGCCTCCTCTCACTTTGAGGAGAAGGTTTGGAACATATTCCACCACGCTGTTCCAATGCGGGTTGGTGGAATGCACATGTGGCAGAATTTCTATGAAACTTGTCACATGCAGGTTTCCTCACGATGTTTTCCTTCACCGCTGAGTACGAGATGAATTATAAAGACAAATTAAGCACATGAATCAGCGGTGCTTGCCTGGGTTTGAACCCGCAATCATCGGTTAAGATGCACGCGTTCTAACCACTGGGCCATCTCGATTCAATTATTCCGTATGACGCAATCAATTGTCGATTGAAGCTCTATGTAATACTTGAACAGACTTCCATGTGAGTCGATATCAAAGTAACAGTGTAAACCGCGGCCGCCAGGTGTGTCGGAGTGCGACGTGGACATGCCGCCCGCCGCCAACGGCGCCCACGACGGTGCGTACCCTCGCCCCCCCCCCCCTCATCACACCTCACTGTTATATTTGTTAAAAAAATTTATATAAACACAAAAACCATACATAATTAAATACCACCGAAATTTTTTTATAAAAATATCTTAAAATCTTTATTATGATTTTTTTTTATTTTACTTTGAACAGTAATTAAAACGATAAATATCTACCTAGTATTGGTTAGGGTATGTATACATTATACTTTAATTAAATAAAAATGTAATATTAATTTTATGTAAATATTGTTATTATTTCGATTTATTTATTATTTGCTCGTCATCTCATTCATATATAATATATTTAAATATTTATTTGGTAATTATAATTTCAGATTTAATTTATTTTAATCATTATTCAATATTATTTGCGCGTCGCTTTTTAGTTTCGCACTCGACATGATTAATAAGAATAATATAAGAATTAACCATCCCATTTGGTACTTGGGGTTTGTGGACATCAGCTCGAATGGAAAGCCTCGAGCAGTGGCACGGAATATCTGGTGGGGCAACCCTCAGTGACTCATCGCCTTCCCAAATGATAAACCATAATAAATGGGGCTTATATAATTATTAATACAATAATACCTACTAACAATATCAAAGAGCGTGCAACTGGACGCAGGACAGAAGCGAAACCACTTTACGTCAGACGTTACAAAATTACGTTGCATATAAATACACCCCAGTTGTGATTTTGTTCGAAAAGAGGTTTCGTTTCAGATACAGCTCTGAATCACTCGTTAAATACAGAACGATGTTTGAAACATGTATTTATATTACATTTAAATTAATCGCTATCGTGACGACAGGGAAGCACATCGGTCCCATCGATATATTGTCCGAAGCTTTACGCTGAGTGCTGGGCGTCAGCACCCTGGCGGGGCGGAGGTGTTTCCCGGCGTAGCCTAGTTAGAGTACCGTAGGTGCATGCTCATACTGCCTGCCTCACGCTAGGGCTCTCACGGCACTTAGTCTGCATTCCGCCGCTTCTTTTACGATTATTTCGCGCGGGCGACGCTTGGCATGACTTTTGTGGGACGACTCGGGTGCGGAACGAGCGACCGCAGCCGAGGCTCTCTCACCAAAGCGCTGCGGGGTTAGGTGACACCGTGATCGCGATACGTTACTTTGGCAGCGTCGCTACTGCTGATAGTTTTCGTAGTAACTTTTGGTTATGTTCGGACAAAATCTATACTGTGGAGTTGTTACTATTATCGCCGCTCTATCTGATTATAAATCAAACGATACATTGCACTGCAATCGATCTGTCTCGAGTTAAGGTGTTATGGTAAATAATAGGCAGTATAAAATTGAATATAAATTCAAATGTCCAAGAAATACGAATGCGAAAAGTAACGGTATCGCGGTCGCGGGGGCCGGGGGGCGGGGGCCGGGGGGCGGCGCCCGGGGCGCGGGGCGGCTGGTAGCGAGTTGTGGGTTGTAGGTGAGGAGCTGCCGCTGGTGAAGGGCATGCCCGGCGTGACGGCGAGCGTGTCGGCGCTGCTGGGCCGCGCGGGTACGTCTGGCCGACACTGGCCTCTCGCCGCCACTCGCCGACACTGGCCTCCTGTCCGTTGCGACTGTCGCTCCATTGTGTTCCGTTCGCGACGCACTGCACTCGACCCCCTCGGGCGTTCGTCTCGAGTCGATAACGTTCTGGCATGCTCGATGTCCTAGACTCCCGTTGCCTGCTACTTAGAAACTCTATCCCAAAAGTTCAGGAACCATTTGTATGACAGAATAGTTTCTCATCCGTAAATCTTATTCATACATTATCGAAACCAAACAATTCCACTCATTGTCGAGAGCAACTATTTCGACTGAAAACTTTTCAACTTACATTTTATCATTTCAAACAATGACACCGACGTAATATGTCGTAGAATGTATTTGTAGTTTCATCGTCATGTTCTCTTGCGTTTCTTTCATAATTCCATTAAATAATGTCGAGAAGTTGAAGGTATGTACGTTTAAGTTTTATATGGCAGTCGTAGTATTTAGTAATCGCTATATATTTATATTTGTTATTAATACGACGAGGTTTGTTGCATGTTACATGAATGTATATGTAGAATGATTTATTAATATAATATTAAATTAATCTATCGTGTGATTAAAATGGGATGGTATCATCTGAGATAGTGTCAGTTCATAAATGCTTATATAATATAATAATCAACTAACACCTCGGTAACGGTAATTAAAATTAATAATACTTAACTAATACTTGATTGGTTTAAATGTACCCAAAAAGTTTACGTAATATAAAATATCTATTATATACTCATTTGTGAATATTTTGAAATCAATTTCGTGCCTTATAATGGTCGGGCCGTTGCCGTTTCAATGACCTTATTATTACATTCTAATCGCAACATTTTGCTATTCCGTATTCGATACAACCCTTGCACATAGTCGACATAACATTCTATCGCTTTATTTGTACATAAATATGCTAGATATTGTATGTATTTAAATGCTATTGGTAAGTATGTATCAAGGTAATAACTTATGTAAGTATAATATGTACTTTATACTTAATACATGACTTATTTGGCTATCAGTCAGTATTTGGGAAGATTATTTTTGATTTGCAGCAAATAATATCACTACCATAATGCAACTTTATATATGTATGTTTATCACTCCATTTTCGTGAAAAGTGCGTCATGTGTGTCTACACCTATACAAAATTGATCGTGATCTAAACTATAGTGCATTCCAATGGCAGGAGGAGTGACGATAAATATACAACCTTCACTTTGACCTTGAATTGACATAGCATCATTGGTCGACCTTTAAAAGTAAAATTGGATATAAGTAGCTAAGAAACGTAACAAATAATTATAGATTACTCGTGCTGCCACTGGAATATATTATATGTATTTACGTTTAGTTCAAATCACATCTCAATGTCAGACCATAAATTGTAGTACACAATTCTGTACTCGGTCACCCGACACTGACCGCCGCTGTGGCGCCAAGTGAGATCTGTTCCCGCGCAGACGGCGAGGGCTGCTCGCGCGCCTCGGTGGAGCGCATGCTGGCCTTCGGCCGCGACCTCTACGCCATGAGCCAGGACCTCAAGCCCGACCACTACCTCAAGGCCATGCTCGAGGTGAGCACCGGCACGCCGGGATGTTCGCTTACATATTTTGGAGGATGCTACGAATTCATTTCGAGTTAATTTTCTTATGCCCCATACGCACTTCGATGTAGAAATCGTTACCGAAAATTTTTACTGAAATGCTTCCTCATTTCATTACACATGCGCGAGCTCGAGGCGATCGATCGCTCACGGACTCAAATGCGACTGCCCGCAGGACGCGTTCAGCCTGCTGGCGTACAGCAACCCGTGGGACAGCCCCAACGGCTGGCAGCTGGAGGCCGTGTGGCGCGAGCCGGTGTGCGAGGCCTTCAACGCCGCCATCCTGGGTGAGCCCCGCCGCCCGCGCCCCCGCGCCCCGCGCGCCCGCGCCGCCTCTGACCGCCGCGTGTTGCAGAGTGGGCGGGGCTGCGCAGCGTGTCGCCCGTGGAGGCGTGCGTGGCGCAGTCGGCCGAGCTGCTGCGCCGCATGGCGCGCGCCGCGCTGGGCGCGTGCGCCTTCGCCGACCTGCCCGCACTGCTGCGCCGCTGACGCCGCCCCGCGCCCCCCGCGCGCCCCGCGCGCCCCGCGCCCCGCTGCGAGTGAGAGCCGCCCGCCCGCGCCGGCGCCGCTCGTGTGGCGCGTGTGTCGCGGCGCCGGGAGGAGGAAGGAGCAAAGTTTCCGGCACCCTGGACTTTCTCTCGAAATGTTCTGTTGTAGAATTCCGCATTTTCTAAATTCTATTTTGTTTGTATTCGTTTTTAAAATTTGTAGGGAGCTCCGTCGTGTGATGCCGCGGGGGCGTAATTCCGTGCCCGCTACACATAGAGTTAGATTTAGTCGATAATATATGCGATGATTAACGCGCGCACGCAATTGTGGCCCCGGGGGCGTCCCGGCGGGGGTGATTTTTAACTTTTATTTTAGTCGGGAGCGTGGCCTCCCCGCGGGGCGGCCGCGCCGAGCGGAGGGCGCCGGCGGAGCGCAGTGGTGGAACTCTCGATACATAATATATATAAAGTGGTCGTGACGACGAAGCGATAACAGACGTTGTGATATAAGATTTTATTTGAAAACTTCGAACGTAGCTTATATTGTGATGTGACTCACGGACTATGCGTTGTGTATATTGTCAGCGTATATTATAGATATATTGATATAGATATATAACATAATTATGATTATTGTACACGGCTACCGGGCACTCGATGTTCGCGCCGAGCTTTACGGGACATTTTTATGTAAATCTAAAAGTCGTAACGTGCACCAGAGTGAATGAAGTAACACGGCCCACACTCGCGTAGCTTCTAACGTGTTGATATCATTCCGAGTTATCCGTCGGTGTAAGACTTACGCGAAGTGCCCGCCCGCAACCTAACGTACACTTATTATGGATTCGAGATCGTTGCGCGTAGAAATGATTAAGAAATATGAAATCACCGCTTTTAGACTATAGATATATTTTTTACCACCTGCCATCTGTGTCACTCGTGTTCTGTAATCTAAAAGCAGTGGTCGAGCGGTCGAAGGCACACTGTGCGGACAGACTTACATACTAATATAAATAGTGTTGTATCAATCAAATAATCTAATGTGTTGCTAGAGGTTAAGACATGTTTTTGTTTTTATAATACTTGGTATTTTTGTATGTATAGAATTGAAAGGTCGCTGTAAAAGCTGTACGGGCGCAGGCGGCGCCGGCTAACCGTTCCCCCGCGGGCGGCGGTCGCGTAAGTCTGTCCGCGACGGCGAGCGCCGTTCGTCAGCCTGTCTGCCTGTCGTTCTGTAAAGATGATTCTACAATATTGTTCTTATATTGTATTGTTTTCTTTTTTAATAATATATTGTGTTTAAACGGCAACCTTGAAGTTTTATTACCTCACATTGAGCCAACTTGCACTATGTAACTTGGCTAAATATATAGTTAAAAATATATCGTACTAGCGACTCCAATTGGCTTCGCACGGGTGCAATGCTGATACTAAATATAGTAAAGAATGTCTAAATCAGTATTGGTACAGCGTGGCGAAATATGTTTTACACTTTCTCCTAAAAGGGAGAAAAGGCTTTGGCCCAGCAGTGGGAAATTTACAAGCTCTTGTTGTTGTCTAAATAAGCTATTTGACTGGTTTTTAAAATCCATTTTATATTATTAAATAGGGGTTAGGGAACAGTAAAAGTTGAATTTTTAATTTCTAGTACATATTTGCCGAAAAATATAATTAAAAATCCCATATTTAAATAGTGCGCGAAATACTCGGAGAATATGGCGCTACGATGGGGTCGTTGACGTCACTTGCCTGTATTTTATTCTGTAGCACATATAGTAGGAAAGCAAGGTTAACAAGCAAGTGACTTCATCATAAACCCGGCCAATCGACACAGGAGCGTATTGTATCACGTGACAAAAGTTTAAAAGAATGCATTTTTATACATGGATTTTTGAATAAATTGAGTATTATTTTCAATTTTCGTTAGTAAATAACCATTTGTAAACTCATAATATATACTAGTTACAATAACTGACACTTTTTTTTTCGCATTGTCAAGTAGAATAATTTATTATATACAAAAACCTCTCAAACCACACTATTTATTAAAAATACCGCATCAAAACCCGTTGCGTAATTTTAAAGATCTAAGCATACATAAGGACAGACAGTGGTAAGCGACTTTGTTTTATACTATCTATAATAATAATGTAATATAATATAATATAAAAAATAGTATAGTATAAAAAAGGAAAAATTATGTTACATGTATGTATATTCTCGGAGAGAAACTATATTATCCTCCCTGACAGCATCATAAGTGGTAACAATTCTCGCGGGCTTCATGAAGATTTAATACGAGCATCAAACTTTCAACTGTTTCGTACAATTAAATTAAGTTTCAAAATGTTTAATCACTTCACAATTAGTAATATCAGACATCAATCGACTTACAATATATCTAACACCGCACATCACCATTATTAATTCCAATAAAATTAGCACGATTTAATATTCCGCCATTCGTATTCCGTAATCCGTATTCGTGCGCGACTTTGACGTACTAATTCCCGCCAAAACGTTAAGATGGCGCCTCGATCCCGCTCGAAGCCTATCCTCGACTCTGATTGGTTCAGCCATAGTTGCAAAATGACAATGGTATCAATGGTAATGTATCAATTTATTATTAAAGTTTAGGAACGATAATAAATTTAACACTATAAAAATAAATTAAAAATTTGAAATGTGTATAACTATGCATCATTTCGTCCATTTTATATACATAATATAAATAGACTACAAAGCCCGACCTTCGACGATTAGTTGAAATTTTACTCATTGTACACCCTTTGGTATATGATATTTTATATGGTTATTTTTATTATTTGAGTTCTTATGAAAAATGGAGAATGCTGTTCTAGTCGGGTGTATCACTGGCTATCAAAAATATAAAACTCGATAATTGCCGAAAAACGAACAAAATCAATTAATGAAAACATAACTTTTATGGGCCGTCATCTAAAAATATTGAAGTAATCTCACTTAATTGTATATATAAATAAATATGAGCTACTATTAACATGGGACGTTTACATAATAGTTGCAAGTTTTATATAGGCTATATTGTATTTTATTACAAATAGTTGTGTATATTATATAGACCATTGCATAACTCGGAAATGACTGTGATCTAAATAGTCTACTAAATAGTCTATTCCTACCACAAGAGCAATGAAGGTTTAAACAATATTTGATATCGAATTAGAGTATTACAATCTATGTTATTAATTAAGGGTACGTGTCTTGGGCGTATATATGGAAGACAAGGAAGTAAAATTAAAGTGTATATTCTATACATACCTGGAATAACGGTTTATTATTAATAAAGAAACAGGGATGCAAGAGAATAATAAAAAAAATTACAAGGAATATATCAATTTGAGGTTGGAATCAATATATTTATTTATCCACTGCGCTTCTTACGCTTCTCCATAGTAAAACTTATACACGTAATTAAATCATAGAAATTGTCCTAATTTGAATTGCCATTTGCCATATTTTTGTATGACAGCACTTGTACTCGGCTTTTTGTAACGAAACTAACCGCCAATCTGATGCAGATAATTTATAAGTGTAATTTAATTTACAAATGTACATTTTGAGAAATAAAAAGGAATAACGACGCCTGGATTTTGAATACGCATCATCAAATATTTCCATAACTAAATTATAGTCTAAAAATGGTAATAGTGATTTTATTACAATTCCGACTACCTTCAAATGCGTTCACAGATAACGAATCATTGAATAATTATGATAATTGACGTAAAATTATTGGGGAACAGATTCGATAAAGCAAAAAATTTAGGGGTGATTGGAGCACCCGAGGCCTGGGCGGAACCCGATTATTAGTAATTTATGTCGTAGAGTCGATTTCATAATGTTACGCCGACGGCGGCGAAAAAAATAATTTCTCACTCATCAACGCGTAGTGCACAGGCATTATTTATTATTTCTATTGATATAATAGAGTAAAAAATTTATACAAAAAAATTCGTAGACTTGCTTAATCAAACCTGCGTCAATTGTTTCGTGTTAAATTGTTTTTCATTCCTTGGGTAGCCAGATAATTTAAGTGGGGATAGAGATAGTTAGAAAATGAAATTAGTATATCTACGTATAATTAAATTAATGGCGTGAAACATTTGTTTTCATTAGATAAATCAATAAATCAGTGGAGTTAATACCTGTTGACTTCCAAGCAGGATACATTAATTGAAATAATTGTATTTAATTAACATGACGTTGTATTTTGTAAATGTTAAAAAAGAGTTACTACTGAGTTTCTTGCCGGTTCTTCTAGGTAGAATCTACTTTCCGAACCGGTGGTAGCTTCACTTAATTGTAAAATGACGATTCAAAAGTGCTTATAAAAGCCTACTTGAATAAAGTTTATTTTGATTTTGATTTTTGATATACATATTTGAGACGGTTCTGAAATAGTTGAACATTTTCCATGAAAATAAATAAAAGGCAGTGAAATAACAAATATTCAAAGACAAACTGATTGAATATTCGAGACGATTTTTTTTGGTCAATGGGAAATAAGTTTATATCTCTATTTGACCAGCGGAGCGCCTCGAGTCGGATCGGTCCGGCTGCGGATCGGAATTGAATCAAAACATTGAATATTTATCTTTAGACGCTACGATTCAGCTCCCAGCGCAACGGATCACCATTCGCCCTACGAACGACAGTTTTATTGTACCGTGGACTGTTAAGGTACCGTTTGTTGCATAGTATTCATAGTAATATACTACAAATTTTGTAATATTAATATTTTAAATGAGTCCTCAAAATCATAAGCGACATACGGGTGATATGAATAATTAAGTTTAATAGAATTATTACCTATACATTATTTGATTATATTTAGGAAAGTTTTTATATTAACCTATATTTATAATTTATTTATTTTTATAATAACCTATATTTTTGGTTATATTATATTAGCAAATGAGCACTTGTCTGTAAGTGGTCACTACCGCTAATAGATACTGGCGCTGTAAGAAATATTAACCATTCCTTACATCATCAATGGTGGAACTTGGAAGCTAAGATGTTATATCCATCGTAACTGTAGTCATACTGGCTCACTCACCCTACAAACTAGCACACAATACCACAACATCAGTTTGGTGGTAGAATATCTGATTAACCCCAGATTACCTAAATATTGTTTTGGATTAGAATAATAAAGGACGTTAAAACTCAGGAAAAATGTGTGCTCATTATAAAAAAACTGTATAGCACTTTAAAAATTTCAAGTGTTTATTTAGAATAGAAGTATTATAAAAAATCTTCCAATTTATTATTTAGTCAGCGCACGGAGAACGCGAACATTGTTTAAAATGTATTTTTAAATTCTTTCCATTCGTTCATTCGCCGCGGAGGCATCGTCTTGCGGGAACCCTTTTTAATATTTGATCTGCATATTTATAAATCTGTGTTGCTCGGGGCGTGTTTGCCGTCTCCGACGATATCAGTTTATTTCATCTCGCACGAGCACATTGTTTGCACAAACCATGCTATAAAGCAAGACTTCCACTCTCTATCAACAAGATGCATTCGTTCCGTCTCAGCCCGTTTGTTTCGGTCGTGTAATGAAGTTAACGATGTGCCTGTTGCTATAATTCAACAAGGGATTATTTACATACATCGTTATTTCAAATGTGCATAAAATATTTTTCTTGCATACAAATTATCGTACCAAAAATACTTATGTGAGTAATTTCGGTAGTTAAATAAATGTTTAAACAGTTTATAATTTATCGTTTGGCGGTGAAAAAAAAAACTTCGTAAGGTAATCTGCTTGTGGCGGATAGGATTTTGTCCTGTACATCCGTCAATCAGGATTGGAGTAGCGTGCTGAAGTGTGCTCCACAGGCCACGGCCTCCTTGAAAAGAAGCCTAAGGCACATTTACAGGCTTTTACTTTAATTTTTACTTTTTAGTTCCCTTTTTCCTAATCCTATAGAATTGTTGTTAAAGTCGTAAAATCTTTGTTTTTGACACTAAAATTTACTATATTTTGTATTTTAAATTTTAGGCAGTGCGTATAAAACATTTATAATTATATTAAAACAAAAATGAAGTATTCGATGAAAAATAATTATTTTTTATCATATGACGACATCTACCAGAATAAGATTGTTTCTAAAAATGTATGGAAAATGATACAATTCAATAACGGACAAATTGATTTAATAACAAACATCACATAACGTGTTAAATTAATACTTTTCTAAATCTTCATTCGAAGAAAATTAACTATTTTGACACATCTCAGCGCTCTCACACGGCACGTAACCGCGCATGCCGTAAGTGCAAAGCATCTTTAAGAAGAATCCCCCGCTCTGTTCCTCTCGGGGATGGTCGATCACAGACATGTATTTATCTAGGACTAAAATATTGGATGTATTTTTTCCAGCCGCTGGCCATTCTACAGGCAATAATTTTGTTTTCTTTGGCGTCGGGTTTCTGAAATGTAAATATTTTTGCAGTGTTAATAACTTTATTTCGGAAGTAATTTACAATGTTATATAGTTTTTTTACGTACCCATGTTTCATAAAATTCAGGATTAGTTTTGTAAATTTATCTATCATTATTCGGTCATTCTCGGGCATAGGTAACGACATCCCCAGGGGTTTAAATATATAAAACAGTTCACCAGCATGAGTTGTGCCGTCAAAGTCTGCCCCTGAAATTATTTTACCGTAGTCTCTGCTACCATCGTAAGAGAACTGGTAATTGAAGACAGGCTGATTAGAGAATTCAGTCATTATTTTTGAAAATGCGTTTATAGACCCGTAGGCAATCCAATCGGAGTAATATCGAATCAAGCCCTTCACAGACGTTTTATAATCAATATTTCCGTGTTTAAAGTAATGATTGCGCATCGATTTCCCGATTTTCTTTCTTTCTTTCTCCGAACACCAGGAAAATACACATGGCAATCTATCGTTGAAATTTTCATTTAAATCTTTAACTAATTTGTTACTCAATAATCTATAAAAGAACCCACCCTCCGCGTCCGTGTAACCCACGATTACAGGAACCTTATTAAACTTTCCAGATTTCAAGATGTCGTATGGAGTGCCATTGAAAAACGGGTCTGTGAAATTGTTATCCACACACGGCGAGTACTTGAAGTATCGTGGGTTCACTGAGGTATCGTAAGTGGCGTCCATAAGTGTGGGCACAAGGACGTTAGCAAATATGTCGTACACATCCTCTTCGGTATCCGCTGGCGATATTTTCCTCGCATCCTCTAATGCAACGGAGAAAGGTTCAACGTTGAAAGCCCACGTTGAAAACGCGTTGCCACTCATTAATATTGATTTATGGAATAGGCCTTTACTTAAATTGGAGAGTAAATGTAACGAAGCAGAACTCGCGCCAGCGCTTTGTCCTGAAAGGGTGACATTATCCGGGTCTCCTCCAAATAAAGCTATATTCTGTTGTACCCATTTTAAAGCCGCTACCTGGTCTCTTAACCCAAGATTTGATATACCATTGACACACAAGAATCCTAACACCCCTAATCTGTAGTTGATATTTACTACAATCGCACCCTTGATGACTAGAAATTCTGGATCGTATAATTCCTTACTCCCTTTGAAGTAGGCTCCCCCATGTATGAAGACCAACACAGGTAATTTATCAGATTTCTTCGCCCATTCGGGGGCGAACACATCAAGATAAAGGCAATCTTCGGCGCCGGTTGTGAAGAAAAACATTTTTTGTGGGCATCTTACGAATGGATTTATGGCATTCAGTATTCCTTTCCATTTCGGCGGTTTCTTGGGTAGCTGAAAACATATTTAAACGTACGTTTAAATTCAACTGGCGAAAATAAAACTACTTTGTATACGATAGTGTAAGTTTGATACTCGTTGGAGTTACTGCCTTGCAACACACTTGCTAAACGGTCTCGTATCACACGGTCTTGTTTCCGCAATAACTGCAAAATTTTACGACCAGGTAAACAGTTCAAGGCTTATTAAAGTTCGCAGTTCTTACCTGGAATCGCTCGCTGGTCGCGTAAGGTATGCTCAAATACCGGTCCTGTCCGTTGCTGCGCAGTCCTCGTAGTTTGCCTTGACTTATTTCTAATACCGGTGTGAAAATACCAGAAGATAATTCTATGAATACTGACAATGTTGCTATCGTTTTCAGATATTTGATTTTCATATTCATTATATTTGTTTACATGTTGTTTCATTTCGTTTCATACAAATAATGTATTAATTTAATTTTTCATGAAAAGCTTCGGATATTCATAATAATTATTTCAATTTGTATATATTTTGTGCACGAACGATTAAATGTGAAATAAAATATTTCATAATTTATTTAATAGCCATTATAATAAGTACAAATAAACTTGCAACACTTATTTTTAATTGCAAAACAACAATCGAATAATATAATAAAGAAAAAAACGCTAAAATCATATAATTAAAAACAAAAATACATTTAAAAAAATACTGGTAACACCACTACAGATTCCACACAAATGATACACCAATTAAACCAAAGATACTAATTGCAAAGTTAAAAGTTCTCGCAAATAGTTGTGGCAACTAGTTTTATAGTACGTCAGTCACTGATATCCATTAGGAGCGCGCACTTGGTCTGAACACACTGACTGTCTGTGTATCTGAGACTCTTACACAAACAGCGAAAGTCGTTAAGATCTTGTGAAGTAAACTTTCGCAAGATTGTAATAGATTGGAAAAAAATGTCATTTGATATTAACGCGGAGCTCGAACGACGCAGGAGATAAGAATTTGTTATTTTTAAATAAATTCTTATCTATTTGCAAGAGCAAATTTAAGTCGTATTTCGTAACAAAATTACGTTGATTTTGAAATGTAAGGTATAATTTTATATATATAAAAAATATCATTAATCAAATACTGTTGCGAATAAGCTTCGAAAAATTTAATAGTTTTCTTTCACACATAGATTAAAGTTTTAGAATGTTAAATAATTTAGCATTAAAAAACAACTTTAGATCTAATTGAATTCCATATTTAGTTACAACATAAAATTAAATTAAAAATAAATATTAATTGCAAAAATAAACTTAAAATAAGAAATACAGTTTCATGCTAGTGCAAAGCTGGTTTTTGTCATTCAGTCGGTTTATTTGTTTGATGTCTTCAAGGTCACAAATAAAGGTTTTAAAATTTAAACCTACTTAAGTTTTAGTGATTTTTTTTTTTAAAAAAACGGAATAAAAACTTATGGTTAAATATTGTTAAATTATTTTATTCGAGCCCGATCAAATGCCTTTTTTGTTAATTGGCGCCTAAATGCCAGCAAACTTGGGTACTTTGTTCCCTGTGCCTGTAGGCACCTTTAAGCCGGCACACAAAAAAAGTTGTGTGTGGCTGTTTATCTTTAGTATATTTAAAAATATTAACATAAGAATTTATAACATAAAATTTGCTAATCGAAACGCTTGACCCATGGAGTAGTGGTGCAAATAGCTTCATCAAAGTATAACTCCTAGCCTCATTACCTCCACTGATGACAGGAGGGCTGGTTGGTGGTGGAGGGTATTTATAAACACGAGCGCGGTCCAAATGTCGAATGATCGAATGCAATGGATGACATGGTACCCTTTTTATCATTGAAGTAAAGTTTCTTGATGCGGATCAGAGCCTCGTGTAGAGTAGCCACGCGTTTAGATTAAGCCGGACCAAACTAAATAGTTGTCAAACAAACATTTTTGTGTAAAAATACATAAACATTCACATATAAAGTAAATCACACATGTACTTCAATTAAGTAAATTATCTAACTCTGTAATAACTTGCATACTTTCTCTTAGCAATGGCTCTCACAACCGGTAAGTACTCTTCACAAATCTATTGCAGAAACGAGACATCCGTGAAATCGACTATCACTTAGATTAGATTTTAAGCGAGAGGATTTTTTTACAAACGTTACGCCCTATCTATAAATATGTGCCGGTATTGGGGCAAAGTCTCTGAATTAAAATAACCCAAAAAAAAAAAGAAGTCTCAAGTTTTTAAATGTGACTTTGTGAAAACGTTTAATGTAATTATATAACATTAATTATAGAATTACATAAAACGTTTTCACAGAGTTAAGTTTTTCATAATTAATTGCCTGGCAACCCTAGCGGTGAGTAAACATGTATGTAGGTAAGCAGTTTATTGGTTAAATAACTTAGTGACTAGTGAGTGCTTTAGAAATATGTCTCGTTTGCAAACTGCCTTGTTTTCGTTACATTATGTCGAGGTGTGAAGGTTTTTGTACATGTATTTAACTTTTTTCTATTTATTCAATTTTCAAAATTAAGCTACTACGAAACAGAAAGTAACAATGATTGCTTATTTTTTTTCTCTAACTTACAAATCCAAAAACACATAAACGTATTTTGGTCTAAGTTTTATGTACCGTTATAAAAATTTAGTGCATATAATTTTCTTTTTTTTTAATTTGTGCCGAGAGTGCACAGATTATTTCGCCAATGTCACTTGCAAATAAAAAAATATTGTAACACAGAGGAACGGGTCTACCTGACACAATTACTAGTTACAAGTAACTCACTTGGTGGTAGGGCTTTGTGCAAGCCCGTCTGGGTAGGTTTCACCCACTCATCAGTTATTCTACCGCCAATTAACAGTACTCAGTATTGTTGAGTTCCGGTTTGAAGGGTGAGTGAGCCAGTGTAACTACAGGCACAAGGGACATAATATCTTAGTTCCCAAGGTTGGTGGCACATTGACGATGTAAGGAATAGTTAATATTTCTTACAGCGTTATTGTCTATGGGTGATGGTGACCACTTACCATCAGGTGGCCCATATGCTCGTCCGCCAATCTATATCATAAAAAAAATAGGTTTTTGTTCCTTACCTGTAATAGATTAAGTTCATTGTTATAAAATTAAAAAAAAAACATTAAATACCTATGTGTCCATAACATAAGGCAATCTTTTATTGAATGCAATTCGAATTTCATTACAGACAAGAACATGAAATTCACGCCTGTCACGTCGATATGTAAATTGAAAGCGGGCGAAACTGCGAAGCGAAGCATAAATAACAATATTATATGTTAAAATCTTCTCCGAAACTTCTGGTATAAGGTTTGTGAATAGCATATGGCTGTAAGAGCCGATATGGCCCAGTGGTTAGAACGCGTGCATTTTAACCGATGATCGCGGTTCAATCCCAGGCGAACACCACTGAATATTCATATACTTAATTTTGTTTGTAAATTCATCTCGTCCTCGGCCGAGAAGGCGTCGCCAGGAAACCTGCGCATGTCTAAATATGTACATAGAAATTCTGCCACATGTGTATTCAGGAAGTCGAGATGGCCCAGTGGTTAGACCACCAGTGAGGAAACCTGCATGTGACAAATTTCATAGAAATTCTGCCACATGTGTATTCCACCAACCCGCATTGGAACAGCGCGGTGGAATATGTTTCAAAACCTTCTCCTCAAAGGAAGAGGAGGCCTTTAGCCCAGAAGTGGGAATTTACAGGCTGTTGTTGTTGTTGTTGTGTATTCAGGCATTGGAATGAAGTGGTAGATTATGTTCCAAACCTTCTCCTCAAAGTCTTAGTCCAGCAGTAGAAAATTTACAAGCAGTTTTGTTATATATGGTTTAGCAGTTTCTTTATATAAACTTTAAATTAAAAACTTCCTTTATTATATTTTCTAATATTTGCCATGCTGGAATACATAATTCATTATGGAGTATATAATTGAAAAAAAAAACATGTTCGATGTTTATACTTTTAAACACAATAAGTCGTATTATTTTGTATACAAAGTAACCGTAGGTAAATATGTAACAGATAATAAAAAAATGCAAATTTAAGTTAAAAATAAAACATTTACTGCATATAAAATAAAATTTTTCTTCTTATTATTTATAAAGCATTTTGTTGTACAGCCAATTTAGTATTTTAAAGGCTGCTGTTAATTTTCTTAAGATTTCCGAAACTCTAGAATCTAAATCATAACAGATAAAAAATATCCATCTTAATATGTATTCCATAAATGTGCTGGCGAAGAAAATCCTTTATGTTTTGAAATAAAGTACCACAGTGGAATCTTTTCTCTATTTTCATGTAAAAAAAAAACGTTCGTCATTTATCGCGTTGAAGATACGAAGTTAGAATGCTATTGTTCCCAAAAGACCGATTAAGCAAAGCGCTTCAGTTGACCCAGTTACTCAAATAAACATAATGTTTTCAACTTTTAATATAAACCGAGGCATGACGTTAAAATTTAGGTACCAAAGTAACTTATCCAATAAATAGATTTAGATTTAAATTTTGTCTATTTGAAGAACAAAGAAATATTATTTGCAACTACCGCCAACGATTTCTCAAATAATATTTCTTTGTTCTTCAAATAGACAAATGCCACCTTAGTCTACCCGTGACCACGAACGCTGTAAAGTGCTCGAAACGTCGGGATGTCCAAAATATTTAATATACTCGATTAAAATCCGTTATAAATAGTTTTATTTAAATGCGTAATAATCGCGAAAATTTAAGACAACAATAAATAGATTATTAATATTTGATATGTTTAAGATCACGTTTCACTTTACTATTAATATAATTAAGTAGCCAATCAAAGTGATTTTAATTAAATTTTCATTGTTTATTCGGAGGACTTGCAATGTTTGCACATCCATTACTCAAAAGTACAAAAAGGGGTGGAATCAGTTGCGTGCAAAAGTAATTTAAATTCGCCTTCCCCAGACAAGAACATTATGCTTGTGTATCACGCTGACAAGGGCTTAAATAGCATCAAAATGTTACCTCAACCGGAAAAATTCTGCCTAGGACAGTTTTGTTACTTCAAAATTGTTTCTTATACCAATTCTTCGCGTAATGAATGCAACCGAAGATTGCGTTTTTAATTTCAGTCCCGTTTTTTGGACAGTATAGTTTTTTCAAAGGGGCAGTTTTTTGTGTTTCATTTGTGAATATAATTAATCTTGTGTTTCGTGAAAAACATTGTGAAGAAACCATGCAGGTTCCTTACGATATTTTATGCTGTGTCGTTTAAAATTTTGTCATTTGTGTAATTAACAATGCACATTAAATTAGCGTCGTAAGCAGGGCTGGATTAACCACGTCGGGGTCTCTAGTCAAGGCACGTCGCGCCCCTTTGCCCTTTCTAACTCCATAAAAGATATATTTTCTAACTCAATATATTATGTATGTTATAATGATAATATTTAACTAAATAATACTAACAAGGGGCCCTTAATCGATGCGAGGCCACTAGTCAGTTGTCTACGTTGCTTACTGGATAATACAGCTCTGGTTGAAAGCCTTCTATGGAGGAGTGGTGGTATTTACTTTTACTTTACTACTTATAACGCAACGACGAGTTTATGGATAAACAAATTGATGGCTGTTGACGTATGGCTAATAATAGCTGGTGATATATGCGTAAGTCAAAAGAAGTTATCAATAGTAATATTAGGCTGTTGACCTTGACCCTATCATCACAATTCCTACGTCATTAAATGGGTTTAGTCAACCTTATACGTAGAACAAAGTAAATGGCTTGTAGATCTTTGAGCCGACCCGTCTGGTACTGTCCAATCAATTAATCTGTGTGTCGGTATAATAAGTAAATGCGTGAGCATAAAATCAGCAGTTCTTTTTTCAGTTAGTATAAGGAGAGGTTTAGTTTTTCAATATATGTCTGTGTGATTGTCTTCGGGCGAGGGTTGATCACTTACCATTATATGGACAATTTGATTAAACGCTTTAAATAAATAACAAAACAAATTGCGAAATTTTTAATAGAATCTGCAAGATATGCTAAAATTACCACAATTCCAGGAACCAACAAAATGAAATAACTTTTGAATTAAAAGGCCGAGGAAGTCCGCCTCCAATTTGCATGTTTGCTCAGTTTATAACAATTAGTCGACGCTTTCCGGGTATTTTTCTTTATTACGCGGATTAACAGCCCGTGTACCCGGACCGGTCCGGGGGCGTCCGGGGCAGACTTGCACTTGCCCGGATTAATTGCTTTTATAAGGAATTGCATTGCTTGAAGCGATCGTTGCATTCCGCTCGAAATTAAAATGTCTTGACGTTGCGCTTAATTCAAGTGCAAACCCAGTGATAATAAAACTGCTTAAACTTTATTAGAAATCTGCATCTCTAACGAAGAGACTAATGTGTATTATTCTTTTTCATTAATGTTGTAATATGAAGAAGCTATTCAACTGGATTAAATTTTGAAGATGATATATTCCGGTGTAACGTATATATGGATAATGTATATTACACATGAATGATGTAATTTGTCATATGAAAACTCATATCAACTTTCATCTAAATACATAGATATAGTGATGTTAAGAAGTCCGCAGTCGAATATAACATTGAACCTATAAATATTAATTAATAATATTCTAAAATCAACGAAAGCATTGAGTTCAGGAATGGTAGTGAAATTGAAAGAGATGCCTTAAAGGCAGATGAAAATATGAGTAATTGGTTTGAACTGACTGTACTAGTCTTGTGCCGTCTATTGCTGAGCCTTGTAGCCTGAATTCTGAAGCAAATATATATCATATAAAAATTAAAATATGCTCACTAAAGTAGCTTACATTAGTAGCTTTACATTTAATACAGTTTTTGAAAATGACGATTCAAAAGTGCTTCTAAAAGTCTACTTGAATATATTTTGATTTTGAATAGGAATATTGAAGTGATGCAGACATTTGCTAAAACAACGTACTCTTGAAACGCAATAAACTTTTGTTGCGTTCGGTATTCAACTAATTAAAATTATTTATCCGTCTAAATGATTTTATTTCTTTTTGGATGCGCCCGGAGAAATCTCTTTAGGAGATCCCTTTTATACTTAGTTCTGTTTTGCATTTTTATTGTGTTTATTCTATTCATGGTACGTCTGAAACTATTTAAATAAATATTCATTGTCTCGAAAAATAAACGCCTTCAGATTTATTATCAGACATATTTAGAGTTAGACACAGCTCATTGTGTTACACACCTACGACTTATCTAGAAAATGTTGTATGGCGTACACATCAATCCTCCTATCCTCTTCCTTTCACCAGTAAATATGGTTTTAAAAGAAGCAGACAGGATATTGTCTATATAACCACTGATTTGGGTCTTCCTTGAAACTTATCAAGTTAATTAAAAAATGACATATACAAGTAAAAACAAGTTCAAGAACGAGAAGACGAAAACAATTTGTGTGAGGAATGAAATTGTGTTGGATAAATTAATTAACAAGATATTATCGTATGGATTCGTTCAGAAATGTTTACACGTGTCGAACTACATATTGTTGTTAGCAGTCTAGTCGTACATATATAATCTGTTCTCGACTATTCCTAAACACCAGACTCTCAAAATATGACTAACTGTTTTTGTATACTTAAACAATACATTTATTGGCGTTAACCTGCAGTAATTCAGTAGCAGGTCCACCGACAGACATTACATCGCCAATGCCAACCTTGGGAGCTGAGAGATAATGTTCCATGTACCTGTAGTTACACCAACTGCTCATCCTTCAAATCGGAACACACCAATACGAAGCTACGATGGCCAGTGGCTAGAACGCGTGCATCTTAACCGATGATTGCGGGTTCAAGCCCAGGCAAGCACCATTATATATATGTGCTTAATTTGTGTTTATAATTCATCTCGTGCTCGGCGGTGAAGGAAAACATCGTGAGGAAACCTGCATGTGTCTAATTTCATCGAAATTCTGCCACATGTGCATTCCACCAATCCGCATTAGAACAGCGTGGTGGAATATGTTCCAAACCCTCTCCTTACGGAAGAGGAGGCCTTATCCCAGGAGTGGGAAATTTACAGGCTGTTACTTTACTTTACTTTAATACGAAGTATTACTGTTTTGCGATTATATCTTTGAGTGGAACCTGAATGGGCTCGCATTGTAACTTTTAGCGAAACGTTGTATTTAGGCCTGTATTCTTCATACATAATTGTCATTTCGATTGTTTTGCACTGAGTAGCGAGTTTGTTCTCAGACTAACTCGACAACAGTCAGTTATAAAGTTGTCAGTTAGTAATTTGCCGAGTCGCTGACCATGAACAGCTGAAAGTGCTGATGTCATAACTACCCTCACCGTGTTCCTTGTTTGTATAATGTCGTTCAGGGTTGTTTAATTATCTTCGCCTATTTAAATACGGAAACTAAGAGGTTTTGCCCTGACGGTGACCTCTTGGGTTCTGTATACTTTAGCTAATTTTAGATAATTTGTATACATAGTACGGCGTAAGGCGTATTCATAAAACAACATATTATTTGGGCGAAAGCTGTGTTATCATTAATTCATAGCAATTATCGTATATCAAAAAACACACAGCTAGCAAATTTACAAATTTGGTTGAGATCGTCAGGATTTGAACCCGAGATTTAAGAGTGAGTACTATTCACTGAGCCATCTCAGCTAATAAATTATTTACCAAATCAAATCGAAATATACCTACTTTATTCGAGAAGGTTGGTAAAGCATTTTTGAATTGGCCCTTTATAAGATCAATTTAAGGAAATGCTATACCTATAATATATCACCGGTTCATTATGTAGATTTAATAAGGAAGAACTGAAGAAACTAGTCGATAAAAATAATAATAATATAATAACTTGAATTATGATTTGTTATAATAAAAATAACGAAACGTACCGTCCACAGGCTATTTTAACTTAAATAATAATATTAAGTATCTCGCAAACTACAAAAGCGCAATTACATTTGCGATTTTTCCTTATTTCACTCGTTTTCAGTTCAAATGTTTTATTTCGTAAGTTCAAGCGCTCGAGGCGTCCAAGTTTTTGCTATAAGCGCAGTTGACAGACAAACAGCCGTCAGCGGCCAACTTGTTACTTTGAGTCGCTTTTTACTTTTTTAACTCGCTGCTTATCGGGATTTTTTGTTGGAAGAATTGCCTTTTGACGTATCAAAGACCTTACAACAATATTTAATAGAGAGACTGAATCTGTTAGGCGACACAAGAGACTATTGATTTTTATTACGTAATGGATGAAAATCTGTTGCTTTCTTCGTGCGTGTTTGCTAAATATTTAATGTGATTTCAACAGTTAAATTTTATAATATAATATTCTTAAAATTAAATATTAAATGTTCTTGAGATTTTTAAAATATTTTAATTACGTTTTATAAATGTTGCTTAAATAATTTATTATTACTTATTAAGCATTTTATGATCAAAGAGCATTTTATTTATGTATTCATAAAATAATCTTTTCAATTAATTATACCTAATTCATGATTTAATTGAATAATGATAATTTTGTCTTATCTTTTCTTTATTTGTTTATTTGCGATACCTATACTAGTGCTAATACCACATATACGACACCACTTATTTACGAAATCACATTAGAAATCTCAAAAATTATCAGTGATTTTCTACTATAATATGCATTTATTATACCTACATATAAACCTTCCTGTTGAATCATTCTATCTTTTAAATAAAAACTGGATCGAAATTCTATGCACAATTTTTTAAACATACACAGGGACAGATAAACAGCAGGAAGCGAGTTTGTTTTATATTATGTAGTGTTCATGATATCTTCATAAAGTAATGGCGTCCTATTTTGACCACATAGTTCTGTCACTATCTTTACAGTCTAATCTCGTACTGCTACTTTCAAAATTTCTCCATCCCTCTGCACGTCTGAAGACATATTATTCAATGCAAGATTATAAAAATGATAATAATCGTGGAGTTAGTGCTTATGGATTTCTTAGCAGGATATATTACATACATTCATAATTGAATTCACTAACATGACTTTGTATTTTTAATTATTGAAAAAGGTAGCTTCACTTATAATGTGTTCAATGACGATTCAAATGTGCTTTTAAAACCTATTTTAATAAAGTATATTTCGATTTTGATATTTGACTTTGCCTACACACTCTGTGTCATATTATTATGACTATCAAATCAAAAGCTTCTAAAGGAGAATAACCACACATATATAAGAAATATTATTCTACCTTTCAACTAATTATTAAAACTCTATATCTATATTAATACTTTTTCCTACCAATTCAATCGTGAAAACACTCTATCGTGATTTAAAATTCCACTAAGTTAAAAGTGCTTGATATTTTATACACAATTAAGGTTAGTAATTCAAGTATATCACTAATGATTAAATGAACCAATTCTTTACAATTTGCGCTTTCTAGCTGATATTAGATTAACATTATCGAGTAACTGTGTTTCAAGCTCGCAATCAGTCGAATCGAAAACAATCCTGTTTGAGAGAGTCAAAAGCAATGAGATCAGATTAGCACGTTTTGCTTAATTTTTAAACCGACAATTGGTTTCAACTGACTTTATACTAATTTTATTAAATACTAGCATTATCTAAGTCCAGATTAAATAGATTCCATATCTATCTTCCATAGATTCCATAGCATCATCGAAGTCCAGATTAATCAGATAGCATGTCTTGTATAATATATATCTTTAAATGTGGTAATCTACTACAGTAACAGAAAGTACTTACATCTGATATGTGAAGAGCCGGCGAAAGACCTAGACCCGGCAAATGAAGTTAATATATTTTTTATATTAAAATCTATTTTTATGTATTGTTATGATTTATGTGTTTTTTGCAGCTGCTTCTGATGCTTTAAGATCCTTTTATGACTATTTAAAATGAATAAAACTAAGCATCGGAAGTGTTGAAGTGTTGAGCAGAAGAAACCACATCTGATGTCTGTTTCGTGATGCTAATAAGTCTTAAAAAATCAAAAATAAAATATCAATCTATAAAAGTAATCTTCATCTTTAAAGCTATATAAACAGGAAAATCCTAAATAAGTTAAAAATAAACCTAAAATGGGAGCCCTTAAGTGAATTTTCTAATAATAGAATAAACGGAAGTAATTACGCTGAAATAAACCAAGCTTTTACTTGTGATGTTGATGTTGCATCATAAAGATATTATAACCATTATCCATATTATTAAATTTTTAAACAAAATATATCATAAATTTTAATGTAACCAATATTATAAGTTAGAACTTGTTATACTTGAAATTATTGATGTATTGTATAATTATATTTAAGTAATATGTAATTACCTCATTCTTATGTTAAATGTTCTATTATAATCATCATACTATGTATAGTATAATATAAAGTTACTTACCGCTGTCTGTCCCTATGTATGATTAGATATTTTTTGGTTTTTTTAATAGGTAGAGTGCTTTGAGAGGAAGGCTTATATTTATAATACATCCACAATATAGTGAACGCTGATAATTTAGATATTCTCTACTACATTTAGTATTAGCATTGCACATGTACGGAGCTGGGTTGGGTCGCCAGTAGAAGGAGAAAGGTGAAATGAATACGTTACTAATATTTACACTCGATGTATTTATTAAAACATATCACTAATGCTATTATTACTGAACCCGTAATTCTTTCTTCTGTATTTCGTATACGTGTTGTTCCAAAAGCTCATGGTGTTCTCATTCCACATCGGCGCAGTGGTGAGCTGATTGTCTATGATGAGAGCTATGGGGTTTGATGCTCGACTCGGCCGCCACCGCACCGGTATGAGGCTCGTGATCTTTGGCGTGGGATCACTGGAAATTAAACAACAATCTATATTAATATTATAAATGTGAAAGTAAACTGTAACTTGTCTGTCTATTTTTCGCTCTTTCACGACCAAACCGCTAAACCGAATTTAGTATGAAGCAAACTTAAAAGGACATAGGCTACTTTTTTGCCTAACACATTACAATCAATCCCCTAAAACGCAAACGAAGCCGCGGGCGACTACTAGTTAAAAATAGTAAGAAAATGTAAATGGTTCATTATTGGTCTAAGGTTTCCTCTTCACTAGGGAGTTCATTCTATCATGTTGCTCCGACTTATGATTTGATACACATGTGGTAGATTTAGCGAGAAATATGCAAACTGAGTCGAGATGGCCCAGTGGTTAGAACGCGTGCATCTTAACCAATGATTGCGGGTTCAAACCCAGGCAAGCACCGCTGATTCATGTGCTTAATTTGTCCTTATAATTCATCTCGTGCTCAGCGGCGAAAGAAAACATCGTGAGAAAACCTGCAAGGGACAAATTTCAAAGAAATTCTGCCACATGTGTATTCCACCAACCTGCATTGGAACAGCGTGAAATATGTTCCAAACCTTCTCCTCAAAGGGAAAGGAGGCCTTTAGCCCAGCAGTGGGAATTTACAGGCTGTTGTTGTTATTGTATGCAAACTGATTTTGTATCGTGATATTTTCCTCCAACGGCGAAATGAGCGACGAACGAGATGAATGATAAACGAAAATTAAGCATGTCAATTCAGTGAACCCGCAACGCTGAACCGGAGCCTTTTCACGGACTGTCTATCTCCTCTAATTTAAATTTAACTTTATTTAAAATTCATATTTAGATTTTGATCTTTGAGATTTAAAATTTAGGTTTTAGCTAAATTAATGCAATTCTGTGTTTAAGACTAATTCATTTGCTATTTCGTTAATTTTGAGTATTTCTGACTTTGGTGCAATCGTTGCCATTTTATCACATTGTCTGACACAAGTCACTTTGTCTGAAACATGATGATGCACACAGATGCTGTGAGATGTATCTGCTTTTTGAATTGCTAAGATAATCGAAGTTCTCGGTTTTTCTTTAATATAGGCAAACTAACGTAAATTTTCTATATATCGATTGAACTAAAGACATACTCCACTTTTTCCAATAAGGATTTTCATAAGAACAATATTAATTATTATCGATTAACAATAGGCGAAGATATCTCAGATACATATAACAATGAAATATAGCACCTCCTTCTTTTTTTAAAATGGCTCAAAATAAAATAAAGTCACATTTTCACCGTTACGTGATTTACGTTTCCTGAACGAAACGTGTCCATTGTAAACTATTTTATCTGTTCCCTCTTTTGAAAATAGAACGCTTCTAAACCGCGCACAACTATGGCCGACCGACCACATTTCGTGATTTCATACACAAATTAATTTTGCATTCATCCCATCCAGCGCTACGGGCGTAAATAAATTTGTCAATATAATAACACGGACGTGAGTGGCATACTAATTTGGATTTTTCACGACGAATATTTATTTACACGACGAGTTGTTTAAATTTTCGTTCGATTTTAAGGTTACTTTTTGCGCTGGGCATATTCATTTCATACCTTTGCTCTAATATATGAAATGTTTTTGTGTGAGTGTGTGGGCCCTGCTTGATATTTCAATTTCACATATTCTGTTGTGTGACTGTGGGCCTTAGAAAGATATTTCAAATTAAGTTAATATGTGTCTCTAGTGTAGGAATTTAAGAGATATTAATTTTTAAAAATTAAATAATAATTTGATGTTCATTTTAGATATAATATGTAAAATGTGAGGTGTATGGCGACAGGTATGTTTATGTGTGTTGTTAGTTTAGAGACAGAAAAGATGATATTTGGTTTGTGTATGCTCTAGAAGATCAATATTATAATACATCATTGAATTATTTCTAGTCTATGTTTCTGACGTGATGTTATGTGAGACTGAACAGTATGAGCATATATACATCGAATAAAGGGTATCGTATGTACTGTATTCAATGGGCATATTGAATGTCGGTATCTACTGTTAGTAGATAATTTAAATGCGTTTTAGAATACCCTGGTTAAGATATAACCAAAAATAACAACAACAGTCTGTAAATTTCCCACTGCTGGGTAAAGGCCTCCTCTCCCTTTGAGGAGAAGGTTTGGAACATATACCTCCACGCTGTTCCAATCCAGGTTGGTGGAATACACACGTGGAAGAATTTCTATGAAATTTGACTCATGCAGGTTTCCTCAAGAGGTTTTCTTTCACCGCCGAACACGAGATGAATTATAAACACAAATTAAGCACATGAATATTCAGCGGTGCTTGATTGGGTTTGAACCCGCAATCATCGGTTAAGATGCACGCTTTCTAATCACTGGGCCATGTCGGCTATCAAAAAAATAACAATTGCTATTTAATTGCTATGTCTCATTTTAAGAAAATATAGGTAGGTATATTTAATTTTCCGTGACGTCCACTGTGTTAATTCTTTCCTCTGGTTTTCCGCGATCTGTGGGAGTGATATCATGAGAAGGACGGAAGTCTGTAACTGGGAGCCAGGAAGTGCGCGCTATTTGATTTAAGCAATGAGCACGCGCGTGCTGGCGTTGACCGTCAAATGGTACCAGCTAATTTTCTTAGAGGATATAATATTAATGCTGTTTATTACCAAGGTTAGACAGCATATATTTTATAAAATTACTCATTCATCATTTTTCCGCTATATTTGATTTAATTAATATGAGTAGCCTTGGTGTTTATATGTTTACATCCAATCAAAATCTTGCATTAATCTGGTAAGACCAGTTTATAATTATACATATGTACCGGTATTATTAGAACTGTCTCATAACAACAACAATATATTCGACTTTGTTTGGGTGAAATAAGATTTTTATTTAGGTCTCGATCACAGCATCATGTATCGGGTCCGATCTAAAACTATCTCAGACCTCAAGTACACTTAAAAGAACTATCTGAAATCAAAGATTCCGTATAGCAGGACATCAATGATACTTGGTCACGATAGCATACAAATGTGATTACCGTGACTCCCGTGGAAGAGACCGTCTCCGTCTCTTCTCTTTTCTCAAAATGACAAGGATTTTAGTAGGTTTTACGTTTCGTAGTCTATATGTTACCAATGAGCTCTAAGACATTTTGGTCATATTGCCCGGAGACAACCAGACAGTCTGGATAAACTGGTTGTGGTAGGGAAAATCGAAGGCAAGAGATCACGCAGTCGACTACCCTCTGGTCCGACCAGATTCAAAATATAACGGGAGTCAATATTCCAACTGCTCTGATAATAGCCAAGAACAGAGTGATATGGAGGAAGCTATTCGACACATCGGTAAAAGCATTTCAGGAAAAGCACGTCCTTCAGTAATGAAGCATACGAAAAAGAAGAAGAACGTTTAGTAGGGCGCGCTAGACGTCCTACATACGGTCAACTCGTTTCATTAGGATTAAACTCATATAAAAGATTATGAATAAAGTTATAATGACGCAACTTTTTAAAATGTAATTACATATTTCACACGGTGTCTGGATTGAATTATTAATAGTAAATTAATGTAGAAATAAAAACTAATAATCGAATCAAAGTTCATTACGATAAAAGCATAGATGCACCACTCAGAAGGAGGTCAAGAAATATAAAAACAGTTACTAATATAGCGCTCGGATTTTTTTTTTAATTTCGAGATCGTGATTTCACAGGGGAATGCTGTTATTAAAAATTTCAAAATTCCACGTGTTCATGATTTATGCCGCAATTATTTTTTAATTGAAACACCATGCAAGTAATTACTGTCAAGGTGTTATTATCTATGAGGTGGTACGTTTTATTGCAATCAAAAACAGTTCCATCAAAGTATTTACTTAGTGAGTACATAGTACTTACTCAATATAGACTATATGTTTAATGAACAGTGGTTAGAACGCGTGCATCTTAACTGATGATTGCGGTTCGAACCCTGGCGAACACCACTGAATATTCATGTGTTTAATTGTTTTGTTTATAAATTCATCTCGTTCTCGGCGGTGAAGGAAAGCAACGTGAGGAAGCCTATGTGAAGTCATAGAAATTCTACCACATGTGTATTCCACCAATCCGCATTGAAACAACTTGGTGGAATATGTCCCAAAACCTTCTCCTCAAAGGGAGAGGAGACCTTAGCCCAGCAGTGGGAAATATACAGGCTGTTATTGTTGTTGTTATTTTATGTACATACTGCTGACGGATTGATTTCCATGCTATTCATGAAAAAATAAAAAAAATTAAGTGTGTGACATTAGTGACCAGAATAGACAGACGTATCAGACAGGGTCGGATGTTAACATTAAAAGAAAAATAGTTAGTTATTCATCAATATATAATTTTACATGGTTTTTTACCGTAGGTACTAAAATATGTACCAACAATAATAAGTTATATAATCTACAGTTGAAGCGAAACGTGTGTCCATAAAGAGAAGAATAATTATGTCCTGAATATTTACGAGAGCTCGAATTTATTTTCATTAAATTATTTATGTAAAGATTGTGGATTTAAGCTCGGATAAGCACGGAGTTATAATGTGCTTAATTTTTTATAATTCAGCTCGTGCATATTAAAACATTTCGAGGATAAATAATATGTGATAAATCTGGATATTATGTTGGATAAAGTATTCTACATATATCGCCAATGCAGAGCAGAGTGGAATAAGTTGGAAACTTATTCTTTAGGAGAAGAGACCATTTGCCAGCTGTAGGACATTTATTGGTATTTACTTTACTTATAATTTTTATATAAGGTATTTCAGTTCGAAACGTCAATATCTAATGGCTGATGGATAGCCTAGCTATGTGAAAAGTCGTAGGTTCGATCCTGCCACTTGCTCTTGATCTTTACTTTTAGTACAATCATAAAAGGTCATTGCTACTTTTCTTTAACAAAAAAATTGTACCCTGATATAATAAAAGTTGAAAGGAAAAAAAATATGTGAAAATTAATTAAACTTACCCATATTTAGCAAAGTTTGTCCAAAGCGTCACCATCCGTTTTATCATTTCCATTTCAAATAATCTAGGTGGCAATGGAAAAGTGTGAGGTCTGAACAAATAAAACAGTTCATCCGCGTGGGACGCCCCTGGCTTAAACATGAAACCAGATATAATCTTTGGCATATTAATGTATCCATTATACTTAAAGAGGTAGTAATATATTGGCTGATCTGATGTCTTGGCGTACATCGTGGATTCTAAAGCTGTTGGATATTTTATGTGAACGTCAGATATTAAATCGACTAGGTTCATAATTGGGTCTTCATTTGTCGGTGGAAAGTATCGGTCTAGAACAGCTTTGACTGTAACATTTTTGGTTACCTCAGACGGGAATATTAAATCGCTATGGAAGATATCATCTAGATCCACTTCTTCGTTAACATTTTTTATGTTGTTCCCGTGTGTCGTACCAGTGAAATATATCCCTTCATTATCGTTGTAGCCAATGATTATAGGCATTTTTGTATAGTTACCAGCTTTCAATATTTCGCTTGGATATTTTGTAATAACAGACTCAACGCCCGGTATGTCCTTTTCAACGCACGGTACGAATAACGTTTCAGCTGTTACAAGCATTTTTCGTTTTGAATATTTAATAGCTGATATTAATGCGTTGATTGACTTTGTTGATAAAACTTTGTAAATTTCATGTGGATCGCTTCCCGAATAACCAAATTCTTTCGCTAATGTTCCGGCTGTTTTGATAGGGTCATGTTGGATTGCCCAAGGAGCTATTGTTGCACCGCTCTGTAATATTGCTCTGTGAAACAATCCTTTGGCTGCCTGTGATAGAATGAGGTAAGAAGTCGACACAGAACCCGCACTCTCACCAAACAAAGTCACATTGTTAGGGTCACCTCCGAATGCCGCGATATTTCTTTGAATCCACCTCAAAGCTGCTATCTGGTCTTTCAGACCTGCATTTCCAGGTGCTTCTTTTATACCAAGACAAAGGAACCCTTCTACGTTCAGTCTGTAGTTAATACCGACGAAAATTACATCTTGTTCGACAATGAAGTCTGGACCATAAAGAAATGCTGAACCAGTTCCTTCCAAGAAGCAGCCGCCATGAATAAATACCATCACTGGGAGTGGTTTTATTGGGGACGCTGTAGCTGGCGTATAGACATTTAATTTTAAACAGTTTTCATCACCTAAAATTATCGGGCCGAACATTTTTTGTGGGCATCGGACATTTTCGTTGATAGCTTCGAAGATGCCATCCCATTTTGGTGGCGGCAACGGTGCCTAAAATCATGAAACGGTACTTTTAAAACCCGGCCATCATATGTATCTTTATGAAAACATATGTATTACAATTGTTAATGTAAGATATAAGATGAATTTACCGAGGAGGAGGTTCAAATTCTATATTGCGTTTGGGCCCTGTGTGCTCACTAAAATTAGTCCAATTTACTCAAATAATTTTCCAACCTGAGAGATGTGCGATTTGTGAACTGTTCTCCCGGATCGTATCATTTGATATGGTCTACGAACATTCTTAATACCTAGTTACTTAATAATCTTTCTCAATAATCAGCCTATCGAAAGCAACATACCTTCTTTATTAGCTAATTTTAATATTATATATCAAAATATTTAAAATATAAATATAAGCGGTGTCTCTTAAAACGAAACTTTTTAGAGGGCAAGTACTCGTAGATGTACGAAGAACCTTCATTACTGGCAGTCGTGACATTTTCCTTGACTTCATTTTATCTACTTTACTAGGACGCTTACAAACTGCAGATTCAAGAAAAACGTTGTAAGCAAAACATGTGACGTGTAGTTCAAATGTTTTTACTCTTGTATGTTAGTCTGTGTAGTCTAAATATCATAACAAAATAGCTTATGTATTGAGTAATGATAAATTAATGAATAATATTTCGACTTTAAATTTACAAAAAGAAAACAATACTATTAGCTACTATTACACAAGTGCAACGAACAAGTGTACAATGTATATATATATATATATTTATATGAATGGACCGAGATTTAATGACCCTACGTAACCTTTTAAACTTTTTTAGACCGAGTATTAATACTGAAAAAAAATGATATTTGTTAAATGAACATACATAAATTATATAGCAAAGTACGTATATGTATATGATAAGATTGCGTCTATTAAATCGACAAGGTCGTATGATTGAATAATATGTTACGTATTTTCGAAATAAAAAATATGAATGTATATTAAGTTTACCTTGTGGTAGATTTCTGGGTATAATATAATACGGCAAGTATTGTTTTAGAATCTTATTTTGTTTTTTTTTTTTTTAATATTTGTGCTCATAAGAAGTACGCAAATAGAAGATTTCATTGTAGTCTTTTTGGAAATGTTGCCAATACATATTATAATTTATAAATTTAAAACAAATTATTGCAAAAAGTATTATTTTATCTGATAGCATATAAATCATTGCAAACATTTGGACGAAGGTAGCGATTATTTTATTAAAATACTTTATTTTTAAATTTAAATCTGTTTAATTACTTCATAAGAAGCGACGGAAAAATTCAGTATTTTTTTTGTGTATTTTTTAATTCTTTACAATTTTGAACAGTACAAAAACAGCTAAGAGGCGATGGTTTTTTATCAAAGGCATGATGAATGAAATCGAAGATTATTATTTTCTTAAACATAGTTCATTGAAAGTGTCAATGGATTGGACTATCCTTCAAATTTTTGGATTGGAATTAGTTGACTACAGAATTGGTTATGAACAAAAACAAAGTACCTGAAACCTGTTCTCCTTAGTGACTGTAGCGTACGGGATGCCAAAATACTGATGGATCCTGCCATTATCACTGACTCGCCCCCTCACGAGACCGCTCCCCACTTTCACTAGCGGCGTCGGCTCTTTCACCACGCTCGCCAAGAACAGCGATAGTAGCGCCACATACTTCATACTAACATTTAAATGAACCGTTCGCTCAGTAAGTCATAATTACAAAATACATTAAATATGTATTTGAAATACTTAAACCGATTTATTTAATTATGTTATTGTATAACGCGATTCACGTTCGATTGGATTGAGGAGCACATTGTAACTATGCACTGTGTCTTACTTGTTGGTACGCTGTACCTATCAGCAAAGCGATTATAAGGAAAATCATATTTTTTTTTCACATAAGGGCGTAACTGTACTAGTCAATGTCGATTGTAATTAATGCCAATATATATTTTACTCGTATGCTCTTTCGTGTTCGACATATTGAGGCGCACTGAACCTGTGATTTCATACCACAAGGCGATGTTTTATTGAGCTAATAAGGCTATTATATTTACCCTTATAAATCAGACTTAGAAGTAATTTAATTTTACTCTACTATCGTTAGATAGTAATAAGGTTTAATTAGCTTCAATTATTTCCATCAATCTATATCAATATTATAAATGTGAAACTAACTGTGTCTGTCTGTCAACCAAACCGCTGAACCGAATTTGATGAATTTTGGTATGTAACAAACTTAAACTCCAAGAAATAACATAGGTTACTTTTTGCCTAACACATGACAACCAATACTTTTACGCAAGCGAAGTCGCGAGCGACTACTAGTTTTATATAACGCTATATATGATAAAAAAAACATACTACTAACTTTTTATATTATCATATTAAAATGAGTATATTATATATATTTTATGTATCTGTGCCTAAGTATATAAACATTATAGATAAATTTTAATTTACGCTGTTCCTGCAGTGATATTTATAACGTGACAACACATGTGCGGATGTGCCCTTATCAGGGTTATCAATAATTAACCCGATTGATTATGTACATATAATTATTTGTGTATTGTATTTATTTTTATATTTTGTTACCTACAATGATGGAGCAAAAAAGAGATTGTTATGTGTTTTTTGGAAGTAGGTAATAACAATATTTGTGAATCATAATACATTTTAAGATAATACTATAAATAAAGTTTTACATTAAGTCTTTGTTTACCGAAAGATAAATTGAAAATTAAGCTGATTGAAGATGTTACCACTTATCACCATTTACATTGACAATGGAAGAAATGTAACCCATTAATTCTTCCGTCAATGCGCTGCCAAATTAAGGATGTAAAGATTTGCCTGTAATTATATTGGCTCACTTTTGCTTGGCGGTAGAATTTCATTGATATGCCAGCTGTCCGACGACGATGTTAAGGATAGAGCGAAGTGGAGAGCTAAAACGAGGAAAGCTGACCCCACCACCATGTGGGATATATAGCTAGGAAGAGAGAGAGAGAGAGAGAGAGAGGTAGAATTTCGTTGATATACGCAGACATTAACTACCCCAGATAGGCTTAACAGTACAACAAAGCCTGTAATAGGTCGCTAATTATTTGGGCGTTTTAATATGTTGTATGTTCTTTGTTTTGAAGATTTTTGTAAATAAAGAGTATAAACAAAAATAAACACAAAAAAAACAACAATAGTTAATAATATGTTATTTTTTTTGCTGTCGTTTTGACGCTCAAAACATGCTGCGCAAGCGTTGCTCTATACGCGTAACGATCAGTTGTTTTTGTAGTTTTTTTTTTTTAAATTAAATAATATGTATGATAACATTCAATTATAGTTTTAATTTTTTTTAATGTTTGATATTAGGTTTTTAATTCATTTTAGAAATCAAACGCTAGAGACATGTACACAAATGTGTACTTCTAATTTGGTTATCTCAAAAAGTTATATTTAACTTGTGTTCAATTAAACATTTTCCGGCATTATAGTTGATAGTATACATTTTGTTTTTATTTTACTAGAGGTTATGACAAAGACTTCAGTCGTGGCCTCGAGCTGATTCATAATCGTGATGTTTTAGAACATAAATAGTGAAAGTATATATTGTTTAATTGTTTTCATTAAACACGTATTTTTTCTCGTAAATGTTCGCCCACTAGAAGCCATATATAAGTAGGCTTTTAAATGTAACTTAACAGATATCGAAACTTATGATCGTTTGCTACAGCTAGTTTAGTTGAGAAATGTTTGCCTTGATGTTGGCTAACCGTCTTGCCGAGACGGATACATTTCCTTTGAGTTACGTTACTTTTATTTGCAGTGATGTGCAAGTAACGTCATGCTTTGTGTGAAATTAGACCTTAATATATAGGCAAACATGTTCATCTTTTATATATGAGTATATACATGCTTTATAACTTGAGTGTGTGCGTGTTTATATGTGTGCGTGTGTAAACATAAACGACATATATTAGCAAGCTGTTACACAACTGCCAGTTGCGTTTAGAAATGCATTGGCAATGTAAGATATCTATTAAGAATATAACGTCAGTCATGTTATTTTGATATATTTTATTTAAATCAAATCAAATCAAAATAAACTTTATTCGAGTAGGCTTTTACAAGCATTTCGTGTCGTCATTTTACAATTAAGTGAAGCTACCACGGGTTCGGAAAGTAGATTCTACCGAGAAGAACAGGCAAGATACTCAGTAGTTACTCTTTTTTAACATTTAAAAAATACAATGTCGTGTTAGTTAAATACAATTATTTAAATTAATGTATCCTGATTGGAAGTCAACAGGTATACTCCACGCTTTTTTATCATCTAAAAAAACTTGTATCGAATAATATGCTTATTTATTAAAGAAAGGCAGGCGTGTAAATGGGACCTAATATGATGGTAGATACACACTTTCTATAAACACTGGAAGAAGTTACTAACAATTATAACAAAAAAAACTAACAGTTACTAACAAAATATACTACCGATTTTTTCTTGTTTCTTTACTATATTTATCATATAATATATGTCCATGTATTATTTATAAAAACCTTTCTCTCGAATCACTCTGTTTATTAGTAAAACGCGCATCAAAATCCGTTTAGTAATTTGAATGATATAAGCATACATAGGGACAGATAGCGGTAAGCGACTTTGTTTTGAACTATAGTATGATACGCTGTTGTGATTGAAGATGATATCCTTGTGTTTGTAATTCCACTGGCTCACTCATCCTTGAAACACAATAATTATTTGTAAATATTTGTATCCGTTATCAATGCCCTTATTGAAGATAAGAGTATAGAGTTCAAAGTCAACGTCCAAATAGACGAATGTAACCTACAATCAATTAATCAAGATTTGTAATTAATATATTATTCCTATGCAAATTACATAAGTCGCGGGTACAATATCCAAGTTTAGTTTTAGAATATAAACGACTATTATAATAGTTAAAGCAAGGTCAATACGTCCATTATGTTTAGCCGCTCTTGGTAGTAATTTTATTTTTCAATATTGGACAACATCACATACATTACTCTGATCCCAATGTAAGTAGCTAAAGTACTTGTGTTATTGAAAATCAGAAGTAACAATGGTACCACCATCATCCAGATTTAAGACAACATAGAGAACTAATAAAAAATTTGTACATTGACTCGACCGGGAATCGAACCCGGGACTTCAGACTGGTGTAACTATGAAAATCGGCGTATACACTACTCGATCTCAGAGGTCATCAGAGTAAATGTTTTCGATACGCTTGTTTTCAAATGATTTAATTTCTAAACAGTAATGACGTGCGCTGGAAATGACACGCCGGTAAAGACCTTTGGTCATGACGTCAGTACAAAAAGTTTCAATGTCGTTATTTTAACGAAGGTTATCTTTGAAGAAATTACATTACATACTTCAGTGACAGTGTTTATAAATAAATTTATATTAAGACTTTATTTTTAATAATTATTAAAAATAAAGTCGCATCATTTAATGTACAAGTATAAGAGATTTTGCTATTTAATAAAATCAGGAGATTTGTTACTTTGTCGCAAAATTTTGTCCAGATTTAAATTGATAAGCTATACGTATTATGGGTATACCCAATGCAATGTAGGCTGTGAAAGTCTATGTTGATAGCTAACAACCCCTTTAATGATAATCCTACAGCCTTATATTAATATATATTTTTCCGGTGATTTTTTATGACATAGTTGCCAAATGATCAGGAGGCCCACCTGATAGAAAGTGACTTCAACCGCCCATGGACATGTGCAACACCAAGAGGCTTGCAGTTAACGAAGGAAGTGTCAGTAAGCTAGTTTTGTAGCAGGCACAAGTGAAACAACATTTTCATTTAATTTATGATATCTTTAGACATTAAATATGTTTTTTTGCAGGAAAATCAGCATGTGGGCCCTCGCCGGGGCTGAAGGCGTCGGAGTATCCGCTAAAAAATCAGAGGTATCCACTTCGCCTTTTCAGAGAACGTCACGGGATCACTTACGCATATTACTATGACGTCCTGACGGTAGACCTAACTATGCGGGCCACCAATTGCTAGGGGGTTCTCAGATTATAGAGACTAGCCCCGGCCACAATGGTAATAAATTTTGGTGAACGGACAACTGGACCTGTATGAATATTATTTTAAAGGGTATGATCGACTCATGAGATATTTTGTGACGGAAAAACAATAGGTACTGTATATTGTTGTGTTCCGATTTGAAAGGTGAGTAAGCCAGTGTAACTACAACGACAAGGCATAACATGTTTGCTAACTGCTTGGTGGCGTAAGATAAATCAAGGCAGAGGTTAATTTTCTTACAACGTCAATGTAATGCTATAGTCAGAGATTAATCAGAGACAATCCTTATTAAGATCAAGATATTGATCGTCGATTCGTCTCCTAATTATGTACTAATCAGATACGTGTTATCTTGAATTATCCAGAGAACTAATTAACGAGAAAGTCGCGAAGAAGAAACAAGAAAGTTAATTTATATTTGGACCGAGGAATTTGCATGTATTTACGGAATTTTGTTTCGAGTTTTATGTCTTACTGTCAGACATCGACGCTGCGTACATTTTCTCTACATTCCAATTTGAGTATTTTTTTTTTGCTTCAGAAGTACCTCTTGATTGTCAAATTTACCACCAACCCACGTGTCTAATGACGAAGTAGGAGATATTTACTACTAGCTGTGCCCGACTATACTTTCACAGAACAAACACCCGTTTCATCTTCTTAGGAGTGGACTATCATGAAATCCGAATGTCTACTTCCTTTAAAGTCTACCCTGCCAAATTTCTAGTTGGTAGGTATTAGTTTTTGAGATTTCATGATTACCTACATCGCCAATGCAACACCAACTTTAAAAATTAGGAAGTGCCTTGTTATGTTATTTCACTGGCTTACTTTGTGTATACATAAACATTATAGAATCAACCACAATTTGGTTTACTATTGATAGTACTTTTAAACAAGATTGTAAGTCGGATATCAAACCAATCAATGTCTGCTTGATAATTACAAAGATATAAAAACAATCAAAGCGAGTTGCCAACGTCGTCTGATCTTGGCCTCTTTGAAAACAATGCAGCGTTCACTTGAAAGGAATTATTAATGAGAAATATTTGCTACGACTAGGTATACCTATTATTGGTGTTCAATTAGAATTAAATTATATTTGCTATAATTTCAATTATTTTATCAATGAACAAAGTGAAATTGTACTTTTTTAAATAAATAAAAAAAATAACGCTTTGTTTCTTTCATTAGTTCTTTTCAGGTCAGAGGATTTTCTTTTAGATGCATTTGTATATTTTTGACAAAAATGTTGGAGGTAAATAGACCTGCATACATCGTTTTTCAATACAGATATTTTTTTATTTTGTAGGGACGGGCAAATGAGCCCTTTAGTGTTACGTGGCCACCAGACATTAGATTTGTATGAAATATTTACCATTTTTTTCATCACACCAATGCGCCAACCATGGAAACTAAGACGTCATCCAGTGTGGTTTTATGTGACGTATTGAGGTTGAAATAAATGAAATACAAATTCACGTGATTTACTTAATCACATCTGTAATTAAGTTGTAATTAACAATCTTTATCCTAAACCTCGGTCCCATTAACTAATATAGAAAATGCTCCAACATTGTAACACATTTTTCATCTGATCACATCATTAAATATATTACTATAAATAAATAAATTCTTAAAATAAAGTCTTATAGATCTGTTAATACAACATTACTTCTTTCTTCTAAATTTGGAGTAGGTTTTATTCCAGAATAACAATTTCTCGTCCTCCCATAGCGGTTGGCTTGAAAACATTTTGTCAATGACCAGTAAACGGGGGTCATTTTTGTCAATTGGGAGCCATTTCATCGGTAGCTCTTGGGTTATTTCAGGCGATGGGTCTCTGAAACGTAATTAGTATGCATTTATAATGAATTATGTAAACATTACAATAATGTAGAAATAAACGCAAGTTTCTCTCTCTCTTCTTAAAAGTAAGTATTGAAATGTATTTCACAACGGACCCCTAATGCAGTTTAGTGTATATATGTCACAGATTTACATGCGACTACGAAATGAATTATTATCAATACAGTGTAACGACTTATAAACTCAGTAGGGTTAGACCGTACAATAACCTCTTTAGAAGAAAACTTTCTGTTAAGATTGACGTTCTCTCGGATCATATCGTCCATATGTGTATTGTTTTAGGTAGAATGGTCCATTGACCATGGCTCATTAGCCATTTGATAGCAAATGTTCTACATTAAACATAGACATTGGTAAAGTTAGATATTCATTAGATTTCTTATAGTGTCAACATGCTCTATACTCTCTAACATACTTAATGTAACTACAATGTTATGCCTCTTATGCTTGTAATTATTATACTAGCCCACTCATAACGTTGTCTTAAATTTTCGCGATTATTACACATTTAAATAAAACTAATTATAACGGATGAATCGCGTATATTAATTATTTTTAAACATCCCGACGTTTCGAGCACTTTGCAGTGTTCGTGGAACACTAATATACGTTAATATACGCGATTCATCCGTTATAATTAGTTTTATTTAGCCCACTCATTTTCCAAACTACAACGCAGCTACATAAAATTTTGAATTTTGTGCTCAAGTCGTTGAAGAGTGAGTAGTATGTTCCCAGAAAGGCTGCCACTAGCTAGCATAGATGTCACATTTTGGAAATCACAGAATGCTATCATGCCCTTAAAGAAAAATACTGAATGAACATTTTTACCTTGACATAACAACTTCCCTGCAGTAAAACTTTTTATATTAAAACAAGATCTTACCCGTATTTAGCAAAATTCGTCCACATGGTGGTGATTCTATTAATCGTCTCTATTTCAAAGAACGATTGTAGTAACGTCACTTTCAACTTGAACATGTAAAAGAGATCGTCCGCGTGGGTCGCGCCGGGATACTTCCAGAATTTAATTAGCATTTTGATAATGTTCATCCATCCATCATAGGTGAGTTTGTACGCATAGACAGGGTGCTCATTACTTTTAGCGAGCATATCAGCTGTTATAGTAACTGGGTATATAATACCAGAGTCACCTTCGAATTTTGATAATCTTAATATCATATCGTCTGAATTTTTTGTATCGTTGTAAATCTTTTGAAGTTCTTGTGCTATTTTTACCTTATTATCGTTTGATGCGAACTCTAGATCTCTGGGCATTGCGCTATAGAAATTGAAGTTACTCTTTGTAGTATCGTTTTCTTTACCAACAAACATATAGCCTTCCGCGTTATTGTAGCCCATGATAATAGGAACTTTATTGTACATTTCGTTGGAAATTAAGTTAAATGGCACTTCAGAAATAAATTGTTCTTCACTTGGTACTTTGTTTTCTACGCACGGTACGAAGATATTCTCTGATAGAACGACGTCACCTTTACGTCTCGGTATTCGCGTGCTAAGCAATTCCTCAGCTGATTTACTTTGAAATAATTCATACAATTGGTGAGGATCTTCAAGGTCGTATCCCATTTGTTTCGCTAATTCTCTTGCAGTGTTCATAGGCTCAAATTGTAAACTCCAAGGTGAAATTGCTGAGCCGCTTTGCATGATAGCTCTTTGGAAGAGACCTTTGGATAATGGTGAAATAATATGGTAAAGCACAGATGCTGATCCAGCACTTTCGCCGAATAATGTTACGTTATCCGGGTCACCACCAAAAGCTCTAATGTTTCTTTTAACCCATAGCAATGCTTGCACTTGGTCTTTCAAACCTACGTTACCAGGCGCATCTTTAATACCTAGGCACAGAAATCCTAACACTTCAAGCCTGTAATTAAATGTGACTAGAATTATATCGTGTTTTACTAAATAATCAGGTCCGTATAGAAAAGGAGAACCGGAGCCGTCTCTGAAGCCGCCGCCATGAATGTAGACCATTACAGGTCGAAGTTTATTAGTTGATTGGGCGGGCGTGTAAACGTTTAGCGTGAGGCAGTTCTCCTGTCCCAAAATTAAAGTTTTGGAGAATCTTTGTGAACACCTAATGTGTTCCTCGATTGCTTCTAGTGTGCCATCCCATCTTGGACTCGGACGAGAACTCTGAAAAAAGCATGATTGATTTGATTACAATGTTGTTGCGTATAATTTTAAAAGTTATTGTCATATGAATACATTTGTTTTTATATTTATGTTAAGATATTAAGTTACCTTCGCTCATGACAACTAATTAGATGTATGTGTGATGGTGTGTGTAGTTTTATCTCTATTTATACATTAACAGTCTGTAAATTCCCCACTGCTGGGCTTAGGCCTCGTCTCCCTTTGAGGAGTAGGTTTTGCAGCAAATTCTACCACCCCGCTCCAATGCGTGATGGTGGATACACATGTGGCAGAATTTCGTTGATATTAGTCACAAGCAGGATTCCTTACGATGTTTCCCCTCACAGCCAAGCGCGAGATGAATTAAAAATTCAAATTAATTTATTAAAAATAATTGGTCTATGCACCGTTATGTTTCTTGTTTATGTTATTCGCTGGCTTCGACGATTATATCTTTTTTATTCAATCGATTATATTATGAAGGTGACCTCATATCCATTTAAAAACCACGCACTCATTTGAGAATTTATTATACTTTTATTATATTTGTTTATCATAAAACGATAAAAAAAATCCTGGTTGTACACTCAATTCAATAACAACAAACAAACAATATCAGATATTTTTGAAGTTGTTTGGGGTAAGATGACTACAGAACCTGGCTTAGGTTCTGTAGTCATCAATGATTACGGTTTTTATTATCCTTATTATATTTATTTCAAAAGATATTGTAAAGTTTTCTAAGTAAACAATTTCTAATCTAGAATCTATTTGCATACATTAATTCGATTTTCATAATTGAGATATCTAACCTGGAATCTTTGTTCGTAAGAAGCGTACGGTATACCCAGGTAACTTATATGTGACCCATCAGCTGCCATTGACCCGCGCACTAGGCCACTGCGCACGCGCACAGGTAACGTTGGCTGCCGAACCAGTCGCGCCGCCCATAACGACCACAACACTATCCAGTAATACTTCATAGCACTAATTTACAAAAGTAAACACAGATTTTTTCTAACCACTAATATACACTTGAGCACCATAATACTTTCTTACACTGTTATTAATTATATTCAATAAGAAAAGAAAGCACTCTTGAAAAATAAACAATGAAGTTTTTGTATCACAAAACACCATAACAAGTTGAATTTATTTATCGTTCCTATTTATACTTTCAAATGAAACTATTGTATGTTTAATTACAATTAAAGTTTAAATATTTAAATAACGTATACGACACGTCTGTCGTCGGTATACGACAGACAGAAGTCAACGGAACCGCGTGCGTTACAAACGACATAACAAAGTTGACAGCGGCTTTAACTAGTGCTAATCAATTCGCGACCTTATCACGACACAATAAGGTTCAAAACGTGAGCTGTAGTTTAGTATAGCTGTATTTATCTTTGTATTAAGAAGTGGATTTTGCAAGCGATTATAACGCTGGAGAAACAGGCAAGACAATGTGTTATTACTGATTATATAATAATGTGTATGCGATTTTAAACTTTATACAAATATGATTATAGTTTAGTTTTCTTTGGATTGATTGAACTGGATTAATGTTACGCGATTGAGCTAGTTTTTTTGTTATATTATATTGGAATTATGTACTTTGTTTAATAATGCGATAGTAATGACTGTTTGTAATGTTTGACACACATAACTAACTTTGCCGTAACTGATAGTAAAATAAAAAATAAAAATGGAACGCGCAGAATATTATATATAGTAATTATGTTGGTATAATTAGTTGTTATAAATATATTAACTAATAAAAAAGAAAACAGTCATTTTTTCCGAGATACCGGGATACCGGGAATTCGTATTCGCTTATAATTTTGTATTTGCTTTTCTTGCGTCGGTGTCAAGTTTGGCGCTTTTCACTTTTTTTTTTTAAATTGAGTCTGATATATCTACCAATAAATTGACTTGGATGCTTTCTCTTAAGTGCATTTGCATTTATTACCAATAAAAATGGAAAAATAAAATCTTCAATTTTACAGTTAAAACAAGTTTGATACACCGTGTTTTGTGGTAAAAGCAACCGGTTTGATTCGACGTGGTCAAGATGTTCGAGGTACGCTTTGAATATGTGCGACGGCTGTGCGGGAAACATGTAATTGATTTCACATTATGATTTGTAAAACACAAACTTTATTTATATAACATTATTAACGTTAATGCCTTAGCTATATACAAATCAAAAACAACAACAACAGCCTGTAAATTTCCCACTGCTGGGGCTGGGCTAAGGATTGCCCTTTGAGGAAAAGGTTTGGAACATGCTGTTCCAATGTGGTTTGGTGGAATACATATATGGCAGAATTTCTATGAAATCTGACACATGCAGATTTCCTCGCGATGTTTTCGTTCACCGCCGAGCATCAAGCATGAGATGTATTATAACACATATTAGGCACATGAATATTCAGTGGTGCTTGTCTGGGTTTGAATCCGCAAGCAACGGCTAAGATGTTTTCTAACCATTGGGCCATCTCGGTTCAAATAAAAATTAAAATGGTGACATAATATATATAAAAAGTTCGATTAAATTTTTACTAGTTTAATTTTGTTTACAAATAATGTATAGCGATAGAACTATCACTTAGGTAGATGCCATTGGAAAACCAACCTTATTTTGTAGTATATAACAACAGCAATATAAAATCAGAGAACAGTACTTAATACTTACAATATATGTTTGCATAAGAACAGCGCCATCTACATGCTTATCCATATACAACTAGCGCCATCTGTACTTGATTATTATAGATTAATATGACGACCTCTGTGGTCGAGTAGTGTTTACACCGGTTTATGCCATTCCGAGGTTCCGGGTTCGATTTCCAGCCGATTCGATGTACAAAAAAAAACTAGTTTTTTATGTTGTCTTGAGTCTGGGTGTTTGTGGTACCGTCGTTACTTCTGAGTTTCCATAACACAAGTGCTTAAGCAACTTACATTGGGATCAGAGTAATGTATGTGATGTTGTCCAATATTTATAAAAAATATTTAATATTCATAATATTTCATTAGCTAATAATGCAAGACATTAATTTCCAAAAATCTATTCCAATAGAAGAAAGGATAAAAAAATTAGCCTTAGACTTACGTGTTCCATGCCTTTTACTAACAGATCTGCTGTGATATAACACTATTCCTCTTCATTATCCACATACAGTGTACTTTCAAAGTCATCTAATTGAATAAAGAATATTCTTATTTTTATGTATGTGTTGTGTTACAATTTTACATACAATGGGACTATAAATAAAATGAGTATGTAATAAAGATAATTATATTTCTTACAAAAAACAAATGTAATAGTTTTAATAACAATTTGCTATTCAGATAATTACTAATTGATAAAATATGTGTTTCTTTATTAAATATACTTTAATTATTATAGTTTCCATAGTTATTGCACTTTAGATATTTTATTGGATTTTTCCACGAGAATATGGCAACCCTTCATATTATGGAATCGTTTCGAATTTTGGCCGTTATAATTTTCTCGTTGGATGTCCTTTTTCGCATGTCTTGCTGATAATATCGTGAAATTATCACTGTTTTTAGATATGTGGATTTATACGACTAAGTATCGCCCGTGACTTTGATAATTAATAACAAAAAAAAATGTTACTTATGCAATAATAAAGATGAGATTATTTGGTACTATATAGTGTTGTTATGGTAAAATCGGCTATCTATCTGCTGGTAACCATATACAGCGGAGATGTAAAAATATTAACCTTTGGTTCTTTCGCCAATACGCCACCAATGTTGAGAGTTTGTTTTTTTATGGTATAGGTTGGCGGACGAACATATGAGCCACCTAATGGTAAGTGGTCACCATCACCCATAAACAATGAAGCTGTAAGAAATATTAACTATTCCTTACATCGTCAATGTGCCACCAACCTTGGGAACTAAGATGTTATTTCACTTGTGCCTGTAGTTACACTGGCTCGCTCACCCTTCAAACCGGAACACAACAATACTGAGTAATGTTATTTGGCGGTAGAATAACTGGTGAGTGGGTGGTACCTACCCAGACGAGCTTGCACAAAGCTCTACCACCAAGTACCTAAATGTATTTATTTATAGACCAGTAAGAGATAAAAAATCCGTATACCACCAATACGCCACCAATAAGTGGAAGTTTATAAGATAAACTTTTCGGTGCTCTTGGTCGTTTTAGTGTTACTGTTTTCGGTGCTAGTAACTACAAACTTATATAAAATATTTATTTCCGTATATAATAAGAAGCATTTGTTTGGTCAAATCCAGCTTGGACACAAAAACAAGTAACCTGTAAAAAACTAACGAGATTAAATCTTAACTACACAGCGGTGTGACGATCTTGTGGTAAATGATTTCCTCATTACTCAAATAATTATATCAGATACGTGAGTTTATAAATAAATTATATTGTGGTAAGTGGTTATCTCCACCAACAGTTTTACCCACCCCACCTAGATGTCGGAACAACAACAAGATTTTTAGGATTTTTGCCTTGTGCACCAGTCTTTGGAACCAGCTTTCGCCTGTGGTTTTTCCGAACTAATACGACCTAACCTTCATGAAAACAGCGAACAAATTTTTAAGGGTCGAAGCCCCTCGGCGTTCTTTCAGGTAAGCGTCTTGCAGGTTTGGCTCCAATACCATAAATAAAATATACAGCCTGATAAGACGCTATTTCTTGATTAGCTGTCCCATTGACCTAATAGGCATCTTTAAGGCAAATCCGAGTCAGGCCTATGAATTATGAACATCATACTCCTTACGTTGTTTCCACTTTTTATCCTTACTGACATTTTAATAACCATCTCCAATATTGCCTTTGGTTTGCCTTCAATATCATAAAAAAAAGTATACACAGATGAATGACACATTTTAATGACAATCTTTAACTCACCAATTATTTATTTCTTAATAAAAGTACCACAGACTAATCTATTATAATTATTATTGAAACGATGCATAAAGTTGATAAGAGTTCGATAGACAATTTTTATATAAAAATATAAAATAAATATTCATTAAAATTACTCATATTTTGCTAGGAAAAGAATTTGTTTTCGATAACGCGAAAAAGAGTTGTTTTCTCGTTCATATAATGCAGCCTTGAATTTACACCAGTGCCTTTATAGCTTCCAGTGTAAATCTAGCGCACTTTATTACACATACTGTTATTTGCCATACATTTACAATTTATAAGACACATTCAATACTATTTGGGTGTAATAGGTGACTTGGATTGGCCGAATGCGGCAAACGCTGTCAGTTGACACGACCCCCTCTAGTGCTGCGCATCGCGAGCTCTTACGACAAATTAAATTAACAACTAAATATCGCGTACATACCTAATAAACGAGAAACTGTATACATTATAAGCTAATATAAGTTAATTCATCATAAAGCTTAATACATATTCCGTATGAACAAAACAACACTATTGATTTTTTTTTAGTGCAGATGTTACGTAGTTCACAACCTTGAGGGTCACAGCCAGTGAGTAAGGCGAAACCGAATTGTTATATACATTCCGAACATCGGATTTGACGGTTAAATGTAAATAATAGTTACGATTTAAAATGTTATAATATATTAACTTAATAAAAAATCAGCTAAGTTCGCTTAGTCATTAGTCTCAACAGATTAGTCATGATATACGGTAGTTAGCGTGTGTGTGTAATTTACGTTATGAAGACGTATTGGTTGGTGCTCTGGTCGCTATGGGCGGCGCGACTGGTCAGGCAACCGACGCTACCAGTGCGCGTGACCGGCGGATGGTTGCGCGGTGTGGTAGCCCCCGATGGTTCTCATAAACGATATATGGCGGTACCCTATGCTACTCATCCTGTTAAGCGTTTTCAGGTGTGTGTCACAGTTAATTTTATAATATATATATAATCGTTTCTAGTCATTAGCGATGGTTCAATTTGTTACGACTTTTAGTAATTTATTTACAAATATATTGTATATTGTTGAATTACTTATAGCAATATCACGATATACTGTCATGTTAGCTGACCTCTGTCGCTGCTCTAATGATACAATTTGAGCGAAATAAAAAACTAGATAATTAACTTGCATTTCAAACTATCTGCGTACGAAGTATTTGACTAAGAACAGGAAATGAATAAAAAAGATTAACTTACATAAACTTTTTGTAAATTCACTTCTTATGTCGTTTATTTCGAAATAATTAAATATAACCGTTATATCTATCTTGTCAATCACTTCAAAATATTATTTCGAACGGGACGTTGGCGAAATAATCTGTGCCCTATTGACACAAATAAAAATACATAATAAAAAAAAGATATTCTTGAATGTTATGAGACAGTTATTCAAAATACTATATACAAACTTGTAAAAATTATAAATAGATGTTATTTTTATTTGTAAATATTTTTATCTTATACCATAAATATTAACAGCTGCATTGAACTCGATAAAAGTAATAAATAGATAAATAAACTTAATCGCGCTGATTATGTTCATTCGTATCAGATATATTCGATTTTTAATTTATATTTTTATTTCTGCGTACAATAAGTAAAAACAAATGAATTGACGAATAGCGATGCCTCCACACAGATCAACAGCAGCTTATTTTAAGGAATAACCAATTGTAAAGCATATTGAAGTGTTGTGCTGTGCTGCAAATGGACACATAAATACAGATCTGGTCTTAATTCCCTTACTCTCAAAATCCTATGGTACGGCATTCTGACACTTTACAAGAGAGATCTGATGCCAGAACCAACATTTTTACGTTGATTATGTGGTGGTGTACTGAATAAAAACTGGTGGACAATTCTATTAGCTTATAACTTATATGATCGATCTTGGTTCTATTCTGACACAACTCCGGGTATTCCTTAGAATAACAGATCTTAGCTAAAGCATAAGTAAAGGGAAATGTTAGTTATTAACGATTACGATTCATACTCGATTCTGTATATATCAGAGTAGGGAAACGGATAAATGTCGTAGAATTACATTGTGATTCGATGGAATTGGACTCCAGCTTAACAGTAAAGTCTAATAACCGCTTACGGCTTGACACGGGATTTGAATCCAGGATTTTGGAATCTGCAGCATTCGTTTATTTGATATTACAATACTAAGACAGGTCATGTTGCTATTATTTTTTCCTAAGAATAGATTAAAATATGTTATTTATTCAAGGAAGATCCGAAAAGTACTCTTGACTAAAATAAACTTTGATTATATTAAATTAATATCGGTTCATTATGTACATTCTACTGAAAACAAAACAGGGTAGAAAATTATTACTTTATTTGTTTCCAATTTCAATATTACATAGGTTCAATAGTAAAATACAAAATGAAACTTTGTTCGTTCTCAAAACAAAGATATATTCGTAATTCGTAGGGCGGGATCACAACACTTTATAAATTGTTTGTTAATATGCCTGTATGTAGATCTGTACGTAATTTAGTCCCCCGTGATTTGATATGAATCAGTGATTCCATCATCAAATAGCCATGCTTTGCATTGTACTGCTGAGAGATAGCATCTCAGTTCGACGGTTCGCAGACAGAGTAGAAATAGTTAATACTCCTTACAGGGCTGATAGACAGGCCACATGAGCTCTGCCTACCCATTAGATACTAAGTAATTATAATATGCAAATACAATGATATGTTATCAGCCAATAGGAAATTGAGTAATTTTAAATACAATTGTAATTGGTGTATTGTAATATTAAAAGAAATACAAATTTAAAATATAGGTACAGACAAATTATGCATTGACTTCACGATAAGGGGTATCGATGGTCGACCTCATTATTTTGATTATTTTTTTATCATCAAGAATTTTATCTTTCAAGGGTCCTGGTCCCGAACCAACATGGCAAGGCGTTTTCGAAGCTATAGAAGAAAATGTACGATGTCTTCAAAGAATAGGAAAGAGCATACTTATAGGTCAAGAAGATTGCTTAATAATGAATATATACACGCCCGTCGATGCTACTGTACATTCGAAATATCCAGTGATGGTTTTTATTCACGGGGGAGGATTTTATGAGGGATCGGGTACGGGGTTTTTATATGGTCCAGAATATTTAGTAACCAAGGGAATCATTCTAGTTGTTTTGAACTACAGATTGCACATTCAGGGTTTGATATGCTTGAAAATAAAAGAAGCGCCAGGTAATGCTGCTTTAAAGGATCAAGTGGCTGCACTTAAATGGATTCAGCGCAACATCGAAGCATTTGGCGGAGACCCTCATAGTGTTACACTAAGTGGGGAAAGTGCTGGCGCAGCTTCTGTGTCTTTCCATATTCTCTCACCGATGTCAAAAGGCCTCTTTCACAGAGCCATCATACAGAGTGGTTCCTCTTTGGTCCCTTGGACGATACAGTTCAGGCCGGTGTACATGGCTAGTTTATTGACAAAAGTTATGGGACACGCCACTGATGATTTATATGAAATCTATAATATATTGATGGAAAAGTCTGATGAAGATTTAATTGTTATTAGAGTACCTAGAAGACCAGGACATCTTATTATTTCAGAATTGCTTTATACACCTTGCGTTGAGGACGAAATTCCAGACGTAGAACCGTTTTTAACTGAAATGCCTTACGATTTGCTAACCGCAGGGAAGTATAACAAAGTTCCTGTACTAATCGGTCGTACAAATTCAGAAGGTTTGTTGTTTAGTAATATGGAGAATGATACAACTATACCAAAGATAAGGTTTGAGAAAACCTTACCTAAAAATTTGCACATACCAGAAGAATCGAAGCAAAAAGAGATAGGAGCGAAATTCAAGGAATTATATTTCGGCGATAAAAATATTTCGTATAATAGTTTAGAGAATCTAGCACAATTGTACGGTGAAGTGTATTTTTCATTTGGAGTTTTACAAGAAACCCAGTTATATTTAAACACAAGTGATAAACCAGTGTATAGCTACGTCTTCAGCTATGATGGAAGACGAAATATTGTCAAATTTACGCTGGATTATGGACTGAATGAAGCACCGGGAGCTACTCACGCTGATGAACTATTTTATTTATTTCAACAACCACTTCTTCCTTCATTTTTCGAGCTCGCCATGATAGACAGAGTAACAACAATGTGGACTAACTTTGTTAAATATGGGTATGTATTGATTTATACATTATTTAAATATTTGAAAAACTTTCCTTCTGATATGCGAAGTAGCCATATATCAACTCACAAAAAGAACAATTCTATACATATGTATGGATCCTGGTTTTAGCTTCAAAGTGTAATGACACAAATTATTATTTTTCTTCTACATTTTTTTCGGAACCAAGTTGCAATAGCGTGGCCGATATCTTCCCTCCCTTCGTTCAATCTCTTTCTCTCTGAGTCTTTCTATTATTTTATACGGTTTTATTTAAAATCGTTTCAAGTTCTTCTTGTCATTGTTTGAATTCACACGCGAATTTTAGAAACATATTTTTTCTGTCATTTAATTATTCGTAAACGTTTTTAATTAGTTTAATTGTATCTCTTATTTAATGACTTTATTCAACATAGCGTGAGTAACTTCGTTCCTACTGGGTGTTACACAATCATCTCTGTTTTTCATAAGAAGTTTCAACCATAGCTTTATAAATAAGTGCATGATAATCAAAATCAAAATCAACTAATTTAAGAGGCGGCTCGAACAATTAGCTTACCTTGTTATTTTGGAAAGATAAGCGATAGCAATTTAGGTTTTAATTAAAGCTGGAAAGAACTCTTCAAGGTATTAAGATCATTGCCGACGTTTATTAAAAATAGAGACTAAAACGAAAGCTACGTTACCAAAGTGAAAATCCGAAATACCGAGATTACTTCACGAAAAGTAGCTTCAGTCGGAACGTAGTGGCGGCTTAAAGATATGCATGTGTAATTGGAGTGGAAAATGTAATCACACTTGAGATTTTGTGATTATACAAAAAAGTGCCAAATGCTGTATTTAGTTCCACGGTGACATACATTGTACATTACTAAATGTATGTATTTTCTTTTACTGTTCTAATTAAATTTAAGTTCATTAATAATAACCCGCTTCATTTTCTGTTTGACCTAAAGGTTATCTGACAGGATGCCTACAGGTATTAAATCCGCTTTTTGTCCGATTCAATATATGGTGGTCAATAAAATATTTAAATAAATAAAAATTATATTTACTATAACATTAAACTGGTGTACTGTTTCGGTTTTTAGGGTGAAGTAAATATAACGACAGGCATAGGGACATCTCAACTCAGTCTAATTGGTTCAACAATAGCAATATCTATAAACAATAACGATCATATACTATTAGGCAAAGCATTATTATCTTAGATAGTTATTAATAAAATACATAACAAGAAATTTACTATTTCAGGGAACCGATTCCGGAGGTAACGGACTTACTGCCAGTGAAGTGGTTACCTACCAACAAGTCTTCTCCGTACTCCTTCGTCATAGACAGAGAATTCTCCACCACACCTCTTTGGCCCAGCGAGTCCTTTAAATACCTACGTGATATCTACTCAAAGTATAGAAGAAAAACTGACTGAGTTATAAAGTTTAGTAGCAAAGTTATAGAGTATTATACCAATTATTTAGATAATGATTTGGAAGATTACCTAAGAGTTTTATTGAGCGATACGGCGGTCCCAAATAATTTGATTATTCTATATTTATACTATGTAAAGATTATACTAGTTCAGATTCAAACATTCTAATTGAATTAGAAAATCTAAATATTACAGCACAGACAGAGACTGAATCTGTATCATTAAATGCTCAAAATCGAATCTAGGACTCTTATAGAAAATGCTGTCGGTGAGGGACCGTCCTTGCTCTTATTAGGATGTTTAATGTGAATATAATTTAATGGTGCAAAACTGGTTATACATAGATTTTAAACATAAAATTACCTGGATTGTTATCTATATTACTATGTACGAGTTACCTAGACTTTTGTCCTAGAAACGCTTTTGTTTGTAAGGTTATATAGAATCTCTTTACATGGAGAGTAACAAATGGGATGTGTGTCAAAAGGGTTTTGGGCAGGGTATTACGTGTATAATAAAATTTAAGCTTTAGTTAATGACGATGGAGGATTATGAATAGGTATTTTATATACTTTTGCTTAAAGCGAGGCTTGCAAATGTTTTATGAGTAATATTTGAGATACCTTGGTATGTTTCCTAAACTCCAACGTTCCACAGAATAGAATTTTATATTTATTCTAGTGAGAGTTGAACTGTAGACCAGCTATGCCCGATTTCGGGTGCGTTTGATTTTAACAAAAAAACTTATTTTTGTAGCCTTAGTTACTCCTCCTCTTACTCAGAAAGCTGAGTAGTACTCAGCTTTCTGCCTGAAAGTCTTGTCAAAAACAGTCCAGCGGTTCCTGGTTCCAAGATTAGCTGAACAAACAAACAGATAGACAAACAATTGAAAAAATTTTTTTTTTGGTATATGCTTTGTGTATTTACATATGCATCAAGTAAAAAGGGGTTGTTTTAATATTAAAAATAGACACTCTCAATTTATGTATAGATTTAAATGTCTTTATGTGATGGTGATGTTATCGTCTTTTTTTTAATTTGGAGAAAGGAAAGCTAATGCTATACGATGCTGATAAGTAAAATGTTTCGTTGTGATCCCTCGATTGACATTCTTATAATGTTTAAAATAATTAGTGTGAATTGGTGGAATAGACTATAGCAAACAGGTGTCAGTTGTAGTCCGTAAAATTAATTGATTTCCGTTTCAATATGCCCTTGTAAAAAGTGACCGTGCCAATTTTTATTCATAATCATTCGTGCATTTATTCTATTTATTTGGATTGATAAATAATTTAAATTGCACGAGAAAATATTTATGACTGGCTATGCCCGTGACCTTGTACGCGTTTGAATTTAACAACAAATAAATAAATATTGTAGCCTAAGTTACTCGTTATTATATTAGTTATCTGCCAGTTAAAGTCCCGTCAAAATCGGTCCAGCCGTGCCAGAGATTAGTGTATACATACGTTAAGTAAGAAAAGGCTATTTCAATATTACATACAGACATTCCAATTTCATTATCTGTATAGATAATAATACTCAGATTTATTGAAATGGTACTAATATTTTTTTGCGAGGCGGCAATTCTCGAGAGAACGAAGCGAATTCCTAGGGAATTAATTATTTGCGCCTCATTGGTCAAGTAATCCTTAGTAATTATTTGGCCAAAGAAGGTCACGCGCTTAACCTGTGAGGGCACAAGGACAATAATTTGGGAGCTGGGTTTTTGAAATGGAGGGACTACTCAGAAGATATTACAGTGAGAAACTCCAGTTGCTTAAATCCATTACATAATCCGATGAGACCACAACCCCCCTCTCCGATTCAGTGTAGGACTAAGGGTTTTACGAATTTCCCGATGTACTGGTTAAGCCAACTTTCTAAACTCGAGCTGCTACTGAAAAACCCGTATCAGAGTTTGATCCCAGGACCTTGACATTTCATGCGAGCAAGTCACTAAGACCAATTCAATAAATGTACCATTTCATGGTAAGTGCTCACTTCCGTCTTCGGACATTGAATGGCATTCATGCCATTAAAGGGATAATATAATAAATTTGTGTGAAGATAATAATGTATTGTATGCAAACAGATTAGATTATAATATATATAATTAAAATTATAGTAAAAAACATTATTTATATTTAATTATATGATGGTTTTTTTATCCTAACTTTACAGTCTATTCATATGTAAATAGTATTTATTAAATAAAATAAACGATGGTATATGTATATTAGCAAACGAGATTAATCTGATGGAAAATAGCTACCAGTACCAGGGCACCTTCAAAGCCGGCTGGTAGGTGCGTTGCCGTTTTATGAATAAGTATTCTTGGTATTGGAACAGCTTGGTGAAATTATTCTTCAAACTAATGGTCACAACAAGGCGAGCAGCTTGACGTTTAAAGTTTTTATGTTATATTCATTGCAAGACAATAAATATAATTTATAATGTATCTTTTGTCTATACAATGTATAATCTCCGTTGGGGCAAATCCGGCTTTATTTAATACATAATAATAATAACTATCCCTATCAATGTTTAAGAAAAAATCCCTGGGGTCCGAAGCTGAAAAACTAATCGCCGAAATATATCAATTCATCCGGCTAGCAAATTTCCGAATGCTAAGAGGCTTAGGACCGTCCTTATTGATTTCGCTGAATGAACGAAGATCCACTGAATGTAAGATTTGACGGCTCAAACTTCACCATTTAATGAACGGATTAAGTAGCGAATATAGTCAGTAGGAATTTCAAACGCTTAATACTGAGATAATTGGTTCTTTCATGTCATTTAATGAGAAGAGTTTTAGTATATTTTAAGTTGTATCTTATTATATACATGCATATTTGTATGTATATATATCTAAACATTAATTGCTGTACAATGTTCGGTGTAATTTCAAATCATTATAAAATGATCTCATGTTAAAATCATCTGATGAATAACCTATGATACAGTAAAATTTCATCCAAATCCGTTGAGTAGTTTTTCGTACAAGAATAACAAACATACATACATTCATCCTCAATGGGTCCCTGGAAGAAATCTTATAAATATACAGCCGCTAAACTTACTCAAAATTACCTTAAATTACAATATATATGTACACCGTTAAATTTTCTATCTTCAAATAAATAGGGGTGGGTGTCTTGTTTCAAATTATAAGATCGTAAGTAAACTAAAGTTTTCTCTATTTTTTCATTCTGTAACTATATCTTATTATGAATACCTCTATGATAATATCTTTATCGCGTCCATTGTTATAAAATGATACGCTATTATAGTTAGTGTGATAAAGTTTAATTTATTCATATTTTTATGATATTTCATAATCATAATTATAATTAATCTAAATATTTTTTGTTCGTTTTCAGTTTTTATAGTATATATTAATGTTATATCATAGTAACAATCTATTTTTTTAGTCATAATTATGATGTCCACAAACGTGAGTGTGCGCTGAGATTGCCCAGTGGTTAGAACGCGTGCATCTTAATTGACGATTGCGGGTTCAAACCCAGGCAAGCACCACTGAATGTTAATGTGCTTAATTTCTATTTATAATTCATCTCGTGCTCGGCGGTGAAGGAAAACATCGTAAGGAAACATGGATCTGTCTAATTTCATAGAAATTCTGCCATAAGCATATTGCACCAACCCGCATTGGAACAGCGTGGTGGAATATATTCCAAACCATCTCCTCAAAGGGAGTTGAGGCCTTAGCCTAGGATTGGGAAATTTACAGGCTGTTAATTTACTTATAATTTACAAATGTGCTAGCTGTAGTTATGGTATATTTCAAATTTTGATTTGCGTTGTCTTTATTATATTTTATTTATTTTTGAAATAAAATTACAATTTAGACCTTAACACTATGACTGATGAATCATTGTTGTCTGTCATCTTATGTATTTCGGTGTTAAATACGCAGACGATTTCAATAAACCTTGTAACTACTTGGTGGTAGGAATTCGTGCAGGCTTTTTGGGTACCACTGCTTATCAGATAAACTATATAGCACACAGCGATACTTAGTATTAGGGTATGAAAGATGAGTGAACCAGTGCCAGGGACATAACATCTTAGTTCCCAAGGTTGGTGGACTGGCCATGTGTGGTATGGTTACTATTCTTGATCTTCATGATTATTGATTATTATCTGGTGATCCATTTGTCGCTTATATAATAAAATATATGCTAAAATGCAAGAGAACAAGGAAAATTGTTGTATGTTGGACTTAAACAATTCTGGTACATGTATAAATATTGGACAACATCACATTAATTACTCTGATCCCAATGTAAGTAGTTAAAGCACTTGTGTTATGGAAAATCAGAAGTAACGCCGGTACCACACACACCCAGACCCAAGACAACATAGAAAACTAATGATAATCTACATCGACTCAGCCGGGAATCGAACCCAGGACCTCCGAGTACCCGTGAAAAGCGGTGTACTCACCACTCGATCATGGAGGTCATCAAAATAACTCCAATTCTAGTACGACAAAATAATTCCAAGAAAGTACAAGGATACAACTGTAATTATATGAATAATACTCAATAAAATACGTTTATTTGATACGATCTCTTTATCGATGCAAATATTTTGTGGTATTCTGCATTCGTATTCTGGGTAATAATAATAATATACAGGACAGGCAGTCCTAGGTTTTCAAAATATGCGATGTAAATCGTAATAACGTAAGTCGAGACATATTTGATTGCTTCGTTTTTTTCTTTTTGCTATGACATTGACCTCACGACAGCTGAATTCTCCATACCGGAAGTCAAAATAATTGACGTATACTTGAGGAATAGTAACAAAACATTGTTTGACGTAACTTGAAACGACGTAAGTAAGTCGAAGACTACCTTTTTTTCGCTGGAAAAGCGCTTTACGCGCTTCCCCCACGAGATGGAAGGTGGGGGGTGTGTCTGGGATTACCTGGTTTCCTGGACGCCGAGTGCACCCAGGTCCACTAGGTTTACGAACTAAAAAACCAGCGGTACCCTCTCCGTCGTTCGGCGGGCGCCACGGGATCACTTACGCATGCTACCGTGAAAGTCGAAGACAACCTGAACCTAGTAGGTACCTATTATACTCGTATATCGAAGTAGTTAGTTATTTTGATAAAATAGTATGAAATACATTTTATAAAGCTGTATTTCTATATTACACTAAATTCTTAGACTAAAAAAACTTAAAAGTGTTTGAATCTTCATTCATTTCAGTGAATTCTATGCGACGAGTGCTCCGTCCGGGGCGAGCGCTAGTCCAAGGCTTACGAGCGCCACTATTGCGTCTATTCACGGAGCATTTTCAATTAAAGCGCCACAATAAAGATTAACAGAGCGGCTGGAGTTCGGGACGCGTCGAAAAATCCGCGGGACGTCGCAAATCCGCCGGAAAATACCCGTAATCCGCCACAGAGTAGTATTTAACATAAGCCTCTGTTATCGGCGGGCGCACGGCCGCCTAATGGCGGCGTGGTGCGGTGGAGCCCTAAGTACGGTCAGTGTAACCGATGAAATACGATATGCTAGTTATGTACTTGCTTAAATTCTATACATTTCTGACGTTAAAACTATTTAGAGAGCGTAAGAATTTACATTAAGATAGAAAACTACATTTAAATACTTACTGTGAAAATCATTACCGCGAAGAATATTAAGATTGCTTATGTTACCTCATTGAGTATTAAATTTATGACAGCTGAATTTTCAAGGTTGGGAAAGTTTTGGCAATGTAAAAAATGGTTAAAAAAAATTGCCACGTCAATGTTTATTCCACGCCATTTTTTTTAATATCAATGATTACATTATTGTACAAATCGTTTTTTTACACCCAGGCAACACTTTCTCTCTATTTCCACTTTTAAAAACTACAACTAAAATTGCAGATTTGTTTCAAATTGATTTAAATTTAACTTATTGCTGCGCTGGGGTGCCATTTGATAGGGGTGACATTTGACTCAAGAGCTGGACGAGAAAAGTCTACACATATGTATGTATAAAATACTTTACTGCACTTTATCATTCTATGATATTCTTAGGCAGCATTAATCAAGAGTAATTGCTTTTGTTTATTTGTATTTGGTTAATGAAAGCAGTTTAAAATATATATGCACAATTTAATACAAGAAGCGCGAATTCACAACAGCCCACGATGAAGTTCCAATCTTAATTAACATTCAGAATATTATCTGATAAATATACAATTACGAATATTTTCATTTCGTACATTCAATAATTTCAGATCTGATATTGTTTATGAACTTCCCAAACATTTATTAACATGAATATTTACTTCAGTAACGTCGAGATGGACACATATTTATAAAATAAACACGTTTTTGCTGGGTCGAGTGGTGTGTACACCGGTTTTCATGGGTACGCCAATCCGAGGTCCCGGATTCGATTCTCAGCCAAGTAGATTATCATTAGTTTTCTATATTGGATCTGGGTGTTTGTGTTACCGTCGTTACTTCTGATTTTCCATAGCACAAGTGCTTTAGCTACTTACATTGGGATCAGAATACTGTCTTATTAATTAACTTTGAACTATGAGTAATTAGAAATAATGGTTTAATGTTTAATAAACTGTCAGATTGTAGACTATTAACTAAAACACACTAACCGTTGACCCGAAATTATAGTATATAATTACTTGGTGGTCGGGCTTTGTGCAAGCCCGTCTGGGTAGGTACCATCCACTCATCAGTTATTCTACCGCCGAATAACAGTATTCAGTATTGTTGTGTTCCGGTTTGAAGGGTGAGTGAGCCAGTGTAAATTTTTCCCTCTAAAACCTTATCAAAGTCGTGGAAAACTAGAATTAAACAAAAAATAGCAAACAAAACTGTACAATGAAAGTTTGCGTGTCAAAGCTTGTTCATAATAGCGGCCACGAAATCTTTAAAGACCTAACTTCAAACAAATTACCATAATAGCGGAGCGGTATCTTCATAGCAACCCTTATGTTAATAGTTTAAGCCCGAGATGGATTGCTAACGGTCAGTCGATTTAACCCTCGGGAGATAAACTAAAAAGTGTCCGGATATTCGCCGACAATAACCTGGCCGACTACAAATTTGCCGAAATGGCCGAACGGCGACATTATCAAGTTACAGCCGAGCGCGATTTATAAATAATTTATTTTAAATTGTACATAAGTGTTAGTGATAAGAAAGGTCCGTTCAGCCTTATATTACTATGTACAGTCGGGGTAAGAAAATTTTCGTCACCTTAAGATCTATTTTAATGTGCTCAGTATGAGCGATAATCTGCTTTACCGATCGAGAATGACTTATTACGTCGCAGACATTTGATGTTTAGATTCAAAAGGTACTAAGAGTTTAAGACTTTATACAGGAATGAATTTGGAAACTGACCAAGACTTTCGTATTCTGACTGTACATAGGGTTATACTGGTTAAAGTGTATATACGCGGTTAGCCAATGATTAATAATAATCATTCCTTAATCAAACTTAGCCTTTTCAGAAAGGTGTTATTTAATGTAAAACATCAAAACAAGTATAAAAACTCAATTTTCCGTAAAGACTACATCAGCTCAGCTTCCTTAAGGCATATAAGGTAACATTTGTCGCCCGTGGCTGCGCTCGTGTTTAAGGGTGTTGGTTTGCATATGTCAGGTAAAAAAGTGCCCTACGTCCTTTCTTGGAGTTCGAGTTTACTTCATACCAAATTTCATAAAATTCGGTACAACGGTTTTGTCGTGAAAGAGACATAAGAGTTACTTTCACATTTATAATCACTATCATAACATATTATTAAACAAAGTCCTCAGTCGCGGATAAACTCCAAAACTACTGAACGTTTTTATGACGTTTTCACGAATAGACAGAAGGATTCATAAGGAAGATTTAGGTATACAATTATTAAGATTTTTGTGTAAATTAGTTAATAGAATAATTGTTAAACTTATCAGGAAAATATGTAAATAAAATAAAGCTAGGGCCGCTAGTATTAATATAGATTTGCAACAATCACCCACCTTTGCCGCCCTTCACCGGCGATCTCTCTACACTTGTATCCCAAATTATTTATCCGTGATACGTGCAAAAATGTCCGTCCGACCCGCATTAGTCACCTTATCTACCTGCTGCTAATGCGCTACCCAATAAATATTACGAAATGATAACTCCCGCCAACTTGCGAGCCCACCAGATAGCCCTTAGAATTATATGGGGCCATGTTATCTATATTTGAGCGGGTTTCGTAACGATAACACCTGAAAATTGCGTAGCTTTGACATGTGTTATGATGTTTTGTTTTTATGTCGGCGGCGGACATCAAAAGGGTAGTTTGATAATGAAACGTAACATTACTATATTATTTATCTAAAGGACTAGCAACATACCTTCCTAGGGCTATTTAGATAGGAACCGTGTTGGGCATTATTAACCCCTTATTCGTAGTTTATTACTGCTCGACTACCGTAAGCTTAGAATTTCATTTATGTGGAAAATAAGTTGAGTCGAGATGGCCTAGTGGTTATAACGCGTACATCTTAACCGATGGTTCAAACCCAGGCAAGCACCGCTGGTTCATGTGCTTAATTTGTCTTTATAATTCATCTCTTGCTCAGTGGTGAAGGTAAATATCGTAAGGAAACCTGCATGTGACATATTTCATAGAAATTCTGCCACATGTGTATTCCACCAACCCGCATTGGAACAGAGTGATGGAATATGTTCCAAACCTTCTGCTGCAGCAGTGGGAATTTACAGGTTGTTGTTGTTGTTATTGTTGTTGGAAAATAAGTTTCATCTTATAGCCAATATTTTCCCTTTTTATGATATAGCTAGCTGAAAAGACAGAGGGGTCACCTGATAGTTAACATCGTCATCACCTTCCATAGATAAAAGCGTTGTCAGAAATATTAACCAGAGCTTACTTCGTCAATGCGCCACCAACCTTGAGAACTTCGATGATATCTTCCTTGCATCTGTAGTTACACTGGCTCACCTTCAAACCGGAACACAACAAAGCATTGCTGTTTGGCAGTAGAACAACTAATGAGTGGGTCGGCTTGTATAAAGCTCTACCACCAAGTTAGATATTCCTAATAGTCCTTTATTTCAATACATTTAGATAATTTGAATTAAATTTCAAAGTTTTAGGTTATAGACAGTTATCTAAACACGTTTCGCAGCGAATAAATATTTATTGTTACACATAATTTGAAAACAATGATATCTTCTAATGCATTCATTCGAATTTTATGGTCTATAAATAGTTTTAAAATTGATAATTAATTGGAGAGAATCGCGTCGCAAATAATCTGTAGCTATAAAATCATTAAAGATCACCATAGGCCTTAAGTCCTAAAAAAGTATATGTGACATATACAGACTTCAGCGAATTGTTTCATGGTACTCCTATATTTGCCAATAATTACTTTTCTGGTTTATGGTTTTAATAATCTTATATTAATCATTATTAATCTTATAATTCGGATCTAAAAACCAGAAATAGTTTTATTTTTATTGACGAACTTTGACCGGTACGTTAGGCATTGCCATTATAGACAGAAGGATTAAATCTTAGCTCCTGTTATGGTGCATTGATGGTGAATGTAATGTTAAGTATTTCTTATAATCAAAATCAAAATAAACTTTATTCAAGTAGGCTTTCACAAGCACTTTTGAATCGTCATTTTACAATTAAGTTAAGCTACCACCGGTTCGGAAAGTAGATTCTACCGAGAGGAACCGGCAAGAAACACAGTAGTTACTCTTTTTCAACGTTTACAAAATAGAAAGTCAAGTTAGTTAAATATAATTATTTAAATTAATATATCCTGCTTGGAACCAAAATCAAGTAAAAAATGTCCCACTTCTGGGCTGAGGTCTCCTCCCCCCTTTAATGTTTGGATTTTACTCCACTATGATACTTCATTATGGGTTAGTGATAGAATTTTATTGAAATTAGAGACACGTAGATTCGTCACGATATTTTCTTTCACAACCAAGATATCAGTGATATATAGACATAAATTAAACATTTTGAAAAATTATTGGTAAATATTCTAGTACTAAAAAACTTACCTGGGCTTGAACCCGCTCTCTTGATTAATATGCACGCGAGCTGATCACTGAGTGATCTCTCTTACATCTCTCGAACCTTTAGATATTGGCATTGTAAATAAACCTTTCCTCAAATTATGAATGCGCCGCTAACCACTGATCTAAGATTAATTGTTTTCGCCTCAGATTCATCTCTGATTACAATTTGTAATGCACGTTCTTTTGTTTTTCCTTCTTATTTGATTGTATACATCTGCTTATTTATATTTTTAAATATATCACAATGATGTTGTTTATACCCATTGACCTTGGAAAATTATGATTATAAAAAATAAATTGGTAAAAGAGGCATATTATTCGATACAAGTTTTTATAGATGATAAAAGAACTTGGAGTTAATACCTGTTGACTTCCATGCAGAATATATTATATGTATATTATTTTAACTAACATAACTTTGTATTTTAAATATTGGAAAAGAGTAATGATTGAGTTTGTTGCCGGTTCTTCTTCGTAGAATCTACATTCCAAGTGTGTGGTAGCTTCGCTTCACACTCAAAAGTACTTGTAAAAGTATTATATAATAAAGTACATTTAGATTTATTATTCGTTGGCACCTCTTATATTATTAATAATGACACACTGCTGGGCTCGCCTCTTAATGCACAAATTTGGAGATTACACCACTACGGTGCTACAGTGCAGACTTAGGGTAGATTTCCCTATAGGCCGAGGAGGTCAGGGCCTAGAGGGCAAAATTTAGAGTGCCGCAAAATTGGTTGAGATTTTTCTTCACTAGTCGCTGCATATTTTAACCCACCCATTACCATAAGAGAACTCAGAAACTGGTCCCAGCTATGCAATGTTATTGGACGTAAGGAGATTTCGATTATTAAAATGTTCATGCAGAAGAATATGTGTTATAATCATTTTCGATACATGAAGTTTGTCATTCTGTTGCCCTTTAAAACCGAGTCATACGATACGATGTCATAATCAGTGGTGTTTGTACGGAATCGAAGTTGATACCTCCATTTTTAATTTTAATGTTCAATCTGTTGGACCATCCTTTTCTAACTTATAAATTGTACAGTGTAGCTACAAGTATAAGGGATATATTAACATCTTAATTCCTGAGGTTGAAGGCATATTGGTATGTAAGGAAAATTTAAAATTTCTTACGATCAAAACGCAACCATGCATACAATAATGAGGTGATCCATTATCATATCCTGGAATATTTTATAATTAAAAAAAAGTTTTCAGAAACAATTCAAAAAAATAAAATATACTATTTATTAAATTTTTAATAACAATAACTAAAGCGATTTTTAACCTGTGGTTTATATTTATGATTATACATAAGTATTATGGACAACAGTATTCACGATTAATGTTTTCAGAGCAGAGCAGAGCATAAGAACTGATTAATTATTTCCTCATCCTGTATTAATACGATATTCATATTTCATTCCATATAATATCATATTAATTTCCGTCTACTGTTTCCATATTAACTAACGTGAACCATAAATAACCTTTTTCCAAATTTAATTCATATACAACAAAACAGTTACAAATGATTTTCGAAATTCGAAATTTGAAATTGGAATAAAATCACATAAGAGCTTTTTAAAACAATAACATTATCTATACATATAACAAAATTTGAGTTTCTGTTTGTAATATTAAAATACACCTTTTTGAATGAATGCAGATGTATATAGTAATAATGCAGGTATATGTACCGTGTATATAACACGGTACATATACCAAAATAACATTTTTTTACAATTTTTGTCGGTCTGCCTGTTTGTTCTGGCTAATCTCTGGAACGGCTGGACCGATTTTGACGGAACTTTCACTGGCGGATAACTGATATAATAAGGAGTAACTTAGGCTACAATCATATTTTTTTGTTAAATTCAAACACGTACAAGGATGCGGGCACAGCTCGTGTACAAATAAAAATGTTAGTAATTGCTTAAATATAAAAGTAGTTACAGGGTGTAGACTCATCCCTTAGGCGAAGGTCAGCTGGCGTGCAAGTTAATTCTGCGTGGCGTAATTTATAGCGACCCCAGAGCGCCGGCCGCACTGTAGCCATATATTAAGAATTAATTTTTCTATTTGTATTTAGCCAAGGAATTAAATACCTCGATAAATCTAATGCTCTTGCTTTATTCTAATACTTTTTCGCATTTATACTAATTTTACTCGTCTTATTTTATGTTAAAGGCGATGGTTTAGTAGTTAGTTTAATTGATGGTAGGGCGTAGTTAATGCCTAGGTAGGTACCACCTAGTAAAGTAAAGTAACAGCCTTAAGTGCTGAGATAAGGCCTCCTCTTCCATTAAGGAAAGGGGGTTGGGACTAATTCCACCACGCTATTCCAATGCGGGTTGGTGGTACCACCTATTCATTATATATTTTACTGCTAAACAGAAGTACTTAGCACAATTGACATGACATGACATCCTAGTTTGGGAACTACGTGATGTTAACACCAACTTCGAGATGTAGGTGGTGCATTGGAAACATAAGGAATAATTATTATTTTTTACATTACGATTGTCTATGGGTAGTGGTGACTACTTACCATCAGGTACAAAATACGAATATACCAAATAATATATAATCGAACTGTTATAGTATAGGAAACTTTAAAGATTGTAACGTATAGATTTAGCAATGTTATGTAGTAAGTTGAGAGGATATTTCAGGTCAGTAATACTTGGCTATGAGCTAGCGTGTATTTCTAAGGCAGGGAGAGATAATTGATAGGTAGGTGCAGATGTTACATACTTTTAATTACCAATCCAAATTATTTTTAATCATGTTATTAAAGTAAAGTAAAGTAAGTGCCTGTACATTTCCCACTGCTGAGATAAGGCCTCCTATTCCATTAAGGAGATGGTTTGGAACATATTCCACCACGCTGTTGCACTGCACCACAATGCGGGTTGGTGGAATGAATTGAATATATGGCAGAATTTCGATGAAATTCGACAAATGCAGGTTTCCTCACGATGTTTTCCGGCACCGCTGAGCACGAGATGAATTATAAACACAAATTAAGCACATATATTAGTGGTGCTTGCCTGGGTTTGAACCCGCACTAATTGGTTTAGATGCACGCGTTCTAACCAATGGGCCATATCAGCTCTATCATGTTATTAAAATAGTGAAAAAGCGTTCCTTAACAGAATATTTTAAATTTCCAACAGAAGCATTGATACCTAAGACGTATCACAAATACATCCAAACAATTATTTGTTTCCTTATTATCGCAGCATAGTGAAGATCCAATATACATGTATGTATGTCCTTTGAAACAATTACCTCTAAACAAGTTATATTAAGTTTGGCAGCGCCGGCCGTGGCTTTATCGGGGCCATTTCGCGCTGAACCCTAATTAAATATGTTATTAGTCGATGATCGCCGGGCAAGTTCCCGACTAAATGTTATTAAAATAACTTTGTTAATTAATGAATGTCGAATATTAGTTACTATAATTAATTCGCAAAAAATATGTGAAAGTACGAATGTTACGAAATATTATCAACTGGTTAAAATAATGCATTTAAGAGCGAACTAAGTGCGGGCGAATATCACCATTATTTAAATACAAAATACAATACTTTATGTAGACAAGATTTTACCGGCATTTTTACTCTATTAAAGGTAAGGCTAGCTAATACAGGTTATGTATGTATATTGATAACAATTTAGATTTCACAAAATTAAGCCATTTTTTATGGTATATGATTCTATCATAAGATTCTAGCTAGCGAGCTATTTTTAGCTAGGCCTATCAAAAAATTTGAAGCTATTGTTAAAAAACTTTGATAAATAAGGAATAAGAAACATTACAAATTCATGATAGAAAAGCGTAAGTGTTAAAATATTTACTTTATTTAATTATCCTATTATGATAATTGTGGAAAAGCTTACCTACTGAGCTTCTTGCCGGTTCTTCTACGTAGAATCTATTTTACGAACAAATAGTGGCTTTACATTGAGCTAAAGAGTCCTCTTACGAGCCTTCTTGAATAAAGACAGTTTTGATTTGAATTTTTTGGATCTGTAAGCAATTTAGTGCCAAGCCGTGACGAGCCAATTCATATGCTTTATTTGTGCTTATGTTCCTACTAAATGTGACCAAAATCAGTTAACATTTTCATTTCAATAATATCAATTAAATTCTACTATTTGAAATAAAATAATGATTTAATATTTCACTACAGCAAGGAAAATAACTTAAGATTATATAGTTTTAAAAATAAAAGTTAATGAATGTTAAAGAAAATTTCTCATAATAAAATAGATGAAATTTTACGACACGAATCGCGAAATAAAAAGTAAAGAGTTGAACTCTTAGACATTCCTCGGAATTGGGACGCTGGGTTTTTTAAAACAAGCAACTGACGGCTTCGGCGACATTTTGTTAAATAAAAAAAATCAAATAACAAGAGAGAGGGCTCTGTGTAAAGATCAAAAAGTGTTTCTTTTAGCTAAAAAATATTTCACCTTTAGTGAAAACAAAATATTTATTTACAATCAACTACATTGTAAAATTTCAATAGTTGTAGCTTTAACAAGTAAAAAAAAACTTTTTGGTCAGTTGTAACCTTCTAACTAAAAGTAAGGTTGGTGTTAGGGCTTTGTGCTAGCCCGTCTGGCTAGGTACCACCCACTCATCAGTTATTCTTCCGCCAAATAACAGTACTCAGTATTGTTGTGTTCCGGTTTAAAGGGTGAGTGAGCCAGTGTAACTACTACTACTACTAACCATCTCATATCCGAGAAACAATGTTAAGAGCCGGTGCCGCTGCGGAAAAAGCTGAAGCCAAAAAAATAACTAAATATTCGTGTATTATGTCTAATTACTTTTTTGTTCCATTTGCTGTCGAAACGCTTGGCCCTTGGAGTAGTGGTGCAAAAAGCTTCATCAAAAGTATAACACCTCGCCTCATTGCCTCTACTGGTGACAGGAGGGCTGGTTCGTTTTTTGCCCAGAGGATCGGAATTGCGATTCAACGGGGAAATGCTGCTAGCATTCTTGCCACCATTCCACGCGGTCAAGATTTATACAGTAACTAGTTTTAGTTCATATTTGTATATATATATTTAAGCATTTAATGTTGTTAATTCTTATGTTAATAAAGATAAATGTAACTACAGGCACAATGGAATTAATATCTTAGTTCCCAAGGTTGGTGGCACATTGACGATGTAAGGAATAGTTAATATTTCTTACAGCGTCAATGGTGATGGTGACCACTTACCATCAGGTGGCCCATATGCTCGTCCGCCAACCTATAACATAAAAAAAACACTTTGTTAGTATCCCCACCACAAAAACCACAATATCACAAAAAAGGCGCAGAAAGAAATATTAGCCATTTTTTTCATTAAAAACCTTATGCTCCTTGTGCATGTAGCTACACTGGCTCACTCATTCATAGAATAGATAGAATATTTGACGAGTGGACTTACCCAAGTTGTCTTGCACAAGGGCTCATAAACAAAATAGAGATACCATATATTTGTCAGTATGTTTATTTATTTTAAATAAATAAGAAAAAATTTAGCAGTTAAATCGACTTGCCAATAACTGGCCGATTTGCTCGTTATACTTCCACGAAAAAATAAATAGTCTGATCGTCATGGACGATTAGGATTTGGAGTTTGAGATACAATTAGTGTTCACATTGTTCTTTATCCACCTAAACTATGTTCACGATTTATATTCGAATAATTATTAAATTATTATTCTAATTATAAATAATAAGAATCTGTGAGCGAGATTGCGAAAAAAATATACCACAAAATAAATATCAGCGATTTATTTCATGTAGGAATGAGGTTCGTATTCCATTCGAATTGTTCCAAGAACTATATCGGTATAGATTTTGTCTGGATTTCGAAGATTTTGTATGGTTGTACGAGGTTAATGGTTTCTGAGAATGTGACCGATTTTGGTAAATATCATTCAAATACAACTTGGTCTGCATTTATATCATGCAATACTTTTTTTGAGCTCAGATGGTCCAGCGGTTAGAACGCGTGCATCTTATCCGATGATTGTGGGTTCAAACCCAGGCAAGCACCGCTGATTCATGTGCTTAGTTTGTCTTTATAATTCATCTCGTGCTCAGCGGTGAAGGTAATATTCACACAACACAAACACAAAAAATTCTGCCACATATGTATTCCACCAACCCGCATTTTAACAGCGTGATGAAATATGTTCCAAAACCTTCTCCTCAAAGGGAGAGGAGGCCTTTAGCCCAGCAGTGGGTATTTATAGGCTGTTGTTGTATTGTTTGTTGTTGTTGTAATACTTTTTTAATTATATCAGCAATAATCAAAAATGAGTCATGTGAATGTGTGAACTTCAAAAGTCATTCAATGTTGATTAAGCACTCATTAGTCATACAAAATGTTTAATAAATTAAACAAGCAGCAATATAATCAGTCCCCTTATAACAGGCTTTTGCTTTTATTTTGAATAAACATTATGTATTCAGTTGGGTCTTCAGTAAATAGTTAGTTTTATTTGTTTATTACGATGTATTTTAGCCTAGCGTTACGGGAAGGGCAGTTTCTCCAGTCAGGTGGATCGATGACTGAATGCGGAAGGCGGAGGACCGGAAGCTATGGGCCTTGATACACATTGGGATGAGCCTCGGAACGGCCGTTAGCTGCGATACGTTGAGAAGACGAAACAAAGGAGTTTTTATTGTACAATATTTTATAAATTCGTTTATTTTTAATATAATTAGACAATCCGAATACAATATTTTTTTTTAATTTAATGTGCGTTTTACTTTCATAGTTCAGTTAAAAGGACAATATTTAAAAGGGGAAATCTTTTGGACCCATCGAACATTTCATCCAAATACTCCCATCTGATTTTTGCAGTGTGGAAGGTAGAAGGCCCTGTAGCCCACACTATGGCACTCACATATAAGATTATTGTTAAAATAAATAAATACATTTTTACAAAGATTTTTTTTGAAATTAAGAAAGTCTGTAAGTGAATATAAAATAAATAAGAAACAAATTTTGAAGATGGGATTTTTTCTGTATGTTATAAAAGAGACCGTGATAAACAAACTCAGATAAAAATAGAACGAGGTTCAATTTAGTAACATTTTTAAATAAAGTTCAAACGAAAAACAACCAGAAAATATAAAATTAAAACTTTAATTTTAAAAAGTTAGGAGGTAATGGGATTTTTTAATAGAAACCATTTCATATGTACGCAAGAACGAGTTTAAATTAATTAAGAGCCAACACGGACGTCGAACAAAGGTGCTCACATCGTTGGCGAGCTTGTCATTTTGGATGAGGCATAATATATATGTGGAAAATAATTATTTTGCTTTAAATTCTCACTATTTAAAATTATTTTTCTGCTGTGCCTGTAGATATGGCATGTAAATACGTCTTTGTAAACTTATAACACCAATTCATTAATCGAATACAAGATCAATTTTTTTTTGCTCTATATTTAATTTAAAATATAATTTATATATTATTTACTATATTTAGAAGACTAATTATAATAAAAAATATGAATTAGTTGATAGGATAAGTAACTCGTAATGGACGTTCATATCTACAATTTGATATCGGCAAATTATGATTGCATTTCTTATTTATGAATCACTTTTGAATCTCGGGTTTCAACTAAGCACTATGTTCTTTATTTTTGATGTGAAAGTGAAACTCTCCCGGCGACTTTTCTTAAATAAAGACTGGATATCTTTCGAAAAAGAACGCATAAGTTCAGACATCAAAGATTTACAACAACAACAGCCTGTAAATTCCCACTGCTGGGCTAAAGGCCTCCTCTTCCTTTGAGGAGAAGGTTTGGAACATATTCTACTGCTGTTCCAATGCGGGTTGGTGGCATACACATGTGGCAGAATTTTTTTTGTTTGTGTTGTGTGAATGTTTTCCTTCACCGCTGAGCACGAGATGAAATATAAAGACAAATTTCGCACATAAATCAGCGGTGCTTGCTTAGGTTTGAACCCGCAATCATCGGTTAAGATGCACGCGTTCTAACCACTGGAACATCTCCAACACCACCTAAGATTTTAAAATTGCAAAATACTGAGAGTAATTTTTGTGGAACCTTAGACTAATAATCTCGATTTTAAGGTAAAATATGTTTCCTTTGAGAATTAAAATTTCTAATTAATCGATCGTAGTCATTCTTTACCCACTCTGAGTGAGAAGAAGAAACCATTTAAGAGGTTAACCTGTCTATAATAAAAGTTAACACTTGATCTGTCCGCATGTAAATTTAATCTTAGTATTATGATATAGAACTTAATAGCACTCGAATAACCAACTATATCTATAAAAATACAAATACAAAAATATCATTCCTTTCTGTTTCAGGGCAATTACAGCTCCGACTTAGCCGGAGGCAAAAACGCGGCTAATGATTTTTCGCAACGTCACTGTAAGCGGAATTTATTTTTGCGAACGTTCCCTTTATATTTACATTTACTATAAATCCGGATTAATCAGTGAATTTGTGAAATGGCTTTATTCACTATCGAAATGAATTCGTGTTGTATTTCAAAAGAGTTGAAACTTGACAATTACAGTGGACATCATCAACTCTGTGACGGTTTACAGAGTATCGTTTGGAATCGGTGTTCTAGAGGCTAGGTTACAAGTCAGTAGTCCTGGGTTCAAATCACCGGTCGAGACAATACCAATTTTGGGTTTCCTTGCCTCCTCCTTTGCCAAATTGGTTCTTTTAGTTCCGGTCGTAGTGGATTTGCCGTGCTAAGTTGACATTGCCCAGATTCAAGTTACTACAATTTAAGCAGAAGTATTTATCAAAAAAAAAATACGAATAGTTCTGATAAACGTGTTTGTAATGAAATTTTAGCCGGCAACAAATTTTAATTAAATAGTTATATTGTTTTGGTTGTAACGATATTATTAGTGGTTATTTAAAGTAAACGTTTCTATTAGGAAATATAAACATTCATATAAATTCTACACATAGAATTTTCTGCCACATGTGTATTCCACCAACCCGCATTTGAACAGCGTGGTGGAATATGTTCCAAACCTTGTCCTCAAAGGGAGAGGAGGCCTTTAGCCCAGCAGTGGAAATTTACAGGTTGTTGTTGTTGTTAAGACAAATGAAGTTGAATTAAGTATCGTTCAGCACAATAGTATTATACATGCAAACTAAATTATACCAGTGTAATTAAATATACCTTTTTTATTTTCGTAGATCAACGTTCGAGAACCGTAATAAAATGGACGCTGTAATACAGTTTCTAAACTGGTCGAACTTCGGTCATACTAGAAGTCTAATCTCTAGATTCTCCAATTCACTTCGTAGATTGCAGGAGCGTGCAATCAACTAACAAGTGAAGTAATTTGATTGGCTCCCAGGACGCTTGAAGGAACCTGAATTATTTATACAAATCATTCACTACATATTTACTATTGCATTCAAGGCGGATAAACGTGAACAGACATGGGGACATAATGGTGTCTGTAATGACGTCACTCGGCTCTGCTACTTACCTGGATGAAACGCTGGAACATGCTTTATTTAAAGCTTTGAAAGATTTTTTTAAAAGCGACAAATCTTTAACGTTAATATCTGGTTCAAATATAATTACTTAATATGTTTTTATACGTAATCTTGTACTTGGTAGTATCATGAGATCGCGAGGAAACGATCATGTGTTTAATGGTACAGCTAGCAAAATAGATAAATACAAAGCGCAAAGCCACAAGAAAATACTAATGAGTTTAACGACTTTTAGATTGACGCACAGACATAATAAGCCTTATTATAGTTACAAATATAGACAAACATAAGAAATAATTGGTATGAATAACTGTCTATAAAACATTATCACTAACGAGCTCCCCGAAATAAATCATAGAAGAAAACAACCGAAATCCTCAACCAGAAATAATATACGAATAAAGAAAAAAATACGAATTAGTTATTCAATCAAGTCGTTGAAAGGCTGGAGAGAAATACCTAATTCTTCGCCCTTTGACCTCATATATAATACGTGGGGTGCAAGATTTACTGGGTAGTTATTGCTCGGGGACGCTCCACCATTTTTGTATGCCTATAAAAAATATAATCCCTGGTCACGGGATGTGATAACTGTCGCCGGATTTTATGGCATATGTTCTTTGTTGGATGTTTTTGTAACATTTTCTCGTACTTTATGTGTTTGTATGAAGTTCTACTTAATGTTATAAGTTTCAGGCGGAATAAATTGGTGATAATAGAGAATGTTGTATTTTCAGTGTCGTGAGATAAATATAATGGGATTTAAGCTCGGTCATAAAACTATGTCCCATAGGACAGACCACGTGGGTTTTTAGGTCGTTTGAATATTTTAGAGAACCACTAATAACCACTAATTTTGATGTGTTTATATAATAATATAGTCGAGCACGAGATGAATACATCTCGTGCTCGACTGAAAAATAACAGCGTGGGAAAAACTGCACGCTTTCAATGAAACCTGCGAGATGTGTTTCCAGCATCCCACAGAGGAGCATCGAGCTGGAATAAGCTCCAAATCTTCTCAAGAGCAAAAAAGATGCGTTGAAGTTTGTTTCAAAGAAAAATTTGAAGGAAATATAGTTGTCTTATGCTATTTTTAATATAAACACATTTTGTATACTGACGACCTCCGTGATCGAGTGGTGTGTACACCGGATTTCATGGGTCACTCCGAGGTCCTGATTTCGATTCTCGGTCGAGTCAATATAGATTATCATTAGTTTTCTATGTTGTCTTGGGTCTAGGTGTTAGTGGTACCGTCGTTACTTCTGATTTTCCATAACACAAGTGCTTTTACAATGGGATCAGAGTAATATATATACATATATATAGTGATGTTGTCTCATATTTATTTATTTATTTATATTACAGTGTTTACATACAAACTACGCCGTCCCTCAGTTCGACACATTAGCGATAAGCAATGCAAGATAAAACTAAGAGAATAGTCAAATGTAGTTTAGGAGCTCGTTAAAAATAGTTTTTCTTTATCGTACATTCGTAACTGTCGGGGCGGTCGAGCAAGCTGGTTCGCAGTTGTGGTTTCGTCAAAGATTAGTAGAATACTATACAGATGTGACTAAGTTACAATTTAATTAATATACATAGTCTTTAGATAAATATAGAGTGTCTACTTATGTGTAGTATATGTGTAGGATGTGTAAAGATATGGTATATACTTAAGACCATTATAAAATGTTTTATTTAGTTTGAAGCAGACAACCAAATATTGACCCAATGTAAAGATGGTTTGCATATATAAATCAGCAAATGTACTTCAAACTATTGGACCAAACCTCTGTGCTTGCATTGACTGATTTGGTTTTATAATCTGGGCGCCACAATTCATAGTAGTTATATTTAGCGGTAGTATATTAAGCAGGTGTAATCCAGACGGACTAAAAATCCATCCATATTTTTAACTTGTTTGCTACATAGTCCAAAAGCATACTAATATTGTGGTAGGTTATTTTTCATTTTCAAGTTGATTACATATTTCATTAATCATTTGATAAACTACTAGGTTTTTAATAGTTCTTCTGGAGAATCATAATCCGAATCAGTGGTAACTTTACGGTTTATTGGTGTATATTGACGATTCAAAGTTGCAGTTGCATAAGTCAATTGAATAAATGATGTTTTCGTTTACAAAAAAATACTTCTTAAGTCATTTGTGAACTGGAGTCTTTTATTATTTAAAGTTGAACACGAGAAGATGATTATACATTTAGACGTATGTATCCTACATGATTATATTGTTTTTATTACTTTTAGACGATGTTAGTTATCTAGCTCCCAATTATTTACAGACGGTAGGTATTAAGGAGTCCGATAAATGTCTGCGTTCATCACGTCCAAAACTTGCAGCGATCCAATAAGTTGCGGGCCATTTAGTTCAAACAGCCCGTGTCAGACAACCGGTGCCTATTTATGTGCACGACTTGAAACAGTTTGACCGATAGCCGAGGAAGCTATGCTCTGCGGATGATGTAATGTTTCCTGCGAGGGTAACGGAACGTGTGATGCGTATATGTTTTTCATTTGGGGTTGAATGAGTAAGTAATCAAGCGCAGTGATAACAACTCACTGAAAGAGGTTGTGGGTTCAGACCTTTATTTGGTGGTAGGGCTTTGTGCAAGCCAGTCTGGGTAGGTACCACCACATCAGTTATTCTACCGCCAAAGAACAGTACTCAGTATTGTTGTGTTCCGGTTTGAAGGGTGAGTGAGTCAGTGTAACTACAGGCACAAGTGACATAACATCTTAGTTCCCATGGTTAGTGGCGCATTGATGATTTAAGGAATAGTTAATATTTCTTACAGCGTCATTGTCTATGGGTAATGGTGATTACTTACTATCAGGTGTCCCATATGCTCGTCCGCCAATCTATACCATAAAAAATAATCTTAGCTATAATATCTTATATAATAATTAAAGAAGGTATAATACCGCCACTGCTGGGATTATACCTGGGCTACCTTATAATTACAATTTCCACTGTTTGCATTTAAGTTGTTTCACGACGAATAAATGTTTAAAGTTAGGAACACATTTTATTCAATTCCTAAATGCATTAACACATTTTCCACTAATGTATTTCTTGGATATTCAAGAATTCAGTGTGCTGATTTTGCACCCCTTCATGCAGAGTCTGACATATTATGTGTGTTTAAAATTTTAAAATGAGCACATTTTTATTTTTCTCTAAATTAACTACGCATTTCATATATTTTAATAGAAGCGTCAAGGTGAAATGCACGTTGATTTACTTAGTTTTAAGGATGCAATCAGATTTTGGTGTCTAAAAACATTGTTTTTTTTCAATAGCGAAAACAAAACTTCTACGTAACGTTTTTAATTTACATTTTTTTTAATTGTATAGATAGGTCACCTGATAGGAAAAATAGAGCAGTAATCAGTATTTATAATTGACGGTAGAATATTTGATACATACCACCTATGTGTCAACCTACCTATAGAATATTGGAAAAGAATCTACTACCAAGTAAATTATATATTTTTGTAGTCTTAATAAAATTAAGGAAATACACAAACAAAACAAAAGTAGCTTTTACATTGTAAATATATCTTAAAACAAACTTAAGATTAAAATTAGTTTTCGTTCGAAGCAAAAACTCGGAACGGAACAGATATATTTCACACAAATAGGCTAATACGTTCCTAAGTAACACCATAAATATCATTTTCCCGTAGCAGTTTGTTAATACCGGCTTATATATATTATCCTCTTTTACGAGAACAAATCCACAGAAATGACCTTTAATAACACAGGATAAATATACGCTTCTTTGGAAAAGGCTTAACCTTAAAAAGGATACCAGGGTAACAGGAAATTCGAGGAGTATCATTAATATTACGCTAAAAATGTTCCGTACAATATTTGACGCTGTACTGGAAACATATATTTATATTTTATTTAGTGGTATGAAAAAAAAAACACTTTTAATTTTGTTTTATTTTGCTATTGCTACAATTTTACGAGTCTAACTAACACTGATTCTCGAATTTTGCCAGATTTTTCCTGTACACGTCTCGAAGAGTCGCACACTTTATATTAAGAATGAATTTGTTTTTATGTATTACATGATGTGTAAGTGTAAAAGTAAATAATTAAATGAAACAGAGAAGCAAATATGCTTTCAATTTAATTTAATTTTGTAAAATGAAGATTTAAAAGACCTAAAGAGCAGCAAGGTAAAGAGCTTTGCAATATTTTAAGTAATCTAATTCGAGTCATATCAGTTGAATGTGTTATGGCATAAAACAAATACTAATGATGCCACACATCCAGTAAAGCATATTCGTATTAAGCTATACATATAATAAAATTGGAGTGTCTGTTTGTAACATTAAAATAGCCCTTTAATATACAGTACATATACCAAAAACTAGATTTTTTACAATTTTTGTCGGTCTGTCTGTCTGTTCCGGCTAATCTCTGGAACGGCTGAATCGATTATGACGGGTCTTTCACTGGCAGATAACTTATATAATAGGAAGTAGCTTAGGCTACAATAATTTATATTTTTTTTAAATTCAAACGCGTACAAGGTCTCGGGCATAGCTAGTTGTATGTAAAATTAAACCAATTAAAAATAGGTAGATCAGGAAATTACTTTGAATACCATATAATGGTACCTCTCACAGATATTCTAACATCAAGAATATTATGTTGCTCTATGGCAATAGGATATACCATGATTGGGTAGCAGACGAGCTCTCACAAAGCTATATCACCGAGTTATTATCCAAGCTATTATATATTTCAATACGAATGTAATCTTTGCAATCTACTAAATAATTCAGTAGGTAAAATTATGAATGGTTCTACTGAAATAATATTAATAGATATTTGAAATAAATGAATTTACTATTGTCCTACTAACGGTAATTAAAATTAAAAATAATATGTAATAAATTTAATTTAGATGGAATATTACTATTTTGTTCTATTTTCAATAAGAAGACAAGACTATTGTTTAATCTGCGCTGTATTAATAATATGCAAGACTTCTGTGAATGTATTCTGTAATCAGAAACTCGAAATTAACCGCAGAAAAGGTGCGTGATGTCAAAATGTAATATGCGACATTGATTATTAACTTTATAAGACAAGTATCAAAAAAGCGTATCACCGTAAATTTATTGTGATTTTGAAAGTGAGATATGGGTTCTTTTAGAATGGCACGGCAGGAACGTAAGCAGCATTTTGTTATTTTCAACATACTTGGAAATTAAAAAAAAAGTTTCGAAAATTGGAAATATAACCCAGACCAGATCGTAAGATGTTAAGTTTCACTAAAACTGTTCTAGCCTTATCTAAGAATATCACTAAATTAGTAGTTCATATCAAATATATACATGAAATATCTCTAAAAATATCCACGGAACCAAAATAATTGAACAAATTTTATCGTCGCTGTTCGTAGGGTTATTAAAAGGCATATATTTGGTGAAAGGCTCTTCCTATATAGGCGGACGAACTAAAATGACCGAAATTTAAAAAATAATTTTCTTTTTTATATATCTTTTTTACGGTAACCTATCCTTGTAGGAAATTATTTACTAAGTAAGTAAGCTCCTTCTGTCTAATTCCGATGCTTCCATGAGCAACCACTGACCCAATTTGGTGAAAAATGGTATGAAGCAAGAACCTAAGGCTAGTTTTTTTTGTACCGAATACCTAAAAAAAAGTTTACACAATTTATTTTTAAAAGGAATATTTATAATATTTCGAGAAAATTAAAAATAAACGTATTCAATTTATCCGCGGAGAAAAATAATAAATATTCATATAAAAATTTATATACCGATTGCTTATTCATAAGGTTTTAAACTTAAAAACCAATTAATATTCGTTATAACAATTAATAATAAAACCTCAAGTCGAATCTGGCAACACTCGACGTATTTATTAAGAAAACGATAAATCAGAACCATAAACGCTCCTCCCTACCCCAGTGCAGTCCCGCCGGGATTTTGCAGAATTACTAGCGATACATCACCGAAGCGTTTTTAATAATAGCAACACTAACTTAGCAATAGAAGCTAGTGGAATGATTTAAGAGGAAGCGATTGTGATTGATGACGCTGAGCTGAAGCGTTTCTTTACTCACACATTTATATTTAATGCTTTTAATAAGAAATAATATTGCTTTCTTTGATTAATTTTATTAAGAAAGTTTTTAAGTGTTTTGTGAGCACTTAAGAGTGACTACTTAAAAGGGTTATACTGTAACTGGTATAATCGTTTCTTGATTAATTTTAGAAAGTTCTTCTTTCATTATCGACATACAATTACAATTTTACGCATTATGCGTTATTATACTGGCTTACTCAGCCTTCAAACCAGAACATACCAATATTACGTGAAGGTGAGAAGGTTGCTGGAAATTGAATCACCATGGACGATGTTAAGAGGTCACATGAATGTTGCACTCTTATACATACATAGAAAATATCGCCAATGGAAGTCAAGGTGAGAAATAAGATTTTATGTTTCTTGTGCCTGTAGCATCTCTGAACTTTTAAAATAGATTAAAACAATACTTCTGTTCAGAAGAGATGGCTAGCTGGTGCATAGATTTGCTGGCTTGTAAGCACTAAGCCCTAACACGAAAATTAAAAAATCGACTGATCAATATATCAGTTAGCACATATTGGTCTCAAAAAGAAATGCACGATTAATATATTTTGCTTCAAACATAACACTTTATGAATGAATGGATGAGAATATAAATGAAACACTTTTTTCGTGGAGAATAACTATTGGTTTTATTTTGAGTGATTTTAGATGAGAGTGAGTGTAATAAAATGATTCTGTAAAGATAGCGGGATAGGCAGTCAATCGCAAATATAGGTCGCAGGTGAAAGATTTAAATTCGGATAAACTCTGAGTTTTTTAAGTGATTACATCTTTTTAAAATTCTTTTTGTTATTATAAATTCGTTAGAAGTGCGGATCCTGATTATCCTGAAATTTTGCATATTATTATTAATGTATGTTAAGTATTTATAAAATACAACAAAGACCTGTAAATTTTCCACTGTTTGGCTAAGGCATCCTCTCCCTTTGAGAAGGTTTGGAATATATTCCACCACGCACAAATTAAGCACATGAATATTCAGTGGTGCTTACCTGGGTTTGAACCCGCAATCACCGGTTAAGATGCATACGTTCTAACCACTGGGCCAACTGGGCTTTTATAAGAAAATATTTTTCGTACTGATTTATAGAAAAAAAAATTAATAATTATTTGGAATATGTTAGTTTTTTATTTACGAAAGCTACGCCAAAAATAATTATTTATCCAGAATACAAAAGTAAAAACTGCTTGTTTATTTATATGTATATACGTTTTTTTTCCTTCCGTACAAAACAGGAAATGCTGGCCTAGTTTCTTAAACCTCAACCTCAATCTAATCTTGCCGAAAAACACGCAAATACCTACGAAATTTCCAATACATCAGGCCAATTCAAATACGAAATTTATAGCACTCCTAGCCTATTCAATTCCAGTAAAAATGCAGCGCCATTCAAGTTATCAATAGCGTTCCCGGATTGGACCGGCTTTGTGCTTTTTACGTTCGGATAATTTGACGAAGAGATTTAATATTGAATTCACCTACCGGCCGTAGTCGGAGAGACCTTTGAAGAAAATATTTAAAAAACCGGAGGTAGACATGGTGTAGTTGGCGTAGCTTTGATGACAACATTAAAAAATGGGGGTAGTCTTGGTACATTCAGAGAGAATTAAAAAAAAAACTGCCTTGTTGAATTTGTACTTACTTTACAATGATGCCAATTCAGAGTCATAGGTTCAAATTTGGAATTTGGCAGAGTTTTCTGAAAGCCTTGGAGGGGATATGAGACTGAATCCCTTCCGATTGTGGTGGTTTTTCCGTCTTGTCGGATCTTGAGGGTAAGAATTATTGTGTTTCTCATTTTCCATGTCTCTCCGTGGTCATAATCGGCTTCGAAGTTAACGTCAGTTTTTATACTAAATTAATAGTTACTCATTTGTTACATCCTTTCTATTTTATCACTCAAACTTTACAACACTTTATTTTTTACACTACACAGTTTATGATTCGATATTAGGATTGTAGTTATAGTAAAGAAAACACTTACTACTTTTATAATAGAGTTATTTATTAGTCAACATAAAAACTATGGTATTAATTAAAATAAATATTAAAGTCTAAACGGAAAGAATCAATTGAAATACTACTATATTTTAGGATATAGTTTATGCTTTATTTAAGTATTCTATTTTACCGTAATATATTTAAATGTAAATATATAACTCGGTAACATATTGCAATCAATAATACTTTGTTTTATAATTATAATATAAAATTCTAATCTTTAGAAAATAAATTAAAAATTAGTATTTTAACATTGAATAAAAAATCCTTTGTAATGCAACTATTTTCGCTAAACACATAAATTGTAAATGTAGTTTGCAAAAGCTTACCCAATTAACAGGATTTAATTAACTTCTCTTTATGCTTGCATACATTTTATATAACAACGCTGAATAGTGTTCAATGCGTAAACAATTTTATATTAACTAGAAAATACCGGTTTTAACTAGTTTTGTTTTATGGGTATAGAAATGAACGATAAATGATTGTTTCATTACAGGATGTTTTGTTGTTTCGGATTAAGTTTTCGTAAATTTAATATCGAGGTGGAACAGTGGTTAGGATACGATAATCAAATGTTGCGGGTTCAGGCCTGGAGACCACTGACCGCCCAATTAAATCAATGCATGTCAATTGAAATCACACACATGACACATGAGCCATAGTTAGCCAAGCCATAATTTTGGAGCGTGATATTCCACCACTTAACTCAGTAATTAGTTTAGGTCAATAATTTTTTAACCGACTTCATGGAGGTTTTCAATTCATATGTATTATTTTTCAAGAAGAACACTGCCCAGCAAGGAGGATTTGTCAGACTGTTGCTTTAGTTTCCAATGGTATATTAAGCTACGAATTCAATGAGCATCCATCAGGTATTTCGCTTAAGTTGTTTTGCCAATTAAGAGATGCATCTGAGTGGCTGCAGTGGCAATTGATACGATCCATTTGTCCGGCCCTAACCGACCGTTGCGCCATCTTTAGCAGATACATAATTAACTTCTACTCGATTAATTCTTAAAGCTATATTAGGAAGAAACAGCAATAATTGTTCTTAATTAGAAATTAATTGGTAAGTTTTAGTCGGAAAGTCGAAATTTCTGGTAATAAATGATATAATTTCAAGTTTTCAAGGAATCTCTGACAGATATTTTTCACGAACCTTTTTTTATATGATGAGCTCCCCATTTGCCCGCAAAAGAACATGTATGTCTTGATTACTTAGTAATAAGTTAATATAAAAATCATTAAACTGAGAGATGATATGGTCCAGTGTAGAACGCCTGCATCATAACTGATGTTTGCAGGTTCAATCCCTGGTAAGTGCTAAATTTTCATATATTTCATTTATGTCTATTACTCTTCCAGTGATAAAGGAAAAGATCATGAGGAAACTTGCATGTCTCTTTAACGAAAGTATGCTATATGTGCATATACCCAGTTGCATTACAAACATCATACTGGATAATAGTTTTTTATATAACAGGTGGACTATCAGAGTGAGGTTCTAGAGGCGGTAGGGCTAGATATTGCCAGGTACTAGATGGACAGATGAATTGGTAAAGGTAGCTGGAGAATTTTGGATAACTAAGCCTAGACACAAAGATCGATGGAAGAGGACATTCACAATAGAGCATGTTAATTATATTTGAAATACAAATAAAAATAATTTTGTTTATACTAGTTTATTGATCAAATTATTAACTGTGGAATTAAATAAAGTTTTATTACTATTATATTGTGTAATGGCGCTTCGTCTACTGACCGATCACACATCGAAACGCATCGACCATTCTTGGACAAATATTGCAAACGTGACTGGATAATTTGGTAATACACACTTATTAGATGAGAAGTTTTTGTACATCATGTATTATTGTTTTGATGGACAACATCGAATGAAATGGACCACACATGCCATTTCTGACATATCACGCAACGATAAACCAAAAGCGAGGGAAATAATAAGACATAACGTAGCACTTAAGTTTATTAATTGTAAGTACACAAGATAGAGCACTTTATAGTAATTGGTTTAAGTGTTTATAAACAGACTGTGAACGGTTTTGGCTTTATCGGATGGAATACAGACTGACACAATAGAGGCAATGACCTTAGTTTCTTGACGGTTGTCACTAGGGTTGGCTTATATAGTCGCTGACTCCTGGAAAATAATAAAAAATCTCCCTTGGAACTTCCAAACGATTTGACCTGTCGTCATCATATCATAGAAGTTACTGCAACTTCTATGTTAGAATATCGCAACCTTGTTTTGATTTAAGATTTCCTCTTAAATATATACAAATATGAATTAATAATAGTTACTGTTTAAATCTTGACAGCGTGGTATAGTGGCAAGAATGCTAGCAGCTGTTCGACGCTAAATAGCTTTTGCGATCCTCTGGGTTAAAAACGAACCAGCCCTCGTGACACCAGCGGAGGCAATAAGGTGAGCTGTTATACTTTTGACGAAGCTTTACCTAATTAATATGTAATAAAATAATATATAACACATTAATTTGTTAAACACAATAAGATTTACACATCGACAATTTTAGTGCTTCATCTAATACTCTTACCATTTCAATGTTATTACAACGACTCAGCAAGTGTACTGCCTTAAAAGTTTTCAAATAAAACAAATCCCTGTTGCGCAAAAGTGCTATAAACTGAATACCTATTGACCTACTTGTTTGTAAGACATAAAATATGAATTGCGCCTGTGAAAATTGAAGAGCAATACGACGTTAATTGCAAATGTTAATTTAAAATTTTCAGGGTTTTTGTTATGATTATTTATAGACGTGTTTTTTAATATTAATTTTTCGACACTGCCTTTACCGGAAACTGTTGTTTAGTGTATAAAACTAAAAAAAGCATGGCGTATTGAACATCGATGAAGATGTTATTGGAAGCTGGGAAATAAATTAACCAATAAACTTTATTGTAGAACTTTCCACAACCTGTTTTAATAGGTACCACTAATTCATTAGATATTCCATAATCAGACAGCAGTATGAATACTGAAATACTGAGCAATACTGAAAAAACTAAGATATTGCTGTGTTCCGGTTTGTATGGTGACCCCGTGTAGCTGCAGACACAAGAAATAGTTAATATTTCTTACAGAACCAGTGTACGAGTATATGGACGATGGTGATTACTTGCCTACTTATACCAAAGTTAAAAAAAAATATTGATGTTTTTCGCCTCATGCCCACTACAACTAGCAATCACGAGTGTCATCCACTAATTCAAATGCACGCCGATGTGAATTTAATGAGGAGGGGCGTGAATAAATCCATACATAATTGTAATTGTGATATATTACAAATAAAGATCCCATTAAGCAAAAGTTTGTGCATAATATAATCATAATAATAAATAAATATTGGACAACATCACATACATTACTCTGATTCCAATGTAAGTAGCACTTGTGTTATGGAAAATTAAAAGTAACGACGGTACAAACAAGCAGACCCAAGACAACATAGAAAACTAATCAATTTTCTACATCGACTCGGCCGGGAATCGAACCCGGGACCTCGGGGTGGCGTACCCATGAAAGCCGGTGTACACACCACTCGACCACGGAGGTCGTCTGTATATAGCAGAACTATTGCCAAATCGTTTGGGAAACATAAATCTAAGTTTTTTTGATCTTTAATCCTTTCTCAAGAAGGTTTCTTGTGATTATATGAATTATAAAATTACATAAGAATGAACTCCTTAAATATACAAATATGAATTAATAAAAGTTACTGTATAAATCTTGACACGTGGTGGTGGTGGATTGGTGGCAAGAATGTTAGCAGTAATCCTTGTTGAATCGCAATTCAGATCATCTGGGTAAAGAATCGAACCAGCTCTCCTGTCACTAGCGGAGGCAATAAGGCTTAAAGGCAAATGTTATATACTTTTGAATAGACTGTAGGTATATTTTACGTTGTCATACGCAATTGTGTTATGTATTATTTTAATAATATCATTAGTTCGTATAGAACACGCTCCAGTATGTTTCGTGAGGTCTGACAGGGACTCTTAAATGACATTGACGGAGGTACTTTATATGTAATAAAAGTTGGAACTCCGTATTTCAGTCATGTGAAATGTTCGTTATGAATACACAATTTTACTGTGGAGTTATAACGACATAATTTCTATTGAAATATTTTTTTTCGTTCGCGTAGTTTCAAATTCAATTTGAATGCAATATAAAACATTTGAAAGCCGAGATAGTACATTGGTTAAAATTTGTATATTGACCAAAGATTACGTGTTTAAATCCGGGCAAGTATCACTAAGTTTTCGTGGGTTTATTGCGTTTTTCGTTTTTGCGGAGAAAATTCAGGGAAGGAAGCAACGTGGTGTAATAACTCCAAAATTATTCGAAAGAAACGTGGAGGCCTTTAAGTTGTTACTTTACATTTTGTATTATACTTTAATCAAACATTTATTTTGCTTACTGTTTTGTTAGTAACTTGTAGAGACCCTATGGACCCTACAGGGTGTTATAAGGAGGTAGTCCCATCAGTCTAATATTTGTATATAATATTCTTTTATATACATGGTGGTGTACGCCACCTCGAGGTCCCGGGTTCGATTCCCGGCCGAGTCGATGTAGAAAATTTTCATTAGTTTTCTATGTTGTCTTGGGTTGTGTTAATAGTACCGTCGTCACTTCTGATTTTCCATAACACAAGAGCTCTGATCTCAATGTAAATAGCTAACATACATTGGGATCAGAGTTATGTATGTGATGTTGTCCAATATAAACAAATATGATATACATATAAATAAATATGATAAACAATATTATCTATAATAATGACTAGCAGCTACATTTTATGTAATTTGTAAGATAATTTCATTTCGTAATATGCTGTAGCTAGTAAAAATAATCAGTACGAAATACTTACTATTGTATATGTGTCTGCCTATAATATGTACATATGTACATTTTATCTTCATCTAAATTTATAACTGGTATCAATACAATATAATTTAAAGCTGGATATTTTATATGAAAATTTTAACATTACAAAAACAATAAATTTAGTTATGTATGACGATTCAAAGTCCGACTTGAAAAAAATATTTTAATTTTGTCAACTTTGATTTAGTATCTAAGATCTCAATAAAGTCTTTGTGTTTTGTAATAATAATTCACACACACATACAAGATATTACATGGTTATAGAAACGCTAAATAATTAAAGTATAAATTACATAATACCGGTAAACAACGTGACACGGCGCTACGAGTGCGAGCCACTCCACATTAACCGTGAACCCGGCTATAGATTACCATGTCTAATGTATGCGCGCGCGCCGACAACCCTTCCGCACCCCACGGCACCCGATTTAGTTTCAATGGATGCGGTATAATATTATTGTACGGAATATATGTTTTTTTTATGGTATAGGTTGGCGGACGAGCATATGGGCCACCTGGTGGTAAGTGTCACCATCGCCCATAGACAATGACGCTGTAAGAAATATTAACTATTCCTTACATCGTCAAAGTGCCACCAACCTTGGGAACTAAGATGTTATGTCCCTTGTGTCTGTAGTTACACAAGCTCACTCACCCTTCAGACCGGAACATAACAATACTGAGTACTGTTATGTGGCGGTAGTTTAAAAAATTGTATTAACTAACATGAATTTGTATTTTTTAAATGTTAAAAAAGAGTAACTACTGAGTTTCTTGCCGGTTCTTCTCGGTAGAATCTACTTTCCGAACCGGTGGTAGCTTCACTTAATTGTTAAATGACGATTCAAAATTGCTTGTAAAAGCCCACTTGAATAAAGTTTATTTTGATTTTGATTTTTTAAAAACTGTAATTACGATAAAGCATTATGCCCTCAATTATAATTGGTAAAATTCTGTGATGAAATTGAATTGAATTTATAAAATACTAGCAACCTGTCCCGGCTTCGCACGGGTGCAACACTGATAATAAATATACTAAATAATATCTTACAACGTACTTTATATCATTAGACAATACAAACCGCTTGGTTCCTGCATTAATTGGATAAGGGTCAAAATTTTCAAAGCTATGGGTGACGATAAAATTTTGACCTTTCCTCTTTTTAATTAATTGCACACGTGTGAAGCCGAGATAGCCCAGTGGTTAGAACTCGTACATCTTTACCGATGATTCCGGGATCAAACCTAGGCATTTGTGTTTATAAATACATCTCGTGCTCGGCGGTGAAGGAAAACATCGTGACGAAACCCGCATGTGTCTAATTTCATAGAATTTTGCCACATGTGTATTCCACCAGGCATTGGAACAGCGTTCCAAACCTTCTCCTCACAGGGAGAGGAGGCCTTAGCGCAGCAGTGGGAAATTTACAGGCTGTTGTTGTGTGTTTACTACAGACAAATTTGTTCATTATATATTTTTGCCGCATCCATTTGAGGGCTAGTTTCTGAGCCCCGTGTTTCATGGGCAGGAATGCCTACAGCGTGCACTCGAGATGTTTCCTTTCCCCTAGTTCTTTTCGTCTGAATTCATTATTTTTCCACTTGTCAATCTTCACTTGGCTTTGCTTCACTTGATATTTGAGGGAGCCGAACTTAGGGCTGTGATATAAGCTTAGAATTAAGCACTAACACGCGTTTTTGAGACTTTAGAAAATAAAAGATGCTTCGGAAATTGTTTATTATTTGCGAGTAATTTCCCATCGTAATTTTACTTAAAGAAGATTGTAACGAGAGTATGTGTGCTATTTCGGGAATCAATTAGAAATTAATCCTGTTTTCCTTAATTCATTTATTCTTATATTATGTTATAAAATAAACATATGTATATGTGGAATTATGTTTAGGCGAGCTATCCCAGTCAACTGACCAGCGTAGTTTAATGGAAAAGGAGGCCATCTCAGCAGTGGGAAATGTCCAGTCTGTTACTTTACTTACTTTACTTTACAAAATCGGAAAGGCTGAAAAGATATTTAAAAACGATTCCCATTACTGCTCAATAGTAGAATATTTTTTCAGTTGTTTCTTAAAAAAGCTCAAATAAAACCTCAATAATTCCAATCAATATTTTTCTGTGTCATAAAATATTTAAGTTATATTTAAATTTCAGTTAAAAAGTTGTTATGATGGACATGGTCACAATATTCTAAGAGCATCTCATAATAAGTTATTTTCACGTTATTTTTATCTTTTCGTTGTAATATTCATACGTATATGTATATCTTTTATTATGGTTATATTTATATTTTAAATGATATCTGCTTTTTTTACTTTTTTGAGCCCGAAGATAATCAAACAATCTGTATAATATTATATGTAATTATATGATCATTTACTTAATTGTTATTTTGTATTACGTTTAAGGAATACATGATAGATATATAGAGCAAAATTCGCCTTAACATTTGCCCGTTTGTGTAATTACCTGAATATATTTTTAAAACGATAATACAACCTTCCACCATAATACAGTCTTTCAAAGTGGTTACATAGCCTCGCACCAACAAAGTCGCACCATCAACGCGAAGTGTTTTACCGATCGTCATTACAAACATTTAATTTTAATAGTTATTTTACGGTTTTCGTGAAATAACTCGGGTCCGGCTGGAGCTGTAAAGTTTACGGTTAAAAGTTGGCTTTATTGCAAGTGTGCTGCATCGGTATTAACCGGTACGGGTTTCTTTTAAAACTTAAGCGAAGAATCTTGCTGGGAAATTCTATGGTAACGTGATGTAATAAATCAGATGCGTGCCTCCGTGTATTGTGTGGTAACATTATGTACTTTATTTATATATATACTAATATTATGAATGTGTAAGTTACTCGAGTCGAGATACTAAGAGTCGAGATGGCCCAGTGGTTAGAACGCGTGCATTTTAACCGATGATTGCGGGTACAAGCCCAGGCAAGCACCGCTGTTTCATGTGCCTAATTTGTCTTTATAATTCATCTCGTGCTCAGCGGTGAAGGAAAACATCATGAGCAAACCTGCATGTGAAAAATTTCATAGAAATTCTGCCACATGTGCCTTCCACCAACTCATTGCAACATCGCATTGGAACAGCGTGGTGGAATATGTTCCAAAAACCTTCTCCTCAAACGGAGAGGAGGCCTTTAGCCCAGCAGTGGGAATTTACAGACTGTTGTTGTTGTTGTAAGTTACTCTGCCTGTCTGTCACTCGTTCATGAGCAAACAATTGAAACGAATTTGATAAAATTTGTTGTGAAGCAAGTTTGAACTTCAAGGAAGCGTACCTATAGGCTATTTTCTTGTCTAACACATGACAACTAATCTCAAATACGAGAGCGAAGCCACAGGTAACAACTAGTATTATAATATACGTATTCACATTTTTCTACTTCATTTAGTTTGTGTGCAAATGTTTATTTTACAGTTAAGAATCATAGATCTCGTTTCTGATTTGTTTTTTGAAAATTGTATAATGTATTTCCTTTTCCGATTTGTAGTTTTTAGTGTGTCAATAAGTAAGAGTAATACTTCCACATTCAATAATGGATTTAGAATATTATGTTACTTTTTTTTAATATAAAGCTTCAATATCTCAGTTGCAAAAGTTGCAAGTGTAATTCTTTGATAGGTTTAAATAAAAAAAGTTACATTTATTTTCATTAATATGTCCAATATTTATTATTAATTTATATTTATTAAGTTAGTTTCTAAAACTAAAACACAATATTATCTATGGTACTGAATTAACAGATAAACCTTGAAGATAATTACAATTTTCACATCAAAGCCTGTAAATTTCTTACTGCTGGGCTAAGGCCTCATCTCCCTTTTAGGGTAGTTGGGAGCATATTCCACCATGCTGCTCTAATGCAGGTTGGTGGATACACATGTGCCAGATTTTTCTTGAAATAAGACACATACAATTTTTCACGATGTTTTCCATCATCACCAACCACGAGATTAATTATAAACACAAATTAAGGACATGAAAAATCAGTTGAGTTTGAACCCGCAATCGTCAGTCAAGTTGCACGCGTTACACTGAGCCATCTCGGCTCAAGAAGATAATGGTTTTAAATGAAAACCAAGTTAGGTACATTTCCTTGATTTTATAAAGGATAAATAATATAGTATTCATTAATTCTGGTCAGTAGTAGAAATGAGTAACTTTAGAAGTTTTTTATGGTTTTTCTCGAAGTCAATAAATTAAATCGGTTGCAATGTGCTACTTTAGTTTTTCTACGATTGAAAGGTATTTACAAAAGCATATTTTGATTCAACATATCAACAATGCAGCTGTAAAAACTAAATTGATAAACGTTCAATAAAAAGTTTCTCAGATGAAATATATTTGAAACCATTATAAAACGCTCTAGATCGGTAAAGTGCGGCTAAGAAAATTCTATGTTATTTCTGGCTAGCGTGCGGTTAAACAACTAGTTAGGTGATATTTGTCGAGGGTGCCCATAAAATGCTTCCGGGCCCCTAAATAATGCAGCCGCACCGCCCCCGGGCGAATTTTTACGGCCACCATAAATGCAGACTGCTGCTACGGGACTAATTGCACGGTGCCACTCGTATTAATCCTTATAAATCTCGCGTTTTATATCGAGGTACATGTGCTACCAAACCTTTTTATATCCGGAGGTTAACGCGGCGTTCTGTTTGTTACATTCAATATATGTAATTAGCGTTTCAAATTTGGGATGTTAATTTTGTATTTCGTTAATTAAAGATATAATTTTTTTTATAATATAAGTGCTGGCATTGATTTTTTTGTGTGTTAACTTTAAGGCTAAGTTCGAACTATTAAATGAAATTGTAGTTGTATGAAAGTGTCTCTGTATGTCTTTCACGAGAAAACCGCTGAACCGAATTTGATGAAATTTGGTATTTTGGCTACTTTTTTGCCTAACACATGACAATCAACACCCTAAAACGCTCGAAGCTGCAGGTCACTACTAGTTACATTATAATTGTAAAGTATGTTTTAAGGGATTTATACCAAAGCCTTCGTTATTAAAATATATTATCGCGGGACTAATTATACTCTTAGTGCTTTACTGTGTGCACTAACATATATAATCTCAATCCGATGAGTGAAGAATTAAATCGCAGACTAACGTCTTAGCGCTTTCTAAGACATAGGATTGTACTCGACATCTTATACGTTAGCGGCTAGATCAGCGAGGTAATAATTTACTATATGGCTGAAAGTAAGTATTTATATTCTTCAATCATTTTCGATTAGTCTGGCGGTAGCTTTTTTTTATGGAATAGGTTGGCGGACGACCACATGGGCCACCTGATGGTAAGTGGTCACCATCACCCATAGACAATGATGCTGTAAGAAATATTAACGATTCCTTATATTGTCAATGCGCCACCAACCTTGGGAACTAAGATGCGATATCCCTTGTGCCTGTAGTAATACTAGCTCAATCACCCTTCAAACCGGAACACAACAATACAGCGTACTGTTGTTTAGTGGTAGAATATCTGATGACATTCACATTTCATTTCATCTTAGTATTATTCAAAAGTTCTTATTGAGGAATAAGATGTATTTTGTGTTAGTTTGTATCTGTAATTACACCTAATTAAGCATTCATTAAACGCTAATATAACCGCAGTAATACAAAGTTGTTGTTGGCCCTACTGCCCTTGATGTTACCGAGTAGGAGGGCAAAATGAGAGTCAAGCCAGATGAATAAATGATTAGCACGGGGCCTGCACCGAACCAAAACGTAACGCGCTGCTGAGCTTCAATCTATACGTGCCATTATGTCAAAAACGATCGCATCAACTATTGACAACCTGACCTCCGTGGTCGAGTAATGCATACACCTATATTTATTTATTATTATGGGTAAGCCACTCCGAGGTCCCGCTTTCGATTCCTGGCCGAGTCGATGTAGAAAATTTCATTAGTTTTCTAAGTTGCCTTGGGTCTGGGTGTTTGGGGTACAGTCGTTACTTCTGATTTTCCATAACACAAGTGCTTTAGCTACTTACATTGAGATCGGAGATGTATAGATTTATGTGATGTTGTCCAATATTTACTACATTAATACAAGAAAACGCTTTAAACATACCGTCGTGTTTTGTGTTTTGTTAATGAAAGAATAGATAATTAACATGGACATAGTGTAGTTGCCCAGTGGTTAGAACGCGTGCATCTTAACCGATGATTACGGGTTCAAACCCAGGCAAGCACCACTATATATGTGCTTAATTTGTCTTTATAATTCATCTCGTGCTTGACGGTGAAGGAAAACAACGTGAGGAAATCTAAGGAAGGAAAAATCTGCCACATGTGCATTCCACCAACCCGCATTGGAACAGCGTGGTGGAATTTGTTCCAAACCCTCTCCTTTATGGAAGAGGAGGCCTTATCCCAGCAGTGGGAAATTTACGGGCTGTTACTTTATAGTGGAGTTGCAGTAGTTTTTTATGACTTTTAATTGCAAACAAACGGACAAACAAAATATACTTTATCGCAAGTAGGCTTTAACAAACAAATTAGAATCGTCATTTAACAACTTAGCATTAAGTGAAGTATTCACGGGTTCGGAATAGAGATTCTGTCGAGAAGAACCGGCTAAAAGAGTTAAAATTGCTATTTAAGATTTTAAATTAACATGGTTATTATTATTATTAAAGTTATTGATTTCAGGATATTTACCATGTTTTTTTATTTTTGTTCGGCGGAGCTCGATATTTCGACATGTACGAATGTCTTGTTCACGAGACTTTTCACACTTCAGTCTTGTGAACAAGACATTCCATCCCGAAATCGATAACTTTAATAATTGAAATAAATAAATTAAAAAATAGTCTTTTTGCACTTACGAGTATAAGCGACTCATTTCAATAAGATATATCTCCCAGTTATTATTAATACTGAAAGGGATGCAGGTATAGAGAAATAATTCCAAAATTTATATTGATAATTTAAAGCAAATTGAATATGAAAACGAATGATCAAAAATTTTGAGCAAAAGAAATATTCCTTGTAAAATACAACTCTACTTTACAAACGTTTCGTCTGTTGAAAGATTATGTGAAATTTTATAACACTGATCTAGTATAGCTTGGTATATTTATGTAGAAGATTTCCGAATGTGCGTCTTATATAAACAAGTTCTTCATGTAAGTAATCCTAAATGAATAAACGAATACCAGGAACGTTAGCATTTGTCAATAAAATTTTCTATATCATTTATAGCTGAGCTTTCGTTTCTGATTGTGTTCCAAATAAATATTTCCTTCCGCTGCAGTGTGAAACAACCTAATTAGAAAATATTATTAATATCGAACGAGAGAGCAATGTTTCAGCAGCGCAATAAACCAAAGTTGTCGACGGCTAATCACCCGAGGTGCACTCTAAGCGTAAATACGAGACATAATCAAGGACATAACTCAGCCGCTACTGATTCCACACACGTGGCGTTAGGGCGGGAACACACTGATACCGTCGTTAGTATTTAATAGCAACAGTAAAGTGTATAATTTCAAATATATCGTACATTATTTGAGACGCAAACGCCTGCAATATCTTTACAAGTGTCAGAATTGTGATCTTTGACAGATATATTACATTTATAGACTGCATTTTATTATGTAATAAAATATATGCTAAGGATTGTGCAACGGTTTTAATGTGTACACTCTGTACCGGGTTCGATTCTCGGTTGAGTTGATGTTGAAAAAGTTTAACGTTGCGATCAGAGTAATGTATGTGATGTTGTCTAATATTTATAAAATTTATATAAATTACAAAATTATTATTATCGATTTTGTATACATCATTCAATTTATTACTTTACTTATATAGAACCCAAGTAAGCCCGGGGTATGGAACTTCGAAAACTATTAACAAGCTTATATGCTTATATTATTAAAAAATGTTTTATAAATAAAACGAATATAACTTAAAACATAAAAAATAATAATAAGGAATTGTTACTTTCAAGTAAGTTCAGATGTTAATAGTTATTTGTCAGAAATGAGTATAAATTATGTTTAAATTTATATGAAATAATAAAGCGCTCGTTGTGGCGGCAGCTTTCAAAGTCCTGTTGTCTCCGGCACGTAATCGCAACGCGACAAACAACTTATATGAGCGACTAATTGTCAACCCACGAGCGACACGGCGTGCAGCGCGACGTCGCTATCACAAATCATGGACGATGTGGAACGAATGGGGAAAAAGTTGTGCTTTATTGGGGAAGGACAAAGATTGCGTTGTAGAGTTTTAATATCATGACGATATATATAAGACACTGTAAGAAACATTAACTAATCCTTACATCGTCAATGCGACACCAACCTTAGGAACTAAGTTGTTATGTTCCTGTAGTTAAACTGGCTCACTTACCCTTCAAACCGGAACACAACAATACTGAGTACTGTTGTTTGGTGGTAGAATAACTGATGATTGGGTGGTATCTACTCAGACTGGCATGCACAAAGCCCTACCGTTAAGACACACGATCGACTACACGATGTAATTGATTTATTAAAATTTGACGACCTCCGGGGTCGAGTGGTGTGTGGTTTTCATGGGTGTGTCGGGTAGGTGCCGGGTTCGATTCCCGGTGAGTCAATGTAGATTATCATTAGATTTTTATGTTGTTTTGGGTGTGGGTGTTTGTGGTCGTCGTCACTTCTGATTTTCCATAACACAAGTGCTTCAGCTACTTACATTGGGGTCAGAGTAATGTATGTGATGTTGTCTCATATTTATTTATTATTTATTAAATATGTATTGACGATTCAAAAACGCTTCATTGTTAAGTTTATTTAAAAAAAAAATCATTTGATTTGTGTTCTTTTGTTTTCTAAAATGCATCATACAATTGTCTTGTTCATATATATGTATATATAATCTTTATCATATATGTATATTTATGTAGATGTATACCAACTTACTATATTAAGATAAACACTTTATATTATAAGTTTTCATAACATTTCCTGTAATTAATAAATCGTTATGAAATGTAATGTAATGTTAAATTTAATTATAATTACTTTAAATCGGCTGATAAGATAGTATTGATGCTGGATATAGAATAGACAGTAATTAAGCTAATAATAATATGTACGCTCGAATACATAAGCTGAAGGATATAGACGCAGCGTAGAGTACTTTGTCACAGAGACGTTATTTAAATGACATTCGAGAAAATGTCTAAAATATCGTCAAATTTGATTCGCTTTGGAACTCAATGCTTTTAGCTCTCAGATATTCGTAAGAGAAACTATATTTTTTATTACTTATAAAAGTTTAAAGATATCTAAAATATAAATAAGAACGTTATATGTATTTATTAAAATACATTATTTTATTTCCGATAATATGTTTGAGAAAATTATTAAATTATATTATTACAGAGGTTTGTGTCTGTTTTACAAGCTTGAGTGTTGAAATCGATGGTATTTCTATATCCTTTTAAAATAATTTACAATTGTTTATGTTAGTTCACTGGTTTCGTCGTGAAAGAACGACAGACACACAGATTAATATAGATTAACTATACTCGACAAATATCACACTCCGTTAAGTATACGTGTACTTATTAGCCAATAATTATCATATTACATTTTTTTCGACATGTCAACTTGTGTCTCAGCTTTGTCTGTTTATCTAGACGTATTAATAATTAAATAATAAACTTACAATATCCTGTATATATAGTTATATGATGAATTACAATATATCTAAAGACAAATATATATTATGATTTATGTGCTTGTAAAATTCAAATAAAGAAAAAATGGGATCAAATGTTATCCACGTCTGTTAATTTACATCCGTCACATGTGTGAGTCGCCTTCTCTCGCATTTTTACGATCGTGTAACGTGTGACTTACGACACAATAAATCTACTGATTTTAATTATTAATAAAAATACAAACCATATGTGGGCAGAGATTGGTTATCTAATAACAACTAATATAGAATTGTGTAATCTTTTCGAACGGTATTTTAAGTAAGTAAGGATTATTACTCAATAAAGGAATTTGTGTATGATAAAAAAGCGTTTAAGTTTAGTTAGTGTTTGTTGATTTTTCATTTATAATAAATAATAAATTTCATTACGTTAATATATACTGGCGAGGAAAATGATACTAAAAAGTTTCTTGCCAGAACGCCAAACAAAATATAGTTTTACATTTAATTCGGATTATTATAATTATTTAAAAGTGTTTTTTATGAATCTACTTGAATAAAGAATAAACTCAAATTCCTTTATTTAATGTAGATGCGTTACACTTACTTATTTATGGTCAAATTCATCACTACCACCAATGTTGTGATGTTCAATGAATAGATACTTAGACATAGTAAATATTCAGTCAAGTATAACAATATAATTAATACTAATGAATTATTAATCTAAGCATTCTCCGTCAACCTTTAGACTATTCAGAATTACATGAAAACATTACTACATTTAATAACAATTAAACAAACACGCATAAGTATCGTTTATATACATATAATAAAATTGGAGTGTCTGTTTGTAATATTAAAATAGCCCTTTTTTACTCAATGCGTATGTATGTATACACGGTACATATACAATAATAACATTTTTTACAATTTTTGTCTGTCTGTCTGTTTGATCCGGCTAATCTCTGGAACTGCTGGACCAATTTTGACGGGACTTTCACTGGCAGATAACTGATATAAAAAGGAGTAAGTAACTTACGCTAAAATAATGTTTTTTTTTGTTAATTTTAAACAAGCGGGCACAGTTCGTTTTTTTAATAAAAGAACATCTGCCACATTATTTTTTAAATTGATATTATGTCTATATAATCTACTCTGTGGAAAACCACAAATGCACTCCGATATTATTACATAAATCATTTCTAGCTGATAGATTAATTGCACCGTTCTGACACCAGCTCTGATATTAGGTGATGTCAGCCCTTATAAATGGTATTTCCTCTTTCGGCAATATTTTATTCGTTTGGATACATGTATAACACAAACGGACGCGTGTTTACTTAACGCCGAAATTAATAATTAATCTTATATGGAATCTCTTGATCGAAAATATTACCTGGGTATGCAGCTGTGTCAATGCTTTTGATGGATCGATATGTGAACAGATATATGAACATTTATGTAGATAACTTAGTAATGGTATACAAGTTTGATTTCGTAATTATGACGTAGATTGAAAATAGACCCAGCAAATCAAATCAAAATATACTTTATTCAAGTAGGCTTTTACAAGCAATTTTGAATCGCCATTTAAGAACTACATTAAGTGAAATACCACCAGTTCGGAATTTAGATTCTACCGAGAAGAATCCGGCAAGAAATTCAATAGTTATTCTCTTTCAACGTTAAAAAATAAAGTCATGTTAGTTAGATACAATTATTTATATATGCAATGTATCCTGCCTGGGACTCAACAAGTATGAACTCCACGCTTTTTTATCACCTGTATAATGGCGTTATAAGCTTATCCTTACTTCTTGTGCACATACAATGATTATCACTGATTTTATCAAAATGATCAATGTTACTGTGAATATACATAATATTGCGTCGTGTATCCAACAAAAATATTTCAATACGTTTCTGTGAGAAATATTGTTTGTAATTACATCAATGTAATACAAAAATACCTGCATAATTTGTACGATATTCTCTTTTTCTAACTGGGCTTGGAAAACATGCAAATAAAACTAAAAATAAAACGAAAAAATTGGTAATTATTTCAATGAAAACTTCTTTAAAGTGCTCCGAACATGTCAAATGATAATATAACGTCAAAGCATTTAAAAGATAATGAAATATTTAGAAGATGTTCCACAAGATCGTTACTTGTAACAATTTTCGTTTGTCAATTTAACAAGTCCGTAGAACTTTCCAGACGTAAAGGCAAGAACACATCTACGCAATTAAGGAAAAAATATTTGTAAAGTTGCTGCTACACTGGACGATCGAAATATAGTAAATATTTAAACTGGTACAGAAGAATAGAGAAATATAGGCTATTCAAGTTGGATACAACTCTGAAAAAATATGTAAGAAATATCTTCTCTCATCTGTAAAATAATGTTTACATTTGGATCTATCAACATTGATACGGATTAGCGATATCACACGTAGATCATATTGATGGTAACGCTTTGTGCAAGCCCGTAACGTCAAATAGCAATGTTTAAAATCGACATATTCCGATTGTAAGAGTGAGTGAACCAGTGTAATCACAGGCACAAAGAACATAATATCTTAAATACCAATATTTATGAATCTTTGGGGATGTAAATAATTGTTAATATTTACAGCTCAAATGTCTAACGCGGCGGTGACTTTCTACCATCAGATGGTCCAAAACTACGTCCCTTAATCTATTAAAAAAATTTGAACTCCGTTGATACTTATTTTCACAAATGATTTTTCAATTTTAAATTAACATGGTTATTTTTATTACTAAAGTTATTAATTGCGGGATATTTACCATGTTTATACATTCAGATTCATATTCCTTCATATGTGTAGACATTCATTCTCGCGAACAAGACATTCGTAGATATTGTCGAAATATCGAGCTCCACCGAACAAAAATAAAAAACATGGTAAATATCTCGCAATTAATAACTTTAGTGATTTTTCAATTATATACAATTAAATCTTAATCTCCACAAACGAATTGGTAATTGAAAAATCGCAAAGGTGTTTCTATATATTTAGTTAGGAGTAAATATATGTTTAAAATATGATAGTTACAGGGGTGTGAAACAAAATAAAACCAAAGAAAATATGACATACGGACGCCAAAATAAATAACGTGTGTAAATAGATTGATATTACGTGTCGTGCAGGAGAAATAACAAAGTGTATTATCGGGAAGGTGGTCACGCGAGCATAACGAATCAATATACCATCACGCCTGACGCGGAAGGAGGGTCGTGTGTGCTGGATTTGAGCCATAACATCAACCAAACTATGCATTAGGGATACGTTTAGATCACACGTTAATTGGATAAAACCGAGATGGCCCAGTGGTTAGAACGCGTGCGTCTTAACCGATGATTGCGTGTTCAAACCCAGGCAAACAAGTGTTCATAATTCATCTCGTGCTTGGTGGTAAAGGCAAACATCGTAAGGACACCGTGTTCATAGAAATTCTGCCACATGTGAATTCCACCAACCCGCATTCGAACAGCGTGGTCGAATATGTTCCAATCCTTCTGCTCAAAAGGGAGAGGATGTCTTAGCATAGCAATTGGAAATTTACAGGCTGTTGTTGTCATTGTTGTTAATTGGATGAAGCCGTATATTATGGTTCAGCAAAAGTAGATCTTAATTAAGAAGAAATTACACTGTAGTTAAACCTCCTTGCTGGAGAACGACATATTCTTTCATTACGAAAAATCTCTGGTATATGTAATGACTCCACTGCGCTGTAAAGCTTATGTTTTAGAATGTTAGTCATTACAGGTTTCATTTTTGATATACAGTGCTCGGATTTGAACCTTGAATGAAGATCAACAATTTCCACTGAACTATCACGGATTGAGAATCTACGCAATTTAAATACAAAGTTTGCATTTGGTTTTGGTGCGGTGAATTATTTAGGGAGGTTATAAGTTAAATATAGTCCTCGTTTTGGGGTGAAATGGTATATAATTAAGGCTCTGTCACTGTTAACGGGTCAGTCGTTTTGTAATGAAAAATGTAAATTACATGAATTAGTCATTCGTCAAATTGTGACATCTTTATGTATAGTTAAGTCTATTTAAAATGAAGGTGGAAAACTGGAAAAACAATTTTGTCACGCAACTTGAAAAACCTTAAAGATTTAAACAAACGACTTTATTGACTTGGTGTGCGTGACAGGTATAATTGACACTCACCAAACGTCACTTCTTTACTAATGTGTGTATTTAGTGACCAATTAGACACTACTTTATCTCAACTATTGAGTCTATATAGGCATATAAAAATCAAACACTCTTAATCCTAACTTTTAAGTAAACCGATGGTTGTTTGTTAATATGTTGTTAGTGGTACAGAAAGAGACCACGACCGTGCTACCGTTGCATTTGCCCTTGATCCTCCAAAATAGAGGGTCACGCAATTCATATTCATAAAATTCCGACGAGTTAACAATTATAATGTTATATAAATTATAATAATACTACTACTACCTATATACCCAAGACACGGTTCTGAGGGTTACCTTAAACCTGTCCCCACCTAACACGCGAATTTAGTCGCGGTCATCTAGTTGTTGTCTGCGACTTTGCTTGTGTTTTAAGGATCTAGTCTTCAAGTAGAGCGCATAAAAAATACGTACTTCTTGACGTTCAAGCTAGCTTCGTATCAAATTTCAAGAGTTCATTTCAATAATATTAGTAATACTATATTATTGTGTGCACAAGTAAATCACGATATCAGTATAAATTAGTATAAATCAGTGACATTATGTACTTTCATAAATAATGTACTATGTAATGCATTAATTGGATTGCCATTCGTTATGACATTGTGTTCATCGAAGACGTCTTTGCAATAGTTCCAATTACGTTCATAATTTTAGCAACACCACAAGACCGTGTCAATTTCTGTACTTTTTTTTAATATTTGTGTATGTGTGTGTTTGCACGTAAATGTAAATACATTTACGAACACAACTTTATACTACTACTTATTTTATTTAATCTAAAAAGATATATAGCCAGGATGCCATTTCCAAGGCCATTTTCCGATGTCGACAGCTTAAACCGTACGAGGCTCATTGTACGAATCTATTGGCACTCGTAAACCAGTGCTATGAGTCGCTAATAGCTTCATAACTCCTCCGAAGCGTATACTTTGTGGAACCTTTATATCACAGTGACACGGAACCGCAGTTACTGTGTGTACAACAAAATGTTGGAAACAATTCTGGTTACAAATGTTACTTTATTTATTTATTTTATATTAAAAAGATCGGACTGGCAAATGAGTATGAATGTTGATAGACTGACAACGAGTTGCCAATGACATTGGGAACATTTCACTCAAATCGAAACAAAACAATAGTTATTAAATAATAATTAAAAGAAGAAAAAAGTAGCGATTGGTAATGATAAACTAAAATTTGAAATAAAAATCAAAATAAACTTTACTCAAGTAGGCTTTTACAAGCACTTTTGAATCGTCATTTTACAACTAAGTGAAGCTACCACCGGTTCGGAAAGTAGATTCTACCGAGAAGAACCGGCATTCAAAAAATACAAAACATTAAAAAAATACAAAATCAAGTTAGTTAAATACAATTATTTAAATGAATATATCCTGCTTGGAAGTCAACAGGTATTAACTCTACGCTTTTTTATCATCTATATAATATGTTTTATTTCAGTAGAGCCGGAATAGCTCAGTTGTTAAAACACGTGAATGTAATTGAAATATATGAGTTCAAGTCCGAGTAAGAATCACTGTATGTAGTTAAACTGTCTTCATAATGAATCAAATACTGTGTGGTAGAGCGGAAGATCATAAAAATATACGTGATAAAATATATAGAGGTGACAAAATAATTTCAGACTTTGAAAATAATGGAAATCCACAGACCATTGCTTTATTTAAGAAATAAATACTCTCAATATATACACATAGTCTTTATTTATATACACGAGGAACACAGATATAGGTTTGTTGCTTACATAATCGTTAAAGAAAAATATACGAAAGAGAGGAAATTTTAAAAATGAGATTAAACATCACGCGAGGGAGCTGTAACGGTTATTACGTTTCACCAAGTTTGATAAAAAACACGTGTCCTCGAATGTTCCTTGTGTGTCATTCTATTTACGACGTATACTTGAGTTTTTTCAAGTCTCAAGATAAATAAATAAATGTGAGACATCACATACATTACTCTGATCCCAATGTAATGCTAAAGCACTTGTGTTATGGAAAATCAGGAGTAACGACAGTACCACAAACACCCAGACCCGAGACAACATAGGAACCTAATGATAATCTACATCGACTCGGCCCAGTTACGAACCCGGACCTCGGAATGGCGTAGCCATGAAAACCGATGTACACACCACTAGTCCACGAAGGTTGTAGAAAACTTAGTATATATGTCATCATGTCAACTTTCACAAATTATTAAAAGTTAGTCAATATGACTAGCCGACCAATTATCTTCCAACTACGTTGAAAAAAAATGCTATATTTTATTTATTCGGGAAGCCACCGACGTTCTTAGAAATGTTACAATGTACATCATTCTTACAGACTAACTCCTCATTTATTAGGGAAAAAATCAAATACAGAATATAAATTAATGTCAGCGAATTAAAAATATAATTTAAAAAAAATATAGTTACACTACTATTATACAGTGAAAAAATTGTATTTTTCTATGTGTATATGTAAATTAATAAACTCATAAATTGCAATTGCTAGAAAAGATACAGGATCATATCAATTTTTTTTGTCATACACAAAGTTCCATCGTGTATCTGGAATTGGATAGCAGGAATCTATAAAGATCTACCAAATCATTGTTACTTTAAATGCAACTTTATTTATTTCTCTTGAAACATAAATGAAAATCAATTTTTTTGTACTTTTTCTAATTTCTTCAGGTATATCAATATACTAGCTTGCTTCGAAAAGAAAATTACCCAGTGTTATTATTATAAATGAATACATTTCCCGCCATCAGTACTGATTAGACAAACTAAAGTAATTAAAGACGCATGATAGAATTTCTCAATTTATTCATCGGCAATTCGTTAAATTTTCAGCAGCGCCGCGGTCTCCGCTAACTTCGACAATTAAACAAAGTTAGAACAAAGAAGACGGCGGAAAAAAAGGAAAATAATTGCTTTCTTTAATGACCGTCCGCTCAAAGGTACGTGCAAGTTAGCCGGCGGAGTTATTGCGTTGGTTGTCCAGCGGACGAGTGGATACATACGCGAGCTAAGATTATGAGCTACATACTCGTTATTTTACAAAAATGTATCATAATAGTCGTGACAATATTTTTTTTTAGTTTAATATAATTGGTTGTTTTTTAAGATTAAGAATGTGTTTTTGTTTTGTTGTCATAATAAAGATTATTCTTCTCGATTATACTTTAAATAAATGTAATCATAACCATTAATGGTGTTTACGATTTTTTTTCAAATAATTCGGAATATAATATTTATTTTTGTATGATTAATATTGTAAAATAATGAAACATCTTAATCAAGTCAAAGGGACGACATTTTTCTTGTATATATGTTGTATTAATCGTTTTACACAATTGTATATAAGTAAGTAAAATACTTAGGTCAATAGAAAGTTATTTGAAGCACACTTGTGTAAAATAAGTCAGTTGGTTAGTTTCCTTTGAGGATAACCATCCTGGTCGAATGCTGTCAGGACGATTTCATTATAAACGTTCTTGCAACAAAAAATATAAAGAACAAAAAAAAATCACAGCATATTGCTGCTCTATATAGCGTAGCACATTCTCTGCTAGTTAAGAAAAATATTAGAAAGTGCTACGAGTGCGTAGCGTTGCGTATCCCTATAGTTACTCTACGCGAATGGAATGGCGGCATAAAAAGTTAGTCAAAAAGCCCTCGTTCGAGAACTGTTAAACTGTGGATTCAAATTCATACTTAGCCGAACTTTCGTTTGTTTCAATTTACAATAGTTTACGTACGCCCTCGTTAGCGAGTTCAAACTCCGTTTTCTTTAGAGAATATTGTGTCTATAGACGATCTGCCGATAACGTTGGAAATTTCGAAGTGACTTTGAGAACTATATTAATGATACTCGTATTAGAAGTTTTGTTTGTTTTATTATAAATTAATATATATAAAATATAAATATTCTACAACATCACATACGTATACGTGATTCTGATCCCAATGTAAGCTAAAGCACTTGTGATATGGAAAATCAGAAGTAACGACGGTACCACAAAAACCCAGACCCAAAACAACATAGAAAAGTAATGATTTTTTTCTACATCGACCGGGAATCGAATCCGAGAACTCGAAGTGGTTTACCCATGAAAACTGGTGTACGCACTTATATGTTATGTCCCTTGAGTCTGTAGCTACACTGGCTTACTACGCTAACAAACAAAGAGCCGAGATGGCCCAATGGTTAGAGCGCGTGCATCTCAACTGATGATTGCGGGTTCAAACCCGTGCAATCAACACTGAATATTCATGTGTTTAATTTGTGTTTATAATTCATCTCGTGCTCGGCGGTTAGGGAAATCATCGTGAAACCTGCATGTGTCAAATTTCATAGATATTCCGCATGTGTATTCCACCAACCCGTATTTGAACAGCGTGGTAGGAGGCCTCAGATTTACAGGCTGTTGTTGTTGTTATAACATATAATGTTAGATGGTACCTATTAATAATGGTAATGTAATGCTAACGGTAATGATCCTGTCGAAAAGTCCAACGTATATATTTTTATTTAGTTCTTGGAACATAAAAATATAGAAAAACCGATATAATTATACAGTATCGGTTACCATTCGTTACAAATGTGTCTAGGTCATTAGAAGGAAAACATCCATTAGGAAGGAGCTGATTAATCGGCCTGGGACAGAGGTGCTCGCCGGCCGCCATAAATAAAAATAATATATTGCCATGTTAATGCCCAACCGATATCGTGATTTAATATATTTTTATTAATGTATGCGAATAATTTAAGGAACTTTACGAGTATGTATTTTTATGAAGATCAGATTTTCGTCGATATTAATCGTTATTTGTGCCCGCGAATCCGTGTGCGTCCGAAATAAACAAAAAGTTTTTATTGTAGCATATATTACGTAGTTATTGTAGCATGCGTTTAGTTAGCCTTATTACATCGGCTATCTCCCAGTTAAAGTCCCGTCTAAATCAGTCCAGCCGTTCTACAGATTAGCCGGAACAAACAGATAGACAGATAAAATTGTAAAAAATGTTAATTTCGTGTACGTGTCATGTTCACATATGTACATGCATTCAGTATAAGCAGTCATTTTACGATCACAAACGGACACGCTCATTTATTTGATTATACGTATGTATAGACACTTTTGATAGTCAAGATAGATATAGTATTTTTATATAATTGTATAAAGCTATTGAAAGGTACGGCAATGACTAATCGTTACGGAATATTCCGTACATGGTGAAGGGTGATTATATTTCTAATTTCCGCTCACGGAAAAGATTAGCGGAATTTACAAAATAATCTTCTTTATTCAGATTCCGTTAATTATTAATTATTTTCTTGTATATCTACAGGACACAGCACATTGGCTATCTGGTGGTAAGTGGCCACCATCGCTCATTTATATTGCGGTTGTATAAAATATTATCCATACGTTGCTGATGCACCATCAAACCTGGTGACTAAGATCCAAATTGATTGAAGTGATGTCCCTTATGGTCGTGGTTACTTTATTTAATGCGTAGCGCAGTAGGCGGGTAACAGCTATTTATTCAATATAAGAATTATATTCCAGCATTTTCTCGTGTAAAGCTTAATTGTTGACGAAAGAAATATATGTGTATTGATGGAATAAAACGCGGAAAGACGTGTACTTCCCTTCCACAACTGGAGAAGCGTTATGAATTCAGTTCCAAATCTTCTGCTCAAGAGATGCGGGCATGTACTATTCGAATTAAAGAAGATTAAATATGTTTAATTAATATTTATAATGACCGGTGAGCTTCGTTAACAATGTTATCTATATTATAACTTTAGACGACAACATAAGTTTCCTAATGAATGAATGAATGAACAGAAATATACTTTATTGTATTTCTCAAACAAAAATAAAGAAAACGAATATAAAGCGTACCGTAATGGGCTGACATAATTATGGCTTATTAGCTATCTCTTCAGACATCTCAAAACGTAGTACTGGCATTAATAGTCAATCTATACCTGTATCTAGCTCAATTAACACTGTAATTGGTATTTATATGACAAATACAAACATTTATATAAAAGACCAAACACGAGGCCCTTGAATTTTGATGAACAGCAATCGATAACGCGCCCAAACAAACGGGTTATATATTCAACAACAAACAAAATAACAAAATTCAATGTAAACGATGTATTTATTTACATTTAGTATTAGCTGTGCCCGCGATTTCGTACGCTTTTGAATTTAACAAAAAAATTTATGGTAGCCTTAGTTACTTCTTATTTACAGTTATCCAGTGAATGTTAGGAGAAAGACCACAGTTTTATACTATGGCAGTTATTATCGTTCACATCTTGTTTCTGTTCAATAGGATGCTTAAATATATAAATTATTATTATTATTTTATTATCATAAAGTCCCGTTAAAATCGGTCAAGCGGTTCCAGAGATTAGCCGGAAGAGATAGACAAAAATTGTAAAAAATGGTATTTTGGTATATTATGTGTGTGTAAATATGCATTGAGTGAAAAAGGGTTTATTTTATGGTATAGGTTGGCCGACGAGCATATGGACCACCTGATGGTAAGTGGTCACCATCGCCCATAGACAATAACGCTGTAAGAAATATTAACTATTCCTTCCATCGTTAATGTGCCATCAACCTTGGGAACTAAGATGTTACGTAAGGGACATATCACACCTCCCTTCAAACCGGATCACAATAATACTGAGTACTGTTATTTGGCGGTAGAATAACTGATGAGTGGGTGGGTACCTACCCAGACGGGCTTGCACAAAGCCCTACCACCAAGTAAATCGGTTATCTTAATATAACAAACAGACAATCCAATTTTATTATACGTATAGATATTATTTATGTTATAATATTTGCAATGTTTCGCTGTTATGAATTGTTATGGAGCGATGCAAATATTAGCATGTTTAATTTTACTTATTTGCTTGATTACTCTTTCGAAACTACGTTCGGTATTATGTTTGAGTTTTTTACTGAATATTGTTTAATTACTGATATTTGTATTATTGAAATTGATAGTTGAAAAACAAAAACATTACCGTCGAACCTCGGTTCGTTTAATTTTAATCGTTTTTAAACAAATAAGGTTTTTACGTCGGGACTGTGAGGGTTGTTATTATTAGGTACCATCTTAAATAAAGAGAGGTTCACTGTTTATTTTAAACGTTCGTATGTATTTGTGCAATTTTCCAACAACAGATCGATCCAGTTAGTAGGAATATGTATGTTGTCAAATGAAAATCTACTTGGAAGTAAACATTTGTATATTTCACTCTTACACAGTAATACTCAGTAATGTTGTGTTCCGGTTTGAAGGATTTTTTTTTATGTTATAGGTAGGCGGACGAGCATATGGGCTACCTGATGGTAAGTGGTCACCATCGCCCATAGGCAATGACGAAGAAATATTAACTATTCCTTACATCGTCAATGTGCCACCAACCTTGGGAAATAAGATGTAATATCCCTTGTGCCTATAGTTACACTGGCTCACTCACCCTTCAAACCGGAACACAACAATACTGAATAACTGATGAATGGGTAGTACTTGCACAAAGCCCTACCACCAAGTAAATGGGTAACTACTGGCTTAAGAGACGTCATATTTTAGCTCCCAGGGTTGTTAGCGTATAGGCAATGTACATACAAGTAAACAAATGTAATAATAAATAATAAATATGAGACAACATCACATACATTACTCTGTATCCATCATCCCAATGTAAGTAGCTAAAGCACTTGTGTAATAGAAAATCAGAAGTAACGACGGTATCACAAACAACCAAACCCAAGACAACATAGAAAACTTATGATAATCCATATCGACTCGGCCGGGAATCGAACCCGGGACCTCAGAGTGGTGTATCCGTGAAAACCGGTATACACTCTTTATCATTTTAGAATATGTTATGCGATGATGATGGATACCAGTTTTAAGAAATCATGGTAAGAAAATTGTAAAGGCAAGATTAACAGCTGTTGTGAAATAGGCTGTTGATTCATTAATATGTGTGAGCACAACCCAGAAAAAAATGCATTTTTATAAAATCAGTAGGCAAAGTGACCACTGGTCCACAACATACTAATTGGGTACTAACGCTCATAGAGACTAACACTGCTGGAATCATTAACCATTTCTTACATCCCTATCCCCCACCAACATTGGCAACGAAGATATTAGCCGATTGAAATTGTAGTTAAACTGGCTTCAAAGAAGTACACAACACCTCTGTTGTCATTTGGCAGTATAATATGTTGGCGCGTGGTTGGTACCAATTCAAACGCGCTTGCACAAAGTCTATTACCAAGTAACAGAAAGTTTATTGAATCATCATCATTACATAGTATAAAACAAAGTCGCTTACCGCTGTCTGTCCCTATGTATGAATTAGGTCTTTAAAACTACGCAACGGATTTTGATGCTTTTTTTATATAGAGTGATTTATACCTGCCTGGAAGTCAATACCTGTTGACTTCCAGGCAGGATACATTACATACATATGTTATTGTATTTTTTAAATGTTGAAAAAGAGTAACTACTGAGTTTCTTGTCAGTTCTTCTCAGTAGAATCTACTTTCCGAACCGGTGGTAGCTTCACTTAATTGTTGAATGACTCATTAAGTGCTTGTAAAAGCCTAATTGAATAAAGTTTATTTTGCTTTTCATTCAAGAAGAAGGTTTTTGTATATAATACATGGACAATATAGTAAAGAAACACTAATAATTTTATAAGTTTTAAATGTGATGTATTATTAGTATATTTAGTATCAGCATTGAACCCGCGCGAAGCTCGATGGGGTATGAATAAAAACGTAAAAGCATAACTGTACTTATTCAGGTGTTGGTTAGGTTAAAACCAAATATCATTTTGACGGTGTATTTGAAGTTTCCTTTAGTGGTCATCGATCAAGCCGTCTGCTGAGCGCCAAAGTAAACACTATGCGTTGAGCTAACAGACCGTGGGTAAGAGATACACGTGTGAGTGAAGTGGGTTACTGTTTATTTTCGAGGGTTCCGTTAATATAGCGGCGTTTTTAATTGGGCTATTCGTTTTTGGAATAAAATTTTATCGAACATTTTGGAAGGGCTTCAAACCTTTGACACGAGTTTTTATACGTTCTATTTATATTTCAATGACTTCGCTTTAAGGCTAAGGTTACATTTTGAATTTGAAAAGTAATGTTGTTATTTTCGCCGTCTACTTTGTAATGTCTAATACATTACATTGAATTTAAATGCTCTATTACGTATTAGCCGAGATGGCGAAGCGTCATTGGAGCAGCGCGGTGGAATATGCTCCAAACCTTCTCGTCAAGAGAGAGGAGGTCTTAGCCCAGCAGTGGGAAATTTACAAGATTTTACTGTACTGTACTATTACGTATCGTATATATTTTGATTAATTTATTCCAATGATACTTGTTTTATTGACAAACGTATAATAATTAATAAACTATTTACAAGTTTTTATTAGAATATTCACCTATCAGTAATTTTCCGAGATAATGCCTGTTGCCAAATATAGTGTTTTAAATATATACAAATATGAACTAAAACTAGTTACTGTATAAATCTTGACCGCGTGGAATGGTGGCAGGAATGCTAGCAGCATTTCCCCGTTGAATCGCAATTCCGAACCTCTGGGCAAAAAACGAACTAGCTCTCCTGTCACCAGTGGAGGCAATGAGGCGAGGTGTTATACTTTTGATAAAGATTTTTGCTCCACTACTCCAAGGGCCAAGCGTTTCGACAGCAATTTGAAAAAAAAAGTTATTAGATATAAATGGTTCATATAAGTTTGATCTTAGTTACCTAAAATGAAAATTTGTTAATAAAATATTTGTGATTATGCGATATATTCATTGGATATGGTAGAATGGGTTTCGAAATTCATTACGTACCCCTAAACACCATCTGTAAAGTAATAAAGTGCTGCGTGGGTGTTGAGCGGTGAACGTGCTATTCTCACTTTGCTCTTTATGTACGTATTTTACGGTGATAAAAATATTGATATTGTTAATCATAGATTAAAGCAAATAGCAGGAAACACGGAACAAACAACAGCAAGCAACAAAAGCAAATACAAAGTCAAAAGCGAAGTGACAAGAATTTCGTTTCAAAAGTTCATTATGAACTGTTAATATTTCTTGCGACGAAAATGTTTATCACGTAGTCTATTAGTAAGTGAGCTTACTTATGTTATAAAAAAATATCTATCAAGTAATTTATATTCATAAAATATGTTCTATATTTGAAAATGGCCACGGGTTGTGGTAGTCACTTATATTAATTTTTAACTTTGCCGTTTAGTAAATTCAAATCGTTTGTAAAAAATACATTGGTAGAAAAAGCATATTATTCGATACAAGATTTTATAGATGATAAAAAAACGTGGAGTTAATACCTGTTGACTTCCAAGCAGAATTTATTTATTTAAATAATTGTATTTAATTAACATGACTTTGTATTTTTGAAATGTTAAAAAAGAGTAACTATTGAGTTTCTTGCCGGTTCTTCTCGGTAGAATCTACTTTAAGAACCAGTGGTAGCTTCACTTAATTTTAAAATGTCGATTCAAAAGTGCTTGTAAAAGCCTACTTGATTAAATTTATTTTGATTTGATTTGATTTGATTTAATAAAAAACAATTACAGATTATAACACATATTAGTTGAAATACATTAATGATACAACAAATTTGAAAAATGTCCACGGGCGGTGGTAGTCACTTTGCATCAGCTTCCTACTTGACACTTATATCATAAAAAAACAATCACAGATTATAACACATCATCATCATCAACAGCCTTTTTTCGTCCACTGCTGGACATAGGCATCTCCAATAGCACGCCACTGTGATCGATCTTCGGCTACTCGAATCCAGCTCCTGTCGGCCACCTTACGTATATCTCAGTCACTCCACCGTGCCTGATGACGTCCTACACTACGTTTGCCGATAACAACAACAACAACTACTACAACAGCCTGTAAATTCCCACTGCTGGGCTAAAGGCCTCCTCTCCTTTTGAGGAGAAGGTTTGGAATATATTCCATCACGATGTTCCAATGGGGGTTGGTGGAATACACATGTGGCAGAATTTCTATGAAATTTGTCACATGCAGGTTTCCTCACGATGTTTTCCTTCACCGCCGAGCACGAGATGAATTATAACGCGTTCTAACCACTGGGCCATCTCGACTTAGAAGTTATAATTGTAATTATATACCGAGAACATATAATTATAATTATAACACATAGTAGTTGTAATTAAAATTCATTGTTGATTATTAACAGACTTCAGATAAGTAAAACAAGTTATTAACTTACCTAAATTAATTACTAGGTAAATGTAAAAACAGAAAATTCTACTCTGCCTTAAGGCCGCGTAGCATCTTAAAAAATTAAAATGAAATGCAATAAAGCAGTCGTACCGGAGCACGAAAGTGCGCTCTTATAAAAATCGTGTGTTTATTGTTATCGCAATGAGCTTTCACGGAAGCTACAGCCTTGCTAAAGCTTAAAAGCACTTTGTTCGTAATAGATTTGTAGTTACTTAACAAGATCAAACTGTATGTTTGATTTCAAACTTATCTAATATAGTTTCTCATATAATATATGTATGTAAAATCATTGTGTATTTCTCTTGAATTGTTACGTGCATACTATTAATATCAGGAATAAATATAAAATAGTTAAGAATTTTACCCGATTACACAGGATTACTATTTTTTTTAAAAACAATTCGTTTACTTGGTGGTAGGGCTTTGTGCAAGCCCGTCTGGGTAGGTACCACCCACTCACCAGTTATTCTACCGCCAAATAACAGAACTCAGTATTGTTGTGTTCTGGTTTGAAGGGTGAGTGAGCCAGTGTACCTACAGGCACAAGGGACATAACATCTGAGTTCCCAAGGTTGGTGGCACATTGACGATGTAAGGAATAGTTAATATTTCTTACAGCTTCATTGTCTATGAGTGATGGTGACCACTTACCATCAGGTGGCCCATATGCTCGTCCACCAACCTATACCATAAAATAAATAAAAAGTACGTTTCTACAAGAGTTGATAATAGCAAAAGCGGCCAGAATATAAAATAATAAATATTAATAGAATATATACACATATAAAGCTATATTGGAAGCTAGTTTATAAATTCATAGAGAAATTACACTTTCGTGGAAAGTATTGGGTTATATATACCTGTGATGACGGTCTTATTTGTTAATCAGATCTTGTCAACAAAAAGAACAATCAGAATTTACTGGAGAAAGTATTTACGATACGTACGTGAATTCTTGCTTATTTAATTTAAACGAAATGTATTAAAAAGAAATAAAGGTAAAATAAATACATTAACAGTTGTAAAAAGTCGAAAAAACACCATTTCCCGTCCCGTCTCCGATACACCTCGACGCCGAATTCCATCCCGGTGTGCCTGTTACGGAAATTGATAAAGTTTTCATTCGATCTGAGGAATTATTGAAAGTTTTCTGAGCACAACAAAATTCAATAAGTGACTGTCACTGATTGGGAACCGGGGGGGAGGGAATCGGAGGTTTTCAACGGGCTGCATGTTGCGAATTGTAGCGGGGAAGCCCTACTACTGGGCTGAGCTTTTCTACTACAGATACAACATAGGTTGATAGATTTAGTAAATTTGTCTGGGTAAAATCAATAATCTTATGGATAGCAGTTTACTTGTATTTTCTTTAGTGTGCATGTCCATCTGCATAAGTGGACTTATCAGATATTTTGAATCTAAGCATTGGCATTTGTGTTCCGTTTGAAGGGGAGTGAACGAGAGGCAAAACATCTTAGTCCCCAAGGTTGGTAGCGAATTAGCAATGTAAGGAATAGAAGATAATTTCCCACCTGAATAGCTGCATCATTAAAAATTAAACTTAATAGTTAATCGAATAAAGTACATTTTGGTTCGACATAGTTCGATAATGAAATCGCTCGCTCATTTAACTCGCGCCAAGCTTTATACTTGACATGTAAACGCTTACGACGTTCTTACAACTAGATGCTAGTGTGTTTATGCCTCGTTCTGTTGACGCTGGACGAGTTTTTTACTTTATTACTTACGTTATGGCCGTTTTGCGCTTTGTTATTGCAGCGGATGAAAGTAACGAATGATCCGTAAGACTCTTATACGAGATTACTATTGGTTCGTGTTTGCGTTTGAACTTATACTTGTATTGGCGCGTTATGGAAAAAAATGAAACCTAGACGATAAACGAGAACACATTAAATAATCAAATAGGTCTCTTAAAATTGGCTACTTTTTACCGTAATTGAACAATATTATTTTCTTACAAATATTATTATTATAGTTATAAATGTATGGATTATTTTTCCTTTATTGTGAATAATCAATTGATGATGACCAAATGAAATTGCGTTGTCAAATATATAATAGGTTTTGTGAAAGTAAAAGTAACTCTATCTGTCTATTTTTTGTCTCTTTCACGACCAAACCAATGAATTTGATGAAATTTGGTGTGAAGCATACTTGAACTCCAAAGGAGGTAATACGCTATTTTTTTGCCCAGCACATGACAACCAATTGCGAGTCGAATCTAAAAGGCGAGCGAAGCCGCTGGCGACAATAAGCAATTAATATTTTTGACTACGCCAAAGAAGTAATACTTGTCGTGAACATCACGAAAACGTGCATCAAAAACACATCTTTTTTTAGATTATGTAATTGCAATATTTCAAATCTTATCAGTAATTAGTTCAATATTATCTATATAATTACGTATAATACGCAGTGCCAACTAATCTTCATAAGTAATTGCTCAAAGAATTCTCTAGCGGACAGTAATTATTGTTGATTGCTAGTTATTTTCATGAAGGATATGTAATTTTATTTAATTATATTTAATTAACAATGTGATTTAATTGCTTGCTAAAACATTCTTGGAATATCTATCCTGAACCAGTGGAATTTTATATTTATTCCTGTAACAAAAACGCCAAGTAAGAGTCAGTTTGAATTAGAATCTCATGTTGAGAGAACATATTGAGAAGTCATATGTTTTTTCTCAACATAGTATTCGATAACTTCTTCGTATTCCGAGATCTGAATGATATCATTACTTTTTTAATTATATCAAGTTGAGATTCTTATTATGATGTACTGCTCATGTCTGTATGATCAAGATATATTTAAAACTTTTTTTTTTTAAATAAAGATACTCGTAAAAGATTTTTATCCTTCAAAATGTTTACAAGATTCAAAACTGTCAGTGGAAGTGTCCAACTTGGTTTTATTTGTGATGTCAAAGTGATTAATTAACATTATTTTATGAGTAATTAAAATTTTACATCATTTCATATGCATTATGAGTGACATTAAAAGACCCACGGCTAGAAAATGACCTACGTTTTTTTAAGTTCTGCCCCTTGGAAGCATTTTCCACCACGTCGCTGTAGTGCGTGTTTGTAGATTTAAGTACAATTAATTGAGAGTTATGTTTTTCTAAACTAAGGAAAAGTTGAATAAAATTAATATTACACATGTTCATGTTGTGCTTCATATTTGAACTACATTCTAAATAACGTAGTAACGTAAATAGGACTCCTCCCAATAGGTATATAAGACGTATAACAAACTGCTGATGAAACATAATTTAATTAAGCGTGACGCGTTTCTATTAAGAGTCGAGATATGAAATTCCCACTGAAGCTTTTAAAGGGGATTTCTTTAAAAATTCTCGACGTGTCTGAATGAGGTGCATTACGTCAAAACGCCGCGTGCGACGGCTTTTAGCATACGTGACAAATTTACAAATTTCCATCCTCTGTCACTGTGTTTAGGATTTTTATTCTGGCGAGCTGCTCGACGCGCCTTTGGCGGCAATATTTATGAGGTGTTTTGTGAAATATTTGTCATTTCGTGACGATCGATCGGAGACTTTGTTTGCAGTTACAGTCTGATCTCGGTACGCAATAAATTTTGATGAACACCATGTATATTGTCTTCTTTGTGACATTTATTTAAAGTCAATATGTGACCCGTTCTGCTGTGTATTCGGTGTATGCGGCGTCAAGTGTGTGGGTTGATACTGTATTAATAAAATTGTCAATGCAAATAATAGTATTTCTTTTTTGGAGTCTATCTTATGTTCTAGGTGTACAGAAGTAATACTTTTATCAATATTTAAAACAAAACATACTGTTATCCTTGATATACCGTTGATAATCACATAATTTGATAAATAAGCAGTCAGATTCTACAACTTTTAATCTTAACCAAACATGAAAGGATCTCTGCTTACTTTCCTTACATCCCTAATGGCTCATAATTAATTATATAGCATAGTCATAATTCGAAGATATGGTGATACAATAAAAACAACAACACACTCTTGTCGTGTTAGGAATTAAAGGTGTGTGAGGCAGTTTAACTACAGGCATATCGGACATTACGTCTTATTTCCTTCAGTTGTCGCGCGTCGGTGATGTAAGTGTTGGTTAATATTACTTACTAATGCCAATATTTATGAGCAGACTCAGGCGTTTTCTATCAGAACATCCACCTGTATACAGTATATTGAAAAAAAAGAGAATTCGTAAATTATTTAATTTGTTTCGTATTTTTAATTTATTATTATTATGTCTGCGTTTGCATAATGCCGTGATAAAATTAACTTCAACGTAGTATAAGTTGGCACGCGACCTCTTTATATGGCAATTTCGATGTCGGGCGCTTTTAACTAAAGCGAATGCCTCTACAACGAAAACGTTTTTAATCAAATACGGACGATAAACGCCCGTTGGATTGTAATTTATTTAACTTCACTTGTTAGTTAGCTTCGGTCAAATCTTAGAGATGAATTTTTATCGTGTTGAGACAATCGACTTTGGTGCTGAACGATACAGGTTAAAGAAGACTCAAATTAATGCTCTATTATCAAGATGTAGTTATATCATGTAAGTAAAAATATAAATAAGGTATTTAAATATTAAAAGAAATGAAAAAAATTGTTGTTAGTTGAATTTGTACTTGTACTATCTGTAGTCGAGTGGTTAGAACGCGTGCATCTCAACCGATGATCGCAGGTTCAAACCCAGGCAAGCATCGCTGATTGATGTACTTAATTTGTGTTTATAATTCATCTCGTGCTCAGCGGTGAAAAACCTGGTGAGGAATCCTGCATGTGTCAAGTTTCATAGAAATTCTGCCACATGTTTATTCCACTTTACTTGGTGGTAGGGCTTTGTGCGAGCCCGTCTGGGTAGGTACCACCCACTCATCAGTTATTCTACCGCCAAATAACAGTAGTCAGTATTGTTGTGTTCCGGTTTGAAGGGTGAGTGAGCCAGTGTAACTACAGGCACAAGGGACATAACATCTTAGTTCCCAAGGTTAGTGGCGCAGTGACGATGTAAGGAATAGTTAATATTTCTCACAGCGTCATTGTCTATGGGTGATGGTGACCACTTACCATCAGGTGGCCCATATGCTCGTCTGCCAACCTATAACATGAAAAAAAAAAAGAAAAAAAACACCAACCCTCATTGGAACAGCGTGTTGGAATATGTTCCAAACCTCCTCAAAGGGAGAGGAGGCCTTTAGCCCAGCAGTGGGAATTTACAGACTGTTGTTGTTTGTTTTGTTGGATTCTGATATAATTAGTTATTTGTTATTAATTTATATGTAATATATTTATTTATTTACGCGAAATAATGAAAAAAATATGTTCTGTTTTTAAAAATATAAACGCTTATAAATCTCCTTGTAAACTTATTTTGCTTAATTTTATAACCATTTCATATTTAGTCTTAATATCTTTAAAAATTCCATCACCCTTTTTTATAACTAACCAGTATAACTTGATGTTTGAATATTACAAGAGCCTGATAAATCTGAGGGTCAAGTTATATTGGACTACTTTATTAGAGCGAACTCATACAAGTTTGTTTAATCACTTCGTTCTCTTTCTGCCAGTCACTGGCAGAAGATTCTGTTCACCAATATGATTGAAATTTACATAGAAAGTTAAATTTAAAATACAAATTACTTCCTGAAGATTATAATAGATTGTCCATCCCAGTGTGACCCGCGGCTCTCTGGAATTAATTAAAGTTTTGTTATTACACTTAATTAATTGTTTCAACTCCCTTCTTAATTAGTGACGGGCCTTCGGGAAATGTGGGGGTTCCGTGATTGTTACCATAGATGAAAAAGGGTTAGAAGTGGCATAAATATTTTAACGACTTGGAAAACTACCGTATTCAGTATTACTTTTTCTTCACTTCCAGGTACATCTTCTATGTGTTAATTATAATGTTTCGTACATAGTACTTGTGTGTTAGTTAACTATGTCATTGGTTTAGTGGTTGCTAGCAGGAAATTCTAAGGTCCAGGGTTCAAAATCTAAATCGCCCATAATGATTTGAATAGAGAGCAGAAACTATTCGTGTTTGGGTACACATCTGTGCTGCCTGTAATAAATTATGGAAAAAATATTATTTAGTTATATAATATAGATTGTCGAGGTAACGAAACAATCAAATGCATTAGCATGATCAATATTATTTATCAGTGTACTTCTGAAACATTTCTGTTCTGTGTACGTTACCTTTTTAAGTTAATTTTGTGTGAAGGTTGAAATTATACTAAGAATTATTTATGGCGAATCCCCGAATACAGTTTATTTTTCATGACCATTGTTTAAACAAGAGCCTGCTTCCTAAATATACCAGTGCTTGATAAATATTAAGCAATCTAATTGTCCCTTTATCTGTACACTCTTAAGAAACAAATCTAAATCCTAAATTCGAGTAAAATTTACCATAATGCATTTTTGAATCAATTTTTTTAACTATACCGTTTAGGAAAAGGTTTTCAGCGATATAAAAAGCAAGAGACTCACATAGTTGCTCCTTTAAAAGAAATCAGATTTACGATGAATTTCCGTGATCATCTTTCTTAATCAGCCCTGCGTTGGAAATCTCAATTCCAAGACATTTTGTCCAAAACCTTTATAGTCCAGCCAGTTTAATTTTCATGAAGTATCATTTAATTAAACCTATCTTATTGAAATAGAAAATGGTGCGACAAAGTACGTACTGACGTTTTTGTAGGTTCTATCGAAATCGGTGATAGCTGTAAATATAGTTCAAAGTCAAAGTCAAAAATCTTTATTCAAAATAGAAGTGATTACAATTTCTTATTATAATATAATACCTCAGGTCTGAGAAGAACCGGCGAAAGGAACTCAGCGGTTTTTTTCCAATATTACACATCACGTATATTTAAATTTGGTGTGAAATACTGTATTTTTAGATACAATATTTGATGTCGACCAATGTGTAACAATTTTAAAGCAAAAGTTTAAGTTAATTAAGTAACTTTAGTGACAATCTTAGTGTAACATAATTTATAGTATAATTCTTATCAGTTTATATGTGGGGCTAATCGGAAACATTTTAAATTAAATCGCAAATCTATCAAAAAATAGTTTATTTACAAAACAAAAATAGCTGTGAGCAGAGCCGGTTAATCCGAATATTTTTCCCATTTGATTCCTAAATTTGTAGGTGAAACCAAAAATTTATCAGAAACAAATAATTTCATTATTTTCTGTGTAAAAAATAATAATTATGTAACATGTTATCTTCTTATTGACATCGTAATATTTTTATATTCATGTAAGTTTATTAGAATTATCATACGACTATTTAATTCGTATTTTACTACAAAAAATGTATCCGTCTTACATAATTTCCAAGCATTCGAAGCATTTTCGGAAATCCGCCGTTTCAATTTATTTGTTTTACGTAAATTCAATAAACGTGAACATTTTAAATCAATGCAAATCAGACAGCGGAGAGACATTACAAAGAAAGTATAAATATTTTATGCAAATAAATAGACGAAGTAACGCGAATGTATTGAAATTATGTTTTTGAACGGAAGACTAGAAATCTGTACGAATTTAAAAGTAAAGTAAAGGAACAGTAAAGTAAATGTGCCAATGCCAGAATACTATGACATAATTATAAAAAAAGCGTGCAATTAATACCAATTGACTTCTAAGCAGGATATATTACACACTTATATAATTGTATTTAACTAACATGACTGTATTTTTAAATGCTGAAAAAGAGTAACTGCTGAATTTCTTGCTGGTTCTTCTCGGTGGAATCTTCTTTCCGAACCGGTGGTAGCTTCACTTACTATATTTGTTAAATGACGATTAAAAATTGCTTGTAAAAGCCTACCTGAATAAAGTATACTTTGATTCTTTGATTGTTTGGAGCGTATTCCACCACGCTACTGCAATGCAATCTTTACAATTTTTCTATTTACGAGCGCGATGAATTATAAATATCAATTAAGCAAATGAATTTAGTGGTACCCTAGCTTATACTCAGAATCATCAGCCACCTTAATTATTGGGTCATCACGTTTGTAAGAAAGGAACATAAATATATTTTTTGATTTTAAGTGAAGTTGATGTAGACTAACTATTTTTTCTTAATATGGATAGATTAAGCGTGCCGTATATATGAATCAGAAACTACTTCGGGGACAATTTCAAAAGAAACTTTCGAATAAAGCAAAAATAGACTTTCGAAATTGTAGCTTTAATACGTCATGCGGCATAAACTACAAGGTACCACCCTCGAAAGAGCTGTAATCGACCTCAGTAAAAACTTTGCAAAAGAGCTAATATATGGCGTACATCATATGGCATCACATCATATACACAAAATTTGATTAAAGACAGTAAGAAATTCTGCCCCATATCGCACCCTAACTGTAAGCCGTTTAGGAGTAACATCACTACATAGAATAAAACAAACTCGCTCTCTCTGTCCCTATATCTTTAAATCTACACAACGGATTTTGATGCAGTTTTTTTTAATAAATAGTGTGATTCAAGGGGAAAGTTTGTGTATATATAACCTAACATAAAAAAAAATACAGAAGAATTAATAACCTCCTCCTTTTTGAAGTCGGTTGAAAAAAAGAATCTAATCAAGCGATAATGAGGCTGACTCTTATGACTGGCACGGCTCCCATCTTGTGGAAGACTTGCAGGAAATATTATACTCATGTTGCAAACATGGGTAGAGTGACCCTATACTTGACAATTTTTAATTCTGATAACTCATTACGACGGTTAATCGGATAAGTAACTGAAAGTGTAGACTCAGACAAACGGCTTCAGATTCGGATTTTTCAACAGAAATGCCCGAATAGATTATCGGAAGATTTCAAATCAAACTCATTTACGCATTCATAATATATGTCAGTAGTTTAAACGCTCTTCTTGAATTCGAATATTTGGATGTTTAGATTCAATTTTTCACTTCACTTTTCGATCGAAATTGTTTGGATTTGAGGTTAAATAATTGGCTAAATCGACTCTCGATTAGTCTTTCATTATAATACCAGAGTTCAAAGACAAAACCATAGAAAATTACTGTATAATTTTGTTTACACGACGAGTCCTCAGCCACAAAACATACGTCTATATTTAGAATTACACTTCAAAGATGTTTCCGAGCCGTCAAACACTGCTTGCGCCGCAGAAAGTAATGATAACACTTGTTTGCCCCCGTTGCTCATTATGGAATCAAGATGTGATGTAAAAAACATCTTATAGGAACAAATCTGCAAATTATTCGCTTCATTCGTATTTGAACTCTATATCTTATCGCATAGAGTACAATTTCGATTGTGTTCCTGTTGGATATTGTGACTTTTAACGGAATCGTGTGCAGCTCAATCAGAAGACATCAAAGTGACACGATCAAAGGCTTGCTACAGATTTCCCAGCAGGTATATTGGTAGTAAGTATACCTACTGTGTGGTTATTAAGTTGGTTATTTCTAACGTTATTTGAATTGCAATTGTTTGTATTGAACTGTGTACTTTTTAAATTTATCGCGTAATCGAATCTATATTTGACGATGCCTCAAATATTAACAATTTGGTTTCTATCTAAGAAAGTATTTAAGTTTTGTGTTGCCCAGAAGTTCAACAAGGATCAGTTAAAACTAAACCAATAAAACATTTTCAAACTAACTTATTTTTATAAAAATAGGTCTAGCAAAGTAACCTAACACGAATTTATATGTATGAGGATTACAGGGGCCCAAATTAGGTGGCAGGTGCTCGCAAAGTTACCGGAATTGAACCCAATACCCCCGGGATGGGTTCCCTTTGAATAAAAGGTTAACCTTCGCTGAATCCCATTTTGAGCGAACGCTTCTATTGAATGTACCTGATTGACAATTTTATCAACACGAGTGATATTTTCGAGTGTGTAGCTATATGTGTGATATATGCTATGTAAGTCCAAATTGATTTTTATTTTATAAAGGAATGTTAAGCTTATGTAAAAAAATTTAAGAGGCTATACAGTTCATAGGTAACCGCAACAATTTGTCCGAAGATTCTTTGTTCCAACCCGAGCAAGAATATATCAGTATTGGAGTTCGAGACTTCCTAGGTTTTAGCACAATGGTGAGATAATTACAGACATATACATATATTATGACTATGTTTTAATTAAAGAGTTTAGTCAGTTCGTTCGCAGAGGCCCAGTCGTGGGTGTGGATAAGAGTTTTATTGCTAACTATATTCTATTTACAAGCCCTGTTGCATATCTTTTTTGTAACTATTTTGCATTCGCAGCTTTGTCTGAGTAGTTAAGATATGAAATAGCAACAAACAAACTCCTAACTATATTTAGCTCTGTAGTTCTAGAAGTCATTATATCATAACATTAGCGACCCGCCTCAAGTTAGGACGGATGCAATGTCTTTATATAAAGCAAAAGTAGTAAAAAGTAAAGGAACAGCCCGTAAATTTCCCACTGCTGAGGTAAGGCATCCTCTTCCATTAAGGAGAGGGTTTGGAACATATTCCACCACGCTGTTCCAATGCGGGTTAGTGGAATGCACATGTGGCAGAATTTCAATGAAATTAGACACATGCAGGTTTCCTCACGATGTTTTCCTTCACCGCCGAGCACGTCATATTTCAACCCGCATTGGAACAGCGTGATGGAATTTGTTCCTAGCCCTCTCCTTAATGGGAGAGGAGGCCATTTAGTCCAGCAGTGGGAAATTTACAGGCTGTTACTTTTTTATTTTTTATGTAGTATGTAGCGTCTACTTTATTATTCCATATATTATATAAACAAGCATTTCTTTTGGATCAGTCTATCTACTAAAAAACCTTTATCCAAAATCCATTACACATTTATATTTCTTAAAATACTTACAGGCCCAGCACTGGGATATTTAGAGGTTCCATTGCTACTTCTAGTGATATTTTATTATTTAATAGTCGAGTTGAGTTGAGTTATAACTTTTAGCACTAGCGTTTCACACAAGAGTAATAATGCTATAGCGTTCTAACGCCAGTGAAATAAAACGCTTTAATTTAAACTCCAAGCTAAGTTAGAAGCATTCATGATATGTTATTATATATGATATGCAGTTAAGAATAATATATAAGTATATAACTTGATTTAAGCTAGAACTTAAAGTCATATAATGTGCGTTTCTTACTCACAGTTATAAATCTGAAAATCAGTGTTAAAATTCGCTGTAGCGGAAACCTTAGCGCCTTAACGTTTTCGAATCAGACCACTCGAGTGTGGAGATAGCCTGCCTCGTGAAACAGATTTAAATAGGCCATCAAGATATATGGGATAGGGGAGGTTAAAATATTCTTATTGAATTACTTCACGATGATGCCTCTTACGGTAATATGTTGGTTACGGGATGAAAAAATTCTTTAATGCCGTTTGATGTTGATCTTTGATTAAATGTTTTGGATTTTTTGTTTTTTTTTTTTTTCACTAGGGAACCGCGCCGGTTTCTCACGCATACATTGATTAATAAAGAATATGAGATTAATGTTCAGCAAATAAATTGTGTATTTATTTTGTAACGATTATTTATTTGTCAATAATATATAAATATAATATAAATAAGAAATATAATTAACATCAAGTTTTGTTTTGTTTTATTATTAAACACAGATAACTTTTTTCAATATAGACATATTTTTTTATAATTTTAACTGCGGAGGTCAAAGTTTATTGTTAAAGTGTCACCCGGCCGCTCTTAGGGTACATCGTTTTTTTAGGTGCACGTTATTTGGATTATATAAAATTTAATTAGGATTTATGTAAAATGTCCAAGGTATTGAATATCTTAAAGAGGATTAATTATGAATTCGAGAGAATGATTTTTCAACTGTCGTTTAGACAAACACAATCTACTTCGTTTATTGCTATTTCTACTATTGAAAACCGCATCAAATACTTTTCGAAAACCATTCGGTAGTTTAGAATACGAATCTGTGTTATACTATTTATAGACATAGATTAAAATAAAAAAAAAAAAACTTTATTCAAGCACTTTTTAATCGTCATTTTACAATTACGTGAAGCTACCACCGGTTCTAAAAGTAGATTCTACCGAGAAGAACCAGCAAGACACTCAGAAGTTTCTCTTTTTTTTAGATAACACATGTATTGTATAGCAGAGGTAGGTTAAAAAAACTATTTTATACATAAAATGTATCTTTGGTTTGGCATACGTGTGTGTATGTATGACCGTATGTATACATTTGTATTTCTTTTGTTTTGTGTGTTTTGGCCCATATAATTGAGAATACCTTTGATAATAACATCAATGTATAACGTTATTTAATTTGTAAAAAAATAACACTATGCGCAGTATAACTGACAATAAACTTCTGATTCAGTATTCATGTTATGAGTTTTAAAAATTTAAGACAGTTTTCCGATTATTCTCTTCAGAGAATAAATAGTACATATCTCAGAAAAACATCCAAACTGTATTGAATATATGAATATATAACAATGACGCCCACCTCATATTGAAGGCATTGAAATTGAAATGAAAAAAATATTAACCAATCCTAACCATCTTAGCAACACATATGTTTCCATTTTCAAATTTGAATTTCAAGTGTCATTGTACTATAGTTTTTAAATTTCATTTGCATTAGAATTACTAACAGCAAAGCTTTGCCTCGATCGCGTGGTATGTTGATCAGAATGCTTGAATGAATTAAATGAATCGCAATTCCGATCCTCTGGACAAAAATCGACCAACCCTATTGTCACCAGTGGAGCAATGATGCAGGATGACTTTGAATGAACGTTTATACGACGGCAAGTATATACGGGCTTTGTGCAAGCCCGTCTGGGTAGGTACCACCCACTCATCACTTTCGTAGAATAACTGATGAGTGGGACCGTCAAACAAAAGTACTCAGGATTGTTGTGTTCCGGATGTGAGCCAGTGTAACTACAGGCATAAAGGACATAACATCTTAGTTCCCAAGGTTAGTGGCACATTGACGATGCAAGGAATAGTTTGTCTATGTATATGTTTGTATATGGGTGGTGGTGACCACTTATCATCACGGGGCCCATATGCGCGTCCGCCAACCTATGCCATAAAAAAGTGTTTCAGTAAATAAGATAAAACATAATCCATACATATAATAAAATTGGAGTGCCTGTAATTGATTGATTTGTAATATTAAAATAGCCCTTTTTTACTCAATGCATATGTTTATATTGTATTATTATTGGTAGTAGTTTTTGTTTCCCCTTTTGTATAATAGAAGAAGAAAAAAAAAGTTGTGTTAGGTTAATAGAAAATACTGTCCTTTTCCATGCCGTAACTTTTAATTGAAACAACACTTAGCTAAAAAATTACCTTTATTGTAAAACCTATAAATGGTGTATGTTTTGTAAGTTGTCCTTATAAATAAATAAATAAATGTATTTACGACATAATATTTTTTACAATTTCTGTCTGTCTTTTTGACCGGCTAATCTCTGAAACGGCTGGACAGATTTTGACGAGATTTTCACTGGCAGATAACTGATATAATAAGGAGTAACTTAGGTTACAATGATTTTTTTTTTGTTAAATTCAAACGCGTACAAGATTGCGGGCACAGATAGTATGGAAGAAGAGACGAAATGTTTGGATCATTTGTTATATAAAAATTATTGCCTGTCATGTATAAATATAGATATTTTATTTTATTTGAATTATTTTTTATCCGGGTCAATGAACTCTGGAAATTAAATACGAAAGACCGCTGACACTCGATCACAGCTACCTCTGTCAGCTGGCTTTATAGACGATGATATTAAATTGTTATTTTCGTCTGGAATATTTATTTGGGTATATGAAATTGTAATTTATATTAAATATTATTCAATAAAAAAACAAGTTTTTATAGATTAATTGTGAAAACTGATTTCTGAGTAAGTCTATATGTTTCATATATTTCATTTTTAAATCATTGATTTGTAACAAACACGTGCAATGTCCATGTTCGAAACCAGTACTGAGTTTCTGGTTGGTTTTTCTGGATTTAATACACATTCGCAACCGGCGGTAACATTAAAGACAAATTAGTCTCGTAATGTGAAGATTTAAGCGATCGTAAGAGCTTACTTGAATAAAGTATATTTTTAATTATTTATTTTTTCTTATATACTAATTTCAAGGAGTTTCTCGTATTCGAATTCCCCTATTTTTATGTAAAGCTTGTGCTTTAGTAGTAGTAATTAGTAAAGACACGATCACAGGACAAGACTAATTAATAAAATTTTATGAATTAAAGCAAATCAAAACCATCCATCTCCCATAGACAATGACGCTGTAAGAAATATTAACTATTCCTTACATCGTCAATGTGCCATCAACCTTGGGAACTAAGATGTTATGTCCCTTGTGCCTGTAGTTACACTCGCTCACTCACCCTTCAAACCGGATCACAACAATACTGAGTACTGTTATTTGGCGGTAGAATAACTGATGAGTGGGTGGTACCTACCCAGACGGGGTTGCACAAAGCCCTACCACCAAGTAAAATAATTTTGGTAATTTTACTTTTAATTTATCACCGGATCAGAATATAGATTCTACCGAAAAGAACTGTCAAATACAGTAGAAACTCTTTTCTGACAATCAGCTGTATAGATCATTGAATACAATAATTAATATTTAATGTATTATTAATAATAAATTCTTGAAAGGAGCGGGACTCCTTCTGCATGAAAAATCAACGAAATTAATTGTACACGTTTTATTATCTATATGAGTAAAGAATAGTAGGATTTAAATTTTAATAATTTAACTTTGAATGAAAATGATAGGTATTTGTTTTATAAAAGTATTCGTATTACTATAATAAATATATAAATTAAAATTAACTTTCTATATGTCTATAAAAAAATCTGAAATTAACTGATTTTTATTTTAAAATTGAATATTATAAGAATAATAATAAATAACATATTTAGATATTTTTATATTTGAATGTGTTACATAGTTATCCGGATCAATCCTACAGCAAATGCAAATTTTCGCTAAACAACAAGACATGCAACATCGTTAATTAATAAATAAAAATTTTAACAAAAAGAAAAACCGACTTCAAATAAAACACTATTTTAAAACAAATAAATATGCACTAAAAAGTAATAAAAATAATTGCGTATTCAAAATATTTTTTAGAGTCCTCCTAAGTAAAATGAAATGTAAAATATTTGACTACTTAAAAGTCGATTTACGATTATATAATGTAGTTATAGTTATTGTTATATTTAGAGCCGGTGTCAGCCACGGGCACGCGCCTCAACAATCAAAAGAAAAAAGCGATACGAGTCCCTTGATTGACCCAGTATGTTACTGTAGGGTTTTCTTCGCCGATATTTTTTATGTCAAAAGCATCAATTTATTGACACCCACTAAGAAAGGAATTTTTGAAATTCTAGCTCCAAGGGGTTGAAATAGGGGTTGAACGTTTGTATTTGGAATTCCGTCATTTTTAAGTAACAAACAAAAAAATTTGATGTTGATTAAAAATAAGAAATTAAAATCTAATTTTTTATTTTGTTCTATAAAAACGATTAAACACTGGATATTTGTCAATATAATCAAGGATATTAAAGCGTCCCAATAAAGAATGACTGCTTTTATCAACTGTTTCGACATTTCTTATCACTGTAACTGTTTGTCAATTTAATTTATCTTTCGACCAATCATCATTTCATGCCGAAAATCAAAACAAATGCTCGACAATGATTACGATCAAAATAGTGGAAATTTTATCGTATATTATCGCATCGTAATGTTGTAGTAGCGAAAAGATAATTGTCAAAACGCAACGCATATATTACACGGCGATTTTATGTTTGAAAACGTTGGATGACATTTTATTTGCAGCGTTCGTTGTTTTATTAATTAAACTGTCAATTAATTCTGCAAACAAGGATATAAAAAAATGTCGTTATTGCTTATTTATTACTAGCCGTGCCCGCGACCTTATACGCGTTTGAATTTAACAAAACAAATATTATTGTAGTCTTAAGTTACTCCTTATTATATCAGTTATCTGCCAGTGCGCCGTTCCAGAGATTAGCTGGAACAAACAGACAGACAGGCAGACAAAAAATGTAAAAAATGCTATTTTGGCATATACACCGTACATACATTAAGCATTGAGTAAAAGGGTGCTATTTTAGTATAACAAACGGACACTTCAATTTTATTATATGTATAGATTTGAAACGGATATATTTTAACTATCTCATATTTGTTTTCTTGATAAGACGTAATACTTCACGTCTTATCAATTTGCATGGCAGACAGCATGTCAGCTTAGATTCTCTATATATATTTATCTAGATGGTTCGCACCATAGACTAAAACAAACGAACGAACTTTATTATATTGGTGTGCGTGACAACTACGCTTGACACACGCCAAACATCACACTACTGCACAAGTGTGTGTACAGTCAGAGTGAGAAAACCTTCGTCGGTTTTCAAATTCATTTCTTTATCAAGTCTTAAACTCTTAGTACCTTTTGAAACTAAAGCACTAAACTGACAACTGCATATAAAATTAAACTTACATAGTATGATAACTTGGTTCAAAATAGTGTAACATCTTTGGATTACGTCTAGTTTTATATCAAAATGTTTTTTTTAAATGGAGTAATTAGTCAAAAATTTAAATTAGGTATGATATCTTCTATTGAATTGTCAAAATATGTCTGTCCGTGTCACATATTCTCGATAGGTAGACCAGATTATTACTCATACTGAGCACACGAAAATAGATCTTAAGGTGACGATCCTTTTCTTACGCTGACTGTCATTCGTGAACTGTTTGCCACTATTCAACCGAGTTCATAAAGGAGGAGGTTATCAATTCGTCTGTATTTTTTCTTTCGACGCGTTCTCAAATTTAAGTCTATCTATGTATATACAAATAATCAAAGGCACTAATTATTTTATAATCGACACTAATTTGAACGGAGAATATATGTAGCTAATAATACATAAAAATAATTGCGTATTCAACATATTTTTTAATCCTCCTAAGTAAAATGAAATGTAAAATATTAGACTACTTAAAAGTCGATGTACGATTATATAATGTAGTTATGCACGCGCCTCAACAATCAAAAGAAAAAAGCGATACGAGTCCCTTGATTGACCCAGTATGTTACTGTAGGGTTTTCTTGGCTGACACCGACTCCAAATATAGCAATAATTATAACTACATTATATAATCGTAAATCGACTTTTAAGTAGTCTAATATTTTACATTTCATTTTACTTAGGAGGACTCTAAAAAATATGTTGAATACGCAATTATTTCTTCGATAATTCGAAGAAAACGAATTCGATCTTTGTTAAAATTTTTATTTATTTTTTGATTTTAAGTGTAGCTGATGTAGACTAAGTAAGTTTTCTTAATATGGATATGTTAAGCGTGCCGTTTATATGAGTCAGAAACTATTTCGAGGGCAATTTCAAAAGAAACTTGCGAATAAAGCAAAAATAGACCTTCGTAAATGCGGATTTAATAAATGCGGCATAAACTACAAGGCATACCACCCTCGAAAGAGCTGTAATCGACCTCAGTAAAAAATCTTTGCAAAACAGCTAATAAACATCAAATGAAATCACATTACATACACAAAATTTGATTAAAGACTAAGAAATTCTGTCCCATATCGCAACCTAATTGAACCGTTTAAAAGTTCCATCACTGCATAATGTAAAATAAAGTCGCTTTCTCTGTCCCTATATCTTTAAAACTTACCAACGGATTTTGATGCGGTTTTTTTTAATGGATAGTGCTATTCAAAGGGAAGGTTTGTGTATATAATACATGAACAATATAACAAAGAAACAGTGATAATTTTAGAAGTTTGCAATGTGATGTCGTAAATAAACAAATTCTGTAGTATATTTAAGTATCAATATTGCACCCGTGCGAATACGGGGCGGGTCGCTAGTTAATTATAATATTCGACTATGACAATTACATGAACATAACCACGTTACGGAATATGACTCAAATATCCAAATAACCTATAAATAAAAGATACGACCGAGTATCGCTAACGTGCTCCTCAGAATTGTTCCGTTCCCTTCCGTTCTCAAACTTTCACCAAACAACCCTTGAAGTATATCCTTTATAATAAAAAAAGAGTCATCAAAATTGGTTGTCACAATTTTGAGTTATTCCTATTTATCGCGCACATACATAATGCAAATTTAAGACTTATTTCGTTTTAATAGGGATACCATCATCGGAAAAAGATAAAATTAAAATGGGACCCAATAACAAACAAAAAAAAATACAGACGAATTGATAACCTCCTCCTTTTTGAAGTCAAAATAAGGTCACTTTTTCTGTCCCTGTCTTTCTGATTTAGGTACCTTAAATAAATTGTGTATTCAATATTAATTGTGCATTCAATACGGCCCTTTACAGCATGTAATTTAAATGAATATTTTCGAACATATTACAGATTTAAAAAGCACGGACATAGCGTTTAGTATTTCCTAATGAGTGAAAACTGTGTACATTGTACCTATTTGTTGTCACTGCATAGGATGAGTGAGTGAGTGATTTAAAGAGAATGATTTACTACTTAATACTTATTTATTTAATAAGTACACTAACAATATACATATAAATTGATGGCTTACACAACATCCAAAAAAAGAAAAACAACTTCTGATATGTACATCAATTACAAGTATACATAACATTTACAGTATATCGTGCCAACATGTTTATTTAAAGTTGAAATTAAAATATATTATACAATTTAAAAAATAAAAATAAAAAAATTCGACCTATGCTATCGTCGTTTATAAACATAATAACTAAATAATATAACAGAAAAACAAAAAATAAAGAAAACAAAAAACAACAGGAATTTAACGAACTATTTAGCTAACAAAAAGTAATACATGAGCTTTTTTTAAAAGTAATGAAGTTATCATGAAAGATGTCAATGGCATGTATAACTTTTGTCAATTCATTATGTCGAGCACATATGCGCATTATCGGAGCCAGTTTTCCAAGACGAGTTTTCGTGATAGGAGTATTTTTGTTATGTTACTTCGGGGATGTTTGCGAGGAACAGTAAGAGATATTCAATGTAAATGGTCGCAGCACTTAACCTTGTTGTGTATAATTTTATGCAAAAAACATTGATCGAGAATATCCCGCCTATTGCGAAGAGACATTAATTTATATTCAGCTAGTTGCTGATTGTATGGCTGCCCGTGTGAGAAACCGCTGGCTTGGAAGGCCAAATGTCGAGTAAATACACGTTGTATTCCTTCAACGCGTTGTGAGTTTGAGCTGTAAAAAGGATTCCAAGTGACGCTGGCGAATTCAAGATGGCTTCTTACGAAAGCATTAAATAAAATAATTTTAGTCCTGGAAGAAAATCCCTTAGTATTGCGTTTAATGAATCCCAAGAACTTTGCAGCTTTGTCAACAATAATATTATTTATGTGTGATTTGATTGATTAACTTTTTGTCAATAGTAACTCCTAAGTCTCTTATCTCAGATACTCTTTTATGGTTACATTATTAATAAAATAACTGGAGACAAGCGGTTTTTTCTTCCTCGTGTATTTTATATGAAAGCACTTGTTAGTATTAAGAGCCATACTATTGACTTTACACCAGTTCATAATATTATTAAGGTAATCCTGTATTAACTAAATGTCATCAACTGATTTTACTGTTTTGTAAATTTTTAAGTCATCTGCAAATAACGAGCACGAACAATTTTTTATAACCTTAGTGATGTAATTAATAAAAGCTAAAAACAACAGTGGTCCTAAATGGGATCCTTGGGGAACGCCGTATTGGGCCAAATACAACCTAGATTCGAAGCCATTTACAACAACTGTCTGAGATCTCCGCTCAAGATAAGATTTAATCCTTTATATCCTAATTAGTTACAGTGGATCCTATACCATACTGCGAGAGTTTGTTAACAAATTGACGATGATCAACTTTGTCGAAAGCACTACTAAAGTCAGTATAGATAGTGTCGACTTGTTGTCCCTTGTCAACCTCCGATAGCAGATCAGATGTGAAATTGGATAGATTCGTTTGTACAGAAATTTTACAATAAATGTAATGTAATTTTTACAATAATGTTAACAATTTTGTTTGTTCTCACCAAGCTATTAGGCTTGACGGTGAGACGCGCTCATTTTGTTTAAAAATACAAAAATAATGGTTCACAATAAAATTAAAAAAAAATAATAAAACATAACATCTTCTTCTTAAAAACATAAAAGTAAATCAACACTATAACTTATTTTTAATATTATAAAGTTCACTGCAGTCTTATTTCACGATGACGACAGGTTTTCGTCATTGAGTAACAAGTCCCTAAGTATTATTTTTAACATTTGTTTACTTATTTTATCATTTTTCCTTAACATATCAAATTTATTAAATACTTTAGGTACAATGTATGCTGACAATCTCTCTCCATAATAATTTCTTAATTTTGGTTGTACTAATTTATTCTTTTCCACATTCCGGGTATTGTATACATTTTTTATCGGTATTTTATATTCTTTATTGTAATAATACTCTAATCCTATTAAATATTCAATTTTTTTTTCAATCGGTAAAATTTTACAAATTCTAAAGAGTTTTTCATAATCCTTATTACAATTATCCTTATCTTTTTTACTTACTAGGAACTTGATCAGTCTTATTTGTAAATTCTTAACGTCCTTTATATACGTCATAAACGTTCGCCCGTATACAATTAATCCGTAACTTATCAATGAGTCAGCAAGCGCAAAGTATACAATTCTTAAAGTATTTTTGTTTAATACAGAATTTAATTGATAAAGTTTGCATAATACTGATCTTAACCTGCTACAAACATCATTTACATGTATCTTCCAGTTGAAATTACTATCGATGTTTAGGCCTAAATACTTAAATCTATCTACATATTGTAGTTTTATGCAGTTGCAATTTAATTTGTTGTTATGTAAACAATCATACGTGTGACCTACTACGGTGAGATATTGTGACTCAACATTATATATTGTTGAGAGCTAGTACGAAAATTATCAAGGTGTTTGGCTAACAAGGGATACACAAGACTTTCGAATAATTTGGAAAAGCAAGACAAAATGGATATAGGACGGTAATTTATAATATCCATGCGGTCACCTTTCTTGAAAACTGGCACGATTCGCGCTTTTTTCCATTCTTCCGGGAAAACATCTTCATCAATGGAACGATTGAATATAAACATCAATGGAAGTGCAATCCTAAGCCACAGCGCTTAACAAAAATGGGAGGACGGCCATCTGGTCCAGCTTCCTTTTGGGGATCCAATGTTTTGATTCGCTTAATAATATCCGATTCGAGAAATTTAAATGTATTAAATTAGTACTTGAACAATATGTAGATAAACACTGTTAATTTTAGAGGTTTTTAACGTGATGTCGTAAATTTTTGCGCTTTTACAAACGCTGGCTGAATACTATGAGATAGATCAAAATAATGTACTACACAATTGTACACCTCAAAAATGTCCTCAAAAATACTCCGCGATGGTATGTGTCTATGTGTTAGTTATAACCCACAATAACATTTTTCGTCATTTTTTTTTTTTTTTGATATTGGCTAATTTTCGTAGCACTTTGAATTTAGAAGCAATCGGACGCGGTTATTATCGGAGCTCTCTAGCGAGGGAAATAAATAATAAAATCTCTAGTGTGATTCAAGGGGAAGGTTTGTGTATATAATACATGTACAATATAGTACAGAAACACTGATAATTTTAGAAGTTTGCAATGTGATGTCGTTACTAAACAAATTCTGTAGTATATTTAGTATCAGTATTGCACCCGTGCGAAGCCGGGCTGGTCGCTAGTTATAAATATAATGCGTACTTTTGAGCTATCATTCATTTTTTCGATAAGGCGATAGATAATAGCAGGTACTCAAATGATTCATTCACAGTTCCGTAGTTAGTTGTCGAAAGCGAGAAGTCACGATGAGGTGTGGAACGTAGAGCTCACTACAATGACACTACAAAGACTATAATATAAAATGGCACAAACTTGTGAGTGCATCAGAAAAATCGTCAGTCTGAAATAGCTCGCTGAGTCAGTGACGCGTGTGATACTCGAACTTCTAATAAACAGGTAAATCAATAATATTTACTACTTAATGTGTAATTATATAAGTATCTATATTCTCTGTTTGTATTTTGTATCTTTGTAATACCTGGCTTATTTATTTATATATCACGCAGTGGGAAAATATTTGATTTTAACTTTAATAAAATAAGTCTTGTTTATTTTTCGGCGTGTGATGTTAGTTTTTGATTGATAAAACATGATATTGTTTTCATAACTAATTATAATTTGACGTCTCAGAAGTTAATAAGACTGAAACTAATTCAACAATTGTTTTTATTTGATATTTTATTTTATACATTTCATATATATATTTTTAGAACCAGAAGTAGGAAGTAGGCTGACCTCTAAAAAATTGTCTTTAATTTACAATACCAATTACTCTACCACAAAAAAATTTAGTATACAACACAAATAACCATCAATAATTCATATTACACAGTAATAATCATAACGGCGATCACAATGTGTCAGCCGCAAATCTCCCGCCTTTTTTTTAAGGGAAGTTGTGTGACTTGACGCAGATGTTGCTTGTTTATTCCAACTATATGTATACATATAACGAGGAGTCAGGCATCAGCTCGTTATCAGACATGATGATATTCAAAATATAAGTCTAGTGGTTCCCATTCGTGATACCTTTCTTTCGATATTCTTTCAAATGTCCCTTTTTTGCTGTCACGTCTACGTCATACTGACGTCGCCAGTATATACGATAAATAATAAATAAATCCTTATTAGACCTTTTGACGCTTCGACATATACATATATATAGTTATCTACTTGTTGTGAGGTGAAGAGTTTAGGGTACTTTACTTGGCTTACCGCAAGTGTGTATTGTTTTGTAATGTAATAAACGAAGCAGATTGAAGTGTTTTTCAAGAGATTCGTTTAAGTAACATTAAAGTTTTTCAGTTTTCATTTTAAAGACTATATGACTACTAGTTTGCCGTGTATTTTATATTTTTGTTAAAAGTTCATTACATTATAAATTTATCACCAACAAACCAAATACAATTTCGTGATTTTCCTAGAAAGATCTTTGAGTTATTCTATAATATACCAATAATCCGAGCACAAGAGGCGTATAGACCAGTAAACTTCGAGATCGAGTTGTCGTGATGACATTGTTTAGAGAACTCGAATAGTCTATTATGTTCATTATGGTTTTGAGAACATTAGAATTTAAATCAATTCAATAAATAATTCATGACAGTCATGTGAAAAATTATTAATTAATTCCTTTTACTTTTTTTCAGTGCTGATTAAATCAAAAATCATACATCATCATGGTGAAAGCAAGGAAATATGTCGTTAAAAAATACTTCGAAGGCGTACCAAAAAGGTCTGATTACGAATTAATAGAATACGAACTACCACCTCTGAAAGATGGCGAAATTATGGTCAAAACTGAGTGGATCAGCGTGGATCCCTGCTTGCGCATTTATCATCGGGTTCACCCGTTGCCGTACGACCAATTTAGTTATCAAGTTGGTATAGTTGAACAATCCAAAGACCCCAAACATCCCGTAGGAACCCGAATTGTATCCCATGAAGGGTGGCGTGACTATGCAGTGATAGATATGACAAAAAAGGCATCGAATAATAATTTAGATGCAAAATATAAGTTACCAGATTTGAATGGCATGTCCCCGTCGATAGCTATTGGTACAGTTGGAATGCCTGGAATATCGGCTTATTTTGCATTTTTGGAAGTTTGCCAGCCCAAAGCTGGAGAAACTGTAGTTATAACCGGTGCAGCAGGAGCAGTAGGTTCTGTTGTCGGACAAATTGCTAAAATCAAAGGATGTAAAGTCATCGGTTTCGCTGGATCAGACGATAAAGTAAAATGGTTAGAGAAGGAACTCGGATTCGACAAAGCCTTTAATTATAAGACCGCCGATATCCAGAAGGAGCTTAAAGCTGCCGCACCGAATGGAGTGGATTGTTACTTTGATAACGTGGGAGGTGCAATAAGCAGTATAATTGTAGGTCAGATGAATAAAAGAGGAAGAGTAGTTGTTTGCGGCAGTATTAGCACATACAATGGGGATCCAACGCAACTACCAAAAGCTACGATTTTACAACCATCTATCCTTGCAAATGAGCTTAGAATAGAAGGATTCCATGTACCAAGTTATCTCGACCGCTGGCCTGAGGCCATTGAACAGCTGATTACCTGGGTAAAAAATGGTCAATTAAAACCAACGGAGCATGTGACAGTCGGTTTTGACAAGCTATTCGACGCATTCGTTGGAATGTTAGCTGGAGAAAATACTGGAAAGGCTGTCGTTAAAGTGTAAGGTATTTTACAATGGTATTAAAACTAACATCTATAAACGTACTTTAATATCAGTAACGCGTATTATATAAAATAAATATGTTTGTAATTGAAATATTTCGTATTTATTTCACCAATTTATTAATGTATTTTGTATACTACTGTTACTCACTATGAATATTACATGTTCCATTACTTTCTATAGTTTATTGTGTACTAATGTATTGTTACCAGTATTAAGTTTACAAGTCTAGAATAAATATTACTCATAATATTCTACCTATAAGGTAGAATATATTTGGAGCTGGTGTCAGCCACGGTGCCCTTGCCCCAACAATCAAAAGAAAGAAGCGATACGAGCCCCTTGATTGATCCAGTATATTATTGTATAAAAGGTAATTCATAAAAAACATATTTGTTAAAGTATTCTCGTATTGTTTTTTGATAGATATACTGTAGGGTTTTCTTGGCTGACACCGACTCCAAATATAGCAATAATTATAACTACATTATATAATCGTAAATCGACTTTTAAGTGGTCTAATATTTTTCATTTCATTTTACTTAGGAGGACTAAAAATATGCAATTATTTTTATTACTTTTTAGTGCATATTCATTTGTTTTAAAAAAGTGTTTTGTTTGAAGTCGATTTTTCTTTTTCTTAAAATTTTTATTTATTTTTTGATTTTAAGTGAAGCTGATGTTGACTAACTATTTTTTCTTAATATGGATAGATTAAGCGATCCGTCTATCATATAGACTGACTAAATCATTCAGAAACTACTTCGAGGACAATTTCAAAGGAAACTTGCGAATAAAGCAAAAATAGACTTTCGAAAATGTGGCTTTAATACGTCATGCGGCATAAACTACAAGGATCCCTCGAAAGAGCTGTAATCGACCTCAGTAAAAAAACTTTGAAAAAGAGCTAATATATGTCGTACATCATATGACATCGCATCACATACACAAAAATTGATTAAAGATAGTAAGAAATTCTGCCCTATATCGCACCCTAACTGTAAGCCGTATAGGAGTTCCATCACTACATAGTATAAAACAAAGTCGCTTACTCTGTCCCTATATCTTTAAATCTACGCAACTGATTTTTATGCGGTTTTCTTTAATAGATAGTGTGATTCAAGGGAAAGGTTTGTGAATAGTAAAGAAACGCTGATAATTTCAGAAGTTTGCAATGTGATGTCGTAAATAAACAAATTCTGTAGTATATTTAGTATCAGTATTGCACCCGTGCGAAGCCGGGGTGGGTAGCTAGTTGATTATAATATTCGACTACGATAATTACATAAACATAACCACATTACGGAAGGTGACTCAAATATCCAAATAACCTATAAATAAAAGATACGACCGAGTATCGCTAACGTGCTCGTCAGAATGGTTCCGTTCCCTTCCGTTCCGTTACTTTGTCATGGATCCTATACTTATAACCTTACCAAACTTTTACCAAACTACCCATTACTACTATATATTTTATAATTAAAAAGAATCATCAAAATTGGTTAACGTGATTTTTAGTTATTCACCTATTTGTAGCGCATATACATAATGCAAATTTAAGACTTATGTCGTTTTCATACGGATACCATCATCGGAAGCAATACCTTTCAAACAAAAAAAAAATTATCAAAATCGGTCCACCCAGTGAAAAGTTATGAGGTAAGAAACATAAAAAAAAAATACAGACGAATTGATAACCTCCTCCTTTTTGAAGTCGGTTGAAAATGGATATTAGTATAAATTATTAATTGAATAATTATAAAACAGAATAAAAAAGATGACAGCTTACGACTGGCGGTCTTCTTTGGTATGTAAATGTACAAAGCTTACAATGACCGACTTTGATAAATAAAGGTTTTTCCGAAATTTGGAAAAGTTTGTTCGAATACAACATTAGAATGCCTTCTAAATAACTTTAATTTAGTAAAGTTTACGAGTAATCGTCGAACATATATAAAATTCATTATATACTTTATACAGTTATTATGTATCTATCTCATAACTACGTCTTTTTTATCTGTATTAGCGATGCTATTATGGATTTATGTAATATTAATACATGTATCGCTTTGCATCGTGTGGATGGCAGGCTTTGCCCTTCTTACTAAGAACACAGTACAAGTGTCAAGGGTTGTAGGGATTCCGTGACAACCTCTAATCCCCGTACATTGTTGCGCTGCGGATTAAATCGCGACTTTTTTCCAATTACGTGTGAAGTCTTCAATGTTTTGCGCTAAGTATGTTTCTGAAGTATATCTGATACATGCCCTCGTGTAATACATTTAATTTAAATAACTGAAAGATGATAAGTATAAAATTACAACTTGATTTAGAACGTAGCTATTTTGAAAGAAGTCGAAACTCACAGCAAAACATATCGAAAATTTTGGCAAATAACATGTGACATTGATATTGAATTCACACATCAAAACATGTCAAATTAAGGTACGAAAATATAATTTATAGAATAATACTGTTAAATATAAATATAGCTCTTTTTAATTGTTTTTATTATACATCATTTTTATTATACTTGGTGGTAGGGCTTTGTGCAAGCTCGCCTGGGTACGTACCACCCACAAACAACAGTACGCAGTATTGTTGTGTTCCGGTTTAAAGGGTGAGAGATCCAGTGTAACTACAGACACGGTGGACATAGCATCTTAGTTTCCAAGGTTGGTGGCGCATTGACGATGTAAGGAATAGTTAATGTTTCTTACAGCGTCATTGTCTATGGGTGATGGTGACTTACTATCAGGTGGCCCATAGGCTTATCCGCCAACCTATTACATAAAAAAAACATCAACTATTCAATGTCATACTCAACTTCAAAATGATTTAATATCATTAAAAAGGGTGCGTTGTCGGACATATGTGTGTTACGTCACTCTTCCTTAATCTTCCAAATGAATCCCTCTGTCTATTAAAGAAAACAGCATGAAAATCCGTTCAGTACTAAACTCTAAAAAGAGTTTTTCGCGAACATAGAGACAGACAGTCACGGCCAGGGGACTTTCTTTTATAACATGTACTAATATTTTTGATGGAAATGGATTCGAATCTGAGACCTCATAGTCTACGGCTAACCAATATGACATTCGATTTTCGAACTCGATAAATATAAAAAGACAAATTAAAAAACGTACACAAATCAACCGAACTGAACAAATCGAATCCAATTGAATTGAAACTAATTCAACCGGTATCTAATATTAATGTACCCCGTTTCAGATATAGAGTTGTCATGAATATTTAAGAGTATTCTAACATGTCTTAGGTTTTACGTTGTACCTTAATGAGCTGTATATACACCTGTGTCACAGTCAGACCTCCAGACTGGTCAAACTTTTGAGCAGAGATTAAAAATTAAATTTTCGTTATTTGAATATTTTTATTCGCGAAACGGGTATGACTTCAAGTGTTTTTATTTATTAGTAAAAGTAATTATAGGGAATTATTTTAGATTTTCTACTTAAGTTTACTGAGCCATTACTTTAAAAAAGGTCTAAACAATTTTTGTTTGTAAGATATATATTCTCGTAGGGCTTTATGCAAGTCTGTTTATATAGGTACCATCCACTCATCAGATATTCTACCGCCAAACAGAATTACTGAGTATTGTTATGTTTCGGATTGAAGGGTAAGTGAGTCAGTGTAACTATACGCACAAGAAACGTCGTAGGTTGGTCCAAGGTTGGAAGTGCATTGGCGTAAATAATGGTTAATATTTCGCCAAAATGGTTAATAAGCGCTAATGTTTATGGGCGGTGGCGATTACTTACCACAAAGTGGGATTTGTCCGTTCGCCTTTCTATATCATACAAAAGAAATCTGTAGGCTTTTATATAGGAGCTTTTTTTGAATTGGACAATAAGTGTAAATTACATGATCTTTATTCAAGGTTTATTTGTTTCAGTTGAAAGCGTTTCGAAATTGGTGACAAATACGGGATGGCACGCTACGAATGTTGGAAAAACTTCGAATTTCAATGGTACATTAATACGAAGTGACCTTGGGTTTATCACGCCAATCCATAGAAACTTTTTTCCGATCATAGATAACTAGATCATAGACAACACAAATATAAACTCTTCGTGGTTGAATATACTACACCAAGGAACTATTAATATTCTACAATAAAAGATGAAATATTATATTTGAATATAGAATCTTCTGCAATATAACATTTAAACGTATTTTTGATAATATAAGTCTCTATTCGGTATATTATTTCAGCGTCATTCAAAATAACAAGAATATATAAAATGCATTCTGTCAAAGTTATTGTATACTCTGTTACGAATTATAGGTCATAGATAATAAACGATAATATTGTAATGTACACAATGAGCACTATGCAGCGACGCCGCGTTGTCTAGCGATGCACGTAACATTATACCTAAGACTTAAACATTCTACACCGTAAATACAGAACTAGGTATGTGTGTATACCAGTTAATAAATAGGTAATATAATATTCGTTTTTTAAAATTTAAGAGGATATTTGAATAAAGAATATTTTGATTTTCTAATTTTCAATTGTTTTATGAAACACAAGGTCGGGAAATTCATTCTTCGAGTACTTATATACGAGTCGAGATGGCCCAGTGGTTAGAACGCGTGCATCACCGCTGTTTCATGTGCTTAATTTATCTTTATAATTCATCTTGTGCTCAGCGGTGAAGGAAAATATCGTGAGGAAACCTGCACGTGACAAATTTCATAGAAATTGTGCCACATGTGCATTTCACCAAGCCGCATTGGAACAGCGTGGTGGAATATGTTCCAAAAAAACCTTCTCCTCAAAGGGAGAGGAGGCCTTTAGCCCAGCAGTGGGAATTTACAGGCAGTTGTTACTTGTTATACTAAAACCTTATCTATATGATTATATTTTGGTTAAGTTTTATGTATAATGAAATTATCATTAAGGCGTTACAATTTACTCCTTTCAATTTAAGTAGGTTTGGAGCTCACAAACCAATCTGTTCTTGTGTACATTTGTTAATTTTGAAATTGAAGAATATTCATTTTTTATGAAATTCAATTTTCACAACCATTTTGTACAACAGTATGATTGCGGTTTTTTTTTATATAAACCGGGTAATCTCCACGCGGTCAACTCTTGATGGTAAGTGGTGATGGTGTATAAATACGAAGATGCCTCTTCACGTCTCGTTTGAAGGAACTCAGGTTATAAGAGGAGTGGAACAAGTATTCTGGCAGAGAATTGCTTATTTTTGATGCGACAAAGAAAAGAGTTAATTCAATCTATATTAATATTATAAATGTGAATTTAATTCTATCTATCAGCCTGCCTGTCGCTCTTTCAAGACCAAACCGCTGAACCGAATTTGATATAATTTGGTATGAAGCAAACTGGAACTCCAAGAAAGGCTAAAGGACATAGGCTAGTTTTTGCCTAACACATGACAACCAACACCCTAAAACGAGAACAAACCGCGGGCAAATACTAGCGTTATATACAATAATTAATACATATATTTTTATGGATAGAAAAAAAGTAACTACATGGAATCTTGCCAGTTCTGTTTGTAGTATTACAGTTATTTTAATATGATTAATTCAATACTACCTGTAAAGCCTCCTTGAATGAGCATTATTTTAATGGCGAATAGATAATTGTCATGAAAGGCCTACTATATTTTTGGTATTGTTTATGGAATGCATTGTCAATATATTTTTATCAAAAAGGTCATCGAAAAAAGAGTCTCAATTGAAAAAAAAAACCTATTGGAAATATATTTTTTATCTGTATTCGAATGCACGAAGTAGGAACAAATGCATGGTAATTATTCAATTCAACCCTTTCAATTGCGATCGGCTGAAACCCGTTCGCAAATTTCTATTCGAAACAATACTATACGAGCGTAGTGATGTGCCTCTTGTCGATGAATATTAAAAAATATATTTTTTTTTAAATATAGAACATTCTCGGAACACGACTGTCATTATTTTTATTTTTAAACGAATACCAGATTAAAAATATTTCAGGCCTGTGTATTAACAAGTTTAAAGTATATTTTAAGCTGTTGTTTTGTTTTGCTTTATAATTCCCTCTGGAAAATTTCTATTCATTGTACAAAACTATTCTGTCCGCAACAGTGTGTCTTTCGCTGAGCAATGCTAATGAATTAATAAAGAAGTTAGTTAGTGAAAATACAAATATTCCTTTTGTCCTTTGTGAACGTAAAGCTTGTGCATCTGGAAAAGCTACCTCTATTACCTACACATTCATACTCACTTGAGATTTCTCCTATAATTAAATGGCTAAAATACTTAACGAAAAAGACTTCTTAATTGACGACTTCTGTGGTCGAGTCAAGTGTGCACTTTTTTTCATGGGAACGCCACTTCGTGGTCCCGGGTTCGATTACTGGGCGAGAAAAAGTTTATTGTTTTTCTATGTTGTCTTGGGTCTGGGTGTTTGTGGTGCCGTCGTTACTTCTGATTTTTCATAATACAAGTGCTTAAGCTACACACATACATTACTCTGATCCCAAAGTAGCTTAAGCATAGATGGTCCAAAATTTAATTTATATATATTTCTTTAGAAATTGTAACTTGTACTACAATTCATGATTTAGTTACATCAACCCAGATAATTATTCACAAAGCTTTTTTTATGTTATAAAGAAGGTTCCCAAATCGTATCAGTTCGGAAAAACCGCCGGCGAAAGTTGGTTCCACAGAGTGGTTGTGCGAGGTAGAAAATGTGTTAAAAATCGCGCTGTTTTGGATTTTCGGACATCAAGGTCTATCAAAGCTCTAACACTAAAAAGATATTTCAACTACGTAGTGCGTATATTATTTCTCTATATGAGTGATGATAATATATTTTTAAAACGATTAAATTCTTAGCAATATCGATGTTTGTTTTGCATCGGTACATCACCTATTGCAAACGGATGTGACGTTAGCGGCAGCCGCCATGCTAATGGCTAATGCGTGTCGCCGGAAGTCGTGGCCCGGAAACGAAGCGGCCATCTCGCGGAATTATCATTTAATGTTTTATTGCTGTGCCATTGGGGTATGCACTATTGTAGGGGATGGGAATAATGGAAGCTTTTATATAAATAAACAACTATTTGTCACACTTCTATTGTTTGTTTGAGATAAGAAGTTAGCGTCTTAATGGCGTTCTTAACGATCATTATTGTTGAGAATTAAAATTTATATCAAAATTTGCGACGCGATACATTTAAACAATAACTTCCCGAATACTTTGGTTAAAATGCTTTTCCACGAAAAACATGTTCGTCGTGATATATTTTGCATTCGGTCTCGTTATAATTTTAACAAAGGAATTTTGTATTGTTATTACTTCTAACAGGTTGGTCAAAAGGTATGAAGTAGACAAGTAAATTTTATCAGCCTGTAAATGTCCCATTGTCCCACAAGGCATCAACCCTTTTTTAAGGAGAATGTGCTAAGCTTATGTACATACACGTGTGGCAGAATTTCATTAAAATTAGAACAAATAAAAGTTTACACACGATGTTTTCCTCGATAACGTACTTGTCCGAATTTAAATCGTCAGTTAAAATGCATGCATTCTTACCACTGGGTCATTTCAGCAAACAGTTATAGATTTTTATATCGGTTTTAGTACAGAGTAATTAATTGATTTACTTGGTGGTAGGGCTTTGTGTCAGCCCGTCTGGGTAGGTACCACCCACTTATCAGTTAATCTACCGCCAAATAATAGTACTCAGTATTGTTGTGTTCCGGTCTGAAGGGTGAGTGAGCCAGTGTAACTACAGGCACAAGGGACATAACATCATAGTTTCCAAGGTTGGTGGTACATTGACGATGTAAGGAATAGTTAATATTTCTTACAGCGTCATTGTCTATGGGCGATGGTGACCACTTATCATCAGGTGGCCCAAAACTCGTCCGCCAACGTATACCATAAAAAAGGTAATGAAAAAAAGGTATGAGGAGTGTGATTTTCAATAAAAGATTGTCAGTTATAATCAAAATTGTAATATGTAAGAATTATTTAATGATTCATGGCAATATTAATTTAAGTTCGCTACAGCGTTGGCCCAACTGGGATTACAGTTTTTTAGATTTCCAGAAATGTCAACTGTCCCAGGTCGGTAATTTTTGAATTCTCATTTGAATTCTGTTTTCGAGGATTTTTGGAAAGCAATCTATTTATTGTATTAAAGGTGAAATTATGCTGATATTGCTGGAGATTTCTGAGTTTCGTGCTGCTTGTAATTCTTCAGTTTGTGATACATACAATTGTAAAGGTATATTTTTCAACCAGGGTTGTCTCATGAATTGGCCAATTCGAAAACAATGAGCATATAAAAAGAAATAAAAACAATCGAGTGCTCCTTTTTGATGAATACTAATACTGAGTATGACTTGGCTTTCAACTATTTAGCATTTTAGGCGCGAATCGAACCCAATTATTGTATAAATATCTGTATCACGATAACCATTACATTAATAATTAGTTTAGGGATTAAATTTCGAGGAGTAATTAATTAAATATTGTATTCAAAAAGGTAATTGTTATTAAACAGTTATTAAAGGTAATTGTTATTTTTCCTTTGGCTTCCTGAATCGCGCTAGCATTTGGTTTACTCCAATATGTATAAGGAGTCTCGACAAAAGAAAAATAATGTTGGATTTTTGGATAGTGAATGTACATTTCGATTATATTATCTTGTACGATGGTCAAAATGACGATGAAATAATCAAATGTAATAATAAACTTTGGTTAACTTGATCATATGTCGTTGACAAATTTTGCCATAAAAATCACATCCTATTTAAAACAATAATAAATTTTTAAAACTTAACATTCATAATAATAATGTACCAGAAAATACATTCTGAACAAAAAATATATACAGCGACGTCACAACTTTTTAATATACAATTTTTTATTTCAATGCACAGAAAATTTCGTAGTTATGAATTCAAAAACTAACACCACTAAAAACTTTGTTCATTCCAAACAAATATACAAGTCCTATTCCTCTTTATTACAAGTGTCATATAAATCATGAAAAGTATAATGCTAGGATTTTTTTTATATTTGAGCGTGTCTCTGTTCAAAATAAGATATATATTTCTAGGGAAATGGTGATGCCTTCCTGACTTGTTGCTAGAGGTAGAGTGCTGAATATATTATATAGAATGATATTTTTGGACCCGTTGGTGGTAAAATCCGAACTGAAAACTGTATTGCGGTACATTATAAAAAAATGGCGGTTATATTATACGTAAAAGTAACCAATAAAATAACTTTCGAATTTATCATATTAATTAGGATATTATATAGTAATAAAAATCTGTCATGTTTGCCTGGTTAAAAGCTCGAATTTCAGAAATTTGTGGTCCAATTTGAAAAATAATTTCAGTGTTAAATAGCCTATAGATTGAGGAAGGTTAAAGGGACATATCATCAGCAGCCCATATTCGTCCACTGCTAGACATAGGCCTCTCCAATAGCACGCCTGAGATCTTTCTTCGGCTACTCGCATTTAGCTCCTGCCAGGACTCCTATCACAGTTCGGCTAATAGACGGAAAATTACGTATGATAGATTATCTAATATAACGACATCCATTCTGATCTCTATTGAACAATTTTTTAATCTAGATTCGATTTCATTCGAATTAATTCGGAATGTATTCGCAAGTGGTGGTTGAAACAGGAGATTCGCGCGGTTCCACTCGCCATTGTTTCGTTTCGCTTTGCCTTCGTATTTAAGTTGCGAGAGTTTTTGGTATTTTAGCGGGAAAGTTGGAATCGAGTTGTTCCGTATGTTTTGGTCTTATTCAGCTTTGTACAGCGTACAATGGTTAATTTAATTTTGTCAATATATGTATAATCGTACAATGGATGTATTGATTTTAGAGTTTCACAATTTGAATTCGTTTACTTATACTGTTTTTCTTACTCGTTCAATTCCATTGAAATACTATTCAACCGCTGAACCTGTAAAACTACCTCGTGAAAGAGGTTTTATTTAAATATTTTATACGTAACCAATCCGAGTATGAATTAAAAAAGAAATAAGTTTATTGTTATTATTATATTTTTCTAAAATGTTTAGTTTATACCTCACAAATATTTTTAAAGATTTTTGTAGAATACTTTTTCTTTCATTAATTTTTTTTTACATTTAAACCTCAAAAGTTTATATTCAAAATTACAATTCAATCATATACTTCGAAGAAATCTCGACGAAGTGTATTTATATTGGTTTTTTACTACAGAATCTGTTATACTTTTATATCTGCATTGAAATGTAGCATAAAACCTTCCACACATTTACTAACTTCACAGTGACCAATTTTGTCACATTTAATATTCTTTAATACTTACTGTTTTTTTTTTGGTTTATTCAAATCTAAAAGTTTGTTATCAGTAATATTCTTATATATTTAGAATTGCAATATACATTTTATTTTAAAGGAGTTATTTTTGAGAAATGTGGTCTTTCGTGCATACGGTAACGAGACGGATTGGTATTGTTATGCCTCCAGTTCCTGATATTATATATTTGTCTTATATTTTTTAAACCAAAATCGAATTTATATCTGAGTAACTAAAATGCCATTTTTCTTGCTGTTCTTTGTTTAGATTTATGAATTATCACTACATGTTATCCCTTTATGTTTTATGTCTTATGTCCCCTGGTCTGTCTGTCTGTCTGTATGTTAGCGACAAACTCCAAAAATACTAAACGGATTTCCATGCGGTTTTCACTAATAGACAGAGGGAATCCAAAGTTTAAGAATATAATTAAGGTTTTTGAGTAAATATGTTGAAATAGAACGACAATTGTTAAACATGTCGGAAAATATAAATAAAAGGTAAAAATATTGAAAAAAACGAATGTCCACCCATGTGAAGCCGGGACGGGCCGCTAGTTACATGACAAGTCAGTCATAGAACAAAGGCAACAGTGTATTGTTGCAAATAATGTTACGTGACTCGTTCTCCAAGCAGCGGCTTTGATAGTGATTACTGGTTGAATAAGATTTTTTCGTAGCTCGGCCTCTGATGTGCTTCATTAAACACCGGAAACGGAATCAAAAGAGAAATACGTCGATAAGGAAAAAGGTAAAATGAATAGTTTCATAATAACATAACAAAGAGCCGAACGTAATCAATGAACTGTCTTTAAATAAATACATAGATTTATTTTTGATTACATAATCAAAATCATGCATGTGATACGCGCGTGAGATGTTACACTTCGATTTACTTTAAAAAAAAGCAATAATGGAAATACAAATAAAATAATAATAAAAAGACTTTTAAAAAATTTAATTCTTTATAATAAAAAATAATGGTCCACCAACCCGCATTGGAGTAGAGTGGAACGTACTCCAAATCTTCTCCTCAAAGGGACGGGAAGCCTTAACCCAACAGTGGAAAATTTACAGGCCGTATATATTCTTGTTGTGGAAAAATAATAAAAATATATTGTAAACCTATAAAGTATTTTAAATATAATATTTATAAATAATCATTAAAGGTTGTATAACTTCTAGCTGTTGAGCTATATTCCTAACCTAACCTAACCCAACAGTGGAAAATTTACAGGCCGTATATATTCTAGTTGTGTAAAAATAATAAAAATATATTGTAAACCTATAAAGTATTTTAAATATAATATTTATAAATAATCATTAAAGGTTGTATAACTTCTAGCTGTTGAGCTATATTCAGTCACAAAATTTTATGAATGTAATAAATACTTTTTGGTTTGACATTTTTATTAAATAAAAGTAGAAATAGAGTATTGTTAAATTTGACATGGGAATTGTTAATCTGTCTTTAAATAATACGGATACGGAAGATAATGGATGATTGTAAAGAAAACTGTAAAAATAAATATTGTAAACCATAATATCAGCACGATAATTAGAGCTGAGATGGCCCAGTGGTTAGAACGCGTGCATCTTAACCGATGATTGCGGGTTCAAACCCAGGCAAGCACCACTAAATATATGTGCTTAATTTGTGTTTATAATTCATCTCGTGCTCGGCGGTGAAGGAAAACATCCTGAGGAAACCTGCATGTGTCTAATTTCATCGAAATTCTGCCACATGGGCATTCCACCAACCCGCATTGGAACAGCGTGGTGGAATATGTTCCAAACCCTCTCCTTAATAGAAGAGGAAGCCTTATCTCAGCAGTGGGAAATGTACAGGCTGTTACTTTACTTTTACTTTTACTAAACCATATTAAATATTGTTAATTATTTGATGTTCCTGTTTATCTGAGCTGGGTCTACAATATGTTTCCAAATTAGTGGCATATTGGACATGTAAGGAATGGATAATATTTCTTACAGCGCCATTGTTTCTGGAGGGATGTCCATTGACCACCAGGCGGCCCATTCGTTTGCTTACCTTATCATAAAAAAATAGAATCACCAATTCCTTAAATTATTTAATTATTATGCCGTAGGAATTCAAACGATATCCTCGAAATCAAAAGCAGTTTAGCTAAGAGGCACAGGGAAACTCTTACACATAAGCTGGAAAAATTCCACTCTATTTTTGGGCAGGCATGTTTTACGAACAAACATTTATATCCATCCACTTCTATATAGTGTAAATAATTTTATCATCGAAGTCATGTTTGGATGTCCCATCGCTGTCAATGTTTGATATAGGTAAATTGTTCTGGTGCCCATCCCTTCTCGGACGTGTCAGGGATGCCTGTAATTGGTGAGGGTGAAGATACTATTTTAAACGGACTTTTTCATTTACAAAAACATGGTATTACATAACTTAAAATTATTCATTGATATATCATTGCATAGTATAAAACAAAGTCGCTTACCGCTGTCTGTCCCTATGTATGCTTAGATCTTTAAAACGACGCAACGGATTTTGATGCAGTTCTTTTTTATAAGGAGTGATTCAAGAGGGTTTATAGGTATAAAAAATGCTTAATATATATTCATCATGTCTAGTTTATATCATAAATATAAACACTGATAATATAATAAGAGATAGATTGAAGTAATGTACTACAGTACTGTACCCCTTAAAAAGGTAACGATGGTATATACATATCTATCTCTACGGAACAATTGTTAAACATGTCTTATTTACAAGTAAGTTATGAAGTAATTTTAAGCAATATAGCAATGATCTTTATTCAAGTAAGGACCGTTGATACATTGTACATTTAATATAAGTCAAAGTCAAAAACCTTTATTCAAAATAGAAGTGTTTACACTTTCTTATTGATAGTCAAAAATCTACCATCGGAATTTAATACCTCAGACCTGAGAAAAACCGGCGAAAGAAACTCAGCGGGATCAATTCATTTTTTTCATATCATGTTACATATACAATATATATTTTTAATAATAATACAAATATATACATACAGCGTGCAATTTAAATAAATACCTATGTACATAGCGGATTTATCGTGTAATGACTAAATAACTATGAACGTTATATACATATATCCTGTAGTATATTGAGTATCAGTATTTCTTTCGCCGGAGCGGGTCGTTAGTAAAAATATAAAATTAAATTTTTCGTAAGTCACTTTGGTTATTTTTTTTAATTACGAGTTATTGTGCTTGTCTAATTGACAAATGAACTTTTCATGCTCGAATCCCTTTACCGTAGAGGATCTTTTAAAGAATGTCGTGTATTAAGCAATGTCTTCCTTAGTGTTAAGATATTTGAAGATCTACGGAACTTCCTATTTTTTCCGGGATATTTAAATATTTCTTCTAAGTAAATTGGAAGTAATAACATAATTTGATGCAATAACACACTATAGCAGATAAAGTATATCGATAAGTAAACAGGGAGGCTGTTTGAAATTGAGTTTATTTGCAAATAGCATTTTGTTTGCTATTATGCGTTGGCTGTTTTGGATATGGAGGGCTATTCAATCTATTTGCATCTTAATTCTACAGAGTATCAATTTATTATTATCAAAGATAATTCATTTCTTCAATATTTTCCTTTTTTGAAAATTAGTTATATTGACGTGAAGACCGCGGCCAGACTGCCAAGAAGTCTCTAAGACCAAAAACATTTTTTCTAGGAAATATCTTTTTAAGCGTGATTAGAACAGGAAATCCAAAAATATATTTCATACAACAACAACATTGCATACGCAGATAACCTACTCGATAGATCAAAATAATCAATTAAAGTTTTGTTCAGGATGAGAGGCCTACAAAAAAGTTGTGGATTGTATAAAGTAGTAACAGCCTGTAAATTCCCACTGCTGGGCTAAAGGCCTCCTCTGCCTTTGAGGAGAAGGTTTGGAACATATTCCACCACCCTGTTCCAATGCGGGTTGGTGGAATACACATGTAGCAGAATTTCTATGAAATTTGTCACATGTAGGTTTCCTCACGATGTTTTCCTTCACCACTGAGCGCGAGATGAATTATAAAGACAAATTAAGCACATAAATCAGCGGTGCTTGCCTGGGTTTTAACCCGCAATCGTCGGTTAAGATGCACGCGTTCTAACCACTGGGCCATCTCGACTCGACTATATATATCGTGCTGATATATTTCATAATACTAGATAAACATTATTATATAATATATTTGTAAAACAGAATAATTTATTTATATGCTATTTAAAGCCCTAACACGTGTGTATATTTGCCTAAAGGTCAAGTTAGTTCAGTATCTAGTATCGACACGTCCGTCAAAGGGTCCGATCTTACGTCAGCGATTCCCGGCAATTATCGCTAATGAGACGATCCCGCACGTGTCCCGGGATGTCCCGCAGGGAAATACGGGATTCCGGTCGCTGCCTTCGCCAAGAGGTATACGCGCATTTGATTAGTCCCGTGATTTATGATGGAACGTGAAGTTATTATTTATTATTTGAATGTCAATTCGACATTTAAAATATTTCAATTAGTATATAGTCAAATATATGTTATTAACAAAATTAAAAGTCATGTTAACTCTTGAATGGCTAGTAAAGTTCATACGTCGCGATTTTGCATGGTTAACATTATATTTTCTGTAAGCTTTGCAACAATATGCAACTTATATGTCTATTTTTCAACCGAATTCAAAAAGGAGGTGGTCATCAATTCGTCTGTATTTCTCTTTTTTTTAATTATTTATTTACACCGGCTCCAACAATAGCTATAATCGTAAATCGACTTTTAAGTAGTCTAATATTTATCATTTCATTTTACTTAGAAGGACTCTACAAATATGTTGAATACGCAATTATTTTTATTAATTTTTAGTGCATATTCATATGTTTTAAAATAGAGTTTTGTTTGAAGTCAGTTTTTCTTTTTGTTAATTTTTATTTATTTTGTAAAATATCGATAGATTGGCAAGGCTGGAAAATGGTCTAACCAATGGTAGCCACCTAAGAATCAGAACACAACAACACTAAGCATTGAGGTAAGTTTAGTAAAATACATGGTCAGTTCCATCCGCTTAAAATGTTACATGTTTATTTTATTGTGCCTATAATTACACTGGCACTCACTTTATATGGTTATAGGAAATATGAAGACGCCCTAAAATAGATAGAAATTTGAAAAATTCTGGATAAAGAAAGCAAAGGTAAGGAAAGCCTGGAAACTATTGGAGGAGGCCCATACTTGCCAGGGGCCTTTACAGAAAAAAATATAAATATATTATTTTTAACTTTTCTGGGACCTTATTATTATTTAATAAGGGTTTTTCCAATTTCAAGCGAATTTGTCCAAATAAAAATGTTTAGGCATACCTAATCATTAGACACAAATATCCGAACAATTGTACACGTATTGACTGTTTTCTGTAAAAAGGGTTAGTTTGTGAATACTATATATGCTATATATGCTATATACGCCTGTAAGCTGGAGAATAGTGAGTGACGAATTGGAGTTGATAAGATGATAATGGGTATAGTTTTTACGGTTTTTACTCTACTATTATTATATACAATATTAATGTTTGACGTTTGAACGCGTATAGTATTCATTTACGAGGTGTTAATGAATATTATACGCTCTACTTTGTATGTGCTGCTGCTATTGTACGTTACTTCTTCTTCTTCCCCTTAAACCGTTGAATCTTTTTGGATAAAACTTAGAATAAAGATAGTTTAAATTTCAAAAATAATATAGACTACTTTTTTAATCCTTATAATTTTCGTGCAGATAAAGCCGCAAGTTCACCTAGTAGTGTTATATAATCTAAAGTATATATTTAGTAAATGATTATTGGTTTATTTTAAGTTAATAAGTAATTATTGGTGACTATAAATATCACTAAATAAACCACTAACCCTGATCCTTTTGTTTAAGTTTCTTAAACCAAATTCTGTCTAAAATAGGTGCATAGGTTTATTTCCACTTGCTTCTTATTAATTATAATAAATAGTTCAAACAGCTAATAGTAGAAATAAAAAATAAAATAACAAAAGCTATCGAGTTCGAAATTTAAATTTGTCTTTTTCGACAAATCACACTGAACTTCGTAAAAAAGAATGTCCTTTTACCCTGTGCTTAAGACGTACATGATAGGAGTTGATTGACTTTCGTGCCATATACCTTTGAAACATCATAATATAAAATCTGAGGATCAAAGTGGAGTATCAAAAACAACTCGGAAATAAAATATCAAACAATTTTTACCAGACAATTTTGCATGTAAACATACCTTGTAAATGTTGACATAAAAAATTTAGAGATTACGGAATTGAGAGGTGAAATAAGAAATTACGAGGGCGTCGGTCTGCGGAATCCTGAAAAGAAGCAACGATAAATTGTTTATCCGATGGTAACACGACTGTTGGTTGTTATCGTTCGTTAGACTTATACTATCGGAGCGTGGCCTGTAATTGCTACATACAAATACATCCCTATTTGAGTACTTTTACACGTCACGATATATCGTACGACAAATAATTAATGGAAAAAAAAATTATATATACAGTGTATTGGAAATAAAAATCGAAGATATTCAGGCTTCTAAAATAAGGTTTAAAAGTCAGTATATTAAATCTTTATCGATATATTTGTAAATTGTCAATAATACTCGATGTAAGTCTGTGGTTGATCAGAAAGCCATTTTAAGTACATTTCATTGCATATAACACTTTGTTTGAGCCGTGTTTTGATGCAATCATGTTTTTTTTTAAAAGACAAATGAGTCACCCGAAGGTAAGCCAACGAAGAATTGGCAGTACCTTTCAGACTTTGAAATATTCCGACTACCCAGACCCTATCAGCGAAAAACGAAATCTTTAGCTTGGTCAGGCTTAGTTAATTTCGCCAGAATACTAAGCAAAGCACATGTTACTTTTGTGCTTTGGTATCAATAGGAAAATTATAAATAACAAAAGTAAGAATCTCTTTATTAAATACCGATACGATTAAAATAACTTTGAAAAAAGTCTACAATGCCAAACAAAACAAAAACGAAAATTAAAATTGATATTATTCAATGGCAATTAAGAATGTATGTTATAATATATGTATATAAATATGGAATAGTCTAGATTGTCAGCCAAAGTATTTAGGAGGAACTCGTTATCCGCATAAAAATCTGACATTTGGCTTTTCTATAATGTGACATTATTATATTACACCCTGATGATAACATCACGCATATATGCCTTATTAATATATTGATATTAATTAATAATTGAATCATATAGTCCATGTCGTATCGTTGGTTTTAAATAAAGTTTTTTCGTATGACTCCCTCTTTTATAGTAGCTCGTTAAGACACATTCATGTCTGCTTATTTTACAGATATTTTTGTATAAAATCCTATATATTAAGTTATCTATACTATTTCTTTAATTACATTCAATCGACTCTTGGCTTTTACTGTAAGGTAAAGTAACTACATACTCGTCGCCAATTGTTCAGTTGTTTACGAATTGGTAATTGAAAATAAGTTTATATAGTTTGTAGTTTGTATAGTATAGTTATTAGTAAAACACCTCGCCTCATTGCTTCTACTGGTGACAGGAGGGCTGGTTTATTTTTTGCCCAGAGGATCGGCGTTGCGATTCAACGGGGAAATGCTGCTAGAATTCTTGCCACCATTCCACGCGGTCAAGATTCATACAGTAACTAGTTTTAGTTCATATTTGTATATATTTAAGAATTTAATGTTACTAATTCTTATGTTGATAAAGAGTTATTTTTTATTTTTGCTAGGAACATTGTTGATTCGCTGTCACCTTTAATTGGGGCACTATTAAAGCTTGTTCTAATATCGCGTTGTACTTATTTAATACTAGTTCCGACCGCGTTTGTTGTTATAAGGTGGGTAAAAAAGTAACCTATGTCCTTAAGTGGAGTTCCAGCTTGCTTCATAACAAATTTCATCAAATTCGGTTCATAAGTTCAGTCGTGAATATGCGACAGACAGACAGACCGAGTTAATGAACGTACGATTTTTTATATTACCGTCGAGCACAAAGATTAATGTAAACACCAGTTCATAATTAAACTCAACTCATGATCTTTACATTTACGAAGACGACCCTCCACATCAAATTAAATATTTTTTAATAAAATAAAATCAACAAATTTAATCAAATTTGTATTTTTTTTTGCTTACCTAATCTCACGCACACTAAGACATCATGTTAGTACGATTGTCACTCATACTAATGTACGACGATAGTAATCATACAAGGAAGGGAGCGTCTTCGTAATTAAATAAAATTATACTTACATACGATTTTGTATTTAGATTATGTATTACATACTGATCCATCTTAACTTTATATAATGTAAAGATTTAAGAGGTGTCTAAAGTTATGTCTTAAATAAATAAATTTTAGGCTTACATTGCACATGCTGTTATAAAGGTCTCTAAAAAGTCCACAAAGGTTTATATTTGGAATAACCCAAAATAACCAGTTTTATTATTTACTTTTTATAAGAAGGCTTATTATCGAAGCGATTTTAAGCAATACAGCTTCAATCTTTATCCAATTAAGTACCTTAAATACATTGAACATTTGATGTAGATCAATATGGCGTTTAATAGCATGAATTTTAAATGAATATTTTCGAATATGTTGGAGATTTAAAACGTAGGCACATAGCGGTTTGCATTGTCTAATGACAAAAAAAGCAGTGAACGTTGTAAGACATTCTGTAGTATATAGTATGTATTTAATATCAGATTTGCACTCGTGCGAAGCGAGGGCGGGTCACTAGTGATACAAAATTAATGATATAATATCAATGTTAGGACAAGTAACCATCTTTTTTGAATATAGATGGTACGTAAATTAAAGGTGATGTTCCCTCATATCCTCCCCATATCCATTAGACAATTGAAAACAAGGGGACGATGCATAAAAATCAGTAATAGCTTAAATTACATTTAAATTAGTTTTATTAAATGTTTGGAAAGTGTCTGCAAGAACTTGATATACAGTACAACATTTCTTGAATACTGATACAGAATACTATTTGCTATTAGTACAATATTAATTGAATATAGTATACTAGTTATCGCCCGCGGCATCGTTCGCAATTTCGAGGATTGGTTGTCATGAGATCGGTAAGACAGTAGCTTATGCCCTTTCTTGTAATTCAACCATGCTTTACATAAAATTTCATCAAATTTGGTTAACTGGTTTGGTTTTGAAATTACGACAGACAGACAGCGTTACTTTCAAATTTATAATATTAATATAGATTTTGATTAATGGATTTTTATCGTAAAATTAACAATAATTAAATCTCATATGTATTAATTCTAAACAATTTCTCCCAAACAGGAGAATTAATGCTTAAACAGCATTAAAATCCTTTATCCAAGTCCTTTCGATAATTTCCACTTAATTTCAGCGTTTACCCGACACCATGGAACACTTTAAAACTTTTGTTCTAACACAACCGACCACTAGCCAAGACCCATGGTTAGATAAACCGGTCCACCTCAAAGTTTTTCATCATTCAAGAAATCGGAGGGGGTGGGAGGTCAAGAGGTACCGGTCGTGTGTTTTACAGACTCGAGTCACGTCCGTACCCTGATCTCACGTACTCGCAAAATTGGTGAACTGAACGGAAGTGTTAGTAGTAGTCCCGGTAAAGGACTCGCGTGTTGACGATAAAACACCTGAAATTTGTACGTCACGAAGTCGAATTTTGTGCGATTTTAAGCCAACCACATTGATATCAATGACTGTAATATGTCGCCTGTTTTTGTGTGTGTGAGTATTTTGTCACTTATGCCATTTCGATAGCAATGGACTCGTGAAATGTCACTTTGTATTGCAAACGAAAACTCTGTAAATGTTTAATAATATTTAAAAAAATGTGTTAAAAAAAAATAACTACTGAGTTTCTTGCCGGTTCTTCTCGGTAGTATCTACTTTCCGAAACGGTGGTAGCTTCACTTAATTGTAAAATGACGATTCAAAAGTGCTTGTAAAAGCCTACTTGAATGAAGTTTATTTTGATTTGATTTCATATTGTCGACTTTCGTGGTCGAGTACTGTGTACACCGGTTTTCATGAATAGGCCATTCCGAGGTCCTAGGTTCGATTCCCGGGCGAGACACTAGAAAAAAGTTCGTTTTCTACGTGTTTGGGTCTGGGTGTTTGTGATACCGTCGTACTTCTGATTTTCCATAACACAAGTGCTTTAGCTACTTAAATTGGGATCAGAGTAATTTATGTGATGTTGTCCAATATTTATAATATGTATTTACTTACATTATAGTAACGGTCTGAATACGACTGTGTTACAAATGTATAACATACATTACTATTATAATATATATATATATATATATATTACTAACACTATATGGATCTATGTAAATTATAGTCTGAAATAAAATGATTATTATTATTATATTATTACTATGTTGCAAGCGTACACATTGTATTGATTGATTTAAACATTCAATGTTCGTTAACATTTAATAAATCCCTTTCGATCCATAGGGATTACACCATCAAAATGGCAAAACGTGGCAGAGACTAGACCGCAATGGAAGCGCACGCTGGAGCTGAGAGGTGCAAATTTCCCCAACTAATGGTGTAGCACACAACGGAAACCATTATATCGATGTGAGGACAAATATATGAATACTAAATCCTATAGGATAATGTATAATATTCTTGTAATGTATGCATCTAATCATTACCAAAAACGCCCCCCCCCCATGCTAAATGATCGATGTGTGTATGAGCGATGGTCATGTTTACGGGATGTTTCAGTGTGCGTGAGGTGAAGAATAAAGAAAAAAGTAGTAAAGTAACCGCTTGTGTTCCCACTGCTGAGATAAGGCCTCCTCTTCCATTAAGGAGAGGGTTTGGAACATATCCCACCACGCTGTTCCATTACGGATTGGTGGAATGCACATGTGGCATTTCGATGAAATTAGACACATGCAAGTTTCCAAACGATATTTTCCTTCACCGCCGAACACGAGATTAATTATAAACTCAAATTAAGCACATATATATATTGGTGCTTGCCTGGATTTGAACCCGCAATAATTGGTTAAGATGCACGCGTTCTAACCACTGGGCCATCTCAGCTCTTAGAAGAATAAAGACACCAAATAAAATACAATTGATTATTATTGCACGTCCATAATGATTTAAAGTAGAGGGGTGCCTTCTTAAGTGAATAGATTTATTCCTACCTACATGAGAATGTTATGCATCAGAGTCAAGTGAAGATATAATATAATAATCTAGCTAAAAATGAGTGAGCTAGTGTAACTACAGGCACAAGGGACATAACATCTTAGTTCCCAAGGTTGGTGGCGCATTGACGATGTAAGGAATAGTTAATATTTCTTACAGCGTCATTGCCGTCATGGTGACCACTTACCATCAGGTGGCCCATATGCTCGTCCGCCAAACTATAACGTAAAAAAAATAGCAATTAGGTAAAGATGGAGTTTTTTTTTTTAAATTGCTTTAAATCTTATATTTCTGAAGCAAAAACGGTCATATCCATGACGGTTAGAGCACAACATTTTAATAAAGTTCATACTTTTCGTAATTTGGTTTCTCTCCTGGATTTTTTTTGCCTTATTATTGCTGAAAGTTAGCTGTCAGTTCAAATCGAGCTCTTCCCTGAGTCCAAAATTTCAGCATCACGATTCACTTCCATTCTAATTCTGACCACCTTCCTATGTGTCAACAACTTGCCTATCATTATGAGTTGAAACAAGGGACATCTTATGCATACAGATGAATCGTAAATCTCCATTTTTGAAATCACTAAAATTATCAGAATTTTACATCGAGCGATACACGAAAGCAAAGCTAGTTAATATTTTCGCAAAATGTTTGTGTATAAACGTTTCATCAGTTGTTTCGTTTTTTTTTAAAACGCTTAAACAAGATAGAGAGGGGTGTAGTATGAAAAATCGGTGTTTCAATTCATCCGATCTTTTGCCGAGATTGCAACGTCGAAAGCGATTTGTTTCAACAACGCACTATACGCGTACATTGCTCGTTCGATTCAATTAAAATAACGGTTAATGAAACTTGCTGGGTTTTTCTGTCAATAAATCCTAGGTAGCAGTTTCACTTGGTAAGGCCTTGATCTAGTCTGTCTAGGTGGGTATCCACTCACACGTCACTCAGTCCCGAGAAACAGCAATACCTAGTATTGTTGCGTTCCAGTTTGAAAGGTGAGTAAGCCAGTGTAAATACAGGCATAAGAGACGAAACATCTTAGTATTTTGTTAGCGGTGATAACGGACCATCGGGTGGCAAATTTACACATAAAAAATTAAACCTGTGAACTGAGAATAATATCTGCATTTATTATAATTTTTTGTGTTTATTCTGTGACAATGACATATAAAAAAGCGATTTATATGAACGCATAAAATAATAACATAATTTACAAATAACATGAATGATTGCCAATAACGAGCGATGTATGAGACACAATTCGATTTCTACATTCGTCATTGCTCCCGCATATCTTGGTACGAGGTCAGCTCGATGTCATTTATCTGCGAAGCTAAAATAGCGATAGGCGTTTTTATATTCGTTTCATGAATTATGGCCGTGACTGTAGTGCACGGATGAGTTTAGTTTTTGCTTGGCAATTTATTTGGAACGTCGTTAATCCGAAACAGGGATGGGGGTAATCCAGGGCCTGGATGTATTTAAAGTTGCCAGCGTTACGTAACGATGTATTAAATATGATTTATTGGCACAGTGGTCACACTGAATGCCTTCTATATTTCAATAGTTATGTTCTAGAGAATCATTGTACGTAAGTATAGTAGCCACTTTATAACTCCGGATTCTGAGATTGAATTACAAATTAAACGACTGTTAATTTTGTTTAGCGATACATTGAATCCATGACTTTTTAATCTGCAGCCGTATTAACTAGCAACTTGACTAACGAGACTCAAATGTCTATTATTGTAAATAACGTATATTTAATAGGTAATGTAATGTTTCATTTCAGTTTATTTGTTAGTTATTTAATGATCAAAGTTATAACCTTTCAATTACCCACTACTAGTGTTCTCTTTCTTTTAGAAGAGAGTGACAGAGAGATTTTGAGCGAACAGATACAGGTGAAACACGATCATCTGATTTATCACTCACGGTGTTTTCCTGGCCGAACAGGAGATGAATTAATAAAATTTTAACAAGAAGAAAAACCGACTTCAAACAAAACACTATTTTAAAACAAATAAATATGCACTAAAAATTAATAAAAATAATTGCGTATTCAACATATTTTTTAGAGTCCTAAGTAAAATGAAATGAAAAATATTAGACTACTTAAAAGTCGATTTACGATTATATAACGTAGTTATGGCTATACCACACAGTAAAAAGTTATGAGGTAACAAACATAAAAAAAACAGACGAATTGATAACCTCCTCCTTTTTGAAGTCGGTTGAAAAAAAGAATTAAGCAAATCAAATTTCAGCATTGCTTGGTCAGCTTTGAGCTGTTTTCCCACTGTAATCGATTCTCATTCGTCCGGGTAGGGGATTATTTAGATATTACGAAATAGAAAAAAAATATATCTTACGTAAAGTGAAACCGTACGCTACGTGTCGATACGATACAAACAGCGATAGATTAATTGAATTACAACACGTCGCGTAATGCGATTTAATTTGCAGCGGATTGAAAACGCGTCGTGTTACTTTAGAATACTTTAAATGGTTTAAAATTTTAAAATATATCAATAAAATGGGGTAAGTTTATTTGTGTGCTCTAACTAAATACTAGATAATTAATCTATACATGGTATAAAGTGTCTGTGAGTGATAATAAAATAACTGCTTTCCACATTTATTACATTTTAAATGCATATTATACACGGTACATACATATATTAAATATCATTTTTTTCAATTTTTGTCTGCCTATTTGTTTGTTGGAGGTCAGATGGCCCAGGGGTAAGAACTCGTGCATCTTAACCGATGACTTCGGGTTCAAACCCAAGCACCTCTATTTATATGTGCTTAATTGTGTTTCTAATTCATCTCGTGCTCGGCGGTGAAGGAAAACATTGTGAGGAAACCTGCAAGTGCATTCTATCGACCCGCATTGGAACAGCGTGGTGGAATGTGATCTAAATCCTATCCTTAGTGGGAGAGGATTCCTTAGCCCAGCAGTGGGAAATTCACAGGCTGTTACTTAAATCTTTACTTTACTCTTTGTTCCAGCTAGTCTCTGGTACGGCTAGCTATGGAAAGGTAATAAGGAGTAACTTAAGTTACAATGTCTATCACTTGTTTTTAACAACTTATAATGATTGATTTGGTTTTTGTCATATAAATATATGAAATACAGTAGTCAACATATCTGTGTGTGTAAAAAAATCAATATACAATCATACGTATAGTTGGAAAAGAATTAACGTAATCAATTAGGGGAAATTAGCTTACTATTCAATATTTTTTTAAATATAATTTCATGAAGTTATTATAGCAGAGTCGGAAACAGACTGTCCAGATACCTCTTGTCATTATTTTTTCAGACCTGTGTTATGGATCTCTTAATTTATGTGTTCGTGAGTAATCAGAGATTTTTTATTTTTTTTTTATGGAATAGGTTGGCGGACAAGCATATGGGCCACCTGATGGTAAGTGGTCATCATCACCCATAGACAATGACGCTGTAAGAAATATTAACTATTCCTTACATCGACAGTGTACCACCAACCTTGGGAACTAAGTAGCTATGTCCTTTGAGCCCGTAGTTACACTGGCTCACTTACCCTTCAAACCGGAACACAACAATAAGGCGTGCTATTGTTTAGCGGTACAATATCTGATGAGTGGGTGGTACCTACCAGGTGGGCTTGCACAAAGCCCTCCCACCAAGTAATTTTGTAAATAGAAGTACGAACTATTCATTCAAATAAACGGTGGTTGTTTTATTAAGAAATAGGTCATTAAAATATCTTAAATCAGGATCAGTGAAGTTTTATAGATTACTAGTTGTCACTTGCTCGCTCGCGTTTTAAAGGGTTGTTAGTAATGTGTTAGACACAGTTACTTTCACATTTATAATATTAGTATAGAACAATCAAATCTTGTAACGAATATTAAAGAAATAGGTATATATTAATCACATCACATACATTTAATTATATTATATTTTAATAACGATAAAATGATTGTTAGGCAAAATTTTTCTACATACTTTTATTACATTTTTAAATCAACAAAAAAACATAAATATAACACCTCGCCTCATTGCCTCAACCGGTGACAGGAGGGCTGGTTCGTATTTTGGCCAGAGGATCGGAATTGCGATTCAACGTTGAAATGCTGCTAGCTTGTCACCATTCCTTCATTTATACAGTAACTAGTTTTAGTTCATATTTGTATATATTTAAGCATTTAATGTTGTTAATTCTTATTTTAATAAAGTTATTTTTTTTATAAAAAAATTGTACAACTCTCATTGATCTACACGAGATCTGATCCCGGTACAACGGAATCCTAAGCCTTACTAAGCCAACGCGGTATACAGGGTGTGAGCATCTCGCTCCTAAGCGAGTTACATTTTCGTATTGTATTAATATTGATAAACGTGAAAAAAAGGCGATGGTACCATCGATCGTTGTCAGTCGCTCACGTTCGCTGCTCTATTATTAAACACCATGAATAAAAATATCGTGTGCCCTCACGCAAATAACTAACGTTGCTGGCACTATGAGGGTATATACGGCAGGGGGTACACTGGGTGATAACTTATTCTTCATTAAAAAGTAAAAAAGTAAAGTAACAGCCTGTAAATTTCCCACTGCTGGGATAAGGCCTCCTCTGCCATTAAGGAGAGGGTTTGGAACATATTCCACCACGCTGTTCCAATGCGGGTTGGTGGAATGCACATGTGGCAGAATTTCGATGAAATTAGACACATGCAGGTTTCCTCACGATGTTTTCCTTCACCGCCGAGCACGAGATGAATTATAAACACAAATTAAGCACATATATATATAGTGGTGCTTGCCTGGGTTTGAACCCGCATTCATCGGTTAAGATGCACGCGTTCTAACCACTGGGCCATCTCAGCTCTTAACCACTGGGCCATCTCAGCTCTTATCTTCATTATATTATTATAATTTCAACTTCTTCTTTACTTATATATGTAATTTGTATCAAATATGTGAATATCAAAATTTTGGGTGTAGTTTACTTTTGTTTCAAGTTTACAATTTAATAGTATATTGTTCGGAAATAAATAAAATAAACGGATAGTAAAATTTCATAAAATGCAGATTTGGATCATCTTAACGATTGCGCGTTTAAGTCCGGACTAGCACTACTGAAATTGTAGGTGATTTATAATTCATGTCTTGCTCAGAGGTGAAGGAAACCCTTATGAGGAATCTTGTAAGTGCAAAATTTCACGAAAATTGAAGCTTCTAGGTGGAATTACCACCAAAACTTCTCCTCAAACCGAGAGTTCTTGGTCCAGGAAAGGATCATTTATAGGCTGTTAATTTATTTTATATATTTATATAATTTATATGTCCTGTGTTTTAAATTATCAAGCATAATCACATACAACTTTACATATTTAACTTATCTTTACATAAGATTTATAAATATAACTATTGTATAAATTACATCGTGTTTCCCCCCTTTTGAAGTCTGCTCCCAGTGTGTGACAAACTTAACAATAATTCGAGTTTCTTCCACGTCAGTGCGAGCGTAATGGTAATTGGTTGGGTGTAGCCTCTGTGGCAATGTGGCCAGCAAAACAGTTTATGTAGGAATGAGTTTACGCCTGACGAAAATATGGTCTCTACGAAAGTTTGCGTTTTTTGATGAAAACGCTTTGAGCTTGCCTAACTTGATTCACTGTGTTTATGTTCTATCGTTCAACAGAAATATGTCTACTTGATGATATATTTGTACGAGGTTATAAGGAGAACCGAGATGGCCCAGTGGTTAGAATACGTGCATCATAACCGATGATTGCGGGTTCAAACCCAGGCTAGCACCACTAAATATTTAAGGGCTTAATTTGTTTTTATAATTCATCCTGTGCTCGGCGGTGAAGGAAGGAAGGGTATATTCCACCAACCCCATTCCAGCAGCGTGGTGGAATATGCTCCAATCCTTCTCCTCAAATATAGAGAAGGCCTAAGCTCAGCAGTGGGAAATTTACAGGCTGATTGTACAAGTTTAATTAGAATACTTTATATCGCATTTTTATGGTGGATCAGTATTTATGATATTTTTTAAGGAAGACTTAATGGAAAGCCTGATTGTTTCTAGATGAAGAAATTCCTCAACTTTCAAATATATACACTCGAAATTTCACATAAAGGAGTCATGGTGGGCCAGAGGCTAGAACCAATTTAAAGTAAGATCGTGGGTTCAAAGCCGGACAAGCATTATGAGGTATGTTTGTATTAATAAATGTCTCGCGAAATTTGACGAATAAATTTTTGCTGGTCTAGTAAACAATACGATGAAGTATCGTGCAGATATAAGTTTTGAAGCTAGTCTTTATTCAAACACGAGGTTAGTCAGCCCAGCTGTCGGATGTTTCCGGTCCATAACTACATACATTAACCAACTAACACCAACGAAGTGTTATGAAATATACAAAACAACATGCTAGAATTATAATTATCGTAACGCTACGCATCGCCACGGATAAATGTGCAATTATCATAATTTTATATCCCCAAATATCTGTCAATCTCAATGACAGACACACTCTGTTATTACACGAAAAAATGTACACGAAAAAGGCGTGTTGTATTTGTATAATAGTTATTCAAACGTTCCGCTAAAACCTTTATTGTTAGTAATTAACGAAAACAATTGAGATGATACCTAAATAAATGTTTTGTGTGAATATTATCGCAATTGCTTATCTTTTGGTCGATAGATGGCGTTACTTGTTCATTGACTCGCGCTAACGTTTGTTAGTTTTAAGAAAGTAAGAACTGGAAATTCGCCCCCACCGATTTCGTTCTGAGCCGAGGTGCGATCTCATAGGAGACACCCTCAGGACGAACTTTAGATTTAATTTAGATTTTATTTCGAGCCCCGCGCTCAACTTTAGGGCAGGGGACATTAGTTCTCGCCCGAAAGACCGGTGACGCTGTAAAGGCCAGTAGGGCCAACAGCAATACAACACATATAAAAAAAAAAGGAAATTCGCTTGAGTCTAGCCCATCAACTACGTTTTATCTTATAGGAGACACCCTCTGGACGAACGTCAACCCCGAATCCAGCACTCAACTTCAGGGCTGAGTCTAGTACTCGCGCAAACATCCGGTGACGCTGTGAAGGCCAGCTTCACACAGAAAAAAAAAATAGTGTTTTAACGGTCGTAGGTTGTAGGTATAATAAAGAAGTCTATGTCATTCCACGAGACGATCTTGCTAAATAAAGAACTTCATCAAATTCGGTTCAGTGATTTAGTGAATCGTGACAGAAAGAGAGACTAAGTGTTTTTCTTTTTATACATTGTTTCTGTAATCCATAAGCCATAAAGTCATTCGTCAATAGACATAATATATCCAAGCACATTTTAAACACACTTTTGTTTCTCATAATCTTCATTTTTTTACTTTGGATAGTGATGACAACTTACCATCAGATAAGCTGTCACCACCGATGAACGTTTTTTTGCCCGGCATATCTATGTTATAAATACATATGTACAGTATATCAAAGATAATTACTATAGCACAAAACATTTATAACAATTCATGTGATTCGTAACTTGTAATTAAAATATCACTAATCATTTTCTAATTGAGTGGTTATTTTCTTAATATCATATAATTTCACGAATTAATTCCCGCGCAACCAAAATAATCGCTATATTAAGATGTTAACGAAATGTTCTAATGAGATTTTAATGGATTCGCCGAAAGAATTTAATAGTGTTTTAATTGGACGGTGGAATTGTTTTTACGTGGGTAACAATTTTTTTTAAGCACGAATACAGAAAGCGTTAGCGATTTTTCTTAATTATCATTAAATGGGTACTTTTATGTTAATTATTAAACAGTAATATTACTATTTGATTATGGAGTATTTGTTGTAGTTGTGTGTTGTGTTTCCTTAATTACGAAATAATCACTTACAAAAGTGATAAAACATATAATAAAAATAGGTTCATATGTTTGTTAGTTGCTTTCTGAAATAACATTACGACCACCGTGGTCGAGTGTGTTCACCGGTTTTCATGGATACGCCGCTCCGAGGTCCCGGGTTTGATTCCCAGACGAGTCGATGTAGAAAAAGTTCATTGGTTTTCTATGATATTTTGGGTCTGGGTGTTTGTGGTACTGTCGTTACTTCTGATTTTCCATAACACAAGTGCTTCAGCTACTTACATTGGGATCAGAGTAATGTATGTGATGTTGTCGAATATTTATATTATGTGATTTCTGAATAAATAGATAGATATTAATGTCTTCTCTAAAAGAAACATTATATGCAATAGATGTATTTCTGTATACCACGTTTCTATGACGTAATAAACTTTTATAGATCAATACGTCACGGAGTGATATTAAAGTGGCAGATTTTTATGTTCCTGGTCAATATTCAAGTCGTGCCACAACTAGTATGAATTGAATACTTAGATGAAGTAAAACGTATATGTATATGTAGTAAGTACGCTATTAATCTTGGTACTAGTTCCAATTTTATTGTTCTGTGTTCTTATCCTTTTAGGTTACTTTTGATTGCAATTTTAACCAACGCTTCTTAGCTTACTATAAACTTAATAACAAGAGAAAACATACAGACATATTAAGTATATCTATATTTAATGAAACTTAAAGTCAAGAATGGTCAAATACAAAATATACTTTATTCGAGTAGGATTTTGAATCGTCATTTTATAGATATGGATTTAAAGTTACTAGTTTGGAATGTAGGTTCTACCGATCCAAAAAACAATCAGGATATCTGTCAATTTACCAGAAAGTTAATTATTTTTAAATTTCGAATTAAAAATTGCCATTTCTTGGTTAACGAGCAGCCGTTGTCGCAATCTCTCATTAGCCTCGACGAAAACTGTAAATCCATCGACACTGCGCTAAACATTGATTTACGTGCAATGAATGTCGTAAATCGATCACGTGGTTTAATTGTGCTTCCAATGGTTCCTTCTGTCGCAAATGAGGCTAATTGCCTGTTACCGAATTCTTGATCGGGAATCAATGATTATGGCTTCGAGAACCATGGTCCGAGTCTTATTGGTCCGAACACAAATACAGCTTTTGTGAGACCTTGTTTTGCATTAGATTTCTTTTATAAATTATTAGTAGTCGCCTAAGTCGCAAATGGAGAGGTCTATGTCCAACAGTGGACAATAACGGGCTGATGATGTGATGTAATAAAGTACGTGTTAATGCGTCACAGATTTAAGACTAAAATATGATGACGTCACATGTAATGTATGTAATTTCATCGTCATCACGTAAAATATGTTTAGGTAATACTCCAAAGATTTCCATCTATATGTATCACGTTCAAATAAAACTCGATTGTAAATTGAAGTTAGTTATTAATCGTCAAAATCGAAACGTTCCGATATATTTCAAGTGTGGGATGACGTTGATATTCGGGGAGACGTTGTGAGCGAGATGTCAAACCCACCCCAGTACAAATCGGTACATTTGCGTTATTACGTTTCTTGTGGCATTCATTAGTTTACGACGCCGATATATTTGACTCCTTTGAAATCGCGGACGCGACACTTAGGGGAGTGTGTAATTTCGTATATTACTGACATCTTAGAATGAGAATTGTAGAAGTGCTATCGAAAATTGTTACGTCATAGGTCTATATGTTTTAACTGAAACAATTGTGTGACGTCAGATAGGGAAGTATGGAAGACAAAGACATAGTAAGGTAACTATGGTAAGGTAACAGCCTGTACATTTCCCACTGCTGAGATAAGGCCTCCTTTTCCATTGTGTTTTGAACATATTCCACCACGTTGTTCCAATGCGGGTTGGCGGAATGCACATGTGGCAGAATTTCGATGAAAATAGACACATGCAGGTTTCCTCACGATGTTTTTCCTTCACCGCTGAGCACGAGATGAATTATAAAGACAAATTAAGCACATGAATCAGCGGTGCTTGCCTGGGTTTGAACCCGCAATCATCGGTTAACATGCACGCGTTCTAACCACTGGACCATCTCAACTCTCCTACTGGGCCATCTCGACTCTCCACTGGGCCATCTCGACAAAGACATGCTACCGATAAAAGTAAATTGGGATAAGGGCAGGATGAGGATGATGAGTACGATGATGATATATCTGCGGGCTCTATATAGAGAATAATGAGATGTTTTGGATCAATCTCTGCTGCTGAATTTCATCTTCGAACATCGCGTCAGAATTTCAAGTGTGATGATTTTAATGATTTTATTGTGATTAAGAGATGGTAACACTGTTGCGTCGTGATTGACTGGTTAAGAAAGCCGACTTTGATCAGCTGACCAATTGGATGACTGGACAGATTGTGAGGTGACAGGAGAAATAAAAAAAGGTAAAACAGAAGAGAGCAGTCGGTGGTCAGAATCCGGGTTTATAACGGGGTTATCATAAGATTTAAGGGTAATTGATTGTGCAACTTGGAATTATGCCGATTGAACCTATTATGTTAAATAAATGTATTTATATCTAATCGAGCTGAATTTGGATTTATAAAACAAGTTTCTTATATAATGAATATATATATAGGATTGTCTCAGATCATTTTAAGTTGATTTTTCTTATCATTAAATATTACCATATAAATATACCATTTGTAAATATATAAAGGGTGTTGTAAAAAAATAGACGTTTGTTAAACATCCAGATCGACGAAAGTTACTTTCGCCGTATATTATCTATTTTATAACAGATACGTTAAATAAATTAACATAAACGAAAGAAAGAGTAAGATAAAGAGAAAAGAAAGAGAGGAAACGATCGCCTGACCGCTAAACGCTTTTCCAGTTCGGCGTCGTTCCAAATAAGTTCGTTCCAAAAACATTAATAAATAATTAGGATCACAGTATTTCCATATTTCTCATTGTTCCGTGGTAATAAGAGATAAGCGAATAAAGCATCCGTGTTTCTTAAAGATGTGATAAATGGCGATAAATAATATTCCCTCACAATAACGCCGTTGCTAACATTTCGAGACTTTAAAGCACCGACTTTTGTATGATATCGCGGGCATTAAGCAATTGTGCGAATTTTTACCCGATTCGTAGCTAAATATAATTAAGTATTTGGCGTTTTATATTTATAGAACTCACAGCTTTGCGTTATATGTGTATGTATTTAGCACGTGCTCTGCATATAAAGTGAAAAAAAAAGTAAAATAACTGCTCACAAACTCAATGCCCACTCGTGGGCTAAGCCTTCGTCCATTGAGGAGAAGTTTTGATGTGTGTTCGCATTAAAGTTTTCTACCGATGTTTGAAGCCACAATCATCAGTTAAAATTCACATGTATGGAGATTTGTTATGTATTTAAGCAGAATATATATCTCAAAGCCATATGATATTCCGTATTTGAGGTTGATTGAAATTCTATCTAGTTCAATCCACTTCAAACTAGTTATTTGGTAAGCCCTTTGCATAGAATAATAAATTATATATAATATATTATTCTATTCAAAATGCATAGAATAATATATTATTATTATTAATATATTAAAAGGTTTTTAAGGGCACATGTGGCAGTCACACATACAAAAAATACCGCTTTTCTGTTATAAAATTGATAATTCCACAAATTCATTCCTGGTCATTTAAATGAATTATTGATGACTATAATTTAATTTATATCATATGAAACAAAATCATATGTTTCGACATATCTTAAATAATGAGTTTTAAAACTCATTAAAACTGTACTCAGGCTTTATCAACAACTCGGCAGCGACTGGTGAATAAATTCATTTAATGCGTATTGATATTTAAATTTGCTTAATCGTCCAATATGGAGATCGGACACTTGGCGTCGAATTCAGAGAAGCGTCTTCTATAATGCTATTCAATTGTTTTAACGGTTTTGTTTTTGTTTCCATCGTCCTTTTTAAATTGTAAAATGTTTAAAAAATCCTTAGGAATTGCTTTAATATCAAAAAAAAAAAATCAAAATCAAAATAAACTTTATTTAAGTAGGCTTTTACAAGCACTTTTGAATCGTCATTTTACAATTAAGTGAAGCTACCACCGGTTCGGGAAGTAGATTCTACCTAGAGGAACCGGCAAGAAACCCAGTAGTTTCTCTTTTTAAACATTTAAAAATACAAAGTCAAGTTAGTTAATTACAGCTATTTAAATTATCCTGCTTGGAAGCCTATAGGTATTAACTCCACGCTTTTAATATAAATGTTATAATAAATATCACATATAGATATTATATTATTAAATATAGTACGCGCTGCGTCTGCCAGTAATGTTTATGTACTGAAAAGCCCCTGATGCTATTGGTTTGATATATAATTTAAAATACATAAGTCGTAACATATTTTTGAATTTTCACATAATAAATATATTACTAAGTACTCATTCTGGTTTTGCTTAGCTAAAATAAGGGATATTAAACGTATATATCGTATTGGCTCAAACTGAATCCGCAAGGTAAACTCGTAATCAGCGTGATTTTTTCTCACTGTCTATTAGTGAAAATCGTTTCAATATAATGTTCAAACAGACTGAACGAAAGTCGCAGGGCACTTCGTATACTGGCGGTAACCTATTGGTAGGCAAATGTCTTATGCAAATCGAGGCTACCCGATGGTAAGTGGTCACCATCGTTCATAGATAACGCTTTAAGAACTACTTAGCTTAAATAACACAAAGTCCTATCAAGAAAATATATGACATATTGATTGAACATGTTTATGACTAAAAGTTAAAGCTTATGAATATTTTATGCAAATTGGCCGACGTTATTATGTTGTTTGTTAAGTAAAATGGAAAAAAATGAACGCCTGAAAGCTTCCATTGCATGCGCCGTGTAAATTACTCATAAATTTATATGACTAGCTGAACCACCGTCTTTGTCTTTCGAATTATGTTTAGAGAAATATCCATCATATGATAACGCCTCATTAAAACATTTAGGTGTTATCATTCGTATATTTTAACTGTTTTCAATAACTGTTTGTAGTCTGTTTCTGTTAATCTTTATACATATAATAAAATTGGAGTATCTGTAATATTAAAACAGCCCTTTTTTATCTGTCTCTCATTTTTGTTCCGGCTAGTCTCTGGAATGGCTGGACCGAATTTGACGGGACTTTCACTGGCAAATAACTGATGTAATAAGCAGTTACTTAGGCGACATTTTTTTTTGTTAAATTAAAACACGTACAGGGTCGCGGGCACAGCTAATATACAATATGTATCTAATTAATTTGACAATAAAAGATTCGCTGAGTTTCTTTCGTCGGTTTTTTTCAGGTCAGGGTGTTCCTTTTTCCGAACCGGTGGTAGTGTTTAATTTGTCCATCATTAAGAAAGTGTAATGCTTCTACGTTGAATAAAGTAATTTGAGTTTGAGTTTAACCTTTATACCATACCACCAAGGTTTAAATCCCAGTTCGAGGCAAAAGATAACTTAAAAATTTAATTTTAATTCGACTATTAGGTATATCTTTACGAAAAACAACAAATACTTCACGTTAGTTTACGATACATTAAAGTCCTTGGGCTTTTAATAATCTCTATAATTACAGTACTTCATTGCTATAATTATCAACACTTAGTCTATAATTAAAGTGTAGTAAATTCTATGATTGAACTCATGATATACTACTGTAGCAGTTGATTATATAAAATATCAATTCGAATAGAATTTGTTAAACTTTTTTAATAACTTTTTTGCGAAGTGTGGCCTTGAACGTCTTGGCGTACGAGATTCAATTAGATTTTTATAATATTTTTCAAACAGACTGGTATGAAAAAATATTACGAACACTTAACTAGAGTGTAGTTAAATACTCTTATTAATTCCAGTCAAACAAATAGTTAAGTATTTAATTTTATATATATAACGGAGAGCCGGCAAGATTGTTTGGTTATGGTCATCATCTTCGACTCATCATACACATTCAGTATACAGAATAATACAACAAAACTAGCTAGATTCGTATATTGGTTTATTACAATCTTTTTTATAAGCCATGACACCATCCGTCCTTCTTCTTTTTCTGCCAGCTGACATTTCTTTTTCTCTAACATGATTCTCATATGTATATGTATATATTTTGTAATAAGTATTTTTTTAAGAGGAAATGTAGGTACAGCTACAATATTACTTCTAAAAACCTTTAAAAGTGAAGCTTATTTGAGAGTTTACAATTCAGGTATAAGATTTTAGTTACCGCGGAACATTATTTGGGAACCACTGAATTCTTAGTTCTGCCTTCCAAAGCAGTAGAACTCATATATAGGATTTAATTAAAAAAATACTACATTAATGTAATAATAATAAAACGAAACGAATAATCAGATTTTTATGACAGGATAACGTCAATTGGAGCTGCAAAACATGGATCGAATCCAAATATACGCGAAAAGTTTTCGCGTATATTTGGATTCGATTGATTCGTCGATTGGATTCGATTATTCGAATAAAGTAAAAAGTAAAGTAATTGTTTGTCTATGTCCTACTTGTGTGCTAAGGATAACTTTACGACGTTTCCCTTCACAGATATATAGATAAATTACATGTAAACGATAATCCCATGAAAGTTCCTTTGGATTTCAATCCTTAACCCTACGTTTAAAACATTTTTAAATTAACTACTATATATTTAAATTTGTTCTGTATTGAAACAGAAGGAATCAAATAAAAGGTATCTTTGAAGCAGAGAACATTGACTTCAGTAACTGTGAAAACATTATCGGCTGATGAAGTTACGAATAAGACTTTAAGCGAAACAGTTTCGCTTATTTCGCTTATCCCGTTTATTAAGCGAGTTATCTCACGAGCTCCGTCTCTAGAGATTTGATGTGCTGATAACTGTATAGAAACGCGGTTGCTGCTATGCTTAAATTCAGCCCAATTCGCTGTTATTTGCAAAGCGCTGCTGAAAATATTTTTTTAGCGTCTAGCAGTGCGTGTTTCATAATCTTTTTATTGTATATTTGTAGCTCCACAGACACGTCGTAGGTATATCATATATTAATTTGTAATTTTCTATTTGAGTGTGTGTATGTTTTTACTACCAGGTAGTAAATATGGTATTCATATTCCATATAAATGTCTGTCAACATATCTGTCTGCATGAATTCCAGATAGCATCTTCATTGCTTCGGAATGTGTCTTCGAAAGGGTTTGTATATAGTTACTAGATTTATCTTTCACAAATTACCCCATAGATGATTTTCGCAAATCGACAACATAGTAAAAATCAAGCATCGTCATAATATTACAATCAAGCTGTTTGTAATATTAAAATATCTCATTTTTACTCAATGCATATGTATACACGGTAGGTACATATACCAAAATAACATTTTTTAATTTTTGTGTGTCTGTCTGTCTGTTTGGTAATCTCTCAGCTGCATCGATTTTGACGGGACTTTCACTGGCAGATAACTGATGTAATAAGGAGTAACTTAGGCTACAATAATATATTTATTTTTCGCGGGCACAGCTAGTTTTAGAATAAAGGAATATCCATTAAAAAAGCGATCTCGTGGAAGAACATTTGAAAGTCATGTTACAAGACTAAATAAAATTTAAGCCCAGCTCCGGTTCCAAATGCAGATTCTGACAAGAAGAACCCGCGAGAAACTTAGCAGTTTGTTTGCTTTGTTCACAACGACAAAAACTATTTGTGAATAAATTTTGGGGCGTAAACTTTGACATTTTATGTCGATTCATTGCAATTCATTAATTCAACGAGCGACCAGAAAAGTGGAGGCGCCATTAAAATGCTAAATATCTGAAGTTCAGTGAACGACAGCAATCTATTTGCAATGGAATATCGAAATGGCAAAAGATGTTGGGACCAATACGGCCAATGTTTTTGTAACAAGGAAATGGGTATCATATGAAGTGTTACATCCGATATCTTCAGATCGCAGTTTAGTAATAAGCAACCTTAATATTCTCTTGTTAAAATTGGAATTTATCATATTAATTTTTAATGTCTTTTTTTTTGGTTACGTTCCTAAGTTCTTGTGGTGTTTTTCTTCGTGTCAAATTCAGTTTTCAGTGCTTTTTTGCCTTTTTTCTTATAATTATTTTTTTTAATTTATGTGCGCGCACGTGTATATTTACGTTCACTCAATAGTCATCTGAAAATCAGTGTTGAGCATTAGCACAGCTTACACTGCGATGAACCCCTGCCTACTATATTCTTTAATTATTTCCTTGTGTACAATCGTTGTAACGTATGTGTAGCAAAATAAATGGTTTAAATGGTTTTAAAATTGGTGCGATCTGACGGCGAACTCTAGAAACACACACTCTCATTGGTCAAATCAAATTGTGCGCCTTTTTCATTACATACTTCCGTCCCTTTTTAGGACACACCATAGTGTAAGAAAGCGAGAAAAAAAATGTCACACAAAAAACCGTATAATTTAAAAATCCAAATATACTAGTAGTTTCTTATCAAACATTTTGTAGTCGTGAATTTTACAAGATCACATCAAATGTAAGGCAACTAATCCTTGTAGATTCTGCCACAAAAAACTAGCAACATAGTAAGCAATTACTTATTTCCAATTAAGTAATATAGGTACGCCATTTCTGTAAGTTATATTCCGGTAGTTCCAAGTTGTAACACAACGAAGAACGGAACGGTAACTATTATAACTAGGTAATAGTAACTCTGACAGCTCACTCGGTCCCGATCGAGTCTGACGATCATCCGGCCACTACAATAGACAACTTCACACATCGCCGTAACGAATCTTACACTTGTGGACATAATAATGACGCAACTTTTAATGATACAATTGTTTATTTTTGTTACACTTAACTTTTGTAACTTTCTTTTTATACTTGTTCTTCACGACTAACTACGATAGCTCATTAAATCGATGTACTGTAGCTTCTAAAACTGCGAAATAGATTCTGTTGAAAAAGTAATTTGTGTATACTTTATATTCTATGACACGGAGACCCCTATCTCTATATCTAAGCAGTACTTTTTATGGTACAGGTAGTTGCGTGAGAAAATGGGCCACCTGATGGCAAGAGGCCACAACCGCCCATAGACACTGACGCTATACTGACGGGGGGATATTAACATCACCAATGCGCCACTAACCTTGGAAACTTAACCCTTGTTTCTGTACTAAGCCCACCAAGTATTGGGTTAATTCAGCAAAAAAAAATGCTGATAAATGAGAGTCGAGATGGCACAGTGGTTAGAACGCGTGCATCTTAACCAATGATCGTGGGTTCAAACCCGGGCGAGCATCGCTGATTTTTTATGTGCTTAATTTGTGTTTATAATACATTTCGTGCTTGGCGGTGAAAGAAAACGGTGGAATATATTCCAAAAATTTTCCTCAAAGGGAGAGGGAGGAGCCTTAGCTCAGCAGTGGGAAATTTACAGGCTTTTGTTGTAGCAAATAATTTTAGTCTATATGTTAAAGGGTAAATTTAAATTGTATTAAAATGTACATCAGATTCAAATGTACTATCTTCTGATTTATAGTCTTCATAATGATAATAATCTGCGAACGTAAATGAAACGAGAAACGCTTTAAACAAAGCCAACAAATTCAATAAGGATCGAAGAATACTTTTTTAGGTAGTTGACTAATGACAACTCCATCATCACCTGGCAATCGATCACAACTACCTAACTTTCGTATTATGCCTTATATCACCACTTCATCACCAACCTTGAAAACAAAGATGTGAGATGAACCCAAAAATATTAAGGATTGTTTTTAAGCGATCAAATAATAATCGATACTAGTGGGTCTACCGCAAAACTTCGCGTTTATTCAAAGTAATTAAAGTTTGTCGATAGCAATATTTTTTTTACTCTTATCATTTTTTTTTCTTATAAAGCCATAGTAACGCTGTCTAATCGGCCAATAACTTTTTTCGTTTCCTAACATTAAATCTTTGTTAAATCATAAAAAATTACTAAATTACAATCAAGAATCTTCTTTATTTTTCTGCACATCTGAATGAGATCTTCAAAATGAGATCATTCTGTCCCATAATAACTGGGTCAAAAATCGCCTTATACTATTAATATATAAGATGATAAGTGAGTATCTAATTACGTGCGCTTGCACGAATATATGCCTATAAAAGCCCCGGCAAATCATTTGTGACATATAAATACAACATATAGAGTATACTGTAATAGGACGACCTTAACACATACAGATGTAACCCAGTTAAATAGAGATGAGCTCACTTGTTTGTTTCAATCAAATCGAACTCCGCTACTTATCTATATTGAATGAATCTAACATCTGGTTTCTGCATACTTACTTTATTGGTCAGGATTTCTTTCACTTGGATCTCGTAACTCGATCTGATAAATTAATAAATGTATATATACATTACATACAAAATAAACGTTATTATTTCAAAATTTATTATTGTAAACTAAAAGTTCGAAACCAGGAAATGTAATCACCAAAATAGTAATATAATAATATAAACAAAAAAATAAATGTAATACAACGTTTTAACAACATAAAGTCGTTTCTTGCTGTCTGTCTATTCCTGTTTATGCTTAGATCTTTAATATTACGTAACTGATATTTATGCCGTTTTTTAATAGATATATCAACTTAAAGGGTAATTTTTGTATGTATAATACATGCAAAATTTAGTAGAGGAGCACTACAATAATTTTAGAGGTTTCTAAAGTGATGTCGTAAATAAACACACCTTTTGTACTTATATTGCAAACGCTGACTGAATCCTACGAGACAGAGGGAAATGATGTACTACAGGTGATTTAAATGAATATTTTTAACGCAGTGATAAAAAGGGTTTGTATTTTCAAATAACAAAAAGCTTGAACTTTGTATATTAAAAGTAGTCCAGTATATAGATATAATCGTAGATATATCCTTTGTCAGTCAGTAACATACTGGCATTGACATCTTCATCGGGCTACCTTGACTGTTCTGAGGGTTGGGATGCTTAGATTTAGATCCCCAAAACTTGGCTGGAAAAAAGGGGAGCCCATATGAGAAGTCAGTGAGATGAACATCATATATTTGTCTCTCTGCAGAAATCCATCTTGGCGTAGGTCTTTGAGAATACAATGGCTACATCTTCGTTTATCTGCCATTATCTTTAAGCAATAAGATCACAGATATTTATATAAAACCCAATGTGAATAATATTCCGCCTTTCCAAATGTATGCCTTATATATTTGTAATTAATATAACAGGATAAAATTCAACACTCGACAATCTAGTAAAACAAGTTTTCTTTTTGTTTTTTATGTTACGGAAGCAGTCCACGAATTTTCTCGTATTGTTCGTTGAAGATTTTTCTCAATTGATCTTCTGAATATCTCATACTCGTGACAGCACTTAACAAGGGCGTTTTTTGAGTTGTTTGATACATTGTATTTTATAAAAACAATACTGTATCTCATCTTAAAGTGTCCTTATTCTGTCCCAAAGTGTATTACAAGGAACAGCGTTGTCTCGCGTAGCGGCGCGGTATAGAGTTCCTAAACTATTCCACTTAGTACTTATGTTAGTGCCTTCATTGCTGCTGAAATTTTACTCTCCGCCGTGGAAACGTTATTTAATTGTTTTATATTTTAAGCAATTTAATGTAGCAACCTTATTTAGTTACAAAAAGTAACTTGTTGGTAGAATACACATGTGGCAGAATTTCTATGAAATTTGTGACATGCAGGTTTCCTCACGATGTTTTCCTTCACCGCTGAGCACGAGATGAATTATAAAGACAAATTAAGCACATGAATCAGCGGTGCTTGCCTGGATATGAACCCGCAATCATCGGTTAAGATGCACGCGTTCTAACCACTGGGCCATCTCGACTCCTGTTACACTGAGTACAAATTTAACACTGTATATCATCTGATGCACGCATTCTTTTCCTTCTTTAGAGTAAAATAAAAATAACAGTTAGCTAGCGTACCACAACAGAAGCCTCATACTACTGCAAGTATTACTTACTAGAACACGTATCTATACTTTTAACAATTAACCATTTGAAAAATGAATAATATATTCAAATTATCTTTCAATCGCTCGTTCACGACACGCCATAAAAGGATCAGTCGTAGGTTTAAAATTTTAAGTAATTTAACAAATTGGACGGAGGTGCGGTCTTTGTTATTGGTTAATTCGTACATTTTTATAATTTCTATAGCCTATGACACAGAGGCAGTAAAATAATCAGACATTATAGCCGTAATGGTTTCGTAACACGCTCTATTAACTAACGGATTATTATGTCATGCAATGATTATGGTGATCTGGGGGGAGATGTACAGTTGGGGCAACAATTGGTAACTATTTTTAAACATACTTTATTTATATATTAAATTTCGAATTAAATTTTTTGTTCGAGCGTTTTGTCGCGAAATATTAAGAAGGTATTGTTGCATTGAAAATTACCTATAGACAAAACTAACCATGTATAAAGTAAGTAATGCTTCAAATTAGCTGAAGCTTAGGTACTTATTCAGGATTTGAATTAGGAGTACCTAAACTTCAGTTAAGATGTATTCATTCTATCCATAGTTTATTTTTTTCTCTGTAAAGTAAAGTAACAGCCTGTAAATTTCCCACTGCTGGGATAAGACCTCCTCTTCAATTAAGGAGAGGGTTTGGAACATATTCCACCACGCTGTTCCAATGCGGGTTGGTGGAATGCACATGTGGCAGAATTTAGATGAAATTAGACACATGCAGGTTTCCTCACGATGTTTTCCTTTACCACCGAACTCGAGATGAATTATAAATGCAAATTAAGCACATATATATAGTGGTGCTTGTCTGGGTTTGAACCCGCTATCATCGGTTAAAATGCACGCGTTCGAACCACTGGGCCATCTCAGCTCTCTTTTTTCTCTGAAATTATGTAAAACCAGTATTTAGCCAAATTAAAGAATAAGATTTAGGTTTAAGGAAATTAAACTCAGGTAAATTAAAATTAATACCTATAGGCCAATTCTAAGGGATTGAAAACTGGGAATGTTGTATACGTTCGCTTCAGTGGGGTGCCTCATTTGAGAAGTGCGTCATTTTTTTATATTACCAAAGAAAAATAATTTATAAATGAATTTCTATTGAAAAAAATATTTAAAAATAACCTTACACCTGAAATTAAATACAACATTATAATTGCATAAGAAAAAAATAATGATATGAAAAACTATTTACCTCACATCTGTACATCCATAGCGGTCATTACACGAAATAGCCCATCATTGACCATCCCATATGAGAATAATTTACTTGCAATTGTGTTAAAGAAATTTGATACAAGCAGTTATAGAATTGGTTTCAAGATTTATTCGATTCACAATTATTTATTACTTGTTTTGCGTTTGAATTTGGAACTCCATAATTTTAGTCCTACTGTCTATTGGAGGAAAAGGGTCACTACTGAGTTCCCTGCTGGCTTGTCTCAGTAGAATCTTTACGAATTTACAGTTGTAGCTTTACATTTAATTGAATACAAAAGTGCGATTATGAGTCTACTTGAATAAAGTATATTTTGATTTTGATTTATCCTTTAACCTTCAACCTTCGTATGAGTTCTTCAAACACGAGTCCTACCGTCGTCGCTGAACTTGAGATAAATTATAAACAAATATTCACTGAATGAAAATTATTCCATATGATATTTGACTGACTGATTTAGTTAGAGGTGGAAATCAAAGAGACCAGAGAACGTGTCCGCAAACAGAGATGCTCTGATGATCTGTTTTCTTACTTTCATGATCCGATATCAGTGAATCCGCCGCCACCAGAAATTTTCAGGTCAGACCAACGGAGCACGGAATAATGCAAAAGTGTAGCAACTTCGAATTTCCAGATTTCCAGAAAAGCCAGTAAGTTTTATCGGTCATCAACGAGCTAGTCGGAATCTATCGTCCTATATCTAGTCTTTAAATACGATAGCATGAAACAGTAATATTTTATGAAGTACCTTTCAATATAAGCCTCTTGTACATCAATTTCGCAATTATTACAATAGATCTAGACGACCAAGTGTATTTTTGACTGATTGGTGTTAGGGCTTTTTGCAAGCCTGTCTGGGTAGAGACCACCCATTTATCAGATATTCTACCGCTAAACAACAGTACGCAGTATTGTTGTGTTCCGGTTTGAAGGGTGAGTGAGCTAGTGTAATAAGGCACAAGGGACATAGCATCTTAGTTGCCAAAGTTAGTGGCGAATTGACGATTTAAGGAATAGTTAATATTTCTTACAGCGTCATTGTCTATGGGTGATGGTGACCACTTACCATCATACGCCTATACGCTCGTTCGCCAACCTATTCCATAACAAAAAAATTGGCTATGGGCCTGATGCACAAAATACCCAAAATAAAATAAGATAAGATGACATGTTAATAAGCATAATCAACAATGACTTAGCACACATTTCTCATTGGAGTAAAACCCATGGTCTAACAGTTAATCCAACTAAGTCGCAGGCCATTATAATTGGTAGTCAAAAGTTATTACCGAAAATTGATTGGACTAATCTACCGCCTGTGAAATTTGATGGAGTTCTTATTCCTTTTGAAGACAAGGTCAAAAACTTGGGCATAATCTTTGATAAAACGTTATCATGGATTCCGCAGGTTACCGAAGTGAGTAGAAAGATGTTTTCGGCGATTGGTTCTCTGCGTAGGTTACAAAACTTTTTGCCCATACCTACCAAAATTACGTTAGCACAAACTCTCCTATTACCAATCTTAGACTATGCCGACGTATGTTATCTCGATTTAAACGAGGAGCAACTAAATAAACTTGAGCGCATTCAAAATCTCTGTATACGGTTCATATTTGGGCTTCGCAAATATGACCATGTTTCTGAATTTCGCAAAAAGCTCAAGTGGCTTCCAGTCCGCCTTCGCAGGAATACTCGTATTCTATCATTTCTTTACTGTATCCTATTCAATCCAAAAGTTCCTCTTTATTTAAAAGAGAGATTTAAGTTCCTTGGCGCTTCTCATTGTCGCTCTCTGCGCGCCGAGGATAATTTAATTTTGAGTATCCCTTCTCACTCTTCAACTTGTTACTCAAAATCTTTTACAATTAACGCAGCACGCTTATGGAACTCCTTGCCCTTAGCGGTACGTCGAGCTAAATCCCTTGAAATATTTAAACGCCGCATTTTCGAATATTATATTGATACTTGAAATCGTATTTTCATCCCTTACCTTTCTCCTCCTCCAATCCTCATTTATTTTAAAATTGTGTGTATGTTTTTCTTACTAGTTATGTGTGTATTTTCTCATTATATATGTATGTATTATTTTTACTACTTTATTATGTTTGTATTATAGTACACCTCCACCCTAAATTTATTTATTTATTATAATGTCCTATGCCAACCGGTTGCCTGGAAGAGATCGCTCTTCTAGCGATAAGGCCGCCGATTGTATACTCTATAACATTGTTTTTTTTTTCTGTTTTAAAATTTTATGTACTTTGCTTGGTGTACAATAAAGTATATATTTCATTCATTCATTCATTCATTCATTTCATTCATTCATTTCATTCATGTTTATTTTGGTTAAAGTTACTGACTCAGTCACTCTTCAAACCGAAACACAATAATGCTAAGAAATACTGTTAGGCGTCAGAATAATTCCATCTAACAAATCTGATCAATCGGATCCATACAACGGGCTTTTGCTATGTCTAACGTCGAAATGTTTACTATATTGACTTTCCAAGGGGCCGTTATTTCATTAATTACTAGTGACCCGCCCCGGCTTCGCACAGGTACTTGATATGTTACGTTATATTAGGACCAAATTACATAAAACATTATAAATTGTAGCCTATATGTTATTTTGATGTATAATCTATATTACTGTAAAATTTCATCTAAATCCGTGCAGTAGCTTTTTCGTGAAAAGGTAACAAACATACATACATCCATCCTAATAATATAAGTGTGATTTGTTGTTTATTCCTATTAAGTTGCCCTTTATATTTATCTTAATTATGATGGTTGTATGTTAACATAAAATAAATAACAATTTCTATTTCATAAAATAAAACCGAGCATTCAAAATCTAAGGAAATATTTAAAGATATTATTTCCAAGCAGACTTTTATATCTAGTAGAATGCTTCTAATATTTTTGCTGTGAAATTTTGGCTGTACGGAGATGAATTCAAAATGAACGATATTCTAGCGAGCGTACCCGGGGGGCGAGGCTAGCAATAAATCAGCCGGCGGACGGCTCTGAAACGCCTTAACACTGCACTCACCGACGTAACTACCGTATATACACGTATATGTTTATATATATGCGTTCAACTGAAATTTATTCCTGTGTAGAGACATTCTGTTACAGTTTAGGTATTTTAGATTTAATAATACTTTCATAATAATAACTTCATTTCTTAGTTTGTAATACAGAGAGAATGTAAGATAAGGTATTAATGCTTTTTGACAAATATACATAAGTCTTATGAGTATATTTTTTGTATATTCTAAGTGTAATTAATAACAATTCACTAATATTGGTAAGAATATTGGATTGATATTTGATTTATCATAGAGAAGAAAAATAATTGTCAATGTTGAAAGATTGTGAAAACTATTTTTTAGCAAATAAACCTGTAGATCCTTATATAAATAAATATGTATTTCTTATTATAGAAAACGGACTAAATATATATTAATAATATCATTATTTACATACAGGTTTAATAAATAATTTAAAAGTATCAAAATGTTAATAGTCAAGATATATCAGATTTTTATATACATTGGTTTTCAGTTTGGTATTCAAAAAATCGATATGGCGCAATTATGGAGAATTTTCTTTACATAATTGAGTTTGAGTAAATAATGATATTATGATCAAAATAGCAAAGTAAATAAAAACAATTAAGCTTAATACAATATATATAACAAAATCAAAAAATCTAAATAAACTTTATTCAAGTAAGCTTTTACAAGCTCTTTTGAATCGTCATTTAACAATTAAGTGAAGCTACCACCGGTTCGGAAAATAGATTCTACCGAGAAGAACCGGCAAGAAACTCAGTAGTTACTCTTTTTCAACATTTAAGAAATACAATCATATTAGTTAAATACAATTATATATGCATGTAATGTACCCTGCCTGAAAGTCAACAGGTATTAAAACTGTTGTCTTAAATTTTCGCGATTATTACACATTTAAATAAAACTAATTATAACGGATGAATCGCGTATATTAATTATTTTTAAACATCCCGACGTTTCGAGCACTTTGCAGTGTTCGTGGTCACGGGTAGACTAAGATGACATTTGTCTATTTGAAGAACAAAGGAAATATTTTTAACAACTACCGCCAACGATTTCTCAATTGATATCTTGAGTAACGTTCCGGTTGCACGCAGAAGGCACTAACTGTATCTTTAGGTCTTGCAGTCTGTTGGATTTGGGATTTTAAATTTTTAATAAGTGGATCCCAGGTGTTAGAAAGTCTCCAACCATCTTCTCTATTGAAGTTCGGATGTTTTTGAATTTCAATAGCCTCGCGTATCATTCTAGGAATGAATCTGTGTTCTCTAGCGAGGATCTGTGGTTTATCAAATCGGATAAAATGGTTAGGTTTATCCAGAGCATGTTCACAGACTGCAGACTTAGAAGAACGCCTATTTTTGACATCTCCTATATGTTCCTTGACCCTGGTACCGATGCTTCTCTTTGTTTGGCCTATGTAAGATAAACCACACTCACATTCGAGTTTATATACTCCTGCAGTTTGTAAAGGGATATTACTCTTGATAGGTCTCAAGAACTGGCTCACTTTCTTATGAGGCTTGTAAACGGTTTTAATCGAAGCTCGCTTCAAGATGTTGCCAATCCTGTCTGTAACTCCTTTCACATATGGTAGAAATGCAGGTTGTCGCTCAACTGTGGGTGGCTTGATACGGCTTCTGCGATGCTGGCGAGGCACGGGCAGCTTGTTCTGGTGGAGTGCAAGCTTGACCTGACGTAGCTCGTCCTCTAGGTGTTCAGCATCGCAGAGATGGTGGGCTCTCTGAAACAAAGATTTCCCAACGGTAGCTAACTGACTAGGGTGGTGGTGCGAGTCACCATTGAGGTATTTGTTTGTGTGTGTGGGTTTCCTATAAACTGTGTGACTTAATGTATTATCAGGATTCTTGATAATAAGGATGTCAAGGAAAGCTAAAGAATTATTTGCCTCTAATTCCATAGTAAATTGAATGTTCTTATTTATAGAATTAAGATGTACTAAAAATGCAGATGTCAGATCACTAGGTAATATTGTGAAAGTGTCATCTACGTACCGTTTATAAAACCTAGGTGTTATTGGTCCGGAGCGAAGAGCCCTCTCCTCCAGGTCTTCCATGAATAAATCGGCGACCACGGGGGATACTGGAGAACCCATGGCTACCCCGTCGACTTGTACATAGAATTCATCATTCCACAATAAATAACCTGATGTGAGGCAGTGATGTAACAGCTCTGCATATTCAATAGGCATGTTGTGTGTCTGTAGCTTCCTCTTAACAATTTCGATGCAGTCTTGTATGGGTAAACATGTAAACAATGACTGGACATCAAAACTAACCATTGTCTCGTTGTTGGTTAATTTAAGGTCTTTGATTTCACCAACAAACTGGTAAGAATCCTTGACATACGCCGCAGTGTGTCCTCGGAGGGGTGATAATATCCTTGCTATGTGTTGAGCCAATCTATATGTTGGTGTATCGATTTGGCTTACAATAGGACGCAGCGGAGCACCAGTTTTATGGATCTTAGGTAACCCATACAGTTTTGGCGGCTTTGCACATGTAGGCACGAGTGATTTTTTGTCCAGATTTAATTTCTCTTGATGTTTTGATATTAACGCGGATGTCTTTTTAAGAATATTATTTGTAGGATCTTTATTTACTTTTTTATAAGTTTTAACATCCGATAAAATCGCGGAAATTTTCTGGTTATAATCACACGTATCCATCACAACGGTCGCGTTTCCCTTATCTGCTCGGAGGACTGTAATGTCTTTATTGTTGCGTAGGTTCTTCAGAGCAATAGATTCATCACGAGTAAGGTTTCTTTTCGGTGGCCGGCTTCGACGTAAAACACTCGAGATGTCCTGTCGAATAGCTTCCGAGTCTTCCTTTGTGCTTTTGCAAAGTGCTCGAAACGTCGGGATGTTTAAAAATAATTAATATACGCGATTCATCCGTTATAATTAGTTTTATTTAAAGGTATTAAAACTTTTTTTATCATCTACAAAATCTTGTATCGAATAATATGCCTTTTTTACCAATGTATTTTTTATAAACGATTTGAATTTATGAAACGGCAAAGTTAAAATTGTCTGCGGAATTTTAATATAGAAACGGATACCTTGCCCCAAGGAGGATTTATTGACTTAACTAATACAAAATAACATCACATAGTTCTGTTAATTTTAAAAATAAATACATAATTTTTTATTACTAATTTATTTAAAACATATAAAGCATCCTCTTGAATTACACATTGATGATTGAATGATGATTTAATGAATGACAATCCGTTGCGTAATAAAAAAATGACGTTACATGATGATGAATGATGCACAGATATAGTACAATGCAAATTAGACGTAGCACCGGAAAATGCAATGAAATGAAAATAAAACCTATTGCTGCCGATTTACACAACTAATAGAAATAGCTCCATATCGCGCCATTCGACGAAATTCGTCGCTATAGATTCTCGCGTCAGTTTAACTCGAGGAAGCAAATGCATATAAAACAACGTGTCAAAATGACGAATATATTAGGTCATATGATATTACAAGTTATTACGTTTGTGTAAAGGTGAAAATTATATTGATAATTTAGTATAGCGTACTTAATTCGGATGTGATTGGTTTTACGAATTTCGCCGATGCTACATCTAAGTTGTGTCGTACTATTTGTCCTATTAAAGAGATTATATAATCAAAGATTCATTTGAAACACGCCCGATCAATCAGACTTTACATAAACAAGAGAAAAAGTGCACAAAATTCGAAACGCTTCCAAGCGCGCCACTTAGTATAAGGAAACTGTCCTGTTTGGCTTAAAATTTGAAATTCCATCTATTGGAGTAGCGTTTTTAATTAGGCTAATCTGCACCGCGTCAGCGTGACGGGTAATAGCACGCGACGTGTTGACTGATGAAAAGCTACGCGATCCGGACAGTTTATGATATACTGGATACTGTAACGCACTGCGGTAGAAACGCAGCGTTTATTGTCACGAATAATATAACTCATACCTTTGAGATGTTAAAAAGTCAGATTTATTAAATACTAGTCACCCGCGTGTTATCAGTCAAAAAAAGTAACTTATGTCTTTTCTTGGAGTTGCTTTATACCAAATTTCTTCAAATTCGGTTCAGCGGTTTTGTCGTGAAAGAGCGACAGTCAGATAGACAGGGATACTTTCGCATTTTTAATATTAATTTAGATAGATTTCATATTCGTGTTGGTTACAGAATTATGAAGGTGAAATCAAATCAGACTTACATATTGATAATGAATGTATCCGTGTTTATAATATATGTATATATTATTTAATATAGAGATAAAATAATCCTCCCTTTTTCTTACCAAGAGACCCTATGTAATTGTACTGAATGTCTTGAAATGTAATTATGTGCTTATTCAAAATTCCTTATCATAAACAAACGAATAGAGATCTTAAACACTAGCAGTTGTTAGTAATTTACTCATAAGATATATTATATCAATATCGATTTTACTTTGTGCGGTTTGTTAATAAAAAAACGCTGCGTTTAAAACGTCGAGTGCGTGAGATCCATTCATTTTATTCGTGTTGGGAGCACACGAAAAGTTTTAGGTGTCGCTTTTTTGAAATTGCTACGTTTTTCACAACGGTATCTGACTAAAATATAAAACTAGATCCAGGCACAGACATTTCGGCGTGCTTTTTGTATAACTGTATACTGAATCTATGCCAACGCTGGAGTGATTTATGTATTGTATTTTATAAGTGGTTTTAGAAGCTGATAGAATAAAAAATAAGTAAGACGTATAGTGCTTGCCGGTTGTCTGAAGTTGAATTTGGCTGCGAGTTGAGATCGGGCGTGGACAAATATTGGTTACATATTACACAAATGATATATTTAGACGTATATATATTTCTGAATTATGTGATTAAAGTAATTATTATACTGGCCATGCTGTGTTCTTTGATTTCAAAATCAAAATAAACTTTATTCAAGTAGGCTTTTACAAGCACTTTTGAATCGTCATTTTACAATTAAGTGAAGCTACCACCCGTTCGGAAAGCAAATTTTACCGAGAATAACCGACCAGAAATTCAGTAGTTACTATTTTTAACATTTAAAAAATACAAAGTCATGTTAGTTAATACAATTATTTCAATTAATATATCCTGCTTGGAAGTCAACAAGTATTAACTCCACGCTTTTTTATCATCTATAAATTTGTAAACTTTTATCCAAATTTGCAACGAAATTTGGAGTAGCAGTCCGTTATTTTGATGATAGCGGTATTAACATTTCCATTCTTCGAATATTTTTAGCCCTGACAGCTAAGGTAAGTCTACCTGCCTATTTAAAAAGCAGAACCTTCTCCGTTCGTGTCAGATTCAACATTAGTCTGCATTATCATTATATGCTAATATTTATTTCTATTTTAACATGAATGAACAGTTAGAGGGCATCAAAGTCTATAAATATAAAACATATATAAGTAATATGCATATGAAAATTTAAATTTTATTTAAGTAAAAGTAAAGTAAAGTAACAGCCCGTAAATTTCCCACTGCTGGGATAAGGCCTCCTCTTCCGTTAATGAGAGGGCTTGGAACATATTCCACCACGCTGTTCACCGCCGAGCACAAGATGAATTATAAACACAAATTAAGCACATATATATAGAGGTGTTTGCCTGGGTTTGAACTCGTGATCATCGGTTAAGATGTACGCGTTCTAACCAATGGGCCATCTCAGCTCTAATTTTATTCATTTTCGGATAATTAATACTACGATATTATGATTACGATCTTCAATTTATAGTCAGATGCAATAATATCTGTATCAAAATCATTTTCAAGATTCAACCTAGAACGCATTTGTTTTATTATTTTGGTCGAAATTTCCATAGAGATTCGCCTGTAGTGGTCGTGGCTCTGCCGTTTATAACGTTGTGTTAATAATTTGACATACTATACTAACACAGTGAGACAACTTCCAACAACGTACGAACGTTGGTTGAGGTTACGTTCATACGTACGTTGTCCGAGATACATTTACAAAATATCATTAATTGGAAATAGTATGAATCATATTGTCAGTCATGCTGACGACCCAATTTCATTTCAATAGGAACAATTCAACATAAATAGAAGTCATTTCTGTGTTATGTTGTACGTCCAACATCTTATCATTTCACTGCAAACCCCACACCATTTTTTGTTAAAATTATCTCCGGATAGAGACTCTAACCCGGAGCTTGAAAATAGAACCTTTATCTATTTAAATATTGTGTTGCATTGACTAAATAAAAAACTACCTATTCTTCGTTTTCTATCTAAGTTGCAATAGATGTTGATTTTATTATTGAAATGTAACATATGTTATCGACGCATAGAACCTTTAAAATGATAAATAAAAAAATAACAAAGAGGTTTTATATTCAATGAGAATATAAAACCTCTTTGTTATTTCATAAATTCGCCTTAATACTGAAGAAAAATCTATACATTTCAAATCGTCTGTGTTAAAAAACGTCCCATAAAAAAGACAATAAAATGATAAAACTATAAATCTACTAAAAATATTTGGGGTTCGTCTGACGTTATATCTGACATCAAGATTGATGATAATTTTAACAAATAATCTAAAAACAGATGTTAGACACCAATAACATTAATATTTCGTGTGGTACGTTCTTCCATCCAATTTCACTAGAAGCCATGCATCATTTCAGCTTGTCACAACAATAACTGCCGTAAATTCAGCTTTAACTGAAAATTTTCACAGTCACCAGACCTACAGGAATTAGTTTGGGCAGGAGAAAATTTTCGTAGATTTATTATTTTAAAAGCTTTCTCATCCTAACTGAATCACTAACTCATCGCCATCAATTTACTCTGTCTTAAAAATATCTTATTTTCTCTTACAAAATAACTAACTTCCTTTCTTAAGTTACGCTCTCGGAAAATTTGTATAAAAACATCATAAATAATGTACCAGTCTCTACCGCATACGTTACTAATTATAAATTTATTGACGCGTCAAATGTCAATTGATTTGAAAGCAACTTTTCAAAAAAGATATTTTGTCAAAATATGCCTAAAAAGTCTTAATTGAAAATACTAAGTTGAATACACTATGCATTTTTAAAGCCATGGTAAGTGGTATCGCCATTTACTGACATTGACGTCGCATCAAATATAATCCATATTGGATCCCAATCACCAACGTTGTTATGTCACTCACCCCTTAAACAGGAATACAGGAATACAACATTGCGGCTAGGTGGTACAATTTATGACGAGTGGGATCCTATCCAGATGTGTTCACACGAGGCCCTAAAACCAAGTAAAACATTCAAGCATCCATTACAATATAATACAAAAACTTTCTCCATATAAAACAATATATGTCATCTTTACCAATAATGGTAATCGTGGTTCTTATTGGCACCGAATTATTTTAACATTAATTTATATAAAAAGTAAAAAAAAAGTAAAGTAACAGCCTGTAAATTACCCACTGCTGGGTTAAGGCCTCTTCTCTCATTAAGGAGAGGATTTGGAACATATTCCACCACGCTGTCTTAATGCGGGTTGGTTGAATGCACATGTGGCAGAATTTCGATGAAATTAGACACATGCAGGTTTCCTCACGATGTTTTCCTTCACCGCCGAGCACGAGATGAATTATAAACACAAATTAAGCACATCTATATATAGTGGTGCTTGCCTGAGTTTGAGCCCGAAGTCATCAATTAATATGCACGCGTTCTAACAACTCGGCTCGTAAATAAAAAATAAAATTTATATAACAGTTATGCATATTATTTACATGATTAAGTAGTATAAATATATTAAGCAATAATTGAAATTACTTTATAAAATAAAACAAACAATGAACTTGAAAGTGAAGTGAATCATCTAAAAAGTAACAAAATCATTCATCACGCGATTTGGCAGCCGCTTGGCTTGTTTTTAAATAATCGAGTCGTCATTTCCGGTGTGATTGTGAGCGGGCAACGTTCCAACATGGCCGCCGGAAATTGTCATTGCGATGTATTTAATGAATCGAAATGGAAAAAATGTTGCTTCCCTCCCCCCTTGATTGTTATTAAGGCTTCGCAATTACTTGGCATTTGGTTTTATGGCGTTTGTTGTAATATTGCACGGCGTTGTGATTCGTAGGGACTATGACTTTTCTGACGTTATACATGACAGTTTTCTTTTAATTTCAAATCAATTACAATTTTTGATTTTCGCTTTATAAACTTGTAAGATTGGGTTTGAGGGTAAGATTATCCAGATCATCACATCACAAGCCCAATTTTCTGCTTATGAAGACTTATAGAGTGTCTTAGCCATTTGTGTGACCAAGCTGTTTAAATAAAGAAAAAAAAAAAACAATTTTTACATGCACAAGGAACATAACATCTTAGTGATTAGATCCGAAGATTAGTGGCTCATCGGTAATATGTAATGTGCTTAATTTTACTTACAACGCTATTATCTATTGGAAGTGTTGACCACTTATAACCAGTTGGTCTATTTCCTCGTCCGCCTGCCTAAAAACAACCATGTAAAAATAACACATGTCACAAAAATGGCTGTTAATAAATTTATATCATAGTAAACATGTTTTAATTTTTATGAATCCAAGTTCATATTATGGGTAGTTTTATACCTTAATATGACATTACGATGAACTCTTTATCGAGTTTGGGTGCATGAAATGAATACATTTGCTCCCTCAATTCTTGTACAATTGCTATCAATACCATCAAAAAGTTCCGGAGTTGGGCCAAAATATATGACCACTGCGAACTTCCAAGCACCTTACCGCCAAAATTGAGCCACTGGTCCTTTATTAATAAAAATTAATCACTTGAAAATTAATTAGTTAATGTTAAAATTAGCAAATATTTAAAAGGTTATTAAGGTAATTTATCGTTCAAAGGCAAAGTTTCAATTAAGTTGCCCAAAAGTTATAAATGTCTTTAATGAACTAAGTTGTCAAGCTAAGAAAAAATTCAAGTTACAAATTAATTAGAAAAAATGTGTCATAATGTATATTTTTTAAAATCTTTGTTCTATTCATGAAAAAGATTCGATAAGGCTACGACCCTCCAGATATAAAGACAACTATTTTTAATGAATTGCAATTTAAATTTTCTGACACAAACTTCAAACCAAAAAAATCTTCAAGATAACATGGGTTACTTGATGGTTAGTCTTCAACAGGCATAGACATTGACACAGAAATAATAACTATTCCTTATAATTATTAAACCAATGTGATGCCTTGGTATCCTTGGTTTGGTAGCCAATGTGGATCTTGGTAGTTATAAACTTATTCATCCTTCAAACTCGAGTACAAAAATATTGAGTATTTTTATTTTGCGGTAGAATACCTGATAAATGGTCGATGTCTACCCAGATATGTAGTGTAAGATATAGTGTATGTAAGTTCATCCACAAGACCAAATGCGTGAATTTCAAGGTATGGCAGTGCAGTCAACCTAGATCATCAGGAGCTTGCCTCTTGGCCAAATGGAGGACTTCATTGTTCATATGTAACAAGTGCAGTGTAAAGCTTGCCTACTAACTTAGCAACCATCACTTACTTAGGTAGCAAACCAATGTCATGTAACATTGCTATTTTTTGTAGGGGAATATTTTGTATGAATTTTTTTATGTGACAGATCTATTGCATATTAAACGTAAAATTAAAAAAAAAACATCATCTAAATCCGTTGTTTTATTTTAAAGATCTAAGCATACATAGGAACAGACAACGGAAGGCGACGTTGTTTTCAACCGACTTCGAAAAGGAGGAGGTTATAACAATAATTATAACTACGTTTTATAATCGTAAATTGCCTTTTAAGTAGTCAAATATTTTTCATTTCATTTTAATTAGGGGGACTCTAAAAAATATGTTGAATACGCAATTATTTTTATAACTTTTTAGTGCATATTTATTTGTATTAAAGTAGTGTTTTGTTTGAAGTCAAGTTCATTTTGTTAACATTTTTATATACTATGTAATGATTACAATTATAAATTCTATCAATAAACAAAACTTCTAGTTTTTACATAGCATACCAAACTACAAGCTTTTTATTTTACAAAATAATGATTCGATTCCATTATAGAACATAATGATACTGCCTAAACATATTTAAATTATTTCATCTTCGTCCTAGTAAGAGGGTAATTGACTGTAACTTCTTGCATTTGATTATAATCATGACGAACTTGTTTATAGTTATTTAAATTGGAAGGCACCCCATGTAATTGGTGTTCGATGTTGTTGAAACTTTCCCCCTTATTTATTCCTTAGTACTGTTTTAAATTGGGGATAAACGAATTGTAACGTTTACGTGTTTTTATTTCGAAAATATGTTTTTTAGCTAGTTCATCTACGACTTGGCCACATGTTGCTCTGACGTTATACGAGTACGTCCAGTTATAGCACATGATAATGTTTAACCAAAACCTTATCTCTGACCCGTTGAATGTATAATAATTTCATGGTAATTTATAATCAGATCTTGCATGGTATTTTCAAAATATAGAAGATTATTATTTGGGTGTAGTATAGAATATATTATATTCTAAACCAACTCCGACCGAATCTTAAATAAATTGTTTTGTAAGAAGAATAGAACAGCTAAACTCAAATGGTTATTCGATTAAAAGTAAATAATTATAAGTTTTCTGTTTCTAAAACTTACATGCAATTTATAAAAGTAAAAGTAAAGTAAAGTAACAGCCTGTAAATTTCCCACTGCTGAGATAAGGCCTCCTCTCCCATTAAGGAAAGGGTTTGGAACATATTCCACCACGCTCGCACGCACGCATACACAATCCGGATTGGTGGAATGCACATGTGGCTGAATTTCAATGAAATTAGACACATGCAGGTTTCCTCACGATGTTTTCCTTCACCGCTGAGCACGAGATGAATTATAAACACAAATTAAACATATATATATTTAAGATTATATGGTTAAAATGCACGCGTTCTAACCACTGGGCCTTCTCAGGTCCTTGTTAGAAAATACATTTAATTGTTTATGACGCTCCAACAAAATATACGCACTAAATAAACGTTCTTAAAATAAAACAGCATAAGGGTTGACCACGGCATGCATAGTAAATAATATTTTTAAACACAATTAAATTAAAAAGTTATAAAATAATGCATAGCAATCAAAATACATATACAAATTAAAATCTTAAAATTAGGAATAATCTTATTAATTAAACTTTTTTATTATTGTATTAAAATTTTCTGACACACTCTGAATTTGAAAAAGCTGTAACGATAAATGTTTGACTACGATTTTTGGCAAATATAAGCATTCAATTCGACGCAAAAGTCGAAGTATATAGCTAGAGTATTTGTAAGAGCCTAAAAAAATCAGGCGAATGTTCAATTAGCGACAGGAAACAACTTTATCGAAGGGGATACGCTCTGATCTCTTAAAAAAACCTTGTTTTACTTTATGGAGTTCATCAAATTATAACTTATACAAAGCTTTTAAAGTAAAAAGATAACGATGTTCATGTTGATTTTTTATAAGTGTTGTATTGTATTTTATATTAATGTCGGAATGATAGAAACGATTCTTTATTATTTTACAAACTATATCAGCTGGTGGTAAGTCGTCAATGCCCATCATTCATATTGGCATTATAAGAAATAATAACCATTCCTTACAACTACCAACCTTGGGAACTAATATGTTATGTCTCTTGGGCCTGTGGTTACATTGGCATTCACACTGGCTAACCCTAAGTGTACATTAGGATCAAACGCTCCATTTTTTAATATTTTTTTAATGTACTAGCAGAGCTTGCGACTTAGTGCGCGTTTGAATTTAACAAAGAGTTTATTGTCATTGCCTAACACATCAGCTTTCTGGTATTGAAAGTAACATCAAAATCAATTGAGCCATTCCAGAGATTAGCCCGAACAAACATAAAGACAGACAGACAAATATTGTAAAAAAATGTCATTTCGGTATATACATATACATATGTATTTATTAAAAAGCGGTTATTTTAATATTACAAACAATCCAATTTTATTAGATGCATAGATATACATAGATGGAGATCGACTGGTAACTGGATCTTGATGGTAGCTGGTCAAAAGGAGATATACAAAGCCAAAGTCGCGTGTAGAGTTATGTTAAAATAATAAATTACCTTCTAAAGCGACCTAAAGGCTCATAATTTCTCGAGTTACCCCCGGGGGACGCCTGAATTTTGTTTGAATTAATAATGCAAATGGATTGATAGAACAGACCTTAAGTAACAGAGTTGCTATGTTCGTTATTCTCCCAATATTCCCTTTAATTGTTTAAAAATAATATTTTAGTTAACCCCAGCATAAAACTTAGAAGATTAACTCGCCCACATTGTGAATAAAATAATATTAATAAAATAACTAGAGCTTTTTCAGGCCATCATTATATTATTTAAATACTGTTTATGTTTTAGATTTTTAATATTATTTATTGGTTAATCAAAACAAATCAATCAAAAGTCAATAAATCCTTCTTGGTATCCGTTTCTATATTAAAATTCCGCAGATATTTTTAACTTTGCCGTTTCGTAAATTCAAATCGTTTATAAAAAATACATTGGTAAAAAAGGCATATTATTCGATACAAGATTTTATAGATGTTAAAAAAGCGTGGAGTTAATACAGTTGACTTCCAAGCAGGATATATTAATATAAATAATTGTATTTAAAAAACTTGACCTTGTATTTTTTAAATGTTGAAAAAGAGTAACTACTGACTTTCTTACCGTTTCTTCTCGGTAGAATCTACTTTCCGAACCGGTGGTAGCTTCACTTAATTGTAAAATGACGATTGAAAGATGCTTGTAAAAGCCGACTTGAATAAAGTTTATTTTGATTTGATTAGAATATGGTAATTATTTATACTATGTGCTGTTTAGGAGAAATTCTTTTTTAAATATTAATTTATATTACCGTGGGAAAAATTTAAATTCAATAATTTCTAGTCATTTTGAAAGTAATTATTATTTAATATTTTCTTGTTTAACAACACATAATTGCAAAATTGTGCAACTAATTTTTAAAAGTATTCTACGACTCAAAAAACTACTTAGTAGTGTTGTGTTCTTGTATTTTTATTTTTAAAACATTCTTGCTAAGAATTTAAATCCGAACATCTCAAGGAAAGTTCAAAACCGATGTCGACTTCATCGTCGTCAACGACAAAATCACTTCTGTCTTTCACAAAACCTCGTCACGTTTCTAAAATACATTTATCCTTGTACAAACAACAAGAGTCCGTGACTGTACACAATATGTTACATCAGATCGTTACTAATTCCTATTTGAAGTCAAGCATTTGTGCATGCTAGTATCAAGATTTACCACATTAACTTTTCATTGACTCTAATCCTTATTCCTCAGACTTTAAGGTTTAAAATAACGAAAGGTAGAATTGAAAAGTTTTCAGTTTGATATATGGATATGACATAGAAACAATTTTAAAAGTTTTGAGAGACGGGAATTAAGTATAGTAATGGCAACATTTGGTGTAATTAATATTAACTGTGGACTGACATAATGAGTTCTGGAGTTCTATTATAATTGGACAATAGTGTCATAGATTCTTTCGGAGTGAGTGTTCGGTTTGGGGTTATAAGGTAACCATTATAATGGTCCATATTCGTTTAGATGATGTTTGTTTTTGAACTCTGATGAATTAAATTTAATTATGTGTAATAATTGCAACTTTGTATATTAGCAGCTTTAAAATTTCACACACAATTTTGATCTAATTAAATATAATATTTTCATATTATTTTATGATAACTAATTTTCGTTGCTTAAAAAATTTGTTTAACTTTTCAACTAAGCTTTAATTTTTTTTTAATCAATATGACGATTATTATTTATAATGGAGAAATTTCTCATTTAATTTTTTACTTGATAATATTGAATAATTCTTAACTTAAATAAAACAGTGTTTTAATTTTTTTTTTAGTTATTTAAAAGATAACATGCATAGATAATACTTTAAAAACGCTATACATATGTCTAATGTGTTAAAACATCTTATAATAAATGCATGTTACAATAAATTGAATTGCAATTATATTGCGATAGCAAAAAACTCGATTATGTTCCACGAAATAATTAATTTTAGTGAATGATTTTTATAATACATCCCAAACCTGACAAATTATATCGCTATCCTAAGTTCATATAGAAATTGTTAATTTGAGTCTGAATTAATAATATTATAGTCTCAACTATAGAGTTGAGTCCGCCCGCCGTATTGTGACCTGATTCCTTGTGAATGAGTCATCAATCGATGTAGCATCATTTGTGCCATTATTATAGGTGCTTGGATATATTTTAAAATCACCCGTGCATTTACTACCATCTCGTCCAACCGCTCTATCTTTATTATCAAAACAATAAGGTTCAAAATTGCTGAATCAAGTTTATTTATGGTCGGTTAGTTGTTTCAAAATTTCTTTGATCAGCCAATAAATTTGGATTCGGACATGTCTCGTGTTGAATTCTTTGAAAACAAAAGAGATGACGTAGAGATATGTGTTAATGAATTTATACGACTTTTTTTTAATGATATGAGATTCAAATTAAATGAGACTAAGTTGAGACGTATTTTATAATGCGTTTGTTGATTTTCATTCAGAATAAATGTAGCTGTCTAATTTGTTAAATGAAAAAGAGTATTTATTCTCATAGATTAAGTAATTTGAAGTTATTTATTAACATTAAAAACTCCTTGTTGTAACCTTCTTCGATAACGAATGTCAGTGAGACTAATTGTACCCTTTTGAGTTAATTTTACATCCCAAATATGGAATCAATCATTTATGTGATTAAAATATTAGATCTCCAATCATTCAATTATTTATGTATTAAGACCTTAAAAGTATTGTCATTAATTTTATTTGAGTAGAAATTGAGATTATTATAAAAATCATTGTCACGAAAATGTTTAAGCAAGAAAATATATAATATATAATGTATGAGATAATATATCTTGAAATAAAACTAGTTTTAACGGATTTAAATCGCGTATATTAATTATTTTTATTTTTATCATCCCGACGTTTCGAGCACTTTACATCGTTCGTGGTCACGGGTACCCGGTAAAAATTATTTTTATACGCGATTTAAATCCGTCAAAACTAGTTTTATTTCAATGTGTAATAATCGCGAAAATCTAAGACCACATTAAGAAAATATCTATATCTTTAAAAAAAAATGTGTTTTTTTTAATAATAAATATTTGTAATTGTTTTCCGAACATGACTCCAATACGTTACCAATAATTTCTTAGAAGTCGTAAATAGTTTTATCGTTGCGTCGGTAAAGTTTATTTACATTAGATATATGACTTCAAAAGAATTTAAACACGTCTATTCGAACCATTAGGATATAATTAATGTTCTACGAGTAATATCTTTTGTCCGAAATGTTACCCGTGTTAAAATGATGAATTGAACGCGGTCGTATCTCCTTATGCTATTAAAATTAATAAACGCTTACGACATCCTTACGACCTGATCTTGTTTATGATATAGAAGGGCATATGTGCCACCTGATGGTAAGTGGTCACCACCATTTAATGACATTGATGCTTTAATAAATACTTGTAGTCATCCGTTGGTTATCATGTGTTAGGCAAAAAAGTAGCCTATGTCCTTTCTTAGACTTGAAGTTTACTTCATACAAAATTTCATCAAATTCGGTCCAGCGGTTTGATCGTGAAAGAGCGACAAACTGGCAGAGTTACTTTCACATTTATAATATTGAAATACAGATTAAACTAAATATTATTTGCGTCTTCAGTTCTAATTGCTTACTAACCCTTCTAACAAGAACACAAAAATATTGCGTATTGCTGTTTGGCTGTAGAATATATAACGAATTGTACCTACTTGGATGGGTTTGCACAAACAATATAATTGACATAGATGTCATATGACTTTAATTAATTTTTTTTTATTTTTGTATAATTTTATAAAAGAAGGATACATATGTGTATTGACTTTGATATCGTTTGAATTTGTATCATGAAATCTGGTATGTATTGCATTATCATTGTATGGAGATGTTTATGTTATACGTTATCTTGTAATTGCAATAGTGATTTGTTATCACTCATTCATAATCACCGATCGCATTGTCAATTTGTGTTAAGTGTTAATAAGTATGTATGTGTATTATTGTAACAAGTTCGGAAGACTTAACAGATTCATTTCTACCGCTTATAAATACCTAATTGAGATATCGAACAATCAAATAAATAACTTGCAAGATAGATTAAAATTGACTAAGCTAAAAAAAATGTAATTAAGAACGAATTTAACGTATTCCGAACAAGCTGAATCTGCGATTTTACCTGCAAAAATTCACCAACACAAACATTAATGAATTAAAAAAGTGGTAACAGTATTTTCTCTCCAGACTCAAACTATCTCCGTATCAGTTTTTTCTTTATCAGTTCAGTGACTGAAACCTGAAGAGGTAACTATCGCATTTTTAATATTGGTATAGATTTACATGATATTTTTTATCAATATTTCAAGAAGAATGAAGCTAACTAAGTAGCAAGTTGCTCTTAACAAATACAAATCTATCAACGCACTACGCCAAATTTATAATTAATCTCGTGAATGCTCATATAGGAAAACATCAAGAGACAATTTCAGGAATCTATTTTTGTATACAAAAAAATTATAACATTTTAATTTAATTAATAATTAATACGACAGCAACAACCAATGAAAAAAATTTATATATAATATCTTGTCTTTTAATATTGCAAATATATAATTAAATAACATTATGTATTGCGACAATTGTTAATTAGAAATATTTGTTATATTTGAATGTTGACTGTTTATATTTCAACTATTGAATCATGTTTCTCTTAGTCATAAACAGATCGATACGATTCTCAGTGAAATATTGCGCAAACGCAGTTACAATGTCGTATCAAACGATTGCTCGACATCTGGCGTCGTTAGTGGCACTCCTTTTAAACTCACTTAAAATGTTCCAAATGTTCTCTAAACGATACACGAATACATTACAGACTACGTTTCTGTATCATTTCAATGTCTGATGTAAAAACCGCAATGGATTTTATTGTTAGTAATTGCGTCGCTATTTTTCAGTTTTGTGTTCCGATCACACGTGCTCCTGTCACTATCGTAAACTACAGTAGTGCTCAAATTATTATTACAATGAATCCTTTCATTCGGTCTTTCAACATTTAGTACTGTAATAACGTCTCCTTCGGTAATTATGGGCGCTATCATTATTACTATAATTTGTAACGCTTATTACGATTTTAGGTAGAAGTCTGACATTGTGATATAATATCTAGTTTAAAATTGTTTTTTTATTTGAATTTATGTCAAGGACAGATCGAATGAAGTCATTTGAGATCAATCGAGTGCCATGTGTTTATTTTGAAAGCAGAACTCACAATTTTATGCGTACTTTGGTAATGGTTTTTTTTTGTATGTAGTTTTTTATAGTAATTGTATTGAAAATGGATTTCGTATATAACCTACGATATATAGATAATATTATCGAATGAATTTTGAATTTCTTTGTCAACTAACATTGTATTACATATGAAAACAATTACATTTGTGTTTATGTTCATATCATAGCTATAGAATATATAAATAATCCGAGATGGCTCAGTGGTTAGAACGTGTGCATCTTATTAAAAACTCTTAACTCATGAGTGCGGGTTCAAATCCTGGCAAGCACCACTGAATTTGCATGTGCTTAATTTGTGTTCATAATTCATATCTCAGAAGGAAAATATCGTCACGAAAACTGTATGCGACTAATTTCAACGAAATTTTCCCACATGTGTATCTACCAACCAGCATTGGAGCAGAGTGCTGGAATAACCTTAGCCCAGCAGTGGGAAATTTACAGGCTGTGAATGAAATGAAAATCATAGCTATGGTAATTAAAAGATTTTCAGAATATGAAAAGCGAAATATTCTCAAGAAAGCTGAAGTTAGTGAAAGAAGTGCTAAAGTTTTGAACTTCGAAGGACGAAATTTGCGGATAATATATCAGTTTTCGTAGTTGTCATCAACACGTCCAAACGTCGGCCATTGTTCCAATTATCCCTCTTTGTTATAACTCAGCCAAAATACCTAATAATTACATCGTCATTTGCAAATTTGAGACTTAACCGTTCGCACTAAGATCCTTATTACAATGACCTGATGGAAATAAATGACAAATCAGTTTGTCATAGTTGGAAGGTTTTTACAAAGAAATAATTACCTAATAAAGATCGCCGATACGTAATACGTACAAGGAAATGCTATTATCTTACTGGAGGGCGCCGGGGGAGGGGAGGTGGCTGTCAATAGCAAGAAGTTTTGATAAAGGGCCGCTTATGTGCCCTAATTTCTTTTGCGAGTTGTGACGTTAATCACCTGTGACGTTGATGTTTGGAAGTTAATTTAAAACAGAAATATATCATTTGTTTTCAGGGATTTCGTTGCTTTGATTTCCTGTTTTTTGCTAAGCTCCTCAATTATTAACGTTATTCATTAATCATAATTTATTTGTAGAGACAGCTGAGGGAATTTTTTGATTTCTACAGAATCTTATTTTATTCTTATATATAATGTACATTTTTATCTATGACTTGTCTTGCTTACGTTACGATTGTTATCAAATTCTCCAATAATTGGTCTTATGTAATCGACTTAATAAATCTATAGAATCGTTAACAGGGTTACAGTAAAAGTGTACAATATTTCAGGAAGGTTAAAGTAGTTACAGCTTTTTAATTCAAATCCTATGATATATTTGTGTATTTGTGCTGCAAATAGCGTTTATGTAAAATAAAGTGACACTATACATAAACGCAGCTTAGTAAACACAAATGAAGAAGAAATTTCTCAGATATGCCTGTTTTTCTCACGGGATCCTGTCAAATACGAGATAATAATAAACAAAAATTAAGCAAGTAATAGAGAAAATTGCCCAGATTATAAACCACTATCTATCTGGGTAAGCTCCACGTGTTCCATTCCCTGCTCTTTTTCGTTTCTAGATATCTAGAGAGGATAAATATTTGTCTGTAGCCTTGATATTATATGTTTTTCAATGATGCGGCTCAAAATACTAAGATTTAAATGAATAGACAGTCACTAAAATATGATTGATTGATTGATTGATTGACTGATTCATCAGTAGGTCGCAAGAATCGAAGTAGTACATCAAACAAGAAAAGAAGTAGTACATCAAGCAAGAAAAGAAGTAGTGCATCAAAATCAAAATTTTAATTTACAAGCACTTTTGAATCGTAATTCTACAAACTATATTGAGTGAAGCTACCACCGGTTTGGAACGTAGGTTCTACCGAGAAGTCAATAGTTCTTTTCTAACATATAAAATACAAGGCTATGTGAGTTAAATGGAATGCTGTCTGTGTATATACTGTCTGGAAGTCATAATAAATTAATTTTGACAACACTTTCTGATCCATTTCTGTTCTTGGTCAGAATGTGCAAAGTTAATTGAATCTACAAACGAGTCGCCAGTTCTTAGAAAGTTCAAATAACTGTATCTTCATATCCAGCATCCATGTGAAGTCGCGGGCGTAAAATCGTCTGTAATATTTCAAGATAATGCCAAAGAGATCATAACAAATGTTGGAAACAATAAGTTCCCGGAGTTAAAGTGACAAATAGTGCAGAGTTGAGATCGGTCATAAATAAAGTGAAACATATTACCTCGGGGGATATTTCGGAAATTGTAGGAAGCTATTTCGTTTAGCCCATTTCGTACGACTCTAAAGCCAAGAGTTACTTTTCGTAAACGGCTATTCGTATGGCTTAGCTATTTTTGAGGCTTATAAATGGCAAACAAATACCACGCCTAATGGTCAGTTAAAGCTCTCCAATAAACGCTGTCATTGTAGGAAATATAAGTCTTCTTGCCTTTAATAATTACAGCTCTGCTACTTCTCTAATTAAAACATACTAAAAATATAAGAGTTTAAAAAAATCACATAGTCCAGGCGGTTTTAATGTTGATTGAAAGATACACACGTGGCAGAATAAAAGACATATACAATTTCCTTACGATACTTTCTGACAAGCATGATAATTTAAACTCTTAAACATAAGTGATGTTTACTTGGGTTTGAACTTCAGTAATGAAATGCGTATTTTAACCAATTATATTTGGAGGTTGATTGGTAAGTGACGGGCTATCTACTGTAGTAAACGCTTCAACGGTAGGTTTCTTCACTAATTAGTAGTTAATCAAAACATGGGTTTATGCATAGTAATTATTTATTTTGATGACATTCATGTCTTGCAATCTATATGAATTTATTGACTATAAATTAAATTTAGTAAATAAATTTAGTAAGTAATTCAGTAAATAAATAAGGACTTTGTGGTAGAGCATTGAGCAAGGTCGCCTGAGTATGTATACATTTCATATTCTAAAAACATCGTATTTTTGTGTTCCATCAAGGGTGAAGGTGAAGGGTGTTGAAGGGTGAGTGAAGCCAGTGTGACAACAGGCACGAGGGTCCTAACATCTTAGTTCCCAAGGTTGGCATTTCTTTTTAATTTATGTTATAGTTGCAAATGTACAGGAAGCTCATCTGATGGATGTAAGGAATTGTAAAAACTTTTTACAGTGCCAATTCCTGTGGCGACCACTTACTGTCAGGTGACCCATTTTCCAGTTCGTCTATTTTTTATATATTCTAATGACGATAGTTATAAAGGAATTATTGTAAGTCAAAATTATAATGTATAAGTTATATAATCACAAGGCTAATACTAAAACACTTAACTATGTGTGAAATAGTTTATATATACATTATAAACTAATTGACATATCGATATATGAAATTCGTAATTAATCATATATATTCATTGTATATGAATCGTTGATTATTCTGTATGAAGTTTGTAATAAGAGAAAAATATTTAAGTTCACATTTTTAAGCAATCTCCGACAATTTCTAATCGTGAGTGGTTTTTTCTGTCTGACGGAGTTTTGATAACTTAAAATGGATTCGGATTAAGTTTTCTCAGTTCAGGGACCTCTTTGTTATTTGTTTTTGCTTTCAGAGACAATGCATTTATAATAACTGTGAGTGACTTAAATTTTCTCGGTTATTTTTGCCAATTTTCTTTTATATATATTTTTTCTTAATTCTTAATTTTAATAAATCATTTAAATATAGAAAATGTAAATTAAATGTAAAATATAGGCACAATACATTCAAAAATACATGTCTTTGGATACATAAAAATAAGAATATATAATAATAAATAAATGGTCAATTAAATAATAAGTCTGTATTATTTAATTCCAAGGCTATATATAAATGATTACGCGTGTGATCCAGGTCAAATAATAGTTTAATTGTTTATTACACGACATTCAAGTGTCGGAAAATATATCTACACCGCTCGTTTTCGATCATAAATTATAATTGTATTACAAAACAATAATTAAATTTAATTTAATAAATTAAAATGATTTGGAAGAACTTGTAACGGAATAGGATTTTTTTATATAAAAACGTGTATTATTATTGAAATGAGAAAATTCAAATCGTAATTTGTAATAGAAATTATAATATGTGTTTATAATTCATCTCGTCCTCAATAATGTAGAAAACATCGTGAGGTTTGGATTCATTGGATAAAATATACCATAAGTTTACCTAGCACCCAAAGGAACAGGTTTTTGGGAGAAAGTTCCAAAAATTCGACAGAGAATAGGTTTTATCCTAGCTATTGGTTCTTTACAGTTAAGGTCTATATCGTTGGCAAAGAAGTTGCTGTAGTCTAACACATATCATTCGCAGATAAGTCACTTTGAATTAAGCATTATCATTGGTGACGTTACGTATTTTTGACCAGCTGTTACCAATTTTATCTGAAAGAATATAAGTGTAGAGGTAACTCTACTTACTGTCTTACGCGTTCATGACTATGAATCATCATACTATGAATCGATTTTAATATAATGTCGCCATGCATGTTTTTCTATTCCAAGGAAGGAAGACTTGTATACAAATTCTTGAAGCACGAGAGCAAAGTCACGGGTTCAGCTAGTTTTAAATAACGAATTGTCAATCAAACGACTTCAATATTAAAATATCTCGCATTGTTAGAATTTATTTCGCATCGAAACCAATTTGCCCTTTATAAATTAAATAGGTCCGAATCTAATTATATTTGCAATAGATTTATTTTGTCCGTCTGTCAATGTACATAATTAATCGCTGTGCGGTCACGGATTCGATTCTCATGTCGGGTGCGAATAGCCTCTCGAACGGGTGTAATTACGGTAAAATATTGATACTTGTTCCGCGTAATTTATTGACATTCGAGGGAATTTTTGAATATTTGTTTATGCGTGTGATTTCATTCGCACAAAAGACACACACACACACAATTAACTGTTTTTTTTATCGTATATTATTGAAATTAAATATTGTTATATGTTATAATTGGTAATGATTATCCATACTACATATCAATCGTATTCGATTCTGAGGCTGTGGGTTCAAACTACTTCACAATTAGGACATCATCCATTTTATTAACCGCATTTACGCCTTGTGATTTGTTATATGTGTTTATTATGGTATCTGCTCTTTTATTATATTTTGGATATTTTCATTGCATTTTTTTGGCATGAGGACATGGACCACCTGGTAAGTGGTCACCACCGACTATAGACAATGGCGCTATTAGGATTATTAAATATTCCCCCCATTGCCACTGCGCCACCAACCTTGGGAACTAAGATCGTAACATCTTAGTTCCCAAGATTGGTGCGCATCCCTTGTACCTCATCAGCTGAGATGGCCCAGAGGTTAGAACGCGTGTGTCTTAACCGATGATTGCGGGTTTAAACCCAGGCAAGCACCACTATAGATATGTGCTTAATTTGTGTTTATAATTCATCTCGTGGTCGGCGGTGAAGGAAAAAATCGTGAGGAAACCTGCATGTGTCTAATTTCATCGAAATTCTGCCACATGTGCATTCCATCAACCCGCATTGGAACAGCGTGGTGGAAGAGGAGGCCTTATCTCAGCAGTGGGAAATTTACAGGCTGTTACTTTACTTTACTTTTTTTTACTTGTACCTATATTTACACTGCTTCACTCACCCTTCAAACTGCAACACAACAATAATGAGTACTGATATTTTGACGGTAATATATCTGATGAGTGGGTAACTACCCAGATGGGCTAGCATAAAGCACTTTATTATTTTGGGGTAACGCTACATATATTTAATGTTTTTGTTTTACAAATTAAACCTTTCCGGTCTTTATAATATTGGAGCTAGAGACTCAACGTATGTTTTTGTTTATCAAAGTAGTAATACTTACAGTTGCGTCAGAATATATTTACAACAATATTATTTATATTTACAGTAACATTGATTACTTTAGAATCACTGATAATCATTGTATGCTCTCTATAAGTAAGGATAAGCTTATAAAGCCAAGTTTCCGACTCCGCAAAGTCAATAAATCCTTCTAGGTAATTCTCGGTATTCGTTTCTTTAATAAAATATCATTTATATTTTTCACTTTGCCGAATCATAAATTCAAATTATTTGTTAAAAAATCATCAATAAATAAAACATATTATTCTTTATTTTTATTCGTGAAACTTATCGGTACTTTTTCACTTATCGTAATTAATAAATAGTATTTAACTATGTAGATAATGTATTTCAAATGTCCTGTCGGCCATATTCAGTATAAATACAGATCTAAATTTGGTACCAGTGCTAGCTTCACTTCATTAGTATAAAACAAAGTCGCTTCCGTCCCTACATCTCTGTATGCTTAAATCTTTAAAACTACGTAAAGGATTTTGATGCGGCTTTTTAATAGATAGAGTGATTCGGAAAGAAGATTCTTATGTATAATACATGAATAATTTCGTATATAAACACTGATAATAGAAGTTTCTACTGTGATGTCATATCATTGCACCCGTGCGACGCCGGGGCGGGTCGCTAGTTTAATTCATTTCTGTAAATTATCTGTTTAAAAGTTCTTGTAACAGCCTGATTGAGTAAAGTATATTTTGTGAACTTATATTATATTCGTAGGCTATTTTCATTTTGTATGCATGCCGTACCATATCTTCGACAATTATTAACGAAAATTAGTACATAAATACTACTTTTTATACATAGGCGTGTTAGTTCCTTTAAAAGTAGAAGCAAAAACCTTGCCCCTTGAAATACGTTTTCCACTAGGGAATTATCCACTTGCTTCCTATAAATGGCAGTCTCGAGTGATTAGCGTGCTTAAATGGCCTATTTAATATGTAAATTATAACAAGGAAATACACTTATTTACCAGGAAAAATAAAACAAATAGAAAGGAAACGTACATAATTAAAAAAAATAGCCTGCATGTTAACTTCTAATAAGAAACACAAATGATGAACCAGGAAGTAGAAAATAATGATTATTATCTTTGTTAAAATTACTTCAAGCTAATTTTAAACAAATATGTTTATTAATTTCATGAAAACAGACTGTACATAATAAGTTTTATTAATAACAAATATTAATAAGTCACCTCGAACTCCGTGGTCGAGTAATGTGTCGTTTTCATGGGAACGCCACTCCTAGATCCCGAGTTCGATTCCCGGCTTAGTCGATATAGAAAAAGTTAATTAGTTTTTATAATGTCTTGGTTTTGGGTGTTTTTGACACCATCGTCACTTCTGATCTTCCATAACACAAGTGCGTGAGCTACTTACATTGGGATCACAGAAATGTATGCGATGTTGTCCAATAAATAATAATTTAAAATTGTTTATTTATTAAAATTAAAATTTATATATCTATTATTTATATAACATATAATAAAATTGTAGTAGCTGTTTGTATTATTAAAATTATTTTTTACTCAGTGCATATGTATGTACACGGTACATATACCAAAATGACATTTTTTACAATTTTTGTCTGTCTGTTTGTTTCGGCTAATCTCCGGAATGGCTGGATCGATTTTGATGGGACTTTTTCTAGCAGATAACTGATATAATAGGGAATAACTTAGACATTTATTTTTGTTAAATTCCAACGCAAACGAGGTAGCGGGAACATCGAGTATAGAATAAAAATCAATTAATACTCCGCGCTCATTTTACATATAGCAATGAAATACCAAAAAATGTTCCGCAGTAAAACGGCGATACGTGACACATTTGTTAATAACGCGTTCGTACATAATTATATCTAAAACCCGCTGTACGAGATCAGCAACATGAAACAGAAAGATAAAATCCCGGTTGTTATCTGAATAAAGTCATTTCCATTCAAATGTTTGCTGAAAACTGTGTGGAACACCATTTCGCTGGACCTTAGTTGTGGTAAAAGTTATAAGATTAAGCGGTTTGGTTTTTTCATAGACTTGCCTTGGAGAACCGCTCGTATAAGTCATTTTTTTGCAGTTACTCATCATTATGTAATACGGCCTAAACTGAGTATGCCATACAAATTAATTTCTTTGAAAGAAACTATTATATAGACGAGTACTACTATATAGACGATTGTCTATATTGTCAACAATATAGATAATCGTCTATAAACAACAAGAGTAAAGTTTTAAGTAAAAAAGGTTGTATAATACATTTCAGCGTAATAAGAAAATTTAACTCTGAATATGCTCTACACGTTGCAACTTACAATTTTTTCGATATTTATGACCGAAAATAAAAATTAATCGAAATCGATATCTCCGTAATAATGAATGATACACTAAAAATGGTTGAGAGTTAATTATAGAGCACAATAAATACTACAAGAAAGGTTCTTCTAAAAATTTTCGAATCTCATCGGATAGCCGATTTATTGCTGAGAAACAAATCTCTTTTTTTAATGTGATAGGTGGAAAACGAGCAGGAGGCTCACCTGATGGAAAGTGACTACCACCGCCCATGGACATCTGCAGGACCAGGGGCTTGCAGATGCATTGCCAGCCCTAAAGGAAGGAGTACGCTCTTTTATAGAAGGCTATCGGTTCGGAAAAACCGCCGGCGAAAGCTGGTTCCACTGAGTGGTTGTGGCAGAATATGTCTTAGAAACTTTACCCCTTTTTTCAAGCTGGCAGCGTTACCGCCCTGGAAATCTTTGTCGAAAAACATAAGTTTTTCTAGGTACCCTCTACATGTCAAAAAATAGCTTGTTATTTTAATTTTTGCATGTTTATAATTACTGGACCTAACACACACGTGCGGAAACAAGAATAATAATAAAATAAGAATCGCTACCGCTTATGAATTGTCACGGCCCATTTAGTAATACGACTAGCCATATATTCAAATACGGGTTTCGATAGCAGTAAAGGCGAACGAGTGGTGCCACCGAATAAAATAAAAGAAATGACCGCAATAGATGCGGTGGTAAATAGCATATATATAAAAATGGGTACTTTTATTGCAACTTCATAGATTTCCAATGAAATAGGCTATAATAGGCTATATAGTGATATTCATTTTTTTGTCTCTTTTAACAGTATAAATTATTTCATTGTTTTCACCAGTATTGTTATTAATTTATTTATGTTTTTGGAATTTCCTTGTCATTTAATAAATGATAAACATTTATACGTTTTATACTTAACAGAACATACATACTTTATTCCTAAAATGAAATTGAAAAATACGAATATGCCAGTGCATTGGCAAGTATGTAATCTGGTATGACAATTGGTGATAGAGGTTCGTGCAAGCCTGTCTGGATAAGTGCCAGTTCCTTCCTGTATGATGTCGCCAATTAGAAATCTTTGAATTGCTGAGTTTTTGTTTGAAGTTTGAGTGAGTATCCAATCGATCAAAAACTACACTACAGAACTAGACGCAAGGGACATGATGTCATAGTTCCCAATAGTGGCGGATTTTCGATGTCTGTTGGTGACCATTTACCATCAGGTGGCTTATTCTCATATCCAACTACCGGTAATATGAAACAAAAACAATCACTATTTAGATGATAACACGCCATAGCACAAACGAATCTACCCAGTGTTATTAACTTTATTCTTTTAATCCAAAAATAAAAGACGTCTTCGGGTCGCTTTTTCATTTTCATTGTCGCCTTAAAAATATTTTCTTGTGCTACTATTTTTTAAACATTTTAACTTAAAATTAAAATTCGAATCTTCTGCATAAAAACCTTAGGCTGTATAAATAGCTACCTTATACAATTCACAACAATAGAAAAAAAAATCAAGAAAATAAAATATAAACATAATAAGCGGCTTATTATTTAGCTAATATCCTCCTTGAGTGCTCAAAAGTACGAGAGTATCATATTACATGAATGACAATAATAAGGGATGGAATCGTTACGGCAAATTATTTCAGCATACATAAATACAGGGTGTGCTTATAATGCTATGATATGAAGTCAGGGCTGTAGATTTAGGGAAGGCCTTTGTCGCGGGTAGGCTTTTAAGGATATTATCTTAACAAAAATAACGATACTTTCTGGTATTACGTTACGCCTCTTAAGAGATTATAATAAAATTTAGGATTATTCTTATATTAAGTAATGAGATATAAATATATATATTGTAACGGACTATACTATATACATGAGAATGAATGTGATTGATTTAATACATTTTTTTTAAAGTATGTTGTAGAGCAACTATCCGGGTTCAATATAAGTCGTCGGTGAACCATATAAAGCACGTATTAAAATGTAATCAAAATTGGTCGCGTTGTTTTGGAGATATTAAAAACATGCATACATACATACATACACACATAAATACATATACGGAAACATAAAAACATACATAGAGATTACATTGCATAGTAATTGAATATATATACATGTAATAAATAAGGATGATAAAAGGAATGGCATTATAATAAACATACTTTTTTTTTAATATACATTATTGTGGATAACGTTCGTGTAATAAATAATATGTTTCATGTATTGATTTTAACGTTAGACCGCGCCGAATGTCATACTCATCGCCAGGCATATATAGGGGCTATGATGCCCAGCGACTCGGTGCAATTTGAACGCGCGGAGCGACGCGCTCGCTGCACCGGCCGCGTGCAATAATACAAATTATTATTACAAATGACGGTATGGCAGGCCGTCATATAAATGAATGTTCTCAATGAGACATCATATATATTATATAAAATTTAATAATGATATCAATATGATATAAAACGGTTTGATGGTGGCCGTATTGAAAATATTTAATTGCAAATACGTATGTACGGGGCGATACATACTGATGTCAGAGGTTTACCTCAATGACTATTAATTATGGAATATACTATATTGAAGAGTTTACTCTTCTTGTAAAACTGTGTCGATCGACGGACGCAAGTTCGTAAAGCGGTCGTTCTAAGAAATCTATAAATATTGTCAGTAAACAGATTGCATACAAGCATTGTTTTGGTACGATCACAGGTTTGCTGTGATGATTGACGAACATAAGTTCGTGTAACAATTAAAATCTAATCTCTTCATGTAAAACTGTGTCGATCGACGGACGCAAGTTCGTAAAGCGGTCGTTTTAAAAACTCTATAAATATTATCAGACATATGCATAAAAGCATACTTATTGGTACGATCACAAAGACGATGATCTATTTGTTTTAAGATTATTATTGTTTAATAACAAAACCTTTATAATATATTTGTATTGTGCACATGCATAATGATCGCGCACGAATACTGTACTGCATATACTCTGGTGGATTCTTGATGATTCGACGCTTGGTTTGAGGCTGTGCGGCTTGATCGCTGCATTAGTGTCCCTCGTGGCGATGTCGTCTTGAATTTGCTTCGGTGATACAGTTGCGGGGTTTGAGGTTACTGTATAACTTCTTCGGCGATACGGTAGTGTCCCCCCTTCTGTTGCCGAGGAGGCTGCCTATGTGAGATGGTTTCGGGGTTCGAGGTTACTGTATAACGATATGGTAATATCCCTCACTCTGTCTTACTGGGTTGCTAGAGTAGTGTATGTACTATGTGGTACTGAGCTATGGCTGGTTGACGTTACGATGGCGTTGTTGATGTCTTTCATCAATCGGTAGTACCAGTATCACGACCGAATGCTGCAGGGCGTTGCGGAGGCTGTAATAAGCTGAAGTGATACGTTCATGCAGTGACGGGCTCAAATAATGGATTTCATCCAGGCTGCAATAACTATATACACAATCATGGCGCACTAATCGTTTTATACGAGAAGTGTCGTTTGTAGCAAAATGTTCGTCCTTTTAGGGACGCCCCTTTAGTTTAGTGTTAAGAATATCATACGAGACATGAAGTAGGACACCTAATTTAGTTATAAGTCTGCATATCACATTGAAATTGATTATCACATGCAATTAATGATCTGTGCTTTGTGCTGGTTTGGGTAAACTAGTATCGGGTGTGTGCCTGTTGTAGGTTGAAGTTAAGTTTTATATCCACTTTAGGTTTAAGTAAAACGAAATATGTGAAGCGTATAATAGGTTTATAAGCTAGTTAAGGAAACGTACGGTTTAGATATAAGTCTTAGTTTTAAGTTTTAGTTATAAGAGAGTACGGCGATAACGATCACACAACTATACGGTTATGATGTATATTCATACTTTATAATCTACTACGGTAGAAAATATAACAAATTGTGTTATATTCACTCGTATGATTCCTACGCGGTAATCTATGAGTTTCATCGAATTTTATTCCACTATGTTTGGAATTATTACGTATTATATATATACGATATAACAACACTCTGCGTTAGTGGATATTTGAACGAAATACGTATTCCTTACATTAGGCCGCCTGACAGTGCGCTTGAACTGGTATGAGAGATAGTGATTTGATGCTGTGATAATCCAGGGTTGAACCCATGGCTACAGTTTTCCTCAGCGATAACTGGTTTACTATTTATGAGACTTTGATCCTCACATTGATTATTATTTTTGTGGCATTGGCTACTCTTTATACACCTCAGTTACGACTGTGAAAACTACCGAACCACGGTTTAGTTTATAAGTAAGACTATGAGTCTTCTATACACCTCAGCTACGGCTGTGATATCTGCTGGACTACGGTCTAGTTTATTAATAAGACAATAATATTTTATACACCGCAGTTACGACTGTGAAAACTACCGAACCACGGTTTAGTTTATTAGTAAGACTATGAGTCTTCTATACACCTCAGCTACGTCTATGATACCTGTTGGACTTTAGTTCCACTTTATACGTATATTATTTTACAAAGTGTGTGCGCACTATAAAAGTGCACGTCCCATGTTCGAGGAAGGTTCGCCGATCAATGGTTGGAATCTACTGTTGATGGCGGGCGCGGGGCCAATTCAACCTCCCCCCCACTTTTATATTTTTCAAAATTAGTTAAATATAAAATGATGGGTTGGAGCGACATCCTTCAGCTACTCGTAAGAGGTGCTAAAGGAAATGGGACCGGAATCTCATACATCTGATTATTTATTATTTTTTTTAATTAAACAAATTATTATTATAACACGTATTTAAATGATTAACCTAGTTTTATTTGACTCCGCTATAGTCGATTGAGCATGTGATCTCTGACGCTCTAAAAGAACACGGTTATTACGCATACATAACGTATATTGGGTCCAAACCATCTAGACGAAATCACGAGCCAAAACGCAATTTAAAATAAAAACGTAAAATTATATATTAATACTTTAGGTAGGGATCAGTTACAATATCCGTATTTTTTTACGTTATAATAAAATAATAGTTGAATTAATTTGTTATTGCTTATTAATTAATTAGGGTTTTAGGTTTTGAAATTGTTGTTTACAATTGGTAAATATTTGTTGCCCGAGGCTCGCGTTTGTTCATTAAAGCTTGATTTGTAGCCAATTTCATCAAATTCGGTTTAGCGATTTGGTTATGAAAGAACATTAGAGACAGATGGACAAACAGATAGACTTACTTTCGCATATATAATATTAGTGTAGATTACATACAATGATACACACCAACCCACATTGGAGCGGCGTTGTGTAATATACTCCAAATCTCCTAAAATGAAGGGCCTGAATTGCATTATGAAGATTATTCACTACTGGCTATACATATATAATATGGATTATAATATATCAAAGCTCCCTCTCCATGAGATAATGATGTAGTGTGGAAAAATTGTATGTTCTGCGATAATTTTATACACCAATTCATCCCTCGGATAACAAATCAATTATAGAATGTGTTAGCATATTTATTTTAATATGATCATATTTTATTGTTTTAATGTATTAAAGTGTTATCAGCATAAATAATTCGATTTAAATAGTTGTTACAATTTGCGTTGATTGTCAACATCCGGTTTTGACTAAACTAAATTGTTTTTAAAATGGATCGAAACCGGATGTTGCTACAGTCGGAGGAGGGGCGTGTAAACATTAAATACTAGGAGTAAGCCTAGAAATGGTCATTCTTACTTTAATCGTCGAATAGGAAGGATCGTGAACCACTTCAGGAGAGATAAAGTATTGATTGTGAGGAGAGTTTTTGTATTATTCCAACAAATGATACAAGTCACAGTTCATCAGAGAATCCGCTGAAAATCGCTTACAAGTAAAACCGATACTAAATTTTATAAATACATTACAGCGTATTTAATGATATAAAACAAAATTAACTAAATAAATTCGGGTAGTATTAAGTGCGTTTAGCTATTGGTCCCGGTCGTAACACAGATCGTAATTATCGTTAACCCAAAATATGATGTATTTAATGTTATATAAGTTTCAAATTTGTACGGGTTGAAGTGTCTCTTAAACTTAAATACGGTCACCAGAGATATCCCGTCCTTAGAATCATGGTTTAAGGTCATAGTCGCTATTTACCTGGCTTAGCGTTTTTATTATGTGTTGGCTTTTATATAGGATCTTTTTATTATTGGAAATGAATTTGATTAATTATATCCCAAAATCTCTATGGCAGAGTGCCCAGTTTTGACAAATGTTATTGTAGTAGATAGGTAGATAGTTTGCATATCGTTGCAATGTTAATTAATTGGAGACAAGTTTTGTATTTTACATAAATAATTATAATGATTGATGTATTGCAATGGAAACGTAGAAAAACATAAAAAAGTCAAAAAGCCTTTTTCTTCCCGAGTGTGAACACATTGAAACTTATAAATGAATGTTTAATTAAATCAGTATAGCGAATGGCTATCTTAAACACTTTTTTTTTTTATAAACCAAACATTAATAATCAAACGAAGGAATTGTATTTATTATAATATACAGGTATATACATGTATTTATATATTTATTTATCTATTAATTTTTTTAACTTGGAAATTTATCAATTATTTATTGTATTTTACATTTTTTTTTATTTTCATTTTTCATATATTTTGACTTTTATCAATAATCCATAATAACCATATAACACGCTTTAGTAAAAAATGTATAAAACATAGCAATTTAATAATATTCTATTAACAAAGAATAAAGTATTGAAATAAAAATGTCAAAAAATAAGAAGATATGAAATTGCCAGTCCATTCACTCAAGAATCAACATAAATTCTACGCGAATAAAGTACATTGTGACTTCGATATTCAGTAAATAGTCAGTTTTCAGACTCGGGTAAAACGTAATTGTATATAAGACCCTCTTCACTAACGATATACTCTATGTATATTATAAACATTAAAATAAATATATTGTGATACAACTCTTTGGGGATCTTCGTCAATGTAGTCCATTCACCTTGTACCTTATTTTATGACTATATTTAATAATAGCATTCTTAGTGGCGCGTTTTCTGACCTTATGAAACTTAGTAAGGTTATACAAATTTTTCAATCGGATTATACTTCAGACTAATATGGACCCGTCTCTGTATTAATGATATCAAATCGAAAAATGTAATGTAAAATACTAAACCAAATGTCAGTATATTTTGAGATATTCAAATTACTACACTTGATTCGATTCTAGAAGATAATATACAGTAAGTAACTGCAATATTTTTAGAGCTTGGGAACGATAATCGAAATGATTGTATGCAAAAAACGATGGTCAGTAATCAACTAAATTCAAAGGCATGGTTTGGCATAGATAGAAAAAGGTCACCTGGAGATGCAGAAAGCGTCCCTTGAGGTACTATTATTGGTCCATTTTTCTTTCTCTTTCTTTACTTATATAAATGAGTTGCCATATGTATATGGTAATAAAAATAACATTATATTATTTGAATATAGTGAAACTACTTTGGTTTTTTATATAAAAATACTTCTTTAAATATAACACGATGAGAAATAACTTCTATTAAACAGAAAAAGGACAAAACGTATTATTGCCTACTTCTTAGGTAAGATGTTTTTAATTGGGGCAGCATGATTAAATCGACAAAATTCTTTTGTATATATATTCTAAGCTCTTATGAGGACTCAATTAGGCTTAGCCTTCGCAGTAAAAAAATTCAATTCTAAAATTAAAAAAAAAATATCAAGAAAAGTCGTTGTATTGAAATATATTACAAAACTAATTAATATTTAGACGATTGCACATCCCGGGAATACAACGATTACCCCCGAGCTATTTTAAACAAAGGAGTGTTTTTTTATTATATAAAAACCCATAATTGTTAAATGTGAGATAAAAACGAATCGCGTTGAGTTTCTTTCGTCAGTTCTTCTCAAGTCCGAGGCGTTTATTTCCGAACCGGTAATTTTTTCCAATCAATAAGAAACTTTTTACGCTTCTATATTGAATAAAAATTTTTACTTTTTCAAACATACTTTTCTTGGTGGTAGGGCTCTGTCCAAGCCCGTCTGGGTAGGTACCACCCACTCACCAGTTATTCTACCGCCAAATAACAGTACTCAGTATTGTTGTGTTCCGGTTTGAAGGGTGAGTGAGCCAGTGTAACTACAGGCACAAGGGACATAACATCTTAGTTCCCAAGGTTGGTGGCACATTGACGATGTAAGGAATAGTTAATATTTCTTACAGCGTCATTGTCTATGGGTGATGGTGACCACTTACCATCAGGTGGCCCATATGCTCGTCCGCCAACCTATTCCATAAAAACAAAAACAAAAAAACAAATCCCATGGTTAAATTCCAATTCGTGTTAAAAATGAAATCATTTACGATTTTCATAAAATTCAACAGATTCTACATAATACTCTTCAATGAAAATGACAATTAATTATGTAAATACGAGCTCGCATTTACTTATCGCTCAATCCACGTTGTTTTTTCCTGGATCATGGAATGGTAAAATGAAAAGAAAAATATTATCAAAGTTCTATATAAAGCTAAGAACGTTATAAGACGGACGGCGTTCCAAAAAAATGGTGTCCCGTGGCGCGCTGTTAGCGGAGTCGTATCACCCGGGGAGTCATTACCCTCAACCATTATGTATCTCCTTCATTAAATTCCAAATTTCCCTTTCCTCGTACCTCCCCCCGTCTCCCTGGATACGGGAAAAATTCGTAAATAGCTCCCCAACATCCTGATATGTGAGGATGCGATGGTAATTTTGTACATAAAAAACAACTACATACTTCCTTTCTCTTTTATAATTTCCTCTTTACGGAAGTTTTATTTCGTATATTATCTCTTACTATTTATATTTACACGGATATTATGTTAGTGGAAGGGAAAGGGTAGCTATGCTTGAATAAGATGAGTGAATTTGTTTATGGCTTATAAAATATTGGTAGACGAATACCTGAGAAAATTAGGAAATTAATCTAATAAAGTTTTAGAATACAGATAGGTGGCAGATTTTCATGTTAACCATACATATTTCTTCCTACATGACGTATTTCTATACCACTCACTCAAAGCTATATATTTTATTGTAGTAAATATATAATCATTCTTAATTATTATCATCAATATAAATATTATCACTAATTGAACCTTTAAAATGGAACAAACCGTCGTTGCACAGCAATTTCAACAAAAAATGTTTCATTAAAAACAAAACGGTGTTCTTTTAATTTACATAATAAAAGCATATAGGCAAATCGGCAACGTTATGGCCTTAGCATTCTAAGTAGTGTAAGCCATGTTTGGTATCCCTGGGGCGCTCAATCCGTAGTAGATATACAAAAAAGAGTTAATTCCTTCTGTCATATAGTGACACCACAGAACAAAAAAAATTGTACGAAACCCTTTACTATCACTTATTTCAACAGCTGTCTGAATACTATACTATACAATACACTATATTTATTATAGTACAGTACGACACAACTTCGATGTAGCATCGGCAAAATTCGTAAAACTGATAACATCCGAATTAAGTACGCTACCACAAAGTATCAACATCCATTTGTTATGTGAATATCATATTTAGTCAAACGTAATAACTTGTAATATCATATGACCTAATATATTCGTCAATTTGACACGTCGATTTACATGCACTTGCATCTCGGGTTGAAAAGACGCGGAAGTCTATAGCGGTGAATAGCGTCAAATGGCGCGATAGGGAGCTATTTCTATCTCTGCTATTTACATAATCAGTTTTATTTAGGTTGTGTCGTACTATACAATACTCTTAAAACAATACATTCACGAAATAAACAAAATCATGCGAATAAAAACATCACAAATTTTCAACGAATTCTACGTGAATCATTAAAAGTTTTCGAATTTCCGATTCGATCGTTATCTTTAAACTTCTGAATTATGAGATTAACATCTACGAATTTATCAAATTGTTCACTACTTTTCGAACATTCGAGAATAATTACACCAATTACGTTTGATTTGTGAAAAGACTTTGAACGAGCTGGTTCCCATGCCGGACTGAAATGTTTGAGACACTTTGTATCCCATGATGATCTAAGAGCTGGCTTTTGATGAAAGTAGCAAAGATTCAAACCCAGCTGTATAAAACCCAATCTTGTTGTGATTGATTTATATTGCGTATGTAGTTTAGTTTTTTTTTTTATGGTATAGGTTGGCGGAAGAGCATATTGGCCACCTGATGGTAAGTGGTCACCATAACCCATAGACAATGAAGCTGTTAGAAATAGTAACTATTCCTTACATCGTCAATGCGCCACCAACCTTGGGAACTAAGATGTTACGTCCCTTGTGCCTGTAGTTACACTGGCTCACTCACCCTTCAAACTGGAACACAACAATACTGAGTACTGTTATTCGGCGGTAGAATAACTGATGAGTGGGTGGTACCTACCCAGACGGACTAGCACAAAGCCCTACCACCAAGATTGGTATAAGTTATGGTATATATAATGTATAAGATGCGTGTGTCGTGTTTCTTTGAAATCCTATAGCAAATAACTATATTCCATCAGATTATAAGAGTGACTATAACATGTCCTACGCCGAAACTTGATCTTTCTTAAGAATTACCTTGGAGAAACAGTGAAGGACAAAATAATTTAACACTCTACATGCTAAGGAATCATTAACCGATTAATTAAGTAGATTTAAATCAATTTCATGAATATGATTTTGCATTAACATTAATTACAAGACAAACTTTAGTAATAATAATAATGAAAAAACTTTTCAAAGACATAAATATTGTACCGCATGAGATTCGATCTTCCCAGACCTCAAACAGCTGGAATAGGTGTATAATGTACGAAATACCTCAAGTGGCGCATATTGAGGTAGTTAAAGTAATTACAATACAGGCTGCAGCGTAGCACAGCAGAGCACGCGCCGAAACTTACGCCCGCACTAACTTCGAAACGCTTAGAGTTTGAAATCGATGTAAGTCACGAGCGTCATCGTTTTAACATAATATAATATCGTGTAATTCAATAACTACAACAGCCTGTAAATTTCTCACTGTTGGGCTAAGGCCTCCTCTCCCTTTGAGGAGAAAGTTTGGAACATATTCCACCACACTGTTCCAATACGTATTGGTGAAATACACATGTGGCATAATTTCTATGAAATTAGACACTTGCAGGTTTCCTCACGATGTTGTCCTTCCGCCGAGTTCGAGATGAATTATAAACACAGATTAAGCACATGAATATTCAGTGGTGATTACCTGGGTTTGCCTATCGTATAATCTAATCATCGAATTTCTACCACATGTGCATTCCACCAACCCGCATTGGAACAGCTTGGTGGAATATGTTCCAGATCCTTTCCTTAATGGAAGAGGAGGCCTTATCTCAGCAGTGGGAAATGTACGGGCTGACTTTATTTTTTTACTTTACTAAATGTGAAAGTAACTCTGTCTGACTGTTTGTCATTCGCTCTTTCACGACCAAACCAATGAAGAGAATTTGATGAAATTTAGCAATTTAGAACTGACAACCAAATTAGTATATTATAATAATAAATTGTTTACTTTTTTAAATATATTTTAACCATAAGTCGCTCGAGTCGTTAAGTTGTACCACACAAACCCAACGTATTATTTAAGCTAATATGAAAATTGTTCAAGTAATTACGCAGCCGAGGCACGTGCGATCTATTCCCTACCTGTACTCCTGAGAAATAGTAATCAAGTTGATATGACGAACCGAATCGCCTTTTATGGGACTTATTAACGAAAGTTACAAAGCTTATGGGTATTTTAAACTTACTTCGATAAAGTTTAGAAACACGTCGATAGGGTAACGCTACGGGATAACGCTAGCTTCGTATATACTTGCTAAAAGGTTATGTTTTTTTATTTTTTCAAACTGAAAGTTTTGTTCGAAATTCTTCTAGGGTAGCTAAGATATAAGGTGAAACTTTTTTAGTGCATTTTTAAAGGTATCAAGAGAAGAGATACGCAGAGCTCTCGCCTGTATACTTTTGCAGTTATACTTTTACGTAATATATTTCAGAAAAAAGAATATCCGTTTTAATATAATATCAAGGTAGCTTACCTAGATATATTCATAGGAATAGAATTTTTTTTTTCGATAGGAATCTGCCAGTAGGGCTTTTGAGCAAGCAACTATACCACCCATTAAAGAACAGTCCTTGGTATAATTTTTATAATATTTTAATTTCCAAAGTTGGTGGCGCATGTGATATGAAAATAATAATATATAAACCTGCAATACAACAGACAGACAATTAATGGGCAGTAACATGCAATTCAAGAACACTTTACTGAAATAATGAACATCGAAAGCTATACCAAATAAAATGTAACCAAATATGGGAGTTCAATCAAAACTATAATTAGTTAAATAGATCCCGCTGAGTTTCTTTCGCCGGTTCTTCTCAGGTCTGGGGTGTCAAATTCCGAACCGGTGCTAGATTTTTTAACTATCAATAAGAAAGTGTAAGCACTTCTACTTTGATTAAAGATTTTTGACTTTGAATTGAGTTATAATTATATTTAAAATGGAAATATTACCAAGCTGACTCATAAAAAAAGTTTATGAAAACTTTTCCATAATATACAGTCATTGTAAGCTTCTATCGAAATTTATATATTTGTATGCTATGGAAAACACTTATAAGTCATTTTTAAAATAGTGACTATTAAGTTGTACGCACTTTTAGTGTTGCCAGTAATCTCGTACACTAAATATTGTAACTCAACAAAATGGCCGACAATTTTTTTTAAAGGTTTTTAAATGTTAGTTATTTGTAAAGGCAAGCACCACTATACATATGTGCTTAATTTGTGTTTGTAATTCATCTCGTGCTCGGTGAAGGAAAACATCGTGAGGAAACCTGCATGTGTCTAATTTCCACACGTGTATTCCACCAACCTGCATTGGAACAGCGTGATGGAATATGTTCCAAGCCCTCTCTTTAATGAGAGAGGAGTCCATTAACCCAGCAGTGGGAAATTTACAGGCTGTTACTTTACTTACCTTTATTTGTAAAAGTAAGTTCCATTTATATAACCTAACAACATTTACTAGAATACGTAGTGGAACGCTTAACTTTTTTAAGTTTTAGAATAAAGATTCACCCCGCGGCTATTTCACTTAGAAGCGAACGTTTCGACGTTAGAAAATCTTATTTTTAAGTGGATTTTATTACTGTGGCTTTTTTATTTTTAGTCTGAAGAAAAGATAACGCATTTTCCGAGATTGGATTTTATACAAAATGAGTCTTGTTTTTTTTCTGAAGTGTATTATTGGACGCCATTTTGTTTTCATTTCTATTGCATTATAATATCGGAATATTCTGTTGAATGATCGGTCAGTAGTAGTCAAGTTCACATTATCCACATGACTATAAAATATCTTGTCTTTAATGATTTCGCTACATATATAATTGATAAAAGGGAGTAATAACTGAATTTATAAGTTCTTCTGCGTAGAATCTACTTTTCGAATTGGTTGTCATATAAAACAAAAATTTCGTCTTATCATATGAAGTAGATTTTTATTATATTACGAATATATTTGGGGATCAAGACAAGAATAGTGCGATTATGTAAGATTTCATCATTCAAGTGAGTCACTGTGAAATATTGAAAATTGACTTAAGTCGTTTTGATAAGTGTTGCCTATAAAATACATCTATTATTTTTACAGTCAATCGTATATTACTTTTAAACCATTTATTGACAAGCATGACATTTTACACTCGGGGTTCTGCCGTGAGTTTCGACTTTCTCCTTATGGAATACCTAATTATAAATACCTATGAAAAATTTGAAGTACTTACAAGAAGATGTTTGAGGTCCAAATATTAGGCTAGTAGAATTATCCTTAGGATTATGGTTTATTTATTTAGCAACAAAAATCATTATATCTATACGACAGAAAACTAATTTAGATAAATTAAATTCAAATCAAAAAAATCATATCGTCTGTCTAGGCTCAGTAGAAGCTTTCACATGCTACCGTGACGGTGTAACATACCCTGCTTCCCTCGCTTTTAAATCGGGGAATCACATATCAATCACAATATATATACTGTGATTGATATGTGATATCCCGAAAGTGTAAAATATACATAATTTTACATTTTCGGGATTCAGGATATATTATAAAAAAATAATTGAATCTTACTAACTACTGACTCACTACTCAGTAGAATCTAAATTCGAACCGGTTGCTCTATATTTAAATTTCTCCTTAAATCCTCCTTAAATACAGTACACTTTGATTGATTCTGTTAAAGTAAAACATTCTGTATACATATACAGGCTGTATAAAATATTGAATAATTTATATAAGATATAATAAAATGTAACGTTACGAGTACATTGTTAAGAACTTAAAGCTACGTAATAATACACCGAGGTAATGCGCAAAGCGAATTTAATATATGCCATTACGCGTCATATAGCTTTTAGCATCAAGCGTATCATCATTTATTTATTATACATGCTGTTCAATTTAATGATGTCACAATTATGTGGCTCTTCGTATGTTATTTGTTGTTGGAAATTATATTGAAATTAGCGTCAGTGTGGCTGATGTGATGCAGCATTCAAATGGTAGTGTATTTAATAAATATGTATAATTGAAATCTTAGTGACGATAAACTTCTTACAGTACTTAAAGGATTTGCCTTTTTGTAATAAAATTTTTAATTATAACAACAGTCTTTAATGTATCACAGAGCAGAGAGTAATGCTAAGAAGAGAAATAGGCGCGAAATTTACCACAGACTATACATAGTTGGCTACAGATAACTTATGATTTACCAAAACTAATATAAGTAGTAAATACCACTGCAGGGCTAATCTACTTCTCATTTAAGGAGAAGTTGCTTATTCCATTGATCTGTTCAAATACGGGTTAGTGGATGAACATTTGGCAGATTTTCACCCGACACTCAGGATTCTCTACGATGTTTTCACAAGACAAAACCTTAGCTAATTGGTTGTAGGGATTTGTAGAAACTTGTCTAACATCATTCAATCATTAAGTACACTAGAGCAAATAAAGCAAAAATTTTACTCTTGTGTTCCGTTTTGAATTAGCCAGTGGACAAGAAAATTTAACAAGAACATATCCCAGGTCCCGAGGTTGGAGGGGAATTAGGGAGTTGGATAAGGTTGTGATTATTTCCCATCAGATCTCTAGTCCATCTATTTTTTTATATGAAATAAAAAACTGGCAAATACCATTATATATACTATAAGAGAGTGGTCCTCAGACTACAATTGCAATGATCACTGTCACAACAATGATAATTGAATGGTAAGTTTTAGCACAATCATGGTGAGTGCTCGACAGTGGGCACAGACCGATGACGGCACTTATTTATAGCTAGCTGTGATCGTGACTGCGTTTATCTAGACGTTTGTAAATAAATCCCTAATTATATATGTATTTTATGTTGTACAATTATAAATACAAACAAAATTATATGTAAATATAAGTACATGTAAGTCTTAAAATTATGCAAGACTAGCTACGTACGGTGTATAAAAATGAGAAATTTAATTTTTGTGCTATTTTAAGTAGCCTTGATAATAAGTAGGGTTTATATGAGTACATGAGGTTTCTTAAAAATTAAGGTGTAACTGTATGCACAGACGTGGCTTAAAATTTAATTTAATATATACATCATGATAGTTAAGAATTTCAATTGAACGATCTTTACTTACCGACATACAAATACATCGAATACATAAATTATAACCTAAAAGCGATGCAGCGCTTCAAAAATATCAATAGAATTTTAAAGTGTTCTATACTTAAAACTTGAAGCGCGTAGCACAAAGTTGGCAAACAAGCAGAAATCATGCAAACCAAACAAATCTAAAAGGCATTTAAACAAGTACAGGCAGGTACAGAATGTTCGAGTACACTCGCGAGGAAAGTGCAAAGAAGAGGTGTAGTCGTTAGTGCGAGCCTCGAGGCAGAGTCTGACAATGTTTAAAGGATGTCATCCACTTAACGGAATTGTTCAGCTGTGTGTGTTAATTTAAATAGATATTTCGCTTTCGATGCTGATATTCAAGTTACGTGTGATTTGATATGAATGAATTCGCAATCAATACCTTGTGTTAAAAGCCAGATTTCAGATTTATTTAAATTATAAAAAAAAAATGTATCTAAATACCTATCTTAAAAAGTTAATGCATAAAAATATATTACTAATTTGATTTTGAAAAGCGAAAGATAATTCAATTTAGTTAATACATCATATTACGAAATATATACCTTAGAGAAAAATATTATACATATAACAAAACTTATTATAAAAATAAGTTGCAAAATTATTAATCATCGTCTATAGACTTACACCGTAACTAGTTTAACTAAGCTGTATTAGATTTATCTACTAGTTTTTCAATCCGTCTTTACAGGGATTACAATATAAAAATAGTAGGGTAGTAGGGGTAAGCGCTACGCGCACCTTCTCCCCTCGCTTCAATAGGCGCCGCAGGGACCAGGGGGGGTCTCAGTACCCCGGGAATCCCCCCTAGGTGTTGGAGGCCCGTATGGGCCGGTCGAACGTCAGCGCATCGCGGTAGCATGCGTAAGCGATCCCATGGTGCCCGCCGAAAGACGGAGAGGGTACCGCTGGTTTTTAGGTGGGTAAACCCGGTGGACCTGGGCGCACTCTGACTGAGCGTCCAGGAAACCGGGGAGTGCCCCCCCCACTTTCATTCACGTGGGGGAAGCGCGAAAAGCATTTTTCCAGCGAGAAAAGGGTTATAGAGGTAGGCTTTTCAAGCGGAACAATATCAATATAATTATTGTTCAATTTATATTACTTAATTTTAGAAGTTATTACTTCTACTACTAAGTAATAATATATATTTTTTGTAATTCGTATGTTTTGATGACGATGATGATGATGATGATTAAGCGTGGAGTTAATACCTGTTAACTTCCAAGCAGTGCAGCATTGTTGAAAAATAGTAACTACTGAGTTTCTTGCCGGTTGTTCTCGGTAGAATCTACTTTCCGAAACGGTAGTAGCTTCACTTCATTGTAAAATGACGATTCAAAAGCGCTTGTAAAAGCCTATTTGATTAAAGTTTATTTTGATTTCGATTTTCATTTAAGTTTATTGTTGTTAGAATCAACGGTACTATTGATTTTTGCAACTCCTTCCTTTTTTTTTAATTGTAACATAACTTAAATCTCTTAATGGATGATTACCCTAACTTATGAGTGCTTTGACATTTATTGTATGTATATATACATTACTCGTTAAGTTCAATAATATATAGTTTATTATATATCTTAAAACGTAATGAAAATTAATATTACTTTTATTTTTAATTCCGTTTTTTTTAATTACACGTAAAATTATTTGGATTTATTATTTTATGTAAGATCTATATAGTAAGATGTAAGATATCTACTTGATGTTAAGGCTCTGTGCAAACCCGTCTGGGTAGGTACCACCCACTCATCAGTTATTCTACCGCCAAATAACTGCAGTACTCAGTATTGTTGTGTTCCGGTTTGAAGGGTGAGTGACACAGTGTAACTACAGGCACAAGTACATAACATCTTAGTTCCCAAGGTTTGTGGTACATTGACGATGTAAAGAATAGTTCTTATTTCTTACAGCGTCATTGTCTATGGGTGATGGTGACCTTCAGGTGGCCCATATATTCGTCCGCTAAGCTGCTAAGCTAAGATCAATAGATACAGTATAACTAATATATAATTAATGTGTAGTTTATTAATATTTTATTTTACTATCGGCTTCCATCACTAGCACCATTCACCAATACTCTTTTGTATAGATAATATGCATCTATATATTATTGTACTGCTAAATAATAATACTTAGCAATATTTTGGACAGTGAGCCAGTGTTTTCGAATGAAGTAGTTTATATTGCCAATATATATAAAATATTGTGAATATTTACCATTAGGTATCAATTGCAATCCTGAATTACTTAATAAAAAAATATATTTTGTTAATGATTGATTCCCAAAAACGTTATTAAGGCACATAATTATAATTAGAAACGTCAATGTTCTAAAACTTGTCGAGTTTTATAATGTGAATAATAGATGGCGCTGCCAGTCATACATTGTACATTGCTATCAGATAAAATGTTTTGTTTCAATATTTAAATAATTATTGTAATTGCCTGATAATCATAAAATTATATAGTTAAAATTATATGTAAATGTAAAAACATGCATAGGAAGTTCAATACAAATGATATGACTGTTACGAAAAATCTTTATTTAGTCGATTAGTTTCATGTCTCATTCATAGATGGCGCTAGTAGTAACTAAAATGTACCATGAGAATAAAATTATAATTATAGATGATTTTCCTTTGCTTATCAAATATATATGTCAGTGGAGTACGTATTAAATTATGTAGATTATTAATCACGTCGCTGTCAACAATATTACAAACTAATATTTAAGAAATCCATATTAATAAAATTCATATTATTAATTTGGCAGCGTCTAACATCGTCTGTGCACGATAAAGAACCTGCTTTTTTATTAAAAAAAAATTTCAGTGTTTAGCCGTCTTAGGTAATCAACATGGAAACTTTACGTACCCATGTTATAGGAGTATAGTATAACATAATATGTGTGTATACTTTTATTTGATGAAAAAATAATACCGTGACACTACCTACATATTAGCGTTGGATGAAATTCCGCGTCATATGTATCCAACTCGCTATAGCATGGTGTATTAAGTTTCAAGCCATCTCATCTAGAATTAAGGAAGATTTGGGACTCTTACAGTTTCTTTATCATCATCATCATCAGTTCAGCCGAAGGACGTCCACTGCTGGACATAGGCCTCCCCCAAAGATCGCCACAACGCCCGGTCTTGTGCAGCCCGCAACCAGCGTCTTCCCGCGACTTTCACCAGGTCGTCGGACCACCTTTGGGGGCCTACCCTGTTTAGTTTCCTATTTTTTTTTTATAGTTAACACTATTTCAATGCAGATAAATTATTATTATAAAATGTATTACATTACTTACAGTTAGTAATAATATGTTAAAAATCAAAATATTTGCTATCCTTATTATCTTTGCAAGTATATGCATACATATCATCTATATCTATGTATAAAATCACATTTTAATTTGATTTGTCATTACAGAGAACTCATATCCCAAGTTCAATATTTTTGAATAAAACAATTATAATTAGGAATAAAATGTTTCTATAACTAAATTTAAAAAACTTGGACCCAATATAGAATTCTCGTTATGACATCATCTTACTAATTACAAGCAAATAAAATTATTGTTTATGTCCCAGCAGCTGATCGTAATGTGTTTGACCGATCCTCGGACCGTGTGTCGATCAGCTGTTTGTTTACGAAGCCCTCCATACGCATGTGTAAATATCTGATGAAATTAATAACTTCATTTTTAGAATATTGCAGAGATATATACAAAAGCTTTTTCTACTTCCAAACAGGATACATTAATTTAAATAATTGGATTAACTAACCTGACTCTATATTTTTTAAATGAAAAAGTGTAACTACTGAGGTTCTTCTCGGTAGAATCTACTTTCCGAACCGGTGGTAGCTTCACTTAATTGTAAAATGACGATTCAAAAGTGCTTGTAAAAGCCTACTTGAATAAAATTTATTTTGATTTTGAATCACAGGATAACAAATATCTGACAGTTCATAAACACAAAGTTATGGTTATATACAAGGTTTCTATGAAACCAACTCGTTTCTCAAATGATGATTTTGATTTTTTGATTTGATAAGATTGAAGTCATTTTGTTTATAGCCGAGAGTACAGCAGTTTTAATAAATATGTTCTAAGCCATATTAGAGTCCTTTGGAATAGTTTTACCAACAAGGCACTCAGACATTACTGTATTCAACAGATCAAATAACATCAATATGATAAAATTAATATGTTTTAATACCTTATTAGTCTATATGAATATGATAAATGTGAAAGTAACTCTGCCTGACTGTCGCTCTTTCACGACCAAACCGCTGAACAGAATTTGATGAAGCAAACTTGTTATGAAGTTGAAATTTGTTATGAAGCAAACTTCAACTCCAAGATAGAACATGGGCTACTTTTATGCCTAGCACATGTCAACCAACAAAATTAGTAGGTAATATTTCTAACAATGGCATTTTTGTAGGCGGTGGTGATCAGGTCTATTTACAATACAAATTCTTGCTGTGCGTACTAGTCTTCTTCGCGTTTGGATTCCATTTCCACCTACCATCAGGTGGAGTGGAGTCATATGCCTAACCGGATGTTATAAAAAAAAATTGTCAAACATTCATGATGATATATTGTCTTCATGTGTTGATACTTAGCATCAGGTTGCCAATTTTCCGTCTACAAGACCATAAAATGATAACAAAAAATATGTACACGAACGCAATTATCTTTCAAGAATCCTGTAATAAGACAAATTGATCAGAAATCCTTATAAAACGGCAACGCGAATGCCGCTTACATTTTTGAGATGTTAATATTCTCGAAACGAATTATCGAAAACTGGTTGAATATTTAATTCCGTATACATAAAAAAAAATATACCAGCTTCACAAGGTCGTTGATCAGCTGTCACGATCAGCTGTTCTGCATTTCATATGCACATGATACTCGAGAACTGGTCAAAGGATAATCAGTCTTAAATACATGAGGCATAAAATTTATATTATGTTTGTGTAACGTCAAGGGTTGTCGAGTAACAGTTTCTTGTTTCGCCGTTATTATAATAGTTCCATTCACAAAAATTCCATTTTCGAAAGTCAGCTGACGTCTGGTTTGACGCTATTGGGTGTAGTACGATGCTCAGGCGCGTGGTACGTTACGGCGATGTGGTAGGGACGATTGAACGTTGAATTATTTATATTTAAAAATATATACGATTTTAATTTCATTAATACGTTGTATCAATTGTTACAAAATATATAGGCGGAGGGCAATGGGCCAACAAATGCAATGTGGTCACCATCACCCATAGAAATTTCATTCCATCGCCAAAACGTCACGCATATTGGGAACCAAGTTATATCATCACTGTAGCTAGGCAGGCATACATATTAAACCATACATACGCATATTAAATGTAAGAAGACGCGATGAGTAGAGTGGAGACGTGGTGGTACTAACACAGAAGGGTCTATAAACAGCAAGTAAGTCTATTGAAAATGGGAACTAAATTGGCATTGTCAGCTGTAAACTTTTAGAAATCGCTTGTAATATTTCATATTACATTACAAATAATAATTTTCTCGTAAACTTGTAAGATACAACATATGAGTATACAATATATGAGTTATTTCGTCGTAGGCTAGTCAATTACTTATTCCAATGGTAAAATATTAGTTTTGAAGTCCATTTGTCCCGAAACTCCCCGAACACTTGTCACCTGGGGCAGGTGACACATCAGCTGTTGGTCCGGTCGACCTAATCTCCTCATTGCTAATTTTATTATATATTACCAATAAGTTATTTACGCGTTACAGATTTAAGTTAATTATAATATAAATGATTTTGAATTGCAAAGTACTATAATTAGTTACGGATACATTTTAATAATTACTTTATAATGATTTTAACAATTCTGTACTATTAATGGCTGGAAACATTTAATACTTTATATATTATGAAATAATTAAAAAAAAATCCATATTTAATAGCCAGTTTAAAAATAATCAGAAGAATATTTATCATTAGGTGCTTACCATCCACTTTTTTTTATAAATATGAGACAACATCACATACATTACTCTGATCTCATTGTAAGTAGCTAAAGCACTTGTGTTATGGAAAATCAGAAGTAACGACGCTACCACAAACACCCAGCCCCAAGATGACATAGAAAACTAATGATAATCTACATCGACTCGGCCGGGAATCGAACCCGGGACCTCGGAGTGGCGTACCCATGAAAACCGATGTACACATCACTGGATCACGGAGGTCGTCAAAATAACTTAATTAAGCTGAATGCGGATAATAATACATAAATTAAAGTGATTTCTATTAAAATATTGATATGAAGTCGAAGTAAGCACTTTACATTCACTTCACATTACTTGGTGGTAGGGCTTTGTGCAAGCCCGTCTGGGTAGGTACCACCCACTCATCAGTTATTCTACCGCCAAATAGCAGTACTCAGTATTGTTGTGTTCCGGTTTGAAGGGTGAGTGAGCCAGTGTAACTACAGGCACAAGGGAAATAACATCTTAGTTCCCAAGGTTGGTGGCACATTGACGATGCAAGGAATAGTTAATATTTCTTACAGCGTCATTGTCTATGGGTGATGGTGACCACTTACCATCAGGTGGCCCATATGCTCGCTCGCCAACCTATAACATAATAAAGCACCGATTTTTCATCTGTTCGTTTAGTGTCGACTAGCGACCCGCCCCGGCTTCGCACGGGTGTAATGATACCAAATATACTATATAATTTGTTTATTTACATCACATCAGAAACTTCTAAAATGATCAGTGTTCCTTTACTATATTATGCATGTGTTATATACAAAAACCTTTCTCTCAAATCACCCTTTGTCTTAAAATCAATAAAGTATTTTTAAAGATCTAAGCATACACTTACCGCTGAAGTGACTTTGTTTTATACTATGTAATGATGATGATAAAGCTGAAATGGCCCAGTTGTAAGAACGCGTGCATCTTAACTGATGACTTCGGGTTCAAACCTAGGCAAGCACCACAATATATATGTGCTTAATTGTGTTTATAATTCATCTCGTGTTCGGCGGTGAAGGAAAACATCGTGAGGAAACCTGCATGTTCATGTTCATCGAAATTCTGCCACATGTACATTCCACCACCCCCCTTTGGAACAGCGTGATGGAATATGTTCTCTCAAAAGGCGAGGAGGACTTAGCCCAGCAGTGGGAATTTTACAGGCTCTTACTTTACTTTACTTTTTATGATGATGATGATACTATACACATCCCGTAGATTAAACAACGCGAAATATACTTGTGTTCGCATTTGAGAACTATGGTGGAATATGCTCCAAATAAAATACTAAGCTGAGATGAGGTAATGTCTCAGTGGTACTCTCGGCCATTTACTACATAACTTTATCAAATCAAAATATATTTTATTCAAGAAGGCTTTTACCAGCACTTTTGAATCGTCATTTAATTATATTAAGTGAAGCTACCACCGGTTCGGAAAGTAGATTCTACCGTGAAGAACCGACAAGATACTCTTTTTCAACATAATGTTTTGTATATTACCCTTTAAGTGAGTGCACCCGATGTCGCAGAATTATTTATAATATATATATCTCAATTTCAATATGTATCAATAATATCGACTAGACTTTAAAACTATATGCTTAAATAGACACATACACGTTGCATTTTACTATATGTAGAGATAACAGACGTACTTTGTTTAATCTGAAGATTGTGGAGCGATGGTGTTGAAAATCTCTGCTTATTTCCCAAAGGCCTAATGTCCAGTGAAGCGTAAATTAGTACACACTTAATGTAAATCAGCACGCGATGTATATCGTATCAACTACGCTTATACAGAGCTTAACTATGTCTATTTATATGTATAAAGTGTAGCGTTAGTTTTATTGAGATCGGTTATTTTGAATATCTAGGTAGTTTAGCTACTGTAAAAGAGCTTATCTCTGAGTTTATGAGTTCAAATCTCGAGTATATTCGGTGGTATGGTTATGTGCATCTGATAAATAGCTGATATATGGCTTGATATATGTTTATAATTCGTCTCGTGCTCAGCGGGGATGGAAAAAAAATCATGAGGAAACCTGCATGTGTCTAATTTCAACGTAATTCTGCCACGTGTGCATTCTACCAACCCGCATTGGAACAGCATGGTGGAATATGTTCCAAACCCTCTTTTTAGTGGGAGAGGAGGCATTAGCCCAGCTGTGGGAAAATTTACAGGGCGTTACTTTAATTTTTACTTTTTGAATATTCTTTATCAATATTCTTCCGACAAACAGTGTACTTCGTCCAGCTTGAAGGGTGATTGAGCTAGTGTCTAGAGGCACAAGGACTATAACATCTTAACCCAAAGTTGATGACATATTGCCAAGGAATCAATCATTCAATCATGATTAAAACCAATATACGGTGGTGATCACTAACCATGAAGAGGTCCAATTACGCGCCCACATAAAAAAAAATCAAAAAAGTTATGCCGATAAAAAGCTCTGGGTTTTCTGTTACAAAATTCTCGGTATCTGCCCGGAGTTTGAAAGTTTGAAGTATTTACCCAACTATGCCTCGAAAAGTGAACAAAACTGTTATCAGATTTAAACCGACGCATATCGGAAATTGATGTTGAAATTCGATACACACAATGTATACAATGTTATGCGAAAGAGGACGTCCTCGGGCTAGGACGCTGTCGATTTCCACTTTCATCGGGAGTGAAGATGTCAGGTGATAACACATATTAAATTGAAATCTAAAGCGATACGTGCGTGAGTTTGTGACTCACTTGTAACGTAACACTCAAAGGGATTCGTCGAAAAGCAACATCAGGACTCGCCCTGAACTCGTGACAAACTGGTCTGCTATATATATATTGACTAGGAATATTTATTTATTTATTTAAGATTCACCAGTGGTAAATACATCAACACGTACAAAGGTTTACAATTTTAATACAACTTAAAACTAAATGCATTACCTATTAAGGTGAATACCACTTGCAAAGATACAGTTGGAGATGACAAACTTACAAATAATTAATTGTTAGTAAATCAAGGTTAATTAAAAATTACAAGAATTAACAATAATAGTAAAATAATAACATACAAACATAAAAAAAAAAATTAGTTAGCTGACTACACGAATACTCTCATCTTATATGATATTACATAACATTAAAATAAGACAGATCTTCCGATCATTTACTGGCTGAAAATAATCATTTGTATTCAGTAATTTTAAAGTAAACTATTTTATCTTAATTGCTGAGATGGTCCAGTAGATAGAAATCGTACCTTTATCGATGCTAGTTTAAACACGGACGAACGTCATTAACTTTTCATGTGCTTAATTTGTGTTTCTCTCTCTCATCTCGAGCTCGGCATTGGAGAAACACAACAAGCCTGCCTTCAAGTTAACCTGCTTGAAATTCTGCCCCATATGCACCAATGCACATCGGAGTGTCGTGGTGAAATAAGTTCCAAAACTTCAACTTAAAGGAATAGCAGTTTTTAGTCCAGCAATATTGGATTGGGTTATTTACAGGCTGTTACTTGACTTTTACTTCATTTTAGTGTAGTTACTTGGTGGTAGGGCTTTGTGCAAGCCTGTCTGAGTAGGTACCACCCACTCATCAGATATTCTATCGCTAAACAACAGTACGCAGTATTGTCGTGTTCCGGTTTGAAGGGTGAGTGAGCCAGTGTAACTACAGGCATAGGGGACATAGCATCTTAGTTCCCAAGGTTGGTGGCGCAATGATGATGAAAGGAATACTTAATATTTCTTACAGCGTCATTGTCTATGGGTGATGATGACCACTTACCATCAGGTCGCCCATATGCTCGTCCGCCAACCTTTTCCATAAAAAAATTAAGTTAAGCCAACAAATTGGCTAAAATAGTAATAGTACTGTTAGATTAAATGGTTCGGTTAATAGTCTCGAGTACTTCTATGGATAATGTGATCGCGTGTTTGTGAAGGAAAATGTATTGAGGATACTTGAATGTTTTGGGTTAAATTGCGACACATATATTCACTATCCCGCAAAGAAGCTTATTGAATAAGTCCAATTAACGCCACGTTGGCAAATCTTTAGTCGTAATGTTAGGCCGTTTTCGTTTAATCATCTTTTCAAATATTTTTCCATTAATATTTGCTTAATTTCTTTCTATTCACGTACTTATATTAGTATTTAGTTCAACAGGTACAATTTTTCCCTAAAACGGATTTACTACCACGAGCCCTAGATTTGATCGGATTATCGTCAATCCCTCGTGACTGCCTTCCCCGATGGAGGTACACTTAATTCATTTTGAATGATATCCCCTAAATCCTTAATTTTTTGGGAACGTGATCTATTTGTAATAGTACACAAGCAACGATTATGCTAATTTTGTCAACAAATACATAGATATATAAAGTGTTGGCATAAATTCTTTTTTTGTCGCTATGTTATTTGGAAAAAAAATTGTCTCACTTCGATATAGATAGCTACAATAATCTTCATTGGAGGGAGAGTAACGAAGTGACGTCAAACATCTTAATAATTGTCACGAAAAAACGATCTACATTTAGATTAGATACCTAAAACGTTGTCTTAAGTGTTGATATACAAGGAATTTATTAATATGTCATTAATATTTTACACGTTTTGGGATCCACTCCCTTGCTAAGGAAAATGTGACTAGATCAAGCAAACCAGAAGTAGACCAATTCTGGCAGAAGTCAAGTACATTGGCAAAACTAGTAACTAAATCAATTCTATACTTCAGCAAGATAAAGATCACTTATTATAAATATCCTTTTAGGCTAACTTACTCAAATAACGGGTATAAAGATTTAAGTATGTGTGTCTGTTGCTCAAAGTTAGCAAAGCATATCAAATGAAATATGCAAAGAGGTATACAATAAAGTACAGCAAATCTACATGCATTTTAAATTTCAAGTCCATTAGCAAGTTTAAGATAATTATTGCGGCACTAGTACTAAACGTTTGGAGCGTAATTAATATATTCATAGACCATAAAAAGGTCATACAATTTGGGGGTCACCGACCCGCCTAATGTTCTTGTGTAGTTGTCGGCGCGTGTCCAATGTTATCATCGAATTACTTCGATAAACAACTGTCATTCGATTTTAAACTCTACGCTATCAAAATAGGTGCTATGTTCGTTCGTATTGACTTTCACGAGAGCAATGATGTTTGTTTTTTTTTCTACCACATACTTTGATTTGATTGTTTTTGACCAGGACACTGGAAATGTTTAATTACGTATGCAGTGTTACGAAATAGTTAAAATGTAGATTTTATTGATGCGGTAAGGCGGCTGACACACGAATTAGATTTATGACTTATATTATATAATAAATGTTAATGTCGTGATGTATGTAACTTTAATTGAATATATTCTTACATTGACGACCTCCATGGTCGAGTGGTGTGTACACCGGTTTTCATGGGTACGCCACTCCGAGGTCCCGGGTTCGATTCCCGGCCGAGTCGATGTAGATTACCATTAGTTTTCTATGTTGTCTTGGGTCTGGGTGTTTGTGGTACCGTCGTTACTTCTGATTTCCCATAACACAAGTGCTTCAGCTACTTACATTGAGATCAGAGTAATGTATGTGATGTTGTCTCATATTTATTTATTATTATTATTATTTCGCATAGAGCTGGTTTTGTTCTGAGTTCTAAGACGGGGAAGTAAATACTACAATCCCACTGCTGGACTACTTCATTAGTTAAATTGTTTAATTAATCCGACATCACCTTCATCACCCCTGCAAAAATAATGGTAAAAGTGTGTGGCAGAATTTTATTTGACCCACAGCTTTCAGTCACCATCAAACACAAAACAAAAGGCCTCCTCTAAATCTCTAGGTGCGCTACCTACAGTCATTGCTTTGCACGACCCTCACTGCACGCTGCGTTTCGTGGTCGCCAATCGAGAACTTACCTACCCCGTCAGCCGCTTATGTATGTATGTCCTTAGCAAAGTCTAATCAATTTACAGGTAGCAACATTTTTAAGCAGATATATCGTGTGGCCTTTTGCCTGGGATAGCACGTGCATACGTTAATTGTTCGTTTGATTTTCTCATCAATGACTCTTGCTCCATCTGCTTTTCAAATCGAGTAAATCGAAAATGCATCAATCTCTTTTGGAGAAATATTTAAATAAAAATACTAATTGTTTGTAGTTTGTGGACGGCCTTAACCAAGAGCAGAACCATACAGTTTTCGTCATGATCACAAACTTCCTGATGCTGATGTAACACATAACGGACAGAGAATGACTGTCATTGTTAAAACGTATATAAATAACAATTCCAATGTTTGCTTAATTAACTTTTTCGTTTGTTTATCCGTGGACAATATATTTTAATATTATTGAAATTAAAAAGTGCATTTTGAGATGGATGCTTTATTAAAGCAGATCAGCTCCGTCAATTAGTACTGAATGTATCCTTATCCAAAAAGACTGGAGTAACAAAAATATTGGGTATATACCAGAAAATTTCAGTAGACAAATTCGAAATTGGCAATGATTACCCGTGCCTCAGGAAGCATTAGAAATACTACAGCAAATGCTAATAGGTAAAAGTAAAGTTCACGAGGGAATATATAGAGGACCTGTCGGAGGAGTAGGAGTCAGCACCTCCTCAGGAGTTTAAGATTTAAAAAAAATCCAATATTATTGTCACTCTGGAACAAATTATGTGGTAGTTTTACAATCTATAATTGCAGTGTTTTTACATAATGATACTTTAAGTACCACTCGTATTTCGGCGGAGCTTATCACAGAAGATAACAAAACAAATTAATGAAACGTAACACCATACAACGTTTTGATGAAGCATCTATTATCCTACCTTATTTCGTTGATAATAATTGCCAGAGCCAATAATGGCAGAAAATTTAGCAAATCAATCACCCGATGTTAAGTAGCCACTACCCATAAACATCGGTACATTAAGAAATAACCTCATACTATGATATGCCAGCAACCTTGAAAACTAAGGTCTTATCTTCCTACCAAATATCATCACACCAATTCACTCATAAACAGAAAACACCAATATTAATGTGTGGAAGTATCCAGCTAAAACAAAGTATTTTTATGTCGTTTCGAATAATAATTCAAGTATATTAGTATGTACGAGCGAACCAGTTAACCATAACCAGATATAGAACATAATGCAATAATTCAACAGAACAATACACTTACTAAATGTACAAAATAAGTTGACTTATTTTTACGGCTCTCATCCGTCACTTTATGAATAATATTAATGTTTTTCAACATTTGTATCTGAAAAGAAATAATAGACTCATTGCGTCATACTGGACCTAGTTGGGGCCATATTTCACACACGTGTTCAAAAGAATATTATACCCTTTCGATTTAAATATCCCTATTCATACACACGCGCGGAGATTGATGCTTCACATTAAAATATGTATGGTAATAATTTATAACACGCCACTAAATCTGTTACATCAATGACATCATTAAAACGTTCTAATAGAGTCGAATTTCCCTTGAATTAAATGCAAATAATAAAATTGTCATTTTCTCAGCGCATTTTACAACAATTTTGTAAAGTGCAATATGCAAGACTCTATTACGTATGTGGTAAGGAACAATTTGTATTAAACGGTAGCAGTTTATTGTATGCGGTTTAGAGAGGTGACGAGGATGGAAAATATTCGGCTTAAGAACATAGATGTCGAGTGATAGTGCGTGACGATAGTCTAGGGTTGCCACTTTAAAAAAAAAAACATTTAGATACACAGATGCTTGTTACATTTACAAAAGAATTACTTTAGAAATACATCTACAGGGTAGTGCTGTTAGGTTGGTGTAAGTTATGTTATTAATCTTAGTTTTCTGTAGCAAAACTTTTAAAAACTTTTAAACCATATCTATTTAACTAGTAATAATCAATAGATAAAAGATATTATTGTATGGGTCAATCTCCGGAACTAATGATCGAATTTTAAAAATGTTTTCACCGCTAGAAAACTTAAAAACTCTTGAGTACCATAGATTATAAATTACATTTGTATCATCTTCATTAATAATAATTTACATATTTGTATTACACATATATGTACGTTTTGTGTATTAACATCAATCGATAGTGGACAACCCTACAAGTGCCCGTTCTATCTACAGCGGGTGACGCAGCCAGTGACTCAGCCCCGACTTACTCGAATACGCACGATACGTATTATGCGTTTCGTAATATTACTGTAAACATTGATGGTGCTCATAGCTCTTAGAATAATCTCCTTATTAACTCGTCTTAGAAAGGTAAATCATTTTTTTAATAGATAACAACCGATGTATTGCACAAACGAGTAACTACTGAATCAACATTCCGAACTGGTAGTAGCTTCACTTAATATAGTTTTTTAAATAAAATATATCTTGATTTTGATGTTGATTACGTTGTAGTTAAAACACGTAATTCGTAATTGATATTTGCGGGTTAAAATACAGGCAAGTACTTCTATTCAGTGCTATATTAAAAAAATATTACTATCGTATTCGTGTTCAGTAAGCACCACTGGGCTTTTATGAGCCTAATTTCAGTGTAGAACTCATTTGGTTGTGGTGTAGGAAATAATCGTGACTGAAACTGCACTTGTCTGATGAAATTCCGCAACATACAATACAGACAGCCCACATAGGAGCGTAGTGCTTAGACTTCTCTGGGGGATAGGAGGTATTTGTGTAGCAGCAGGACACTAACTGCCTGTTGTTGTACATTATATATTTACATGGTCTCTTTTTATTTTCATTTTATGTACATAGGTAGAAAAAATACCGACGTGATGGTAACTCACCATCATATTAATACTAATCATTTTCTAGCTTATCGTGCCTCTTTCAATGATAAATTTTATTCGCAGAGGTGACGTTACTTGTGATCGTAGCCATATCACTGCAGCGGTGTTATATTGACTTTTAATTAATTTTGAAGTCAAATCAAGTCTATTGAGTGACACGGATGGTAAATAGCTTAAAATATAATAAAAATCATCGACCCACCCCAAATCGCACGGGTGCAAAGCTAATACTGCTAATCTTTGTGGTAGGGCTTTGTGCAAGCCCGTCTGGGTAGGTACCACCCACTCATCAGTTATTCTACTGAAAAAAAACAGTACTCAGTATTGTTGTGTTCCGGTTTGAAGGGTGAGTGAACCAGTGTCACTACAGGCACAAGGGATATAACATCTTAGTTCTCAATGTTGGTGGCACATTGACGATGTAAGGAATAGTTAATATTTCTTACAGCGTCATGGGTGATGGTGACCATAAATTTTTTTATTAAATATACTTAATGAATGTGTGTATTTGTTACATCACATTAGAAAAATCTATCTTTATCTATTAAAAAAAAAACCGCTTCAAAATGCGTAGCGTAATTTTAATGATCTAAGCATACATTGTGACAGATAGCGGTAAGCGACTTTGTTTTATACTATGTAATGATGATATTATATTATTACAAAATTATTGTTTATTGAGTCAATAATATGTTTAGAACTAAACAAACAGACTTACATTAGCATTCAAATCGTACATAATGACAGATTTGGTCCGTTACCAACGTGAACACGTGGTCGACGAGATATTATACGCAGATATGCTATTCAATATTAATATACATTATTTGCATATACGAGTACGGAATAATGAGAATTAATACGTCTACGTGTTCGTGTAATGCGGAAATGTTACTCAGATCACATTGTTACAATTTACTATAAGTATATAATAAAAAATAAATCTTGGACAACATCAGATACATTACTCTGATCCCAATGTAAGTAGCTAAAGCACTTGTGTTATGGTAAATCAGAAGTAACGACGGTATCACAAACACCCAGACCCAAGACAACATAGAGAACTTTCTACATCGACTCGGCCGGGAATCGAACCCGGGACCGCAGAGTGGAGTACCCATGAAAACCGGTATACACACAACTCTACTACGGAGGTCGTCAAGTGTATAATATTATTATCATTTGCTTTTATAGTTTCAAGTTGAATCCACATTAGAAAAATGTAAATAAAAAAAGGTATATAAATGAAACAAAATATATTTCATTCCAATAAATTTTACAATTAAATATTCTAAAATCAATATTTTAATTCTACTGCCATTACGGAGAGTTTGCGAGAAAAAATCGCAGGTATCTTAAGTAGTTGGTTTGATCAGTAGAATCAGTTTTAAGCTGAGGTTAGTATTTACAATTATTTTAATTGATTGTGCTTTAGAACCCGATTTAGTTTGAGCGTGGTTACTCAAGTATTCTTTTATTTATAAGGACTTAAGATAAATAATAAAGAATAATTAGATTGAGCAAATAATATCGAAAAAGTATTAAAATAATTATATTTTGGTGAATTTACAAAGCAATGTGACCCATTATATTACCAACTATGTTAACTCCCCAAGGGCCAACGTTAAATGATTTTATCAGCGTGCATCAGTGAGTTACGCGCGTGAAGATTTTATTATTATTTTGAATTACAAAATCTCTTAGTGTGTGTTTGTGTGTGAGACAACTATGAGTAAAGACGGTAAAATAATCTATATTATGTATGATGTGAAAGTAACTTTGTCTGTCGGTCTGTCTATCGGTCTGTCTTGACAACCAAACCGCTAGACCGAATTTGATGAATTTTGGTGTGAAGCAAACTTGAAATCCAAGGACAAGGAAATTACATAGGCTATTTTTTGCCTAAAAGATGACAACCAACACTCTAAAACACGAATGAAGCCGCGGGGAACTATTAGTAATTTTATATTTGTTAAGCTGAAACTATTGTACATAAATTACTTTAGACCGCGTTCGTGACTGAATACATCTCAATCTGATATTGACGATTACAGCTTGTCGATGTTCAGCTGCATATGCAAGAAAAAATATATTAGTTAAGATATATTATGTATATAACAGATGTCCCAGAACGAGTCGAGATGGCCTAGTGGTTAGAACGCGTGTATCTTAACGGATGATTGCGGGTTCAAATCCAGGCAAGCACCGCTGATTCATGTGCTTAATTTGTCGTTCGTGAGGACCTGCATGTGACAAATTTCATAGAAATTGTGGAATACACATGTGGCAGACATGTGTATTCCACCACCCGCATTGGAACAGCGTGGTGGAATATGTTAAAACCTTCTCCTCAAAGGGAGAGGAGGCCTTTAGCCCAGCAGTGTGAATTTACAGGCTGCTGTTGTTGTATGTATATAACAATTATTAATAGTTGCAGTACAACTCATGATCGCGTGGAACGATGGCAAGAGTGCTAGCAACATTTCCCCGTTTAAATTCAATCCTCTAGGCAGAAAATGGATCAGCCCTCCTGTAACAGTAAGGAGAGGTTTACTAGGTACTTTTAATGAAGGTTTTGTACTTTTGATTTGTACTACTAGTTAAAGTAGAAATGTGTCAACAGTACAAAAACTTAATTATAAATTTTATAAATTGTCTTAACTAAAGGTACAAGGGATAAATATTAAGTTTCCACGGTTGGTGGCACATTAGCGCTGTAAGTAATATGTCTTACCGAGCCATTGTCTATGGGCGTTGGTGACTTACCATATCATAAAAAAAATCTATCCATCGAAAACACATCAATATAATGTATTGCACATATAAACTAAAATAAAGAATACAAACTTCGATATAACTCATGCCCTAATGTTCTGATAGCACGGAACTTCCCCTAACCCTCCGAGCCCTCAGGTTTTTCAACTTCTGACATGAAACCAAAGTAGTAGTTCCTCTGTGGTTCAAACCTTGTTACGGTACTCGTTATAAGTTAGTTAAGCGTTAGTTCTTAAACATTGTAGTTTTTATAAGAAACTTCAATCTTTACAAGATTTATCCTTTAGATGAGAATAGAGATTTCCTTGTACGTAAACGTCCATAACAAAGTCAAGAATATATATGAAATTAAAGAAGTTTATTCAAATTATAATTAGGGGAGCCTTGATGACTCGGTGGCTGGACAAAGAACATCTTAATTGACGATTGCGGGTTCAAGTCCTAGTGGTGGAATATGCTCCTAACCTTCTCCACAAAAGTTTGACTTCTACAAAGACCTTCTACCCTTTTGATTAGAAGTATTGAAGCTTTATCCACCAATATACCTCAATGAGGATTCATTTATAAACTTGATTTCCTGACGATATACTTTTCCTAACCTGAGTACGAAGTAAATTATTAACACTAAACAAGCACGTGACAATTTACTTCCAAAAAATGGGTCATATAATGCATAGGCTGTTATATGGGCTATGGAGAACAGTACATACTTAGAGTATAAGAGTTTTAGTATAGTACGACACAACTTAGATGTAGCATCGGCAAACTTCGTAAAACCGATCACATTCGAATTAAATACGATATCCCAAATTATCACTATTTATTCCTTATGAGAATATAATATTTAGACAAACGTAATAGCTCGTAATATCATATCATGTCAATTTGACACGTCGATTTACATGCACTTGCTTTTTTGGGTTGAACTGACTCGAGAATCTATAATGACTAATGAATAGCGACGAATGGCGCGATAGGGAGCTATTTCTATAGGTTGTATAAATCGGCAGTTATCGTTTTTATTGAAGTTGCCGATGCTTCATCTAAGTTCTATCGTACTAAACTTATGTACGAAATCGTATATGTATGTATATTTTACGTATTGATAAGAAGAAATAAAATATGAAGCGGTTTTTATTGCTCGAAGAAGGCAATGCATAGCGAGGTATTCGTTGCAATATTCAGTTCGAAGAAAGTATAAGTAGTGCTCTGTCCTTTCATTACATCTGCTTCGTTTCTTTTGAAGCGCTTGAAGCGCTGTATTTAATTATTTTCATACAGATTAGAAGCCTCTGTAAGTGGTATGTGAATGAACACATGTCATGTTAGTTTCTTCTGGTTTTATTTGTTTAAATTGATTGTAAGGTGTGCAGAAAAAGTATTTTATTCACGGTTATTCAAGAAATTTTTATAAGGAGTTATTTCATAAGAAATTATATGAAACGTAAAAGAAATGTTTGAGCTATTTGTATGTAGGTACATATAAATTATGTTTAAAGAAATTGTATAATTAAATGAACGTATTTTCAAAATCGAATACATACTCAGTACAGTGAAAATCGATGTATCGTTATTTATATATCAAAAATATTCTCAAATTCATTGATTACGAATCAAGTATTATTTATATATAAAAGGTTATTTCATATAGACATAGTTTATAGTTCTTTTAAAAATATTTCACACATAATATTGAAATAAATAGCAATATCTTTGAACATCATTTCTTAAAGTTATAAGGTAACTTTTCTCTTATGTATTTTCACGGGGCAGATGAGACACTCTGGCCCTGGGTTAGTAAGGGTCTGGAGACTTATTAATATCGGCCCTTTGAATAGAAATAGTCAATCATTATTCGGGATCAGCTCACTTTCCTTTCACGACTCGTTCATACTATGCACACTTGATTTAACACTATCAATTCATATAAATAAATTTAATTGAACTCTACTTAAGTTATACCTACTATATATGACATATATTAAATTGGTGATAAAATTAACTTAGATAATTTAGCCATAATTATTTTAATATAAGAAATGAAACATAACTTCAAAAGAGACGCTGACAATGACATTAGCCCAAAATGACGGCATTTTCGGAAAAAATAATTGAAAGCAATATACAGCTAGCGTTTTATAAATAAAATGATCAGTGTAAATAATAAATGACAGAGGATGAAACACGAATGACTCGATTAAACGTCAAGAGTTATCATTGCAAAAAACTTGTAAGATGAAAGCATATTTTAATAAAACAAACACTACAAATTACGGCTCACATTCAAATCTAACCAAAAAGGTTATATATATCGACTGACTATATGATTAATGATTAATTTAAATCTGTATCAAATTTGAAATTTAGAAGAGTTGTTCTGACGCGATGAGGTCACAAACATCCATACAAACTTGCCTATTTATATTATTAGGAAGATAAATAAACAAGGACAAAACAGTACACTAGTTTTTCCTCCTCTGTCAAATTGAATTAAAGGGAAAACAACATGTTTTCCTCTAAAATCAATTTCGAAACCTGGACAAAACTGTCGTCCTTTAAAAAAACTCGACAGTAAATCTTGTATGTATAAGGTATTCGATTAGGTACGTGTAGGAAGTTGCTTCACAAATCCTCCGTATCGAACCTTCAATTTGATAGATGATGTGATCGCTCTCAGAGTGCAAGTTATTTGGAAGGCCTAAATAGTTTTGAAATTTACTAAAGATTCGGGGATTATGGATCAGCTTCGATGTAATTGGTTGGAACCGTTTGATGTATGGTAGAAATTGATTGTGACTTATTTTTGATTGGCCAGAATAAATGATCTGTTCTCAACTAGGGCAAGTAGTCTGTTAGAGAAATGCTAGCTGGCCACTGTAGGCATAATTATTTTAAGGAAATGCTTTCAAACATTTTGCTACTGCACTACTGCTTTGCTAATAATAGTTGTTCCTGTTAAAAAAAATTAAACCTGGCTTTTGTTTTCCTTTTCTTGACCGTTGAGGAGTTCCATCGTCCGGAGCCAATCTTCGATGTGGATTCAGGTCATGTTGAAAATAAAAATTCATTGTCAACGGAGCTGAACCAACAGTTTGCCAGATTTAACCTATCCAAACATCTCAAGTTAAAAAGCTTATAAAAATATCAAACAAGTTGCATGTAAAAATATTGTTACCATTTTATATGTTTACATTATTTTGAATCTATATTGAAACACTTAGACTTTGAATCTGCAATTTAGTTCAAAACCAATATAATAGAAATATATTTGGTAACTAAATCGCTACGTCGTACGCGTTATAATTTAAGAAAAATAAATAAATATTTTAGTTTAAATTACTCCTTATTACATTTACTTTCTGCCAGTGAAAGTCTCGTCAAAATCGGTCCAGCCGTTCCAAAGATTAGCCGGAACAAACAGACGGATAAAAATTGTAAAAAAAAATAATTTTGGTAAATGTAACTTGTATACATGCATATTACATTTAGTAAAAAGGTGATATAATTTAATTACAAAAACACTCAAATTATATTATATGTATACATATATGTAGCGTATTTCACTCGTTACTTCTCATTGGTCCATGAGTGCAGTAAATTGATTTTAAATGTTTTCATATTTTTGCAATGTCAACGCATTGACTTTAAATCAATCAATAAAACCTGCCAGTTAATATTTTGATTATATAATCTGTTTACTTTATTATGATTTGGTTTTGTTTCTATTTGAATGTACCACCCGTTTCCATGGTCATCACCGTTCTATCTCTCACCCACTTATCACTCACCTCATAGAGATTACTCTAATCAAATTAATCAAATTAAATCGCCAGAATCATTGGTAACTAAGACTTCACGTCTCTTATAACTGTTGTTACAGTAGGTAATTCTTTATTCTCGGCATAATCCGATTTGAAACCAGTGGTAATACTGGACGATTAAAATACGTGAAAAAAACAGTTTGAATGTAGAACACTATTTTAATCTATATACAGTCTATCCATAATTCCAAATTCAAATTTAATTTATAATCTGTGGAAATCTCAAAACAAAATTTAATTTGAATTTAGAATATTGAAGATAATATAGAGGTCACAAAACTGATATGCTATATATATAAGTCACGAACTATATGTCCACAATACGCGCCCAAGGCTTAGCCAACCTAAAGCAATGGAACGGATATTGCTCGGCTCGGCAGTCATTGATTTCCGGTGTTCCGCTACCAATAATACATGTTTGTCTGTTTGTTTTGTCTTAGCTGAATTCGGTTTCGCTTTACCGCTGTGTAGGCTGTTGTCTAGTTAATTAATGTAATGGCGTTAGTTATTTGCAAGTTGCGCAACCAATATTAAGGTTATGGAAACTTAACAACCTCAATTTTATTGTTATCTTAATATTAAATGTCAATATGAAATTAGGTTTTATTTTTGTTACCATAAATACCATATTCCAATGTATAATTTTATGTAGAGTTTCTTTACTGTTCTATCGTCTAGTGTTATAAGAACAGGTCTCATCTGGGGGTTTATTATTCTAGGTATTGATCAGACTCAACACTTAAACAAACCATTTTTTTCATCTCACTTAAACAATTTTACTTTGTACATATATGGAAGGCGAGACGACCCATTGGTTAGAATGCGTGCATCTTAACCGACCATCAACCCGCATTGGAACAGCGTGGTGGAATATGTTCCAAACCCTCTCCTTAAGGGCATTTTTAGGTAATTTACAGTTTAATTTACTGTTACTTTACTTTACATATATGGAACATGTTTGAAAAAAGAACCTTCATATTATAGTGTACAAATATATGTCTAGGTATAAATGTATATGTATCGAAGATATCTGTCGGCCAAGCGCTTTTCCCCGCGGACGTTAGAGCTAACATTCGAAACCGCTCCCTCGGGGTATACCGGAAACTGGGCTATTTAATAACTGTCTTATTGACGTTGTGCTAACGATTTATCTATAGGCATTAATGTGGAACACGTAATGTATGTATATGTATGTGTAATAACATTGCAATAGGGATGCCTTTATGTAAATTAAGTAAGTATAGTATATCACCACTCAGCTATCAGGAATCAGCTTTCGCCGGCGGTTTTTCCGAACTGATACGACATGAGAACCTTCAAGAAAAGAGCGTAAGTCCTTTCTTAAAGGCCGGCAACGCACCTGCAAGCCCCCTTGTGTTGCAGATGTCCATGGGCGGTGGTAGTCACTTTCCATCAGGTGAGCCTCCTGCTCGTTTGCCACATATGCCATAAAAATTAAATAAATAAATAAATCATCAAAAATAATCTATATTAATATTATAAATGTGAAAGTAACTGTGTCTGTCTGTCTGTCCTTTCGCTCTTTCACGACCAAACCAAATTTCATGAAGCGTGAAGCAAATTTGAACTTCAAAGAAGGACATAAGGTACGTTTTTTTGCCTAAACCATAACAATCAACCCACTAAAACTCGAGAGAATCCTCAGATGACAACTAGTATAGTTGTTATATTGACGGCTTCGTTAGCCTAGTTATGAGGAGAAGGCAACACAATCAGTACAACCTCAGAATATTGAATTTGTTACTGTTTAAAATCGTTAGTTTTACGCCTGTATTATCTTCGATCATGGAAGATTGTCCTTGTATTATACGATTATGGATGCAAGGAGCATACCTGTGTTTAAGTAAACATTTTCACAGAAAAGTATCTCTTTCTTTGTTTTTGAGATCGCGGCGGAAGCGAAATTGTTCAGGATTTTAAGAAAGTGTGATCACACCGAAATTAACGTACGTGTAAAGATATATAGAATAGTATCGAATGGTTAGTTCTTTTATTTTAGGCAGTTCTTCTATTTTTATGATAATTATTACTTTTCAGTAACTTTTAAGTCATGTAATTAAATATTTCATAAACAAAACTGATAAGGGAACGCGTTATATTACAGACATCTGAGCCCTTAGGGAGTATTTATGCATAAGAAGCGTTAACGCCCATTGATATATTTTTTTAAAATAGTTCATTCATTAAATATATTTAAAGGTATTTGTAAGTTATTACTGTGTAACTTAAAACCCAATAAACTGGAAATGAAATTGAACATACTGAAGCCCCGGGGGGCAGTTTCGAATGTTAGCTCCGGTGCCCCGGCGGGGACGGGGCTGATCGACAAATATATGTGATATAACTACGGTTAAGGACTTGAATCTTATATACAGCATATGAATAAAGAGTAACTAGCTCTACTGTTACCAGTAAAGATAATAAAGAAGGATATTTTACATTTATTTCTTGTTTTTAACCCATTCCAAAGTTCAAATATTGCTTTGCAGTAAACATGTGATCCCACCAAAAACATTAATCATAAAAAAATGCCAAGTCTTTCGATGCAGTCTTTCCTTCGTAAAAAGTTTTGAGATCTCATAGAAGCCAAGTCCTATTCTAATTATTTTGTAGTTATAAATCAATATTTAGTAATTCTTTCAATTGTTTTCTTTATATTATAATTAAAGTGACGAAATCCGTTAGCGACGAATGTTTGCAGTGTATGTTGTTAAAGAGTATCCACTATATCTCTTTTCTAAATATGGAGTTGAACGGGAAAATGTCGTAACTGATGATAAGTGGCACTTCTATACTAATATTACAAAGGAGAACGAAACCCTGTCTGTATGTCTGCCTATCTTTCGCTCTTTCACTACTAAACCACTGAACCGAATTCGATGACATTTGGTACCAATCAAATTTGAGCTCCAAGAAAGGACATAGGGTGCTTTTTTGCCTAATATATGACAACATACTCTAGCCTTGGGAATTGAAATGTTATGCCACTTGTGCATTTTTAACACTAGTTTACTTAGCCTTCTAGAGAGACGAGATGGCCTAGTGGTTAGAACGCTTGCATCTTAACCGATGATTGCGGGTTCAAACCTAGGCAAGCACCGCTGATTCATGTGCTTAATTTGTCTTTACAATTCACCTCGTGCTCAGTGGTAAAGGAAAGCATTGTGAGGAAACCTGCATGTGACAAATTTCTTAGAAATTCTGCCACATGTGTATTCCACCAACCCCCATTGGAACAGCGTGGTGGAATATGTTCCAAACCTTCTCCTCAAAGGGAGAGGAGGCCTTTAGCCCAGCAGTGGGAATTTACAGGCTGTTGTTGTTGTTGTTATATTTAGTCTTCCAGCTAGAACACAACAGTACTGAGTACTGTTGATTGGTGTTCGAATATGTGATGAGCAGGTTGTAACTGCTTTAACGTGTTTGCATAAGCCTTATCATCAAGTATATCTTTATGTTTTGGTATTATATATTAAAATTATATAATAACATGACAAAATATATTTTAATGCCTTTAATTCAAATTGATAGTGATAAGATTAGCTACAGCTTTAGTTTATTAGATACGCTTACTATCAGATCCATTGACTCTGATCTATCACTACATGGTATAAAACAAAGTCGCTTACCGCTGTTTGTACCTATGAATGCTTAGATCTTTAAAATTACGCAACGGAATTTGATGCGGTTTTTTTCAATAGACAAATAAAAGGGGAAGGTTTTTTTGAATACATGGACAATATAGTAAAGAAATGGTGACAATTTTATAAGTTACTGATGTGATGGCCTAAATAAACAAGTTCTGCAGTATATTTAGTATCAGCATCGCATCCGTGCGTAGCCGGGGAGGGTAAATATATAAATTTAAAATAAAAATGTAAAATATTTCATTTATCAAAGGTTCATAATTCTCCTACAAATGTAGCTCAAATATAAATAACATCTGAAAAGGTACGTTAATTACATTGTCATGGAACAATTAACAATAGCAATGAAATAAACAATATCTAGCAGTCTCATTTCGTAACTTAAACAACTTTTGGACCAAGATATCGAAACTAGGCGTGTCTCTCAGTTCGGGGTGCGTGCCGTATTTCATTTTTAATTGCACCGTATTTCATAATACAAAAGACTGAATCATTATCTGAAGACAAAAGTCGACGGAACAAATAAACGATTTAGAATACTTATGCGTAAATCATAAGTTTTTGTTCAAAAGTTCACATCGTTGAAATCATTTTAATTACTTTACAAAGTATGATTGATTGAACTTAGTATAATATTCTATTTATATTGTATGGAAATATTCTGAAACTGAACGAATGTTACTTATCAATGAAGACCTTGATAACACTTGGTGGCAGGGTCTTGTGCAAGCCCATCTGGGTAGGTACCACCCACTCATCAGATATTCTACCGCTAAACAACAGTACGCAGTATTGTTGTGTTCCGATTTGAAGGGTGAGTGAACCAGTGTTACTACAGGCACAGGGGTCATAGTATCTTAGTTCCCAAGGTTGGTGGCACATTGACGATGTAAGGAATAGTTAATATTTCCTACAGCGTCATTGTCTATGGGTGATGATGAACACTTACCATCAGATGGCCTATATGCTCGTTAGCCAAACTATTTCATAAAAAAAAATCTTTCTACACGACTTGACTGATTAATATTGTATTCGTTTCTAGTCATTGATAGATTACGATGTACCAATTGATGACACTAAAGTTAATATAACAAACGACATAATATAATTTGAACAAACATAATCCAGTGATACATAAATGTTACTATGTTTACGATAATTTCGCAGGTGAACCCGCGACGTGACTTGCTAATCTTCTTTTATAATTCAATCATGTTATTAGTATTGTAGTCAATTTATTCAGAATGCATAAGTTGACAGTGGATTTAATTGGAATGTCATTTGAGAAACGAGTTGGTTACATAGAAACCTTGTCTATAACTATAACTTTGTGTCTGTGAACAGATATTTGTTATCCTGTGATTGAAATATTTCATTACTATTTCAATTTTATATTTAAAAGTTATGCACTGCTTTGTTATATTCTTCTCGTTTCTTATAATTACGGTTTAGAGGCCATTCCTAATTGGTAGATAACATGTTTATCAATATTTTAAGCGCTTGTATATATGTTAATATAATTATCAAAGCAAGCTTGCTTGTATTTGTATGCTTCAATATAACTACGTCGATGTCCTAGTGACTAAGTAAAATGCTGCATATTCGCTAGTCCAGTTGCAAGGTTTGGCTAGTTAAAGTAATGGGTTATTTTTCTGCTATTATATAGCTAATCTTACCCATCTTTGGGCATGATATTATTTATAAACGGAAGTAAAGCAAAATAAAAATCCTAGGCGTTTGTATGGTTGGATAACCTTCAGAAAGTCGAGGGTTTACGATTTTTAAGGTAAGTGGAAATCATTTTGACATAGCTTATCTACCACCAACCTTTGGAGCTAAAATGTTATGTCCCTTATGCCTGCATTTACACTGGCTCACTCAAACTTTATTCACTGGACGGTATCCACTCAGAGGGCTTTGCACAAGGTCGTACCACCAAGAAATTAATACGCAGTGAGCTTTATAATGCATTTTAACAACAAAAGCTATATTTGTGATTTTCTTTATCAATTTCAGTGTTATAGACTGTCTTTTATAGAATATCTTCAAAATAAGATGCCAATGTCCAACAAATTTTTTGTCAGTTCACAAACTCGCTAGATTAACAAGAAGTCAACTTTTACAACTCACCGGTAATATAATTATTATACATACATGCATACACATGTTCTTTTTTGTTTTTCTTAATATTTTCCGCAGCTAAAAGGCCACCCCTAATTCATTGCCTCGGGGGGACATACTGTGTACGAAGTAAAGAAAATGAGTAACAAAAAAAAACCGTAATAATATACTTTATGCATAAATAATGTATATAAATTTTATATATGTTTTATGACAAGATATGACAATAGATCCCTCTATATGGTTATATTTTAGTCGTGTTTAAATCCCAATAATCATTGAACGCTCATACGCTTAATTTGTGTTTATAAATTATCTTTTGCTATCTTTGTGAGGAAATTTGCACCTTATAGATCCACCAATAGCGGTTATAATTGCATGGTGTAAAAATCTCTAAACCTTATCCTTAAGATTAGAGGCCTTTACTTCACAATTATGAAATTGTAAAAACAAATCACCAAATCACTGAATTCCGGCGCTGGAATACATATGTCATACCTTGTCATGTTGCAAATTAAAACAATAAATTAAACATATTATATCAAGACATGTAGTAAACATTATATTTGTCAATTTACATATTCAAGTCGCTTGAATTAATTATTAATAGACAAAGTGTTATTTAACAGATTACATTAACGATTAAAAGCAGCTGTGTGTGTTGATATATCGGGCAATTTGCATTTATATGTAAACATAGATATACAAGGCTTCTTCAGTGATCTAGTGACTTGTAAAAATATTGCATTATCGATTGTCTCAGCTTTGAATCCCAGTTCAAGCTTATATCATTTATATTGTTTTTTTTAAGTGTTGTATGTCGGTGTAGGTTTATGCCTTGATATTATATTACAATCTGTGGAATTCGGAGAGGATCTTCCTGCAATCGAATTTAGACAAGGGTAGCGATTATGACACAAGGCGCCTATGGAAAACACATATCAACATTTGAGAGGAGAGATGATCAAGGAGAATCTTGAGAGCTTTTTCCAGCAGTGGATATCTTTCGACTGAGATATTAACGATGAAATTATTATTTGTTTTTTACTCATTAAAGAACATACATTACTTATAATGCGAATAATTACATATAAACTTTATGGTTTCAAACTGCAACAGCAGTAACAGACAAAGATAGGAGTAAAAAAGAGATGATATTAATTCATGTAATTAACTAAAAACGATTCAAAATAACTATATGATAAGATGTATTTGTTATTAAAAATCTCGTGTAAATAAAAAAATAAATTATCGTAAAACTTTGTATAATAAAGAGAAAGAAAGAGAGAGGGCGCCCGGAGGGGGCATAAAGCTTTTCCCTTAGGTGACGATTTGTGCCCGTTCACTCCACAGTAGGCGGCGTAAAGAATATCGTTCAAAAAATTTATTATGACTCAGTAAGTATATAGAGATTCGATCTGCGTTTCGAATATATTTATGTACATACATCCTAAGCATATAGGTAGATTATATATTAAACAGTCAAATTTACTTAGTGCTAGGGATTGTATAGGGTACCATCCTTGTCAGGGCGTCACATTAGCATGCGAAAGCGGGTCCGGGGCATGCCAACAAGGTCCACATACCCTCCACTCCTTCTAGGGGAACGCATAACGCATTTTACTAGGAGATAAAAAAGGGGATAAGTCCCACAAATTACAGATTCTACCGCTAAGCAGCTTACCAAGATTATTTACTAACGTTTTCTGATTTGAAGGATACGTCAGGCAGGCTGACTTTGAGGTTGACAATAACAGTTATGAAGAGGACAGGACAGTTTCAGATTTAAAATCGAAGAATAGTCTTGAGACTCATATTAATGTTTCACTATAAATATAATTTTGACGATAATCTATAAGACTATGTATGAGTATAGTATTTTGTAGTATAGTGTAATTATAGCAATAAAAAGTTTATGTAGTATTAAGATTAAAGTCATAGTATAAAAGTAGTTTTCAATAAAAATATACATAAATAAACAATGTCGGGTGTCTAAATTAGTTTCATTTACGTTGTTTAAATATAAATTAAGGTTAATGTCAAATCGTTTAACCTTCACTAACTTTCTAAACATCGAAGGACAAATCAGAAATGTTTTAATGTAGATTGAATTTATTAATTATTTACATAAAAAACATAATAGCTTCACCTGCTCATAATGTAAGGTCCTTTTTATAATTTAGTATTTTGTAACATCGACGTATTTCGCATCTTGTGTTGGAATTTATATTACCTTTAATTAATATTATAAAGCTGAAGAGTCTGTTTGTTTGTAAGTGCTAATTTAATGTACTACTAATCTTGTTGATTTGAAACTTGTTGCTTACGACGACTTATGTATTTAACCTGACATCTCTTTTGGGTATACCCCAATTTTTTTCGCTAACTATTGAAGAATCATTGGTACTTATTGCCCTGACAGAAATATTTCGTATAAATTAATGGATAATATAAAATATTTTCTAATCTACGACCACTTACGAGAAAATAATTTCAAAAGAAAGTGATTACATATAGTTTATAGTACAAACCTCACCCTAAAATGAGTTCTTGGCTACGAACTTGTTTAGATGGTACCATTTATTGTTGAACGTAGGCTGTGTTGGTTTGAAAGCAAACCTATGGCGCTCGCTGAAAAGACGGACAGGGTACCGCTGTATGTTATTATTCTGGTATACTAGGATTCACTGGTGTCGTCCTGAGCACCTGCCAGTCTCACATACCTTCCACTTCCCACTTAATAGGAGAGTAACGCTTAATGCGTTTTTCCAGCGAGAAAAAAGGCTTTGTCGCTTTACGGGTAAAATCGCGCGGAACCGTTAGTAGTAAATATCAGGCAATAATTATATACTAGGAAAAATATTTCTTGGAAATCGAAATTTGATGGATTTAATACCTTTATATTTGTTTAGTTTAATTAAATAATTCGAAGAAGTACTAAACTTGTATATTTGTTCATTTATTTGCAAAGGTACATTCACAAGATTGTACAATTTTTAGAAATGTAATGCCTCACAAGTTACACCATCAAATTTCTCGTGACAATAAAATACACAGCATATCTATAAACAGCTGATTAGATGTTTTTTGTGTATTGGCAAATGAGCTGGCTCATCTATTGGAAAGCGACAACCTCTGTCCTTGCCGTTGCAGGTGCGTTGCCGTCTTTTGAAGAACTTTTGGTCTCATTGTTTACAAGCTATCCCGGTTCGGTAAATCATCGGAAAAAGTTGGTTCCATTGAGTGTTTGGTCGGGTCATGAAAATAAGCTATTGTGGATTTCCAATTCTATGGAACTTATCTCGTGAAAAAACGTTTGCTGGACGACTCCAGCAAAAAGTGAACTATATTTTTAATGATAATGTAATATAATGATAAGGTATTTTTCATCTATTCACTTAAACACTGCTTCGAGTAGAATAACATTTTGCACAGGAGTTTCTTTTATTAAATACGAATATAAAATGTCTCATAGCAGGTTTCAAACAACGTTTTTCTATATAGGTAAGTTGAGAATGAGAATTATTGGGAACTGAAATGAAAGTTTAGCCTTGAAAGAGATAGTCAAGATTATCAAAATTCTTCGAACATTTGAGGAAAATCGGACATTTTCGGTACATAATCGTTTTGTAAACCTTAATTGGCATAGATTATATCTGTATTGAACAGTGGTACCTCCAGAATAGTTAGTGTTTCATTCATGTCTGAACAGGTCATAATTCATTCATTCGTCAAGTGTTATGAATATGAGAAAATTAACATAACGACCTAGGTTTTAACGTTAGACGTAAATCAAACTTACAACTTAACCAGCTTATGAGTAGAGATAAAAATGAATTGTTGCAGCACAATGCCCTAATATCGCATGACTTTAAAACACTGAGGAGCAAAACAAGTTATGAATAATTCACATTATTCGGGATAATTTATCAAGATTAAGATTTTTAGACGGTCTGGTAATCGCAGACACATTCCGAAGCAATATTTTAAGTTTCGCAATTAATCACAAGTATCCATTAAAATGGCTCTATTTCAAATAACTAAATATATTTCGTGCCAACTCGCCGGCTACGAAACGAACAATACGAGTGAAGTGGAACAATTTCTTTTATGCTATTTGTTGGTGAAGCCATCCAAATTTTAAAGTCATAAATTTCACGTGCTCCTCCGTACTGTTTTGCTTTTTACTCTTTTCAAATTTCGAACAGAAGGCCACATAAATCTGTCCGAAATAAAACACGTTCAACGCCTTTTTTTAATTACATTTTTGGTTAAAAATTTTAAGACGTTTAATTGAATTTTTTTTTTATAAGATTATGTAAACGTTTATAATAATGTAATCGTTACGCTTTTGTTTTTCTATTTCATATAATTTTAAATAATAGCTAGTAAATTTCCCACTACTGGGCTAAGGCCTCCTTTCTCTTTGGGGAGAAGATATATATACATATTCTAGCACGCTGTTCCAATCCTGTTGGTCGATTTACATTTGAAAGAATTTCGTTGTGACTAGATAAATGCAGGTTTCATCACGATGTTTTTCTTCACCGCCGAGTTCGAAATGAATTATAAATATTAAAATTCAGTGGTGCTTGCCTGGGTTTAAATCCAAAATCATCAGCTAAGGTGTTTGTGCTGTAATCACGGGGCCATCTCGGCAATATAATTTATATTCTAAGTTAATATTTAGTATTGGATAAATTACAGTTTTAATGTAATTATGATGTAATAATTTTAAAACTTGTTACATATTATTAAAATAATTTATGCAAATAAATATGAAGATATTTTATTTATAATTCCTTAACACATGTTATATTCATAACCCATAAAGATAATAGTTTCACTCTTTGTAATGTGCCAAACCACTTGTTAATCGAGCACTTAGCTAATAGTAACAATTAAAATAAATAGTCATATTTTTTTTAAACTCGTATAAAAACATCTTATCTCAATTTTCCTTTTTGAGCTAATAAAAATAAAAGATACATAAAACTTATATGAAAGTAAGCACGGTGTTTCTAAAAACGTTTTAGTATTTAATATTACTATCGACCCATCCCGGCTTTACACGGGTGCAATGCTGACAATGAATATATTAAAGAATGTCCTACAACATTCACTGTTTTTCAGTCGTTATCATTGTTTCTTAACTATATTTTCCATATATTATATACAAATACCTTCTTTTCGAAATCTAATGAAAAAAAAAAACATTTCAAAATCCGTTGTGTAATTTTAAAGATCTAGGCATACATAGGGACAGATAACGGTGAGCGACTTTGTTTTATACTATGTAATATATATTGATATTATAAATGTGAAAGTAACTCTGTTTGTCTGTCTGTCTGTATCTGAGTTTCATGATATTTGGTATGAAGCAAATTTGAACTCCAAGAAAAGGAATAGGCTACTTTTTTGTCTAACACATGACAGCCAATACCTGAAAACGCAAGCGAATCCGCGGCCGGCTACTAGTGATTACATAAAAAACAGCGCTCAAGAATTTCAAACGCTTTAAATTTACACTAGTGACGTGACAAGCTCGAATTTAATATTCTCGTTGTATACGTACGGCTAGATAAGCTTAGCTGTAAAGTTTCTCTTATGAAAGTTACTTTAAGGTAGGTGAAGCTGCTAGAAACACTTAGCCTTCACAACATTATAGTAATAGGGAAAATCTTACCTGAATGTAACAGCTATAAGTATTATAGAATCTTAACCTGCGGAATTAACCGCGTGAAATTTATCGAAGTCACCAATAGCACAATAATCGTCACTGTCATATTCATCCCCTTGAGGGGGTGATGAAAAAAATACTTTCAAGGGACACATATTATCTTTATACCAAATCTCATCTAAATTCTTCAGCGGCTTAAACACGAAATCTTTCGCATTAATATTAGTATAGATTGTTAAAGTAATTATTATATTTTATTAACTTATTTATATGTAATGGACAAGGCCCAAATGGCCCAGTGGTTAGAATGCGTGCATCTTAACCGATGATTGCGGGTTCTGGCCTAGGCACGCACTACTGAATTTTCACGTGCTTAATTTGTGTTTATAATTTATTTCGTGCTCTGCGGTGATAGCAAACATCGTGAGGAAACCTGCATGTGACTCAATTTCATCGAAATTCGGCTACATGTGTATTCCACCAACCCGCATTGGAACAGCGTGGTGGAATATGCTCCTAACCCCACTCCTCTAAGGAAGAGGAGGCCTTAGCTGAGCAGTGGGAAATTTACAGGCTGTTAATGATTAATGAATAGGTAGGCGGAACTGCAAATGGGTCACCTGATGTTAAGTGGTCACCGCCTATTGACTTCGGCTCTGTCACAAATATTAACCACTTCTTGTGCTCTAGTTATCCTGGCCGTCTTTTAAGCTGGAACACGACATTACTAAGTATTCCAATTGGCGGTAGAATACCTGATGAGTGAGTGTACCTACGCAGACGGGCTTGCACAAAACCCTACCATTAAGAGAAGTCATATCAACATCTTGTTAGAATTGTTAAAATTGCGTTTGAATTATTTGGACTTATTCCACTACTCGTTCCAATGCAAATTAGTGGATTTATCGAATGAGAAATGTGATGATTGTTATTTGTGTTACTCAACTGGCTTGAACCCGTTATTTTCAGTTTACATTGACGTGTTCTAAACCGTCATGGTACGTTTTGTTTTTGTAACAAACGATCTTGTAGCACTGCTCTTGCTCTCCTCTTGCTCTTGCTCTTGCTCTGCTCTTGCTCTCTGTGTTTTTTTATTTATTTATTTATGGTATAGGTTGGCGGACGAGTATATGGCCCACCTGATGGTAAGTCGTCATAATCACCCATAGTAAATGCGCCACCGACCTTGGAACTAAATTGTTATAACCCTTGTGTCTCTAGTTACACTGGCTCACTCACCTTTCAAACCGAAACACAACAATACTGAGTACTGTTGTATGGCGGTAGAATAACTGATGAGTGGGTGGTAGCTACCCAGACGGGCTTGTACAAAGGCCTACCACTAGTGTGACGAAATTCACGAGAATCAAATCATATATGGAATACAAATGAGTTTTTATTGTTAATAGTAAAGATTAAATACTTGCATAACAAATATTAATTCAAAAGTAACTCAAGTAAATAAGCTCAGGCTAAGTTAACTATTTAAGCTGTCCCGTCAAATAAGATTAAGTGAAATTAATTTATTCCGAAAGTCTTAGGCATCTCTGCGGTCGACTCAATAATTTGGAAGCGTCGATTCGTTCAAGTAAACCAATACTGGCCGTAAACAGTAAAAAAATTATCTGGTTAACTCTTACAAAACAGCTGAGGGCTTTGACCTTTTGTATTAAGAAAGTAGGGTATATGCTCTTATTGTTGACTCGCTCGTTTAGATTCTATTTAATTTTTTTCATCAATTTCATCTGATTCTAAATTTAAAAACTGTATCATTATAAAACAAATAATTATGTATATATCCTGTCGATTTTGATTCACATAAAAATTGCCAATTAATTGTCACATTTGATAAACTTCGGCTGATATTTTCCGTAGGTTTTCTTTAGGGTAATTTATATTCAATTTGGTGTTATTACTTTATAATAATTGTTTCGTTTATAACTATTCTACCGCCAAAGATCGATTCTTATCCCATTGATCTCTAATACCGATAATGGTACCATGGTGGTGAATTAGTGATCTTTGTTCAAAATCACCATTGACACCATATGAATTAACAAAAATACAGTTTCAATGAAAACTTTCTTATCGACTAATAATTTCGTATAACAGAGGCTATGATCGAAATTATATACAAGCTTAACTGGGGCTTAGTTAAAACTTCGTCTGACTTTGAAATTTGTACTAGAACTTGAAAGACTTAATTTTACATTAAGCTACGTCTTTGTCTTTCTAAATTATACATGCTCGTTTGATTTGATTAAGCCTTGTAACATAATTGATGAGCATATTATTATCATATATTATATACTAATTGTTGCCCGCGACTTAGCTCACGTTTTAGGGTATTGGTTCTTATGTGTGAGGCAAAAAAGGAGCCTATGCCAAAATTTCATCAAATTCGATTCAGTGGTTTGGTAGTGACAGACGGACAGACAGATAGAGTTACTTACACATTTTTGATATTATAGTATAGATTTTTTTTTTAATTTATACTGATTCTATTTAAAACATAAATTGTAAGAATATACTAACAGACAGACAGATAAATGTAATATAAGAATTTTATTAGTATGCGGACATTGTTTGTGTAAAAAATTGTAATATTTATTGAATTATCTATATTTATAGAATATATTTGCAAAATTATAAAAAAAAAATTATTTTAATTAACATAGATTATATAACCAGAATTATCGTTACAGGAGATACCCTGTACTCTTTAAGCCTTTCTATATTAATTAGAATCATTTTAAAACAAAGGCAAGATTTAAAAAAAATATAGTTGATCTGTTAATTATAATAATAAGACAGCGTTCAAGTGTAGTGTTCTTTACCCTATGAACATATTTGACCTATTTCTGTGTCGGTACGCCACATGTCTCAGATTACTGTGTGAATATAAAAGAAAAAAAGATTATAATAGAGATAGGCAACACATTGTGATGTTTGCTGTAGCTCCGCCTAAACAATATCCCTTGTACCATAAAACTGTATGGATCAGAAATGGTATCGACAGTTTTAATCTGTATTATTAATATTATAAATGTGAAAATAACACTGTCTGTCTATCTGTCTGTCTGTCATTTTCACGGCCAATAACTGCAGCAAAACAGCAATTTGGTATTAAGCAAACTTGAACTCCAAGAAAGAACATAGGTTACTTTTTTTCCTGACTCATTCAAACACCCTAAAACACAAGTGCAGCCGCGGGCGACTCCTAGTATTTCATAATTAACAAATAAAACACTATCATTATATATTCACGGACGGATAATTAATTATAAAATAATTAGTACGTTATATGATATAATAAACAAAATTTAATTTGATATATCAAACATTAGATGTGATGAATGTCAATACAAACTTTCATCCCATATTCAACCCTTCAGGTGATGAAATTTAAAAACTCCTTTCTTAGTGCTTATCTACTCGTTAGCTCAAGTAAGCGGTACGTGTTATGTCAATGACTCTTTAAAAAATTTAATTATTGAAGTTAAAATACAATTTGAAGAAATATCTTCAAATTTACAAATTAAAACAATAATTACAATTATTGTAGGTCAACTCTAATAATTTCTTGTTTGACAATTTAGCGAATTTAAATTAAATTGAATTTTGACGATCGTTACTCGAAGGTCACTATGACGAAACAAATGTACTTATAAAAGCTTACTTAAATCACTACATAGTATATATTTTATATTATCTTATCGCTGTTTGCCCCTACGTATGCTTAGATCTTTAAAATTACGCAACGGATTCTGATGCGGTTTTTCTTAATAGATAGAGCGATTCGAGAAGAGAGGTTTAATACCTGTTGACTTCCAAGCAGGATATATCAATATAAATAATTGTTTTAACTAACATGACTTTGTATTTTTTAAATGTTGAAAAAGAGTAACTACTGAGTATCTTGCCGGTTCTTCTCGGTAGAATTTACTTTCCGAACCCGTGGTAGATTCACTTAATTGTAAAAAGACGATTCAAAAGTGCTTGTAAAAGCCTACTTGAATAAAGTTTATTTTGATTTTGATTTTGTATACAATACATGGGCAATATAGTAAAGAAACATTAGTAAATTTTAGAAATTTCTAATGTGATGTCGTAAATAAACAAATTCTGTAGTATATTTAGTATCAGTATTGCAACCGTGCGAAACTGGGGCGTGTCGCTAGTAAATTATTTTATGATGTAATACGATTCCAAATTAACGGCACTTCTGTATTTTATAATCTATGGTTTACACCTTGTATTAGAATTTAATTTCCCATCAGATATCGGATGTGTATTCATTAGCGAGTAATTAACAATTTATAGCTATTATGGAAACGTGTCATATGTATAGTAAATTTGGGCCTTATTACGTAATAAATATGAACTATTTCAGCATAATTGTGTCTCGTAAGATTATCTTATTAAATATAGAGATTTAGCTAGAATTTCTATATTTGTTTTCATGTTAAAGGTTGAATGCTTTAATCCAATATGGTACAGTTCATTGAATATCAAATAACGATAATGACTTGGTGGTAGGGCTTTGTACAAGACGAGGGTAGGTACCACCCACCATTCCTCGCATACTAAACAGCCTAAAATTTGTTGTGTTTGGGTTTGGGTGTGAGTTAGTATAACAGGCAAATGAGGGATAACAATTTTATACCTAAGATAATGGTTTAAATTTCTTACCATGTGTGGTGACCACTTACCATTAGATGAATTGCTAGTTCGCCTACCTATTGTATATACAAAAAACAACAATACTAAATATAAGTTTTATGCCGGTAACACATTTCATGATTGAGGTCTTCATTTTGAATGAACACTGAATTTGAAGAAAATACATACCCCAACAACCCTAATTTTACCTCTTGAATGTTCTTCCTTGGAATTCGAATTTCATAAAAGCCTAACGAACAGTCAAACATAGTTACATTCCCAATTTAGACACCAATCGTGATGTAAATAAATAAATTAACTATCTGAAAAATGTTCCACATGTGGGCTGAGCCTTCTCGCTCGGGATTACACGCTGTTCCAATTCAGGTTAATAAATACACATGTAGCTGTGTTGCATCGACACATGCAGGCGTCCTTACTGTGTTTTCCTTGACACAATAAATATAATTTAAGAAAATAAAGTCAGTGGTGTTTGCGGGGTATGCATACACTTTAATTAAAATAAGATCTAATCAATGAACCTTCTCAACAACAAAAGTCTGTAAATTTTCCACTCCTGAGCTAAGACCTCCTCTTCCCTTAAGGGAAAAGCTTGGAATATATTCCACCACTATCAAAATCGAAAACCGACACATACAGGATTCCTCACGATGTTATCCGACGCCGAGCACGTAGGGCTTTATAGCCCGCCTGGGTAGATACCATCCACTCATCAGTTATTCTACTGCAAAATAACAGTACTCAGTATTGTTGTGTTCCAGTTTCAAGGGTGAGTGAGCCAGTGTAACTACAGGCACAAGGGTCATAACATCTTAGTTCCCAAGGCTGGTGGCACATTGAGAATGTAAGGAATATTTAATATTTCTTACAGCGTCATTGTCTATGAGTGTTGGTGACCACTTACCATCAGGTGGCCCATATGCTCGTCCGCCTATCTTTACCATAAAAAAAGATGAATTATAAACACAAATTAAGCACACGAATAATTCAGCGGTACTTGCCAGGATTTGAACCCGCAATCGTCGATTATGATACATGTGTTCCAAACACTGAGCCATCTCGGCTCTTTAAAAATTAATTAGTACTTGGTGTTAATCAATGGCTATATTTCTTACTGCGCAAATGTCTATACTTGATGGTAATCGCTTACCATCAGGTGGCCCATTTGCTAGTGGGCCGAAGCATATCTAAGCGTGCAATACTGTAAGGTTTAAGGTTTAGGACTTTATCATCGAATATCTACTCCAAATTAATTTAAGTTCATTCGTTATCAATCAAATAACCATTATAGTGATAATGGCTCATGCATATTTAAATTCGACACGTGAGCCACCTATGTGAAAGTTAGGTTCAATTCTGAACCGTAATACATATTTACTATAATTTTGGTATTACGTGTGGTTATAACGCTTGCATCTTAACCGACGATTGCGGGTTCAAATCCAAGCAAGCACCGCTGATTCATGTGCTTAATTTGTCTTTATAATTCATCTAGTGCTCAGCGGTGAAGGAAAACATCGTGAGAAAACCTGCATGTGACAAATTTCATAGAAATTCTGCCACATGTGTATTCCACCAACCCGCATTAGAACAGCGTGGTGGAGTATGTTCCAAACTTTCTCCTCAAAGGGAGAGGAGACCAGCAGTGCGAATTTACAGGCTGTTGTTGTATGTTATAGGATACTAGCCGTCGCCCGTGGCTTCGCTCGCGTTTTGGGGTGTAGGTTGTTGTGTGTCAGGCAAAAAAGTAGCCTATGTCCTTCCTTAGAATTCAAATTTGCTTCATACCGAATTTCATTAAATTCGGTTCAGCAGTGTGGTCATGGAAGATTGACAGTCAGACATACAGAATAACTTTCCATCTATAATATTAATATAGATATAGATTAGAAACAGATTAAAAGGACGCAAGAATTCGAGCTTTAAGAAATGTTAAGCCTTTCTTACGTCACCAACTCGCCACCGAGCTTAGGAACTATGATAGTAGATGAACTGGCTCATTGGACCTTCAAAATAGGACTTAATATACAGACAGAATGTCTGATGAGTGTGATGGTAGGTTTACAGAAAACTCTACTATTAAGTCAAAATATTTAACACATTTAAAAATGCCTTAATGTAACATTTTAGAACTGAAAGTTGTCAGGTAATCTGTTTGCCTGCCTGTTTTAAGTACGAGATAAATCACTAGTCTCAGATTCTTAACAATAACAAGTTTATAATAAAATCGTGAGAAACATGATGTTATGTTAATGTAGCTTATTATAAGCTTTCGGTACAAGTTTTCAAGTAGTAGAGAAAATCGACAACTTCGTAAGCTTCCGTTACTTAACCACTTATAAAATTAAAGCCTGTCCCAAGCTCTTTGCGGTACTAACATACATATATTACCATTATTGACCTTTACTTATGTTATTACTAGCATATGCACAATTTAGATTTTTATGAAAAGCAATTGTTTCAATTATATTATTATAAAAATATGCTTAAAATTTTTAAATTATAGAAATAATTGACACTATTTGTTTTAAATAATAAAAAACAAAAATTAAAATAATTTAAGAAAAAATTTCCACCAACCCGCATTGGAACAGCGTGGTGGAATATGTTCCAAACCTTCTCCTTAAAGGGAGAGGAGGCCTTTAGCCCAGCAGTGGGAATTTACAGGATGTTGTTTGTTGTTGTTAAGAAAAAAATAAATTCAACAGAATTAAATTAGGTTTTCTGACGTTAGCAAAAAAATTTTCTAATGAATTTATTTCGTTTCTTATTTTAATATAAATTGGAAAAAAGAAATATATTAAATAAACAAATAAAATAAACTACAAATAAACTTAATGATCTGCCGTGGTTCTTATATTGCGAACTATTAGTAAAGTAACAAATCAGAATTTTTCAAAAGTCTAGTTACACAGTTAGGTACATATATTTTGATTCTTTTCAACACTATTCTGAGTAGTTTTAACCATCTTCAAAATCAATCTCAAGTTTTACCAACATTATCGCTATACCTTGTAATATGTACCCCATCTAATATTATAAGCACAACAAACGCCACACCCTCTTTAGGACCGTGTCTGTTGGGTAAATATGCAAATTTACAGTTACTATTATTACTACACAGTTGTTCATTTCATCAATATCATAAATGCATTTACAATAAATTATTCTTGCTAAAGCAAGTCGAATCGGATTAATAACGAGATTTACAGCGCGAAGTTAATAAGGAATGAATGCAGGTGCTGATAAGAGGAATGACTCAATAGACTGCGGTACTGTAGCGGTAGGGTACCCAAAACAGTGACGTGTAATATTAAATTATGTGTAAAGTAGTTTGTCTCACCACAGAACAGAAACTCAAATTAAGTAAGGTTGATATATCATGCGTGTGTGCTGCATGTGAGAAAAACAGTAAATTAAGGAAAAACAGTAGTAGCCGGAGAAAGACCACAGTGGCGTGCACTTGGAGAGGCCTATGTCCAGCAGTGGACGGGTACGGGCTGATGATGATGACTATGATGATGATGATGTTGGTGTATCATATTTGAGATTTGCCAACATAGATGGCATTGTATTTGTTTCTGATCAAAAAAAAAATCTTTCTCGCACATAGTGTTAGCGCTTAATATATATTAATGATCACTATGGACCTGAAGTTATTAATTAACTTATAAGTATAATATTACTTTATAATATATATTGAACATTAAAAAAAAATAATGTTTTTGTCAACGGTACTTCAATGTTATTATTAACTTGACAAATGGTGTGCGATTCGTCTTGGTTTCTCTCGGGTCCTCATCGCGATCATATCGTGAACATCTTCCAGATTTTGCTATTAGTATTAAGGGTTTATTGACCTTTGAACGCCTAAGAAAATACATATATTATGATAGTGATCGCTGAAAACGAGATGAAAACGTATGACATTACTCTTCACAATAGCTTGGATAATAGATTTTACACACAACTACGCTGGCAATATAAGTAAATCTCACTTGTAACGGCTTTATGCTATAAGAACATTTGAACATCAATTCTTTGCTTTGACATATACAGTTAAATAATAAATATTCCATATCAACCGAGTATTTACGACAAAAATAGAATGTTAACTTGTTTATTTATCTACGTATAGTATGACACAACTTAGATGTAGCATCAGCAAATTAAAAAAAAAAAACGAATTCAATAAATTACTGCCGATTTATACAACCAATAGAAATAGTTCCCTATCGCGCCATTCGACGCTATTCGTCGCTATTCGTCGCTATAAATTCTCGCGTCAGTTAAGCCCGAGAAAGCAGGTGCACGTAAGTCGATATGTCAAATTGACGAATATATTAGGTCATATGATTTTACAAGTTATTACGTTTGTGTAAAGATCATATTTACGTAAGAAATAAATATTGATAATTTGGGATAGCGTACTTTTTACGTATTTTACCGATGACATCTAAGTTGTGTCATACTATACCTACACAAAAACACAAGTACTTATACACTCACACTAGTAAACAATATTGTTCACTAAAATTTTGTATTTAGTTTCGATATTGATTCTTCAGGTTGTAGTTGTTTTGTGTAATATATTGGTTTGATATATGACTTAATTATATTTTTGTAAATGATTTTCGACGACCTCCATGGTACTACAGCTATCACGTGTACGCCACTCCGAAGGCTTCGATTCCCGGCCGAGTCAAAAAAGTTCATTATTTTTCTATTTTGTCTTGGGTCTGGATGTTTGTGGTATCGTCGTTACTTCTGATTTTCCATAACACAAGTGCTTTAGCTACTTACATTGGAATCATAGTAATGTATGTGATATTTATTATTTATTTTATGACGAACTTGCGACCCGCCCTGGCTTCGCACGGGTGTAATGATATGACATCACAGTGGTAACTTCTAAAATTGTCAGAGTCTCTTTACTTAATTGTCCATGTATTATATATAAAAATCCTCTTTTAGAATCACTTTTATTTCAAAAAAAATGCATCAAAATCCGTCGCGTAGTTAGGGATATAGGGACAGAGAAAGCGACTTTGTTTTATACTATGTAGTGATACATCTTTAATTCCATGTAATTAAGGGCTTTAAATAAAACAATATATTATATCAACGAATCGTAATATAAACTAACGATAAAAGGCTTCGAATTATGTAAATGTAATTAACTGAAATGTGAAACTTACGTTACTATTTATCACCCTTGTACAGTCAGAGTAAGAAAAGGTTCGTCATTTTAAGATCTATTTCCGTGTGTTCAGTATGAGCGATAATCTGATTTACCGATTGATAATGACATTTTGGTCGTGTTATGTTTAGATTCAAAAGGTATTAAGAGTTTAAGATTTGATAAAGTAATGAATTGAAAACTGACGAAGCTTTTCTTACTCTGACTGTACTATTGTACATAAATAACTCATTATGACGTCATAACACTGCAATCGTTTATAAGGCGTATCGCGTGACATATGTACGCGTTAATTTTAACAAAAATTATATATTTTCTTCAACAATAAATCCATTTTATCTTGATAGAAATAGAGAAACCCTTAAACAATCGTGGAGAGTAATTTGAACACGCAACTTGTAATTATGCCCATGTAGTGCAAGATTTTTTTGGCACTCGTTTTGATAGTTAGCTTAGATAATATTATATAATTTAATGTATGTTATATTTGACGGACGAGCATATATACCACCCGATAGTAAGAAGAGAATAGTACCCATTGTAAGTTTAAACATAAAATGTATTTCATTATAAAATTAGTATAGATATCGATAAAATTTATTTCAGATTTAGAGACTGTGGAATATGTTCTAGTAAGTATGTAACTAATAATTATTTATTATTTTTATTGACATCACCCACATTCAATTTACGTAAACGAGAAGAGAGAAATATAAGGTTTAATCTCGTAATATGGGTTTACCGATGAAACCCATGGAAACCTGTAAAATAGGAGAAGTTGCTGATACCTTGCCAGTCTTAAAGGAACTTATACTCTATTTGACTCGAAATAATGAAGATAATGATCTTCTTTCTACTTTTCACCTGTACTTACGTGAAAAGAATAAATTGGTTGCACACGTAACTGAAAATGAAATTACAATAATGCCTCAAATTAAAAAAAACTTTACGTGTACTTTATATGTAGACCTATTTACTGACGAAGACGCGCTACTCCACGTTTAATCACCATCCTGAGCTCACAGATTTTCTATGTGTGCGTGAAAAAAAGGTAAAGACACCAAAAAATACAAATTATGTTTTTGCTAAGTTAATTGTAATAAAATATAATTATAGAGGCGTGCTTAGTGTGTGAATATTTAAGGTTCTGAGAAAAAATAAATATAGTTTTCATATCAAATCTCTACCCGGAAGAAGTAACGTAAATACAGCCTGTTGTGTTATAATTAATGCTTAATGTGTTTGTTAAACCATATAATTAGTTCAACAACTCTATTACCGTAAAAATGATATTATGAAATTTAAGTGAATTTTATAACCACACCACTCAAATTCCATACTAGCAATTAAAATTATTAACGCACACATATAAGCCTAGCTCAATTTACAAGTACGCATAGTAACGTAATATAGTCTGTATAACTATAATGGTCCATTTTCATCGAAAACTTGTGATTATCATTTGAATATTTATTTTGAATCGGTCTCGTTATTCTAAGATAAATAAATTAATACCAACTTAAATGAAAATTTAAGACAACATTAAATTAATATCAGTTGACGTCCAAGCAGGATGTCAACTAACATGTCTTTGTATTTTTTAAATCTTAAAAAGGGTTGCTACTGAGTTTCTTGCCGGTTCTTCTCGTTAGAATCTACTTTCCGAACAGGTGGTAGCTTAACTTAATTGTTAAATGACGATTCAAAAGTGCTTGTAAAAGCCTACTTCAATAAAGTTTATTTTGATTTGATTTGAATAACCTATTTATAAGGGTTGAGATGTAGACTTCGTATGTTCAAACTATTTAAAAAAATATAGTATGTATAATATGTAAAAAAAAGTAATTCTGAGTCTGGATATTAGCAGTATTTTTGTGTTTATCACTACATAGTGAAAAACAAAGCCCCTTATCATTGTCTCTCTGTCCCTGTGTATGCTGTTTAAATATGCTTAGATTTTAGTGCATTTTTTAATAGATCGATCTGTTCAAGAGATACTTGGTGGTAGGGCTTTGTGCAAGCCCGTCTGGGAAGGTTCCATCCACTCATCAGTTATTCTATCGCCAAATAACAGTACTTATTGTGTTCCGGTTTGAAGGGTGAGTGAGCCAGTGTAACTATAGGCACAAAGGACATAACACCTTAGTTCCCAAGGTTGGTGGCGCATTGACGATGTAAGGAATAGTTATTTTTTTCTTACAGAGTCATTGTCTATATGCTCGTCCGCCAACCTATACTATAAAAAAGAGGAAGGTTTATTTTTATAATACATGTGTAATATAATGGCTTATTTTCGAAGTGATTTAAAACAATACAACATTAATCCTTATCCAATTAAGTACCTCAATAGATTGTGCATTTAATATAGATCAATGTGACTGTTTATAGGACGTAATTTAAAAGAGTATTTTCGAAGATATTACAGATTTAAAACGTTGGGACCGAGTGCTATGGATGGTAATGAATGTCTTATGAAAAGTTTATTTAAAATCAGTATTGAACCCATGCGAATCCGGAGCAGGTCGCTAGTATAATATACAGATCGATGGGTTACCTGAGGATTATAAGCGGTTATCACCGGTCATATACATCATAGTCTTATTGTACATCATAGTTATATTGTAAATGCGTCACTTACCTTGAGAACTAATGTTAGTTCTTCGTGCGTATAATTACAATGGCTCACTCAAACTTAAAACTAGAATATAACTTTTCAAAGTCATTGGTGGTATCCTATATATTTTCCGGTCTCCGGACACAAGGAGCAAAATATTTTCATACGCTGGTATGGCGGATCGTGTTAAAACTGATCCATACTACGCACACAAACACGGAGATCAATATAACCAAATTGATCCATCAAATGTCATTACCATTATTTTCTTCTTTTGTTAAAAAGTTTGATCACATAAATTACTATGACGTTTTATACATCTTCCATTATCACAAAACTGGTCTTGAAACTTGACGGTACGATTATTTGGATCATCATACCCTCAAACCCGGTGATGGTCCATTTGTCATTTTAAAAATAATCAGGAAATATTTAACTACCCTCACTAAATGTACCGTTGTTATATAAGAACTCTTTTATAAAAGTATTTCATAATTAGATTAGGTTATTAAACAGTATGTCATAAAAATTCCTTTCTTAATGTTCCTTAGCGTTTACAAAGGACATTGAACCGTGTTTTTTTATGACTAGCAACACTGTACGAACTTCGCATAACACTATTATGTTTTTAAATTGTATCCTTAAAAATTAAATTATTTACAAATGTTATTAAGAAGTAACGCTCACTTCTTTTTTTTATAGCTTTGTGCTGGAACTGAAACGCCGTGATACTTGTAAAATGAATACTTTAATAATACTTTACTTTACTCGTTCAGTTCCGCAGTCAATTGGAAGGCAAAGCCAAATTGGCTTCAAAAAAGCTGGGTGTGTTCAGCAAGGCGAGACAGTATTTCACGTCGGCCCATCGCCTAAAACTTTACAAGGCGCAAATTCGGCCTCACATGGAGTACTGCTCTCACCTCTGGGTGGGTGCTCCCCAGTACCAGCTCCTTCCATTTGACCGCATCCAACGTAGAGCGGCTCGAGTTATCGACGTTCAAGCCCTTTCCGATCTCCTTGATCCTTTGGCTTTGCGTAGAGATGTCGGATCACTCTGCATCTTCTACCGAATTTTTCACGGGGAATGTTCCGAGGAATTGTTCGGATTAATTCTGGCTGCTGAATTTCACCTTCGGACATCTCGCCAAAATTCTAAGTTTCACCCGCACCACCTTGATGTCCGAAAATCCACAACAGCGCGATTTCTCAGACATTTTCTGCCTCGCACAACCACTTAGTGGAACCAGCTTTCGTCGGCATTTTTCCGAACCGATACGACATGGGAACCTTCACGAAAATAGCGTGCTCCTTTTTGAAAGGCCGGCAACGAACCTGCAAGCCCCCTGGTGTTGCAGATGTCCATGGGCGGTGGTAGTCACTTTCCATCAGGTGAGCCTCCTGCTCGTTTGCCACCTATGCCATAAAAAAAAAACTTTAAATCTTGAGACTTGTTACAGGAACATTGTATCAAGAAAATATCAAGAATAGAAAATATAAATAATAAAATAAACGCAAGACGGCTGCCAGGAGCTGGACGCGAGTAACCTAAATAGATCTCAGTGCCATGCAATTGGAGAAGCCTATATCCAGCAGTGGACGAATATGGGCTGATGATGATGATGACGATGAAAATAAAAATAATGTTCATTACCTAAGTAGTAACATAATCTACAAAAAATGCAACAAAATAGGATATAAAAAATTGTTTATTTCGAACATAAAGTAAGATAGACGCGGAGGGGGACTATGTTTTTTTTATGTTACAAGTTTTGGCGGACGAGCATATGGGCCACCTGATGGCAAGTTATCACCATCACCCATAGACAATGACGCTGTAAGAAATATTAACTATTCCTTACATCGTCAATGTGCCACCAACCTTGGGAACTAAGATGTTATGTCCCTTGTGCCTGTAGTTACACTGGCTCACTCACCCTTCAGACCGGAATACAACAATACTGAGTACTGTTATTTGGCGGTAGAATAACTGACGAGTGGGTGGTACCTACCCAGACGGGCTTGCACAAAGCTCTATCACCAAGTGAGATATATATAATATATAGTGATAGTGATTGTAATTAAAAAAAAATAAGTTTCATGTATTTTAAATTCACAAGATGCCTAACAACCCGCGAGCTATTGTTTTAATGAATTAAAAGCTTATCCGGGCAAAGTAGTGACAGCAGACCTTTGGAGCGTTCAAACATGGCGACTTTATAGTTCCATTAAAAATATATAAATCATGTATACGTGTAATAAAATTAGAGTGTCTGTTTGTAATATTAAAATAGCTTTTCACTAAATATGTGTAAATATATGTATGAAATCAACTATTCATCTAACATATCTTAAAGTAATACGAGAAGATGCAATGTGTCGGAGAAGCTTTTTTAGCAAAGCGAAGGCCTTAGCCCAACTGTGGGATATGTACAGGCTGTTATCTTCGTATCGGTACTTATTCTTCACATTCACGCCTTCAATGGCTTATTGCCTTCATTGGTGACAGAAGGGCTGGTTCGTATTGTGCCCTGAAGATCGGTATTACGATTCAACAAGGAAATACTGCCAGTGTTATTGCCATTCTAATTTAAACAACAATAAAGCTTTATACAGTAACTATTTTTAATTAATTTTTGTTTGTTAATTAAAATTTTATTGATTTTAAGTAATTCACGTGATTTACAAGACAAATTAAATCTTAACTATAAATACAGGAGCTATGAATGTCAGTTGCCGATGTTCCCTCATTAGGAGTAATGATAGTTATAAATTAATGAACGAAAAATAAAACACACGCAGATTCGACGTTATTACGGAAATTTCTTAAGGGCCACGGATTCCTCTCTAGTTAGTATCCCCTGCAATGTAGCCAAACCAGATCGATGCAATAAAATAACACGAGATTTTATTCTAATTAGTCACCGATGAGATGACGAGTGTGGTCAGCGAACTTGTTATATATTCGATTCTTGCTTGTGACAATTTTTTTCTGCTGACTGTACTTTTATACCTGCCACCTTTTTATGCTGACGCTAATTTTATAACTTCCTCCTTACATAGCTCGATATGAGGCAGGATCCCAAGGTCCTGGGTTCAAATCCTGGATCGACAAATAAATGTCAGCCCGGAGTCAAAAGCACTTAAAGCTTTCACGTCTGCGCCTGAACTCTTTCCGGTTGGTTTAAATTTGCTGTCCCAACGGATTATGAGAGTAACGTAGAAATTGCGTCTGTACATTTGAAATTATTCATAATTTTTATATGATGGACACAAAACTCAACTCAAACTCAAAACATTGTTTAGTTGTAGTCAATAAAACAAAGGTTCTCACATCATCCTGTAGACACTTTTGTATATAAACTACCAATTTTGAGATATCAAAATTGAGTTTATTGAAGAAGGATCTTTAAGAAATAACTGGATGAAAATTGTACTGATAATAAACCTGCTCAGTAGTTATCAATACTCTTGATTCAAATCATCGTCAACTCCAAATTGTACCTACTGTGCAATAAACGTCAAATATTTATGTTTTATTTTTTTTAATTAATTATTTAATATTATGAATAGGTAAAGGTAAGTAATAAATAAAAATAAAGTTCGATATTCAAATGTTTAATTTCAAATTACATTTTCAGTGTCCGACTTAGAACGACTTGCCCTAGTGAACTTAAAATTAAAAGGCGGCACGACAAAGCGTTCTCATTTAAAATACGATTATGTGACACGCAACGTGCGACGCCGCGGGCGAATGTATAGCGAGTTTTGTAATTTTTACCTCCGCCTTCATTTACATTTATAATGCTGATCCGGTGGAAGTTTCGTCTATACAGTTATTTAATCCAGACGAAAAGAACAAAAATAAAAAAAGAAAACGTGACAAGAAAATTCCTTGCGACCTTTATGGTTATACAAAAAGTTACAATTAAACAATTACTGTTTTAAAAATCATGGCACATAAGACATTATGTCACGGTATTGTTATTTTTTTTTACCTTTATATATCAAATCCCAAGCTGCTTCTATTTTGTATAGTTACATAGCTAGTCATAATATGTCATAAATAATAGTTGTGCTACACATCTTCCAGATTACATAATTATTGATACACAGTAGTACATAATACATTTATTGTGTTCTAATATTTATTTTATAATAATATTAATTGTTACCAAATAAATGTGTTTATTTTTTCATTTAATAATGGAAGGAAGGCATGCAAATGATCTACAATATAATAGTGTACTAAAGGTACACTATCATCTATACATACTATACACCAAATACAATAGTAACTATGAACCATCTATAAGTACTAATATTATCAATTCGTTGTCTGTTTGTCAGTTTCAAGGCTCGAACTCTGAATCTAATTTGAAGAAATTTGGTATGTAGTACCTGAATTCTAAGGAAGGATTTAGGCGTTTTATACGTACAACCTACGAGGCTAACGCAGAGGCAAAGCTGCACGCAAAAACAAATCTTATAAGACAAAGCAAGCCGCCGATCATCAAATATATTATGTCCCTTGTGTTTAAATTTACATTTGACTGTGCCCTACATTTTTCATCTCATATGTAAAAGAGTTAGGTTAGAACATCTGCATGACCAAGCGAGAGAAAGCGTCCGCGACGCCGTCTGTACATCTACACCAGTTGTGACGCGAAGCGAAGCGAATACCAATCTAATATGTATAATGTATATAATGCTGCGACTAGACGAGCTCGACTAATTACTTTATTTATGTGTTTACTAATACTATAAATTTGAAAGTAACTTTTTCCGTCTGTCCGTCTGTTGCTCTTTAACTTCGAAAGCAATGAACCGAATTTGACGAAATTTTACTGTGAAGCAGAACTTGAACTCCAATGAAGGGAATACACAGGCTATTTTTTTGCCTAATTCATGACAACCGATCCCCTAAAACGCGAGCAATCCTGTGGGCGACCACTAGTTGTTAAATAAAAATTAGGCCTTTTGGGATGTTTAGGAATGTCTTACAGCTGAATTACAGCTACTTCTATTGAACATGCTGTTCCAATGTGATAAAAATTAAATGAAAATATTATTTATTTCAAGTTGGGTGATAGGGGTTTTTAAGTCATTTTACAGCGTTGATATAAATGTAAATCTGCCATCGAAAAGTAGATTCTACCGAGAAATACAGGCAAGAATCTCAGTAGTTAAATAACAATAAATAATTAAATTTATACATATCGCGTCTGCATCATTTATATAGTCTTGTCTTGAGTCATAATAGATCAAGTTACAAATATACAAAATAAACCAAAAGTATTCATAAGTAATGTTTTAATTGCCTACCTTAAGATGTTTACTAAAATAACTTGGGAATTGAAATATAAGTCAACAGTAATAAGAATAATTATAAAATAGTAATTGGTAAAATAAAATATAATATCACGTAGAGCATTATATCTATCACTTTTTGTATGTAATGTAACACCTATACACCATGTAAAAAAGCAATAAGAATGGATTTACAAAACGATTTCTGAAATGAATCCTGCTTTAAAAATTAATGTATTAAATTAAATTAAAGTGGTTTCTTTAATTTAATTTTATCGTATGTTAGCGGTTAAGCTGTTCTAAATTCATCTTCGCAATCGCTTCGCTCTCCTTTCAGTGTATTTAAAGCTTTAACTGATAATTTTTGAAGAGGCAACAAAACTTTAACGACCGAAAATTCTAATTTTAATATTTACGATCGAAACGCTTTAACATAAAAATTTAATTGGCGTTAATGTTTAATTAAAATTCAAGCTGATCTTGTTAATTGCGTATAAACAGTGTTAGGTAAACGTAATGTTAGGTAAATGTGATATATTTTATTAGGTAAGTGTATTAGATACGCTATATAATTATATCTCATAATTTGTAACAGAGTCGAGATGGCCCAGTGGTTAGAACGCGTGCATCTCAATCATTGATTGCTGGTTCAAACCCAGGCAAGCACCACTGATTCATCTGCTTAATTTGCCTTTATAATTCATCTCGTGCTCAGCAGTGAAGGAAACCATCGTAAGGAAACCTGCTTGTGACAAATTTCATAGAAATTCTGCCACATGTGTATTCCACCAACCCGCATTGGAACAGCGTCGTGGAATACATATGTTCCAAACCTTCTCCACAGAGGGAGAGGAGGCCTTTAGCACAGCAGTGGGAATTTGCAGGCTGTTGTTGTTGTTGTTGTAACTTTTCTAACTCTAGTACACACTTTTGTGGTACCCACCCAACTATTAATATACCATGTCACTGAAATGACAAACCTGTGAAATGATTGTGTTATTCCATTTGATTTAGGAAATTTGTGCTAATAGATGGCGCTGAACGATTTGATATCGACAAAAGTTTAAATAAAATTGGTCGACATTTTGATTAATCTATGATTTTCAGTACGAACTTTTGTAAAAATGTAGCTATGATCGAATATTTGGTAGTAAAATTAATAAAGATATAAATAATTAGAGGAAGTGTTTTAATATTAATAATGACATATTAATCAAAAACTGTTACTGGTGTTATTGTACACAGTAACAGCATCACATAAGATGAGATTGTTAAAATGCAGTTTTATATTTGAAATGCGTTTATAATACGTAATGAATAGGTTTATGTTTTACTTTAATTAACATTAAGGAACAGTAGTGTGAAGTGGATTGTCTGGGTATTAGGGCTTTTTGCAAATATGTCCAAATAAGTAATACCCACTCATTATAGTAATATTCTACCGTTGAACAGTAAAGTTTATATTCTTGTGTTTAATTATGAATGATGAGTGGGCAAGTGTAAGTAACATCTTATTGACATGTTAGTTCCCAAGGTTGATGGTGCATTGGCGATGAAAGGAATTGTTACCATTTTATCACTTACCATCGGTTGCAAAATTGCCTGCCTGGTTCCTTTATAAATATTAATTCTAATTTCGCTTATGTAAGAATTTATTATCCTGGAATATGAGCAACTTAATCAAAGATAGCTCATTCAAATCTTAATACTACTAAGATGGCATGGGCTTGATTTGTGTATATTTTAATGTTTTTTATACAATTTCCTATTTCACTAAGAATTAAATTCAAATAATCTTCGATAGATGGCGTTGCAAGGCTTAGCTGCCATCTTTACGACATGAAAAATTAAAATTGAATACTATTAACAAACACAGGTGCAATATATACCTCAACACTCATAATTTAATATGACGGCAAATCTGAAACGATTGGAAATAGTTCACATGCAAAACTTTATGTACTTTACGTGCTATCCGAGGCACTGTCGGGTGCATATATCCTGCTGACTCCATGCTACAACTGAGACGTATATGATAAATAAATTCAATAATTTTTATTCGAAGTCAGAATTTTGGGACCTGCGTTATTTCTAGCATTTATACCAAGTTATTAGTACAAATAATAATTACAAGAACAAATTATATTGATTTGGTTCAACTGGATTTATCGTTACCTATTTTAATGCGCAGAGTTTAACGAGTTTAATATCATTACATAGTATAATATAAAGTCTTTCATCGCTGTCTGTCCCTATGTGTCAGATCTTTAAAATTACGTAACGAAATTTGTGTTTTTTTAATAGATAGAGTGATTCGAAAGGAAAGATTTTGTATATAATACATAGACAGTATAGTACAGAAACATTGTTAATTTTAGAAGTTTCTAATGTGATGTCGTTAATAAACAAATTCGGTAGTATTTTAGTATTAGTATTGCACCCGTGCGAAGCCGGGCGGGTAGCTAGTTATGAAATAAACTGTACCTAATTGTAACTACATATATTTGTGTGTATGTAATTATTATCAATATAGTATACAACGTTTATCTTAAGGATGTAAATGGCTTCTCACGACATTAATTTCCTTGTTTTAACCGTAAGTTAATTAGCTAAGTATATGGTTTGTTGTGTCGTGTCTAAATCTCGTTTCGGTTTATAATCCCCATCTAAGTTTAAGTTTTAATTGCATTATAAACTCGTTAATTGGTTTGTAATTGGATGAAATCTATTAAAAATATTTAGTAGATTTCTTTCATTGATTTTTTTATTAGTATCCCAAGTCAAATGATCTTCTGGATGTAACGACATGATAAGGCTCCTACTGTGAACAGAATCCGGAGTTTTTGGATTAATCGCATCTGTTGATTACAAATCGTAATAGTTACTTCATTGGATTTTTTAGAAGCATTCAAATAAATAAATACATATAAATATGAATATTGGACATCATCACATATATTACAAAGTAAGTAGCTAAAGCACGTGTCTTATGGAAAATCAAAGGTAGCGACGATACCACAACTTTTTCTACATCGACTTGGCCGGGAATTGAACCCGGGACCTCGGAGTAACATACCCTTGAAAAAAAAACTTGACCACGGAGGACGTAATAGAAAGAATTATTCTAAAAAATTCCAGGGAGAGAGTTGTAATCGTATTTAAAAGTTACTTTTGATTGAATATTGATCGTAGGTAATTTAATTGGGCCACTGGTGGTATGTGATCATCACCGCCGATTTCCGTATTCACATACCACATGTCTACCTGGACAAGTATTTTTTTTTGGTATAGGTTGGCGGACGATCATATGAGCCACCTGATGGTAAGTGGTCACCATTACCCATAGACTGTAAGAAATATTAAATATTCCTTAAATCGTCAATGCGCCACTAACCTTGGGAACTAAGATATTATGTCTCTTGTGCCTGTAGTTACACTGGCTCACTCACCCTTCAAACCGAAACACAACGATACTGAGTACTGTTGTTTGGCGGCAGAATAACTGATGAGAGGGTGGTACCTATCCAGATGGGCTAGCACAAAGCTCTACCACCAAGTATTACTTAATATATTTAGTCGTACACAGGAAATGAATTCGAAAACTATATAGCACAGTTAATTTAACCAAATGTGGTAAAATAAGAAATACCACGTAAAACCAGTGCATTAACAAAAAAGTTAAAAAGAACCGTTTAAGCTCATTGAGGTATAACCATAAGGTTACAATAGATGTATAAAATATCAGATCTGGTAGGTTTACTTGAAAGGAAATCTGTACGAGCGTCGGATATGACGTTGGAAGTATTCACACAGAGTCTAAAATCAAATCACTCGGTTTCACCACAGATTATAAAAACGCAGACGTTTAAACTGTTTTTTTTTTTCAAATGAGTTTTTATATAAAATTTAGAAAAATAAATTTGCGATTTTAAAGTCGATTAATGAAATATAAAGCGGGTTTAAATATTACAGTTCCTTATATGATGATGTTTTATCCTCAAATCTTCTGTAGGGTATGTGTATTGGTTATGTAGCTCTTCTAGTTAGGTATTACAAAAATATGTAGTCTCATTTGTTACTAAAAATACATATGAGATACATTTTAGTTTTTCGAATTTCTTAAATATTCTTATCGACTAATTTTAGTGATATTTTTAATTATTAAACTTACCTCGTATGTGTGTGTGTCTTGTGCAAAAGTGTAAAGATAAAATTGTTATTTATAATGAATTTAAGCTGTATGATTATAAGTTTTTGATTTAAGTGCAGTCTAACCAGCTCGGGGAGAAGTTACAGCCTGTAAATTTCCTTCTGCTAAATTAATGGCATCAATTACGTTTGAGTTATCTCTAAGGCTTAGATCTTAATCCACCATCCAATCCACAGTCTGATACAATACATTCGTTGGCCCTTAAGACACATACAGTGCTTTTGAGTTCCAATTTTTTACTTCACCGTCAATCTAAATATATCATAAGTAATATGCGAATTTGAACCCATCCCAGAATCTTCTTTTAAGATTTACATAGTGTAGCCGCTAAGCTATCTTAGTTTGTATACCTTATAATTTACAAATAACCTAATCACGTATAACAGACAACACATACAATATAATATTGTAGCTTACAAGAAAAAATAATTATCCAGAAAAAAATAAATGATTCTGGATTTTTAATATAATCTTTGCCCTTATAGGATGGCGTTCAAACTGGAGCCAGTTTGACGAGTCCCCTTTTTTGCTTTGCGGCCTCGGAACGTACTTGTGTGCGTAACTCGTTTCTACGTATGTGTGCGTGATCAGCTGATACGACAGCTGTGCGACGTTGGCATAGCAATGGAGATTTATGGGTATTAATAGTATTTTAGTGCTTTGTAAGGAGATGTTCTAGGAACTGATGAACAGCTATGTATATAATGAAGTATTACTGTGGTTATTGTACGAGATACGATATTATTAATTTGCTTTAATAACTTATTATATTATTATTAGACTAAGGTAATATAGTTTGTCAGTTGATAAGCAAATTCTTAAATGTCATTATCTGTTTTGTGGTTATTTTATAAGCTGCATACTTTCAAATTAAAACATAAGACGTTTTGGATTTAACAATAGTAAAATTAGTATGTTTGTTTTTTGTCACAATTTGTTAAAGGTATCGTATTAAATTTACATTCGTTTCTAGACGAAATAACCGACCATCTCATGTCACCATAGACCACGAAAATCATTAAACCAACTATGCCTTAATAAGTAATTTGTTACGTCTCAAATCACTGTATTTAGACTGCCTTAGCTTCCAACCATGTTAAATTTATTGAATAAAAATTTCATTGTATTTAAAGGTAATCCATTCAAGTAAAAATCGAAACTTTTATAAAGTTCCGGATTAAGAAAGAATGCGTCTAAGATATGTCACCTTACATATTTATCAATCGTAACGTCCAATAGTTTTATGCTGTTATGAGTCAATCAAACTAATATTCCTATATTATTTTCCGACTCCTTTACATGGAACTGAATGAAGAATTTCAAAATAATCTAGTTAGTATAAATTTAAGAATACATAATTGAAACGAATACCTCAAAACTTTCATCTTAATTTGTGTTTATTATCGTGTACTCAATGACGAAAATATCTTGATATATATCTACATATGTAAAATGAGTTGTCTCATTGAAGGAACACAAGTTCAAAACTTTCTCTTAAGAAGAGATAAGTTACTAGCCTGATGAGTAATATAGTCTGTTTTAACTATTTACTATAACATAAAAAGTATAAAATTATTTTATTGATGTTATACATTATTCTACGCTGTTGTTTATTAGTATTATGTTAAGTTATGGTGTGTAGTAAGAACTAAGATATGGATCTAGTTATACTAAAGCATTCGGAATGGTCTATAAAAAATTCATGCATCGAACAAAACGTAGGAACGTCACACATCAGTCAGGTCACAATTAAAACCGAACGCACCTTGCCTCCCAGTGAGCTTTTGAAAAAGGAACGCGTTGACGACGCAAAATAAAACATCGCCTCTCTCATTCCCACTCACAAACCTCATACACGTTTGACTATACCTATTCTATTCACACATCCCCGCTGTTTTTATTTTGATAAACATCGTATATATAAACTAAAATTAATCGTAACTCGATTCTATTTTGTGACTAATAAAGCTTAAATTTACTTGCATCGGATATAAATTTACGCTATATCTATTTTAAGGGACTAGCCTCTTGTACTTTTTTCGAAACCCTCTCATTACGTTAGGAACAGTCAACATCCTACAAGTACAAGCACAGTGTGAACACAGCTTGTTTATTTACGTTCATGTGTGCGTAGTCAGCTGATCGTACACGTTATGTAAGTGTGTGTAATAAGTTCAAGTTTGAAGTATGGTACGGACGTGTAGCGATTTTAAAATGTTTTTTTTTTATTGTATGCAAATGATTTTTGATACCAAGTAATTATTAATATATTCTCGGAGGTTGGTACGAATTCGTTTCGGTAAAGACGACTATTTATTTAGTTTAATCTATCAATACATTGGCTATAGACTATTATTCAATTACTTTTTTCAGAGGTGGTCAGATTCCACTACTACCGGTGGTAGGTTTTTATGTAAGTCTATCTGGATAGGTAGCACTCAACAAATATATCGTCAAAGAGCAATACTTAGTATTGTTGTGTTCCGGTTTGAAGGATGAGTTAGTACTGACTAACTCATCCTTATGAGTATACTGATACCTACAGGAACGAGATCATAACATATTAGTTCCCAAGATTTGTGAAGTATTGGTGGAAACGCATGTGTTTGATTGTCATCTGATACATGATCCCAAGATAAGTTACAAGCATAAATTAATCACTTGACAACGAGTTTATCCCAGTTTAAACCAGCAACCTTTATCTTACCGATAGATTTTATACTTGAACTTTATGTATTTAAACCTGTTAATGTTAACTTTCCGAGTATTTCCAATAAGTACCTTAAAACGGAGAGGAAGTGTCAGATTAAGCTCTCGTAACAAAACTTCCAAGTTAAAATATTTTCTCGTAATTACATGTAATGCCCCGGTCCACATTAAGTAAATTTATATCGAAACGTTTAATTTAATTATTATGACTGCCTTTTAAGTACTAAGTATAATCAGTTATTACTTTGCTTTGCAAACTTATGAATTAACATCAATCCGAATCACAGTTCTATTATTTCTTAATTAAAATTAATAAATAATCTCAAGAGAGCCTTTTCTTTCGAACTATTTGGTATTGTTTAGTGTGATCATCAATAATTATAATGCTTCCATATTGAATAAGGAAATTCGATTTGATTTAGTATTTTGTGTTGATTTAGAGTCAAAAAAGATTATCACAGAAGTTCATCGTCATAAATACATTGTACTATTATTTAATAATCAATACGCAAAATATATATTACTATAAAACGGTTTAAAGTATATAAATTATGATAATATGACATGTATGTGTAGGTAATGAATACATAGAAATATATACATTTAAGAAATAGAATAGTCTAGTCTTTATTTCGTTTAGACTATCAATCAATAGTAGATTTATTTAGATATCGAAATAAAAAAAAATATATATCGAGTTATAAAAGTTAATGACATAGAAATCTAAAAGACCTATAAGGTACGTTTTTAATATATTCCAGTATCAGACCTTAATAAAGTCGTTTATAATCCGTTTGTCTTGTAAAGATATAATCTGTCAACTATTTCAAAGATAGCTCTATCTAAACTTGTATCGATTTTGTTCAGTTGAATTTGTAGGTTGTTCACTGTAATTTATTGTATTAATAAAGTTATTTGCATAGATGTTACACGACCAGTTATAGTTGTAAGGCTTGTTATAACTCGTCCCGATTACGTGTATAGTAAATCATTTTGGATGGTTTACTACACGAATTAATTACTAGGCCGGACTTTCTACTAGTATTTTCAATGAGTCTAAGCTTTAATCTCGTGAATAGCAATTCGTTGTTTTAATAAATATTCGGAGACATTTATTATTTCGTGTCTGCGAAATATCTAAGTTAAGAAAAACTTTAATTAAATATTTATTGAATAATTAAGATGGAAAGACGAGATCATTCTTAACAAAACATTTTTTTCAAATTATAATAATTAAAAAAAATCATTTAGAGATGATCAACTCTCAACTATTCGAAATTTAAAAATTAAATAGATTCGTTACGCTATTACAAACGAACTTTCGAATAGTATTTTTTTAAAAAAAGAACGCATTCACGGTCCGTCCTTGAAGTCATATGGGACGGGAACAGCTGATGCTACCTGACACGCACGCACCCACACACACAAACGCACACATGTAATCAATCCTGCGCATGAGTTTCCCTTGCGTTTTAGCATCACTGGTTAACATTAGGTTAATTTTATTGTCTTACACGTGTTTTATATATTTCTTTTTGTATTTTAGGTTGTGCGTGATTCCGGTTTTTAACAGAGTTAAATTTACTTGTAAGCAATGCAGGAATTTATAATATTTCGTGATTAAAGATAATTAAAATGTAGACTGTTTTTATTAAATTTGTAAAATGTTAAGTAAGAAATTGTTTTATAATATTTATTCATCTATAAAGTTCTGTTAATATTTTATCCTCTCGTTTATTACGGTATATAAGTCTCTGATTTGTGAAACAATTTAATTGTTATATTTATTGAACTAAAGTTTAAAACAAACAATCTAAGGCCTCCGATGATTGTTTTAAGTGTGTATTGTATGAACTTTGCCTTAATATTGATTTAATTGTAATGAAACTCGATAACGTTATTGATGTAATAGGGTATGTAGAGTTTGAGATTAATATAAACGCAGTTAACTGTGATACGGCTTGCTAGATGGCGCCACATTACTTCAAATTCTTTAAAATTCGAAAGTTTGAAATTCGAACGTTTCCTTTAATATTTTGTGTTTATACACAGGAGTAAAACTCTATCTATAGAATGATATTTAGGCTTGATATAAAGAAGTAAAGTTTCTAGGGAATAATTAATTAACTAAAATTTCTCAGTTAGTAAAGTAGGTATATCAATTTACCAATATTGGGTTTTAAACTGTAATGCGGACATCTAAATTATGCAGGTACGAAATAATTTTAACACAAGATGAGATTAATATTCAATATGATATAATTTGTAGCATAAAAATCGAATAAAACATAAAATGTTTACATATATATTTGTACATACTTCCTTAATTTTAATAAAAGAAAATTGACACAGTATACATTAATTATTATTTCAAAGTATTCATTTATAATTGTGTTGAATATATCTCATCACTAAAAGTATTGAGATGATCAAATATTAATATATCACAATCAAAAACGTTTTATTATCACAATTTATTGTTTCCGTTGAGTTTAAAATACTTATCTTGATTAATAATATGGTCTTGACTCGAAATTAAGCTGACATCATAATTCTCACAACCAATCATTCCTTTGGCTTGATAGAAAGAAAAGCGTTCTGTCAAATTAATCATTATATGTATATTATAAAAATAGTTAGTGTATTTAATTATACTTTAAAAATCCTAACCAAATGAAAGTGTAATAGTGAAAAATAGCAATAAAGTGTTGAGGAGTTTGAGTGAAGAATATTTGATTTTATGTAAACCAAAAACGATGACCATCTGTAAAATATGACAGATTACTTTTATAGCGATTAAGTAACTGTCATAGGCGATGATAATAAAGATTTCTGCAGTAATACCATGTAATAAATCATGTCTGTTGTCTCCAGAGTATTATCAATCAGTCAGGGGAATGAAAAAGTTTGGTAACAGCCGTTTCTCCATGACCGGACATATTTTATGAGCGTCTATACGTAACGTATCGTATTAAATTGATTATATCATTTGTAATGAAAACGTTCAGTGTTTGAGTGATTGGTTGAAAGAAAACAAGTAATAAATAGTTTTGGAAAACTAACAAAATTTGAGCTTAATTTAATACTAAATTTGTATACAGTTAGATCTAGAGAGTAATGCAATGATCAAAATCGAATGTATACTTTGTTTAAGTAAGCGATTTCTATTTTTTTAAGAACATGCTAGAATTGTCACTTTATAAGATTTTACAAGAAACTTAAGGTACAGTCAGGAATCTAAGTTCTACTGAGAAGAACCGGAAAGTAACTCAATATTATTCCTGTTTGTGTACCGAATCATATTTACAAACTGACAAACATATTATAAAAAAAAAAACAATAAATCAAGGAGTATTCATTCCAAAACATTTTAATTAGTAATAAAATAAACATTTGTATCATACTAAGTAGGTACTAAATATATACTATATTGAACTTGTATTCATAATTAACAATATATTAAAATTGTGACATTACAACTAAGTTTATAAAACCAGCACAGACTATCGAGATATGAAATAAAATAAAAAAATAAAAACCGTCACCCTTATTAGACCGACGAACATTGCAAAATAAAAAAAAAACAATAACTCCTTAGCGGTGTAGCGGGATCAGAAAGTGAGTACGGAAAAAGAAACGAAATCAGATGGCGGGACGTGTTTAATTCATTATTAATGCTAAGCAATGTCTTACAAGCTAAAGACAAAACGAAACAGACAGGTAGATATTTTTTGTGCCTGTCAATTTTTTGTATCAAAATGATCTCTATCCCCTAGGTAATACAGGACACATTATAGAATAGAGCTTGTTAGAGTTTCACGGAATACATTTATATTTTAGCAAAGAAACGCAAGTTGAAGTGAATAATAAGTTTGACAAAAGGATGTTATACTGCCTTCTCGAATTGTAATACAGTTCTGATTAAGTATGAAATGGTATTCATGAAAAGGAAAGAGAAATACTTTGGTGGGTAATAACTTATCAAGTCAAAAATTATCACTTAAATTTAAATTTTATTCAGCAATTATGAATGTCTGATAATGTAGATATCACCTTATGGAACTGTTATAAATTATCATTACATATTAAATACGAGTTTACAGTTAAATTAGGAGTCGCAAATAAATTTCTTTAAATTGATTAATACTCCACGCTTTTTAATTAATTTTATAACTTAGTATAATATGCCTTGTTTATGAATTGTTTTCAAAGTCAATATACAAACAGGCTGCTTTACTATGTGCCTGTGTGGATATTATTATGTCACCATCTACGTTTCATAATTTAAATAAAGAAAAATGATTATGAATTTAAATTTATAGTAAAGTTAAGGACCTTGTCGATAAGAGAATATTTTGAAATAGAAATATAATTTCGGTGGATTATATTTAATTTAATACCTTGTCTTAATTATTTCTCAGACAGATTAATTGTTAGTAACATTTCTTAAACAGGTTCAGTTCTTACTGGCTTTGATTTGATCCGTAATTGTATGTCGTTTATTCCGACTATAATCTGTTATATTTATAAAATATTTAAATTTTAATAATATGTTTTATTTAATTTTAATTCTATACATAAATAAATATGAGACAACAACACATACGTTACTCTGATCCCAATGTAAGTAGCTAAAGCATTTGTGTTATGGAAAATCAAAAGTAGCGATGGTACCACAAACACCCAGACCCGAGACAACATAGAAAACTAATGATAATCTACATTGACTCGGCCGGGAATCGAACCCGGAACCTCGGAGGGGCGTGTCCATGAAAACCGGTGCACACACCACCCGACCACGGAGGTCGTCAAAATATTATTTTTAAATATTATTTCCTCGTTATTTTAAATGTAGATGCTGTTACAAAAACCTGTGTAACTTTTTTTAATAATAACAGCCTTTTAACAAATTTCAATAAGCGATATGTTATAGAATACAGAAACATTAGAGAAAGTAATCATTTAGTACGAATAATGGAAAATATTTTCAAAAATAAATTTGTCCTCAAAACGAAAGGAACAAATCAATTACGTATAAAATCTAATAAAGAATTGAATATAAATAAAAATAAATAAGGAGATGGTGTTATTACCGAATGTAATCTTCCAAATTCCGACCCTTATCATAATTGAATAGACGACACTGAGCGTAAAGAATGAAGACGGATCGTTGGGATATAAGCAAACGGATCAAAACAATAACTCGACTTAGCCGAGCATCCATTTTACTATTTGTAAAATGACCCTTTTTGGGGGACTCGAAGGACCATGAAAAAAAAACACATTCAAACATGCACGTGAAGTAAAAAGTAAACTTGGAGCAGAATTTACGACTCATTTCAAGTCTGATGCGAACGATTTTGAACCTAATTAACATGTAAATGAAGAAACATATTTGTATGATGTTGGGAATTATGTTTGTGATAACACATCAGCTGTTTGAGGTAAGGGTGCAAAGGAAGCAGTGATAATTTGGGGCAAACATTTGGTTTCGTCTTGGTTATTTCGGGTAGCGTTAAATTATAAATAAGTTTTCGTATTTGAGAATGTTAAATTTGAAATTATTTTGATGTCTTCATACTCAACTACTAATACTATTTAATATTGTGTGTATCCTTATGATATAAATAAGTAATTCAGTAAATATTCCAATCTATTTATTTAAGTAAATACCTAATAAGCAAGGTTTATATTCAAAATTTAGTAGGAATATGAGCTAAATATCTTCGTTTGTTATGCACTGGGTTTATGATTACTTAATAAATGGAGAAAGCAATATAATTATGCAATTTTTTATCAGTTTAAAAATATCTCATCATTACCAGTATCTCACTAGGTGACAGTTATTTAAGGCCTATATTTATATTGCATCTAAATAATATTTTGTATAGCACAGTACTAGTATCACCATACTTAAGTACTAATATCATAAACGTGAAAGTCACTCTATCTGTCTGTCTATTTGTCACTCTTTCACGATTGAACAAATGCAAATTTAAAATCCAAGGAAGGGTAAAGGCTCCTTTTTTGTTATACACCTCACAACCAAACCCGTAGTACTCTATAATCTAAACTTGATCTGATTTGCATATATCTGATAATCAATCCGGCCACATAATTATCTCTAAATGTTGCTTAATTACTTTAGTTTGTAATATTCTACGTTTTTATTTAAACCCTTATTAGTGAACCCAAACGTTCAATATTATCTATGAAATTAATGGTCACTGATGAAATTAAAATATTTAAATATAACTTCAAATGAAATCATACTATTAAGATAGAAATAAGATAGGTGTTTTGTCATCGATACAACTTTTATAGAATTTAATGAATATTTTAGGTGACAACATTTGAAATGAGTGTAAATGGCTTAATTAGTAGCCTTATTTGCTACAACTTTCAGTTCGGTCAAACGATGCAGTCTTCTTCCGGACCCTGACGACCTCACAGAAGTGGCTACTGCCCCTTGCCTATTACCTATGGAGTAGCGCTGACAGTACTGTTTACAGGGAGAGGTCTTATCCGACTTTCCGAACCAGATGGCACATCCTGTGTAAACAGGTATTCGCCAAAACAACCGTACCCTGCCGTTACTTGCGTAAATCGGAACGTGACTAGTCGTTTTCACGAGTTAAGAGTCAAGAGTCAGTTCTAAATGAATGTGAAGTATTAAACAGCTTACACAGCAAAACATTATACTTATTATAATTAAAAAATAAAATCAAAATATACTTTATTCAAGTAGGCTTTTATAAGCACTTTTGAATTGTCATTTAACAACTATATTTAGTGAAGCTTCCACAGGTTCGAATAGTAGAATCTACGGAGAAGAACCGGCAAGAAAAACAGTAGTTAAATTTTTTCAATATTTAAAAACACAGTAACTCAGTTAAATACAATTATATATGTATGTAATATATCCTGCCTGGAAGACAACGAGTATTAATTCCACGCTTTTTTATCATTTGTATAATTAGTTATTGAATAATATGCCTTCTTTAACAATGTATTTTAAAGTATTAACGAGTCGAGATGGCCCAGTGGTTAGAACGCGTGCATCTTATCCGCAATCATCACCGATGATTGCGGGTTCAAACCCAGGCAAGCACCGCTGATTCATGTGCTTAATTTGTCTTTATAATTCATCTCGTGCTCAGCGGTGAAGGAAAACATCGTGAGGAAACCTGCATGTGACAAATTTCATAGAAATTCTGCCACATGTGTATTCCACCAACCCGCATTGGAACAGCGTGGTGGAATATGTTCCAAACCTTCTCCTCAAAGGGAGGGGAGGCCTTTAGCCCAGCAGTGGGAGTTTACAGGCTGTTACATTGTTACAACAACAACTTGTTGTTGTTGTAACAATGTATATTTTACAAATGATTTAAATATATGTAATGGCAAAGTTAAAAATGATTGTGGAATTTTAGTATATAGTTAATATCATATAATAACACAAATGTATAATATTTATTTCAGATTAAAAACAATTCTGACAGCTTTGATAAATTATTATATGTAAAGGTAAATTTTACTTCTTTGCAAATGTAATTAGTGCAAATGCATATCTAAAAAAATCTTTAAACATAATTAATTTACTCGTAATACTTTAAGATGTTTATTTAAAAAAGAATAAAATGTCTACACGAGCTTACACGTTGGAGAAAAAATTCTAAGAAATCGTGTTAAGATTCTTAGAAACTACCTGTTTGTTTCACAATAGATTTTTTTCTGGACATTAGAAAAAAAACGGTCAAGTGCGAGTCTGATTGACGTATGGTCAGGTTCTTCACGAGTATATACTATGAATAAGTGGACAGAAATGTGACTTGATATAAAATTAAAAAAGTGTTAATATATTATTATTTAGGAACATGATGTGAGATATGGTATCTAAATCAAGTTCCTCTTCATTTTATAGGAATCAATATCACATTAACAAACAGCAGCCTACCCTTTATTTATGTGAACTTTAGCCAACGATAAACTAATTTTTTTTTAATTTTATTTAATACTATTGCCGTGTGATATTCTATTTATAACGGACCTTTCATTCAGTACCTTATCATATTTCGTAAGTGAAATAAATAATCTATGATACGTTTAAAACAATCCTGGATTTGCTTTTAGCATTGAGTCTTGGAGCCATGAGAAAAAGACACACAAAAAGCTAAGGAAACATATTATTAACTCATTTTTAAATAAGGAACCCTAAAAATGCGTAAACTTTTTGCTTACCCTAAATTTGATATAATCATTTATAATATGAATCTTATGCTCCAAAATTTAAAGTTAAAAGTTGTTGAACACTTGGTTCACTCGGAACTCTTGGAAACAAAAAAATATACCGTGGAAGAATTATTATCATCAATAAAATTATCTATAGGGTTTAAGGGTAAACATAAATCATTACAGGTACCTCTGATTCCCTGTCAATATATACAATTAGTTCGCTTTTATATATGCTCTTTGAATTATATATTGTAAGCCTTTCAATGACCCACACTAACTAAAGCCTCCTTCCTTTATAGGGGAAGGCTTATTTCACTGCTCTCTGCTGCTCCAATGACATCTTATCCAACTAAACATGAAGAGCTAAGCTATTCAAATCAAAGTGTATTGAGGATCGATACTTAAAATGCTAAAGATGATAAAACTAATATCAAATTTATCAAATACTACCAAGTTTGTCAAAGACCTGTTCGCACTGCTGGGCTAACCTACTTCCTATTTCAGTAGTACAACTCATTTGGCAGACTTTCATCCGGCACATTCAGGTTTTCTCGCTACATGTTCCTTCAAGCACTCGAAAATTCAGTGATGCTCATATCCAGTCCAGGGTTTGGACTGTGAAGTTTAATATTGAAATGTAATGCCAAGACATACTACGTGACATACTATCATCAGTGGAAAGGAAGAAAAGCTAAAGTATAAAGTTGTTACTTTCGTAAAATAACGATGACCTTCAAAATTTAAAGTAACTTTACCAATGTGTGTTGCAGTAAAATGTTTGGTTCTGTAAATCAGCTGGTTAGACACGCAGCTTTTATAATAGTATCAAAATTAGACCAGTTTGGTCTAGAAATATAAATTAACTTGATTTCTTCGTTCATATATTATATATCTATTGTTCTTTAAAAAGTAATAAATGAAATAAATAACATATATTAAGAAGATTATTTTGAATTTTTGTTATAACATCCTAAAGTCAGTTTAGAATTGAGCCTTTAACTAGAAATTGAAATTTTAGTTAAATCAGCTTAATTTTTTTTGTATGGCATCAAATTGTCATAATACAATGCATTATTAATCGTGTAGTTTAGTGGTTACCTACGTGGGTGGTACCAGACGAATCCACATCCAGACTGAGACACTAATCACGTTACAGTTTTTTTTAGTCGTAAAGTTTTAAAGTACGTATCTCTTCCGTGTTTCTGCTTTTTTATTATTTTGTACAAGAACACGAAACTTAGTCTTGTCACGTCACCAGCTTTTAAAGCGGAAGATTCTAGAAAGCTACTTATATACTAGAATCTTCGAAACAGTGCATCATAGGTACACGATTTATGTATATTGATATAATAATGTGTTATATCTCTATTAATATTATAAATGTGAAAGTAACTTTGTCTGTAAATCTGTAGCTCTTTTGAAACCAATCCCAAGAAGACATAGGCTACTTTTTTGCCTGACATATGACAACCAATACCCTAAAACGCCAGCGAAGCCGCGAACGACTAATAGTCATTGATAAGCCAATCTACAATAGTTCTCTTTTTAAATTTTGAAATTCGAATTCGATACGATAAGTTCCAGATCGAAATCATTCCTATGTAAAGATTAACGTTGTTCTAATAAACTGGATCCACAACATATTTCAAAAGAAATGCGATAAAACTTCTCGAACGGTTACCATTTTTCATCATTCTCCCATTCAATATCAATAAATCCAACAAAAGTTGCCTATCAGTCGGCACTCCCGGCCACTGATACCCAAACTTGGAATATTCAAAAAAGGTTTACCAAATAAAATTTCATCTCACGATCGGTCGGCAACTGCCAAAGTTCCAACTCCTTCAACTGGAGTCTTCTATAAAGCGAATGAAACATCTGTTGTATGAACAGCTCGACAAATTTTATTGCCGCCATTCTAACTTTTAAACTTTGAGGAATAAGGTCGATTTTCGTCTGTGCATCTGTCGCAAACTTGTATCGGAGCTAGGTTAGTTTTCTCTCGATGGACTTGCTTGCTCATAAAAATAAAAAGGTTTATCGGAATAAAATTAAACGAAAAGTTAATGGATGGGTTTCTGAATTCGGCGAATTCTATTTAGTAAAGATTGATTAAGTTAACGAAACATTATCGTTTGATTTCATTTAGTTTTTAAATGGAACTTTGATTGGTAAATTCTAGCTACGGTTTCGGTTAAAAAAACATCTGTTTCACATGCATAGGTCAATGACACTAAGGCTGGTAAATTTGGTGGAATTATTTGTATTTTGATTTTGTGCCTACGAATTGTATGAAATCATTTTGAAAATGTATTATCCAAGATGGTATAGTGGACAAAACTCTTAAATCTTACCGAATGTTGTAGGTAAAAAACCAAACAAGCACCACTTATTCAATATGTGATTTATTACTGTTTATGATTAGTAAAGAAAAATATTGTTAGAATCCTCTATGTATCTCATGAAATTCTTTGATTAGTCTACAAACCTTACAAGAAGACACGAGATCAGTGCCAAGCTGTGGAACAAATCCACGGAAGATATTCCAGAGCCTTTAAGCGATCATTTAATTCGGCAATTCTTTATCGTAACATAACTTAAACTAAATACATATCCAAGATAATAAATCTTTCCAAACTCCAATGTATTCCCAAGGTAATCAAACATAAATTCAATAACCATAGCTAAACAATATAGACACACAAACGAGACGTGAAGTTGTAAAAACATTTCATCTCGAACGGAACGTCCAATTAACCGTCGGATGCACTTGTATGAGTTGACAATAAATTAAGGAGGTTGAGCTAATACGGTTTGAGCAGTTCATACCCGTACGTAAACACGTATAAGCGTACAAACGTACGGACTGAACAGTACTGAACAAGCGCACTCGGAGTACAGTTTTACTCGAGACATCAGTTACACGGATGTACGATGACAGATGATTATAATGAACACGGCATTTTTATTATTTACTTGTTCCTGAACGCGTTTTTACGTTAAGGGAGTGGGTTCTGTGACATCGTGTACGCAATCTATTCTTCTATTCTAATAATATAAAAGTGAAAGTATGCCTGTCTGCCACTCTTTCACGGCCAAATAAATGAACCGAATTTGATGAAATTTGGTCGAAAGCAAACTTGAACTCGCCTCCTGGCTATTTAATTTCATATTAAATTGTTTATATAATATACGAGACAAACAAAAAATAGAGTTTCTTTCGCCGGTTCTTCTCAGGTTAGAGTATTTTCTTTTCCGAGCCGGTGGTAGTGTTTCAATTGACCATCAATAAGAAAGTGTAATGCTTCTATATTGAATAAAGTTATTTGAGTTTGAGTTTGATTCCTGACATAGGCGACTTGCCTAACATATGATAACCAACCTCTAAAACGTGAGCGAAGCCGCGGGTGATCACTAGTTAAGTGATAAATTTCTGAGTAATTATTAATTATTATCTAAAAGTGTTAGAAATATATTCATTGTCTTAGTAAGAGTATTTATTTAGGTTTTTTTCTTTATTTCAGCTGAAGTTATATCGTACTCGTCCGGGTAGTTTATTGTTAAACATAAATATTCAATTTTTAACGCTGACGTTTGTATGTCGTTATTGTTGCCTCACTGGCGCGATGGCGTGGCGGTTGAAATCTTAAGGCTAGTTTGTAACCAATGATGAGGAATTTCATTTAACAGATTATTTTGTTTATATCCTATTGCTGAGCTCGTCTTCCCTGCTTCAGAAGTTAGACAACGTCTTCCAGTATGCCGCATTAAAACTTCTTCCAATGCCTGAATTAAATCTAACATTCTCGGACTACATTATATTTTTTTAATTATTATATGAAAAATTGTAGTATGTATAAAGACCGTATCTCTATTTATTTTATTTAACAACAATAATGCCATATCCATCGCTTCCCAAACTTCACCCCAGCCGCGACAGTAGTGTTGTCCCGGAAATTCCCGACTCCCCAATTAATTACCCAGACCGTTCCCCGTCGATTTAACTTGTAAACGAGTGCATACTTCTGTTGGATTGCATCGCGATAATTCTACCCGTTTATTAGTCCGAGATATTATGCATGTGTTTGTTTTGATTTGTGCCGACGTTTTGTTTAATTATGTTTATACGTTACTCGCCTGCTTTGCTGCGAGTAAAATAAAAAAAAGAACTAGCACCTTTTTGCATTACGAACTTTTCATTCGATTTAAGTTTAAATTTCGAATCTGTTTACACAATTTTGCATTCATATTAGTATGGTAAGAGTAGTGACAGAACACAATCTTAAATTTTATCCCTTAGAGGAGTACATTTATAAAACTGTCCCCAAGCTATCGAGAATGAACGAATAAACTATATTTTTTGATAATATAGTTCATAGGAGTTTATATATATAAAACATATTAATACGATGATATAATGCTGTGAATATTGGCTTATGAATAAATAACTTAATTCTAGTAGAAACAGATCTCTCAGGCAACACGATTGCAGTGCCTCTGACTGTAAGATTTAGAGTCTCCATTGATATTGTTCATGTGGCCAAAAAATATAAGAAGTACAAAAAATTCTCATTAACTTTGAAAATCATCCATTTGTGTATCCACCAATCAACATTAAAAATCGTAGTTGTGTAAAGTCAAAATTGTTTTCTCTGGAAAAACGTAGTCTTTTTTCTACACTTTATTTTCCCTCTTCATAGTACCGAGAATAATCTAAATCAAGTAAACCCTATAATGCTATAATATCGTCTAAAACTTCGTCTTCTTACATATGTTTGTCTTGTGAAAGAAACATGTTATAACAAAAAGTACAATATTATCCCACGTAACTAAAACAGCAAGAAATACCGCGTTACCCTGACATAGAAAAGGAGTCGTTTAATTTTCCCCAACGGTCCATAAAATTCTCTACATCCATAATAAATAACATTAACTCCCTCTAGTACGTAAACAGCTCTTATAAAAACTAAAAAATGATCGTAAATTCTTATACGGTTAAGAAAACCATATTTTTTGTTTGTTAATATTAAATCAGAGATAATATTAGTTAATGTTACTATTTAAGTCATGAATCAAGATAGCTATGATATATCTCTAGTCTGTTTTATTAATCTACGTAATTGTTTTATTCTGATTATTGTTGTCGTACAAAATAATATAATGATTAAATATTAATAGTAGAATATATAAGAAAAACAGTTTGGCAATTTCCCACTGCTGGGCCTTCCACCTCTCCCTTTTAGGGGAAAGTTTATAACACATTCTACCACGCTGTTCCAATGCGGGTTCGTAGAATACATAAGTGGCAGAATTTCTGTAAAAATTAGACACATGATGTTATTCCTCACCGCCAATTACGAGATAAATTGTTTATAATTAAGCACATGAATATTCAGTGATGCTTGCCTGGGTTTGAACTCGCAATCATCGGTTGAGATGCACGCGTTCTAACCACTGGGTCATCTCGGCTTTATATAATATACAAATTATAAGTGACTCCAGTTACGTCATTTTGGCTTTGGAATGTTTATCTTTGAGTTGAGAGTAAAATTTTTGAGCAATAACTGCTGAAAAACGAGATACCCAATAAACCAGTTAGTTAGATATGATGGAATCACTTACGTATTCCTTTTCTACTTCTGTGGCATGCTCTGATCGTGGTTAGTGGAGCTCTAACACTTAAGGGTGACATTACTATATCTCTACTACGTGGGTACTTACAACTTTTTACTTTCAGCCGATATAAACTTTCGAATATCTTAGAATCCTTTCATCTCGTAAAAAAAATATCATAATATGATAACCTAATATTTTGCTAACGGTAATAACTTCTCTCACTTGTGCTAAGATCGTATGCGATATATTTTAGCGGATTCTGGAAGACGGTACCCTACCTAGGTAGACACCAATAGATATACTTAAATCTTATTAAAACATTCATCATGAAAAAACATAATATCTCATTTATATTATATATTTTTGATAATTCTTCAATACTGACCAATTTTTAAAAATGCGGTCATAAGTTTAGCTTGTATATTTAAATATAGATTAAAACACACTGACCATCAAATGAATGTTTTCGAATTCCACGTAAGCAGTGACTCATTAGAAAAAAAATCTATCAAAACCTTGTCATGGAAATGGCTTCTACGTATTGCTAAATGTCTGTTAACTAAAAAGCGTTCATTTGTTGTTCCGTCATTAGCGCTGTTTGCTTCGTTATTGGAAGTTTACAGACGAAGTTGCGGGCTCAGAGTTAGGCTAATTGAAGACAACAAACACAGCAACAAATCTCCTAAACTACTAGCCGGTAACGAATAGCGGTAATTCTGCAACACTAATTCACAATTAATGTACACTTTATACTGGAGAGTTGCTCTTAAAATCGCTTAAGGAACTAATGGACGCGACATTGAAACGAATTTAAAAGCAGTTTTAAGTGATCTTATACGGTTTTTATTTGTTAACTCGATATTTTATACGAGATTTCTTTAGTATGTTTAATTGCTTCTACTTTAGAGGGAGATTTTTCCTAAATTGCCGCACTTAGTTTTAATTAGACGCAAATCTTGATTAGTTTAAGTGGTCGCATTTATATTTGGAAAAAAAATATCGTTTTATAAATGACGATTAAAATGGTTATAGCATAAACTTTATGTGTTAAAATGAAAGCTTTTCAATTAATCAAGACTTTAAAAGGCGATATCACGCGATAAAGGACTCGATATATTTGAGCACGAAACTAATTAATTCTACCAATTATTTCATAAACATTTGATTTTTTGAGAAAGTGGACTTATATTTAGTAAGCAGGGTTCATGGGATTGTCAATGCGGCATCGTTATGAGGTAACCAGCGGTCCGTCCCGACTTTGCACGGGTAGACATTTTTTTTTGTATTTCCGACATGTTTAACAATTGCCGTTCTATTTCCATTTAATCACACAAAAAAAAATTATATACCTAAACCTTCCTTATGAATCCTTCTTTCTATTAGTATAAACGGCATGAAATTCCGCTCAGTAGTTTTGGAGCCTAAAGCGAACATACAGACAGACGCGGCCAGGGGACTTTGTTTTATAATATTTAAATATATATGTGATGTTCGTTGTACATGTTATTCTCACAGTTGACTCATTTTATACCTGACCACAAAATACCGAATAATTTCTTTTGGAGGCACAAAAACTGGTACAAGATATGTTCTTTGAAATCGAAGAGAACCTTGCTAACCGCCAGTATTTGATTAAATCATTATTCTTGGTATTTACCATTTTTTTTAGTTTTGTTACTCTTAGCTCGTAATAAATATTTATTGAAAAAATAACCGTCAAAAATTTATCAAATTTCTATTTATATCTCTTTCAACTTAAATTATATTTTTGAATATGACCAAATTACATTTATTGGTGAATTAGAAATAAATATTGGTATAAGGTCTTAAGGAAGTTAATACATTAGAGCTGTCCATAATTTTTAGGTGATGAAACAAATATTTGGGCAAAATAACATGGTGGTAAGTATTTGTCGTCGGTCGGGTATGTACGATCTAATATATTCTAACACTCACTATATTTTTTTAGTAATGTAGTGAAGGGTGAGTGAGCCAGTATAACTTCAGACAGTGGATATAGTTCTCAAGGACGTTCGCACATTAACGATGTAAGAAATCCATATTAATATTATTATAAATGTTAAAGTAACACTATCTGTCTGTCTGTCGGTCTTTTACGAGCAAACCGCTGAACCGAATTTGATGAAATTTCTCATGAAGCAAAATTTAACTCCAAGATATGCTACTTTTTTTGCCTAGCACATGACAACCAACAAAATTAGTGGGTAATATTTCTAACAGTGGCATTTTTGTAGGCGGTGGTGATCAGGTCTATTTACAATACAAAATAAAATTACTAATTAGTCTAAATTTAATCGACACTTAAACTTTAATATTAGTCTTTGATGTAGTTTTAATAATGATTAGATTGCCTATGAATAATTCTGATTAAAAACGTATTTCGTATATTTCATGAATATTCATATTCTTTGGTTATCGCTTTTGAGTAGTTAAACAGAATAATTTTTGAAACGAAATTCTTTTGATGAAGGCTATGATTAAATTTATTTTACTTCGATAATCACAGTAGCAGCCTGTAAATTTCCCACGGCTGGACAAACACTTATTCTTTCTTTGAGGAGAAATTTTCGAGCATATTCGACAATGCGGCTTGATGGATACATATGTGGCAAAATTTCGTTGAAATTAAACACATGCACGAATGTGTCCCCCAGACGTTTTCCTTCACCGCCGAGATGAATTATAAAAACAAAATCAGCAGATGTAAATTCAGTGGTGCTTGAACTAGGTTTGATCCTGCAATCATCGGTTAAGGTACATGTGTACTAACCACTGAGCCTTCTCCTATTTTTGAGGTTACATATGAATTGGTAGTCATAAAATAAACGTGATAAATATTAGTCTACACACAATTTTCAAACTAATCAATGATTTGGTTGGGGCACTCTTTTAGGCATCATATACTACTTTTGTCCACCTCTATTTTTTTTATTTAGAAATATATACGGATATTCTACTATCAATATTAAATTCAAGGATTAAATAAACCATAAAGCAACAACCGGTTCGGTATGTAGATTGTACAGAGAAGAACCGGTAATAATTTGTACTAAAAAAATCATTGAATAATTAGTAGCCTTAATCTTCGTATACTCAATCTTGAGATTTCCTTAAATTAAACAATGTTAAGAGTACTGGGTTATAGGGCAGTATGCAAGTCCCTTAGGGTAGGTAACACCCACTCATTATATATTCTACCGCTGAGCAACATACTTAGTATAGTTGTGTTCCGGTGTTAAGGGTGAGTAGGGTAAGTCAATACACAAGGAACATCTTAGTTCCCAAGATGGCGCATTGCCGATATAAGGAATGGTTAAAAATACTTACAGCACCTTTTGTACTTTGTCTATAGGAAGTGGTGATCACTTACTGTCAGGTCGCACAATTGCTCCTCCATCTACCTAAGCTGTAAAAAGAAAAAAAAACTAAAAAAATGCCAATCAATCTACTTTTCATATTTCCTTCGTAGAATTTCTGCTTCATTACGATTAATGAGCTTAACGATTCGAACCGGCTTCCCTACAACTTCAATTATTCTTCATTCCATACATTAGGTTTCCATAATTCATATTTCGCATCATTCGTCATTTGTTCGCATCAGCTTCTTCCAGAGCAGTTTAGGCTTTTAACCCTGTTTCATTGATATGAGAAGAGACTAGGGTATCGAAAACTTTAGTTTCCCACATTACTATCTTATTCCCAAAAAAAAAACAAAGCATCAAGTCTTTTGCCATCATCACGACAATCGCGAGGGTCAATAAGAGCATAAATGTCGATGTTGGTAAGACCTCTTTTTCTTTTTTCTTGTATCATTATCAGAACATGAAGTGCATGGACGAGAAAGCTCATGTAATTCCATTGATCAACAACGTTTCAACACAGGTGTCTGTGTTCAAAGGACAGTACTATTCGAGTCAGATTTAAGGGCTTTTAATTATTGGGCGTAGTTCATTGTAACAAAAATTAATATTTAATTTAATAGACTCTACACATAAATGTTACTAAGGTGTATTTAAATTAATGAGAGATTAATCTTGTTTATGTCATTATATTAATCCATTTTGATGCTGGTCTTATGGTCAATTTTAACTTTTTTTAAACTTTTTCTTTTAATTATATTTCTTAATAGATTTTTTAATTGACCACATTTAATATTAAACGATTTTCTTTCACAATTTTTTAACACAATGCCCAAATGATATACCAATCCTTCAGAAGAGATTAATGTCAATTTAAAAAAAAAATTCTTTTATACGACCTAAGTAATAAAATCCAAGACCAAAACACAAACTTTATGATGCAGTTCTCTGATATACGTGATTATTGCGAAGTTCAATCACAGTTGAATTAATCATCAATGTCAAATAATCTACTACAGTACTATATTAAATACCAGCATTACATTAAATAAAGCGTTCAACAGCTAATAAAGCGACGATGCTGTATTACCAAGCGTCGTAGCCACGCAAATTAATCAAAGCGAAACATTCATGCCGACACATGCCACGAAATTGTAATGAACCCGTATTGGTGCTGAGTATCAGACACAGGCGGTAGCGTTTTTATGATATCACGATTGTAGCGGTAGCGATTTTATTGGGACTTGAAATTACCTCTTATTTGTATAATGTAGAACATTGAAGGTAGATATCTGGCAAGGGTTTAACCACAGTTGTCTTTAAGTGAATTTTGTTTTTAAAAGCGAATAAGTTGTTTGAAAGAACATCAATAACCAAAATGATATCAAAATTATTAGAGGAGTAACAGATGATATGTCATCGCACTCTTAAAAATATATAAATTTAATTGTAAGGAATCTAAATAAACATTATTACGACAATAATATATATAAAAGCGATATATTTTTAAAAAGTTTTTCTTAATAGTGCAAGCTCACCTGGGTAGGTTCTTACTCCTGTTACATTCTACCTAAAAGCAATAATGGTTAGTGTTGTGTGATCTGGCGACGTGAGAAATAGTTGAAATATCTAGCAGCGTCAATGTATGGTCAGTCCTCTCTACTTACCACCAGGAGACCATTTGTACCTATATTATTAAAAAAACATTATTCCACAGATACAAAGTAATAAAAAGTTAACAAGGCACAATTAACATATGAAGGGATGACCAAATTCGTCCGAATTCTTCTACAATGTACCACAAGTTCGCATGGGCTTAGACACGGGACGCGTAAAACAATACGGTTTACAGTGGAATGCCTTTGTCTTATGAACAATTAGTATAGAGAAATTGCTTTTGACCCACTCGAATCTAATAATTATATGTATGTATATCACTATTTAGGGCACTTAGAATTGCCTGTATTTGATTGGATTAATTATTTATCAGTAGAGAAGAGAATCAAATTCACCCAGTGGAAATAATTTGTAGATCACAGTTAAGGATTGTGGGTACAAAACTTGGTTTGTTATTTTTGTTTGGATTTATTTTTTATACATAATATAGTTAGTCGGACAAAAGAACCCCTTGATGGCATTCGCGCTGTTTTAAAGCATTAGCAAGAAATCTTTATCTATATTAAATATTAAATGTGAAAGTAACTTTGTCTGTCAGTCTGTCTGTCGGTCGCTCTTTGACCATCAAACCAATAAACCTTGAAATTTGATAAAATTTTGTGTGAAACAAACATGAATTCCTAGAAAGGATATAGACTACTTTTTCCTACTACATAATAAGTAATTCCTAAAACACAAGCGAAGCTGCGGGCGACAACTAGTATTAAATATATATCCTTATGTCGCTAATGCGCCACCAACCTTGGGATCTCCGTTTAACCCCTTGTGCCTGTAGTTGACGACTCACCCTTCAAACTGCAACGCAACGATACTGAGTATGATTATTTAACGGTAGAATAAATCGTGGACGTGGTACTGCCACAATGCCTTACCACCAAGTCAAAGTATGTCGTGAACTTAAACTTTTAGATACTGTCATGGATCTCACATGTCTATACTTATGAGTGATAACCTTTATTTTTATCTCGAAAAAAAATGTATGTATTCATAAAACCGCAATCTCCAACTTGTATATACATATCTATGTATATCACAGTAGAATTATAAATACCGTTAGATAATAATCTATCTCGAAAAATTGTAAACAATCAAATGATTGAGAACGTTTATTTAACTTACAATAAAACATAAACAATTTAGATTGTTCATAATATTTTATACATTACTTATACAACTAAGATTATAAATGCGAAAGTTTGAGAGAGAGAAAAGATGAATGTTACATACATGTTTGTTACTCTTTCACGCAAAAACTACTGCACGGATTTGGGTGAAATATAGGTTATACATAAGAATAACACATAGCCTACAATTTGTAATGATTTTCTGAAATTTGGTTATAATGTAACGACATAATATATATTAAGTACCCGAAACAGGGGCGGTTCGCTAATAGATTATAAAGTACGGAAAATAATGCGTTAAATTGTAAGCGGGTTCATAATCTCACGAGATATATTTTAATCTAACGGTATTTACAATTTTACGGTGACATATACATACATAATAATGTACTAAACAATTAATTATTTTACTCAGCAATTATCACACAGACGAGGTATAGGCAGAGTAAGATTAAGTAAACACGTATCATACTATTAAATAATTCATATACCAACGGTGTAGCTGAAGTAGTAAATGAGATACCTGTGTGAGTGATTTGTCAAGGACTTAAAAGGGTTGGAGGTCGTTCACATTCGGCTGAAGTGACAGATTTGTCGACCGACTGTCGGCTCTTGTTATTCTATGTCCCGTTTACACATTTATCGATATTGGGATTCGGAGTTGTACGAGAAATACATTTGAACGACATAAATATCGATACGACGTTATGTAAATTAGTTCTTAGTATTACGTTTGGTGGTAACAATAAATGATAATGATTAATTTTGTAATAAGATTCGTTATTATCTTTTAGGTTAAAAAAGTGTATGCTTATATGATGAAAAAAAATCAAGTTCTTCTAGACCATATTTTTATCAAAACAGGTTGTATCAAAACTGCACAGAGTAAAAATTAAATTACATATTAAATGCATTAAAAAAATATCATAATATAATACATTTATATATTATAAATGTGAAAGTTACTCTGTCTGTTTGTTGCTCTTTCACTACAACACCACAGAACCGAATTTGATGAAAATTGGTAATCAGCAAACTTGAGCTCCAAGAAAGGACATAGACTACTTTTTTGCCTAACATAACTAACCAACTCCAAAACACGAGCGAAGGTGCGAGCGACAGCTAGTGAATTACATTTTGATCTCGAATCACCTCCTTAATTCGAGCACTTCACATTCAAATATAATATCCTGAAATGTCGTGGAAATATGACGGGTGGCTTTATCTGAAGTACTGTCTCGTGCACTCGTATACATTTAATTAACAATTCCGTAATGCTTACGCAAACTCGACAGCCACATTAGAAGCGAATTTAACAGACTGAATTTAATCTTAGTGGGGTTAATTGAAAATTGCTGTCAGGAGACACCTGATGCATAGCTCAAGTACTAAGTATCTTAATTATATTCTAGATTCTAATTTCGAAATTTGAATTTAATTTTAATTGTATAAACAAATGTGTGGATTTTATATGAGGCTCATATTAACTGCTCGTTATAAAGAGCCAAGATTGCCCAATGGTTAGAATACACGTATCGTTACTAAAATTGCAGGATCAATTCAGAGTAGAACAGAATTTTCTCGCGCAGAAATTTCTGTGGTAAATTAATATCGTGGGGAAACCAACGCTTCAGCTTTTGGAACTACATAAAAATCTTCTCGTCTAAATAAATGGATATATTCGTCTATCACTGATATTCTGTTACTTATGTATAACAGCTTAGCATCTAAACTCATGAGCAAATATGTAAGGAGACTCCAAATAATCGAAAAAATTATTTAATATATCTTCCAACCGTCGTCTAACTTCAAACTCTTTTTGAACGTATGTATACTAGCTGCATACTTTGCCACTTACTTTTTAACTCAGCTGATATCTATGTCAACAAAAATAAAATAACGAAGAAGCATATTTTAACGTATTTTGTTTCATCGATATAAAAAGCAAGTGTATGAAATTTTTATGAATGTTAATATCAAAGTCAAAAAGTTTTCTGGGATCCTAAGAACTAAAACTTCGATAATATCAATCTGGTCTAGTTATGGACTCAAGAAACAACAATTATGTTTATATACATTACCAGGCCGGTATACAAACGCATGAGAAAGTTAGGGGTGAGTGGTAAGTTGTATGAGATCGCTGGTTCGGTACTTAGAGTATTATATTATAAGAGGCCACTTGAATTAAGAGGATTTAGACGGTGGTTTTAACTTTGGCGAAGGGAACTTTTCGATTCAGGGACTTTCTGACCAAATTTTGGCAAAGTGAAACAATAATGCAAAAAAGTATTTATATCATATTTTTATTACTATGAAAACTTGTTCCATAAGTAAATAATTTGGATATTTAAACACGCATATGAAAAACTTTAAAACAATCAAGTTCAAATCTAAGAAGTTAAGATTTATTAATTTTCAGGCAGATTGGCATATTATATAAATTTTATTGTATTTTTAACTATTATTTATAATGCCTCTTGCTGATTATTCTCGACATAATCTACACTCCGAACCAGGTACCTTATATGGGGCCTTAGCCCAGAAATGGCATATTTAAACGATGATCTTTTACAGAATAGTCCAGGGAATCGAGGCATATTTATCACATAATACTTTAGACCAGTCAGAGGGTATCCTGTACTATATCTATTAACTACTTGAGTTTCTGTTTGCAGACGGAATTAATCTCATTTCGGGCTCCCGTACTATTTGCCCAACATCATCAACAATGTGTAGATATAGGGTTACATTAGATATACATCTATAAAAATATATAAGGAAAGAGTTTGTATGCTTAATATTATACAATATTATTACCATGGAGGTTATTGTACATTTGGATATGTTTTTTTTTACCGTGACACAGATGAATTATAAAACAAACTATGTATAGAAATATTGTAACGTAACAGTTTAGATCAGTGTATACTATGATAGAGGGTTGTCTCGGTAAGCTTTTATATTATGCGTCTCGAGTTTGAAAGTTATTTTTATTGATTGATCAATATTAACGTACGACGTAAGTTACGTAAATTCTTCAATCCAAGAGTTCACGATAATGCAGTGGCGGCTTCATATTTGATTTTGTATAGACATACATCTCAATTTATTTATCTTTGTTTGTGTGTGTTAGATGTTAAAGTGTGTTGTTGGCGGGATGTTTGTGTAACACTCAGATACTACCACCAAGTAAAGAATGTTTGTTTGAATCGAAATGTTTGATCCTAATGAAAACGGATTTTTTTAATACATAATACCAATAATCCAGTCTCAAATGATACCTCTATTTAATGTTAATATGCATATTAAATAATAAAAACAAGATTAGTATTGTTCATATTACAACACAGCCTTATCCGGAAATAACGGATAAGTTCACGACGATCGTGAAGTCACTTTCGAATAATTTATTGTTCTCTTAACCCGGTGTAACATAATAAAGAAATATACCTTCATCCATAACTTATTTCTGACTGACAGTGACCATAAAGGAACGATTAAATTGTGGCAATGTTCAAAAATGCCGCGATAATAAAACGACACTTCATAAAACGTTGTCACGTGGTACAAGGGATTTCCCAACAAACGACATAGCAATATTGATATATTGTTCATGTAAATTTAGTTAGGGCTATTAAAAGAAAATCAAAGTGTGACTGTAAATCGTCAAAGCTTCGAACTGACCAGTTTGTTTGGATCCTTGTAGTTTCCTATCTAAAAGGGATTTCGGTCTGGCGTTTTGAGGGATAAGTGCCGTGAAGGGTCACGTTAGTATGGTTATGGCGGTCAAATAACCGTCACGTGGTTTCACATCGCACTAGAGGACTCAGTGATTGGTGCACGCGTTGTAATCTATCCGGTATAAACGATCAAATAATACCAAAAGCAACAGTAATAAAAACATATATTGTTAATCGAATGTTCCAAATAAAATATTTAGTATTAGCAATAGTTACTTAAAACTGAGTGGTATTAAGTGATGCGTTACTTATATGTTTTAAGCTAAAACTATGTAAAATGACGACCTCCATAGTCGAGTAGCGTGTACAACGGTTTCCACGGGTACGCCACTCCGGGGTTCGATTCCCGGCCGAGTCGACAGAGAAAAAGTTAGTTAGTTTTCTACGTTTTCTTGGGTCTGGGTAGTTGTGGTATGGAGTATTGTATATGATATTGTCTAATATTAATTAATTAATTTATTTATAAAATAACAAGGGAAGTAGACAAACTTACATCATAATATTTTATAAAGATAAATCATATTAACCTTAAGCTTCTTTGGAACTGTATCGCACTAACAGAGGCGTGGCTTTTCACGTTAAAGTATCTTCACGCATTAACAATTATGTTCTAATTTGTTTTTTTTTTAATCTGTTTTCATTTTAACATTATTCATCTTACGCACACTAAGACATATTGTAAACACAAAAATCACTCAGACATATGTATTTTGTAATATTAGTGTGGATCGGTGTTCTTTCAAAATCATCTTTACAAAAATCATATTCCTGGATTTACATTCAAATACTTTTTAAAACATGGAAACCAAGGGTGTAGGAATGTATATTAATGATATAAAAATACAATTCTATAACACTGGGCCCTGTCCCCGGGCTGAAAGTCTAGACAACTCAATCTTTGCTTTTAGACGGGTACCAGTATCTTGACCACTTGAAACGGTGACTAATTATGGTTTTTTAGTGATGTATTTAACCATATGAATGAGATAAAAATTATAAAGAAACCGAAAAATTTATACCGTTGAATCTGTTTGATGAACAAATTTTTATTTTATTTTATTTTGTACCTTTTGGTAGGACTCAAGAGATATTCAACCGTTGAATAGCAAAACTCAGAGTTGTTGTGTATTGGTTTGAAGGGTTATGAGTCAGTGTAACTATAGGCATAAGGGTTATAAGTTATAACATGTTATTTTTTAAGGTTGGTTGGTTGGTTGGCGCATTGGCAATGTGAGAAATGTGAAAGAATGAATTCAAAAAGTTGAAATTTCTCGATTAAAACATAATGATATTTGACCTTTGATGACTCCATATTTTATTATTTTGGTCTTCTACGTTCTCGAACTTTGGTATTTTTTAATTAAATGCTCTATAAAGACATTTTACTTTTCGTTTCGAAACGGCGTAACTAGTGATTAAACATTTTTCCGAGGAACACGTGTTATTAATGAGCAATTAACGGTGTCACACTAATAAGTGTATCCACCGTGTGACCCGTAACAGTTGTTTTGGTATTATTATGTGTGTAGGTATCTAATATCATTAAAAGTTGAATTCAAGAAAAGTGGAGTCTCATTAGTAACTAATTTGCCGTTTATGAAGTTATTTTACAAGCTTCTATTTTACATAGAATGTTTTTAGGTCAATTTTTTCAAATTGAGTTAAACGACTGTCTCTTGTACTACGGAGTTGAAAGTTTAGCTGCTGATTCAATTCTGATAATATTACATTTATAATACACATAATTAAATATGAAATTAAATTTCGCATTTATTGGACATTATATTAGAAACTTCCAAAATTACTCTTATTTGTATGTCATGTATTATGTGCAAAAACCTTCCTCTGGAATCAATCTATGTATTAAAAAAACCGCATCGAAATCCATTGCGTACTAAAGATCTAAGCATACATAGGGACAGACAGCGGTAAGCGACTTTGTTTTATACTATGTAATGATGATGAAGACAAGTTGGTCCAGACTATTTTCTAACGTTAATTGATAAAGGAACAGCACCACGATCGTACAATTTACATTACATAATTTTATTTGTATCCTTTAGCACATCGCCGAACGCGACGCCGAATGGCAGTTCTTTACTAACGAGAAAAAGAAAACGCGCTCCACTCAGCTCTAATTATCTCCAACATTTTTATATTGGAAAAAGTGCAGTAATGGCGTATGCATAACGTGTATGTGTATGTTATAAAGATATGTTACGAAGGATATCATATCTGTGTTACTTTTTGTATTCTGTAATTATGATATCCTACCTGTACCTGTCATCTTTTATCCTAACATACATGTATCTATCTTTTCTCTTTGGTTGTACTGGAATGTATGCTGCATTTAAAGTAATTTCTTTGATTTTTGTGTCAGTGTATTTCTGCCAGCTTAGCTTTAAGAGATTAGCGATGTAAGAAATATAAATCATTCCTTATATTGCCAATACATTAGGTAAAATGTTATAATCTTGTACCTCTACTAACATTGGTTCACTCACCCTTAAAACCGTAAGGCAATAACTACCTACCCAGGTGGTAAATACCCAGACAGGCTAGAGTTCATTACATCAGCCAATTCGTAGTAGTCGCCCAGACTGAAGAAATTTGCAGTTAAGCTCCTTTACCTCGGAAAGCAATCGATCAAACACCTGGGTCTCCCTTCGGTCTTATTAAATTACACTTTTTTTTGTACTGAAAGAGTTAGAGAATACCAGCGTCTGTTTCAAGTACTCAAGCACTAATATTGCAAGAATTAACAACAACAACAACAACAACCTGTAAATTCCCACTGCTGGGCTAAAGGCCTCCTCTCCCTTTTGAGGGGAAGGTTTGGAACATATTCCACCACGCCGTTCCAATGCGGGTTGGTGGAATACACATATGGCAGAATTTCTATGACATTTGTCACATGCAGTTTTCCCCACGATGTTTTCCTTCACCGCTAAGCACGAGATGAATTATAAAGACAAATTAAGCACATTAATCAGCGGTGCTTGCCTGGGTTTGAACCCGTGATCATCGGTTAAGATGCACGCGTTCTAACTACTGGGCCATCTCGACTCATTGCAAGAATCACAAGCCCTTAAAAAATTGACGAAAGTCGACCAAATGCTCTTAATTAAACTTTTTTTTTAAGCTATAGGTGGACGCAAAGCAGGAGGATTAGTTGGTGTAAAGTTATTACCACCACCCATGAGCATCCGTCATGCCTTATGGCTCACAGGTGCATTGCCATGCTTAATGGGAAATGCAGTTTCCCTAATATATTTTTTTATATAATATCATACAAGTACAAAATTTCATTTAAGCTAAGCGAAGACGACGCATAATAGTTTTGCATATATTTCATAATCCCATCCAATTCCTGTTTATAAACAGTGAACAGTTTACACTAGGAACGATCAATTTATTATTGCAGTACCGTTTATGAGCGTATAATAGAAATACAATACTTGGGTTAACTGCGCAGAATTGATGGTTGTTGTTAAACTTTAGTTTTACTTGTTATTCTCATTCTAAACTCACAAAATACTCGCGTGAGATGTACGAATTTTATAAGCGATTTGTAAGATTCTCTATTCTTATTAAGATATTAGTATATCGTTGGTAATTAAAAGCGAGTTTTAAGTTGCAATTGAAACATATACTGTTTTTAAAGTTATCAGCTACGATCCCGTGACGGTGATGGCACCATTGCAGGTTTAGTGGGTATTCCGGTATATTAGGGCACGCTAGGCCACCTGAGCATGGACAAGTCCCACATTATGATCAATGTAAATGTACTCTATATTTACATAGATACGTCGCGTAATACTCTGCCACCCTGTATTTTTATTAACCCAATTCCCAAGCTTTTAATTGCTATTGCTAGCAGTAACAAATGGTGTGGTAAAAACTCTTTCTAGTAAGTTTGAAACCTATCTATTTAGCCTACAAAATAGTTTCTGCAACAGTAATCAATAACAACATATACATACATATCTACCACTAACTTTATGATTCAGAAATTACCATTTTACTATAGTTGAATGTGAATTAATTTGTCAATTTAAATATTTACAAATTGTCAATTTAAATTTATATCATCGAGTTCAGCTGGTAGGGGTTTTGGATATGGGATTCGTTTTATTCTAGAGTATTGATAGTTTCTTAACAATAATAATCCATTGTATTCGTTTGTTTGATTTACGTTTTTGCGTCGTATTTTAAGCGAACTTTGATACCTTTTATTTCGATATGTTCTACGAGGTTTGTAGGAAAATAGTTTTTATATACTTGATTGGAAACTAAATATATTGATTCAGATACAAATTAATTTTATCCATTTTATAGCATTTGAAAAAAGGTGTTCGTTTTTATTTTTCTATTTCAAGCAGGATATATTAATTTAATAATTGTATTTAACTAACGTGACTTTGTATATTTTAATTATTAAAAAAGAGTAACTACTGAATTTCTTTGCCGGTTCTTCTCGGTAGAATCTACTTTCCGAACCGGTGGTAGCTTCACTTAATTGTAAAATGCCGATTCATAAGTGCTTGTAAAAGCCTACTTGAATAAAGTTTATTTTGATATGATTTTGTTTCTTTGGACAGCAGATAAAATATGATAATGATAAAGGTTTATCAAAAGGCCATTCATAAATTGATAACGTATTTCCAATCATAGTATATAAGATTTTATGCGTTGTGTCTATTATAGATACATAGAAGATTTTTTATAAGTTGATTTAATTTAAATTATACTTAGTACTTTTTAATTTTGTAAAAGCTGTACAAACAAATGAAATTGGTTTATAATGACAGCTCGTTTTGTATTGTTGTGTTACGATACGAAACGTGTAAGCCAGTGTAATTACATGGATCATAACAAGCTGGCTTGTAGCCTTGCAATAGCTTGTAACCATAGGATTACGTTTATATCCATTGTAGGAATGTTCTTTCTAATCTATAGTATAATATTATAAATGTCAAAGTAACTCTGTTTGTTTATCTGTCTGCCGCTCTTTCACGGTCAAATCACTGAAACAAATTTGAATGGGCTGTATGAAATTTGGTACGAAGCAAACTTGAACTCCAAAAAAGGACAACTACTTTTTTTGCCTTCGATAACCTAGCACTCTTAAACTCGAGGGAAGTCGCGAGCGACTACTACTAATAGATAAATTTAATGTAATCGCGTGTTAATTTCCTATAGTTGAGCGGAACCCGTTTTGTCTTCGGATCAAAGATTATTCCAGACTAATGTATATTCAGATAGTTTTCCCCAATAAGAATTATTTGCTTAGTTTCACTCTGATTCTAGAGTTTCGTTGATTTTGCATTTGATCTGTAAAACAAATTGAAATATTAATGACTTAAGAAAAAAATTAAAATCATCGGAACATCACAGAGAAACATTGCGTAAAAATGGAATTTGTACGTGCGCGATCTGGAATTTCAATCCATATCTTCGCATTTGCTGACTTAATAACTAGCTCCTATACTAAAGAGTCATTTATATGATGTATGACTTAAAGGAACGCCCCCTCTCATCACTCAGGCACCGCACTAGTTGTCAATAAAGCACCAATTACATCTCCATAGACCATTTATTAAACACACGGAATCAAAATCAACCAATAAAATATACATGAAAAACGATCACCCTTTATAATACCTTTGAGCTATGATTAAACTAATGACTAGTATATTTTTGGTTTTAGCTTTCTCTAAATATAAATTTACATATCACAGAATTTCGATGCGATGTTTTTGGTGATTAATTTTCGACACCAAAGAGGCGGGGTTGATGGTGTTTTGATGTATTTATATTTTGAACTATATCGGGTATACTATTGATCAAGTTTGGAAGATTTGGACGGATGTTACATCATGAGAACGATAGTGTGTCATTTAGTCTTTCGTTTGGTGCTACCCAATTTATTTGGACTTCAACTTTAGGGATGTCTTACTGGCTTGACACCGTGTGGGTTGTTAAAGTGCTAAGTATTAATATTTATAATTATAATATTATAATATTAATATTATTATAATATTAATACTATAATATTTAGTAATAATAATGAACTTAAACAAACACAACGATAAGACTGTGGCTTGGCTGGGTTGGTTAGGTGCTAAGTATTATTAATAATAATAATGAATTTAATAAACGCAACGATAGACTGTAGGCTCTTATGACCCCTAGTGATTGCGTTGAGGTCTATTATATTTTCTCGGTAACTGCACGATGAAAACTATTATGTTTTGAAAAAATAACCTATAAACCAATAAACTGATAGATGCAAAGAAAAATAGTATACATTTGAAACAAGGAAATATTTTTCTAAATGAGTAAATGTGTGGCTAAAAAATAAAACAACTACAATTTTCATTTCAAATTTCGAATTCAGTGAAACTTATAAAAAAAAATTAATTTATTATATATGGACCTATGTTCCAATTGTTTTAAACAAAATGGATCTTAATCGTTGATTGAGCATCAAACAAAAGGAGGAACGAAAGCCAGGAACATCAAAAGCGAATACAAATTGAAAAGCGAATACAGTTTTTGGGTATTGAGAAACGCCGCGTCTTTTCGGTAATAATAACGTGTTGTCTTAATTATTAATTACATTCAAAAGTAAAGGGAAATAGTATTCGCTTTTAAATCCCGTCTTCGCTTTTGTTGCCTCACTTTAATATTCCGTGTGTTTCTGCCTCCTGTTTTATAATCTGGAGATTAAGGGATCAATTCCGGGTACAGAAGTTTCATATGATTAATTAATGTTAATAATTAATTTATGAGTTTCTTACCACGTAAACATCGTGAGGTATATACGATATACGATGATTGTATATTTACTTGGTGGTAGAACTTTGTGCAAGCCCGCCTGGGTACCACCCACTCATCAGATATTCTACGGCTAAACAACAGTACGCCGTATTGTTGTGTTTCAGATTGAGGGGTGAGTGAGCCAGTGTAACCACAGGCACAAGTTCCCAAGGTTGGTGGCGCATTGACGATGTAAGGAATAGTTAATATTTCTTACAGCGTCAATGCGATACAATCTACATTAATATGATCATGTTAAAGAACGATTTAAAGTATAAAGCCTACTCGGTTGAAGTACGTTACTTACCACCTGGTGGAAAGTGACTACCACCGCCCATGGACATCTGCAGCACCAGGGGACTTGTAGGAGTGTTGCCGGTCTTTTCCTTACGCTCTTTTCTTGAAAGTTTCCAAGTCGTATCAGTTCGGTAAAACCACCGGCGAAAGATGGTTCCACACCGTGGTCACTCACTCTTCAAATTGAATCACAATAATACTCAGTAGAATATTTGATCAGTGGGTAGCTACCCAGTCTCTAAACCTTACCATCAGAGTATTTCAAACGTCAAATTAGTAAATAAGTCAATAAGAATATATTAAAGTCTATAAAAAGCGTCCTGATTTACGTATAACGATGTTTTCGGTGTTATTTTTTCATACATAATTATAGTCGAACGGCGTGAAAAGCTACGGCGACTAAGTCCTGCATAATTTATTGAGTTTACTTTCCAACGTAACGTTAGTGAGTGGTCGTATAAAGCATGTTTGGAATTGTTTATTTATTCATTATACCTAGCATTGGTTTGTAGATTTATAAGAATAGGGACGTGAAAAATTTAGCTAGTTTTATAAAAGAATTCCGGGTATATCCGATGCGGAATTTGTGTATGTGTTTAGCAATTCATGCGAGTTTTTTTAATAAAACTTTTATGTATAAATAAGACAATATCAATTCTAAAAAGACCAAGCTTCACTACATAGTATGAAATAAAGTCGCTTTCTCTGTACCTATGCCCCATTGTATGCATAAATCTTTAACTATTTTGATGCGGCTTTTTTTTACTAGATAAAGTGATTCGTGAGAAAGGTTTTTGTGTATAATACATGGGCAATATAGTAAAGAAACACTGATAATTTTAGACATTTCTAATGCGATGTCGTAAATAAACAAATTATGTAGTATATTTAGTATCAATATTGCACCTGTGCGAAGCCGGGCGGCGCGCTAGTAAACTATTAGCCATAATATATGTAGATATATGTAATATGAAAGAGATTTATTTTCTAAGAGAACATCTTTAAGAAAATGATAATAACCAATTTAAAAAAAGTCTCGTAAGATTTATTCATAAGCTAAAATGAATAAAATTTATTATAATATGTAAAAGTAATTGCGCCAAAATCTGAACAGATTTCAGCTCAATCGGCTTAGAGAAAAAATGATTTATTAAAATTCATTTACAACGACTAATATGTAGAGAAAATAAAATTTTGAAGGTACATCATAAGAAATGGTTGTAAGTACTACAAATTTCCAAATTTCAATTATTCGTCAAAATGGTATAGATTGGGTGTTCTACCTCTTAATCGATTAAATCAATTTACTTCTGTTTATAATTATTGTCTTAACTTCTAGACAGGATATATGTATTACATACATGTATATATAATTGTATTTAACTAATATGACTGTATTTTTATATATTGAAATAGAGTAAAGACTGAGTTTCTTGATGGTTCTTCTCGGTGGAATCTACTTTCCGAACCGATAGTAGCTTCACTAAATATAGTTGTTAAATGACGATTCAAAAGTGCTTGTAAAAGCCTTCTTGAATTAAGTATATTTAATTTTGATCTTGTTCGGTGGTGAGGGAAAAAGATCGTGAAAAAACCTTCATATATATAATTTATAATTTCCAGGATATTCTGCTTTATGTACCCATTAATCCGCATTGGAATAGCGTGGTGGAATCAACTCCGAACTTTCTCCTCGAAAGTACAAGAGGTCTTAGGCCTTCAGTGAGACATTTACAAGCTGTTATTGTTATAGTTATTAGTATTTGTCGACGGAAAACCCAATAACTTTTACTAGCTCGACAGGGAATTTAAAAGGAGGTCCTAAATTTAAAGCGTATAATTTAACGACAAAAACAATGAGCCAATTTGCACTTTATGTCGTAAGTAATAAGATAAATTTATTTCATTCGCAATTAGATCATATTTTCAAGTTCAAATTTGTTTAAATGGTTATGTATGTAAAAATTTGAAGAAAAGTTGACGCTTTTGGTTCGTTTCTGAAGCGGACAAGTTTTATTTCGGATAATCATAAAAATCAAGCACCTTTGAATCTTCAGTTACTAATGTAATGTAATTGACGACCTCCATGGTCGAGTGGTGTGTACACCGGTTTTCATGGATATGCCATTCCGAGGTCACAGGTTCGATTCCCGGCCGAGTCGATATACATTATCATTAGTTTTCTATGTTGTCTTGGGTCTGGGTGTTTGTGGTATCGTCGTTACTCTTGATTTTCCATAACACAAGTGTTTTAGCTACTTACATTGGGATCAGAGTAATGTATGTGATGTTGTCTCATATTTATATTTATTATTATAATGTACAGTAGAATCATAAAGTTACCACCAATTCAGAATGTCAGTTTTATCGAACTTTCAGAATACTTATTACAAAGTTCGATTACGTTTTGGTAATCTAAAAAACTTACTTATACAAATATATAATATGTATTCAAAGAGTGTAAGACTACACAATTTGTCTGATTAATTTTATATTTAAGAATAAATTGCACAACATTTTCCATCCCGTCATTAATCTTTTTACACATAATCTTGTTCTCTCGCCCTACAACATAAAAAAAAAATCAGTAGCAACGCCTACAAAATCTCTCCTAATCCGCTCAGATCGGATTTTTACACGCGAGGCATGGTTTTAGGTTCTGTATTGAATTTACTTTCGAATTCGTTGAAAAAACCTCTGTTTTTTTATATAGTATATTATTTTGTATGATATTTATTAATTTACGTAATATTTAATCAATGTGTACGTATTTTATTAACGTGATTAATTTTTTAAATTTGAATATTGTAGTTTTACATAAATTTTATCTCATTGTTAAAAATCAAAAATACGATGTTTCGAAATCAAAGGTACTTCTTTAAGGAAAAATCAAAATATAAAATTTCGCTCTAGAATTAATGCATCCGATTTTTTTTATCGTAGTGGAAGGTATATTATAAGATTTTGCTGTGATATGTTACAGGGTTTTGACATACTCTTGTTATATGGGATGTTACACAACTCAGAGTGATGTCATAATTAAATTTATTTGATATAATAATTAAGATTTAGGAGTGAGTTTCCCTTTCGGCAAAACTTGGACATTTTGAAAGTGAAACTGACTACTGCCCGTCTGATTTTTCACATTTTATTTTATAGCATAACTTTGAATTATACAACTTTAAGTTTATTTTATTTAAAACGATTTCGAATAAAGCGTTTATTCGTGTTCAACCATTAGGACAAAAGCAATACCATGGAACGCTTGTGACTCATTTCAAGTGACCTAACGCGAAATGGCGTGGAGTCCATTATAGTAAGACCTAACTCTAATTTTATTATTAGCTGCAAATTAACATTGTACGGCCTAAGTTATGGACGATGTAGATGAAGGTATTTTCATAAACGATTTGTCTTCGTACCAATTTTGAGAAAAATCCTCGATAATTACAAGTATTTAGAACGGAATATTGACGACATTTTGACATTTTCTACGAATGTCTTTTTCACGTGACTGATCCTCAATTATAGTTGAAAAGTAAGGAGATTTGGTCTTCCAAACGTGCCCAAATGTAGGTCAGTGAACACAGTGTAACTCAATAGTGCTTGCTTGGATTTAAGCCATTGATAAAAATCCATATGCTCTATCCAGTGGGTTAACATGGATAATTCACACATAGAAAAAATGTGAATATTATAGAAAAAAAATTGGAAAAGTTTTACTTAGTCAAAATTAGCCTTGAAAGATTTTTCTTATCCCAAACAAATAAGTTTCATTAAAATAATATTGCAGTTTTTTTTGCACACATAATATATAACTAGTTCGTATGAGTGCTGGTTACTATGACTAATACTAGCTCATACAGTGTTACTATTAATTTCGTAACATACATACAAGTACATTGTTCACAGCGGTGAGTTGAGCCAAGTTGACGGGTCAATGTATCTCACTTTTGGGTACTGTATTAATTTTGAGGTTTTGTGTGGACCAATTAGACTTATGGTGAAAAATACTAATTTATACTAGCTGGTGAATGCATGCTGCTCTTATTTGAAGATGTCTTTGATAAGGCAGCCCTGTTTCTTTAATTGACGACTTAACTGCCGTTCTGTTTCAATTAATATATCAGTAATATAACCCCAATTTGAATTCAATATACCTGTAAAAATCACAAAAGAAAAACAGTAATTTCTGAAATTAGCGCATATGTGAAAAACCTAGAGGGAAAAAAATATTTTTTTTGTGTTGTGTTTTTTATTGGTAATTGCATTTTCATTGGTAATTTGAATTTAAAATACAGTCCAGCGGTCCCGAACGACTCTTAATCTTATATCAAAACAGCATTTGAGAACAATGTAGTTTTATACCAGTGAAAAAATTACATACCTATACTTCAAAATTTGATAATGGTATTATCGCTACCACCTTTATCTTGTACGGTAACGGTACCGAAGCGTATTCGTTTATCGTCACGTATGGTAAGTTATCAGTTCCGACGAAGAAGTGGGTCGGATCTGCGCAGTTTCTTGTTAAGGCTTCACTAATTGGTTTCGCTATGAAAGTATCTTTCAAAACTTTACCTTAGCTTTTAACTGTGAAAGGTAATATTATAAATACTAAGTTTAATCTAGTACGACTGAGAAAAGTGGATCCCTGTTAACTTTGTATTGTGTCTCAAAAGTTACATATGGTAAGTGTGATTCAGCTCGCACTGAGAGTTCCGTACAACCATACAGATGATGAAACAAAAAAAAAAACGATTTTATCATTACAGAATCATTATTACAAAACAAAGTCGCTTACCGCTGTCCCTATGTATGCTCAGATCTTTAAAATTTCGCAACGGATTTTGATGCGGTTTTTTTAACAGATAGAGTGATTCGAGAGGAAGGTTTTTGTATATAAAACATGGACAATATGGTATACACAAGAAAAAAATTGTAGTATATTTAGTATCAGCCTTGCCCGTGGGAAGCCGGGTCGGGTGGCTAGTATAAGATATTTCTTCTCATCAAATTTATTGATTTTCTGTAAACGGGAATTACTGTAAAGGTTAATTCATTTGCGAACGTGTGCGGAAAGCAACTTAAGAGGCCATATCTTTTGATTGCGTAGAATTAGTGATATGATTATTTCGTAACTCTAAGTGACTACAGATTTCAGTATGTCGTATTAATATCGACTTTTTACTTTGACTCATTCCTAAGAAAGTGTCTTGACGGACAGAATGACAGATAAATGACATATCGAATTATCAAACGATCTGATCAATGTTGTATTATTTAGAGTACGGAACCCTAAAAAATTTAATATATTGATACCATAGTCATCTTTAAGGAATTGGTGAACTTTATTCTTATACCAATTTTTTATATTATTTATATACTTGGTGGTAGGACTATGCCAGCTTGTCTGGGTAGGTATCACTCACTCAGCGTATTATATTTATGCGAGAGAAATACCACTGATGTTCATCATGAGATCTCTCACTCTTCAAATTCAGTTTTAATGGGGGAGTAAGATTGAGTGAATTCCATCCGTATTATCCGTTGGTATTAAATCAAATCAAAATTAACTTTACTCTAATAGTTTTACAGTCACTTTTGAATCGTCATTTTACAATTAAGTGAAGCTACCACGGGTTCGGAAAGTAGATTCTACCGAGAAGAACCGGCAAGAAACTCAGTAGTTACTCTTTTTTAACATTTAAAAAATACAAAGTCATGTTAGTTAAATACAATTATTTAAATTAATATAGCCTGATTGGAAGTCAACAGGTATGAAAGACTAGTATGTAATAGGAACCAATATATCTAGTATAAGGAGTGAGATTGATATTTACTAGATTTGAGATGATCACGATTTTGTCCGCATAAACTTTGAACAGTAAGGTTTTTAAGGCTTTTAAGGCTTATCTGGGAACCTTTTCATTTATGGTAATACACAGTACATATGTTATATGGTTATATGGCATATTATAATCAGTATATCTAATTAATTGCTTCCGTGTATAAGTACATTCACAAATAGTCAATTAGATAAGTAAATGCATCAGGTTTTTATTTTGTTTATTTATTCTTTATTGCACACTTATACTTAAAACTTTATTTTTAATTGGAATTTATAAAAAAATTCATAAAGCAGCAATCTCTTCTGGGTAACTTTTCGGCACAGGACTCGTTGTTAAATAAATATAGGCTGTCAATTATTTTAAATTACGAATATGTAATAATACATAATTTACACATATTAATAAAATAAAAATAAATATTCATTCATGTATAAATAAATGTTTAATACATATAAAGTTACTTAAATTTAATACATCCGTAAATATATTCATAACATATAAATATTGTAATAACTTGAGAAATTAACAAATATATATTATTTAAAATAAATTTAAAGTATAATTTATTTTTAAGTACAAAATCGTTAATCCAAAGAGTTTCTATATTTGTTTTCATTAAAATATTTATTTAATTGATTCAAGGTTAAAGTTTATATCACTGAGCGTAATGTAGTTTCCGTAGTATGACGCGAGACTCTTGCGCAAGTCAGATAATGACCAATGATTCAGCTCGGATTATGCTGACGCCTACGCAGACACCTGGAACTTAATCATAATTGTATCAAAACTGGTCATTACTTACGTACGTACGTATTACAATTGCTTACATTTATAATTAATAAAAAAGTACTTAGAAATATTTTACTTCACTATTAAATATATCATAAAACAAAAGCCAGATGGAGCGCACGGTACATTAAACTAATGCAAAAAAAGCGAATACAAATTCCCGTTAATACAAAACGACCAGAGAGTTAATTCGTTGTACTTGGTGGCAGGGCTTTGTGCTAGCCCGTCTGGGTAGGTACCACCCACATCAGTTATTCTACCGCCAAACAACAGTACTCAGTATTGTTGTGTTCCGGTTTGAAGGGTGAGTGTAACTACAGGCACAAGGGACATAACATCTTAGTTATAATATTATAATTATTATATAATTATAATATAATATGCTCGTCCGCCAACATATAAAATAAAAAAAGATACTGCTTACTTTAATCATTAATTATTGCATTCACTTTCATTGTTTCACATTACCGTTCCGTACACCCGATCTTTCTTTTACTTATTCTTTTATTTTTACAAAATATAATTCGTTACAATAAAGTAACTTTACAATAATCGCCTAAAGTAAAAATATTATTTAAAATTAAAACTAGTTATAACTATAAATTAACTACTCGTCAGTAATAGTATTTAACGATGCCTCGACAATGGTATATTATCAAGAAGGCGGATTTGATATATGTACATGTAGGTTTCCTAAGGATTTCTTACATGATTGAGCACGTTATAAATTATATTAACTAAACAACAGAAAACTTAGCAATGCTTACCTCCAAATGATACCATAATTGACGATTATAATACACGTGTATTCTCTCCTGGACCATTTTAGCTATTCAATATTAAATCTTAAAAATATCTAATGTTAAAAAATAATTCTGTCTCCCTGCCTGTTTCTTGCTCTTTCACCACACGACTTAACTGAATTTGATAAAATTTGTTATTAAGTTAGCTTGAACTTACAACTGCAGCAAAGCCGTGAGCGACAACTAGTTTCTTTTAAAATATACTTTATTCATATTGGTCTTAATTAATTGACATTTCGATGCATAAATCAAATTTTATACTTTCATAGATTTGAAATAAATTTTATATCGGGAAGCACTATACATTGTGTTATCATTACATAGTATAAAACAAAGTCGCTTACTGCTGTCTGTCCCTATGTGTGTTTAGATCTTTAAAATCATGCATCGGTTTTGGATGCAGTTTTATAATAGATAAAGTGATTCGAGAAAAAGATTTTTGCATATAATACGTGGACAATATAGTAAAGAAACACTGATATATATGTAATTTTAGTAGTTTCTAATGTGATGTCGTAAGTAAACAAATTATGTTGTATATTTAGTGCATACCAGTATTGCAACCGTGCGAAGCCACGGTGTTTGCTAGTAAAATATATAAATCGTTTATAACAGTACTTATTAATGACCTTAATTATCAAAAAGACTGAACCCGCGTATTAAAAAAAAACGCTTCGCTAATGGTTAAAAATGAAAATACAATTGAAAATTCCCTAACCATGTTTACGAAACAAACTTTAAAAAAGTAACAAGCCTGCAAACTAGTCAGCTCTCAGCGTAGGGAATTGGAATAAATATTTGAGCTCGTAATAGCTCGATAGGTACCAGTAGCAAACAGCCCTGTAATTACTGACTTTTAGCCCGGAGCTAGTTAACGAAGATACCCTATTAATATTTGATGGGTTATTTCTGCCCGAGAATAGACATGCTACGCGGTCCCTATCTATTTTCATATCTTTTCCGAGTGCAAATATATGTTCGGAAGTATTAATTTGTACATAATAATTATATAGTATACGTTATATACGATTATAGTATTAAGCCAGTCTGGGTAGATACCAACCACTCATCAGTTATTCTACCGCCAAATAAAAGTACTTAGTATTGTTGTGTTCCGGTTTTAAGGGTAAGTGAGCCAGTGTAACTACAGGCACAAGGGACATAACATCTTAGTTCCCAAGATTGGTGGCACATTGACGATGAAAGAATTAGTTAATATATGATAATATAAAAAAAATATAGTATACATACAATATAGTATACAAAAGAGCCGAGATGGCCCAGTGGAGAGATCGAGGTACCACTGAATGCTCATGTGTTTAATTTGAGTTTATACCTGCATGTGTCTAATTTCATCGAAATTCTGCCACATGTGCATTCCACCATACCGCATTGGGACAACGTGGTGGAATATGTTCCAAACCCTCTCCTTAATGAAAGAGGAGGCCTTAGCCCAGCTGTGGGAAATTTACAGGCTGTTACTTTACTTTTTTTTACTGGAAATAAATAGATTTAATTCGTTTGTATATTTGACCATCAATAAGTAAGTGTAATGCTTCTACGTCGAATAAAGGAATTTGAGTTTGCGTTTGAATTTAAGAAATGTTAACCATTCCTTACACTAACTACATATGTTGTATATTGTATTGCACAAAACCTTTCCAAGACATCACCTGTTACAAATATATCAATTATAATTCAATCGAATCCGGCCGAGTCAATGTGGATTATTATTGGTTTTCTATGTTGTTTTGGGTCTGGGTGTTTGTGATACCGTCGTTACTTCTGATTTTCCATAACACAGCAGTAGTGCTTTGGCTGTTTACATTGCGATCAGAGTAATGAATGTGATGTTGTCTCATATTTATTTACTTACTTAATGTGCTTCATTATAACAGTGGTTATTTTATTTATAAATAAATATCTGTTGATATTTGCTAAAGTTATCACATGATTTATATCGTATTTGAATATTTTAAAGGCAAGTTAAGTCTAGTCAAATCGATCCGCGGTTATTGAGTTATGCGGGACGGACGGACAACAGATTTAACGCGGTTAGCGTTTTTACGTTCCTAAAAATTTCATCTTTAGGTATTTCATAGCTTTTTCTATTTCATTTCGTATAAATTTCGTGTCATATTTAAGAAGGGAAGTGCTGAGATGGACCACTGGTTAGAACGCGTGCATCTTAACCGATGATTGGTTCAAATTCAGGCTAGCACCACTATTTACATGTGTTTAATTTGTGATTATAATTCATCTCGTGCTAGGCGGTGAAGGAAAATATCATGAGGAAATGCATGTGTCTAATTTCATCGAAATTCTGCAATATGTACATTCCACCAACCCGCATTGGAACAGCATGGTGGAATATCTTCCAAACCCTCTCCTTAATGGGAGAGGAGGCGTTAGCCCAGCAATGGGTAATTTAAACTATGTTTATGGGATTTATACACACAACGGTTATTTGCAAACCAATTTACAGGCTGTTACTTAATCTTTACATATCTAAGAATACATTTTACAACAATGCATATGTATGTACAAACCCATACAAGCATCATTGAATTTTAATTTGTTTAATTTGTCTTTATAATTCTTCTCTTGGCGGTAAAGGGAAACACTGTTAGGAATTCTACTGCGTGTGTATCAAGTAATCCACGTTAAAGCAGCGTGGTTGAATATGCTTCAAAGGGAGGAGGTCTTAGCCCAGCAGTGGGTTATTTAAAGGCTGTTAAGGGGATTAACACACACACCGGTTATTTGCAAACCCACCTAGGTACCACTCATTGCATATACTATCGCCAAATTTAGTATTGTTGGGTTACCGTTTTAAAGGGTGAGTGGATTGTTTTAAACGCGTAAGGGACAGCATATAAGTTCCTAAAGCTAGTAACGCATTAGCGATATAAGGATAGCTATAATTTCTTACTGAGACAAGTGTATATATGGTGCAATTACCTACCATCAGGTTGCCTATTTGTACGTATGAAAACATATAAAGAAAAAGATATATCGTCAAATTATATAATTATTCCGAATCGTTGTGTCCCTGACCTATTTCAGTTACTGTCATTCTCAAGGGATACTAGTCTGTTTGGGACATATTAATTTTAGTATGTAAGTGTGAAGGCAAATAAACGACTTAATGTAAAAGCAAACACTGCCGTCTTCCCAACAACACAAGGCTATTGAGTAAAGCTTGGTAGGAAATCTCAATAATATCTTCAGCGGTCCGATTTGGGACAACCTATACATTTTTCGACTTGGATATTTTTGATGTAAAGGTTTATTGACTAGCAAATATGTCATCTGTAAGTAAGAAGTCACCAATGCTCGTATAAATTACGGCATAATACAATATTAAAAAGTAAAGTTGAAAAAGAAAATCAACATATACCTGTGACTAGTAGGTACCTGGCTTCGCACGAGTAAAATACTGATAATATACAACAAAAGATGTGTTTATTTACGAAATCACATTACTAACCTCTAAAATTATCAGTGTTTACTATAATGTCCATATATTATATACAAAAACCTTCCTCTCAAATCGATCTATATTAAAAAAAACTACATCGATATCCGTTGCGTAATTTTAAATATCTAAGCATACATAAGGACAGACAGCGGCATGCGACTTTGTTTACTTATACTATATAATGACAGTAAATAAATACCTTTTTCAATTCCATAGCTGGCCTTATCATTTTTAGGAGTTGGAGCTTATCCTTAAGTGCTAGCATGGGGTTAGCTAATAATTTGTACATCGATGAAATTGTCAGTAGTTCCCTAACAAATCGATATTACCAAATCCGTCTATAAAGTCGAAAGAAGTGCGGTCGCAGTAAAATAAACATTTGATACAAAATAAATTAATTCAACCGTTGTTTCATTTAACTAGTAGAATTAATTAGCGCGGAGTAACAATTAGCGGGTAACAGATTTAATTATGCACCCAAAACCAACCGCAGTGAATACGATACCGGTCAGATATACCAAATTCATTTTAGTATACCACGGTGACTGTAGAAAGGCGTTTGAAAGAGTTGGCCTTTAAAAATTTTTTCTGGTCATAATTATTGTACTACTTTTAATGAGTGTTTGGACCTTTTTGGTAGAACATTATGATAGGTAATAGCTTCAAAGCTGAATTGTCTGCTTTCATAAGGTCGGTACATATGTATACATATATAAGTGTTGTTGAAATATATATGTGAAGATGTGGGCTTTTAAATACTCAAAATATGCCTGTAAAGATATGCACGAATGTGAATTGTGGGAAATAAATAAAGTTTTTTTCATTGAGACTATTCTGAAACAGTTAACAACTCCAAAAAAAAGGAGGTTTAACACATTTTGTATTGGTTATTTTAGACTAAATATATTTCCAGTTAGATCCCATTTCATTTAAAAAAAAACGCTTTATCGGTAATGTATAATGCAACTTAATAAAATTTTATAGATTTGTATTTTATTTACAATTTAATTCATATTCTTTTAGGTATTGTTGTTATAAAATTATATTTAGACATGCAGAAGTATATTAGTGTAAAAAGCAATTCTCTAGTATTAAATCCTTCACAATAGGTACTTGAATAGAAGTGAATTTTCTTCATAAATCGATTACTATCGATGGGCACTGCTGGTTTCTCACTAGCCTATCACCAGACAGACATTGCTTGCACAATGCCTCATAAATCATAAACAAATCCCTTCGATTTTGCGTGCGATCAGGAACTAAATTACTGGCACAAGTGTCATTAGGACTTTGACTCCAAAGCGATAAATTCTTCCAAAATATATTAATTAATTTTTAAAATGCCCATTTAAATTTTTTATATATTTTTTTTCTTTATTTCTTATGTCATTGGTTGGCGGATGAGTATATGGGCCACCTGCCATCAGGTGCCAACTAAGTGATCGCCATAGACAATGGCGCTGTAAGAAACATTACACATTCCTTTGCCTGTAGTTACACTGGCTCACTCGCCCTTCAAATCGGAACCCAATAATACCAAGTACTGTTGTTTGGCGGTAGAATATCTGATGATATGGTAGCTACCCAGACGGGCTTTGCACAAAACCCTACCACCAAGTAAAAGTTATTGATAGATATGAAAAACTCCTTTGATCCGCCCCGCTTTCCGCTCCCGCTCCTGTTATGCCCGCTCACAATAGACCCGTGATCGTGACGTGCAGACAAGTTAATCGGGCCCTTTGAAATCTAAGCCGATCTAAATTAATGCATCGCAGAAGCTACACCTCGTTCCGCTTTGCTTTTAATACCTAAATTGATAGTTTAGTATTTATTTATTCGAAATTTAAAAATTAACTCTTTCCACTTTTAATTTAAATAAGTTCATGTGATTGAGCGGATTTTTTGATTTCCAATTATCTTTTAACAACAACAACAACAGCCAGTAAATTTCCCATTTCTGGGCAAAGGCCTCCTCTCCCTTTTGATGAGAAGGTATGGAACTTATTCCACCAAGCTGTTCCAATCCGGGTGGGTGGAAAACGTTTACCGTTTTGCTCTTACATTAAAAAAAGTTTTAAAGAGAGAACAAAATTGATGAGATGACAAATTTTATATTTGAAACTGTTCAAATAATTCAGAAGATAAAAGTAGTCAAATTGAATGAAAAATCAACCCTTAATTATATCACAAAAAATATAATAGAATGATTCGATTCGAATTACGAATGTTTGCAATTCGATTGAAAATCATAGACGTCGTAATGAATCCATTCATGTCGTGTCTATTCGATAGTTGATTACCCTTTTTTAAAATAGATATTTCAATTAGTGTATTTTGAAATAACATATTTTGGCAAATATTGATTGGTTCTTTTGATGCTATGGGCTTAATACAACAAAAACAAACAACAACAGCCTGTAAATTTCCCACTACTGGGCCTCCTATCACTTTGAGGAGAAGGTCTGGAACATATACCACCAATGCGGGGTAGGTGGAATACACAAGTCTGCCAATTTCTATGAAATTAGACAAATGCAAGTTTCCTCACGATGTTTTCCTTCCTGAATTATAAAAACAAATTAAGCACATGAATATTCAGTGGAGCTTGCCTTGAACTCGCAATCATCGGTTAAGATGTAAGCTTTCTAACCATTGGGCCATCTCGGCTCTATTGTGTAGCTCGTTAATATATAACTGATCCATAAGTATATATTCCTCTGACCTTCTATCGTTGTTCTTAGTGGTATTTCTTTCCAAACCAGTATATAATTCTTGGCAATCAATAAGCACTTGTACGGCTTCTTCCGAGACCAATAGGATTGAAAAATTGACTAATAAACGTATTCTGGGATAGGTTTTACACGTGTCAACTAACATTATTGTTAAATCAATTTCGGTGATATTAAAACTAAAGATACAGAGTTTGAATGATAGATATAGCTCTTTTTTTCTTAGTCATACCATTAGAGATTTCCAGGCTAAAGGGGAACTCGAAACATAGTTATAAAATCATAGGTTTTAAAATAAATCCCATATGTGGATATGTGTGTAGCTATACTTTGTATGTCACGGTATTCAAATGCCACAATAGTTAGAACACGAGTATTATAATTAATAAGCAAAGAGAAGTGAATCCAAACCCTGGTAAGGATGATTTATTTGGCATATGGTTTTAGTTATCTATCTCCTATCCGGCAGTGAAGAAATACTTCGTAAGAATCTGGTGTATCTACCAGCCCAAAATGAAACTAAATGGTATAACAAACAATATTTCCACCAATTCACATGAAAACAGCATGATGGAATGTGTTCCAAACCCTATCCTTAATGGAAAAGGAGGCCTTAGCCCAGCAGAGGGAAGTTTACAGGCTGTTACTTTACTTTTACTTTAAATGTAATGTTAAAATTGAAGCTAATGCAAACTTGGAATGCCATAGAACTTTTCCAATCTAAACCATATGACGCGCTTATTATTATAATATAGACGCGCCCCAAAAAATGTTCATGAGTAAATGTGTATTACACCACCACATTCATATACATATATAGAGGAAGCCTTATATTCAAAGCGTTATATTATCTTCGGAAAGTACGACGTTAGCGCGATTCAACTGCGTCCAGCGCCATCTAGTACTCCATACAAATATCCTGAATGACTATCAACTCAGCTCAGCTCAGTGTATAATAATTACTTGAAATTTGCAAATAATTAATATTTTAGTGAAGAAATATTTGATTATAAATGAATATGGAAGCTTTTCCAATCAACTCGTAAAAAGGATTGTTTGTTTTAATACAACCAGATATAAAGAAACGTGACCACTAATGTTTAATGGATTTCGCGATTCGTATTGATCGTTTCGAGCTAAAATACACATTTATTTTTGAATTTCGAACGAAACCACGCCTTCTCTTTTTATAATTTATAAAATTTAAATATCGAATTAATTATTATTAAGATGATAAATGTAAAAGTACAATTCAAATCGATTCATTACCTCATGCAATATAAATTTACGTTATTTCGATCTAGTCAATTGAATTTTGTCGTCAATGCGCCACCAACCTTGGGAACTAAGTTGCTATGTTCCTTGTGCCTGTAGTTACACTGGCTCACTCACCCTTCAAACCGGAACAAAACAATACTGCGTACTGTTGTTTAGCGGTAGAATATCTAATGAGTGGGTGGTACCTACCCAGGTGGGCTTGCACGAAGCCCTACCACCATGTAAAGAAGTCTTGCAAAATAATAATGAAAATTTTGAATATTTAAATGTTACTGTTAACTTAAGAAAAGTTATTATTTGATTTTTTTTTATTTAAGTAACATGAACCAATGGCACTATAATAACATCTTGAAAACCTTGTCAAATCTTATACCGAATCATTGTATCATTTCCGTTTGACATTCAATTCAAAATAGACTTTGTTTACAGTAATGTAAAGTCTTAATTACTTCAACAAGAATCGTATGAGCCTTTGACTTTATGATCGCAACCTTTGACGCATGAATGGGTTAAAGGGGTCAACGATTATTGCTTGATTAAGAACGGACAGACGAAATCAATTTAATGCGTTGATAGTAATTGATATTAAATTATTTATCCTTTTTTAAATAACATAGTAACTTTTAATATGAATCAAAAGTTACCTTATTTATGTGATTGTGTTTGTATGTTACAAGATATATATTATAAACGTTTTTAATATTCGAAAAGAAGATACTATATGTCTTCTATATATTAATATTTGAAGCAAAAACCTTATAACATTTTTGACAGAAATAACGACTAAAGTTTGGCCCAGTTTTGGCACAATTATGAAAGAGTTCAGAAAACATTTTTTTTAATGTTATTTTTATTCAAAAGCACCAACAACAACCTGTAAATTTCCCACTGCTCTGCTAAGGCCTCTCCGTTTGAGTAGAAGGTTTGGAGCATATTCCACCACGCTGCTTCAATGCGAGTAGGAAAAATATACACATCTACCAAGCCTTTGACACACACATGCACATATTAAATATGAAATATTGATAGTTTACGTTCACACTGCCAATGACAACACGTTACGTGAAAGCTAAAAATCGATACCCAATTTTTGACATTTAGGTTTTTTATTGTAACATTGTCCACTTGAACTATTTTTTTTATCTTACAAAACAGTTTATGCTAGATTTTGTTATTAATTATTGTTGGCAACGACTGGCACGACTAAAAAGACTATGTATGACCATCATGATAAGAAAAAAACAAAATCAAAAAATAATTTATTCGAGTAGGCTTTTACAAGCACTTTTGAATCGTCATTTAACAACTATATCCGTTTCGAAATGTAGATTCTACCGAGAATACTGTGAAATTATATTTATTAACATGTTCAAATAGTGCTAATAAAACCTAGAATCTCACCTGAATTTCTAAAATATTGATAATTCTTCATTATATTTAATGGCACATTGCCGTTATTATTATTGTTGGTACCCATATCTGGCTGCCGAGCGATCTTGGGTTGTCGGGCGAAGAGAATTAAAATCACGTGTATGAGGTTGCTTTACAAAATCGAATAATTAATTATTACAACGAAAGATTATCAGTAATACAATCAACTCAATGACGCTTTCAGTTGTCATTATCGCTTTTGACGTTTCTTGACACTCTCAAATTACAGTGGCGCCATCATATTATTATGCGTACCATATAATAATATACAACACCATCTGCATCGTGTAATTTTCCCACTGCTGGGCCTACTTTTCCTTTGAGAAGAAGGCTCAGAACATATTCCACCACGCTGTTCCAATACGGGTTGGTGAAATACACATGTGGCAGAATTTCTATGAAATTAGACACAAGCAGGTTTCACGGTTCCTTTAACGCCGAGAACAAAATGAAATACAAACACAAATTAAGCATATGAATATTCAGTAGTGCTTACCTGGGCTTGAACTTGCAATCATCGGTTAAGATGCATTCTAACCACTGATCCATCTCCGCTCTTAAATAATATACAAAAATAATTATTTAAATACGCCACCAAAACTAATAACAGCAAGTAAAAATGTCACGAAATCGTAATTTCCCATACATGTTGTAATTTATCACAAAACAGATAACGTGTATGTCAATCAACTAATAGGTGAGATCGCGTGATTTTAATATAGCAACGTCGAAACAATTATATGAAATTGCCTCGGTTTTAATACATTCATATGCATTTATATAAAACTCGGTGTAACTTGTATGGTGAGAAATTAAAAGCGACGTAAAACAACGTCAGCACATAAAGCAGCGTGGTCGATATACGTTGATAAACTCATATATAAATTCAATCAATCAATGAAAATAAACTTTATTCAAGTAGGCTTTTTACAAGCACTTTTGAATCGTCATTTAACAATTATGTAAAGCTACCACCGTTTAGGAAAGTAAATTTTACCGAGAAGAACCGGTAAGAAACTCAGTAGTTACTCTTTTTCAACATTTAAAAAATACAGTTATATTAGTTAAATACAATTATACGAGTATATGTATGTAATGTATGTGTCTATTACCAAAATAATAATAATATTATAATTTGTATTCGAAAATAATATAATATAGAACATTTTCGATTTAAAATTACCTATAAGATTAATTGTGTGATGTTTTTATAATCATGCACAGTGTGCCTTTTTTATGAATGTTTTTTGTTTAATTTAATATAGATAAATGAATCTAATATATGTGTATACAAATGTTATTAAGGGTCGTTTGTAAAAGTAATATCTTGTAAATTTTGTTTATCTAATAAAACTGTAAGATTCCTGGAATACAAAAGGTTTCTTTTAAGCCATACACAAAACTGTCCACTTGAATAAAGTTTATTTTGATTTTATTCTTATTATGACACATACACAATACAATACAGTATCAAACACATACGTGTTATTTATTATATCATAATCACGTAATATTACCTACACCATAACACGTATACATAACACACTTAACACTTCCATTATTATAATGAAGAATTATAATAGCTGTGAAATCTTAAATAGTAAAATAATTTAATACAACAATGATATTTACTTAAAGGATTTCACAGGACCAAAGCGTAACGAAATTCTATCTTGAAGGGATCAAAAAGACCCTTGTGAGGCTTCAAGCCCTGAAACTTAAAATAATGCTCAGATCTCGTGAATTGTAATTATATTCAAAGACCGCATTCAATAGTATTATAAATAATAGATATTTCAATTGCTATTTGTATAACTATTTATTTTATATGGGTTCTTTTAAGTTAAATATTTTTGTTTGATATCGTTCGAAGGTGAGTTTAATTTGGAAGGAAAACCATTGGTGGTGATTCGCTAATCAATAGGTTGGTTTATATTCATAAACAAAGAAACAAAAGAATTACTAACATTAAATGCTTAAATGAACAAATATGAATTAAAAATAGTTACTATATAAACGTTGACTGCGTGGAATGGTGGCAAGAAAACAGCATGTCTCAGTTGAATCGCAATCCGATCATCTGGGCTTAAAACGAACCAGCCCTGTCACCAGGGCCGCCGTAAGCGGGTGTGCAGCGCGTGCACCGCACTCGGGCGGCACGCCCAGGGGGCGGCAAATTGAGCAGTACAACACGTACCTAATACAAGTCATTGTTATAATTCCCTCAAATCCTTAAGTAGAATAAATTATTCAAAGCATCGAAAAAAATCGCACTGAGTAAAGTTAAAAGTCTGTCGTCTGTAATTATCCTATAAAAAACAGTACTGTTGAAGTTAGGAGAATCCCCTTTAAGCTTCCTTATCAATTTGTAGATTAGGTATCCGTTACTTGTATGGGCCGTTATACCTGGGTGTTGTCGTAGGGCGGCTTGAAGGGTATCGCGCCGTAAGGTATATTGGTGGTCGCTCAAAATAGCAGAGCTACGGGCACCGTCAAACAGGGCGCGGAGGGTATACGTTCGCTGTCGCAGGCGCAACGTGCTCAACGCAAACTTAGAGGTACAGCTGTAGGCCGCACATTGCCACTTGAAAAAGTATTTAGGAAAGGCATTAAGTAAACAGGGAGCAAAGGGGCGCCCCTAGGGTGTGGTTTGCGAGGGAAGTTTCGGACACACGGCGCCGTCAGATCTCCTGCGACTGGTCGGGGAGCTATTACCGGGAAACAGGGCGGGTCACTCAATCATCGATGACCTAAAACACCCTAAAGAACGACTTCAATAGTCTTCCTTTTTTTTTAATTTAATTTACGACATCCACGGGCTCATAGCCCATGCCGTTTTTTAATTTTGCCCGGGATGGGTGTGTTGTCCTACGCAGACGACGCCCTCATCACAGTGACGGGCCGAACCTTTCAGAAGGCGGCCCTAAGGTCGGAGTGTCGCTCACGGTGGATCGAATCGAGATGCTGGTCTTGAAGGTTTCTCTAATTAAAACGGAGGCCCTCCTAATCCACGTTCCTCGCTGAAGTCTCCTCGAGGAGCGTCTACCGCCCCCCAAGAGACGGTAATTAAAAAGTACGGTAATTAAAGTGCAGACACATATGAGGGATCAGGACCTCATCCTGGATGGTAGATGGAGCTTCAGGCAACATTTTGGCCAATTCAGAAAGATCTTAAACACCTTGCCTACGTGCGCTCTATGGCATTGTATTTTTTTATTTATTGTAAATAAATAAATCTAATCCAATCCATCAGCTCATTTCCGGCCACTGCTGGACATAGGCTTCTCCAATTGCAAGCCACTGAGATCGTTCTTGGGCTACTCGCATCCAGCTCCTTCCAGCCGTCTTGCGTAAGTCGTCACTCCACCGTGCCCGAGGACGTCCTACACTACGTTTGCCGAGACGCGGACTTCACTCTAGAACATGTTTTGCCCAACGGTTATCGGTTCTGCGACAAATATGGCCCGCCCACTGCCACTTCAGCTTACTAATCCGGTGGGCTATGTCGATGACTTTAGTTCTCTGGCGGATCGCCTCATTTCTGATGCAATCCCGCAGAGAAATGCCGAGCATAGCCCTATAGCACGCTGAGCAACTTTAAACTGGTGGACCAGCCTTGCCGTGAGTGTCCACGTTTCGGCTCCGTATGTCATGACGGGTAGGACGCACTGGTTGAAGACTTTCGTCTTAAGGCACTGTGGGATCAACGATGTAAAGATTCGACATAATTTTCCAAACGCTGCCTAACCTAGCTGAATTCTTCTATTCATTCTTCTTCTCAAGGCTGTTTCTACCTAATCCCAAAGTCTGCCCAAGGTAGACACATTTTTGAACAACTTCGAGGACAGTACCTTGTATCGCAATCGGTTCCGGTAGAACATGTTCATTGAACATGACCTTGGTTTTATCCAAGTTCATCCGTAGGCGGATGCGCACAAAAGAATCAGCCAGCTGGTTCAGCATCTGTTGTAGGTCCTGCAGCGTTTCTGCCACAATGACGATGTCGTCTGCAAATCTCAAGTGAGAGATGTATTCGCTATTGATGTTGATGACACGTCCTTTTCAGTTCAGCGTCTTGAACATATCCTCCATTGCATTAGTAAACAATTTGGGGGAAATATGGAAATATAGGAAATAACGTCCCCTTGTCTCACTCCTCGATGCAATGGTATGTGATGAATTGAACTTGGACGGAAAATACACCTATTTGGTTGGACTCCCTTAATGCTCGTAACAAGGCTATTATCTTACGGGATCGTGGGAACAGTGCTGCTGATCCGCTTCGCCGAAGAAGACCAGAAGAAGGGGTCTTCGCTATGGATGTCTTCTCCTCTCGCCATAAGTGTCCCGGGGTTTAGGGTTTCTGTACCCTGAGAACTCCCTAGGAAGTGGAACCCCGCAGAGGTGAGCCTACCGTCAGGACGTCACCGTACTATACACAAACGATCTCGTGACATCCTCCAAAAAGACGGAGTGGGTGGCTAGCGTTAACGGTTTTTTAGGTAACTAAAAAGGGCGGCATAATAGGTATGGCACGCGGGCGACAAAACCGCTAGCGGCGGGCCTGCCTGTCACCAGTGGAGGTAATAAGGAGAGGTGCTATAAATCAGGTTAAATAGTTATAAGTATATGTATATTTTTAAATAATGTATACATCGCTGTCTGCATGTATACCATAATAGGGCCTACTTGAGTCTGTTTTTATTTTCAGGTATCTTTACAATCTAAATTTTAGGATCATTATTGACAATACTTCTCAATTTTCTACGATTAAAAGTAATAATACTTTAAAAAATTTTCTATAACAATTTAAATGTCAAAATTATAAAATAGAACGGTTTTGATTACGTAACTTTAAAAAGGGTATTTAAAATGTATACTTTGTATCCATCATTGCCAAAATGTTGAAATTACTAGTTTAACTAAATTTCCTGTATTTATAAGTTACCTGTGACAGGACAGATATGGGCTTGTGTCACGCTATTCGATTTGATAGCGAAAACCTTGAACTTGTCTAACATTAAATATCTAGTATCGTGTATTGCTAACTAAACTAATAAAATTCGTGTATTGTTTGATATCTGTTAAATTTGTGTCTGGTGTAACTTCGATTATCGATTTGACCTCTAAAGTTTATAAATTAAGTGTTCTATTACTTATATGTGTACTTATATGTATATATAAACGCACGTCATTTTGTTTTTATTTTTTTATTTTATTGATAAAATTTATGATTTTTTTTGTATCGAAGAAAATAGGAAACGAAGAAAATACATAATATACTAATACCTTTCTAATTATCATACCTTGTATGATACTATACAATACATATATCAAAAATAACATTTTTTTTGTCTCTCTGTCTGTTTTGGCTAATCTATGGAACGGCTTTCACTGGCAGACAGCTGAGGTAATGAATAATATAGGCTACAAAAATAATATTTTTTCTTAATTAAAAACGAGCGCGAAGTCGCGGGCAGAGCTTGTTCTTAATATGTGAGAACTATTGACCGCTGAAACTACACGACACTCTTTTATACAATTTTTTCAACAGCAGACTGTTAAATATGTCGACAATAAAAAACAAGTATCTAGACATTAGATCCAATTACTGTTTTCTATCGATTTATACAAAGCTATAGTAAACAGAGGTAACAACACGCAATCGTAATAAAAAGAAAATAAAATATTCTGAAGTTGAATTTGAACTTAGAACTTGGGACCTTCCTTATAAAACATCAAACCAATGAGGTAGATAAACTAAGACCTCTTTGCGTAAAAAAAAAGTATTGGCTAAGAAATTGCGTGTGTCTAGTCTGTTCATTATACGTGAACAAAGGTGCTCTATTCAGTCTGGTTATAAACAATTGGAGATGATAAGTATTAGTGTCAATAGACTGCCAAATATGTGACAGAACGTGTCTCCTGGGCTAGTAACTTCGCAGCTAACTGACACAACCACCCAATCAGCATGATGGCAGATACTACAAGAGCTATGTATTAGTTTTCTTAGAAACTCTGTAAGACCACAATTGGGTTCAAATGATCATATCGACAACAACAATTTATATTAGGCCAACTCGAATTTTAATGAAAATCAATAAATGCTATTTCATATGCCTTAAAATATTTGAAGAAATATACAAAATGAATGATGTTACAAATTTTATACAACGCTAACTGAAGGCAATTATTGAAATCAATCAATAAATTACGCTAACTATGTTGTGTATGTATGTGTGTGGTGTGTGTGTGTGTGTGTGTGTGTGTGTGTGTGTGTGTGTGTGTGTGTGTGTGTGTTGTGTGTTTGTGTGTGTCTGTGTGTGTGTGTGTGTGCGCACAATCTCGAGTTAGCGTAGTAAACACTTTTGGTGTCGATATAACAAACGAAATAATCATTAAACAAGAAATCTGTCTCGAGTGAAAATGTATTATTAAATCAGAAAGAACCAGACCCAAGAAGTACAGACGAAAAGGATCCAAACCCTTTTCGTCTTTTTTGTTATTTTGTTAGCTTACAATTTTGTTGAATGTAAGAGCCCGCCGGCGATCACTTAATTCTCCAGTTATGTTATTAGCAAAAATCGCCAATTTTATAACGACTTTTAAAAACAAATGTTATTTCATTCAATACATTTACTGAGATGGCCTGAGATGGCCCAGTGGTTAGAACGCGTGCGCAACCGATGATTGCGGGTTCAAATCCAGGCAAGCACCACTATATATATGTGCTTAATTTGTGTTTATAATTCATCTCGTGCTCGGCGGTGAAAGAAAACATCGTGAGGAAACCTGCATGTGTCTAATTTCATCGAAATTCTGCCACATATGCACCAAACCCCATTGGAATAGCGTGGTGGAATATGTTCCAAACCATCTCCTAATTGGAAGAGGAGGCCTTATCTCAGCAGTGGGAAGTGTACAGGCTGTTACTTTTACTTTTTTTTACACATTTATTTATAACGTTTTAAATATTTTTGAAGATAAAACCTTTCCAAATAGACTTCCAAAAAGTAACTGATTTGGATAAATATTAAAAGGATTGTAATAATGCAGTTTTACATGATTCTTTAATGACCACGATTGCTAACATTATCTGTTTGTATTTCTGCTATCATTACAAACATAAGTTAAAGATTAGGCATTAATTGATATCGTGCAGTACTGCAAAAAATCGATAAGAAGTCAGCAATGCCCACAGATATGGAACAGCGATGATGGAAAATTTGAACACTTCTTACATGGGCGATACAACACCAATCTTGGGAAATATAATGTGCTTGGTGCAGTTACACTGCCTCACCCAATTTTCACACAACAATTCTAATCATTAGTTGGCTGATAAATAATGATCGGTAGTTACCTACTCAGAAAAACATGACCTACCGTAAAGTTGAATAGGAAGATTAGTAGTTCCATATAAAAGGACGAAGAATAATCTATTTGAAATAGGAAATATTAGCCTTTTTTGGTCTACTTTTCACCAATTATTATGAGACGAAAAGAAGTTAATTTTTTTAAAACAAATACCGCATTAATACAGCGTTTCGTGTCAAGTGTACACGTTGTTAAGTTTACACGTACGTTATGAAATGCACGCGATTTCACACTCACGTTTTAATATTTTATAAAAATAAATAACGAGGCCTAAGTTCGCACGATACCGCATCGCATTTCGAACGAGTGACATTATAAAGTTAATTTTGGGTCAAAACGCCCTTCGCGTGGAAATTGATGTGAAAATTGGTTTTCTTTACGAACTTTTAAGTTATATTACGCATTAGTCGATGTTAAACGAAAGTGGTATCTTTTGTACCGAAAACCGATGTGGCATAGTGGTTAGAACGCGTACATCTTAACTGTCTTTGAACCCGCAATCATTGGTTAAGCTGTACCACTGAATTTTCATGTGATTTGAAGACATCGTGAGAAAACCTGCACGTGTCTGATTTCATCGAAATTTTGCCACATGTACGTTTCACTAACACGCATTGAAACAGCGTGATGGAATAAGCTCCTAACCTTATCCTCGAAAGGAGAGGAGGCCTTAGCCCAGCAGTTGGAAATTTACAGACTGTTACTATTATTATATCATTTATACTGCGATATTGTTGTTATCTTTTTTGGACTCTGTAAAATATCTTGGAACATATTTACCTAGTCACTATACGTTACTAAAAAATATGAAGTCGATAAAAACATGTTCTTTTTTTGAAAGAACATTTATTTTAATTAGTAGAAGGTGCATAATGTGAAATTCATGTTAAGCTTCTTTAATTTTTTATAACGATATAAGATTAGGGTACCGACGAGATGATTTGATGACAGAGCAAGGATCTTGTTCTACTTTCAGGGCTACTAATTCAAGTCGGAGACTTGAAATTAAACAAAGATTGCTTAATTTATGCCTACAGACCATTTCGTAGACGACTGTGAAATGACACATATTACCTGCATATGTGTGAAATTCTTACGTGTGTACTATTCTGGTGTGGGTAGTATTACTAAACATTTATTCTACCACCAAACATTTATACCTGCCTGATATATGGTATACCTTATACCTGTTTGGTGGTAACATTTGGTCGTAACATTGTGACTACAAGACATCACTTCTTATTTCTCAAGAAAAGTGGTGTATTGATGGTGGTTTGGACGATTTTTTTATAACTCCTTAGTCTATGGACGTAGTTGACCACTTACCATCAAGGGCTCAATTTCAATATCTAAATATTCCTATAATATAAAAGTTTCAGTAGTGGGGAACTAACGACTAACATATTTAAATCGTACAAAAACATACATATATTATATGTGATCATAAAATATACAAGAATAAAGAATGTATAAAATTGTCCATATAGCCTTAAAATTGACTGTAAATACTGCACAGATTAAATCGCAATGAAATCATTTTGTATTTTTTTCCCGTAAATTCTGCTCCAATATATTAGAAAAGTTAATTTTTGACCCTTTCAAGTGCCAATAATCCTCGGGATACAGAATAAATATTTTTTCTGTGTTTTAATGGTCGGTTCTAAACACGGGCTAATTGTGAATAAATGGGGGTTGGAATAATAAAAACCAAATTACGAATTCACAAAATGGAGCCGTAAACGCACGTACGTGTAATGGCGGATTCTCGCGTTTGAATATATATATGTAACTCTTGTTAAGATTACTACAAAAACGGTTTATATATTTTTAACTGTCTTCAAAAAAGGAGGAGTGTTCTCAATTTGATTGTATATATATTTGAACCGATATTGATGATTTTTTTTAGTTAGAAAGAAGATACTCCTGGAATGGTACCATGATGAGGATATCAGTCTGATTATGAAATCCTGGACAAATCGAAGGGAACCCTCAAATTTTATAGGCACATGTACCGCGTTTTACATATTATCTGAAATTATATTGGCATATGCTTCTGGCAATCATAATGTTATGCTGCTGAGTTGATGATGGAAGGTGTAAGTCCTCAATTACTAGGAGTTAGGAAATAGTTCTTTCAACATTAATATATGGATTTATACTCCTCTTCGTAGCTTTTATGAAGAGAAGTACAGATCCACTAAACATTTATTTTGTATACTATGTAGTGATGGAACTCCTAAACGGCTCACAGTTAGGGTACGATATGGGGCAGAATTTCTTACCATCTTTAATCAAATTTTGAGTATGTGATGTGGTGTAATATGATGTATTTATGACATATATTAAATCTTTTGCAAAGTTTTTTTACTGTGATCAATTACAACTCTTTCGAGGGTGGTAACTTGTAGTTTATGCCACATTTATTAAAGCCGCATTTTCGCAATATATAAATTGCTATTGTTTCTTAGAGAGCCAATATTTATGACAAATGGTGACCGCCTATCAAGACAATCTATCTATATATATAATAAAATTGGAGTGTCTATTTGTAATATTAAAGTAGCCCTATTTTACTCAATGCATATGTGCGAGTATAAACATATGGTACATATACCAAAATAAATTTTTTTACTATTATTGTCAGTCTGTCTGTCTGTTTGTTCCAGTTAATCTTTCGAACGGTTGGACCGATTTTGACAGGACTTTCACTAGCAGATAACTGATATAATAGGGAATAACTTTGGCAACAACTTTTATTTTTTTGTTAATTTAAAACGCGTACAAGGTCACAGGCACAGCTAGTACTTAATATGTACGAAGGCTACATCGACTAGGAATAGTAATTCTACCGAAAGCAATTGATTTGTTTTAAAAATTCTATACAATGAGTTTAATAAAACACAGAACGCCTCAATTCGAGATAAATATGATATAAGTTATATGAAAGTGACGATGAAACTATACATATATTAAGGTCATATATTAAAACTTTTGGCAAACTTAAAGCTGCATATAGAAAGCTTCGCATCAAAATGAAGTGTACCTTGAACATGAGTGCGCTTCGGGCGTCGCATTTATTATTTTTTGTTCCATAAGAGCGCTAATAAATACGCTCCGACTTTGGAGGCTTCTATTAACGATTTAGTCATGCATTATCCGGGATACGAACGATAAATTGTCTGTGCTGTTTTAGTTGTAACTTTAAATAACTTAAGTATGATTATAACTGAAATGCAAAAAACTGTCTTTACTTGGTGGTAGGGTTTTGTGCAAGCCCGTCAGAGTAGGTACCACCCACTCATCAGTTATTCAACTTCTACTAAATAACAGTACTCAGTATTGTTGTGTTCCAGTTTGAGCCAGTGTAACTACAGGCACAAGGGACATAACATCTTAGTTCCCAAGGTTGGTGGCGCATTGATTGATGTAAGGAACAGTTAATATTTCTTACCGCGTCATTGTGATGTGGGTGATGGTTACCACTTACTATCAGGTGGCCCAGATGCTCGTCCGCCAACCATTCCATAAACAAAAAAAATGTGTTACGTTAAATATCAGTAGGTATGTAAAAGGATGTATACCAAAATTAAATTGACCTATTGAAAATTGTATTATGCCTTTGATATAACAGGAATTAAGTGTAAGGGCATTGCCTGATTGGATAATCGTTTGATTGTTCGTAGGTTTTACATTAAATAAGCCTATGTTCTTGCTGCTTAAGCTTCATTCAGACGTAATCAAATTTCTGTGGTTAGCCCTAAGACAGCGTTACTTTCAACTTCATAGTCTACAGCCGTACCTACTCAGCTGTGCTGATGCATGTACCCAGAGTCGGATTTAAAGGTCTGGAGGTCCTAGGGCCACAAAGCAGTGGGGGCCTTAGACCAACAGGAGCGTGGAGATCCTAATATTTATATCATGGATTAATGTATTAGCTTAAGGTTTTATTAATTTGAATCAGTAAGTATTTCTTGACTGGTATCGGTAACTTTTAAAATATTAAGTAGTAAGATTATTATAATTTGACTATATCTCGGTATTTGTTAACTCACTGAAAAATTTTGTGGCCCCACTTATGTGGAGGTCCCAGGGCAGTTGCCCCGGTTGCCATTCCCAAAATCCGGCCCTGCATGTACCAACTTTTTATGAGTAATATTTGCTTGATTGAAAATTTCTCTTCGTCCAAATTTGACTTGTGTGAACGTGGTTTTACTTACATACATTAAGCTGCAATAAAAATCATTCGAAAGAAAAAAAAATAAACAAACATCATTATGTATTATTCGTTATTTATAAATTAATACATAATAAGGAAATGAAGGATTTGAGGAAATATATCGTACTTTATTCAAAAGAAATGAATACATATAAAAACATAATTACAATAAATATTGAATCCGATTCTTCCGCAATCATACTGACATTTATATACATCATATAAGTACATATACATATATTGGTATACATATATATAGTGGTCACCATCTATCTTACTATTATTAATGTGCAAGTAACTCTGTCTATCACGACCTAACCACTGAACGAAATTTGTTGAAATTTGGTATGAAGAAAACTTGATCTATAAGAAAGGACACAGGCTACTTTTTTTGCTTATTTTGAGAACCAGTACCCTAAAACGCGAGTGAAGCCACGGGCGAATACTAGTCACTTATATATCAATAATAACTTTTATTGACAATGTGTCCCCATGCTTGGGAGCTAAGCTGTTGTGTTCCTTGTAGTGTCACAGGCTTGCTAATCCTTTTAACCAGAAAACAGCAATTGTGAGTATTGCTCTTTAACCGTAGAATGAGTTCCCGCAAAGTTCTATCGATATTACAGTAATACCCAACACTATAAAATCTTCTCTACATATAATAAGATTGGAGTGTCTGTTTGTTATATTAAAATAAACGCTCTTTACTAAATGCATATGTATGTACACACGGTACATATACCAAAATAACATTTTTACAATTTTTTCAGTCTGTTTATTCCGGCTAACCTCTGGAACGGCTGGACCAATTTTGACGCAACTTTCACTGGCAGAAAGCTGATGTAATAATCAGTAACTTAGGCTAAAATTAAATAGTTAATAAGTTTAAACAAAGATTTTTTTAGTATCGATGTTAATGTTGAATTAAAATCTTTTAATTCTTCGTCTTCTTTCAAAATTATTGTATTAAATACATAAAAAAATTCATAGTTTAATTTTAATTTGCTCCGATGACATTTTATGTTTAGGTAATTAAAAATAATTACACTATAGGACAAACGTTTGAAATCACTAATGACTTGATGTATTGAAACACATATATTTTCAGTAAACGTCAAAAAGCATACGCAAGAAAATGAAACGGGGCATTGAAAAATATAAAATCCGACTTAAAACTTGTTGAGATAAAATTATATGTGGAGATACGGTGATGCATATTCAAATTGTAGGCAAGTCGACATTGAATGCTACGTAGCTCTTATTGCTATTGGAATAGGGGTGATTTTTCAGGTGTCATCAATTTTGGACCACCGTACTTAATTCACTGCGTTATTTAAATGCAAAAGTTATGAATTTCAAAGTAAACCTTTAAAGGATTTTAATGGCCATTACCCTATATTAACTCGCGTGTGTTTCGTGATTGAAATATTCTATGCGAGTCGAGATGGCCCTGTGGTTAGAAAGCGTGCACCTTAACCGATGATTGCGGATTCAAACCCAGGCAAGCACCACTGAATATTCATGTGCTTAATTTATATGTATAATTCATCTCGTGCTCGGCGAAGAAAAACATAGTGAAAAACATAGTGAACATAGGAAAACTTGCATGTGTCTAATTTCATAAAAATTCTACCACATGTGTATTCCACCAACCCGCATTGGAACAGCGTGGTGGAATATGTTCCAAACCTTCTCATAAAGGGAGACCGAGGCCTTAACCCAGAAGTGGGAAATTTACAGGCCGCTATTGTATGCGATTTTTGTAACATGTTTTCTCAATAAGAGGAAACTGTAATAACACTTCAAAGGTCAAAGATTAGGTACTCTATGAGAGCTCCTTATAACTGTTAACAAGTAGGAACTTCTTTGGACGTGATAAAAATGACGTTTCAAGGTCGAGTTTCATTATACAAAGTTATTTATGTGTCGCAGTCGTCTAGTTGAATCTGATATTTGATTGTATGACTAGCGCGTTCATTGAATGTCGACATTTAATTGAATGACTAGGGCTGAATGTTGATTACAGGCGTTAGTCAACGTCCAAGTAGTATGCGATTTGTAACATAGCCCTTTGAACAGAGCGGACGTAAAATCAGTCAGGAGATGTTAATTTCACTTTTTTTTTCTCGCTGGAAAAACGCTTTACGCGCTTCCACCACGTGATAGAAAGTGGGAGGGGGGTGGTACTCCCCGGTTTTCTGGAAACCGAATGCGCCCAGTTCCACCAGGTTTACCCACTAAAAAACCAAGGGTACCCTCTCCGTCTTGCGGCGGTCGCCACGGGATCGCTTACGCATGCTACCGCGACGCCCTGACGGTCGGCCCAGCTTTGTGGGCCTCCAACACCTAGGTGGGATTTCCGGGGTATGGTAATTTAACTAGCCTCACCTAACCAAATATTTCCAAGTCCGCTATATCCCATTCAACGACTACTCTAAATGACGTTTAGTCAAGACGCTGAACGTTACATTAAACAACTTGTCGAGTTTAGTCATTCAATTAAATGTCAGATTTAACCAGATGACTGCGACATATGTACCGCCTGAGTGTTCTCTTTGTGATGCAAATTAGTTTTCTATCCATCTAAGTTCCGTATTCATTAATTTTTGATTTGAAACTTCTTTGAGCACGATTACAGTAATTTCAAGGTCGAGTTTCAATATACAACGTTTCCATGGTAACGTTTGACGATATTTTTCAGGTGAAAATAGTAAAGAAAACATGTAACATGTATTTTAATTTTTAAAATGAAATTTCTTATTAATTAATTATATTTATTTCAAAACCGCAAAACGCAGCGAGGGTAGGGCCCCACAAGGTGTTCCAACGAACTGGTGAAGGTCGCGGGAAGCCGCTGGTTGCGGGCTGCACAAGACGGGGCGTTGTGGCGACCTTTGGGGGAGGCCTATGTCCAGTACTGAACGTCCTTCAGCTGAGATGATGATAATCATTTAGTTTAAGGTAAGGAGTTTGCATACAACGTTTCCATTCGAAACGTTTCTGACGAAAAAGTATAAGTTAATTTATTGAGGTGCATGCACTTTTTTATATCTTGATAGTTTCCACTTAGTATTTTTATTCCTTATCATATAATTAACGAAGCAGCTTTATTATTCTTAATATGATAAGCCTAAAGCGATCGGTATGTTAATTTATAATACGCGATCGCAAATAAAAACATAATAAAAAATATAGTAATTCCGTCTATCTTTATGAACTTCCTTCCGATTTCAATAATCGAACGTTATTTAAAAATATTTAATTATGTACATTTTTTTTAATAAGAACAGTTATTTATGTTAGTTGTTTGTTGAAATTAGTATTCATATAATTCTTGTTTGTCAACTCCGATAAAGGATACGTCTAAAGTATATTTTTTTGTAAATATTATATTAACTTTTTTTAAATAATAAAAGCGTATGGTTTGTAGTCGTTGATTTTCGTACAGGATACAGAGGATCTAATTCAACTGTTTTTAATTATCTATGTAATTTTATGATCGTAGAAAAATCTCAATGTAAAATGACAATATACCCTTAAGTGATGATTAATATCAGTGCTTTTATCTTACATACTCTCAAATATATTATTGTTTATATTATTAATTAATAGTGCACAAGCGAATTGTAAAGTTTAAAATTGATATATATTATTTTGAAATATATTAATGAACCTACAAATAAATAATAAAGGAAGCTAACGGACGGACGTGACAATCGTAACTATTCTTCTGACGGTACCCTAAATACTCGAAACCACTCAACCAACGAATTTGAACTGATTTGAAGTCAAGTCGCGCTAATTAAAAAACTCAAAGACATGGAAATATAAACAATTCGAAGCAACCCTTTATAAAGAGACGGGGGTAGTTTTGAGCGATATTAAAAAAGGAGAAAATGAGAAGTGCTCAGTGCAAGTGCCTTCGGAGCGAAAAGTATAGATAATCACAAGTTTTCGAGAGAGTTTTTGTCTGGAAATATGCAAATCTTTTGCTTTTTCGCGTATGATGTTTGCATGTGTTATGAACACTGTGTTTGTGAATACATTTGAATTTTAAGACTCGCATTTTGTTGAGACTGCAGTTAATTGTCGAAAGTCAAATGATTAGGGTGATTTTAACGGGATTATATTTGGATAAATTGCTTTAAAGAGGCGAGTTACTTAATAGTTACAACAAGTATATCTTAACGAAATATTTGGGGATCAAATCTAAAAAACCATTTAGATTTGAGGTGTTCAATCTGTGATAAGATAGTACATTCTATAGTCAAAAGTGTTAGGTATTGTTGTATTCTGCTTTTAAGGGTAATTGAGGTAGTGTAACTATATACACATATTTTATGGTATAGGTTGGCGGACGAGCACATGGGCCACCTGATGGTAAGTGGTCACCATCACCCACAGACAATGACGCTGTAAGAAATGTTAATTATTCCCTACATCGTCAATGTTCCACCAACCTTGGGAACTAAGATGTTATGTCCCTTGTGCTTGTCCTTATGTAGTTACAATCGCTCACTTACCCTTCAAACCGGAACACAACAATAGTTATTTGGTGGTGAGTAATGTTATTTGGTGGTAGAATAACTGACGAGTGGGTGGTACCTACCCAGACGGGCTTGCACAAAGCCCAACCACCAAGAAAACAAAGATCTGCCACAAAGAAAAGACACATAACAACTATAAAATACACATAACATCTTTGTTCTCAAGATTGTTGGTGCATTAGTGATATGATGAATGACCATCATGAGATCCATTTGGATGTACTCCTACTTATATGCCCATTGACTCATCCAGCAGATCACTTATAAAATACGTTTTGTTTTGATTATGGTGATTGAATTAGTGTAATGTGTTTTTTAATGATAAAGGTATGTAGAGCGAATAGGTCACTTGACGGTAAGTGGATACCACTTCCCATAGATATTGGTGGCGTGAGACATATTACCAATCTCTTACCAATAGTATGCCAATCTGTGAATCTAAGATGTATGATTTTGTAACTTTATTCTTTCTTCTCTTCTTTAATCCGGATGACAACAATACTAAGTATGGATTTAGCAGAAAATTTAATGAGTGGTTTCAAATGAATATTCAGTGGTGCTCGCCTGGATTTGAACACGCAATCATCGGTTGAGATGCACGCGTTCTAACCACTGAGCCATCAGCTCTGATCCGATCGTATAACTGCGTAAAATTAATAATAATAATGTATATAAAACTTTTCTGCGTCGAAACTCTGACCAACCGCTAAATATCTTCCATATTGACATGCACAGCAGACGTAAAGCGGTCGCAAAATGTTTTCCATTACCCCACTGCTTAACCCAATGGCTCGTACGAGCTTTGAATAGGCTTTTTTTCATCAAAAGGAATTTTTTATTTCGTACATTGCCTTTGATACTCGGCCTAAATATAAAAAGGTATACTTATCATGTTTTAAAACGTTTTCTGTGGTATTTTTGCTTTAGTTTTACAATCGGCCTTTTGATTATATTAATAGGGATGAAATATTTCATCAGAGGAAAAGGGTTTTTTTTAAAATAGCCGTGACCCCGATGGGCTCGAATTTTCATGTTTAATAAATTTGCTGCAATCGTTCAACGATATACTGCATAGGAATGAATATTACAGGTTCGATTCTAACCTGGCCGATTAGTTTTTTTTTTTAATTGAAAAGTATGTTTTTTTATGGAATAGGTTGGCAGACGAGCATATAAGCCACCTGATGGTAAGTGGTCATTATCACCCATAGACAATGACACTGTAAGAAATATTAACTATTCTTTACATCGTCAATGCGCCACCAACCTTGGGAACTAAAATGATATGTCCCTTGTGCCTGTAGTTACACTGGCTCACTCACCCTTCAAACCAGCACACAAACCAGCACCTACTCAGGCGGGCTTGTACAAAGCCCTACCACCAAGTTCTATGTATAAAATAATCTCAGAAGGGTAGCGGTTATAATAAAAACACCAACTGCATTTTAACACTTTTTAATCATTCTCCATAAATTATCACTCACTGAATACAATAAACTTCCACAATACACAATATTACACAATACGTAGTTTTACACAATTCACAAATTGAACATAGTTTTCACTCTTACAGTTCACAACTACAAATTTTAATAACTTTATATGCGCGTTTTTACATGTACGGTTCTCACGGATCGAACCTTACGACCAGCAGCATAACGACCGACTGACTAACAATGATTTTTCAGCTCTTTTTATACACTGAACATAACAATATTTTAGTAAAAATTTGTGGGTACATATAAATTTCTTACATATGAATGTTACTAAACATGCATAGTACTAAAAAGAGTTTGAGAGACTTCTAGCGGATTATTATGACTAGTACCTTGACTCTACCTTTCGTCTTTTAGAAATGTCATGTGATTGCCCTAAGCAACAAGCATATTGACTACTTCTATTGAAGAATATAAAGAAGATTATACATAGTAAAGTAAAGTAACAGCCTATAAATTACCCACTGCTGGGTAAAATTCTCCTCTTTCATTAAGGAGAGGGTTTGGAACATATTCCACCACGCTCTTCCAATCCGGGTTGGTGGAATGCACATGTGGCAGAATTTCGATGAAATTAGACACATGCAGGTTTCCTCACGATGTTTTCCTTCTCCGCCGAGCACGAGATGAATTATAAACACAAATTAAGCACATATATATAGTGGTGCTTGCCTGGGTTTGACCCGAAATCATCGATTAAGATGCACGCGTTCTAACCACTGGGCCATCTCAGCTCTGAATTGGAATAGACATGTATGATCTGTCAGATTATACATGCCTATTCCAAAAAATGTATTGATGAAATTCTGTAAACATATATGTAGTTATTTTCTTGTTTATTAACTTGTACAGCTCCTTTTGGCAGTTGCGTTATAATAAAAGCAATAGGCAATCAACAAACATAAATACAATTCTGATACCACAGTGTAGTAGATAATCAGTTATTACGATGAGTTTGATTGAGCAAAGTTAATGAGCGTTAGCTAGTAAATAACTGCGGATTGAAAACCTCGTTTCAGTTTGAGACAAGGCTTATCACGCCGTAAAGTAAATAGGGATCTGTTAGATGGTTATATGACACATATGCTTAACATAAATCAGTGGTGCTCGCTCAAGTTTGAACTCGCAATCGGTGCATACCACTGATAAATCTCAGCCGTGAGATAAAGAACATCGTAAAAACGTTTTTGAAGTTTAATATTGTTAATAGCCTAAGCCCAAAACCTTACATTGAAAAGAAATGGTGACTGTACTTCTAATGCTACTCAGTGGAGGTTACAAATTTGCCGCTAGAAGGCTATTCAATTTTTGCCGCCCCAACTGACTTTTGAAAAGCAATACGTTAGTTATTATGAATATTAACTACGTTTATTCTGAAATTGAAAGTTTACAATTTACGATTTTTGTTCCATCGTCCTCATTGCATCGGCTTTTTCCCATTATTAGTATGACTGTGAACTAGATAATATTGCTGTTAGTTACTGGATTATTTTTGCAAACCGCTATGTAGTGACGAGTATACGGATTACGGGTGTAATGTGTGTACATATAACTATATATTTTTTTATTTCTGAAATAAAAAAAGTATTTGGCTAAATTTTCCGCCCCTCAAAATCTGCCGTCCTAGGCTCCAGCCTACTTAGCCTATTGGTAAATCCGCCAGTCCTGCTACTCACTAATAAAGACGCCTGTACAGGTATATCACTACATATTATACAGCAAAGTCCCCCGCCGCGTCTGTCTGTATGTTTGCGATAAACTCCAAAATTACTGAACGGATTTTCATGCTGTTTTCACTAACAGACGGATTAAGGAAGGTTTAGGTAGGTATATAATTTATTAAGGTTTTTGATGAATTCAGTTAAAATATAACGACAATTGTCAAAGATGTTGGAAAAAAAGCAACAAAAAATATATAAATAAAAGGTAAAACTATTTTAAAAAAAAGCTTCATAATGTCCGTCCGTGTGAAGCCGGGACGGGCCGTTAGTACTAGTAGTAGTGTAGATTCTAAGAATTAATTTACAAATAGAAAATTAAATAATATCATTGACGTGAAAGAAATAAATTTTTAATTTACAATTCGCAAGAATTATTCAACTTTAAATGTCAGTTTCGAAAATATTTAAATTCCCTAATTAAAATTTAATACAAATTTTACAAGTATAAATAATTAGCATTATTTAGTGTGTACGTTGCAGTTATTGTTTGTATTTCGTTCATTCTAGATAACGTCTGGAAAATCAACATTTAATGCTGACTATAAATAATTCATTATAAATTGATTTTCGGAATTAATAAATAAGTGTTTTGAATTAATATTTTATCTGAATTCTTATTAAATATAAAAGCCTTTCAACGATCACGTCGTGACTGTCCATATAAAACAATCATATTTATTTAAGACGTCAAATAGACAGCGTTTTGGTCTTATTCTTACATGCATAAATGAATTAATTAATAATATATAAATCACTAACATTTGACCTTGAAATTTACACTACCCATTCAAAGGATTTTGAAACGTTTCAAGATTGATAGTAATTCTTACCTCTTATAAAGTGTACCTAATTGACGACCTCCGTGGTCGAGTGTGTACACCGGTTTTCATGGGTACGCCACGCCGAGGTTCGATTCCCGGGCTCGATTCCCGGTCGAGTCGATGTAGATTATAATTAGTTTTCTATGTTGTCTCGGGTCTGAGTGTTTATGGTAGCATCGTTACTTCTGATTTTCCATAACACAAGTGCTTTAGCTACTTACATTGGGATCAGATCAGATCAGAGTAATGTATGTGATGTCGTCTCAAAAATAAAAAAATAAAAATTTCTTTCATCTCATGTTTAATGAAGTAGGTATTTGACGGTGTACTGAAGAGAATGTAAGAACCAGGAAGTTTTCAAAGATACCGTACACATATATACCTGCAACATGCATGGTTTTTGTCAGTCCAACTCGCTCGCGCAACATTTTGTCGCCTTGCAACATTGTTGCTTGATTTATATCTTCACTTACAACACTGAAGATTTATGATTATGACCCTTATTTTTCACTTATTATAGACCAAAATACCGTAATAAAAAACAACTTTTAGCTACCAAATTTATTTACTGAACAAGTAATTACACTTATTTTAATGTTTTTTTTTTAAATCGATCTAGATTTTAAGAGAGCATTTATGAAAAAAAATTAAATCTATAATTTTAAATTTCGAATCCAGATCCTCAGAATCAGATTCGTTATCACAAGACCAATTAGGATCGCTGAATAAATCATTGATAGAACACATTTTTTTGTTTAAAACACAGAAGAGATTTTTATTTTCAATAACAATAAGATATGTATATATATGTATATCCTTTTCAATTCGAACGTGCAATTGTTCAGCTTCGACGTATCGAAACAGATTTTACTAGTTAAATTTATTTCACCCTGTAATTGTAGTTCGCAACGGAATTGTAAATCAGGGCAGAACTCGCGGAAAAATCCAATCCACGGAATACAGGGCAACGGTACTCACAAAGGGAGGATTTTGTTTTCCCGTATTGGGCTACGGACAAATATTTTTTGGGGATTCTCTTTTTACACGGCTTTGTGGATACGTAGGAGCTTGTCAAGTAATGTTTTGATTTTAATCTGTCTGAAATTGTTAGTAATTGTTTCTATTTGAATTGTATTGGATATTTTGATTTATCTATCTATGTGAATGGATGATGTGGATTTTGTCTGAAGATTGTGACAAATACGTGTGTTGTCGGGTTATTGAGTTCTTTTTTTATCGTTTTTGGCAAAGGATTTAAAAATTTCTGCCTTGATTTTGTCAAATAAACTTTGAGTAAAGTAATTTGATAATTATTATCAGCTGTGAGATATACATAGGTTTTTTTATAACCCTTTGCCAAACTGGTCCATTTTGACTCTCGACTGTGACAATGTCTTTCATCTTGCCGCTGGATGTCCAACGCTCCACTTCCCATCTCTTAGTCTCACTTCCAACGCAGCCTTACTTCACCTTATTAAGTGGTGTTTTTTATGTTATATAGAATGAGATGTCCGAAAGGTGAAATTCAGCAGCCGGGATTTGTCCGAACAATTCCTCGGAACATTCTCTGTGACAAAAACGGTAGAAGATGCAGAGTGATCCAACATCTCTACGCAAAGCCAAGAGATCAAGCTGATCGGAAAGGGCTTGATCGTTGATAATTCGAGCCGCTCTGCGTTGGATACGGTCAAATTGAAGGAGCTGGTACTGGGGAGCACTCGCCCAGAGGTGACAGCAGTATGTTACCACATGCATATCCCACTTATATTCTTATACACAACAAAACAAATAAGTTTTACTAGTAATTAACAATTTAATTAATATTTATACGATATAAAATCGATATGTATAGTGCATATATAAGTTTTCTTTTTAACATAGTTTTCAAATTAGTATATGCGCTGTATGTAAGCTAATATTCGGGGCCACTCTATTCCACTAGGGTTATGAAGATATGAAATATGAGAACTAGATCATTCAGATGTTACGATATTATGTCGTCTCAATATATTTATTTATGCAATTTAGTTTGCATTGCATAAATAAATTTTTTTATAGAATTTTACGCTCAACATGTAAGTTTTTTGTTTATATTCATAGTCAAGGCTGAATATTATTTAATCATCGAAGACATTTAATTTGAATATCAAGAACAACAACAACAACAACAGCTTGTCAATATGCTACTGCTGGGCTTAGGCCTCCTCTACATTCGAGGAGATTTGAGGAGGTTTGAAACATATTGCAATATATCAAGAACATTATCAACAATTTTTCATATAATTTACAATCAACAATTAAATAGCTAAACAATTTTTCTCTTAAATATATATTAATTTACTAGGGGTTAATATGAATCGATTCTATTCGATCGAAATTTGTTGTTCAACCAAAACAAAACATAATTTAAAATGAATCGAATAGAATTTGATTGAAAGACTTCCGACCATTAAAATACCTTTCGATTTAGCAATTGATTGACTAAAATCGAATCGTTTGTACGCGGTTTAAATTCAGTTACGCATGACGTAACATTTTCATAGTTGCCAATAAATTACAATTTCCTTTGTCTCGTAGTTATTTATTTCGTTTCGAACCATCCATCGCTATTCTATACGAATATACAGCGAGTCATAAAATCATAAATGTCACAATAAAAAAGCCGAAAGGTGCATCCGTCAAAACAAAGTCGTGATCACATCGCACGTTCTAAAAAAAACGAATGTTGTATTCGAAAAAAAAAAATGAATATTTAAAAGTTCCGACGGTGAATATTTGAATAGTTTCGCCGTGCCCCGGGCGTTCACTAGAAATATGTATTTGAAATTTCAATATACCGTTCGGACCGGAGTGAAAATTTCGATGAAGTTTCATCGCCGGTAAATTTGTAATGCTTTTTTTTTGTTGCCGGTGAAGCTGACCGCACTTTTTTCATGATTAATAGTCATACGTTGTATGATGATTGGTAGTTTATGTACTGCAATGGCGAGTGGACTCTGTGTGTGTATCATGGGAGATTTTTATGGAAGTTTTAAATTTGATAACTCAAAATACGTCGATAGATTTTATTTGTTTATTTATGTTTTATTGCACCATCACCTTACACTACATTATACCTTAGGATTAGCATTTAAGAGTTGCATGAATGCAACAGGCGGCCTTATCGATAAAACAGCGATCTCTTCCAGACAATCTTTGTGCAGAGGACTGGTTGTAAGACAAATTTGGGAAGGGGTACAATAGTTTTGATAAATTACACACTGCATATGAAATATAATAATACACATAAATATAATAAAATCTATGTTAATATAATAAATGTGTAAGTAACATAGTCTGTCTCGCTCTTTCACGACCAAACCGTTGAAACGAATTTGATGAAATTTGGTATGAAGCAAACTTGAACTCCAAGAATGGACACAGGCATCTTTTGCCTGGCATATGACAACCAAAACGAGCGAAACCGCGGTCTAGTACTAGTACAATTTATATATATATTTGTTTACATGTTCTAGAATGGAAACGTACCCTCTGATTGAGATTGAGATTAACATCTTACATGACTAATGACTGATCACGGATACCTAAGATGTCTGTCCCTTGGGTGTGTAATTAAATGAACTTGCTCACCATTAAAATTAGACAGCAATAGTACTAGTAGTGATTCTTGGAGGTTGAGTAACTGATTAGTGGGTGGCACTCGCCCAGGCGTAACGATTAAAGCTATCTGTAAGTGTCCCACGACTGGGTTTAGATGATTTCTCCTTAAGAAAGATTGGAACTCCTTCTTAATACCTAGTTTCTAATATTCGCTGGCTTTCATCATCATCAACAGTCCATGTTCGTCCACTGCTGGACATACATAGGTCTCTCCAATTGCACGCCACTTTGATCGTTCTTCGGGTACACGCAGCCAGCTATCTTGAGTAAATCGTCGATAAATTCCCAGGTTTTATGAATTAAAATATCCACTTATTTGGCTAACTTGCTTCATACTTATTTTCACCGATATAACAGTCACAGTCAGTACATCTTCAGTACAAGTTTAATTTGTAATGTATTAGGAAGTCTTTTAGTTAGGCATTACATAAAACCTCTTATCTCTTATAGTGGAAATGATCAATATTTGCAAACTTTTGTATATTTGCATATTGAAATTTACACTTTGAAATTTGCGATGCGTTCTCCATTTCATACATCATATTAGGACTCCAGTGTCTGACGCCACTCCTGACCAGGACAGGGGCAACTCAAAACGCCGTGCAAAATAATATAAAAAGCCAGGATCGTGGTTTAATACCTGACTAATAAGAAAAAAAATGATTTAGCATTTTTCATCATGCGATTATTTCACTTTCAATGTCACAATAAAATAAACAATACACATTACTTCTTATATAGGAAGGAATTAATAATAGATTAAATTGTATAAATCGATAAAAAAAATCAGATTTAAATAATTGACGCAGGTAGAAAACTTAAATCTGAATATTATCGACATGAAATTCTTCCATCTCAGCGAAAAGAAGAACTTTTCGAGAAATATTAAATAATAAAAGAATATATAATTGTATATTTTGTATTATTTATTTGATTCGTATACCGTGTATTTCGTTGATATAAATTATTGTTAAGGAGTAACTATAGAATATACTGCGGATTCTTCAGAATCGGATGTAACCTTAATTAACCAGACATTAAATTCCTCACATTCAAATGGCTAAATTAAAAAAAACTGATTTTACAATAATGACAAATGGAATCGTACTAAATAACTCTCAGAGAAAATAAATTATTATAAATAACATTCTTTTAATGAATTTTGTTTTTAACCTTGAAGCGTTTCTTTTTATAAATAAATAGAACGAGATTTTTTTTTAAATCATCTCGAAACCAAAAAGTCTTATACAACAGAGTTAACCTCCTTTTTTGAAATACGTTACAAAGCATGTGTCTGGTACGTAAAGTATAAATAATAATTCAATTCAATTTAATTACCCATGTAATTTAACTTTCAGATGGCAACTATTGATTTTCTTGACAGTTCTACATGCTAGATCTATCTAGATATAGAATCTACATTCCAAATCGGCTATAACTTAAAACGTAAGAGCCTAGGTAGGAATTACTTCGATTAGATAAATAGTTACCGTAATCAAAACGAATATACACGATCAATATTTGTCCCCAGCTGAAATAAAACCGGTGTCACTGGCAGGTGTCTCCAGCTTATTACGCAAATTACTCGGCAAAGTTTGACCTCAGAGAGGTCAAATAAGTCACATTATACAACGATAATTATAATTTCAAAATGACGTTTGTAAAAACGCCGCGTCCTCATGTATAATAATCACGAGACAGATTTGGTCACCGGTTTCGGCTGAGACTACATAATAGGCAGTGTTACTGACAAGAGCGAGCGAGATGACCCAGTGGTTAGAACGCGTGCATCTTAACCGATGATTGCGGATTAAAACCCAGGCAAATGAATTTTCACGTGCATAATTTGTGTTTATAATTCATCTCATGCTCGGAGGTGAAGGAAAACATGATGTAAACCAGCATGTGTCTAATTTCAATGAAATTCGGTAACATGTGTACCCAACAATCCGCATTGGAGCAGCGTGGTGGAATATGCTTCAAGCATTCTTCACAAAGTAAGAAGAGATCCTAGCAGCAGTGGGAAATTTACAGCATGTTAATTTAAAAAATTATAATGTACTAAAAAGTAATAAAGCATACCTACTGTTTAAAAGAATGAATCTTTACATAAGATGGTAAGTCCAAAAACAAACAAACAAACACACGTTTTATTTAACGAATAAAAACGTGTGTTTGTTTGTTTGTTCCTGCTACACAGAGAAGGAAGCTTAAGATAAAACATGAAATTCAGACGTATGTGTGAAAGTAAACCATAATAGAACACCGTTTTGAAATAGCTCAAATATTCTTTTAAAGAATCTATTAGAAATTTACAGGCTGTTATTTTACTTTCTTATTTAAACTTCATGAATTCAATTACAGTAAGTCAGTGACGAATAAACCAAGTATTCAATACTGCTGGAGTTTCTTGCCGGTCTTCTCGGTAGAATCTATATTACAAATCGGTGGTAGCTTTACTTAATATAGTTGTTAAATGACTATTCAAAAGCGTTTGTAAGAGGCTACTTGAATTAAGTATATTTTGATTTTTATGTGGATAACATATGTAAATAGTGCCTTAGTTAATAAAGTCTCTGTAAAATAACATACGTCTAAACTAAGCACTAAAATAAATCTGCTAGATGTTATCCTGCGCACGCGCCGTTTTTAGTTTCCTGGTGACCTTGCAGAATAATATGAGTTTTATAACAGTTTTTATTGTTATATGTTTTGTATTTATGTACAATTAGTAGAAGAATATTTTAATAGAACAAATTGTGTAGCAGGCATTTTATAAATACTTTACGCTCGTTGTTACTAAATCTTAAGGTTTAATTTCTCACAGGTTTTAATTCCTGGTGATTTGTACATACAAAATGTACGTACAAATTAGATCTTGATTTTTTAATTCTGTTATTATTTTTATTTATTTTATTGAATTCATTTGTTTATATAAAATTCACTTGGTGCACGAGGGTTAGATGATTGAAACATAATGCAAATGAGCAAATAATGTCCTTATCAGTGGACCATGAGAATTAGCGTCAAATCTTGATCTTAGGTTAAAATCTCTGGTTGGGCCGTACAGCATTTATTGGATCGTGTCGTGCCCAAAATCAGTCGAAACGACATCATCAAATTAATTTAAAGACAATTGAATTATTACACATATTTATAAAGGCCTGTACATTTCCCACTGCTGGACTGTCCTTCTCAACTTATGAGAAGAAGGTTAGGAGAATATACACGCTGCTCCGATGCGGTTTGGTGGTTTTGCATGTGGTAGAATCTAGTTGAAATTAGACACAGGCAAGTATTTTCACGAAATTTTCCTTAATTTTCGAACTCGAGATAAATTATAAAAACATATTAAGCACATGAAAATTTTGTGGTGCTTGCGTGGATTTGAAGTCACAATCATCGGTTATGTATGCGCTCTAACCACTGGACTATATCAGCTCTCTATTTTATCATTTCTGTAATCTTTTATCGTGTAATACTAAACTTCGCGTGGGACTTAAATTTATTAATTGGCAAAGCTAAAAGTATTTGAGTACATTTATTATAGACGCGAACACCTTGCCACAGTAAGGATAAATTTACAACGAAAGCCACATTTTAAAGGTAAAATTTGTGTTAGTTATTTATTCCATATAGTATATTGATTCTAATAAATTGTTATATATTGATATATATATATATATAATGATATGGATAGACGCAATGATGTTGTAGGAAACAGATATGTTATTTACGTAGTAATACGTTATAATACATCATAATTGCGTAGTAATACGTTTTGCGTAACTAAAACATCTATTTATCCCTTTCACTTCTTGTTTTTATCAAGCTATCCTTTTTACTTTTAACGAAATGTAAAAATAAACTAAAATAAACGGTCCCCGGCGCGTTTTTCTGTTGTTTAGTATGGATATAACATATCCGTTTATTAGAATATCATTGGATAGACGTATGACCCACCTGATGTTAAGTCCTAACCACTGTTTATGGAAAAATATAGAACACATCTTTTTGAACAATGAAAACAATTTAAATATATCTAATGCATATACTGTAAAATTACCCAAAATAATTTAATACTATTAACATGAAGGAAACTTTTCTCACCGAGTATGCTGAGGAGCTGAGTCTCCCAGTCAGGGAAAACAATTAAGGAAAGGAAATTAGAACCTGTATAACATTTCGGTTTGACGTATTATATAATTCCGTTTATATTCTATCTCTATATGATAATGAAGTATCAAATAAATAGCTCGATAGCATATTAATATACTTACCTCAATTTAAATATTTTAATATCAGATATTATAATATAATTAGGTTTGAACTAATGGATGGGAGTACTTGTATGATTAATTGCTTTTTCACGCAGATTAATTTAAATATATTTAAAACGTATTATTTTGACATTCATATTTAAAAAGAATAAAATTATTTTTTCCTGCAATTTTTGTACCTCTTGATTCAATATATTAATTAAAAGAAATATCTTAAATTAATTTTTCAAATCATCAATATTTTCAGCTGTTATTATTTACATATAATTTAAAATATTGTTATTAAGAAATATAGGAAAAATGTGGAGAACTATGTATATCTACATTAATTGCGAAGTTAAAATAAATAAGCAAAAACGTCAGAACGGACGGCCATTTCAAGATGCATTTCAGTTTTTATAGAAACGTCATTTTTGTACCCAGATCATGATCTTATGAGATAAACCATCCTGCGTCAGGACCAGGATTGACTGTCAACATGTAAAAATTCATTAACATTGTTAAGTAGTTTTTAAACCATAAGCATAGACAGACAAAATAAATAAAATAACGTCTGCCGTTCTTGTTCATATTATTGATTTTCAAATATATTTAAAGTAAAGTTAAGTATCAGCCTGTAATTCCCAATGCTGGGTTAAGGCTTCCTCTCCGATTGAGGAAAGAGTTTGGAACATAATCCACCATGCTGTTCCAACGCGGGTAGATGGAATGCACGTGTGGCAGAATTACCTCACCATGTTTTCCTTCGCCGCTGAGCACGAGATAAATTATAAACACATATTAAGTACATACATATTGTGGTGCTTGCCTGGATTTGAACCAGAAATCATCGGTTAAGATGCACGCGTTCTCACCACTGGGCCATCTCAGCTACACAAAATATATTTGAACATATAAAATAAGTCACGTCAGTATTTACACGTGTAATATAATTTAAATTCGTACTAATATGATATAAAAATTTTAATTATGAGTAACGTTTGCGCATGCGTCGATAAAAAAACACCTGGCTGGATCGGAAACGGTGTGATTGTCACGTCGCGGTTAACCGACGGCGGAAAAGGGATGTACGTATTAATATTATCGTTATAAATTATCACTTATTTACACTTAGCTAGTGTAGGTATATTTATGTGTACCAATTTATGTATGTGTGTAAAACATTAATTTGTTGAGAACATGTATAAATAATAATTTCATATTATTGCATGTGCATGTATAATATTTCAATACTAGGTTTCAGATTTATACTTATGTAAACAAGGATGATCCCGTGGATGTTATTAAATTAAATTAAAAAAATGTCTAGGTGATGGTATTTTCATACTATAGGTGGCTCATTTGCCTGCATACATGCCTACATTGAATAAAAAATCATTATATATATATATTTTTTAAATGTTAAAAAAGAGTAACTGCTGAGTTTCTTGTCGGTTCTTCTCGGTAGAATCTACTTTCCGAACCGGTAGCTTCACTTAATTGTAAAATGACGATTCAAAAGTGCTTGTAAAAGCGTACTTGAATAAAGTTTATTTTGATTTGATTTGATTACATCACAGAATCACTTACAATATACATTCACTTATAAAATATTAATCGTTCTCGAAATTTTAATTACCGTTATGCGATAGTTTTAGCTATGTACTACAATCAACGAGCCACGCCTGTTGTACACGCACACACACAAATACACACACACACACACATATATTATGTCAACACAATAAATCCTACTTGTTTGATACATACAAACGCAACAACTAAAGCACCTAGTTATATATTAAGTATTTAGTTTGTTAAATCATCGAAAGTCAAACAATTTATTAATATTACACGCAGACTTTAACATAAAAATCAACAACGCTATCACCAAGCGATAAGGTTCATATTCCAATAAACAATGTCAATTTTTAATCTCAAACACGAAGGTACTAAGTTCAGTAGATATGACTATAAATATGACAGTTATATGGCTACCATTAAAAGATGAGTGGGTGGTACCAGCGACGTTAGAATAAATTAGACGGTTTATATTATAAGCATCATATTAAATATTTACTTTGGGATCTAGTATTGAATAACAATGCTATAAAATGATTATATTTAATTATATATCTGAATGTCATGACAGCGATAGCTTAGCAATTGGATCGTGGAATTAATAGATTTCGCGGAAATTAATCATTTAATGAATATTTTACAGATTTCTTTGAAAAGGCTTTTGTCTTTGTCGACATAAAGTATAAACATATTAAACATATAACCACTGATTTTTCAGTGGTGCATCTGGTTTTGAACCTGCAATGTTCTACTAAGATTTGTATGTTGTATGCATGTTCTAGTTACTGGACCATCTAATACAAAATATATTTTTATCTTTAAGCATTTTTAGGTCAATAGAAATTATCTTTAGTTAAGTCAGTAGCGTTGAGAAATAATAACTATATTTTTTCACTATTATGACATATATAAAAATAATATCTTTTATCTGTGATTTCACTCAACCGGATTTCAACTAACGATATTGCTTTAAAACCACTGTATTTGTCTCACTGGGCCTGTGCGGTACTCGAGGCATCGGATTGTTGAAACGAGTGTTTTTATTTGTATTCCAGAGTGACCCAGTATCCTAACTTGTGCCTGTTACGTATAAATTATTAAGTGTAAATAACACAAAATACATTTAAACGTACTTTGGTTGATCACTTTGCCAATCCGCGGCCATTAATTTCAAACGACTTAAGTGTAATTTTGTGTGTCAAACAAACAAACGATATGACCTTATAATTTACGACTTTATACATTCGCTTCACAACAAACAGAACACATACACACAATGGACAATTTTTCCATATGGCGACACCTTTCCATCCTAATAATCCCGAACTTCGGCGAAGTATATACGTATACGGGAAGTCGGACAAAACATTCCGAAAATATTTTTACGATCATTTAAAAAAAAAACCGGTAATACATTCAATCTGTATTGCATTCTGCTGTCGTTTTTAGGGTTGTATTACGGCCGTAATTTACGATTTTTTGGCATTTATCGCTCTATGTCAACCGGGATGCGTTTTAAAGGCGTTCGTGAATCATTTTTCGGTCAAAGAATAAATATAACAGACTTACCATTCTTGATTTATAATAGTGCACATAATTTCTGTTAAATAATCGAATGCTGGCTAGCTTCTTGTGTCAGTGTTGTTTGATATATAAATATGTGATATAATTACATTAATGATGTAATAATCGAAACTAATCGCAAGGATTATATAATGTATAGGATATACATAATGTATAATATCTACACATTGTTCTCAAGATTAATACTGGCAAGTATGAATTGAGTGGTTGGCAGATTGGCAGTTTGAATGACGTCGATCGGACCCCAGCTCACGTCTAACATGTATGTTTATAGACTTTATATTATGTAACTGTATATATGTAACGTATATGCTATAATATAAAATAGCATCAATAACGCATTGAACTATGGATTATGCCTATTACCCAATTATTTATTATCGTACCCACTCCTAACTCAAGCTGCGAGTATAAAATGAGGGCTAACTAGGAATATCAGTCATTCGCCCTTAGTCACTGGCGTTGTATGAAATATAAAATAAGCCTTACAACGCTAATGCACCACCAACCTTGAGAACTAAGTTGTGCCTGTTACACTGACCGAGGGGGTCATATTCAAACTGGAACACAACACACTATGTTCTACCACCAAGTATTGAAAAGTAACAAAAAGTTTGGTAAAGAAACTTGAGAGAGTGTCTGTATATTTAATCTGTGACAAAACCATACAAAGCATCACTACAATGTGTGAATAAAAGAAATCACATTTGTAGTTGTCGTGGAATACTAAAATAATTAATCCCCGTACTCATTGATTCAGATGTAAACCTATTGTTAACTTTAAACCATGTGATCTATTATAATACATATTTGAAGCCAACGGTTATGATAATGGCCGGCCATTTCTATAAACGCATAAAGAAAGCAATTTGAGATGTTATTTAGATAATTGCGTTAAAAACAACTGAGACGTATGTTACTTATTTTTCGTATGACATTTAAATTATTAGTGTTTTTTGTCAATGACAAAAGTGTTTTTATTAAATATTAGTCAATTCACAGTCTTTTTAAGTGTATTTACGAAAAATCTATGTTTTTTAGAAATATAATTTGGTAACTCAAATATTGGTTTCAATTGTTAAATTTAAGGACATTTACCCAATACTTGAATCAAATATATATTTATTTATTTTCATAAAAAATATTATTTTAAATAATTCCTAAAGTTTCTATTATATTCTTAACGAATTGTTATTGAATATTGGCAAAGAAATCACATTCAGAAAAGAAGCTCAAACGATTTTATTAGTAAAAAAAATCCTGCGAAAATTCTAACTTTTTTTCTAAATAAACATAAATTATTGTTATAGACATTATTACTTGCTGGAATTAAAATGCATGTATACATTTTTTTAACTCACATGATAAATGAGTTTATGATTAATTTATTCATCCTATTTTAATGATCAAATATTTTAAAAAGATACTCACTATTGATATTGAAACAAAAATACAGCTTTATTCCTAACTCTTAATACTATTGTTATTTTTATTATAGATAAGTAATCACTACTTGCCACCAACCTTGGGCTTGGCCAAATATTTGGTCCAAGTTTGGATCCACGTTTTCTGCGCATTTCGCCATGTTGGCTGTAATTTAAAAATACAAAATACGACTATTGTATATAATTCAGACTTAATATCGCGATATGAAAGTAACACGCCACATGTGCTTGAGATGACCATAACACGCAGACCCCGGTAATGTGCTAACATTGGCTATAGAAACTACTAGAGAAGCCAAAAATATTTTTTTACGTACAAGCTTTAGAAAAAGGACAATTTTTCTATCAATGGCGCCTACAGTTTTTAAGCCTGCGTATTCATTATTTTTTTTAAATATGACATTTGTTACTATTATAAGTTTTCGCACATTTTTCTTATTATGTGTGACTATGTGACCTCTCACGTTGGTAATAAGTAATATTAACTTGATATCCACTCGAAAAATATGTTTAGTGATATCAGATGGTCAACTCTAGAACCGCGTGTGCTCATTGGTCAAAAATATACAACTTCGCCGACTTTTTATTATGCACTTCTATTCCTTTTCTTGACATCGCTCAAAATATAGCAGAAAAGCCATAGAAGATATTTTACTAACTAAAATACGTATGTAAAACTAAAGCTTACATTGAAAGAAAGAAACAGCACAGGTATAAAAAATATAATAAAAAAAGCCTTTCAACTTGGGAAAACACTATTTACTAATTTTATTTGGTCATTGCCAAAAGTACATTAATTTTAACTGTGCCACTTCTTACCATTGTGGTGTCTATTTCGTGCACTCGTAGTCCCGTAGATAATAATAATAAACAAAACAAGATCTTGTCCACATTCACTGCCCTCCTCGTACAACTCGAGCCCTGAAACTGTATGTACGTACTAATTGTCAAATAAACTTCAACTCGCAAAAGTAATTGGGACAGTGCGGTTTGAAGTAAAACAAGTCTTTCATAACTGCAGCGCTTTGATGAGCCGAGATGGCCCAGTGGTTAGAACGCGTGCATCTTAATCGATGATTGTGGGTTCAAAACCAGGCAGGCACCACTGAATATTCATGTGCTTTATTTGTGTTTATTATTCAAAACATCATGAGGAAACCAACATGTATCTAATTTCATCGAAACATGTCTAATTTCATAGAAATTCTGCCATATGTGAATTTCACCAATCCGTATTGGAACAGCGTTCAATCCATCTTCTTAATGGAAGAGGAGGCCTTATCCCAGCTGTGTGAAATTTACAGGCTTTTAATGTATTTATGTAGAAATGTAAATCGCTTTGATAGTTTAGGGTTTTTTTTTTAACATTTAAATAGAATTTAAAAAAATATATTGAACTCACTCACACATAGATTAAATAATAATTGAACATGTTCAGTTCTATATAATGTAACTTAAAGTAAAATTGTATGGAAAGGATCTTCGTCGAGATCCAAATTTCGAACGAATAAAACAGACAGCATGCATCAAGCAGTGGGACATTCGAAAGCTGTTTTTCTCAGTAACTGATCTGGTATTGTCATTGTCATCGTACCCAAAGACTCGCTCGTATTCTAAATGAACGGCGATTTATTTTCGTTCATAAAAAAAATTAAAGTAAAGTAACAGCCTGCAAATTTTCCACTGCTGGGACAAGGCTTCCTCTTCCATTAAGGACAGGGTTTGGAATATTCCACCACGCTCTTCCAATGCGGGTTGGTGGAATGCACATGTGGCAGAATTTCGATGATATTAAACACATGAAGGTTTCCTCACGATGTTTTCCTTCACCGCCGAGCACGAGATTTTCGTTAATTATTACGTAAAACGTTTAAATTATACACAAATTTTCAATGGTAAAGTCTTACACAGAACATCAAAAAACATCGTCGATTTTTAAATAAAATAAGAATACCACCATTAAATAAGATTGAAAGAAGTACTTCATTAAGTCCACGATTCATTATTGTCCGGAGGCTCCAATAAATGAAGCGATCTATAAGAGTTTTTTTCCATAAATTCCACGAAAATATTTTCGTTATTTCGCAATTCCGAAGTCCAAACAACAATACGGCCGGTTATAAACTACATAATTCATGCAAATTTTACATTATGTCTGACGATTCCGACATGAAGCGTCTCATTTGAAATTCCACAAAAATTATGCAAGTACAAAGGACAAAATTATTAAACGAAGGAATTTTCGTTCGTATTTGGAAATAAGTTTTTACTTATTATCGTTGAACGGTTTTCGTAAGAGTCCATCTCCTTTATTTTTTACTCCAAGAACGCTATTCTCTTCAAAGTATGTTATTGTATTTTAATGCGTTGCCTTTAACCCATCTTTACATATTATGGAACAATTACTTCATTAGCTTCAAGGCAGAACAGTCATTCAGATAATTTTTCCACAAATTTACGATAACGCAGTTAGCCATTAATATATATATATATATTAACATTATAAATATGAAAGTAACTCTGCCTGTCTGAACGAACTCCGCTGATCGAAGTTGATGAAATTTGGTATGAAGCGAACTTGAACTCCAACCAAAAATAGGCTACTTTTTTGCCTTACAAGTGACAACAAACATTCTAAAACGCGAGCGCTGCTGCGGACTACTACTAGTTTTGATATAAAAGCTATGCCAGCGTGACAAACGGCATGACGCTATCCGACATCGACTTGACCCTCCGATTCCTCTCTCAGCTTCTCTCTGACGTGCCCAGATACTATAGTCTTCCTTGGTAAATATTACTTGGTGGTAGGGCTTTGTGCAAGCCCGTCTGGGTAGGTACCACCCACTCATCAGTTATTCTACCGCCAAATAATAGTACTCAGTATTGTTGTGTTCCGGTCTGAAGGGTGAGTGAACCAATGTAACTACAGGCACAAGGACATAACATCTTAGTTCCCAAGGTTGGTGGCACATTGACGATGTAAGGAATAGTTAATTTTGTCATTGTCTATAGGCGATGGTGACCACTTACCATCAGGTGGCCCATACGCTCGTCCGCCAACCTATACCATAAAAAAACTCATTTATTACATACTTAAGTGCACACCAATATTTGCAACTGCATTTTTTGTTTAACAAATGTAGCATCATGTGCAACAAATGATAACTATTATATTCAGACAAATATACGTACATACTTTTTTTCATATATAAATTGTGTATTATTAATCCATCCAATACATTAAATCATTACTAAATAAGAAGTAATATTTTGTATAGTGATAAATATTCCAAGATTATAAAAGTAAAAAAGAAACGATAAAATAGATGTAGAGATAACATACACTACATGTTTTTTAATGGCTGGGTAATATCACCTACTACTTTCTTCTAGTTCTTCTAGGTAGAATACATATTTCAAATTTAATTGAACTTAATTGAATTAGAAAAATTTGATTACAGAGCATACATCGATTGAAGAAGACTTTTATCTTAAGGTCTTGAGGAATGCTCTAAGAAAATTCCCAGCAAAGTTTCCCAAACATTTCATTCAAACCCACGTGTTAATCCAAAGAAACATCTCGTCCAAACTTTAATTAAATAAACGGATTCCATAATAAATCACTGAAACATATCTGATTAGCGTTCTCAGAAAATTAGACTTTCTATTTGAGATCTAGACCGAGAGTAGACTAGATTAAAGTCTAGATCTGAACACTTTAAAACCAGAACAGCAACATCTATGCTGTTTGTTGGCTCGATTTCGTGTTAAGATTATATTTACATGTATTCTAATGGCTCAATTTACATAATTAAAATAATAATGGAATAAGAAATATTTTTCAAACATACATTCAACAAAAAACATACATGTATTTTAAGATATGAACAAATGTTATTTTTTTTATATCTTTTTTGTTATATATACAATAACAACAACATCCTGTAAAATCCCACTGCTAAAGGCCTCCTCTCCCTTTGAGGAGAAGGTTTGGAACATATTCCACGACGCTATTCCAATGCGGGTTGGTGGAATACACATGTGGCAGAATTTCTATGAAATTTGTCACATGCAGGTTTCCTCACGATGTTTTCCTTCACCGCTGAGTACGAGATGAATTATAAGGACAAATTAAGCACATGAATCAGCGGTGCTTACCTGGGTTTGAACCCGCAATCATCGGTTAAGATGCACGCGATCTAACGATTGGGCCATTTCGACTCTCTGTTATATATAAATTTAAATGAATACTATAAGGGTAATCGGTAAAATATACAATTTAAAACGATGGTAGTTTTACGTTCAGTTAATCTTTCGTAATGACAATCTTGAAGTGCTTTTGAGATGTTACTTTATTCGAAAAACTTTATTAACCGTCAAAATTGTGCAGCTGGAATAAAGGGCGGACTTAATGCCTGAAGGCATTCACTGCCAGTCAACCTTTAGGCTAATCAGAAATTCATGAACGAGCCACCCAAACAATACACAAACAAATTACACGCATATATATTCAACTAGCTGTAGCTTGCGGCTTTGCTCGCGTTTTATGGGTTGGTTGTCATGTGTCAGCAAAAAGGAGAAATGTTCTTCCTTGTACTTCAAGCTTGCTTCGTACCAAATTTCATCAAATTCGGTTGTGCGGTTTGGTCGTGAAAGAGCAACAGATAGACAGTGTTACATTTACATTTATAAGTATAGATTAATGTTTAGAAACATAAAATCTGATAATAAACATTAACTAATAATTTTGAGTAAAGGTTAACTCACCAGATATTCCACCGCCAACCAGCAATACATTGTATTGTTGTATTCCGGTTTAAAGGGTCAGTGACCCAGTACTGCAGGCACAAGGGTTATAACATCTTAGTTCCCAAGGTAAAGCATTAGCGATGTAAGGCTGGAGTAACTATAGGCAAAAGGAATATAGCATCTCAGTCCCGTGGTTGGTGGCGCTTTGGTTACAAAAGAAACCATTAAAATTTCATTCAGCGTGTATATCTATTTGCGATGATCACTTACCTATTTACGTCTATCTATCTATGGCATGAAAAGAGGAAAGGATTCAAAAACATTTACAAACAATATTACTTTCATTGGAGCTCGTTTAAACCAATCAGAGAGAAGTAATACGGGCTCTAACAAAACTTAGGCCGTCTACTGGTTGTGTAACTAATATGATCACTACCACTTTAGAGGTAAGCAGAGTCAATATGTGATTGCTTCTTTAGTGTAGTAGCTGCCTTATATGGCTAACCATACCCAGACCCGGCGTGATAACCTGTCCTTATTTTTGTTTTAAAATATTCTTCGGTATATTATGAATCAAAAAAAAGTTTTTAAACTTAGAAGGTTTATTGGGCAATCTTAAATAAACGCCATAATTGGAATGAAGCGTATATATTAAAACGTAGATATAAATTCCAAGTTGACTTAGCTAACTTGTCTTAGCATCCGGAGCACGGTATTGTACACTTCCAACTTCCAGACTCGAGACAACTACTGGGTTTTTTCCAACAGAAAAACTCGATAACTTTTGCTGGCTCATGCTCGGCATTTGAAACCAGATCCTCAGGGTCTGAGGTCGTATGTACTAGCCACTAAACTGACAAACAGTAAATATAAATGCTATTAAAAGTGCCTATAAATGTTTCACTCATAAATTTCTGAACAACGATCTGCCTACAGTTCACGATAAAATTATATATTTCAAGCCATATTTCAAATAATCGAAATCATCCCATTAATCTTTCGATATCTCATCAAGGCCGGTTCGATTCTTTGTAATCGATACACAATCGATACAGATAAGGATCGCACGATCTGACCCACGGTTCAATAGATTAGGACGGTCGTAATACTTTTATAAAAAATGTTAAGGTATGGATACACTTTACTTACTTTGATTCAAATCGGTTTATAATAGAATTACTTTTCAGGTCTTCACTTTATGAGTAAACTAGCTGGACCTGTGGCTTTACTCGTGCAGAATATAAAAAACTTTAACATTTATCATCTCAAGTGGTGAATTAAAAAAGTAGCATCTCCCTTCCTGGAACTGAAACTATCTATATCAAATTTCATCGAAATCGGTCAGATCTACTTTCACATTTTTAATATCATTACTCTGGAGCTCTTTCCAATCAGGTCGAATTAGCTTCATTAAGTGAAAATGCACTTGTGCTAACCACTCAATTGCGCCTTAATATGACCTGCACACATATCTAGTCTACATCAGCCGCTGTGGTCGAAATACATCAAGAGCGTTATCAAATATTTTGGTAACATATATCATTATGTAAAGATATATGAAAATCAATGAATTGTGAAATAATTTGGAATAATCGAGTAAAAATAATAAAACCATTTTGTAGAATACAAAATGGTTTTATGTCATCGAAATCAAAATGTCTGATGTCCAAACGTAAAAGTTGACAAAAAAGGTACTATTTTATACTCAAAGTAGAAAAGATCGGCAGGAATTGATTAAATTTCACTTTTCCATAATAAAAATAGCTAGTGGACGACGAAGGGAGGCGTATTTTAAACAGAATTACCTATATGTAGGTAAAATGTGGTTTTTTCCTCGATAACAGCCAATGTTACTGAGGCGTCCGCAAAAACTCACATAATAAGGCATACCTCACGGTAGATAAGTGCGGTCAACATTTGGGGAATGGGGTACCGATAGCATAAAAGTCATGAGAGTTTATGCTATAGTATATATTATAGTAATCATTTACAGAGGTAGGAATATAGTTAACTGATTTGTTCTTAATTAGATTATTACCGAAATGAGCTCGTATTTTGCACCACTATAATTTTATAGTGTCTAATAGCTAATATAATATCTATATTTTATTCAAATAAAGATTGGGAGAAACATAAAATCAAAATTTGAACTCCGTAGAATAAGTGGAGTAACTCAGCTTGCAAAATATGATCTAACCCAACACTGCAAGTTAAGTAAGCAGTAACAACATCAAAGTAAGGAATGATTACATAAGAGGAAGTTTGAAAGCCGGCTATCACGGTATGGGCATGTCATGTGGAGAATGAGGAACATATTGTGAGGAAGGTCTTAAGTCTGAACGTGAGTAGATAAAGAGACGAGGGTGACTACAGAAACGGTGGATAGATTGTGTGAAAGATGATATTGGTGGAAATAATGTTACTTTTGAGATGACGTCAGAAGTATGAAAGAAGAAGACATGCTGCGCCGACCACAAGTAAATTTGGACAGGGGTAGGGTAATGATAAAAACGTCAAAGATAAAATAAAAAAATTAAATCGAAATCAAAATATTCTTAATTCAATAAAGCTCAAAAAACTTTGAAATCGTCATGTGACAGTGATGAATGAAGTGTAAAATTTCCACTAATGAAAACTATAGTAAAATACCATCAGAAATTTTCATGCTGACGTTACTCAATGTAGTGGTCCCCGCTGACCGACGCACTGAAGCTGCGATCTAAAATAAGATATCTCACAGACGACCTGCGACCGGACCGAATAAATCCGAAGATATTATGGGCGTTATTCGTGACCGCTGTAGCGTGCGTGCCCGACTATAACATACAACCTATGCACGCAACTTTGCGCAATGAACTTTACATGAAGATCCACTTTGATTTAATCTAAGAATCTCATTTAATCTTTTGTGGAGTTTACTGTTAGAACAATTCTATGGGGCTATTCTGTGGTCTCGAAACCCGATGTAGACTCGATTTCGAAATGTCAGAAGCGACTTTGATTACTTTTTTTTCGGTAGTATTTTCGGAAGCTTTTGTAGTATTACATGGATTTTAATTAATTTGTTACGACTTAAGAATCGTAGTGGTTATATAATATTAATCGTAGTGTAAGCTGTATACAGAAATAAATAACTTTTTTTATGGTACAGGTTGGCGGACGAGCATATGGGCCACCTGATGATAAGTGATCACCATCACCCATAGACACTGACGCTTTAAGAAATATTAACTATTCCTTACATCGTCAATGTGCCATCAACCTTGGGAACTAAGATGTTATGTGCCACTGGCTCACTCACCCCTCAAACCGGAACTCAACAATACTGAGTACTGTTCTTTGGCGGTAGAATAACTGATGAGCGGGTTGTACCTACCCAGACGGGCTTGCACAAAGCATTCAACATTTCACCAGTAAGAAGTGTGATCTTACAAAATAACTTTGCTTCATATAAAGTATATAATAAATAAAAGCGATACGAAAATACTAAGAAAAATATCACAAAATTGTGTTTGCAACTTTTCCAACAGTTTATATAATAAACGAAAAAACTAATCAATCTAAAAACTGGCGTCCGTGTAACTTTTTGAAAATAAGCAAAGATTTCATAAAAAGCGAAGACAAATTTCGCTGAATGGAAGCAATCGTTCATTTTTACCTCAAAATATTGTGAATGAGTTTATTTGCGAGAAAATTTTATATATTATCATCGGTACTTCTTTTTGAACTTCGGCAAAAAGAAGTTTATTAAACTAGAAAAATAATATTTAACTACATAAATATAAGTTCAACGGTAATTACTTTACGACTTTCTTGGAATTTACCTCTCGTGATTTTCTGTTAGTTACTTTTATTTTGTTTAGTATTTACTACACTATTGTACAATACTCTTCATTCCTTTTCAGGGTAATGTTCTACGGGCTCGAAAGCCTCGACTGCCTCTAATATCTGACTGCTGAATATAATGCCACAGACCTCTAAGATTCTGGTTTTAAATCCTAAGCCTGGCTGGCCATATGACTAAAGCATGTATCAGAACACAGCTTATATTAATTTATCTTAATTCCCAAGATTGATGGTGAATTGGCAATATAAGGAACGGTTAATATTTCTTGCAGCTCCAAAAGTCTCGGGTGGCAACAACTTACCATGGGCAAATAGGCACATCTAAATAGTTACAAAAAAAGTTGAAAAGTATTAATAGACGTAAAGCTTAGAATACTAATTTAGGATGCCCTGAAATTTTGTTTTCATACAACCTATACTAATATTATAAATGCGGAAACAACTATGTCCGGATATTGTTCAGACAATCCACTAAACTAAATTGTGACTTTATTTGGTGTAGAAAGCTTGAATTTCAAGGAAAAAGGCTATTTCATAACACCAGACGAAAAAATCCTTAAAGCGAGCGAAGACACAGGCGACAACTAGCTTTAATAAATTCAAGTGAGAAATTCTTGAAGTGATGAAGTATAATAGTAAATATAAATGAAGGCTATTCTTTCTTCCATGGAGATAGCTGATTATACCAACTATGGGAATGGCCGTGCCAATAGAATTACTATAGAGTTTTAAACGCGATGAATGTTACACTCGAACAATGGCCCATTAAAGTCTGTTTGTTTTTATGTTTCGAAAAATGTATTTAACATTATAACCATGGATATATTTTGTTATCATTAAATGAAACATTAAATTAATAAATCTTGACTGTATATTTTATTACAAATGTATAACGTAATTTAAAAAAATGTCACATAGTATTTGTTGAAATTTGGTATGAAGAAAGTTTGAACCCATAGGAAGGAATAGACTACAATAAGGCCTTACAACGACGATCAAACCCTAAAACTGAGCGAAGCCGCCGCCGTTAACTAGTTTGCAATAGTTATTGTGCTCAGTGCTGAAGGATAATATCGTAAGGAACTCTGGATGTGACAGATGCAATTCTTTCAAATTGGTATTCACCAAAAACCTTAAAAGTGGAAAGTAACGTTGTAGGAGATTTACTGAGTGTAACTTTTTATATTGGTATATGATTTCAATCTCGGCTTATGTTTCACGTAGTCCAACTACTAGTCCATGTTGTATTGTCTGGTAAACGTATGAATTATTTACATTAAGTTTTCCATACAAATATGAGTTAAAAATACTTACTACATAAGTCTTGACTTCGTGAAATGGTGGCAAGAATGCTAGCAGCATTTCCTCTGGGCAAAGAACCAGCCCTCCTATCACCAGTGAAGGTAATATTGTTGTTATTTTAAGCTGGAAAATTTTTGCACCACTACTCAAAGGGCCAAGCGTTTTGACAGGAAACGGTACAAAAAAGTAATTCAACATAAGACACGAATATTTGGACTGTTAAAAAAACATACAATATTTATGATCTGTTCACATTTTCCTTTCATTAATCTATATCGTTTAACCATTATGCTATGATAAGTTATGATAAATAGCCCTTTTACAACCCTTATGATGTATTGGTTATTTATTCGACTGATTGCCTCTCAGAGGTTCCCTTAAAGAGATATAATGTATAAATAAATATTTTGCAGTATCTGATCTGTACCTAATCGAGTGTGAGAAGAAAGTATGACTTACAAAAAATATAAGTTAAGTTAAGTCAGAATTGTAAGAATATAAAAAATATTCTTACATTCTATTATATTCTATTTTACGTTTTTGTATGTCATTAATTTTGTATTACTTTCTTTTTTTTTGTTTTTATTTATGGTCTGCAATAAAGTATAATTCATTCATTCAATATTTGTAGAATTTGTGGCTTTTATTTAATCCATAGTGATTTAATTTTTATGACTGTCTATTTTAGTGGCAAGTTTATGCTTGATTGAAATACACTGCATATACGAGGCCAACCTTGGAAACTAAGATGTTATGTGCCTTGGGGCTGTAGTTATACTGGCTCACTCACCCTTCGTACTAAAACCGGTGTACATACTACTCGACGATCTTCGTGGTAGAGTAGTGTGTAGTGTTTTCATGGGTACGCCGACCATAGGTCCCGGGTTCGATTCCAGACCGAGTCGATGTAGAAAAGGTTAATTAATTTTCTATGTTGTCTTGGGTCTGGGTGTTCGTGGTACCGTCGTTACTTCTGATTTTCCTTAACGCAAGTGCTTTAGCTACTTACATTGGGATCAGAGTAATGTATGTGTTATGTATTAATAATATTTATTTATATTTAAAACACAAGGATACAAAGTATTGCAGTACAACATATTAAAAAGCTTCTATAGTAATATAAAAACTTCAGTCATTCCGTTCAAAAGACAGTCAAAAAGGATACTCTGATATTATTAATACACATATTTTCTTAAATTTTTAAAATGGAAACAACAAATTCTAAATAATTTAATCAAGTAATGGAAAAATATAATATAAAATTCGTCATCACATACGTTCCTTAAACCTTTTAAATTCAGAATCTCAACGAATCCTTTCAAGTTTGCAAATCGTACACTATACAGGCTTCATTTGATTGACGTTGCCAATATACCATGGACTTTATAGCGACCTTTCCACCAAATAAAATGTATGTGACGTTGGGACCATGTAAAGCTGGTCGATGTTTATGCGAGGGATATACGTGTCCGTTTCAAGTTGAGCCTTGAATTCGTTCATATAACCACCGGTTGAGTCTGTTCTGTTGGTGATCGGAGGGGATAGTGGGGTCAAGATATGTTTGTTGATGCAGGGATCCTTGTACAATGAATTGCATTAAGCGACAGACCTATGAATGCTCTTAATGTATGGACACGATTTGATTGCTCGGGGCGTTTAGTGATGGCTCTTATTTCGAAGGTATTTGTATGTACTAACGATATTTTTTTGCTTATATTTATTCCTATCGATATAATACGTTTAAGGATCCAAACTCTATCTCGCAAATTTTATTTATGTTCTGTAAAAAATGTTTTTTATTTCATTGTATTGTTTAAATATCTTAATAATTCTTAAATTATTATTTTTATTTTAATTGACAACGAAAAATAATAAAAAAAATATATCTATCGATATCAATCGATATATTTTCTACTTACATCACTAGTATAAGCTCTAAGTCACGACTGGTTAGCTTTATACAGGGTCTTATTATTTCTGGCTGTTTCATCGGCTTCGTGTATTTATTATTCGCTGTTATATCTTCATTTTCTGATAACTGTCTAAGCACTTGTTTATTATCATAAGAACTAATATATTTGTAATATAAGTTTTCATTCTAGTCGCGTTCTAAATTTGAACTACCTTGCAATGATTGAATAGTAAAACCTTTTTTAATTTATCAGAATTATTAAAGATGATTAAAGACAAAACAGTACAGTATAGGTATTCTTTTAATGATAAGGCTCTCTAAGACTACGAATATTGGATATTTCAATTAAAATTAAGAAATGGGAATGGGTAACTTTATATGATTTGTACTCATACAAAGTCGGGACGCGCAGCTATATACAAATGACACAATAAAACAGTAAAAACATTTAAAAACCGCCGTGTTTACACCGGTTTTCATGGGTACGCCACACCGAGGTGCAGGGTTCGATTCCCGGCCGAGTCGATGTAGGAAAAGTTCATAAGTTTTCTATGTTATCTTGGGTCTGGGTGTTTACGGTAACGTCGTTACTTCTGACTTTCCATAACACAAGTGCTTTAGCTGCTTACATTGAGATCAGAGTAATGTATGTGATGTTGTCCAATATTTATATGTATTACATTATATTACATTGTTATGTTATATGAATTTATTTTTTCCATGTATCACGTTTTAACGCAGACAAAGCCGCAAGCCTTAGCCACTATATCATATAATATTTTGAGTTATAAACATTAACAATGAAATAAGTTTGTTTATTATCGTTCAGACTAATATTTAAAGATGAAAAGAGCTCATAAATGTAGTAAATCAACGGATTAAGATAAAAATTTACAATGTGATAAAATTGTCTTATAGTAAATAGTACTTATTTGGAGAACATTAAAATGGCTTAAAATATTTTCTATTGTATTTTTTTTCATTTATAATAATAATATACAATAAATATTTAAAAACTGAGAGGAATAAAATCAACTTATCTGAACAGATTGTGGGAAAGATAGCGAGCTCGAATACAGGAAGGCAATCCAGGCAAAACCATTTTGGGTAAGAATATTTACGTGCTTAATTTTTATTTAGAATTTTCTCGTTAGGTCCAAGTCCAGTAAGACTCATTTATAGACTCTTGTTTATACAAAGTCCAAGTACCTATACGATTTTTTATCTTTAGTAGATGTAAAATAGTTGGATTGTTGTTGATTCATTGCCATTTGATGCACTACATGTGAATTAAGGAGTTTTAGATACCACTCACTCATCAGGTATCCCGCCGTCATACAATATTAATTTGTATTATTGTGTTCCAGTTTAAAGGATGAGTTAGCCAGTGTTACTACGAGCACAAGGGACATAACATCTTCAGTCCCAAGGTGTCACTTTGGCGATGTAAGGAAAATATGGTGAGGGTAATTTATTATCAATTTGAATAATACTGAACTTGATACAGAAAGTAATGCTACACTTAAAACATATTCCCATCGTATTAAAAGAAAATCAACTATTACAATATATCATAATAGTACTTATCTAAGCTCTTTAGAAATAATGAAATGCGTGAACAGCTCACGCTTGTCCGATTCAATTAAAACGTGCGCTTACGCAAGGCATTGTGTTATAACAAAAGCAATGTTAAGGTTATGTATTGTTTGTTAGATAAAATGTATTCTACATTCAAATGTGCTATGTTAGATTTAATCTTTTATATAGTGATTAGCAGACAAACGAGGTTACAGATATACTTGTATTTGGTGTATGCAAATTGTGTTATTTAAATTTTATAAATGTTATACGTTTTATATAGTCGAAGATTTTGTGATTGTATTAGAATATTTTTTATATATTACAAACATACATATACTGTTATTAGCTAACATGACTGTATTTTGAAATGTTAAAAATGAGTAACTAGTGAGTTTCTTGCCGACGCTTCTCGGTAGAATATACTTTCCGAATCGTTGGTAGCTCCACTTGATATACTTGTTAAATGACGATTCAAAATTGCTTGTAAATGCCTACTTCAATAAAGTATATTTTGATTTTGTCAGGTATTAATTTTTTATTCAGTTGTTGAGCTTTGTGCTGAGTAGGTATCACCCATTATTCTACTACTAAACACCTCTACTTAGTATTGTTGTATGTTGCTGTAGTGAGTGGATAGTACCTATTAAACGTATACAAAACCAAGCAATTACTTCCGAACAAATACTGTTAAATTAAGATTGTTGGTGTTGCCAATCTTTTAGGCTTTTAATAATCAACGCTATTAAAAAAACTTCATTTTAAAATCAGTCAATCATCAATAAAAAGAAAGAATTCAAATTATCTTTTAAAATTAGAAGTCAGTAATATTGTACAACTATTCTATTCATTTAGCTATCTCGACCTAAAAAAAATAACTCGATTAAAATAAATTGATGAAATTCAAAGTTGAAAATGAAAAATCATTGCCCTGTAATTTGAAAGACTGTTTCGAGACATATTCACTTACTCCGTAATCATTCAAACGGTTTTCAGTTCGGAGAAAATTAAATACGTTCATATCTTGTAAAAGGGTTAGCTAAATTAGTTTTCTATCCCGTTTCCATAGTCCTGACACGAAATAAAAGTCGTTTGACAGTGTAAACGTGACGTATGATGAACAAAAAAAAATGCTTTTTATGACGTATTGTAACGTCACCCCAGACGTTTTAATTAGTCCGATATATCGTTTTGTGTAAAACGAGCTCTTAAATATGATGCATTGCTTAGTAAATAATGTCGGTAACAAAACAGGGAACACTGACTATGGCTAACACAGGCTATGATGAACGATACTGGCGATTATTTAGCTAAATTATATCCGTGCTAGCTTTCATGGAAATTCGTCGTGGAAAATGACAATTTTGCAAAAGTTAGTCTATCTGTTCTGCTGAATTATTAACATCACATGCATTACTCTGATCCCACTCTAAGTAGCCAATCACTTGTGGAATGAATAATTAGAAGTAACGACTGTACCACAAACACCCAGAAAATAGAAAACTAATGAACTTATGCTACATCGGCCGGAATTCGAACCTGGGCACTCGGAGTGGCGTAATCATCAAAACCGTTATACACACTATTCGACCACAGAGGTCGTCAAAATGTATCTCTAAAGCTCCTGGCTTAAGTTAATTATCCAATCAGGTCTCGCCATCGTCGTTAGGTCATCTTGTCTGTTCCAATAAATAAAATTTGACCACAATATCCCATAACTCATGGCTTAGCCAATATACGCTGACCCAAGAAACCCTAACAAATGGATCTCTTGGTATGTCAGGAGCGATTTGTTAGTTTGTCGTTGTACTGACAATTTCACTTAACGGAAAACGTTATTAAAATGACACAGAGATGCAGAAGTAAAATAAATATGTATTTGCATTACTGTTCGGTTTGATCAAGCCAATACAATAATAAGTATAAAGAATATAACATCATACATCTAAGGCATACATAATACATTGGTACCATATTTCATGCCAATTTTTATCATATGGCTCATTTGGTCCACCAGACCGTTTATTTACATAAAAGTATACAATACACTAGTCAGAAACTCTTTAAATAATGCGTTCTACCACCGATCAGAAATACTGAGTATTGTTTTGTTTTGGTTAGGAGGGTGAGTGTGCCAATGACAGGAACAAGGGACATAACATCTCTGATTCAAAGATTGGCGCATTGGACGTCAGGAATGGTTAATTATATACTTGCGTCTACGTTCAGTGTTGTTCACTTATCATCAGGTGGCCTATCTGTCTGTTCAACGTCCATTATTATAAAAAAAAGGCTTAATAACGAAAAAGCATCACACTTCACTTGCTTAATTAGTTCTATAATTTATCTGCTGATCAGTGGTAAAAGAAAAATTGTATGTGACAAAATTATCAAAAATTGGTATCCTTTAATATTGGAACGTCGTGGTTATGTTCCAGACATTCTTATTGGGACGCCTCTTCCAGTGAAGCATTCATAGGCTTTTCATTTCTTAATATTTCATTATTCTTTATCAATAAATTCTAATATAATATTAATGCATTATGAATGGTCCTGTTTAGATGGCTACATAAATCTGATTCAGACGAAAAGCCACGCTTGTCAATAATCACTGAAAGAGCTTACGTTTTTATTCAAATGTGTATTTATACCCAACGATATCAAATACAGTATTCAATAATAAAATTTAACAAGAGTCACCAATACTGGATAATATCGTACCCATTGCTTTCGATATGCCCATAAATGGCCCACAGCTGGGAAAGTTTTGATCGTGAGAATTGCATGGTCATGCCAAAACTCCCATGGTAAGGATAAAGCTCAGCACTTATTCCACCACACCCTTATGCGGTATTGAATGTACAGACATATCTGATGTGGCAAAATTCCTATAGCTATAGATTAAATTACATTTTATTGTTTTATCTTATATTTAGTCATTGAAAAGAAATTTATTGTTGGTAACATGTTGTGCATTCCTCATATACATTGCTAACCACTTACCATTAAGTGGCAATTTACCTATCCGCCTACCTATACCATACAAAACCTTGTTCAAAATGTAACCTCAAAAATTTTTTTAAATAGATGATTGTTACAAGGACACGTCATTTCAAGGTAGACTAACAAATGTAAATTTGTTAATTTAATGTCCTTGCATTGTTCTAATAGATGTAATTTATATAATTCATATGAGAATCTTATCTTAAACCTTAATTAAGATTTGAATCAGAAACATTATTTACTTAAGACAAATTACCATTCATTGGGCTCACTATTCTTAAAATATTTCCAAAACACTGAATAATCATATGAATTAATTTCAATGTAAATATATATATATTTTAATATTATAATAAAAATTTTAGTAACACAACAACAACAACAGCCTGTACATTTCACACTGCTGGGATAAGGAGAAGAGGCTCTTCCGTTGAGGAGAAGGTTTGGAATATATTCCACCACACTGTTCCAATGCGGTTTGGTGAAATACACTTGTGACAGAATTTCTATGAAATTAGACACATGCAGGTTTCCTCACGATGTTTATCTTCACCGCCGAATACGAATAAATTATAAACACAAATTAAGCACATGGATATTCAGCGATGCTTGTTTGGGTTTGAACCCGCAATCACCGGTTAAGATTCGCGCGGTTCTACCCACTGGGCCATCTCAGCTCTCTCAAAAAACATTAGTCTAAATTATTGGAAAAATGGAAGGAGGCTCATGTTAATACATCATACTAATATCATAAGTCCTTTATAATGAGCAAGATATACATTTTTGTGATGACAAGTGAGTTAAAAAAGTCCAATGTCGTTTCTAGTAATCACCTTTTAGTATTTAATCGTCACAACCAAAGACTATGTATGTGTCTCTCTACAAGTGAGGTAAAACTTCAATATCTTTATCATCTATTTGAAATCTTCTCTATAATAATATTAATTAAAATAAAGACAACATTAACTAAAATATCTTTGTTTTTTGTTGATTTTACATAACATACTATGTTACGGAAGAGTAATTCTTGCGAAATTGCAATAGTGCTATTTTACAAGGTGAATTTGTTATCAGTATCTTTCGAAATCGTGATTCTCGTCAAATCGTAGTCGTTTCGTCGGGTGTAAAAACTTTATTGTATTTTATAGTCATTTTTCTTATTCAAGACGTGATAAATCACTATACTATTCATCGGTACATTAGTTCGATTGAGTGATTCCATTAGGACTTTTTTGCATATCGATCATTATTTCATTATAAGGGCCGTTTTCAGACTTTGCTAATGGGATAAGTAATTTCTGATTGAAATGAAAATTTACTTTTCGACAAATGGGATTATTATTATGATATATTGATGCTGGTTTTTACTCCACTTCGTATATTAGGTAGAACATTAATTTCCTTTACAAAAAAAGACAACTACTTAACTTTTTGCCATTTCTGTTTCGTTTTTATGACGTCATTAACAGCCCAAAGTGTTAATAAGTACGGTATAATCGGGAACATAAAAGTAAGGAAGGAATAGGGTTGATGTTTATATCATCAAACCGCTCTATAGCTGGTTAGAGAAAATATATGTCAGAATTTTAGTGACATTTGCATACTTACTCAGGATCTTTTCATTCACCACGATGTTAAAAAGGATCAGCACCAATTAATAATAATTAATATAGATCTGGTTGATCTATAGTATATAATATAATGTTCTGGAACAACTTGAGAGTCAATTAAACAATTTCGAGTAACGCATACCAGTAAATGATATAGCTATTAGTCTGAGTTGTACTTCTGACCATTAAACAATTATTGAACAAATATTGAATTCTCCAGTTTGAAAGGTAAAACATTCAGCGTAAGTAAAGGCACATTGGACATTATAGTTTCCAAATTTGGTGACGCTTTCGCAATTTAATGCTTCTTCCAGTATGAATATCTATGGTTGGTGATCATCAATATTTCTTCCAGTATTAATAAAAGTGGATGGTGATCCACTCCCCATCAGATATCATATATCAGTCTGACTACCAATATTAAATGGAAATAAAAAAAGTAATAACAGTTTTATAAATAAGTATTGTGTTTATGACGTACACGACAGCGTTCTCGTCCTAGATTATGAATATTGAATAGAAACTTGATTGGACATAACCTTTCTGCATTCATAATAATACGACAGAAAACATTTTTATATGAATAAATGTTAATACCCGGCACGCGCTGCGATGCAACATAATTTTATTCTGGAATTAATGATACGATACGATTCTGGCAAAACCTTTTCGCGGTCTAAAGAATTACTATAATATAAAACAAATGGCTCAGACAAATTTACAATAGTATATTTAACTGGATCTTTGGTGAAATTTAGCGCCAAACTTCATCCCCATTTTACATCCTCAAAGGGTGAAATAAAGGTAGTAGTATGTTCTTCCTCGAAACTGTAACACTCAACATGCACATCTAAATTAGTTCAGCGGTTTAATGATGATCATGATTAAGGCTGTATAATCCCACAGACTATTTCACCATCACTATTACAAAATCACATACTGACCTCCACTAGATTTCAAATATACCAAGAGCTTTTCAGTACACTAATTCAAATAAAAAAAAAACATATTTATGTAATTCAAATATTTTTAAATTTGGAATGGAATAAAAACCCTTTGAGTTTCTTTCACCGGTTCGACTCCAGTCTAATATGCAAGTTTAACGATCGATTGATAAATATTTTGACTTTGACTTTGGCTTGACTGGCCATCCCAACTGAAGCACAGCCTTCTAGAATGATTTTTGTATGAGTCACAAAAAGTCGTTACGCTATACAACGCTGTTTTACTATTATTTTACTTTATTTTCTAGTATTACTTTACGCAGCAATTAACAATTTATTACGAAATAATCACAGGTTTTTATACGTTACTAATGTTCTTGTTTATGTCCGTGAGAATATTTATATTGCACTAGCTGTCTCTCTCGACTTTCCACGGATAAAATGAACACTAAGTTATCGCTATCATTTCTTCTTCTTCTCTTCAAAGTTATAAAAATCCTTTCTCCTTTCCGACTTAGCTCTCATTTGTAAATCCTATCATTTCAAAATCAGCTTCTTAATCATCAGAGTGAGCTGTGCATTATAAAACAGTCAGGACAATTCCAAATTGTCTTCCAATTTTCAAAAAATCAATGATATTTCTAAATATGGTTTAACTGTCATTCTTACTTCTGAAATTTGGCTATCACTGACAGCTAGCACTAAAATTTTATCAACATCGAGCTGGGTTTGCAAGTTGTCAATTTTTCAACTGCGTTGTAACTTAAAATATATAATTTTGATGATTTTAAATACTTTATTTTGTTTGACATTTATTAACGTTTTCTAATTATTTGTATGACGAATGTCTTTATACATTTCAATGATATTCCAGATGGTTTTTATATCAAAATAATAAAACATATTTAATCATATCGTCTTCTTCCATCATCATTGGAGGTATAGTTCATATTTCAATCAGAGAATCAGGAAATGTGATGTTTCCTAATTCTCTTCTCTCTTAAATATTTGAGTCAAAAATAGAGAAGTATTCAGAACATTTATTCCATCTTCCTAATCTGTACACTTCTTGTTGTTCAATTCTGTTGGCTGGTCCAGAATTCTTGGTGATAGGGCAAACTCGTCTAGGGTGGGTACCACTCTCGTATCTGATACTTTATTGGTGTATTACACAAAGTTCTCCTGAGATGCAACTCTGCATGGGATACCCTGTCGTAGAATTGATCTCTGACCTGCAATTTATGATAGCCTTTGTGTAACGTCAATTTATTCATCTTAAGGATGTTATTAACACTTTTAATTAACTCATGTAAGTCGTAAAATTGACACATTAACACATTTATTACTAATAATTGTTTATGGTTTTAATTGCAAGTAATTAATACGACAAATTAAATTAAAATAAAAAAAATAATTAAAACTTTATTCCTTGTAGATTATTCCAGATGAAATTTACATATCGTTCCGGTGGTAGTATCTTATTCGATTTGAAAATGACGACTCAAAAGATGATTGAGAACGACAAAACAATCCATATTAAAATAATGATAATATTCTCCTGACCGATTTACTTTTACTTGGTGGTAGGGCTTTGTGCAAGCCCGTCTAGGTAGGCACCACCCACTCATTAGTTATTCAACCACCAAATAACAGTACTCAGTATTGTTGTGTTCCTAAATTATGAACAGCTAATGTGAACCATTGACGATAAAACTCAAAAGCTTTTTGTGGGCATATCGAATTGTAATCTTAGAAACGGCATCTACAAATGGCCATTTTTCGCCGGTTGTATAGGTTTAGTTTCAGTCGTCGATACTTGCTTTGGATTTCCCATGCTTTTTGACCCATGGATAAAGTTAAAAAGGATCACACACGAGATTCTATATATCACAAATCTCTTGATCATCTTTCTGAATGTTTTTTTCTAGTTAACCCAGAATATACGGTTAAGTTATTCTGTTCCTACTAATAATTTGTCTGACACAAATGAACAATGTTTAAATTACGTAATGTTTATAATTATTAACAGTCTGTTTTAGCAGTTAACGTTATATAAGAATTTCCATATCTTTTATACAGAAACAATATTTGTATGTAGTATAGTTATACTTTATATATTCTGAGGGAAAACAAGAAATAACAGTTCCGTCTTATCATCTATATCAAATGGATGTTGTATTCGAATTTCGAATTTGAATTTAAACAACGTAATATCATGTTACAGTCTCTGAAACCAAGTATTTAACAATAAAATACATCGAACGTTAGAAAAATTACATTAGCTCGAATATAAACAATCTTTATACGATACCGTTACCCTTGCATTGTAACTCAAAAATATGGTTCATACCACAGACGGCATAGAAATAGAAGTGGCGTGTAGAATTCAACGTAATGCCAGTTATAATTTGTCTCTGAGAGGCATTAAGAAAGATGTCAATTAAAAAAACTTCAAGGAAGGACATAGACTACTCTTTTTGCCTAACACATGAACACTTACTACACTTACTAGCTTACAATAATTCATTGACGTGTTCATTGTTTTTGACTAAGCGCTTATGGTGCTAAAAGTACATTTTATTGTAAAGTCTACATTTTTAATGATATGTGTTGGTGGATACGCCACATAGGATTTATAGCTGTATGAAATGTTAAACTTTTCTCTTATCATCTATGCGCCAATACCCTTCAATATACCACTTGTGCCTGTTGTATTACTAACTTGGCATCTTTCACTTGGAATTCGACAATACTAAATTTGGTAGTAAAATATTTGACATATATATGAGTCCCTAATACCCAGATGGATTTGCACAAAATCCTACCATTGAGTACAGAGTATACAGTACAATGAATACATAAGATATTTTGTTATTCTTAGCTATAATTTATATTAATTCGTTACGTTATTATATACTGTTTTCTATTATGAAATATATTATGTTCAAAAATGTTTTAAATTTGCTCTAAACTTAAATGGCATTGAATATTTTTTTCAGAAATTTAAAGAGTTCGCAGTAAATTTAATTCAGGCACGTTTGTCTCTTCGAATTCCTTGTATTCTATGAATTCATACTTTTGCCAGAACTGAGGTGTATTCGAATTTATTGCGGTATTTTGCATGTCTGAGAGCAAATCCGGAGAGAGTGTGAAAAGCGCGGCATTTAACATTTTTATGTGAATGTGAGATTTGTTTTAAGTTTTAAAATTTCCCTGTTTACGTTCGAAATATAAATTATTCTGTTTGTTCCGTGTCTCCATTATTGCTTCCCGGGTATCATTACTTAGTATATGATACCCTTAATGGTCTAGTGACTAGATTATGAGACTTAAATTCCTTGATTCTGAATTCAAAACAGTGTTCGAGTTTTCAAGTCGAGAAATTCATTAAATAAATTGAAATTTAAAATGAATCTCAAGTTACGTAGTTAGTAAATAAATTTGCACCTGTGTTTGTGCATAGATGGCACCATAATATATCTCCTGTACTATTTAGCTATTTAACATTGACCACAGTGGTAGAAGCAGTGGCGTTACTCAGAAGAAAATCGTCATCACTTAAAGTTATTATACGAAGAGATTTTCGGTTTTATAATTTGCATGTCTTTGTAGAATAGAATAGAATAGAATAAGGTTTATTTGGGAACACACACATTTACATATTAAAGAAATACAAAAGATAAAAACTGTAGAAACTATAAAACTTACATGACCATGTCAAGATGGAGCGAGCAGCTCAGTGGATTAACCTTCAAAACCTTCTCCAAATTACGGTAAGTCCTTTTAAGGACATTCAATTATGTTAAAGAATATGATCGTATAAAAATATTTATTTTATGTCTATATCTACAAAGGAAATTTCATAACAGACGTATGTGAACGAACATACAAATTCGTACTTAAAATCCTTGCGCGCCACTGAATCTTGTGTATACTGAATTAATACACACGAAAAGCAAGCGGAAGGCAGTCTTTGGACAACAGCAGCTATATAGCAACAATACAGTCCAAACAATGCATGCTACGTCATGACTATGACGTCAGTCTGATCTTAGTACACAACTCAAAGTTGAAGCTACTAGGCGACAATGAGCCTAAAGTCAAATTAATAAGAGCTGAAATGCTTTGGAGCCATCCTGAATTGTGATGTTTAGAATTCAGACGATGTTAAGGAAATATAGGCAAATAGATACGTGAGCAATTTCAGATTACAATAGCCAAGAGTCCATTCTAGGGACCAATAGCAGTAGATGGTATAATGGCTTTAATATTATAAATTATTTCTCGATAGCGCTTCCAGCCAAAACCTAACACCGGAAGTTAAATACAATTGATGCAAATACGTGCCAAGATCGTTTCCGATAAATATGATATGTTTCGAATTATTCCCAATAACTATTGGACGGGAAGGTGATTATTTTAAATTGCAAAATCACTCAACCTGATTAATTAAATCATGAATCAGAGATATAAATGATCGATGCATGATGTCTTATGCATTACATGGATATTAAATTAACACATAAAATATGCCAAGGATTCACAATTATAGGTGCGAGGATAATGATTAAAAATCAATATAAAATCCTTTGTTTGGTATTAAAAATAAATGACATGCATATACAATTATATTGCAATAAATTTACAACAAAAACGCAATCAGAACTAAAGGTATAATATTTATTACACAGAAAAATATAATAATAAAAAAATATAAATATCTAATCCCAAATTCCAAATTTTCTTTCCAGTTATATATAGAAGAAGTCATATCTGGTTATATTACGTTTACATTTGGTTGAAATATAAATATACTTTAAACCTTTTATATAAATATAATCAAACTGCAGATGATTTCGTAGAATAGTTAAAACGATAGTAAATTTAAAATAAATAATATCCAAAAACCAATTTAAAACAGCCATACTTCACATTAAAAACTTGGACCATCCATTTCTTAAAATTAACGACCCCAAAATAAGCAGCATTCTGAATCATGCTGAGCCACTTTATCATCTATTGTAAACCGGTACAGATGAGTTTGCTTCAGGCGTTTTCGGTGGTTAGGAGTTGTACAATCGGACTTGTAATGGTATACGTTATATGATAACAACAGTTCATTATAATAACAGGTGCAACTGTGGTCCGAATAGCTTTGGGCGAATTGGAACCGCGTTCCGGAGAGCTTTGGTCCAGGAGATATGAGAAATACGAAGACGATGATTATAAACGTTAAACCATATATTTAAAAATTGCAAGCTGTGGATTTTCTAAAAAAATAATCTATCCTTAATAAAATAAAATTCTAAAACATGGATTAAGATTTTGATAAGTTTAAAATTTTCAATAATAATTAGATATCTATTCTATTTTATTTATACAAAATTTTTACATCACTACATTGTATAAAACAAAGTTCGCTATCTGTTTATCCCTATGTCGTAAATGAACACATTTCTACTACATCTATCAAGTAAGGAATACTCCACAATAATCACTTTTTATTCTTTATTATTTACAAGAAATAATGTATTTATTTCGAAGCGATTTTAACCAATACATCATTAATCCTTATCCTATTAAGTATCTTAAATACATTTTGCATTTAATATAGACCAATGTAGCCCTTTACAGCATGTAATTTATATGAATATTTTCGAATATATTTCGTATTTAAAATGCAGAGACATAGCGGTTTGTTTTGTCTAAAGATATAAAGCTAGTATATAAATATATTCTGCAGTATATTTGGTATCAGCATTGTTTGCTAATTAAAAATAAATCAGAGCACTACTATTGAAATCAAAAGTTGAAGATTTCGCTAATTTAGGTGTATTTAATGGTGTATGATTGTTACCAATTATAATTATTATCACAAAGTTAATTATATAACTTGTACCATAACCTATCCTTAACAGGGTTTAACGCTGGAACGCAGACAAAGTGGTTTGGCTTTATTTCACTCGACTTAGCTTCCTCATGTTCGATACAGACCGAAATGTTATTTGTATACGGTCTTTTATTTTTGAATGAACGATATATTGGATGTATTGTAAGAGCTTTGTACTATTAGATTTTTATCATTCATTAACATTTGAATGAATTTCGATTTTTGATTGAAAATTTCTTTCATCAAAATTTAATCAACAAATATGTCTAAATATTTATTAGTGGTTTTATCTCGGTTACTTAGTCTTCTACTTTTACGTCAGGTTTGTGACAATTGGCTGTACTAAGACATGGTTGATTTTTGAGCATGAGTAGCGATCGAAATAACCCTTCAAATCAAGTGGAAGTAAGATCGACTCACAAATTGAGATAATTATGGACGTCCTACAAAAAGGTAATGTATCGGTAAATTTAACAGAGATTTAAAGGACGTATCAAGAAATAAAAAGTCGTACGAATTTAAATTGATAGTCTGGCTGAGGAAGTTGGTGATTTGCGAGATTATTAATGCATTTCAAGAAGATTTCTTTTTCGGATCAGACACAGGTAATTAAGATTATGGATTATTCTCGGAATCTACCAGTTGTAAAATAGTACGTAAGGATGTCTGTAATTACGAAAGTTGAAACAACTTTAGAGCATTTGATCTGTCCTAATGGAATAATGTATCGTGGGCTATTTTTAGTTTTTCAACTACACCAATTTATTAAATCAGCGAGGATAAATTTGTTGATGCCCTTAATAAGGCTGGGGCAATTTAAATGTGCCTCGAGTCAACTTCGAATCATAATATGGAATGGATTAGTTAACCGACTAAAAAAAGGAGAAGGTCACATCCACTTATTTTGTTTATGAGTTATGTAATATCTTTATTACAGGTTATCCTGTATTCTATCTAAAAGGATTGTACCTCAACTAGTTAGTGTAGTGTATCTAAGTGTTTATTGTTATTTATCATTCATTGCCTTTCATTGTCGCAGGACTATAGCTGGTTTTTATTATTGTATTAATGTCTTCACCGGTCATGAACTAAACTATCGCAATATATTTTGTCTATTTTTAAAACGATTGGAACATTAACAGATTATTAATGCTGTATAACTAACAATGAATAAAAAGGTATGTTATCAGGGAGTTTGACATTTAATTTTTTTTTTATTTGTCAAAATATATTCAACTCGACGTTTTACTGTTGTATAAAATTCCGTTTAACTATTTAACAAATAGTCTTAAAATAAACATTAACACGCAAAAGGCTATTAAAAATCTAGAATCTCGATTAGGCGACAAGAGATAACATAAATTACTTTAGTAGAAACAGTAAGATAAATTATTTCACAAAAATTCATCGCTTTAAGCATTCGCATGTCCAATGCACAGCTGCCCTTTATCAGAAAGAAAGCGCTTTAATTACAGCCAAGAGTTTTATTACGGTGAATTTGTCTAAATGTTTATTGCCTTGCTAAAAACCTAGAGAATTAATGACCGGCAACTTTGTTTGAAATCGGTTCCTTAATGCTGATAACAGTTAGTGCGATAAATGTACTAGTTACCAACTTAAAAATCGATAAGTATTTGAACAAATATACCGCCTACGCTTAAATAAATTAAAATAAATCTGTAATTTAAAATTAAACGCTTAAACTTGGATTTAGTAATCTACAGTTTTTATAAGATTTCTAATTTTTATTTTCCCTGGCGATTATTTATAGTAACATTTTACTTGGTTGTAGCGCTTTGTGCACGCCCGTCTGGGTAGGTACCACCCTCTCATCAGTTATTCTACCGCCAAATAAAAGTACTCAGTATTGTTGTGTTGCAGTTTGAAGGGTGAGTGAACCAGTGAAACTATAGGCACAAGAGACATAACTTCTTAATTGCCAATGTTGGTGGCACATTCACGATGTAAGGAGTAGTTAATATTTCTTACAACGTCATTGTCAATGGGTGATGGTGACCACTTACCATCAGGTGGCCCATGTGCTCGTCCGCCAACCTATACCATAAAAAAACACCTTATTAAAATTGTAGATTCCTAACTCCAAATCTAAGCGAGCCTATCTGGGTGTAAGTGCTCTATCGTCGCATTTTTCTCTCCAAACAGAAATACTTAGGTTATCTTTTTGATTCAGAATGTGTAAACCAGTGTAACTATAGCCATAAGAGACGTAATATAATAATATGACGACCTCCGTGGTCGAGTGGTGTGTACACTGGTTTTCATGGGTACGCCAATCTGAGGTCCCGGGTTCGATTCCCGGCCGAGTCGATGTAGATTACCATTAGTTTTCTATGTTGTCTTGGGTCTGGGTGTTTGTGGTACCGTCGTTTCTTCTGATTTCCATAACACAAGTGCTTCAGCTACTTACATTGGATTCAGTATGTGTAAGCCAGTGTAACTATAGCCATAAGGGACGTAATATTTCTTTAGACTTCCCTAGGTCGATGTATTGGCGATGTAAGGATTGGTTATAACTTCACACATGGAGAATCCATCAGATCAGACGCTGTTAGAATATATGAAATATGTATGATATAAAGAATGTATGAATGAATATATGCTGTTAGAATGGAGCATCATCATCCTCCTTAGATTTACGGTGATCACAAATTAAAAAAAAAGACCTTTTTGTTTGATTATTTAAATAACGAATTCCTATTTAGTAATATTAGCAATTATATAAATTTGTCAGTCAATATTAAATGCAATTTAGTTCCACTGCAACTAGTTACTGCCAAGGTTAGCCGGAATATTTGCATTTAAGGCAGGTGGTTGAAAAGAATTGCATCAGATATTGAGGGTACGTAGGTTATATTAACATTTTACAGCCTTTGCGTAATTTTTAACGCACATTTTAAATTTTTAAAGAAAGCTTTCGCGTGCGTTTTTTTTTATTTTAAATTCGTTTTAACAGCGGTAATGAATTTATAACACAATTGTTGTATAATTTTTCTGATAGAGCGTTTAAAGTTTATTTATGATGCTACAGTCTGATGTATATATATCTGTCAAAACTAATGTTGACTGTTATTTTTTTTTAAATATCGCATTGTATATAAGATGATAAAATTGTTACTGATATTAACTTTAGTATACATACATATATCATGACTATGTGGAATATATGCCAGTCTGCTAACATACAGCTATATATACCTAGTAAATCTGGCGTGTATTAATTGAAATACCGTCAACTGATATCTCATCGATTTCCTTCTTCCAACTTTTGATCGCATATTAATAAGAGAAATATATATATCTATCGTCATATATTAGCCATTTTTTGATATATTGATTAGTTTTGTAAATAATGTCAAGCTATTATTACATTTTTACAGCGTTGTTCGCTCATAACTCATAATTGATTAGGTAGACAACGGTATTATAGATATACCACGACAGAAATGTTTGCCTAAGTAAGTACTTCTATAATGAAAAGGAAGTTTAATTCTTAAATATATATAATAAGTAAACTCAACACTATTCCGGTTTAAACAAGAATTAAGCTACAAGTACTTTCTTACTAAATATATTGATTAAGTAAGATTTTATTACTTTTATTTCTTTGAGCCATCTGTATAATATAGAGTATGAGGGCCCCGAAATGATACAATACCCATTTCCCAGATGACACGCTTACAGAAATAACTAAATTACATACCCAGTGCCACAATTACACGTTGCCAGTCAAAAGTAATTTTGTCCGAAAAGGAGTTCGGACTGTAACATATATAATTTTATCGTATTTAATATAGGAATTTGAATCTTACTGTCATGTCTGTTGTATAGTGTGCTTGGTGTTAAGGGTTCCGTAATTAGAGTTATACCAATTAGAGACTATCATAAATTTATAGCAATAGTTACCATATTATGATCCGAGATGGCCCAGTGGTTAGAACGAGTGCAATCGATGTTTGCTGGTTCAAACCCAGACAAGCACCACTGAATTTTCATGTGCTTGATTTGTGTTTATAATTCATATTGTGCTTGTCGGTGAAGGAAAACATCGTGAAACCTGCATGTGTTTAATCTCAAGAAAATTCTGCCACATTTGTATTCCACCAATTGCATTGGAACAGCGTGGTGGAATATGTTCCAAACCTTCTCCTCAAAGGGAGAGCAGGCCTTAGCTCAGCTGTGGGAAATTGACAGGCTGTTATTGTTTGTAGTTAACATATTAACAAATATATTTTCTTTTGGAATAAAATAAGGATTTTATTTTTTGATACAAAATTAAAATTACTGTTCATTAAATATTTATTGGCAAATAAACAACATAACAAAATATATTAATCTCTTTCTAACACGTGAGATGTTTTATGTTGCAATTAATTCTCTTTCACACACACTGTTACCAAATCTCAAGTCAACAATACAAACGAAATAGCCGATCTGTATTGAGATAGAGTACAGGGCAACGATGCATGGCGCTATATATTCAGTGGAGGGACGGCCTTAATCCGCCCCAGACGGTCTATAGCATACGAAATCAATCTAAATAATTGAGGTACACTGCCAATAACCTATTATTCTATTGTTAATCGCCGGATCATTTGTAAGATGTAATTAATGGTACTCAAAACGACCGCCATCAGTTTTGCAGCGTCTTAGCTGTGTTATGTAAGGGAAGCTGCAAACTTGCATTTTTATTGTGATTAGTTTATCTATGTCATGTTTGTTATTGACTTATCAAGAACTTTACCGAGAATATGTGTTATAGTCTTTCTGAGTATAGTATTAAGTGCTCTATTCTCTACTGACTTTCATATATATGGTGACAAAAATTAAATAAAATTAATTTTAATAAAACAAGTATTTTTATTATTTGTAATTCATATTTATATATATTTAAGTTAATAATTTTTATGTAAATAAATAAAGTTTTAATAATAGAAATAAATGTTTTTTTTTTTTTTTGGAAATCAGTGTGTTAACTTACAAACTCAATACTTTTAATAATATAGCGTTATAGTAAAAGTAATAGTTCACTTATTAATTGCCTTTAAAACAATGTATAATAATTACAAAATTTTATTGAATTATTATTATAATCTGATTATTTAATGAAAATAACAATTAAGTATTAAATTGATTTAATGTTTTTATAGGTTCATAAAAGCATTTTTGAATTATTATGTAATAGTGAATTAAATGAAAAGATACCTCCACTCATAATTAGGGAGTCAGTTAAGTATCTACAATTAAATTTTTATATATCCTCCCTATAAATCAACAAGTATTAAGTTTATATTTAATATAATTTTGTATTGAATAACATGCCTTATTTATCAATATATTTATGACTGTACTTTAAATTATTAAATAGAACAAATCATTACATAGTACCAAACAAAATCATTTACCACTGTCTGGCTCTACATATGCTTAGATCTTTAAAATGACACAAATAATTTTGATGCGGTTTTTTTATAGATAGATTGATTCAAGAAGAAGATTTATATGTATTATACTTGCACAATATAGTAGAGAAACACTTACAGTTTTAGACGTGCGACTTTACGTTCGAAGCCGGGGTGTGTAGCTAGTTATAAATAATCGAATACTGTGACCTAGAAAGGATATATTATCTAAATTTTTTGTTAACGCAGTAATCATTATCGTTCCGTCCAAAATATATTTCTAAATAACATTTTTTTTTTCTAAACGTAATGTCAAAACAAATGTAAGTCTGCCGACTTCATAAAAAATATTCCAGAGGGAGACAAGCTTATAAATAGCATTAAAAATGTTCTTTACTTAAACAAAATATGCGTATGTAGTATGGGGTTACAAAATCGTCTTGCAACACTGAAAGCACCGTAGCATAGAACACATAAATCAATACATGAAAACAATCAAATTTTCTGTCTGTCCAATTGTTCGGATATGAAAGATGAGGAGAATATATCTTAATCTAGTTAACTCATGATCAGTTTAGGGGAGTTGGCGGACATCCAAAAGTAAGCCAACGATTCTGTATAAAATGAAAAACACACCCGTTTATTGCAATTGATGTCGAAAAAAATATCTTTTAAAATTTTCTTTATGTAACATTAAGCCTTTATTTCGGTAATACACTGTTAACAATACCTTAAAGTATCTTAAAAAAAAAATAAAAGCATTATCGCTACAGTACAAAAGAAAGTTACTTTCTCCTTCCCCATGTCCTTATGTATGCTAAAATCTTTAATACTACGCAACGGATTTTGATGCGGTTTTTTTAATAGATAGAGTGATTCCAGAAGAAAGTTCTTATACATAATGCATGGACAATTTACTAAAGAAACACTGTTAGCTGTCTTGTTTAGAAGTTTCTACTGTGATGTCATATCACCCGTGCGAAGCCGGGGCGGGTCGCTAGCATGTTTTAAATATAAAATTTATAATATGACGTCATGACTAGGATGTTCTGTATTTGAATAAAAATGAAATCCACATCAGGTCCTTAAGAACGAGGGCTGATATAGAAAGGACGCAAATTATCCCAGCCTCCCCTAAATTTAATTATATACACACATATTCTTTACACTTAATCCTGTATATGTCATGATGAGATTTTAAAATATCCTAATTGATAACAAAGTTAATTTACGTTAATTCTCTCTTAAAAGATGTGCCGCAAATAGACCTTTTTTTAGTAACAGTCATTAAATATCGCTTAAATTAATTTCAAATAAATTATAAAATATAATTTTAATTGTACATAATTCCAGGCTACATATACAATTTCATTAATTATTGTACGTGTCTATGCATTATTAAATTTTATTTTATTAATTATCATTCAACGAAATGTCAATATTATTCACGCGTGTCACAAAAAAATAAAACGAAATAAATATAAAACGCCTCGTATGTCGTCGCCCTTAAGCCAGACCAATTAGTTTAATTGGGAAGGCTTTATAATGCGGCTAAATAGCCGAGACCCGACTTCATTTGGACACCTGTTTCATAATAACACCCAGACGAGCCAGGTGACATGCAGAAGATTCTCGTCTCGGTCCCAGTTCGGGGAACATCTTATTTTTTACCATACCCAGTTAAAAACAGTTACAAGTGCGATAACGACTGCTAGCTAGGTCGGAAACATTACATAGCACAATCGAGAAGATTTAATAGTAATTAAAAACATTTTTATGTGTGTGTGTGTATGTGTGTGTGTGTGTGGGTTAATAGATTTTTTTAATTTAAATCACCATTCCATCGATTTTAAGCTAGTTGAAGAGTTTATTTGCAAGATTTAATCAGAAGTATGTTTATCCGTTAGATAAAGCGAGTCCCAGATGAAAATTTAGAGCGAGGCTTCAGGTGAAGCAGGCCAATAGCCTAAGAAGTAGGATAGACTAAACGTGGAAGGCGCTTCACGGAATGCTAATGAATATGAACTATTCGCTGAAATCGTTCAAAAATTCTTAATTTAAACTCTCTATATTATTATAATTAAGCCTAGATGTACATGACGATTATCATAAGAATGACGTCACTCGTTAAGTAAAATAAAAGACGATCGCGATGATTCACAAGAAAAACAACCATCATAGTATAAATACAGCAATAGAAAAACGTTGCAATAAATGTTTCAGATCAAAGCTAGATTTAGTCAGATTTTAATTAAAGACGAAATTAATGTGATTAATATCAGCACTTAAACTTAACAAACTTTAAACTTGAATAAGTAGTCTCTAATACCCGGACACATTAACAATGTAAGAAATATGTAATTATTCCTTTTATAGCAAATGCATCACTAACCTTAGGAACAGTGATGTCCCTTGAGCTTGTTACACTGGGTCACTCGCCCTTCAAACCGGAATACAATAATACTAAGTATTGCTGTTTGGCGTGGTAAATTAATAAATTGGTATATACCATTATTTAAACTCTTATCGTTGTAGATGTTATATAATATTTTCACCGTATGTTACACACAATACTAGCGAACTGCCCCGACTTCGCAAGGATGCAATGGTGATACTAAATATACATGCAGAATATCTTCAAAGTCTGCCGTTGTGAACTAAATTGAAAACCCTTGCAAGGTATACATTATTTTGATCTCGTAGGGTTTGCAATGTAAGCGCAAAAAAATGTGTTTACACCTCTACTATATAGTAAATTTAATATGCACATAAACGTTTCTCTTTAATAAATCTATCTATTGAAAAAAAAAAAAACTCATCAAAATCAGTTCTGTAATTTTTGTAACATTAGCATACATAGAGACAGGTAGCGGTAAGCGACTCAGTTTTATACTTTGTAAAGATCATGAATGGTCTATGTTAATAATATAACTGCAAAAAAAAAGTAAAATATCAGCCCGTAAATTTCCCACTGCTAGGCTAAGGCCTCCTCTCCTATTGAGGAGAGAGTTTGGAACATATTCCACCCCGCTATTCCAATGCGGGTTGGTGGAATGAACATGTGGCAGAACTCGATGAAATTAGACACATGCAGGTTTCCTCACGATGTTTTCCTTCACCACCGCGCACGAGATAAATTATTAACACAATTAAGCACGTATATATATAGTGGTACTTGCCTGGGTTTGAAACCGAAATCATAGGTTAAGATGCATTCTTACCACTGGGCCATCTCAGCTCTGCTACTACAAGAAACCTTTTGGTTTAATTCTCAGTATTAAAATTATACCTTTAGATATATTATCAAAAGAATCACGTTGCACATTAAGGAGTATAAACTTGATCGCGATGATTCAGACATAAACTAATATTCATAGCATTACTTCCCAAAATCATTTTAACCATCCAACTTTAAACTTACTCAAACATTCGAATTTCAACTCTAATGTAAGGTAATAAGGTACTAATTGAAATCTTAACGATCTATTATATTATATCTATACGAATATTTTTATTATGAACCCTATCGCCTTGTAATTACGGTTGAAAATGAAAATTGTTTTAAAGTATTTAAGAACAATACAGCCTTTTTTTCGACGTCAAAAAAAATATTAAGATTATTTTTTTATAATATTAAATGGCTTCGCTTTAAAAGAACTACATATTTTAAATAAAACTACTTCGTAAAATATAACAAAATTTAAAAAAAAATCCAGTTTCTTTGTATTTAACTGTTGAAATGACGTTTATTTAAATCATAAATATGTCTCAAATTAAAAACAAGTCATACGAACAAGATCGACCGGTCAATGAATGAATGACAAAAATGTTGAACGTCATATGAAGAGTTAGATAATGCACAGATGCGCCCTTTGTGTTTTTTTGTTCGTGTATTCTAATGCGTCCTTATCTAGAATGGGTTCACGTTGGTTTTGTTCAATTTGAGTTGTTTATTCGTTTAATGGGTCACGACAGAAAGTGATTCAGGGAATATGTCTAATGAGATGCGTTTATGTAGATAAACGATTTCGTCAGCGCATCTTTTTTATGTAATTAATGAGGTGTGTCCTGTTTATGGAGATACGCTTTTTGACTGTTAACAATGAATGGTCACATGTAATTTTATACTGGGAAATATTCTATAGATAAGGCATAGTTTATTTTTAATGTTGCCATAAATAAAATTAAAAGTAAGAAATAAATAAATGAAAAACAAAGTTACATATGTAAACAGCAACGTCAAATTATTCTGGTTTTATAATAGTTCAACGATTACTCTATAATACTTTTATCCCCTCCATTTTCATTATAAGTCCAAAAATAAATATTACACATAAATCGTCACAAACACATAAAATATATTCCCATAATAAAATACATTCACACAATACTTTAGAAAACTGAAATTGTACCTTAAATTAATCCGACCCCATATCAACAAAGCTCAAAGTCAACAATTATAATATAAGCATTCATGCTCACTATAAAAGTACGGACTTTTACGAGCCAGGCAGTTTGACGACGGGGCTTAATTTATATTTCGCTCTGGCCAGCCCATAGATCGTAAATAAACAGAATTTGCATAAGAAACGCAACTCTCACACTCGGCTACTGAATAAATTAAATGCCACTTCTGACTTTATAGCGATCTGTGTTCGATTTTATTCGTCATCGTAAATTATTGAAACGATTTTATTAATATTAATTGTTTTTTTATCAATTATTTTGTATAAAATTGTCGAACGTATGTTTTATAAAACGCTTTCTATACAATGTTATTCAAAAATACATTTTGTAATTAATTTTGGCTTGACAACGATTGGCAGACTTACCTACATTTATAGAATAAAAGGATACTATTATAAAAATGTTCCTATAATATGGTATGTTAGAATATATACTAATATTATAAATGTGAAAGTAACCCTGTCTGCCTGTCTGACGCTCTTTCAATGCTAAACCTCTGAACCGAATTAGATGAAATTTGTTATGAATCACTTAAACTCCAAGAAAAGACATAGACTACTTTTTACTGCCTGACACCTGATAACCGATACTCAAAATCGCGTGAGAAGCCGCGGGTGACTACTAGTATATTTTAAACCAAAATATGAAGTTATCATTGCCAAAAAAATATATGTGGCTAGTTAATTATGAGCTAAAAAGGCCTTTTATAAATTTAAAACATTTACCTACACGATATAACATGTCACCCTATTATAATCTATGTATTAGGTTGGGGAAAAAGTCTTTTCGCATATAGTAGGTATGAACTTGTAATAAAATCTCTTTGGCTATACCATTTGTATCTGGCTGGTTTTGGTATCATTAAAAAGTTTTAATTTTAAAGAAGGCACTTCCAAATTCAAATTAGGAATTTGTGTGATTTTCATTTGTTTTTGTTGTTGTTAAAATGAGTGAATCGAAAGAAGAAATTCGATTTACAATTAAAATTTTACTATAAAAAAGGTAAAAATGCAACTCAAGCCGCGAAAAATATTTGTGATGTTTATGGACCTAATGCAGTATCTGTGAGAGCAGCGCAAGTTTGGTTTAAGCGTTTTCAAGCCGGAAATTTTGATATCAAAGATGCATCTCGCTCTGGTTGCCCTGTTACGGACAAAATTGATGTCATTTTTGAAAAAGTGGAGCAAGATCGGCATATTAGTAGTTACGATGTAGCTGAAGAACTGGCAATTGACCACAAAACGGTTTTGACTCATTTGAATAAAGCTGGGTACACAAAAAAGCTCGATATATGGGTGCCTCATGAACTCACTGAAAGAAACCTAATGAACCGTGTACTCATTTGTGATTCTTTATTACGACGTAATGAAACCGAACCATTTTTGAAGAAGCTGATAACTGGTGATAAAAAGTGGATCACATACGACAAGAACGTGCGAAAAAGATCGTGGTCAAAGGCCGGTCAAGCTTCACAGACTGTGGCAAAACCCGGATTAACTCGCAACAAGGTAATGCTGTGTGTATGGTGGGATTGGAAGGGCATCATTCATTATGAGCTGTCACCGCCCGGCAGGACCATCGATTCAGAACTGTATTGCGAACAATTGATGAGATTGTAGCAAGAAATTGAGAGAAAGCGGCCAGAATTGATCAACAGAAGGGGTGTGGTTTTTCACCATGACAACGCTAGACCTCACACATCTTTAGCCACTCAACAAAAATTACGAGAGTTTGGCTGGGAGGTATTAATGCATCCGCCGCATAGTCCTGACCTTGCACCTTCAGATTTTCATCTGTTTCGGTCTCTGCAGAATTCCTTAGGCAGTGTCAGGTTAACATCACGAGAGGACTGCTAAAACCACTTGTCGCAGTTTTTCGATCAGAAGCCCCAAAATTTTTACAGCAATGGGATCATGTCACTACCAACAAGATGGCAAAAAGTTATGGAACAAAATGGCACCTACATATAGTACGACACAACTTAGATGTCGCATCGGCAAAATTCGTAAAACCGATCACATCCGAATTGAGTACGCTATCCCAAATTATCAATATTTATTTCTCATGCGAATATGATCTTTGCACAAACGTAATAACTTGTAATATCATATGACCTAATATATTCGTCAATTTGACGCGTCGATAAACATGCACTTGTTTTCTCTGACGCGTGAATCTATAGCGACGAATAGCGTCGAATGGCGCGATAGGGAGCTATTTCTATTGGTTGTAAAAATCGGCAGTAATCGGTTTTATTTTCATTCCATTGCATTTTCCGATGCTACATCTAATTTGTGTCGTACTATACTTTAGTCAAATGTAAATAAACTATAAAAAATAACTTTTTGAATGTTCATATAAAATACGAAGAAACTTTTTCCCCAACCTATTATATTAAAACACACACACACACACACACTCACACACACACACACACACTCACACACACACACACACACTCACACACGCACACACACACACACACACACACACACATCCATACACATGAAAATATCCCGAACACACAAACACACGCTTGTAATAAATTTATTCTCTGTTTATTGTAATTTGTATTTCCGTCAGGCTGATTGTTTAGTCTTTAACAAGTGTCAGTAATTTGTATTTAAGTATGAAAGAGTTAAGGAAGAGTGTCTTCTCCTGGCACGGGAGCACTGCACTCAAAAGGAGAAGTCAACCTTTGTAAAGTTAATAAGGTGTTTTCTTACTGATGAAATATTTTTTTTATATTAGACGCCGATCAAACGTCTGACACCACGTAAGTGACATTACATATTTTAAGCTCAATCGAATGTTTATTAACGATTATAATCATAATCATTTATTAGTAAAGAGAAATTGAATTGAATGTCTTAATAATTAAGTTGACATAAAAAATGCGTATTTCTACCAACACATGCTACTCAAACTGCAGTAATTAAAACATAAATAAGCCTCAATAGCTTAATGGTATACAATAATACTTATAGGAAAGTTTACGAGAAATACCAAAAAAAACAATTTCTTTTACATTATACAACTTTCATTCGTCCTTGACATCTGTTATCTTTATCGAAGTTTCACTCCAATAGGACATAAGTCAATTATCACATTTTACTTTGAGTACTCAAAGTAAAAATTCACTTATGACATTTTGCTTGTGACGAAATGTAATTTCACAATGATTACTTCATGACTTTCACACGGAGTCATATATTTTGGCAATTAGAAGTTTTCTCATTCGGCGCCGGAACGCCAGTACGTTAACTTATCTACTATATCTCCCGGCGTCGCACGCACGCCATCTCATCTGTTTCGACCACTCTAATCTTAATTAAAAATCTTAAACGTGTCTGTATGTTTCTGTGGCCTATGGAACGCAGGTAATGTTAACAGCACGTGATTTTGACTGAGAAAAAACCGGGACTCGGAAAAAAGTCTGCTTGAAATAAAACGTTTATCCTTCTACTAGCGACCAGCTCTGGCTTTGCTCGGGTATAATGCTGATGCTAAATATACTACAGATTTTTTTTTTGTCATTATATAATACAAACCTTTTTATCCGTGCATTTTAAATCTATAATATCTTCGAAAATATATTCTTAAATAACAAACGCTAAAAAGGGCATCTCTAAAAAGGACATCTGTATTAAATGCAAAATGTATTTAAGATATTTAATTGGATAAGAATGGATGCATTCTTACTTAAAATCACTTAAATAAACCATTATTTTATCGAAAAAGTAAGGGATTAAAAATTATTTTTAAATAGATATCCCTATGAAATATCATCCCTAAAATTATCATAATTATATCATGCATGTATTATACATAAAAAACTTCATCTTGAATTGCGTTGCGTAGTTTTAAAGATCGAACCGTATATAGGGAAGCGACTTTGTTTTAATACTAAGTAGTGATTTAACAACATTAAAGATTTTTCTCACTTAAAACCAACATAAAATTATTCTTTCTGGATAAATTCAAGGTCGTCAATAAATACATAAACGAAAAATTTCTTTCGTCAATCAAAAGGTTCATCATAATGATTATATGAATTATTGTACTCTATATTATTTGCACTGTCTGGAAGATAATACCACTTAGGATAAAGTTTTTGCATAATTTGTGTAAATAAAAAAATTGATTTATATATAGTTTCACTGTGTTTGTACAAGCCCACCTGGGCAAGTACCACCCACACAACACATCAAATATTCTACCGTCGAACAGCACTGCTTAGTATTGTCGTGTTCCGGTGAGTGAGTCAGTTTAATTACAGTCACCAGAGATATAACGCCCTTTGATGTAAAAAAAGTTTATAATATATTTAACAGTACCAATATACTGATGGTGACCACTTACCATCAGGTACCCCGTCTACTAGTTCATACATATATCATAAATATCTTATTATAATGGATAAGCACAGCATTGTTACGGAGAATAATTTATCATATCATTTTTCTCATCAGATGTCATATGTGGGGTCATAATGTTATGGGGTGTTAAACACTAACTTTCTTAATATATAATACTATAATATCGTGTACCTCATTTACATATAATAACACTAGTTGTTGCCCGCCGCTCGCGTTTTAAGGATTTAGTTGTCTTGTATTAGGCAGCAAAAGTAACCTATGCCCTTTCTTGGAGTATAAGTTTTGCTTCATAATAACAAATATCATCAAATTCAGTTCAAAGGTTTGGCAATAAAAGAACGACAGACGGACAGAGTTACATTCGCATTTATAATTTTAGTTTGGATTCCTGCCTATATCTGTATAACATTCATCGTCAATTTCCAATCACTAAGTTTAAATCACCATGCCATTTCTATACGGTTTAGTATTACCTATGACAAATTCGTCAATCGATATGCAACCAGTCTACGTCCGCAGGCTACTTGCCTTGATTGTTATGACTCTATCTACATAAACCATATGAACTATTGATTTTACGAAAACAATTAGGTTGACGAATTATTGTTTTTGGCATTCTATTATGCACTATTATGAGGATGCATCCTCTATTTCTTCACTCGCATTATCCAATATCGAAAATATTTAACGTATTGCTCACAATATGCCCGTTAAGACACAGGACACAAAAGTCCATGCTTAATAATGTCATAATTAGGAGCATGGATTTTTGCCATGCAGAAATGCTGCTGCAAAACATAGTATTTGATTAATAGTTCGACTCAGGGACCTCGAGGAGCTCTGAGGCTTAAAACTAGCTGAGTTTTGAAATGAAAACTATATAACTTTTGACTTTATATCCTTTTTTTATTTTATGGAATAGGTGGCAAATGTGACTACCACCGCTCATGGATAACTGCAATACCAGGATTGCAGGCAAGTTGCCGCCTTTTAATGTATGTGAAGGCTCCTTTCTTGGTAATTTCCAAGTCTTCTCGGTTTAGAAAATAGACGGTGAAAGCTGATTCCACTGAGTGGTAATGGGGAGCATAATGTGTTTTTAAAAAATCGACATTATGGATTTGATTGTATACATACATTAAAAGCTTAAGCATTCGCAGATCTTGTCTTTTTTGACTAAGTTTCTTATACTTTAAGGCGCTGTACATTCTAGTATAAGTTTTATGTCTATGTTAAGTAGTATTTTTTAGATTAATCGTGATACAAAAAATATCTATTAATTAATAAATTAATATAAGTTAGGTTTGCACAACGACAGCCGGTATTTCCATCTTGATAAGTCTTCATTTATTAGTTATAAGTAATGCTAAGTATATTTAAGTAAGTGTCAACTAGAGCATACATCTGTTCTTACGAAGGCGCGCCCCTCTACGTTGCATTGTTATGCAAGTGTATTATGAGTGAGTGACGCTTCTGTTTACATGATGTGTGACGTGTGTGTAAAACGAATAACGGTAATGACACCAAAAAAAATACAAAATAAATTATTTTTGTTAATTTATTTCATTAAAAATATGATTACTTTAAGAAGGTTTGGCGAGACTTCGTGAGTGAATAGATCCATAAGTTTCTTTAACTTAACAGAATAAACTTATCTCGATCAAAGAACGAGTTCAATTACAAAAATATATTTAAAACGACAAAACGACTGACAATAAATAAAACACGTTACACGATGGTACAATAACTTAGCTGATCCTGATAATAAATACAACATGTCACATTGACCTTTGGATAGTTTAGTAGCTTTGCTAATGGCTCTTGCTAAAGATATATTACATTTATAAAGAGAAAAGGTTGCTATGTTAATCTTGGCTGGATCCATAAGGTTACGTACAAAATTGACATTGAATTTGACATTATGAGAGGTTCAATTAAATGTCTATCTGTCTGTGCTGATCGATTACTAATTTGGCGTTAATCTGTATGGCCCAAGTCCTTGGCAATGGCATAAACACTGATACACTACCCAATTCTGTTTTCTCATGATCGTAGAGGATCCTATAGACCAAATTTCATAAAATTGTTTACGAAGCAAACATGAACTCCAAGAAAGGACATAGGCTACTTTTTGCCTGACACATGACAACAACAACAAACAACAACAGCCTGTAAATTCCCACTGCTGGGCTAAAGGCCTCCCCTCCCTTTAAGGAGAAGGTTTGGAACATATTCCACCACGCTGTTCCAATGCGGGTTGGTGGAATACACATGTGGCAGAATTTCTATGAAATTTGTCACATGCAGGTTTCCTGGCGATGTTTTCCTTCGCCGTTGAGCACGAGATGAATTATAAAGACAAATTAAGCACATGAATCAGCGGTGCTTGCTTGGGTTTGAACCCGCAATCATCGGTTAAGATGCACGCGTTCTAACCACTGGGCCATCTCGAATCGCTTACCTATTGCTTTAGGTAAATACCGAGGAACAGATAATACTACAAATTTAAAAACCTGTTAAATCAAGGTATACCACTTCACTATCAATCACGTACCAAAGTTGATAAAGTTGCAACTCAAAGTCCCAGAGTTCAAACTCAACAAGTCCAATCCATATTTCGTCTATCAAATCACACTTGAAACAATTTAACCTTTAACCGAAATCAATTCAATAAAAAGTCGCATAACAACAAATGACTCACACGACGCAATTATTCATCTGCGCACGCGCATATCGCTGACTCACTCACGACGACCGCGTTATGGTTTGTTTACTTTCATAGTTTTTTTTTTCATTGCTGTGGAATTAGGTTTCTATTTAGGAATGTCGGACTTTAAAGGTTTATTTTTTCTGTAATTTATATTTAATAGCCGTGTAAGTGATTAGTTCGTTGCTATACAATAAATATACCAGCATAATATTGAAATATAATAATAAAAATGGACGAAAATGACAATGTTGTACCCTAAAATCAAAATACATTTTATTCAAGGAGGCTTATACAAGCACTTTTGAATCGTCATTTAAGAACTACCATCTTCATCAAGTGAAGCTACCATCAGTTCGGAATGCAGATTATGCCGAGAACAACCCACAATAAACTCAGTAGTTACTCTTTTTCAATATTTAAAAATACAGTCATATTAGTTAAATATAATTACAAATGTATGTAATCATCGTGCCTGGAAGTCAGCAAGTATTAGACGAAATTTAGAAACGTAGTGAATCATCATCATTGCTTTATTTAAATAAGTTTAATTTGTCTTTCAAAACATTTTCAATTCGCATAATAAATATGTTTATTGTAATAGTTGGCATAATGGGATTCCGAGAAAAATAAAAATGCGTAACTGAATGCGCCGCGATGGGTTTGAGGTTCGGACATTGATCTTAAAGGTAGCGGATTCAAACCGGGCACGCGTCAATAAGGTTCCATATGTCTTATTTGTGCTGAGCCGGCTTAGTGGTTACAACGCGCGTGTCTCAACCGATGACTACGGGTTTAAACCCAGGCAAGCAACACTGTATATTCGTTATGTTTATAATTCATCTCGTGTTCGGGGGTGAAGGAAAACATCCCGAGGAAACCTGCATGTCTCAACAACAACAACAACAACAACAGCCTGTAAATTCCCACTGCTGGGCTAAAGGCCTCCTCTCCCTTAGAGGAGAAGGTTTGGAACATATTCCACCACGCTGTTCCAATGGGGGTTGGTGGAATACACATGTGGCAGAATTTCTATGAAATTTGTCACATGCAGGTTTCCTCACGATGTTTTCCTTCACCGTCGAGTACGAGATGAATTATAAAGACAAATTAAGCACATGAATCAGCGGTGCTTACCTGGGTTTGAACCCGCAATCATCGGTTAAGATGCACGCGTTCTAACCACTGGGCCATCTCGACTCTGCATGTCTCATTTCATCGAAATTCCGCCACATGTTTATTCCACCAACCCATATTGGAACAGCGTGGTGAAGTATGTTCCAAACCTTCTTCCGAAAGGGAGAGGAGGCCGTAACCCAGCCGTGGGAAATTTACAGGCTGTTGTTGTTGTTGTTGTTGTTGTTGTTACTTGGGCTTGTAATTTATTTTTCTCTGTGCAATGAAGAGTAATATAGAAGCAATACTGGAATAGGTTCTAAATCTTCAAGTACAAGAAATGTACATTTTTCGGTTTAGTAATTCTGAGTATAGAGGCTCAGTAAGCTGTATCGATTCTAGTAGGTATTAAGTGATGTATTACTGTGCTTTGATATTGAACGTACTGACCGTGACAGTTACTGCAGGGGTGGGCGAGTTGAAATCCGAGCTAAATGTTAACGGCCCACGGGCTCAGAAGACGCTCTTTCTGAGAGTGACTACAGTGAAACCAAATCAAGGCTCACGCCGTCATCGAAACCATTGGGTGTTGGGCTGCATACTCATATATACTACATACAAATAATTTATATACAGTCAGGTACAAGCTAAACAGATTATTTTAATTGCTCTAAAATTAAAGTAATTTTATGAAACTTTATACTATTTCCTTCAACTCTTAATAATAAAAAACGTAGATTTAATACTTGTTGACTTCCAGGCATACAAATATAATTGTATTTAACTTACATAACATTATATTTTTAAACGTTGAAATAGAGTAACTATTAAGTGACTTGCCTTTGGAATGTAGATTCTACAGAGATGAACTGATGGTACCTTCACTTAATATTTTCGTTAAAATATGACGATTCAAAAGTGCTTGTAAAAGTCTATTTTGATTATTGATGAAACGTGATTTAATCTACTACATACACCATCTATTATTAAATAAAAAATTGAATTATTTGAAAACTTTATTCAAATTAATATTCTTTATTCAAACTCGTAATAGTAATTTGAATCATCAATACAATATTTTTATAAATGTACATGTATAAATACCAACAGCTTAGAAAATCTTCTACCGAAGATAAACTTCGACTATTAAAATTTTTGTATACAGTTTTTTTATCAAATATCACTTATTTATTGTCAAAGCTAAAATTATTCAGTATAAGGTCAGACTTTACACTTCTGCAGATATGAGTCATCGCCTACTTTCGCCTACGATCCGCTGCATTTCAAATCCAATAATTTACTGGTATGTAATAGAAACTTAAGTATTTTATCTATCGCAATATTATAAATGCAAAAGCAGCTGCCTTCTCTCTTTGAGTTTTCTACAATTCCTCTCAGGACAGCGTATTTTCTTTTCCTAATTGATAGTTTTAATTTTGGTAACCTATATGTAAGCGTGTTTTTTTTATATTATAGGTTGGCGGACGTGCATATGGGCCACCTGATGGTAAATGGTCACCATCACCCATAGACAATGACGCTGTAAGAAATATTAACTATTCCTTACATCGTCAATGCGCCACAAACCTTGGAAACTAAGATGTTAAGTCCCTTGTGCCTGTAGTTACACTGCCTCACGCACCCTTCAAACCGGAACACAACAATACTGAGTACTAACTATTATTTGGCGGTAGAATAACTGATGAGTGGGTACTTACCCAGACGGGCTTGCACAAAACCCTACCGCCAAGTAAATATACGTAATGCTTCGGTATTTAATTTAGAAATTTGATGTATTTTGGTATGAAACTTGGACCAGACGGATATAAGCTATTTTTTTTAACTAAAACCTGACGATCTAATTAATAACTAATCAATTATTATATATAAGATAAATCACATAACACATCTTACAATGTATATTATTTATATATTTTAATTAACTTTATTTAAATTAACACACGGTAATTTAATCTCTCGGATTTAAACTCGTAATCTTCATAATCAACATTCTATCTTCTAAGCGATCTTGGCTATGAGCATCTGTTATACTTTTGATAGTATCCGTTGGAAAGCATTTAAACGACAATTTTCTCTTTAACTATGTGGATATAATTATCTAAATAAATAAATTATTTACTTCACTTCACTTAACATTTATTCAAAAAAAAATTTCATGGCCTCAAAACCAAAATGATGTAACGCACAAATTATTTTTATTTTTAATTCCTTAAAATGGTTTCTTGTGGCTTATCGTACACATATCACATCCTATTTTCTTCCTAATGGTACTAGCTCTAATAATACCTTGCATTAAAATCAAATTCATGAGTGTCAATCAATATACTCTATACATTCATATATATATGACTATATAATTACAAACATCATAGTATGTAATCCATCTTAAAACGTAGCTGTCGTCATATGAAAGTTATATCAATCAATCACGATTACCATTTCTTGCTTAAACTTAGAAAAAATAATCATATATTATTATAGAAGCGGTTACATAGTTGGATCATAATTCGAAAAAATATAATATACTTTTATTAGTTACAACATATTAATAATAATGTATACTATACCTCTTACTTAAATAAATATGAGACAACATCACCTACATTACTGTGATCCCAATATAAGTTGCTAAAGCACTTGTGTTACGGAAAATCAGAAGTAACGACGCTACCACAAATACCCAGACCCAAGACAACATAGAAAACTAATGATAAACTACATTGAGTCGGCCGGGAATCGAACCCGGGACCACGGAGTGGCGTATCCATGAAAACCGGTGTACACACCACTGGACCACGGAGGTCGTACTTAAGGATGTATTGTACATAAGAAGTCGAGATGGCCCAGTGGTTAAAACGCGTGCATCTTAACCGATGATTGCGGGTTCAAACCCAGGCAAGCACCGCTGATTCATGTGCTTAATTTGTCTTTATAATTCATCTCGTGCTCAGCGGTGAAGGAAAACATCGTAAGGAAACCTGCATGTGACAAATTTCATAGAAATTCTGCCACATGTGTATTCCACCAACCCGCATTGGTACATCGTGGTGGAATATGTTCCAGACCTTCTCAAAGGGAGAGGAGGCCTTTAGCCCAGCAGTGGGAATTTACAGGCTGTTGTTGTTGTTGTACATAAGTTCCACTTACATGACTCCTGTCTCGTAGGTAACTTTTTAGGAATTTTTTGAGGCTGTAGTGAGGTCCAGCATCCAAAAATCGGTTATTTAATATTTGATTTCAATTTCCCTTCGAACGTTATTAAAATGTCTATAAAACTCGCTAGTTATCCAAAGCAATACTTCTTAGATTAATCATTATAGGACTGAGGATTAAAGGATTGAGTCCTCACGAAACAAAGAGTCATCAGTCTATCTAACAGTAGTTCTGTTAATTTATTACAAATTACCAAATGATTAAACAATAAATGATTTGTAGGTTATATTTGAAGTTAATAAATATATTATATGCATTATTTGATATGTTACCACAATGCATTTAAATGTTTATAGTGGTAAAGAAAGATTTAAAAAAGCCGGTGGCATAATCAAGAACCTGATGTTGAATCCAGATTGATGTTCTAAGTTTTAAAATCAAAAGTTACACTTGTTTAAAAAGTGCGTTTGTACAATAATCGTTGCATATTTCTGTTGCAATGAAAAGTTATCAAATACTTAAAAATAAACATTAAAATTTAAAACGTCGTAAGTAGACACAGATTAATTGAACAAGTATTAACGACTCAATTCGATGACTTTAATGCGATTATCGAAAGTATAATCAATACATATATTTTGCGACAATGAAATAAAATAAAAATATGAAATTATATGCTGTGATTTTTCATGTATTAGGATACTCTTTAAACACACCACAATATAACACAATATTACACTTTCAAAAATTGATTAGCGCGTTTAATTAATATAAATGTAACGTTTAAAGCATCGAAATTCTGCGACATGCGCATTCCACTAACCTGCATTGGAACAGCCTGGTGGAATATGTTCCAAACCCTCTCTTCAATGGGAGAGGAGGCCTTAGCACAGCGGTGGGTAATTCACAGGCTGTTACTTTACTTTACTTCACTAAAGCATATACATATGTATAATCACCGTTAGATTTGAGATCTTATATAATACGAAAAGGCGATAATAAACTTTGCAGTTTACGATGTCAGTAAGATAGAATGAAACCCACGAGTTTAATATTATATGTAATCCACCTAAAGGATGCGATTTCATTTAAATAAAATTAACACCGCATATTAATTTTAATATTGCATCGATGTTAATATCGTATCAAGTATCAACAAACTCAGCATATATATTATTATGTATATAAATGGGTTATAGTTAAGCTGTGATCGGGCAAATTGTGAGAACCATATTGAATACACGACCACGATACGACACGGCTTCTAATCTCGTTATTATACACAGATAATGTGTATACAATCGTTGTTTTTTTTTTTAATTCTTCAAATATCGAATAAAAGTTTTTAATTCGCGAAATATAAATGCGACATTTTAAAATCGATTTAAATGTTTTTTTATGTGGATTAAATGTATTATCGCCGTATTCCAAATTCAAAAATGAAAGTTTGATTTTAACAATTTGATAAATGTAGCCTATTTATACAACAGAAAATATCAAGCAAGTAAGTTGTACTTAATAACATCCCGCAAATATTTCCTTTCGAGACAAGTTTTGGTATATATTTCACAAGGCAGTTCATTAGAAAAAAATATAAGAACTTTTTTGTCAAAACCTCACGACATTTAATCGTATAGTCTAAAGGTCACCATAACTGGTTTTTATTAGCACACAACGGCTACGAGGGCGCGACACTGGTCCATTAGATTCGTGACTACAGTTTCCAATTCAATTCCTGTTTAAACTAATGTTTTAACACGGCGTGTCTATGTAAATTTATGACATTGACTATATGTGGAAAAGAACTGGAAGGTACACTTAGATACTAAAATATATTTATAGTAACAGCCTGTAAATTTCCCTTGGCTGGGCTAAGGCCTCCATTTGTAGAGAAGATTAGGAGCATAGTTCTATGCTGTGTTCCAATGCAGTTTGGTAGATTCACTTGTGACAGAATTTAGTTGAAATTTAGACACATACAAGTTTCCTCGCGATATTTTTCTTAACCACCGAGCTCGTGGTTATAAACACAAATAAGTTACATGAGTATTTAGCAGTCCTGGCTTGATTTTGAACCCGCAATCATCAGTTAAGATGTTTTTCTGTGAAGCTAGGTCAAATTTAGGGGGCATATTATCCGTTGCAACGATTGAAAGTTAAATTGTGGATTTTTATGAAACTCATCATGGTGGTAACTTATCCCATTGTTAATGTAATGCAATATGTAGTATTAAAATATCTATATTTTTATGTAGTATTCCAAATATTAAAGTAGGCTGGCAAATGCTGATGTCTATAGATGCACAAGTTATACTACCAATTAAACTATGGAAGCCAATATTATATATCCCATTGAGTCTGTAGTCTCAATATCGCGACGACCGGTTTTCTTGGGTACGCCACTCCAAGGTCCCGGGTTCGATTCCCGGCCGAGTCGATGTAAAAAATTCATTAGTTTTCTATGTTGTCTTGGGTCTGGGTGTTTGTGGTACCGTCGTTACTTTTGATTTTCCATAGCACAAGTGCTTTAGCTACTTACATTGGGATCAAAGTAATTTATGTGATGTTGTCCCATGTTTAAAAAAATATATATCAAACTCAACAATATCTCACTTTTTAAACCGGTAACCTTGAAAGTTACCACGTATGATTCTTTGGTGATAGAATAAAATATGAGCGAGTGGTACTCAAACGATCTTACAGAGAGTTCTATCACAAATTACTCAAGAATACAAAATAAAACATTAATCTTTCATTTTTGATACCATTTCAAACTCGACGATTTAAATTACAATTCATGAGCTTCATAAAATAATTCTTTGATATAAAGAGGCACCCCAACACGGGTTTTTGGCGATCAATTGAAATATCAAACAAGTGGAACAGGCCGCTAACAAACAAGTTACGATCCGGAAATTGAATCCTGAACCTCTAAAATAATACCTTTAGCTTTGCTGTGTACTATGTTTTTTCATCGTGTTATTTTCGTTTTATAATAATGTTTCTATATACTTTACAGAGCCGAGATGGCCCAGTGGTTAGAACGCGTGAATCTTAACCGATTATTGCGGGTTCAAATCCAGGCAAGTACCACAAGCATATGTATGTGCTTAATTTATATTTATAATTCATCTCGTGCTCGGCGGTGAAGGAAAACATCGTGAGGAAACCTGCATGTGTCTAATTTCATAAAAATTCTGCTTTATGTGTTTGAAACCTTCGCCTCAAATGGAGAGGAGGCCTTATCCTAGCAGTGGGAAATTTACAGGCTGCTGTTGTATACTACATCACAAGTGGTACTTTTTGATTGAATGGTACACAATAACCAGTTACATTAGCAATACTTTGTATTGTTCCGGTTCATTATTAAGTGGGGCTGTCAGTTGCATTCTGGATGAATTTCCAAATATTTTGTTGGTATATAATTGAAACTTAGTTAATCAGTCCGACGATGTTTATTTTAAATGTTTTAGTAAAAGGTATATTATAATAATCTATCTTTTATAGATTAGGTAGGCAGATTTAGACTATAGGTAAAATATTGGGATACAACGGTGTCTGCACATATAAATGGCGCAGTAAGAAATTTTATACATCACCAATGTACCACTAACCTTGGTTTATTTCCTTGTGTCCTTGATTATATTAGAAGTCTTTCTGACCAAACAATATTAATAATTGCTATTCAACAGTGGAATATTTGATGCGTTGTATGTACCCAGTCAAACAAAGCCAGCATAAAGCCTTATAACCATGTATTTGGCTAAATAATACTATCATGACAAATGTGTACACATAGCTATTCTGTACACACCAACTCGTTATAGATAACCATCGTAAAATGTCTTAAAATTTGTATCGGATATAGACAACAATAATTATTATAACATTTAAAGGATACACATAAAACAGTGTTTAAAAGTAAGTAGTAGTTCTCAGCATTTCACGTAATAATAACACTACAATACTCGCTTTCATATTTCGAATATCAACAAACTTCTAAGAAAACAGAGTCACGGGCATCGAGCTGTATCATCAAATAAATCCACAGAACAAGCACCCACGTCCTCTCGCCCTTTCGAGATGATGTTGGACAAACATTATTTACATTAGCGTGTGCAAAAATCACCTTTATCGCGTTGGAATACGATACAATGGATCTGCAGCATCTCGGCTTGAATGTTGGTAACCAGTTTGGTAGGAGCGTTTGAACTACTACTGTATTACGCACGATTTTGTAGAGGAATAGTGAGCTTGTATTTGACGCGTGAAATTTTTATAAACATTGATTTTGAATGAATGTTGAACGAAGTTTTATTGATGGCTTCTTTTTCATTGTGGAACATATTCCACCACGCTGTTTCGGTTCGTGGAATACACATGCGGCAGAATTTCTATGAAATTAGACACATGCAGGTTTCCTCACGGTAAATAACCTTAACCGCCAAACATGAGATGAATTATAATTACAAATTAAGCACATGAATATACAGTGGCGCTTTCTTGAATTTGAACTCGTAATCATCGTCGAATGCACGCGTTCTAACTACTGGGCCATCTCGGCATTTAGTTACTTAATAAATTGAATATTATAAGTTCGTTTGTTTATGTTTTTAACTAAATACGGACAGTTTTAACAATATTTTTTGTAAATAATTTAGTTCAGACTAAAGTGTCTTTGGATGGATAGAGTTACAATACGGATAGCAGACCGTAAATCTAACGTTGCTGGACAAAAGCCTACTCTCGTACAGACAAGGCTTGGAGCTCGATTCATCACGAAGCTCCAGTATTTCTTGGGTATGTACCAATTAAACAGAATTGAAAAAGCACTCTACATACAGATTCATTCTATCGCTGACGAGATTAATTGGAAACACAAATTAAACACATCATATATCAGACGTCTAACTAACAATATATATAGTAAGTATTTATATATGATTATTTTATATACCTATATATAAAATATGTATTTCGGAAATTTTGTTTAAAACTACAATTTTAATTGATACTCGTTTATATGTCTATAGTTCCTGTAAATAACATCGACATAGGCAGATGGGAAAATGACCACCTGGTGGTAAATGGTCACCACTGCTCATAGACATTGCAATGTTAGTCATATTTACTATAGGCCACGCCACCGTCCTTTATTACGGAACACAATAATATTAAGTATTGCTACTTGGTGGACCTTTTCTTTTGTATTTTCTTTGGTATATGTTGGCAGACGAGCATATGGGCCACCTGATGGTAAGTGGTCGACAATGACGCTGTAAGAAATTTAACTATTCCTTACATCGTGAATGTGCCACTAACCTTGAGAACTAAGATATTATGTCCCTTGTGCCTGTAGTTACACTGGCTCACTCACTGACGAGTTGGTGATACCTAATAAGGTGGTTTTGCATAAATCCCACCAAGTATCGTCATAAATATTGTTGTATCTATATAAATAAATATATATATATATATATATATATCTTATCTGTATTCATATCTTTCATTGTTCATCATTGACGTTCAACAAAACTGTTCCATTTAATTAGAACGTAACGACAATGTTGCCATACTTAAGTAACAGTTTCTATAATAAAGAAAAAAGTGATGCATTAAAACGGTGATTAAGAACTCGGCTCGTATCGGATGTAGATCCATCATCATGTCGTGAACCGGGAAATATCTAAGAATCGATTATAATCACGGATGCAATATCGATATCACACTATACATATAATGTTAGAATCGATTTATCCCACTCGGCGCTGCGGAAATTATTTTTGTACTGTTAGCTTTTGTTAGTCTTTCGAATGTAATCGATTATTTAATTTTTAAATAGGACGTTTTTAATACAACTATGTATGTGTTCTGTCATTAGATCCTGATCTATTTTCATTGGCAATATTAAAGGTGAAATAATATAAGATATCTCTTTATACTCTTCTTCTTCTTATTCTGCCTGGCAAATATTATTAAGGTACCCTATTAAAAATGTTTCATAAATAATAATAAATACTAATTTAATAAGGGTCAGCCTTCCCAATAAGTTTATAGACCGTCTTTGGTGTCTCTAGACCTAATAATTCTACAGGAATTATTAAGTAAAAAATGTGCGGAACCAATAATTATAATTATTTGACGAAGGTTTTGCGTGAGAATTTTTCGACAGAAAACCCGACAACTTTTCATCGGCCCGACCTCATCAAACCAAGCCAGTTTTAACCAAAGACCTCGAGATCTGCAGCATAATAAAATATGTATAAACACAGTAATTAGACTAGTGAGGCAGTTACTTTTATTACCTGACTAAAGCTAAACATATTCTAAAAAGACTTAAAGACAATATCAACAATACATACATACGACTATTCTCAAATAAAGCTTTATAATATTCATTATTGTGATTGAAATACAAATTTTATTTTAATTACATATTGTATTTATTTAAATCCGTCTAAAAGATTAACTACCGAGTTTCTTGCCATTGTTTTCAGTACAATAAACATTTCGAATCGATGAAAGCATTATTCTAATTAATCTTCTCAAAATGAATATTACAAAGTGCTCATGAATAATTACTATACGGAGATCATTGTTTATGAATATATATTAACATTAATGAGCTAAAATTTTAAACTATATAATTATTTAGCTGTGTCCGCGACCTTGTAAGCGTATGAATTTAACAAAAAAAATGTATATAATTGTAGCTTAAGTTGCTCCTTATTATATCAGTTATCTGCCAGTGAAAGTCCCGTCAAAGTAGGTCCAGCCGTTCCAGAGATTAACCGGAGCAAACAGACAGACACACAAAAGTAGTAAAATGTTTATTTTATTACATGGTAGCATTAAATGTAAAGCACCTCGACAAAAGCCTCTAAAGTGTGCAACTGCTGGACTGAGGACTTTACTCAGTGTCAGGAAAAGGTCCTAAAACTTATTTCAACACGCTGCTCGAATATTTAATGATTTTGATTGAAATTAGATCGAGTACAAGATGAATTATAAAAACAAATTAAGCCCATGAAAATTCAATGGTCCAACCTGGATTTGAATCAAAATGCACGCTTAATATGCACGTGTTCAAACCACTGGGCCATCTAGATCACCTACATATATAATTTTATATATATATATCTATACATTTATATGTAATTTAATTCCCAGTGCAATAGTCGATTAGAAATAATATATTCATTCATTATTATGTTAAAACATTGTATATGTAAATCTAAGGTAAGCAGATCGAGGTTATACCTGCGTTTAAACTGGTTCAAAACCGGTACAGCAAAGTTCAACAGATTCTAATGACCGTTCTATTTCCTTTGCTAATTTTTATACAGGAAGTTTAATTTGCTACGGTACAAATGGCAATTAAGTTGATTTTGGTATTGCCTGTTATTAATTAAATTAAATAATTTAGATAAATTCTTTTTTTTTCATAGATAATGTAAATATTTATTTAATTGTTTCTTATTGTTTTTGTTTAGATACATAAATATTGTTTGAAGATATTTTTGTTAGATATATGTGTTAGGAATTTATAATTAAAAGGTTATTTTATTGCTTGTGTTTCAACGTTAACTCAATAAAGAAACCGTTTAATTTTCTTGTTAATATAATTTTAGTTTTTATTTTAAAATCTCAATTAAATATTTTTTCTTCCAAGTAGACTCAATCATTTTTTTTACAATAGTTATGGGTTTATTTGCTTTATTGATCAACACATAATCCATACTCATACACTCTTATTGTATAAGCCATGGTCAATAATTAATAAGGTTAAAAAAAACGTGTAAGCGATCTATTCGAGTATTAAGAAATACTTACAATCGATCTTTGTTTCATTAACGAGTTTTATTACCTTTAAAGAACCGTTTGTACCGAATTTCGTCAATCAGGATAGTAAAAGGAATAGCATAGCGTACATCCCAGCTCAGAGCTGTATAGCCGTTGGCTAGCATTCTGTACACGAGTTTCCAATTATTGATGGTGCTCTCAACGTGTAAACTGATATGCATTATTATTGCGTACCCTGAGGCGAGCGTACAAAGGACTTGTCTGTTTTGACGGGAGCGTACTTTGTACGCTGTCGCCTTCGAAACCAGACGTTTCGCGAATTAAATTATTTTGCGATATCATCGTAACATTAATCGGCTTTATGTAAATAGGTTAGTAATGTTTTGTATGTTTTTTTTTCGATGTCTGCCTTGTGTTTATGTGACTTTTAAATCTGTTTATTTTTGAAGTTATTTAAATATTGTTAAGTTTATCAATTTGCATACTTTAGCTAGTAAAAAGAACTAGAATTAAAAGCTATTTTAGAACATAATTATATTATTGAGAACTGAATAGCGTATTGCAATTAATTCTATATTAATTATAGCAGTTAAAAAGAATTACCTTTCTTTTTTTCAACCGACTTCCAAAAGGAGGAGGTTATCAATTCGTCTGTATTTTTTTTTTTTTTTTTTTTTTTTTTTTTTTTTTTTTATGTTTGTTACCTCATAACTTTTTACTGGGTGGACCGATTTTGATAATTTTTTTTTTGTTTGAAAGGTAGTGCTTCCCGTGGGGTCCCATTTTTTTTATTTTTTTTTCCGATGATGGTATCCATGTGAAAACGACATAAGTCTTAAATTTGCCTTATGTATATGCGCGACAAATAGGTGAATAACTGAAAATCACGTTAACCAATTTTGAAAATTCTTTTTTTATTATAAAATATATACTTCTAGGGTAATTTGGTGAAAGTTTGGTAAGGTTCTGAGTACAGGATCCATGACAAAGTAACGGAACGGAAGGGAACGGAACAATTCTGAGGAGCACGTTAGCGATACTCGGTCGAATCTTTTATTTATAGGTTATTTGGATATTTGAGTCACCTTCCGTAATGTGGTTATGTTTATGTAATTATCATAGTCGAATATTATAATCAACTAGCTACCCACCCCGGCTTCGCACGGGTGTAATACTGATACTAACTACAGAATTTGTTTATATACGACATCACATCGCAAACTTCTAAAATTATCAGTGTTTCTTTACTATATTGTTCATGTATTATATACACAAACCTTCCCCTTGAATCACACTATCTTTTAAAAAAAACCGCATCAAAATCCGTTGCGTAGATTTAAAGATATAGGGACAGAGAAAGCGACTTTGTTTTATACTATGTAGTGATGGATCTCCTATACGGCTCGTAGTTAGGGTGCGATATGGGGCAGAATTTCTTACTATCTTTAATCAAATTTTGTGTATGTGATGTGATGTCATATGATGTACGAAATATAGTTGGTCTTTTTCAAAGTTTTTTTGCTGAGTTCGATTACAGCTCTTTTGAGGGATCCTTGTAGTTTACGCCGCGTGACGTATTAAATGAGCATTTTCGAAAGTCTATTTTTGCTTTATTCGCAAGTTTCCTTTGAAATTGCCCTCGAAGTAGTTTCTGACTCATATAAACGGAACGCTTAATCTATCCATATTAAAAAAAAAATTAGTTAGTCAACATCAGCTTCACTTAAAATCAAAAAATAAATAAAATTTTAACAAAAAGAAAAACCGACTTCAAACAAAACACTATTTTAAAACAAATGAATATGCACGAAAAAGTCATAAAAATAATTGCGTATTCAACATATTTTTTAGAGTCTTCCTAAGTTAAATGAAATGAAAAATATTAGACTACTTAAAAGTCGATTAACGATTATATCATGTAGTTATAATTATTGTTATATTTGGAGTCGGTGTCAGCCAATAAAACCCTACAGTATATCTATCAATAAACAATACGAGAATAAATTACCTTTTACACAATAATATACTGGATCAATCAAGGGGTTCGCTTCTTTCTTTTGATTGTTGGGGCAAGGGCACTGTGGCTGACACCGGCTCCAAATATACCAATAATTATAACTACATGATATAATCGTTAATCGACTTTTAAGTAGTCTAATATTTTTCATTTCATTTAACTTAGGAAGACTCTAAAAAATATGTTGAATACGCAATTATTTTTATGACTTTTTCGTGCATATTCATTTGTTTTAAAATAGTGTTTTGTTTGAAGTCGGTTTTTCTTTTTGTTAAAATTTTATTTATTATGTCATAGGTTTGCGAAAGAGCATATGGGCCATTGTGCCTGTAACACTAGGTCACTTACCCTTCAAACGGAAACACAACAATACTGAGTACTGTTATTTGGCGGTAGAACATCTGATGAGTAGGTAGTACTAGGCTCGCACAAAGCCCTACCACCAAGTTAACTATCTAAAAATCGTATAAATGTTCTAAAATTAAAATTAAATATATACTTTCACAAAGATGTCGTATTGTGTTTTTCTCTTCATAAATTCGTTGCAATTTCAATTAGCGATAGGTAACATCGTTAGTGCGTGTTATTTATGTATCAATAAAATAATATATTCACACAATTTCACAACGATTCAAAGCTAAAACAGAAGGAAACGGAAGCCATCACTAGAACGAAATTATTTTTTTAATTGCGGACGCGAAATTTTAAAAGCTGATGCGAAAAAAAAAACTAAAAAAAAATATTTAAAAAAAAAATGTTATATATATAATTAAACTATCATATCTGACTTCATTGAACATAAACCCAGATATTTCTGACGTTATATATATTAGTAAAGTAAACAGTCTGTACATTTCCCATTGCTGAGATAAGGCCTCCTCTTCAATTAAGGAGAAGGTTTGGAACATATTCCACCACGCTGCTCCAATGCGGGTTGGTGCAATGTACATGTGGCAGAATTTCGATGAATTTACACATATGCAGGTTACCTCGCGATGTTTTCCTTCACCACCGAGCACGTGATGAATTATAAATACAAATTAAGCACATATATATAGTGGTGCTTGCCTGGGTTTGAACCAGCAATCATCGGTTAAAATGTCCGCGTTCTAACCACTGGGCCATCTCAGCTACTTACTTTACTTTATATAATCGATGTGTCATTATATACTTTATTCTGATTACTTTATGGTATTTTTAAGTTGAGAAGGTTATATCTGAAAAAGAAAAGAAAGAAAACAATCCAATTGAAAATTGAAAAGACATATAGATTACTATATATCTTTTCAAATAACATTGAGGCACAAGACGCTACAACAGAAAAATGTTATATAACTTTCTAAAATAGTTACTTTCGATTACTATATATCTGCCACGACGGAAAGTGATAAGTCCGTACAAAATATACAGGAATTAATATAGAACCCAAATGTATACATAAATAGAGCTCAGAGATATTTGCTATCTCTCTCTAATATCCGATGATCCAAACGAACTAACGCGATAATGGACATTGTTTATGTAAATCATTTACTCTAAAATAAACTCACTTTTTACTATTCGATATTCAAACAAATATACATCACACGTCCTGAACAGTAAAATCGATCGACAAACAGTAAAAATAAACAAGTTTAAGACAAGTTGCTAGTCGGAAACAGTAAGTGAGCGAGCAACTTGTTCTAACGTCTTGTTCCTTCACCGCATGTTCGATCTTGTTCGCACTAGTTGCGACCATTATATATATTTTTAAACTGGTATACATGAATTATAATTACTCTAAATTTAGAGTAATTTTATGAAACTTTATACTATTTCCTTTAATTCCTATTTATATTTAAAATGTCTTAATTCAATAGGTATTGCTTGCTTAATATGTAAAATATACATTGGTAAGGAAGGCATATTATTCAATACAAGATCATATAGGTGATAAAAAGCATGTAGCTAATACTTGTCGACTTCCAGGCAGGATGTACTATATACATATATAATTATTAGTACTTAACTAAAATGATTTTGTATTTTTAAACGTTGAAAAAGAGTAACTACTAAGTTTCTTGTCAGTTCTTCTCAGTAGACTCAGAATTCCGAACCGGTGGTAGCTAACTCAATATAGTTTGTTAAATGACGATTCAAAAGTGCTTGTAAAAGCCTACTTGAATAAAGTAAGTTATATTTTAATTTTAAAATTTAATAATGTACCTAAATGGTATTATTATTATTACATGTGAATAATTTTACTTGGTATTAAATTTAAAAAGACTTATTCTTATATTTTTCTGCTTGAATTGTCATTGGTTGTTTTTACTGGTTGGTTTTCCACTGGGTTTAAGGCTGAACCATCTCAGTTTTTTACAATAATTGTTTTCTATTTTACTTCAAATTGTATCTATAGGATTGCGTAGCTGACAAAGTTTATCTTATTTCAATATAATCTAATGATGAAAAACTTTAAATAATTCTTCGCATGATTCATACTACTTAAAAAATACGCAATTTCGTCAAGACGATACTATATGTAATATCATTTACCATTGTGCAATCGAGTTTTGAAGTGAAATGCACAATCTTTAGAAACATCAAGTTAGTCATCGTAGATAACAAATGATATTACAATAAATACCGTACGTTATATTTTAAATTTGTATATGAAGCAATTTTACGATCCGACACTCATCGTCTGAGCAACGAAATAAAATTGCAACTCTTGATTTTATTACGCTATGAATCATACCTTATAGCATTATTAGAATCAAACTTGGTACATGATATATTTAAAAATATATATGTGTAATACGCGTACGCATTTTTATATGTTTAAAAAATTGCGTGTAATTATAGATGCGTGAAGTTATTTTTCGGTGTCATTAAAATAGGTTTTTATTGTATCATATTTTTGTCTATACTAGTAATATTTTAAATGCATAAGTAACTATGTATATCTGTCTGTTGCTAAATCACGGATTTTATGAAATTTCCTACCAACTTTACTTATTTATGCCTAACATATGAAACGCGAGCCTAATTATTCAATAATAAATTTATTATTATTATGATAAATGAAATTTCTTCTGTTTTCTGGTAACACTCGCAAATTTAAGCATTCCAAATTTAAATTGGTAGTAAAGTAAACATTGTAAAATAAGATAAGGCGTGAGAGTTAGTTGACACTTAATTGGCGGTTTAGCGAGCAACTTCATCATTCCGTTTTAATGTCATCCTGTGCGCGCGCATCATAAAAAAAAACACTAAATTTTTTATACCAGCGTTCCGCCAAAGCTTTGCACGAGCTCAATGATATGATATCACAGTACAAACTTCTAAAATTATCAGTGTTTTTTTACTAAATTGTCCATGTTTTTTAAGCGACTTCACTCAAAATCGTACCACTTCAATAATACGTGTTTAAAGCAAATTATTTTATTACTTTTTAATGATCACTTTGAAGTTGTTGTTATTTTTTAGAAAAAATACTTTATATATATACTTTATAAAAACCTTCCTCTCGAATCACTCTATCTATAAAAAAAAACGCATCAAAAACCGTTGCGTAATGTTAAAGATTTATGCATACATAGAGATATAGGTACAGAAAAAGCGACTTTGTGTTATACTATGCAGTGATGATCACGCCAAAAGAAGTATAACTCATAAATATACATTTGAGTTGAGAAGATCAACAGAAATTCGAAAACACATCCGAATATAATTCTTTAACGAGTTCTATATTACTGCTAACTTTATCTGTGTTTATGTTTTGAAGTTGAACATTTTGGTTCAACATACTCAGAAACTCCAAGCTTCTGTATGCTTTTATTATACATCCATTGAGTTGAATAATCAAGCGACATGGCCCAGTGGTTAGAACGTGTGCATCTTAACCAATGATTGCGGGTTCGGTTAAGGCGAGCACCGAACGTGCTTAACAGCTTTTACAATTCATCAATGGTTGAAGAAATCGAGAGCCGAGATAGCCCAGTGGTTAGAACGCGTGCATCTTAAACGATGATTGCGGGTTCCACCAAAACGCATAAGAACAGCGTGGTAAAAATGTTCCAAGCATTCTCCTCAAAGGGAGAGGAGACCTTATCCAAACAGTGGGACATTTACAGACTGTTATTGTGAGGAAATCGTGAGAAAACCTACCTAATTTCAATGAAATTTTGGTAGCGTGTTGGAATCAGCTCGAAACCTCTCCCACAAAAGTAAAATGACCTTACTCTATCAGTAAGATATTTACAAACTTTACTTTACTTTTACTCTACTTGCTACTAAACTATGCAACACGAAATCCTTCAAGTGTACCAATGTTTGTTTAACGCGTATCGTAAATCAGTTTTATTACAGATTTTTGGTCTTTCTAACGTGTGGCTAAGGTTGTTATCGATACCATTGCATCACCCGAGTTAATGCGAGTAACAAGGCATTAAAGTTGAAGTATTTTGGCTCTTTGATGAGGTCGTTTTTATAACCTGATCTTAAATATACAAAGGTTTCGAATCAAAATAAACTTTGCTCAGATATTTTCTTATAAGCAATTTTAATCGTTGTTTTTATAATTAATCAAACGTTAAACTAACGTTACGAATCTGGATTTATTGGATCTGGAAAGGCGTTTTAGATTCAGTTGTGTATCAATTTTCTCCTACCAGGCCTTTTTATTACCAATGTAACATAATTTTCAAATTTATCTCGTTCGATTTCCTTATTATTATTCCTACCCCAAAAAGTAATAACGCGCAAATGACTTATTACTTGCGTTGAAGTGACTCTTTAATACGGCCTTGTGCAAATAAGGGTAGGTCATACCCATCATTCAACAGGTATTCTACCACTAAACAGCAGGGATTAGCTAAAGTGAATACAATGAAAATGTGTTGTTGGTAGGTTAAGTGAGCCAGTGTTACTACAGGGACTTTTAAGCTTCTCCTCAAAGGGAGAAGTCTTAGCCCAGAAGTGGGAAATTTACGCGCTTTTACTTTTACTGTTCTGAGCTTACAGCCCTGTCTTTTGTCTTGTGGAACGTCAGGATTTGAGAGAGATCATATAAATAATAGTGGATTTAATTGTTATTAGAGGCACTAGAATGTAATACTAACAATGTCCTAGGTGCAGATTACATCGACATAAAAACTCGATAAAATTGTGGACTTGGTACTCGATCAAGGATCTCAATCACGTAATCAAAACTTAAGACACAAGACTTCTTACTTAAAAATTCTTAACACGAGACAGTTGTAAAAAAGTCACTTAAAACGATTTACACAATTCCGACGCAGACCGAACAAGTATTAAATGTCGTGCGTGGGTTTGTCAAAATCGATTTCCTGAGTTAACTTGAACTGTTTTACAAAATCGATTAGGTTATTTTACATCTTACTTTTATCATAAAAGGTATAAGGTACAAGATTTTGTGGCATGCAGCGTAAGGGCAGGAAGTCCAAACTTTCAGAAGAGACCTTAGGGCTAATGAAGAAACGACGTGAAAACCCACCTGTCACTTCGTCAGAAAAGCGGCAACTAAACCGAGAGATCAGCAAGCGCGTACGACACGACCTCCGGTGCTCCAATACTCTTACGATTGAAAGAGCAATCGAGCAGAATCGGGGGTCGAAGGTGTTCGTACAATCTCTTGGAAGGAGCCACCTGACGAAGTTGACCACATCAAGTGGAGAAGTCGTTTCTTCCAAGACGGCAATTCTTTCGGAAGTAGAGGACTTCTACGGCCAATTATACGCATCGCATGCACCTCGACCTGATCCCGAAAATGAGGATTCTAGAGCTACATTAACACGCCATTTCTCAGAAGACCTGCCTGAAGTCAGTGTTGGCGAAATCGAGATTGCTCTTAAACAGCTTAAAAATGGAAAAGCCCCTGGAGAGGACGGTATTACTATAGAGTTATTAAAAGCAGGAGGTAATCCGGTACTCAAGGAACTCCAAAAGCTTTTTAACTCTGTCCTCTTCGAAGGGAGAACTCCGGAGGCGTGGAGCAGGAGTGTGGTCGTCCTGTTCTTCAAAAAGGGAGACAAAACCCTGCTGAAGAACTATCGTCCCATATCCCTACTGAGTCACGTCTATAAGCTGTTTTCAAGAGTGATCACGAACCGTCTTGCGCGAAGATTCGACGAATTCCAACCCCCAGAACAGGCCGGGTTTCGGACCGGATACGCCACCATAGACCACATCCACACAGTGCGGCAGATTATACAGAAGTCCCAAGAGTATAATCGGCCCCTGTGTCTTGCATTCGTGGACTATGAGAAGGCCTTTGACTCGGTTGAAATCTGGGCTGTTCTGGAGTCCCTGCAGCGCTGCCAAGTTGATTGGCGATATATCCAAGTGATGAGATGTCTCTACGAAGCCGCCACCATGTCCGTCCGAGTACAGAATCAGCAAACAAATCCCATACCATTGCATCGAGGAGTGAGACAAGGGGACGTTATTTCCCCCAAATTGTTCACTAATGCAATGGAGGATATGTTCAAGACGCTGAACTGGAAAGGACGTGGCATCAACATCAATGGCGAATACATCTCTCACTTGAGATTCGCGGACGACATCGTCATCGTAGCAGAAACGCTGCAGGACCTACAACAAATGCTGAACGATCTGGCTGATTCTTCTATGCGTATCGGCCTACGGATGAACTTGGATAAAACCAAGGTCATGTTCAATGAACATGTTCTACCGGAACCGATTGCGATACACGGTACCGTCCTCGAAGTTGTTCAAAAATATGTCTACCTTGGGCAGACTCTGCGATTTGGTAGAAACAACCTTGAGGACGAGGTGAATAGAAGAATTCAGCTAGGTTGGGCAGCGTTTGGAAAATTACGTCGAATCTTTACATCGTCGATCCCACAGTGCCTTAAGACGAAAGTCTTCAACCAGTGCGTCCTACCCGTCATGACATACGGAGCCGAAACGTGGACACTCACGGTAAGGCTGGTCCACCAGTTTAAAGTCGCTCAGCGTGCTATGGAAAGGGCTATGCTCGGCGTTTCTCTGCGGGATCGCATCAGAAATGAGGCGATCCGCCAGAGAACCAAAGTCATCGACATAGCCCACCGGATTAGTAAGCTGAAGTGGCAGTGGGCTGGCCATATTTGCCGCAGAACCGATAACCGTTGGGGGAAACGTGTTCTAGAGTGGAGACCGCGTCTCGGCAAACGTAGTGTAGGACGTCCTCGGGCACGGTGGAGTGACGACTTACGCAAGACGGCTGGCAGGAGCTGGATGCGAGTAGCCCAAGAACGATCTCAGTGGCGTGCAATTGGAGAGGCCTATGTCCAGCAGTGGACGGAAATGGGCTGATGGATTGGATTGGATTTATCATAAATATAAATATGATTATTTTTATGATATCGTTTTCATTGTATTATAAAAGTATTGCTGATGGTGACGCGGCTTTGTGTAGAAGATTTTCTTTTTTTGAATTTTTTATAACTTTATTTATGGTAGGTTGGTACTACTTATTTGTTAAGGTTGCGATACGTTTCCATTGCTATTCTCAACTACGACCGAACTGCGAATATCCACTTGATCTATTGAAAACGTCTACATGGATTACTTTTCAATTGGCGATATAGTGTCAATTATTTGTTAGTAGAATTACTCCTCAGTACGGATTGGTTTGATATTTTTCACTCAACACCTTCAGACTTCCACCAAATATATTTCTCTTATCATCAAGCCCGAAATAAATTAAGCAGATAAACAGCTATGGTTGGCAAGATCGAACCTACGATCTTCTGCTTAAACCATGTTCACACATTATAAGCTTGGTCAATATTACGTGCAATAAACATCTAATTTTTAATTGTCTGATATATTTTTTGAGATCGTTATCATACCATTTTAGTAACAGTTTGGGGGTTTTTATATTGTTCACCCAATGATAGTGGGCACCACTGCCACTGGCGTCTTTAAATGGTAATCATAAATAGATTTTATGCCCGTTTTTGTTATAGTTACAAAATTATTAAATAATTTAATTGAAAGGGTAAGTTTTATGAAACCAGACACAAATTAATTTGAATTATAATTAGAATGTTTTCCAAAGCACATCATGAACATAAATAGAATAAAATTTGATAACAAATATAGACAGTTTGACGTACAAAGGTTCCATTAGAAAACAACTTTCATAAATAACGAAGTATCCGTTTTAAAACAAAACAATTATTATTATTTATGGTAAGATTTTAATCAAATATGTTTGACGCGTGTCATAGATATGTTGTCACTTTAAGATACTTATGGTGTTTTAAAACAAGGTTATATCTCTCGCAATGAAACTTAAGTTATCGTTCTATTAGGGTTGTCAACATTGACAATATACATACATGATTTCATACACACAAACATACATCCCACGTATTGACACTGATTATTAACGAACTAGTTCTATATAATAGTTAATTTTAATTATTATTATCCAGAATTACAAGAAGACAAACAAAACCTCTTCAGATTTAAATTGTGATTCTGTCTGGAAATAAAAAAAAATACAGGCAACAAAAAAATAAGAAATTAAAGACATATACACCACAGTCATGATTAACGTATCTGTCGACATACAAATATAAATATAATAAATATAAAGTATTTGTATTTAATTAAACAGATGGTTTATAGTAAATAAAACATCTGTTTAATTAAATACAAAAAAAATTACAATTATATATATATATTAAATTGTTTACACTAAAATAATTTATGTCATAATATTTTAAAAAAATCACTTTCTACGACCTGTATTAAAAATAATAATTTGTAAAAAAGAATTCCACGTACTAAATTAAAAATAAATAAATAGTGATAACCCTTGTCACGGCGATCGTTGAGTGTATATTGACCCTAATATTTCCCAACAAGACGAATGGTAGGCGCCAGCCCTATGGATATTAGGTAATATCTAAAAGCCGTGAAAGCCGATATAAATTATCAATTTGTCATCGAAAAGCTCAGCTACGAGCTTCTGTATAGATAACAGACTATAAACGGTTAGATACTTTCGATAGCTTCTGTGCTTTTGTCAAAGATTATGAATAAAGATGTGGTATTCGAATCAATTTTTTTTGCTTTTTTTGGTAACACTTTAGATAATTATTTTGTTTTATTCTATATTTGTGCTTAATGCCTGATTGATGATTTAGTGTCAAGTAATAAAAACAGATACTTTATAAAAAAATAATATCTTTATAATTAGCTTGATACACAATTTTTTTTTTTAATTTGTTACATAAATAGTGGCCTAAATAATGTTTGTAACGATTCTTTTATATTAAAATCCGTATCTACTTAGTCATAAACTTAACATAGTATAAAAAAGTCCCTTATGGCTGTCCCTATGTATGCTTAGATCTTTAAAATTACGCAACGAATTTGGATGCGCTTTTTTTTAAAAAATAGTGTCATTCAAAAGGGAAGTTTGTGTATAATACATGGACAATATAGTAAAGAAACACTAATCATTTTAGAAATTTCTAATGTGATGTCGTAAATAAACATTCTTTAGTATATTTAGTATCAGTATTGCACCCGTGCGATGTCGAGGTAGGTCGCTTGTCATCAAATCGACAAGGTTATACTGTGATTACTAACTTCGTAACACTTGTTAAATCATGAATATTGCCTTAGTGCGTAAATGCTGTTATCATTAGTATTGTCAAAGTCGCTTAGCTGACATTTCACGATCGTGTCCTGCGATGTATACGCATTAGTCCTACAGAATAACACTTCAGTTTTATGCTGAACTGATAGTACAGCACTCACAATATATTGACAAAATTACATTATTAAAATCACTACATATTAAACAAAGTGTCCCAGCCACGTCAGTCTGTGTATGTTCGCGGTAAATTGCAAAACTACTGAACAGATTTTCATGCGGTTTTCACTAACAGACAGAGTGATTCCTGAGGAAAGTTTAGGTACATAAATTATTCAGGTTTTTGTGTAAATAAGTTTAAATAGAACGACAATTGTTAAGCTTTTGAGATATAATAAAACAATGTATGGTGAAAATAGTACTTCTTTACAGATCTACAGATCTATGTTAAAAAAAATCTTACGTCCACCCGTGCAAAGCCTGAAACGGTCGCTAGTGTTTATACTTTGTATCAAGATATGTATTTTGACAGTAAATAAATATTCCCAAGTATATTTCACGTGCATACTATCCTGTTACCTGTTCCACTTTATATGCATGATTTACCCTTTAGAGATTAAAGCAATTTTCGCTTCTGTTATTTTAATCTCTCCTTAAGAGGTATATTTAAAACAAACATTAAGTTTCGGCGTTAAAATACCTATTAACCTATTTTATTTGAAAGTAACTCTGTTCTCTGTTCTTGATTTGTCAAACGATTGTGGCTCTTGTTGCTTTGTATTACAATTCAATGTCGTACCGAAGTTGCATTGGAGAGTTAAGTGCAATATGTATTGGAGAAGTGTTTTTATTGTTCACTAAAACAGGAGTCAAAAATATTGATAAGTTGAAAAGTCATTTGTAATATTTTATCTCATAATTTATATGAAGTAGTCGTTAGTTTCGAAAAAATACTTCGTAAAAATTATATATATTTAAAGTGCAAATACCTTCATAAAACATCTTGATAATAACCTTAAATCGTAAAAATATTACACGATGTGATGGTAAGTGGTCACAACTGCTCATAGGCGTTGGTAAGTGATATTGGTGGTAAGGAATATTAACCTTAATGGTGGCTAATCAATCCTAAAAACTAAGCTCTTATGCTTGAAGGTACACTGGCTCACTCACCGTTCAAATTAGAATACAACAGTACCAAGTATTGTTATATATTATACCAAATATGATATATGAAAAATGTATAACTGATAACATACATGCAAAAATAAAACAACAAAACAATACAACAATATTCACCCAATAAACTAGAAACCAAAGTATAGTCAGTCATACTATTAATAAATGCAATATAACTAAATAAGTAAAATAATTGTACTTTTAAATATCAACTATTTATTTATTTAAAAACAATTAAAACCTGAAATCCCTAATAATTTGCCCATGATTTCAAAATCAACGAAATGTCTTATACTTCATAATTTGTATATACTATTTTGATCTTTATGTAACCGCTATGAGGGTGATAATACTTTGAATTTAATTATTCGTGAAGATTACTCTTAATGTAAAGATTATATTTATATTTTAAGTGTGAAAGAGAGTAAGAATTTTCACGCTTACGCTTATATAGATCATACACAATATCCTAATTAGTTTATAGGAAGACTGACTGACGGAACAGACAGTAAATATCTGATGAGGTTTTCACTTCTCTCGAGAAGCTCTTTAGCTTCTTACCAGATGCAGCTTCAGAGATACTCAGGTGACGGAATTTCATCCAAGACAGTTTTCCTCACGATATTATCAACCATTGGCGATCATGAAAACGTTATAAACACATTAAATACATGACAGTTAAACTTGCACAGATTTCGATTCACGTATACAATTGAGATTAACTGGGTAAACTCGGTTGTTTTATAAAACAGAATCGCAAAAAGGGAACGTCGATGAAATATATGCATAAACTTATAAGTTATAAGATAATCAAATAAAAAATATTAATCTTAATTATTTTTTTTTGGTCACCATCACCCGTAGACAATGACACTGTTTGTTACATTAACTATTCTTTACATTGTCAATGCGCCACCAACTTTGGGAACTAAGATGCTATGTCCTAAGGGTATAAGATACCTGTAGTTACACTGGCTCACTCACCCTTCAAACCGAAACACAACAATACTTAGTACTGTTGTCTAGCGGTAGAATATCTGATGAGTGTGTGGTACCTACCCAGGCGGGATTGCACAAAGCCCTACCACCAAGTAAAGTATTCGACATTGTATTCGATAATTATGTAAATAATTTATAAATTATATTGTTAATTTCGGCTTCCCGCTGACTCAATATGTCACAGGTTTTCCCCAAAAGATACCTATCTGACATTGATAACCGTATCACCTAGGGACTAGCAATAGGGATGGTTCACCCTTAATAGGTTAGTCTATTTACAAACAACCCTTTCGCTTTAAGTCATTAATTGACTAGCCATAATACGGGCCTATTAAACGAACGATAAGCTTGATTTAGATTCGAGTTTAAAATGGTTCCGTAGATTAATTTGAATAGTTTATGAGGCATGTTATAATGTTCTTAATAAATAGAAATTATTGATGGTTATCGTTGATATGATTTTGTAATCTATTAATCCGATTATAATGAAACTTTGGTGAGGTGTTCTGAGCATGCCAGTGAAGGTTTCCTTTTTGTTTGTCCTTACACGAACGTTTAATATAATTTGTTTTAACCGTATGCAAAGCCCGGTAGCTAGTACTCCTTAAAATATATGTACTTTATGAGAAATAAAAAAAAAGTAAAAGTAAAGTAACAGCCTATACATTTCCCACTGCTAAGATAAGGCCTCCTTTTCCATTAAGAAGAGGGTTTGAAAAATATTCCACCACGCTGTTCCAATGCGGGTTGGTGGAATGCACATGTGGAAGAATTTCAATTAAATTAGACACATGCAGGTTTGGATGTATTACAAACACAAATTGAGCACATACACATATAGTGGTGCTTGCCTAGGTTTGAACCCGCAATCATCGGTTAAGATGCATGCCTTCTAACCACTGGGCCATCTCGGCTTATTAAGAATATGATAATTAAATAGTATAAATACATTTAATAGACATTTTAAATGTATGGATTACATTTCCCTTACCTTCCATTTATCAGTTCTTAGTGGTAGAAAAAATGTCTCTTTACAGTAGTACGCTCACATTTACACAATTATTAAAATTAAATAATAACTAATGTTTAAATGTATTTGACTAAAATCATATATTTATGTTGTTTGTAAATATGTTTATTACATAATAAATATAATATTTAGCAATTTAAAAGAACATTTGAAGGTTTTAATTCATTCCCAGGGAACCCTAAAAAACTTAATGTATGCAAACGACCAACTTTTGAAATACGCAGGTGGTTTGTATCGGTCATGAGAAAATGTATCCACGTTATGCACAATTCACTTCAGACTATTTTGTTCCTTATTGTATAGCTTTAAAGGCGACAATTGTTCGACGCAAATTAATTTTATTATTCAAGTTGACCGTGGTAAGGAAGTATAATGTATTTTTTCAATGTAATTAATTTCAAATGAAATGGCTTTTTAACGCTCTTGTTGCGTTAGGGTTGTATTTCGGTTCCACCAGGTTCGGTTCCCGAGTGACACATTTTATTATTACGATAAATGAGCAAGGTGGTTGAGTTTTAATAGAATAAGGCTTAAAAATACATTTTTATAAATGATTTTCGTTTGTGTGCACATTTAGATAAGATAATCGTCTGCAGGCCGTTCTGGGACCACTCAATCATAATTTGTTCGACTACTTTATTTATATACTAGCAGTTGCCCGCATCTTCGGTCGAGTTTTAGTTTATTGATGTGTCAGCCAAAAAATCATATGTCCTTTCTTGGAGCTCTAGTTTGTTTCACACCAAATTTCATCAAATAGGCTATTTGACTGGGTTTTAAAATCCATTTTATATTATTTAGTAGAAGTTAAGGAACCCAGTAAAAGTTGTGTTTTTTTATTTCTAGTACATATTTACCGAAAAATATCATATTAAAAATTCCATATTTAAATAGCGCGCAAAAACGCTACTTTGACAATATGGCGCTGCAATGGGGTTGATGACGTCACTGTCCTGTATTTTAATCTGTGGTACATATGGTAGAAAAACAAAGTTTACAAGAAAGTGACTTCATCATAAGCCCGGCCAATCAGGAGCGTTTTGTGTCACGTGACAAACGTTTGAAAAAATGCATTTTTGTTTATGAATTTTTGAATAAATTAAGTATTATTTTCAACTTTCGTTAGTAAGTAACCATTTTTAAACTCATAATATACACTGATTACAATAATTCACAATTTATTTTTTAGATTGTCAAATAGCCTATTCGACTCATCGTTTTGGTAGTGAAAGATAGGCAGACAAACAGAGCTACTTTCACATTTATAATATTAATATAGATTTTGTGTTGATATGTTATGCCGGCTTCAAGGATCAGTCTATTTGCACAAATAACATACATGGTTTATTAATTGCTTGTGAATGAATGGGTATCTTATAGTCATGTCTTCAAATGGATGATATGTTTGCATGTCATGTTCTATCTCACAGTTGATGAAGACCTTTCAACAAGTTCTAACAAAAGCCCAATGAATTCAGACATATTAAGTCACAAGTGAGTCGATTTTGTAACTTTGGATCAGGACCTCTGTGTTTTGGATTTGGATTTGATAATTAAATAAATTATTGTAACAAACTTGATTCACTGGCCTGTTAAGGGATTGGAAGGTTTCGATCTTGATCTGGATGTTTTGGGCTTTCGTCCAACAAAAGTATAACGCTTAGTTTAAGGCATAGATTATATTATTAATATGTTTTTGCTGGGAACATGAAATTATTTAGTCTAACAATGATTTTAACTAATTGTTCTTGATAGTATATCAGTGGAGAAGATGCTGTCTATTTAATTTTTTGTTAATATTAAAGCCGGTCAAATCAGCAACTATGTTTTTCAAATAGGATTAATCAAAACAGTAACTGTGTTCATTAATATATAATATTTTCATATTAGGATTTAGATATTTTTAATACCTTGTTATTAATGAAGCCATATTTTCTCGTGGGTCAAACACGTGTAACTTAATCTATAATTATGGGTTCGAGTCCGGGCAAGCAACACTGAGCTTTCATGGGTTTAATTAGTGTTTACAATTAATCTTGCGTTCACCGGAAGACATAGTGTTGCTGCATGCATAATCAACTCGGAGCGGTCTGATGTAATAAGCTGTGAAGCTTATCATTTGACCATCAATAGGACATTTACTTTTGACTTTTTTTTGTACTATTTTAAACATCGTATGGAAAATAAACAAATTTGAGACAACGTAACATACATTACTCTAATCCCAATGTAAGTTGCTAAAGCACTTGTTATGGAAAATCTGAAGTAACGACGATACCACAATCACCCAGACACCAAGACAACATAGAAAACTAATGATAATCTACATTGACTCAGCCGGGAATCGAACCCGGGACCTCGGAGTGGCGTACCCATGAAAACCGGTGCCCACACCACTCGACTACGGAGGTCGTCGAGGACATTTACTTGTGACTTTTTTACACTATTTTAAACATCGTATGAAAAGTAAATAAATAAATATGAGACAACATCACATACATTACTCTAATCCCAATGTAAGTAGCTATATCACTTGTGTTTCGGAAAATCAGAAGTAGTAATGGTACCACAAACACCCAGACCCAAGACGACACAGAAGACTAATGGTAATCTACATCGATTTGGTCGGGAATCGAACGCGGAACCTCGGAGTGGCGAACCCGTGAAAACCATTCATTAAGTGGGCCTCTTGCTCGACTTCCACCTCTAACATGAAAAAGTGTGTGCAATCCAGTCCGTCAGAAAGCACGTATAGCCGTTGGTATTGTGTTGAACTCTTTCCGATCACAGTCCGATCATAGAGAGGTGACCTTTGCTCACTTTTGTGCTATAATATGTCCTACTCCTAGTAGCATGCGAAAGCGATCTTGTGGCGCCCGCTGGTACCGCTGGTTTTAAGTGGTGTAGTGTATGCATTCATTCATTCATTCGTACAAGCATTCGTTTTGTCATTCGTTAAGTAGTCACACAGACAGTGACAGACTCGTTCGCACCACGTGAATAATACGAGAGCCACTGGCGAGAGTAGACGTGTTGGTAGTCTGTCCATTAAGTGCGTGTACGAGCCTGTGCGAAGCCCCATACAAGGACAAATTATACATGTGGGTATTCCGGTGTTCCGGGGCGTATTGGGCGTCCTGGGCATCGGCGAGTCACCCCACCCCCAATTCACGTGGGGGAAACGCTTAGTGCTTTTTTCATCGAGAAAAAAGGCTGTGACTGAAATCCACCGGATGACATCATCACTTACCCCGTAGTAGTCCCACCCCCCCATAAGACGTGTCCAAGTTCGAATGAAAGTCATCAACAAACGTCACTTTATCAACTTTTCACTCAGCCGTACACTTAACTAAATACAAAGTTGTTTCGAAATATTAATAAACATAACAAAGGTTCCGTAGTGTTGTCGGCGCGTTGATTGATGTTATGTATTCACTTTGTCGGCGAATAATTAAATAGTTCGCGATGGGAGTAATATTTTTTTGTGTTAAGGGTAAGACGGTTTTTGTATTTTATGAATTCTTATTGGTCGGTATGCGTTTGAGTTATTTAAATGATTTTAATTCGAATTGAAATGTATTTAAGCGTTTTTATTGTCTTGAATGTATTTTGGATGGATGTTATCGAAAATTCTTTAATTATTTTTTAAATGCAATTGTAGAAAGACGGTTCAGCAATTTGGCAATGGAACCGTGGTTGTGAGTGGTCATCGCCTTACCATTCTTTACTTACAACATACTTAGACATTTTGTATTTTTATAAAAGTAGGTTTGATTCTTGGTTTCGAATAAAATTTAACATTAAAAAGTTGCGTGACTTCCTGAACATTGATTTTGATGTGGTTCTCATCAATCAGCATACGATTTGAAAATTAAAGATAAAGGTATATTATAATATAACTATAAATTCGTAAATATGTAGTTGATAAAAATCGAAAAAATGAACTATTTATTACTGGCCGGTGTTTTATGCTTTTTTTTCAATTTTAAAAATGTTGTTTGTATTTTACACGTGTGCTAAAAGAACATTTAATATTATCTACCTTAGAGGTAACTATAATATCACTTACAAAGCATATTTATATGGATCTCAACGTTTAAACTAAATCTATACGGTTCCATGAATAACTTATACTTATTGTACATTTCTATAACTAATCTGCTAAACTAATGCTATACATGGGAAAGTATAAATGGTTTTCTGAATTTGAATGAAATTTGGTACAAATATAAATCATAGTCCCCAAAAAATACATATCCTTCATCTGCAACTAATAGGATTTAATATTATTTCAAAACTTCTTGAATAACAAGGCACGTCAAAAACACTATTAAGAAAAATACCGTGCTCATATATAAATATGGGGAAGTGACTCCCACTTAAAGTCTTATTTGAATTCATTAGCTAAAAACAAGTACGGGGCCCGTAATCAGAGGTGAGGCGTTGTGTTTATTATTTTAATTAGACTTTACGGCTCTTCAAAGCGATCAAATTAATCGCTATTTTCTTTCAACCGTCTTTCATCATCACGCGAGACAGGCGTTTCGTTAACAATATTGTGTCAAGCGTATATCGGAATGGACTTTTTGTTTAGCAAAACGTAATATGTTGATATCAATGTGATATTTAAATTATAGCCTATTACTATCATGATGACTTATGAACTAAGGCAGCGTTCAAAATAAGTAATAGTTTACATACAGCTTAGTTTTATAAAATTTGAGGATTGAGCAACAAGCCACCTTAAAGTAAGCTATGATAATTTTATTTATGATATAGGTTGGCGGACGAGCATATGGGCCACCCGATGGTCACCATCACCCATAGACAATGACACTGTAAGAAATATTAACCATTCCTTACATCGTCAATGCGCCACCAACCTTGGAAACTAAGCTGCTATGTCCCTTGTGCCTGTACACTGGCTCACTCACCCTTTAAACCGGAACACAACAATACTGCGTACTATTGTTTAGCGGTAGAATATCTGATGAGTGGGTAGTACCTACCCAGGCGGGCTTGCACAAAGCCCTTCCACCAAGTAATATAAATGCCAATTGACATTGATACCATAAGAAATATTAACCATATTTTGCGAATTTGGAAATATAAGGGATAGAACATCTTAGTTTCCAAGGTGGACGCATTAGCGATGGAAGGCATGATTTATATTTCTCAAGGCGTCAATGTGTATCCGAATTTAATTATAAAACAAAAGCGATTATAAAAAAGTCGACACAAGCTGCTATATCTCTTAATCTTTAAGGGTGTGAATAGATTAACAATTCAGTGCATTCAGTGAAATTAACTATCCCCTACACAAAACGAACAATATCTGAGACCAATAATATTAAAAACACACATAAATTCAATGCCATAAGATTAAAATTTCAATTAAAAGCAGGTGAAATTATTACTGATATCGATTATAATGTTGATCAGTGTGATGTTGTGGCTGAAGAAAATAAAAATATTGATAATCAAATACCAGTAACAAGAGATCAAAAACATGATAATTAGTAATAAAATTCACAGACACTTGAAACGGATAGCATTGTATTAATTTCGATTACAATTTTATAGTCAATCTCCGGAAAATAATTTAATAGCGGAAATTCTAAGAGGTCCATAGCGTGACGGAACAAACAATTCGTTTAATTATTATTACACACATACTATTTTATACGGCGCTGCACATTTTAACACATCGTTTGGCTTATTTACAATTCAGATAAAAGTTCCACTGTTGCCTTGAGTTTTCGAATTAATCGTTCCAGCCACGCGAGTGTGGTCTTGCGTTTTTGGGGTTAAATTAATGCTGTTTTCTAATTTGTTATTATGTAATCTAAAATTTATATTTAATTGGGTGTGACTGCTTAAGACCGGCAGGTGTGAATGATTACCGTGAATATATTACATTTTGATAGATTCGTTGTCGATGTGTGTAGTTTTTGGGAAATTATGTGTTATGCTTGGTGGTAGGGTTTTATGAAACCCTACTGGGTACGCTCTCATCAAATATTCTACTGACAAATAACAGTACTTAGTATTTTTGTGTTACAGTTTAAAGGGTAAGTGTGTTTAGTTACAGCACAAGGGATATAACATTTTAGCGCCCAAGGTTGGTGGCACATTGGCGAGCGGTAATGTATATGGGTGATGGTAACCACTTACCATCAGTCGGCCGATATACTCGTCCGTCAACCTATACCAAAAAAATAAAATAAATTTCATTTATGTTGAAGAGCTTAGCTGATAATGAAAGGAAGAGAAAGATATTAGTATAAGTCTGTTACAGACTCGAATAAAATGAAAATAGGATGACCTTGTCGAATCATATCGAATAGGCGACAGATGAATCCAGAAGATACAGTCGTTTTGAAAAATATTAAAAAACGAAGTACCGAATTCCAATGAATAGTTATTTAAAATGAATACAATACGCCGTAAATTAATAAAACGTCCCTTATGATCCATTGTAGGCTTAATTCCAGACGTGACTAAGACACAAAAGACCTTTCAATCCGTACCTAATCAAATCTCATTTAAAAAGGAAAAAGGGGAGGGAAGGTGTATCGCCCTTTAATAATGTCCTTTGTGACACCAGCATTATATCGTTCCTTTATCTACGTTTGATATTCATTGCGTATTTAATTCATCAAATTATTCTTCATGCAATTCTAAATCAGCAATGTATGATAACGACAATTCAGTAAATCAATTGTAAGACTGTAAGGATCTTTTAATTCCGTCTTGCAATAGCTATGTTCAAAGAAACTTCACCCTTCGTCTTCATTCATTGAAGGTTTTGTCTAACGAGTGTTTTTTTTTTCATTCTGTAGCAGTAATGGATGTTTAATGATTTGGTGAATAAGTTTAAAGGAGACAATAAGGATCTTACCTAGGGGTGACTATCAATGCTTAACAAGTGATTTAAGATTTAAAGCAGGTGTTCCTTGGGAGTCTGGCAATTTTGTTTCTGATTCGCTTTTCATAAAAAATTCTAAATTATTTTTACATATAATTAACATATTATGACTATTCAATGTAATAATAAGTTTTGTATCAATATTTATACTGAAAATAATGGCATATTTTGGAAAGGTATGTCTGTCTGTCTCTTATGGTTAAACTAGAGCTTAATATATATTAATAACTTTTTATATGTAATGTACTTGCATCACAAGAAATGCTAAAGTAAAACGTAGATTATCCGAACACCGACTATCCGAATTGCCAATTATCCGAATCAGTCATTTTTATATGGGGTTGCAACCTACTATAATCGAGATTTTATTGTTCTAAAACGTTTTTGTAGAAATGTTGTTGCTAAACATAATAAAGTTTATTCTATGTCTTACAATTTATTTTTCTTCAATAACGATCTATGTCTGATTAATTATCCGAATCGACTCCGATCCCAATTAATTCGGATAATCGGCGTTCTACTGTAGTAGATTTGTTATACCTAACACCTGACACTATACATCTAATACTATACATAATTATATATAGCAATTTGGTACATAGCTTAGTAGATAAATTTTTTCTCTCTTATGCTTCATGAGGTATCTCATGAAGGTATTCCTTATATCATCTTTGCTCACAATCATTGTTAGAAGTTAATAAGTTCATTTTTCCAAATTGCTTTCCTCCATATACTTTCTATAGGAACTAAAATATCATCTACTAAAAGATAAATACCCTATCAAATACTAATTCATTATAAGTTCATAAATTATAATAATGAGTTAATAAAAATAACTCGGAAATAAAAATAACACGTTTTTATGTTCGACAAAATCCCCATTCATTTGTTTCAATGATAGCATCTTGGAATATCATAACGTTATGTGTCCATTTCACCGTTAAGCTCGAAAATAGTTAGTCCACGTGTTATAATATAATTATTCGCCTATTATTCGAGTTCAGATCGAATCTCACTTCCGTTTGTGGGGCTCGCTTGAAATGTCATCCATTACTCCATTATGTACTAACTCGTTAATATTATTGTTATAATTAATGCTTTTTGGAACTCATGGTTGAAATCAAACAGTGTTTTATTAAAATAGACTTGTATACGTACTTTTGAATCGGGGAATTGAAAGGGGATAATTTTTATGTTAAATTTTAGACCAGTATTCCAGAAAACGTTTAAAAATAGTTAATTGTAAAAGTAGTCATTTAAAAGTATTCGTTTAAGGTTTCATTACAAAACAATATTGCAAAATTATTGATTAGTTAATTGAATACCTCGGGAAGGAGATGACCAAATAACGAAAATATAATCATTATTATTGTAAATGTGAAATTTCGCTCACTTCTATTCAGGACCTAGATGTTTGGTTCCGCACTGGTGGTAGATTTTTGATTATCAATAATGAAGTGTAACGCATCAATAATTAATTAAAGATTTATACTTTGACTGTAACAACTGTAATGAAGGCTATACTGGGAAGAACCGCTTAATACGCAGTTGGTATAATTTTTCATCAATAATTGAATACACGATTATCTTTATGAATACAGAATTCATTGTTTCATTGTCAGAATTGTCAATACAATGCTTTAGAGCCTTTATAATTCATACAATATATATATATATATATATATATATATATATATATATTTCTCTTTATTTTGACACATATATAATTTATACACACCCCCGCCCGTTGACATCCGGCGCTGCAATAAATATTAAATAATTCTTAAATAGCCAATCCGCCATCAACCTAAGGGCTAAAATGTTATGTCCCTTGATGAGTCAGGCAGTGTATCCATACACAACGTAGCTCAGCACGTAGCTAACTCATTCATTTTTCAAATCAAAACAACAATACTAATTATTGCTGTTACGATGAGTGGTACCCAGGATATCTAATGAGTGGTACCCAGGGGTCTTGCAAAGCATTACCACCTAATCCTGCATATGGCTAATCACAAGACTAAAAAGGCAGGGAAGTGAAGTCATATGATAATAAATGTAAAACGAGCTTAAAAGAAATTCCCTACATATTCTCTCCAAGCTCTCTTAAAATTTTGTTCAAGCTGAGTAAGTTTTACGATGTTTTTCTTCACAGCAGACATGAGATGAATTATAAACATATGCTAACTTGAAAACTTAGAGGCGCTCGCCTAGAATTGAATCAGCTATCTTTGGCTTAGACGTATACGTCATCCACCCACTGGGAAATCTCGGCTTTATTAACATAAATTAAACAATGATAAATTTATTATAACACATAGTAGATTGTAAAGAAGAAAATCCTGTGAACTATTGTAGGATTTAATTTAAGTTTGGTCCGCAATGTTCTTGTATTTAAAATCTGTAATATCTCCGATTTTTTTTATAGAATAGGTTGGCGGACGAGTATATCGGCCACCTGATGGAAAGTGGTCACCATCATCCATAGACAATGACGCTGTAAGAAATATTAACTATTCCTTACATCGTCAATGTGCCATCATCCCGGGGAACTAAGATGTCATGTCCCTTGTGTCTGTATTAACACTGGCTCACTCACCCTTCAAACCGGAACACAACAATACTTAGTATTGTTATTTGGCGGTAGAATAACTGATGAGTGGGTGGTATCTACCCAGACGGGCTTTCAGCCTACCACCAAATATTTATAATGTCACCAAAAGATACACAAGTATTTAGTTTTATATTTATGATTAAAATATTCTTCATTAGATACAGTCACGGATACAATGTACTCATTATATAAAACAACAACGAAAACTTTTCACTTAATATCACAATATTAATTAAAACCAAAAGCAATTAAGCCATAAATCGTCTAAAAGAAGCTCCGAAGCCTACCTCTCACCACTTTACGATATCGCTCAAGATTCACCTTTAAAATATTATTTATTTGAAAAGCCTTAATTATTAGAACGGTTGAAACAGTTCTATTCGCAATTCTTGATGGGTAAAATAATTAGCGTGGGCCGTCTCAAAGAGAATCAGTACTTTCGTGAATTGAAGATATTTCGAGTTTTGTTGAAAACAAAAATGGTTTTAATGTTTGATTTATAGCCCGCCTCTACAATTACGATGATTATTCTCGTTAGGATTAATTTTGTATTCAACGTATCAACGTATGAATAGATAATTGTTTCAATTTCAAAATATAAATTTGATTTGTATACATATTCTGTAAGAAGAAACTCGAAATCACCGCAGGACACGAAAGTGAAATGTGATATGCGATATTGATTCTAATCATTATAAATTCGATAGGATATACGTATCAAAATTGTGTATCACTTGTAAGTTAGTTGTCAAAATTTCACAATTGACAGATATCACTTCATAGTATCAAGTAAAGTCGCTTTTCTTTTCTTGATGGTAGGGCTTTGTGCAGTCCCGCCTGAGTATCACTCATCAGATATTCTACCGCTAAACAACAGTACGCAGTATTTTTGTGTTCCGGTTTGAAGATTGAGTGAGCCAATGTAACTACAGGCTTCCAGGTTCCCAAGGTTGGTGGCGTATTGATGATGTAAGGAATAATTAATATTTCTTACAGCGTCATTATCTATGGGTGATGGTGACTACTTACCATCAGGTGGCACATGCTCGTCCGCCAACCTATTAAGCTATACCATAAAAATTTACAAATACATTGAAATATATTTTACTCAGCGAATATATCACAGTTTACAAACGACTTACATGCGCCATTTTGATATAATTATTATACTCAATATCACATATAACTATCTCACATTTCACGGTTGTGTTCTGGGATGAGATTCGAGTTTCTTGTTACAACAGTCAACAGTATTAATTGAACACTTCAAATACGTGATGTGTTGCATATAGGTTATGAATCTACAATCTTTTATATTCAAAATTCATAATAACCTTCCACGATTATAAAGTGCATATACACAATAATATCTACATCTGTCCGTTGATTAAAAGCCTAATCAACAAACTAAAACTTATCGAATACTAGTGACCCTGATACTAAATGTACTACAGAGTTTGTTTATTTACGACATCATATTAGTAACTTCTAAAATTATGAGTGTTTCTTTACTATATTGTCCATGTATCATATACAAAAATTTTCCTTTCGAATCACTCTATCTGTTAAAAAAACTGTATCAAAATCCGTTTCGTAGTTTTAAAGATTTAAGCATAAATAGGGATATGGGGACAGAGAAAGAGACTTTGTTTTATATTATGTAGTGATTACACTTGATTTGATCTCATATGAAATCGGAATAATCAAATTGAGAAGTTTAAAAAGACTTGAACGAATGTTTAGCATATTCCAATGTAGACACAATATCAAACATAGTCGCTGAAAATCATGCTCGGATACCAATGGTTAAACATTCGATACCCACTCCAGACCTCACCACCGTTTCCAACAAGCGTACACGGTGTCACAAGCCCCGGCACATTATTGCGATTTCTATTGCTACACAAATAAACACTAACACCTCGTGTTTGGATACATTTCTGTGTCGTCTCCCTAAGTCTTGTGTCAATATTTGGCGAGCTCACCTCATTGCTTGGAAGTAGAGATGCAAATTACATATATCGATATAAATTAAATATTTTTCTTCATATTTCTACCCTTATCGATAAAATATCAGCAATTATTTAAATAAAATTTTAATAAAATTCAATTAAACATACTGATGATGATGAAATATAATAATGAGTGCAAGTTATGTAATATTATCGATATATAAAAATATTTAATGACGAAGTATTAATATTTACTACGATAATCATAGAACTTATTAAAAGAATAAAATACAGTATAAATTAAAATGTATAAATCCAAATTAAAATAAACTTTATTCAAGTAGGCTTTTACAAGCATTAACAGAATTGTAATAAATGAAAAGTTACCAACGATTCCAAATGTAGATTCTACTTTGAAGAACCGGCAAGAAATTAAGTAGTTAGTCTTTTCCAACATTCGAAATACAAAGTGCATAAGTTAAACACAATTAAGTATGTTGTATATAATATACCTGAAAATCAATAAGGTGTAACTCCATGCTTTTTTATCATTTATATAATCTTATGTTTAATGGTATATTATAATCATCATCATCGGCCCGTTTTTGTCCACTGCTGGACATAGCCCTCTCCAAGTGCACGCCACGAAGTGGTCTTTCTACAGCTACTCGCATCCAGCTCCTACCTGCCGCCTTGCATATGTATATGGTATATTATGTAACATCGTTAATGCGTTGATCAATTTATATACAGTAATTATTTTTAAAGTAATATGATTAATGAACCAGCCTCTATTAAATAAAAAAATCCTATTAGTAATAATGATTAATAAAAATAGCCACTACAAAAATTAAAATCACATCAATAATTATTATTAATGTAAATTCTTAATTCATTCAATTATTATAAATGGAAATTCTAAGCCTAATCTAGGATACAATATCAGTACTTCAAGATATATAACCAAGTATGCATTTCAATTAATAATATATGATTATTGACTGCTTGTTTATTTAAATATATCGATAGTTTCAATAACGTCACTGCTGCTGATGCGAATTATAAAAATCTGCAACAGACGATTTTCAACTTTAATGCAAATGTTGAGAAAACGTTTCTGGACCAGAATTTGTTGGAACGAAACATTCTTGGAATAGAGATTTGGGAATTTTAAATATTTATATCGGTTTTAAGACTGGCTACTGGCGCTTCTTTTTTCATTCGCATTCTTAAAATTTTTAAGTTTAAATTATCTTACATTATATAATTCGAAAATAGAACTTATTTTTTTTTAAATTTATGTATATATTATATAGAGCCAGTGTTCCGCAGACTTACAACATAGTAACAAACTCCATATTAATGACAGGTATGCTTCATCTGTCGTTGGGTAAATGGTTATTTCTTGATTCACGATTCCCTTCGAGGTTTTTTGAGCGTGGCAAATAGTCAAAAGGCACCTTAGGCTTAGCTCTTAAACTATTATAGATAGGCAGTGCATTAGGTCATCTGATAGTAAATGGAAACCAACGAGAAAAAACATAAAGAATATTAACCATGCCTTACATCGTACTAAGATATTTAATATGTCATTGTGCCTGCAGTTACTTTGGATGGATGGATTGTGTGAAAGACGATAAGGTTAGAAAGAATGTTACTTGTGAGATGACGTCTGACAGAGAAGTATGGAAGGAGAAGACATGCTGCGCCGACCCCAAATAAAGTTGGGATAAGGGCAGGATTATGATGAGTTCCTTTGGCTTACTTAACCTTCTAACAGGAATTTTAACTTCTTCGTTTGGAACATCTGTTTGTAATATTAAAATAAATGATTTTGACTTAAATATGTATGTATATACGATACATGTACCAAAATAACATTTACATTTTTAATCTGTTTTCAATTTGTTTCTCCTAAGCTCTAGAACGGTTGAGCCGATTTTGACGGGACTTTACAGACAGTAAGGTAATGTAATAAGGAATAGTTTAAGCTACAATAATAACTTTTTGTTAAATTCAAACGCGCACGAATTAGCGGCTAGTACCTACATTACTTTTTTTTTTACACTAGTGAAAATCTTACAACTAAGATTAATTTGCCTCTTCTTAAGATACGGCTTGAAGCTTATACAACATCCTGCAGAAGATATGTGATAGAATTTCACACAACTTATGTAGGCTTCCGTTGCCGTACTATAAAAGTCTTCACAGACTCTAAAGATTTAACACTTAATTAACACAGCTAAGTTAAGTGTAATCCCACATACACAAATAACACTTTAATGTACACAACAGGCACAAATTCCGGGTCAATGGTCAAAGGTCAATTTAAAAAAAAAACAAGATGTATCTTTGATTAACATTTTTTTTATGGTATAGGTTGTCGGACGAGCATATGGGCCAGCTGGCAACATGGTAAGTGGTCACCATCACTCATAAACAATGACGCTGTAAGAAATCAATCATCAATGGGCCACCAACCTTGAGAACTAAGATGTTATGTCCCTTGTGCCTGTAGTTACACTGGCTCACTCACCATTCAAACCGGAACACAACAATACTGAGTACCGCTATTTGGCGGAAGAATAACTGATGAGTGGGGTGTACTTACCCAGATGGGCTAGCACAAATCCCTACCACAAAGTACATATCAATATGTTTCAGAAATTAAATAGCAAAATGATCAATTAAAAATCCTATGTGATTCACTTATAATGATGAAATATTCTTTAATAAAATTTTATAAAAAATCATATAAAATAGAAGGAAGGCTGCCTGGAGGGTCGCTTCTCACGTGACGAGTTTTGCCAGTTCAGTGTAGTATAGTTGCGCAAAATATGTTGACTTATGACAAGGTATACATCTTTGGATCATCATCAGTATTCTGATAATGATTGTGAAGTTGACTGATAAAAAAACATAGAAATATAGCCTAAATCAAAAAAATAGAAAATATATTATTTAAGAGGCAAAGTTAATCGTGCATATTTGATTATAATTTAAGCAAAATAAAAACAAAATGTACAAAATTCAAGTTAGGATATTATTTGAACATATCGCAGGCATTGACAAAATATCAGGCACTTGCCTTTCGTCTGCAGTTCTTTGCTGAGTCAAAGCCAAAAAGATTTCAGATTCAGCTTTGGCGACATACGGCTGAACTTCGTTTCAAAACAAAATATTCTTTTATTGATTTGTTTGAACCGCTATTGTTTTGTTTTTTTAAATGCTGTTGCCTATTTTTGAACAGTTCTGGAATAATGGTTTTATTGTAAAATTCACAATATATTATTGTTTTCGGAATAAGACGTACATGTCAAATGTTGCCAATTAAAGGGTCGTAATCAGTTATTTTTAGAGACATTGTTAAAGAAACGAGATGGCCCAGTGGTTAGAATGCATGCATCTTAACCGATGATCGCGGGTTCAAACCCAGGCAGGAATATTTATGAGCTTTAATTTGTGTTTATAATTAATTTCGTGCTCTGCGGTGAAGGAAAACATCGTAAGGAACCATGTATCTAATTTCAAAAAGAAATTCTGCCAGATGTGTAATCCACCAACCCGCATTGGAACAGCGTGGTGGAATATGTTCCGAACCTTCTTCTCTAAGTAAGAGGACACCTTAACCCAGCAGTGGAAAATTTACAGGTTGATTTGTTGTTTGTTAAAGACACCAATTCAAGGAATATATCTTGGATATAGCTATCAATAGCAAATGAGATGCATACTCTGTGCTGAACTTAATTTGATAAAATTTGGTATACCAGTAATAACCTGTAAATTTCCCATTACTGGGATAAAAGGTCCTTCTCTGTAAGGAGAAGGTAGGTACTTATTCCATCACGCGGCTATAATGCGAGTTAGTGGAATTTTTTTAGAAATTTTTAGCATAAAGCAAGATTGATTTCCAAACAAGTGGATAGGCTACTTATTACGACCAACACGTGAGGCCAACGCCGAAAAAGATAGCAAAGTCGCGACATCTAGCATATTATTTTTTAAAAATGATGTCTGTTTAAGAAACACATGCTGTAATCCACTATTTAAGTGGTGGCCCAGTCAATAGGGTTTCAAATAAAAGGAAAATAGATTTTTCTTGAAATTTTAGCGTACATATTATTATCAATACAATTTACAAACATTTACTTATTACTTGGGATTCTTTCGTGGAACAACATATAATTTTCAGAACGACATACAAAAAATCGTTCCAAAAATATCATCTGAAAAAAAAAGATATTTGCGTACAAGGTTTATTTTAAACCAGCGAATGTTCAGAGACTGACATGCCTTAAAAATAATATTACATCTAGCTTTAGAGTCTGAATTATATCTTAAGCTTGATCACAGATTTTTGACAAGCAATAAAAACAAATCTAATAATTTTACGTTTGCAACTTTGAATAATATTTATTAAACATTTCATTAAACTGCAGCACACTTAGAATAAGAATAAGTTTCAGCTGAATTACAATATCGCTGTTCCTAAATGTATCCAGTAGCATTTTCTTGTCAGTCGTAACGCGCACACCTTTTCGGCGTAATATTGGAGCAGATGTACTAATTAAAGGGACGCGATCTAGGAGGGAGCGGAATATTGCGACCTTTCAATAATGAAGACTGGGGGAAATTCGGGGATACTGTACGAGATAGAGGATGAAGCGGCCCTTATTCCATTTTTAAAAATATACAAAGTTACCAATGTTAAAATTTAAGAAGCAGTTTGGAGTATTAGTTGACTGTATGGCACAAATGACATTTTTAACTTAGTCACGTTAGGATGTTATGATATATTATTAAAAAAATACTTGTTCTTTCCTAAGTATTTTCATATTTCGTGTTTGGGTTATTTAGATATCGAATATTTCTTGGTACTTATATGTTCTTGGGACAATAAGATCAGACCATTTGCTTTTAACTTTTAGGAACGTTTCCTAAAATCTCTATAAGACAAAAACGTTTCGCTTTGTCCTGTTTTAAGTTTTATCTTCTACAATTTACCTTTTCAAATTACATAACTTCCTAACTTGGACCACTTAGATCCGGATAAAAGAAAATATTTGGCAATGAAATCCTTAGATGGTTGTAATTGCGGCGAGTAAGATGCCTACTGGAAAAATCTTGTTGTAACCGAAATTCTCTAGTAGGGAACTAAGCTGATAATAATAAATTTATCTCCGAGTCCTGCCATTCTCTTTAATTAGCTAACTTCTTATTTTCTTTTAACTCACTTACCTGCCTTTCTGTGTTTCCTCTCTTATGTATCTCTTTTAATATTTTATTTCGCGTGACTTTGAACTCAGTTTTATTGGGATTGTTTTGGTTCCATCAGCAATTTCGAAAGCTTTTATTTCTTACAATCAATTACAGAATCAGATTATCCATAGTAATTGTATCTTGGTCAATTTCATTAAAATTTCTTAAAATTATTTTATTAACAACACTTTTCAGTTTATAATGATTATTTGTAGAACGATAATAATATTCATAATGTTTCATAGATATGTATGTATATATCATACATCAAAAAGGCCCTGTGCTCCTAAGCTAGACCTCATATCCAAGGGGCCAGACTTTCTAATCAATTACACTGTTAGCCTTATTATTAGGTTTAAATTGATATTTAATTAAAATAAGATCAATATGATCTTCTGTAGAATATGTTCCAAACTCTTGCTGGAAGAGGAAGTCTTAGCCCAGCAGTGTGAAATTTACAAGCCGTTGCTTCACTTTTTTACTCAAATAAGATTACGTAATGATAATCCAAATTAAAGTCCATTTAATTCTATTCAAAACTTTAAATTGATTATTCGTTTTATTAATTCCAAGTACAAACATTGTGGGGACCTTAATTGGAAAACCTATCCCGGATAAAATAGAATTTGAGCCTTTCATGGAGTAGCAAAAGGGCCAACGGTTTGAGTAATTAAATTAAACTAATAACTTTGCAACACAATTTTAAATAAATATTAACGAGTTGCTACGTACCCATTCTAATATAGATGATGATCCAAAGTTACAAGTTACACAAACATCGTATAAATTGTTTTAATTTTTTTATGGTATAGGTTGCCGGACGAGCATATGGGCCACCTGATGGTAATGACGCTATAAGAAATATTAAATATTCCTTATATCGTCAATGTGCCACCAACTTTGGGAACTAAGATGTTATGTCCCTTGTGCCTGTAGTTACACTGGCTCACTCACCCTTCAAACCGGAACACAACAATACTGAGTACTGTTATTTGGCGGTAGAATAAGTAATGAGTGGGTGGTACCTACCCAGACGGGCTTGCACAAAGCCCTTACACCGAGTCATATAAGTCAAAATTTAAATACAGCCCGTATTTGACTTTGACGACCTGTAAGTATCATTTATTTAATCGATTATAATCTTCTTGATTAATAGGCCCTAGTTTTAAATGGTCATGGACACATCATAAAGATTTTTTTACATTTTAATGAAAATAATTTCAATACCGAAAATTACTATTCAGCACTATTTTTTTACTAACGCTACACTTTTGTGCAGACCTGTCTGGCTTACCCAGATCCCGATTACTAAAGTGTCAGTGTAATTCAGAAAGTAACTACTTACAAAAAGAAGATTTGTTTCATCCTGTATATAACACAATTAAAAACAAATAACAAAAAATACTTAAACATACGATTGGATGTATTCTTTATCTGAAGTCGAATCTTCCATAATATCGTAATTAATATAAATTGTCCAATATCACTTAATACTCATTCATCCGGCTTGTGTTTGAAGGCTATAAAGAAGCCAAATTATAAAGATACCAAGGCCATCCTTATTCAAAATTAAAGTTTATAAGCATTTACCTTTAAACAATAAAAGTGTTCTTCATAAATCGCTCCCCCTAAGAGATTCCAGTAATTTATGTTGAAAGTTTTTGCCGAGGGAATTCAATTCTCGCATAAAACAACCATTTTGATAACGGATTAGTGGGATGGATTGTTTTTTTTTCCAACTGTACCGGCTTAGAGAATTGTTTGGCTTCGTTTTTCTGAGTTAATTATTTATCGTTTTGTTTCTTATACGAAAGTTTCTGTTTTGTATAAATGTAGTGTTATTTTTTGTTGATTGTACTAGTATAATGTTACGGTCGTATAATTGCGTGGACTTAACTAATCGGAGAAATATTCGTTTTTGGGATTATCAAACATTTCCGAAAACTACTAACATCTTCTTTATGTATTATAAAACAAAGTCCTCCGATTACGTTTGTCTATCTGTATGTTTGCGATAAACTTCAAAACTACTAAACGGATTTTCATGTGGTTTCACTAATAGATAGAGTGATTCACGAGGAATGTTCAGGTTTATAGTTTATTAAAGTTTTTGTGTCAATAAGTTGAAATACGACGACAATTGTTAGGTATGTCGGAGAAAAACAACAAAAATATATAAATAAAAGGTAAAAATATAAAAAGAAACTTACGTCCACCCGTGCAAAGACGGGAAGGGTCGCTAGTAAAATATATGTAGTTGATAAAAAAGCTTGCAATTAAATACCTGTTGATTTCCAGGCAAGAAACATTACATACATATATAATTGTATTTAACTAATGTGATTGTATTTTTAAATGTTGAAAGAGTAGAGTAACTACTGAGTTTCTTGCCGGTTCTTCTCGGTAGAATCTACTTTCCGAACCGGTGGTAGCTTCACTTAATTGTTAAATGACGATTCGAAAGTCCTTGTAAAAGCCCACTTGAATAAAGTTTATTTTTATTTTAATAAAAAATGTTGTAATATACTCTAACTTAACGTGTCTCAACTGATAGTTGCGGGTTCGAACTCGTATACACATAACTGATTTTAAGTACCTCTATGTAAATACTTTATATCTATAACACTCGGCAACAAAATAATTTTTTTTTTCACAGATACCTGATTGGGTGTTTCTGAACATGCTATAGATAACTTAGAACAGGAAATAAAATATCTCAGTCACGTATAGTTTTAAAGAGAAATTGGCTTTTAATTGAAATAACTATTTGCCATTATTTTAAAGTAAATGTGTTATTAAGACATTAAAAAATCAACTTTTTTTGTCCTTTTTGCTGTCTGTGGTAAGGAGATATTGGTGTCTCTCTAATCAAGAACCAAACAGTAGTCTGCAAGCATTGCAGTGGTCCATTTTCTCTGATAACCCTTTTCAATTATAATTCATATTGAACCAAATTTAGGTCAATTGGAAATTATACTACATGTGCCCGTGGTTCTATGTGCTAGAATAATATCTAAATCTATCTGGCATCTTAGCGCAAAAGTTAAACTATTTTTGTATATGCCATAAAAAAAACTACTAAACAAATAACATTTATTATTTTCCCAATAACATCTGTTTAATTTATAATCATACATTTTGGATACATTACGAGGCGAAATTCCATAAAAAAATATTTCCTTTAAAAATAATCCACCCTTATGTAACGTCAAACTATCAAACGCCTGAAAGAAAAATGGACGTTACAAAACAAACTTACCTTTTTTTAATTATACACTTCACAAAAATAAGCTTTAAATGCTAAACATAGAGTTCATAATTGTTTGAAATTCGTTATTGCTGGTATAATGTATGAGAAATAACTTTGAATGTAGTTTACTGAAACCCATTGCGCTTATAGCGGGACTAAATACACTTATTCGCTCCCTTATTTATTTAAATCTTAGTTAATATGTTAATTTAGATTATTAAAGTTTAAATATTACCCTCTATTAGGTAGAATGATTTAGATATGACGTCACACCACCTCGATATCACAAACAATCTTTGGAAACAACTTTCGCCAGCGGTTTTTCCGAACCATATCAGACTAATTAATCTTTAAGAAAAGAGCCAACTCATTCCTGAAACACCGGCAACGCACCTGTTAGACCCTGGTGATGCAAATGGTCATGATTGGTGGTAGTCACCATCCATCCCTTTACTTATGCCATAACTAATAATAAATTCGATGATTGATCTAAAATAAGGATCTAAACGCAACATTAAAATGATTTTTTTTTAAATATTGCTTGTAAAAATGCCACTAACATATTGATGGTAACGCTTTCTCCATCTCATCAGATACCACCCAGTCATCAGTTATATAACCAATACAAAGATAATTAACAAGAGTTAGGAGTGTCATATATATGTATATTACTTTGCCAATCTGTATAATATGCCTTTTTATAGTTAATTTACACAAATCAACAATAATATACCTAATTATATTTAAAAAAATCCATTATATAACTTATGATGATCCAAATTTAAAAGTCCTGCCTATTACGGTCTTAGTCCTAATGTTTTTAAAACATAGGAACACCATTTATTCAATCTGATCAATGAGAATCACTTAATATTTTTTGGTATACTCGATGCAGGTTTTTAACTCAAATCTTACTAAACTGACAAGTTCACGTTTCTTGACTTCGTGATCGAGTAATAAAAAAAGGTGTAATTAAAAAAAATGTATTCAAAAAAGGTAACATTGGTAATTGAATTAATAATATACATCGCTGTCAAAGAAAAAAAAGGAATCGCTTGGCATTTTAATTTGCATCTGCTTAGTCAATCTGTCGTATTTCATGATTACGACTTCCCAACCAATCAAAAACGTTTATTAAACGTATTTTAATTGAAATATACTTTAGTCTCTTTTCTAAAGAGCGATACATAATAGCGTTTGAAATGCTGTAATTATAAATTACACAAGTTTAAATTTTAATAATATTTCGTACAGAAACAAATGATTTTAATTAAATGAAACAACAATTTTACTTCAATAGAACTACGATAATTTTAGTACTAACTTATTATGTCCAATTAAAAAATGTGAAATAATTTTATGTCAATTAAGAAATAATTATAGTATATTGTAATTACTTTATCGGCAGAAAACTTTACTGCTTTTACTTGGTGGTAGGGCTTTGTGCAAGCCCGTCTGGGTAGGTACCATCCAATCATCAGTTATTCTACTAATAATAGGTTGGTGGCACATTGACAATGTAAGGAATAGTTAATATTTCTTACAGCTTTATTGTATACGGGTAATGGTGACCACTTACCATCAAGTGGCCTATATGCTCGCCCGCCAACCTATAATATAAAAAAAAAATCAAGACAAATAGTGCGTTTTTGGTACAGCTTATTTGCGATTTTATTTATAAAAGAATACTGGCGATTAAATAATTTTGATTCGCAAAAATGACTAACGCTTATAAATAAAATTTTAACAAAAAGAAAAACCGACTTCAATCAAAACACTATTTTAAAACAAATGAATATGCACGAAAAAGTAATAAAAATAATTGCGTATTCAACATATTTTTTAGAGTCTTCCTAAGTTAAATGAAATGAAAAATATTAGACTACTTAAAAGTCGATTAACGATTATATCATGTAGTTATAGTTATTGGTATATTTGGAGCCGGTGTCAGCCACGGTGCCCTTGCCCCAACAATCAAAAGAAAGAAGCGATACGAGCCTCTTGATTGATCCAGTATATTATTGTGTAAAAGGTAATTTGTAAAAAACATATTTGTTAAAGTATTCTCGTATTGTTTTTTGATAGATATACTGTAGGGTTTTATTGGCTGACACCGACTCCAAATATAACAATAATTATAACTACATGATATAATCGTTAATCGACTTTTAAGTAGTCTAATATTTTTCATTTCATTTAACTTAGGAAGACTCTAAAAAATATGTTGAATACGCAATTATTTTTATTACTTTTTCGTGCATATTCATTTGTTTTAAAATAGTGTTTTGATTGAAGTCGGTTTTTCTTTTTGTTAAAATTTTATTTATTTTTTGATTTTAAGTGAAGCTGATGTTGACTAACTAATTTTTTTTAATATGTATAGATTAAGCGTTCCGTTTATATGAGTCAGAAACTACTTCGAAGACAATTTCAAAGGAAACTTGCGAATAAAGCAAAAATAGACTTTCGAAAATGCGGATTTAATACGTCACGCGGCGTAAACTACAAGGATCCCTCGAAAGAGCTGTAATCGAACTCAGCAAAAATACTTTGAAAAAGACCAACTATATTTCGTACATCATATGACATCACATCACATACACAAAATTTGATTAAAGATAGTAAGAAATTCTGCCCCATATCGCACCCTAACTGCGAGCCGTATAGGAGTTCCATCACTACATAGTATAAAACAAAGTCGCTTTCTCTGTCCCTATATCTTTAAATCTACGCAACGGATTTTGATGCGGTTTTTTTTAAAAGATAGTGTGATTCAAGGGGAAGGTTTGTGTATATAATACATGAACAATATAGTAAAGAAACACTGATAATTTTAGAAGTTTGCGATGTGATGTCGTATATAAACAAATTCTGTAGTATATTTAGTATCAGTATTGCACCCGTGCGAAGCCGGGGTGGGTAGCTAGTTAATTATAATATTCGACTATGATAATTACATTACATTTCGGAAGGTGACTCAAATATCCAAATAACCTATAAATAAAAGATTCGACCGAGTATCGCTAACGTGCTCCTCAGAATTGTTCCGTTCCCTTCCGTTCCGTTACTTTGTCATGGCTCCTGTGCTCAGAACCTTACCAAACTTTCACCAAATTACCCTTGAAGTATATTTTTTATAATAAAAAAACAATTATCAAAATTGGTTAACGTGATTTTCAGTTATTCACCTATTTGTCGCGCATATACATAATGCAAATTTAAGACTTATATCGTTTTCACATGGATACCATCATCGGAAAAAAAAATAAAAAAAATGGGACCCCACGGGAAGCACTACCTTTCAAACAAAAAAAAAATTATCAAAATCGGTCCACCCAGTGAAAAGTTATGAGGTAACAAACATAAAAAAAAAAAAAAAAAAAATACAGACGAATTGATAACCTCCTCCTTTTGGAAGTCGGTTGAAAAGACTCGATTGGATATAAGATTTCGGGGGTGCACCACCCTTCGAATAAATAATTCACAAGGTGTCCCTTATCATCAAGATTAAAATGTGATTTGATGATAATGACTCTGTCATTGCGTTATTTTTCAATTATCTTAAACATAGGTTTCAATTCAAAACAAATTATCTTAATTTTTGAAAAAAGAACAACATGCACAATCTTAAAAGGAACGATAAAATACACATGTAAAACAATTCAATAAATTAAGATTAACATGCTATTGAGTGTATAATTTATACAGGACTAACTAAACCTGACAGACGTTGTCCACCTTGAAAGCCTTTTTGTTCTTGCTGGAAAAACGCGTTACGCGCTTCCCCCACGTGATGGAAAGTGGGGGGAGTGACTCCCCGGTTCCCTGGACGCCGAGTGCGCCCAGGTCCACCGGGTTTACCCACTAAAAAACCAGCGTCTTATATAAATTCACAAAGCTTGAAGAATATTTCGTAAATATTTAATAAATGGTTGTCTGTCCAAAGGTTGTATGGAAAAGATCGCTGGTTTAGCGATAAGAGCGACTGCACCTGAGGCTTTGAACTTTGTACATTCCGATAACTAATTATTTAACAATGTCACGTATATAATATGTTATTTTAATTGGAGTGCAATAAAGAATAAATTCATAATAATCGAATATTTAAGTGTTCTAGCCAAAGTAACTGGCCGTACTGGGTTTTTATTCTTAAGCGTTTTATCTGCGCAGCCACTCGTATTTAATTTCTGACCGAGCAAATTAGATCGCGCGTATTGTATTCTTCAAGAGTCGAGAATGCCCAGTGGTTAGAATGTGTGCATTTTAACCGATGATTGTAGGGTCAAACCCAGGCATAATTTTTGTTTATAATTCATCTCGTGCTCGGCGCTGAAGGAAAACATCGTGAGGAATCCTGCATGTGTCTAATTTCATAGAAATTCTGCCACATGTGTATTGGAAAAGCGTGATGGAATACGTTTCAAACCTTCTCTTCAAAGGAAGAGGAGGCCTTAGCCCTTAGTGGGTAATTTACAGACTGTTGTTTTTGTATTATAATCTTTAAATATAGACTAATTAAACACGAAAGCGATACTAATATGTGGAGCCGTTTTTTATAAAGACATAGGGGAGATATCTCTAAACGATCGTGATACTGAACTCGCATGCATATCAATAATGCGAATAGATACGAAACCGTGTGAACAATCCCTCGGTACCCGAAACGCTTCACGCATTTTTCCATACGAACTAATTTCTTGGAAAATTTGCTACGTGATGTAGCTCAGCAGAAACCTAATTTGAATCACTGGGAGGCACGGTGTGCGTGCGTGGTCATAGGGCGAACGATTGTACCGCGATTATTTTGTCGTTGACTTTTTGTTATACAAACTTCATGGAGGTGAAACTTTTTGCACTATACTATACATATTATTACTTTTTATAACTGTATTTGAATTGTTGGTGTGATTAGAAGTTATCAATCACCACAATAATATACAGATATTGTTAAAAAAAAAACTTTTAAATTACATTTTTTAAATATAATTTGTTACGGTGGTCTTGCTCTAGACTTATATAGCCCTATCTCTTTCTAGTCCTTATGTAAGAAGATGTACGCTGTTATCCACAATTTGACATTCATAATACTATTATTCAATTACTTTTTGCTTTAAAATCAATAAAAGATAACATATAGATAATAAATGAAAATTAATGGCTATTTCATAACCGAACATAAGAGTAACAGCCTGTAATTTTCCCACTGCTGGGCTATGGCCTCCTCACCCATTAAGGAGAGTGTTTGGAACATATTCTACCACGCTGTTCCAATGCGGGGTGGTGGAATGCACATGTGGCAAAATTTATATGAAATTAGATACATGCAGGTTTCCTCACGATGTTTTCCTTCACCGCCGAGCACGAGATGAATTATAAACACAAATTAAGCACATATGTATAGTGGTGCTTGCCTGGATTTGAACCCGAAATAATCGGTTAAAATTCAAGCGTTCTAACCACTGAGCCATCTCAGCTCTTGAACCGATCTTTAGGTACATTTGACAAAAATAAAAAACAGTCGTTACATTAAAACGCTCATTGAACGCAAGTCTGTAATCAGCCTTAGATAATCATCTGATAAACTTGGTCATGATCACTAATGAAATGATACTTTGAGATGTGAGGAATTCGAACTGATAATGGTAACGAGAAACTTATCTTAAATATTTCATATGCAAATACTAAATCACTGTCGCCGTTCGAAATCACGCTGTAGTTTCGTAGAATTCGGTTATCTAGTAAACGTCTAGGAAAGGTTTTTTTTTAATATATTGACAACGATTCTATATTATTACTAATGACCCGCCCCGGATTCGCTCGAGTTCATTACTGATACTAAATATGCTACAGTTTTTTCTTGTTACTTTACTACGTTGTCCATGTATTATATACAAAAACCTTCTTTTCAAATCACTCTGTCTAATAAAAAAAAAAACATAAAAATTCGTTACGTAATTCTAACGGTTTGAACAGACAGACAGCGGTAAGCGACTTTGTTTGATACTATGATGTACAAATCAAATGTATCAAAAAAAACTATTCGTCAATGCTTTTTGTTTCCCATCTTAAAGAGGTTTGGAAATTTCATCCTATGTGGAAGAGTTCCATCCTGCTGAGTTGCAACCAGCTATTTTCGTTCAAGATCCACGTATACGCTGATCTAATGGTAACTTGTGATGTCGACTCTCGGGCTCGACTTTTAAATTTTAAACTTTTCTTTTCTATTATGAAAGTTTTCATATAAGTAAGACAAGACGAAATTGTAATTTGTAACGTACATCTTTACAAATAGTTATTTTCTAAATGTAAAAAAAAACATAGTTCAAAATCTTTGGTGGTAGGGCTTTGTGCAAGAACGTCTGGGTAGGGTACCATCCACTCATCAGTTATTCTACCGCCAAATAACAGTACTCAGTATTGTTGTGTTCCGGTTTGAAGGGTGAGTGAGCCAGTGTAACTAGTGCCAGTGTGACACAAGGGACATAACAGCTTAGTTCCCAAGGTTGGTGGCACATTGACGATGTAAGGAATAGTTAATATTTCTTACAGCGTCATCGTCTATGGGTGATGGTGACCACTTTCCATCAGATGGCCCATATGCTCGTCCGCCAACCTATAACTTAAAAAAAAAGTTATTTGTATTGAATTACTCACAAACAGTTCCATTACCTGTTTATAATTATATAAGAAAATTATTTACGATACTACAACTTCAACTATTTTTTTATAAATACTATTTATAATTGTTTCCGTAAATATAAAAGTAAATATATAAGATTAAAATAATGTCAAAACGGACGAGTATAAGGCTTAGTTATGTCTCAAAAGGATTTGTAGAAAAAGATAAAAAAAAGAGATTCATAATAAGGAGATAAATATAATATCACAAAATTAAAACTAAATCGTTCGGTAAGATAATAATATATCCGGACATATATTTTTAATATTAAACACGAACCAACCCAATTATTATCTGTATTATATACTAGCTGTGCCCGCGACTATTGTGTACCTTGACTTTACAAAAATTTTATTGTTGAAGCCTAAAGTACTCCTTTTACATCAACCATCATCGTGAAAGTCTCGCCAAAATCGATCCAGGTTTCCATAATTCAACCGGAACAATCAATCAATCAAAATAAACTTCATTCAAGTAGGCTTTTACAAACACTTTTGAATAGTCATTTTACAATTAAGTGATTCTACCACCGGTTCGGAAAGAAGATTCTACCGAGAAGAAACTCAGTAGTTACTCTTTTTTAACATTTAAACAGATATACACACTATAGATAGATAGATAGACAAAAATTGTAAAAAATTGCATTTTTGTACATGTACCGTGTACACATACAAATTTATTGAGCAAACAGCAGTTTAATATTACAAAACAGACACTTTTATTACATGTATAAATATGCGAAATACCAATGATAGAATCATCACCAGCTCTCCGTAGCTTGACATCTGATTGATTTGAAATTTAGCATAGTACTCTTTTCGAGACGTAGATACTTACTAAGAATTCTTATTTTAATTTCATCTTCCATAAAACCTTTTTGGAAAATAAGGGGAAATTTTGTAATGGAATGAATTTCACCTATACTCAGTATATACTTAAACAACATCTAAGTTAGCTTATTTCTCAATCCAATTCCAATTCCATAATTGGAAGCTCATACTGCCTGACTATCACCATCAGTTATCCCACCCCAAAGATCAATTATTTATTTCCATGTTCCAATTACAAGCACAAGGGAAATGACAATTTTATTATAACATAGCACATCAATAGAGTTAGCAGTTTTTATTCCTTACCAATTTCTCGGGAGGCTAACTGACTTCACAAGACATAATGGTATTCGTTACAGTGTACAGTCAGAGTAAGAAAACCTTCGTCAGTTATCAAATTTATTTCTTTACCGAACTTTAAACTCTTAGTACCTTTTGAATCTAAACATCAAATCATTGCGACGCAATATGTCATTCTCAATCGGTGAAGCAGATTATCGCTCATACTGAGCACACGAAAATAGATATTAAGGAGACGAAGTTTGTCATACCCCGACTGTATATAAGTTAATGTACAATATTGTATTCATAGTAATAACGTCAATATAAATAAATCAATACGGTCTAGATTTCTATGAAAAAAAAAAAAATCTATACCTATATATGAAGAGAGAGAAAACAGTTGAATCTTTAGCGATGTGGCGGTTGTTGCAATCTCTTGTTTTCCTGCTTGGCGATAAAGAATATGACAAATGTAAATAGGTGAAGCGGCATCAACTATCTTGGTCAATTCCTCGTCCAACAATGGGACAAGTGCCGTTACTTTTTACTGGCCATTAATAAAAACAAACGATTATCACGATTACACGTAACATAAAATGAGATCATAACAAAAGTATGAATGACCATAAATGGTAATAGATGTGTGTGTTTGTTCTGTTACCGTTATCTAATTACAAATAATTCGTACTAAATCATTATGTTTACAGAAAAAATAACAGAGAGTTTGGGTAATGATCTAAATATAACATCTTATGACATTTCTAATATTGTCTTAATTATCACTATTAAGAAGATTTACTTTATGTTAATATATTAAAGATTGTATTGAAGGAAAGTTACGTCTTCCAGAATCGAATGAAACGATATAACGAAACGGTTTAGTGTCAACTCCGAAATTGTTTTGTGTTATATTTTACTAAGTATTATTGTTTTTAGTATTGGATGAGTGAACCAGTGTTTAATTTTTTTTTATGGAATAGGTTGGCGGACGAGCATATGGGCCTCTGGTAAGTCACCATCACTGATAGACAATGACACTGTAAGAAATATTAACTATTCCTTACATCGTCAATGCGCCACCAACCTTGGGAACTAAGGTGCTATGTCCCTTATACCTTTAGTTACACTGGCTCACTCACCCTTCAAAACGGAAGACAATAATACTGCGTACTGTTGTTCAGCAGTAGAATATCTGGTGAGTGGGTGGTACTTAGTCAGGCGGGCTTATACAAAGCCCTACCACCAAGTCATTTAAGGCATAAGGTAAAGCAAGTGTATGTATTTTGATGTTGAGTTTGCTTGTCATGTCAGGCGTGGATACTATTTTTTAAAGTGCCAATGTGTTTGCTCGATAGTGATCGCGTACCTGTTTCAAAATAAACTATTAAAAAAATCTGTGGACACTCTACTTCCTGTATGTATGTTTCTTTCGCGAATAAACTACTGAACGGATTTGGATGAAATTTACATATATTACATTACATATACAGTAATATAGGTTATACATCAAAATAACACATAGACTACAATTTATAATGATTTAATGTAATTTGGTCATAATATAATGATAAATATCAAGTACTCGTGCGAAGCTGAGGCGCTATAATGATTATAGTTCGTCTGCTATAGTTTAATTAAAAATAGGAACGATAACAAATTTTACACATTGGTTTAATCGTATTATAAATTAAGAAAAAAAATATTCATTAAAAAATATTTACACGTACGTAGTAGTCACACTTAAATGGTCATTTACCTTACAAACATTGCAAGCTTCTTTGATCTCAAGGGTCAACAAACTAACAATCGCAGACCCTATTTCTCGCCTTCTATTCAAAACATAAGAACGTGAGATACTGTAAGGCTTTAAAGCAGCCTCATATGTGTAACATATAATATATCATCTTGGTAATAAGTAATAACCTTCGTTACCTTTTGATCGTCAATTCTTTAACCGCCTTAGTCCAACCAGTTTTACTTGGTTGAGGGCTTTGTGCAAGCCTATTTGGGTAGGTACCACCCACTCCAGATATTCTACCGCCAAATAACAGTACTTAGTATTGTTGGGTTCCGGTTTGAAGGGCGAGTGAGCCAGGGTAACTACAGAAATAAGGGACATAACATCTTAGTTCCTAAGGTTAGTCGCGCATTGGCGATTTAATGAATGATTAATGATTCTTACTACACCAGAGAAAGGAATATATCACCCATCAATAAATTGTACATATTATTTATAATGTTATAATATAGATGGTATAACTCCTTTCATTGTTATTGTAAATATACTTTGTAACCCGAAACTATACACTAAGCGTTTCATCTGGCAAAAGTTGAAAATTAACAAGCAATTATAATGTTTATCTAATTGCAATAGAGCTTCAATTTCCATGTTGATTTTAGTGTATAGTTTGATATTGAATTGTTGTAAATTGAAGGACAAGAGCTCAGAAGTTAGTGAGTTAGTGTGATTGATTCATTCGTTTTGTTTATACATAACAATTAAATATATGTATATTGTCATATATATTATGGACTTTAGTCAACGATATTTATGAACATAACAATGATTAAATTTATAAATGTTTTGAACAATAATCAGTATAATAATCTCAATGATAATAATCTTGGGTCTGGGTGTTTGTAGTACCGTTGTTACTTCTGATTTTCCATAACACAAGTGCGTTAGCTACTTACATTGGGATCAGAGTAATGTGTGATGTTGTCTAATATGTTGTCCCATATTTAAGCATAAAATGTTCGAATATTTTTGGTACAAAATTCGAAACACAACGAAATATTTCAACTTATTATATAGGAGAAGATCTAGGTGAAGGATATCGTGGCTTAAAAACTTGAGCTATTGGTTTGGGAACACGGTATATCTGTTTGAAGCAGTGATCTCAAAAGCTGAGATTTTTATAATAGATGGCATATTAGGAAAAACTTCGCAAAGATCGTACTTTTAAAACCATTTCACTTCACCTCAAGTTTCATATTCAGCAAACATTTGTCTTACAAACTAATTTCATTATTAAGCCAATAATAACGAAGCTTAAATCAATAAAGTAAACGAACGTAGATCCATTTGGTCTTCACACGCTTCTGTTTCACCTAGATCTATTTGAAATCGCCATACCAAAATAAGCCTTATTGCTACACGAATTAGAGAAGACATTCCCTTGGTAGGTGATAAATCAAATGTTACTACGCGTTTTGGAGCAACAATTATCGGGATTCTAAGTAAGTCAGTTGTTGCGTGAATTGATGATAATGTCAATTTATTCTGTAAACTGATGTAGGCGTGATAGTTTTGGTAACGAGATCGTAAGTCAAACAAAGTTAGACGCCGTAAATAATATATCAGTAAGATTCAACATCAAATATAATAATAATTAAATTAATTAGTTATAAATAATGAACCGAGATGGCACAGTAGTTGGAGTTCGTAAATCAGAATAGAAGATAATGGCTTCAAATCTGTAATGACTTTACAAGTGTGTTTATATAATATATGTCATGTATTTTCTGAGGCTTTTGCTCAGTGTTCGATTTTATTAAAATATTACCCTAGTGTCAATACTTTTGTTATAAAATATAAAATAACAAGTGACGTGTCTACCTACCATTTAATTTCGATATTTCAAAATTCTAATTTAAAATCGTGAAATTATAATTAACATCAACTTGGTTTAATGTTTCAATGTGAATAAGTGCAAACCATAAATAAAATTATGATACAAATTTCGATTATTCGATTTAAAATAAACCACAAATAAATATAATGAATGCCAAATAATATAATGATATTTCTTTTTGAGGAAACGATCAACGAATAAAATTTAAGTGATTTACTTTCGACGAAAAAAAAAACAAAAAACAAATAGCTTTTGTTGTTGCCGTTTAAATTGAGAGCAATCCAATATAATTATAGGCGAAGGGACAACATCTTTGATCCACGTTAAAAACCCGGAGGCTACAGAGGTGCTTACTTGAAGCGAAGAAAGTAATGTTAAAAAAAATTGGAAATATCTATTACAGAAATAAGTAATGGCTACACTATTACGTTTAGTATTTGATTGTATCAGTTGCTGTCAGTGTTTATGAAATTTTAAATTCGGAATGTAAATGCAAATATAAGAAAAAAATTAATGCAATAGCACAGAATTGGTGATAGGGCTTTATGGAAGCCCGTCTGGATATGTTAGATATATGTATAAAATTTTTATCCATTGAGGAGAGGGTTTGGAATATATTCCACCACGCTGTTCCAATGCGGGTTGATGGAATGCACATTTGGCAGAATTTCTATGCAATTAGACACATGCAGGTTTCCTCACGATGTTTTCGTTCACCGCCGAGCACGAGGTGAATTATAAACACAAATTAAGCACATATATATGATGATATATGATGACGATATATATGATGGTGCTTGCCTGAGTTTGAACCCGCAATCACTGCTAAAGCGAATTTGATGAAATTTGGTACGAAGCAAACTTGAACTTCAAGGACGGACGGGAAAAGCATTTTGCCTGACACATGACAACCAACACCCTAAAAAGCGAACGAGGCCGCAGACCACAACTAGTATCAAAATACATGATAAAATTAGGAATATAAATTTTAAATGGCAAATGATCAAAAACTCATCAATAATATTACAAAACTGGAACAAGTGTTCGCGATACAACATCCTAGCTCTTTATCTGACCCAATTGGTCAAACTTGGACAGCGTTCCCACTGACAGACAATCGTTTACAATAGATAACGTAACTGGGCTTTGCCAATATATACTTTGGATACGTCACACACATTAAATAAAATCGGAACAGATAATTAGAACGCACGCTAAAACCGTCTGGTATTTAGTTAAATTGTTATTAATAATTGTAATGTTATAAAGGAATGAGTCATCAATGGATGGTTATTTGTTTTTTTGGAGCGAAGTTCCTTATCATAAATTACACTATATGCCAATTCCCAAAGTATCGGTTGTGGCCCAACGGTGGGACGTTATCGGTACACTTATATCATCATTAGATAATATAAAATAAAGTCGTGTACCGCTGTAGTAGTGAGATAAATAATTAGCCCTTTGTCAATACTATAAACCATATGTAAGCCTATAAATTATTTCAAATATAATATTTACAAATAATCGTAAATACCTGGTAAATTTCTCTCCCATTAAGGAGAAAATTTGGGACATATTCCACCACGCTGTTCCAATGCGGGTTTGTGGAATACACATGTGGCAGAATTTCTATGAAATTGGTCACATGCAGGTTTCCTCACGATGGTTTCCTTCACCGCCGAGCACGAGATGAATTATAAAGACGAATTAAGTTCATGAATCAGCGGTGCTTGCCCGGGGTTGACTCTAAAAAACTATATTAAATATTGGTAATTATTTTATGTTCCCGTTTTACTTGAAGTTGGATCTTCACATATACACTTAATTCTCATTATATCGATTAAAATATACAGCGTTATATAATAAGATAAAAATAAATCCACATCACCAGTTAATTGTACTCGGAGTAATAGCCATGCTTTAGAATAGGTCAAGGTAATGCGAGATCTATACCCATAATTTTATCTAACGATGATCTAATATCGTGACGTTAGGAACTTTGATCACTCGCATTAAAAAGAGGGTACTTCTAACGCGGTGGTCCAGCCGTTAGGTCACATGAATCGACATAACAAATTTTTGAAGAAATTCATATGACTATTCTTACTATACTATGGAAAATACTTAGTAAATGACTAAGTATTTTTTTGAAACTCGGTATCCGCAACGTTTTTATAATATTGGCTATACTGGCATATAAATAAATCAATTGGCATTCTGGCGTTAGTTTATCATACAAAATGTATGAATTTGTATTTATTTGAATGACTGACACATCTGTGACGCGACTGGTTATGTCTCCACAACTTTCTAGTTATCTTAAATCAGTAGATCTATGAATAGTTCAAAAGGTCACGGAATGGACTAAATCTATGAATATAGATAAGTTATCTTATCTTTTATCTATCGTTACATAGTATAAAACAAAGTATTTTTTTATGGTATAGATTGGCGGACGAGCATATGGGCCACCTGATGGTAACTGACCATCACCCATAGACAATGAAGCTGTAAGAAACATTAACTATTCCTTACAACGTCAATGTGCCACCAACCTTGGGAAAGCTTAGATTACGCAACGGATTTTATGTGATTTTATTTTTAATAGATAAATAGAGTGATTCAAGGGAAACGTTTTTGTATATAATACTTGGACAATATAGTAAAGAAACACTGATAATTTTAGATGTATCTAATGTGGTGTCGTAAATAATTTTTAGTTGAATATTTAGTACCAGGATTGCACGTGCGAAGCCGGGACGGGTCGCTAGTATATAAGAATTTGTCAGTTTATTTTATCTTAGTTTGATTATTATTTCAATAACGACTGCCTCTGTAGAGAGCTAACATCATTGTGGTAATTAATTGTTTCTAAAACGCTTATCAAAGTCAAATTAGGTAACTATTTTGGTTTAACCTGAATTGTAATTGGTTGATAAAAGCTGATGAAATTATAGGCGACCAATACGCGATTAGTATTTAAACTGAATAAATTTCAATTCGAACAACGTTTTAAAACCGGATATTAGTATATAGAGGTGATTCACCAGCTGACCCAGCGATTAAAAAACGTTAATTATAAACAAGGATTGCGGGTTCAAATCTGGGCAAGCAATTAAGCACACGAATATTAGTGTGCTTAATTTGCGTTTTGAAAATCATCAGTGGAACAGGAAATTGTGGATGAAGATCTAGCAGATGTGTATGCACCACTGGAACAGCCTGACGGAATAAGAGACCAACCTGATCCTCAAAAGAAGATTTACCTTAGTCCAGTAGTGACAGTTACTTTGTTACTTTTATAGGTAAATTTAGTTAAAAACAAGATTAGCTTGAATCCAACATATATTAGAAAATTATTTATATGTATATGTTAGTTACAAGATAAATCAGATGGTACGCGTAAAACAACCCTATGTTCTTTCTTAAAGATTAACTTTGCAATGGACAGATAGAAATTTTACTTGACAATGTAGGTAAGTATAATATTAGTATTGATGATGTAACTTACATAACATGTTATATTAAGTATGTATAATAAAATAGTATATCATAACAATTCAAATATTGTAACGATATTTGAAATTTGAGTTTAATTGAAAAGATGATTATGTGTCTGCAGTTATATTGTATGCTTAGCATTTGGTAAACTTTAATTAGCATTGAAATCCTTGGGTACTCGTGTTATCAAATCATAATTACGGTTATAACACTTTAGTCGACTCAGTAGCAACAACTGTTATTAATAATGAAATAAAATACATTTATCGACTTAGTATATCATATTACGTCGCCACATTGAAATCATTAATTATGTTATGACTTCTGTTATGACTCACGAAACTTCTATTGGCAAATCTACAAATTTGAGTCAGAAAAAAGTCATAACACCTCTAATCTTACCAGCTTCCACTTTCTTGTACCACCAGAACGTGCTCCGAAAGTACCGGTTAGGTGTGCGAGTAAGAGGACAATACATGGTCGTATGCCTGAAAGGGATAGACAGTCGACGCCCGACAGGGACCACAACACAAACGCGCTTGCAGTGAACGAGATAAAATATCTAATATTGCTTGTTGAATTCTGCGTTTGATGGAGCCAGGCGAATTTGATATTTCTATTAATGGTTTAAAGTTGATATTTGAATGTATTCTTTGTGGATTTAAGGTTTTCCAGCAATGAATTACAGGGTAGATACTGGGTTTGCTGACATCGGATGGTCAATTTGATTCTATCAGCATTTTCGTAGCGGGACGTATTCTTTGAACGTATGCCATTTTTTGTTTCGAAAATTATTGTTAGATTCTCGTCTTCATCTGAGATGTTTCTATTATTTCAGATATCATATAGTTTAAACTATCTGACTGGCAAACAATTTGATTAAGACCTAGGATGTATCGTCTTAATAATCTGGCTGTGATTTCGATGACACTAAGACTAGTACATTTGAAAGTTATCTTGGGAGTACCCCAAGTAAACTGCCCAGGTTTTTTATATCATGTGTATCTCAGGGCTATATTTTAATTATTAATCAGTTTAAAAAACTAAAACAAATATACATAATGTTCAATTCACTCAAGTTTATTAGATTATATAATAAGACATTTTTAAAATGTAACCTAACTGTTAATCATGTTATATGTTTTATAACATATGATTGTAATTACAAAGGCATATTTTTAGGCATAAAAATTCTGCCAGAGTGAGAGTGCTTTTTGATGAGATCCTTTTAACTTATGACATAGATCAATAAATCTTCAAATTGGAAAAGAAAATTCATCAAATTCAGCACAGCATACTCTAGAGATAACCCGAGTTCTATTATGAATGCAAAAGTCTATTTGATGGTTTATTCTTCCCTTTCGCAGCAACTATAGGTCGAGGTAATCTTGTTGCGAAGAGATCGTTTTCGTTCCTGGAAAAAATAGGAGCAAAGTAATGAAATTACTTGAAAGATAAACGTATGATTGATAAATAAAGACGAGAAAAATCTGTATCAAAAATTGATTATAAAAATTAACAACAAATTTGAAAAAAGAATATTTCACTATAAAGAACATCCGCTAATTAATAATCTCAGCGTTTTGTTTTTTTTGGTTGCCATGACAATTCTTTTTTTAATTTAAAATTAATTTCAACTCTTTGATTAGTATTTTGTCTTTTTTTTTACATTTCGTATATGGACTATAACATTCGATGAGTAAAATAATGACGTATGCTTTTTCTACTCAAATGAACACAACGCATTTACGATTAAGGTATCGAATATCTTATCAACAAAAATCACTGTTTTGAGTCACCGGGTCAAGGGTGACATCATGTCATATGAAACCTCACAAAATGCTCGGTAAGTAAATTTTTTTAACAAAGCGTGTCACCCAGTTTCTCCCTGTGAATAATTTGTGTATATAATTAAGCATATTGATAATAATTCATATTTAAATAAGGAAATGTAAGCACTTAAAACCCACTGCTGGGCTGACTCTTCCCATTTTATATATTAAACATAATACTATAGTATATATACCGAACTTAAGTATTATCTACTACATTTTGCAGGAATACAGATTCTCCAATAAATATAAAAGCTGTCCATAATATATCTTTAATTCAAAATAAAAATAAAAACGAATAAAAAAATATAAAAGATCGAATCTTTTATTCCAAAAATAACGAGATGAACACAATATCAGTCAGTAAGTCAATCGGTATTTTGTTCCATTCTCGAATTGATTGTTCTCACCTCAATAAAACGTTGATTGATTATTGTTACCAATAACGCCTCAGGCGAATTTGGGTATGTTTTTGCAGCTATAAATTTTATACTTATTTTGTAACAGCCAAATACGAACGTATATCCATATACATAATCTAAGGAGGTATAGAGTCATTTCTTAATAACTAAGAAAGCGATTGAAGGACCCACCGATGACATCGGTGCTTGGAAATCATTGCTATTCATATAACATATAGACAACATATACATACAACCAATTGTGCGTATATTTTGAGTCATACTTTTAGTCATATTTTGTTTAAGTTATATTGTGAGGCTTGTATTTTTGATGAAGCAATTACAACAACAACAGCCTATAAATTTCCCACTACTGGGCCTCCTCTCCTTTTAAGGAGAAGGTTGGAAACATTTTCCATAGCTACAAATGACACACAGTCTGTTTTAATTAAGCAGTAAGCATCCTAGACCTGTTCTTTTTCGCCAAACCTTTTCGGACAAAAAAAAAAATTACCTGCCGTGAATTTAAATTAATATTTTTATCTCTTAATAGACTTTAATCAAATACATAAACGGTTGGTTAGTTTGAATAGCTTGTGAATAATTTAATATAGGTGTGTAAGGCACATGCATGATGAGACATGTCAAGACTTGTCGAGATCGAAGAGCGAATAAATAAATAATTAACTTATGACTTAGAATATATTTTTATGGAAGATTCAAACGCAGTGTCAAGCAATATTTTTTACGCCTTTTTGATTGGGATATCTTGATTAAGACCAGTACGTAATTGACTATCGGAATTTGTCACTTTGGAAGATTCTGAATGAAATATCTTTGTTATCGATATTATCAATGGCGGATTTTGCAAATCAAATTTGCCGCTAGTAGGACATTCAATTTTTGCCGCCCCAACTGACATATTAACTACGTTTATTCTGAAATTGAAAGTTTATGACATTTGTTTCAACGTCCTCATTACATCGGCTTTTTCCCATTATTAGTATGACTGTGAACTAGATAATATTGCTGTTAGTTACTGGATTATTTTTGCAAGCCGCTATGAAGTGACGAGTATACGGATTACGGACGTGATGTGTATACATTACATATAATTATAAGTTTTTTTTTCTGTAATAAATAAAATATTTGGCTAAATTTGCCGCCCCTCTAAATCTCCCGCCCTAGGCTCCTGCCTACTTAGCTTATTGGTAAATCCGCCAGTAGATATTATATATGTCTGCATGTTATTCAATCATTGTTCAATCAACTACAGAAATGTCAATATAAATATTAAATAGACTGTCTCGATGCTGTAAAACTATCAATGCCCATAGATTTATATATTCTTCCGAGAAAAACTTCCAATAACTAAAAAAAGATTTCGCCCTTTCTTCGATGTATCTTTCATATATGTATCGTTATAAGATATATATTATTATAATAAGTGTATTTTTTATGGTATAGGTTGTCGGACGAGCATATGAGCCACCTGATGGTAAGTGGTCACCATCACCCATAGACAATGACGCTGTAAGAAATATTAACTATTCCTTACATCGTCAATGTGTCACCAACCTTGGGAACTAAGATGTTACGTCCCTTGTGCCTGTAGTTACACTGGCTCACTCACCCTTCAAACCGGAACACAACAATACTGAGTACTGTTATTTGGCGGCAGAATACCTGATGAGTGAGTGATACATACCGAGCCGGGCTTGCGCAAAGCCCAACCATCATTTTTTATCAACGTCGTTTGGCTATACATTTTATAATAAACAAAATAATTACATGGATTTATATTTTTCTAGTGAAGACTTAAATGGGATATTATTTCAACGCAACCAGTAAAATAATGATAATGTTTGAATAAACAGACGTCGTGATCTATTGATGTATAATGACGTTATTAGTTCACGTGTACAAAACGCTAACTAAGCTTTATATATTGGTGATTCAGCCGATTTATGACGAATCGATCTGACTTCCTGTGATATTTGGATAGATAGAACAGCGATGACTTTTATTTAATTATGTATACAATCCATACTAATATTATAAATGTGAAAGCAACTCTGTCGCTCTTTTACGACCAAACCGCTCAACCAAATTTAATGAAATTTGGTATGAAGCAAACTTGAACTCCAATAAAAGACATGGGCTTTTTTGCCCAAAAACGCAAGTAAAACCGCCTAACTACTAGTCAGCAATAAATGAATGTCGGACTTTTACTCAGTTTATTTCAATTATTTATAAACAGAATGTATTTCTGTTTATTTCTAACGTGACTCTCGTCAGCTGTTCCTTTAGCACGCAACGCTAGCTCAATTGAATTGTCATTAAATGTCTCCTTTTGATTTGCGATAAATAAATAACGAATTCCACCAAAGCCATTATGATAAAATGCCAAATCGTAAGTGTAAATTTGGCTGCAATGACTGATTATAATTAAAAATTCGAATAGCGTTTAAAATTCTTATTTCTCTGAAATTTGAAAAAAGAATACTTAAATTGGCAGTTTAGAATTTTTTTAGTTTAAATAAGTCACCATTCTTCATGAGATATAAGCATCAAATAATTTGATAATTTTCAAAGACGAAATTAAACGTTTATGAGTGTTGTAAGTAATGCAAATTTATTAATGTTCAAGATTCAAGCAGAGATAGCCTAAGCACTAGCCACTGTGGGTAGAATAGGTTAATTTTATCCGGAGATCGCATGTTCCAGCCCTAGTAAGCTCCACTTTTTTACGTGATTAAACAGCGTTTTAAATTGATTTCGAGAATACAGTGAAGGCAAAACAAGAAACATCATTGGGGAAATTTAAATATCGAATTTAACGGCAATACTCTTCAAAGTGTTTCCATCGACTTGAATAATCAAGCCGAGATGGGCCAGTGGTTAAAACGCGTGCATTTTAACCGATGATCTTGGGGTTCACACTCAGGCAAGCACCACAGAATATTCATGTGCTTAATTTGTGTTACAATTCATCTCGTGCTCGGCGGTTTAGGGAAACATCGTGAGGAAACCTGCATGTGCCTAATGTCATAGAAATTCTGACACACATGTGTCAGAATTTTCACCACCCGCACTGGAACAGCGTAGTGGTATATGTTCCAAACCTTTTCCTCAAAAGGGAACTTGCAAGGAAAGGAAGCTTGAACTCAGCAGTGGGAAATTTACAGGCTGTTGTTGTTGTTGTAGTTGTTGAACGATCAAGATGTATTTGCCAATGAACTCAGCAGTGGGAAATTTACAGGCTGTTGTTGTTGTTGTAGTTTGTTGTTGACCAATCAAGATGTATTTTCCAATCAATGGCATATTTACAGTGTCCGTGTATTTTTTTTTATACGAACACACACAAATAAGTCCTTCCACAATCTCGAATTTATCGCCCATAAATTAAAATAATCAATCATTTCTCGTTCGTGATCCTTTCATGATCCCGTACGAGCGTTCAATCACGGTAAACATTTGGAATGGAGTTCTTTTTCAAAAGGCGATCTCCGATTCAGTAATTATGTGGAATTTTATTTTACTGGTACCGATTTATTTTTATTACATCCCAGTGATGGTAAAGTTCCACAGAATTGATTTTGCTATACGTACTTTGTTGATTATGTGATTTACAATTAATTTATCTCTTAAGACAAAATGTGTGATAGGTTCGGTCTCAACCTGTCTGTATCGTACCTAAAAGTACCAATATTTTTTATTGTTGTGTATTGATTAAAAAAGTAAGTAACCCAGTGTGTTTGCATGCAAGAAACGTACCATTTAAGTACTAAAATTGTGGCCTTGTATGTAATTATTTCAGTCAGATTTATGACTTTAGATATTGATAGTATTATTTTTAAATGGTTTTACTAGCTTGACCTCGCATATTTGCTAACTTCAAATAACGCAAGAGGAAGAAAGTACTTGAGATAACATGTGCTGTTGTTATTAGGATATCAGCGACATATACAGTATGACACATTGCGGAATTAACTAAAACTTGATCTATACTGTCCTGATATTGAAGACAATAGATTTTTTTATTGTTTTTGGACTTGTGTGTCTCGATTTTCATTAAAGGTACTTATGATTTATTTTATTGTAAAATAGTTATTTTTTAAGTGAATATACTATAATAGTCCACATAGCTACTGCTCCATGGGTTTTGACTTCACATTTAAAAATTCAGCAATTAATAAGTATAATCGTATGACAAATGCAAAATCACAAATTTTTTCCAAGGTATTTTAATCGTCATTTAACATTTTACCACTGGAATGCAGATTCTATCAAGATGAACAGACTAGAGACTCAGTAGCCACTCTTTTTAAAAATTTAAAAATAGAACATTTAAATAAAATTGCATATGAATATAATACATCCTGCCTGGAAGTCAACAAGTATTACACTTATCTTCACATATAAATGAAAGCAAACCTTAGTTATGATACGATGATATAGATTCTATTATATATTATGTTCTAGATTGAGAATGTTTGCATCTTATCCCTCGCAGATTTTTGTATTAAATAAAACGCAACGATTCGCGCTATAATTTCTGTATTCAGTGGAAGTCAAGTTCAAAATAGGGAGAAATTCTTTTAAGGAAATTTAACATTGAATTTCAAAGTGAAATATTTGATAACCTTATGCTACACTATTTGTTTCATTGAACATTTAACTCAATGTACAAAAATCGTTTACAATATTTTAATTGAATTTTGATGAACTTATTTGTTTTAAATTGAAAATATAAACTGTTATATTAAAATTCGTAGTTTTATTGCTGCTGTTCGAGCCTCATTTATGCAGATTTTTGCCATTGTTTTTTTTGTACATATTTTTTTGTTTACCGTACTGTATAATAAAGTGATTTCGGTGACTGACTCTTTGCTTTGGAAGCTCAATATGAGATCGATCCTGAGGTTCTTGATTCTCACAACCACATAGTAATGTGTAGTGTATAAAACATACTTATTATGTTCTAATATTATAGACATTAGAAGTTAATACTTGCAGGTGGATACCACCCTTCTACAATTTATCTATCTATCTATCCATCTAACAGCAATACAATTTCAATGTTTCTGTTTATAGTTAGTAATTATAGACACAAATACGTTACATAGGCTAAGGGCAAAGGCCACTTACCGTTACGACCTATTTGCTCTGTATATCGAAATTGTTCCCAGCACAATAAACTGTTTAAAATAATGATATAATTTATCTCTGTACAAATTTAAATTTAATGTTGTGAATATTTTAATGAAGGATTGGTGCGAAGTGATTTATTTAATTTTTTATTTAGTTTGATGTGTATTACTGATATAGTTTTAATTAATATATTTTAATCCTATAGTCTTTCTCTCTTCTTGTATATCTGTCTCTCTCTTATTTACATTTTGCAAATTATTTTCTTTAATATTTGTATTGTACTGTATTATTGGAAACCATTATTGATTAAGTTTTATTAATATTTTATTTTATATTATGCAATATTGTAAAACGGATTGTTTCTTGAATAGCCATAATTTACTATACTTGTATACATGTATAATATATACTTTTAAGCAAAATGCAATGCCTCGTATAACGTCTTTCTTGGTCATATTCCTCACGATGTTATCATCACCAAGCAAGAGTTCTGCTTGCCCGCTATTAATCCGCAATGTTTGTTAAAGTTTAACTAATTTGAACTTATATACTTCTTTGTGTAACTTTTCCAAAACTACACAATCAATGATAGCCGTGATTGCTCAGTGGTTGAAATCGTGTGTCACTTACTTTCATGTGTTAATAATTCATAATGTGCTCGGCGGTGAAGAAAATCATTACGACCTGGAGGAAATGTAGGATAATGGAGGAAATTAGACACATGTATAACCAACCAAGCTGCTCCAATAGCAGCGTCATGGTATATCCTATAAACCTTCTCCTTAAAGTAAGAGGATGTATCGCAGCCGTTGGAAATTTACGGGCTGTTACCGAACCAATTTCGATAATTCGTAACGAGCCAACATCTATTCGAAAAGTCAATTGTTAAGTTAAATTAACATCCCATTAAATGGCCGGCAACTTATATATAATACAGTGTGTTTGTTTTATCCAACATAATCCAAAGTGGCTCTTAGATTTCTAAGGAGCGGATGCTGTCCTGAATCCGTATCATTTCCTCATCTTAACTGACTTCCTGTTTACGCAAATATTAGCTTTCCGAGGGCTAAGTGTGACACAGGTATACGTACCGTTCTAATGAAATGTATTTATAACTTTATCGTTGACAATAGCCTCTGTTGTTAACTAGTTTTCGCCCGCGGTTTTGCTGGCGTTTTATGGTGGTTGGCTGTGATAGGCAAAAATTAGGCTATGTCCTTCCTTCGAGTTCAAATTTGCTGGATAGCAAATTTCATCAAATTCAGTTCAGCGGTTTGATAGTGAAAGAGGGTCAGATAGACAGAGTTACTTTTACATTTATAATATTGGTATGGATGTAATAATTAATATAGACATAGTAATCTATGTACGGTTAATAATTATTAACCGAGGTGGGCCAGTAGTGAGAACGAACGCATTTTAACGGACGATTGCGGGTTCATACCCAGATAAGCGCCACTGAATTTCCGTGTATTTATAATTCACCTTGTAAGCAGTGAAGGTTACTATTGAGGAAACCTGCATAAGTCTAATTTCAATGAAATTCTGTTACACGTGTAATCTTGGAACAGCGTTAAACACGAGAGGTATTCCTAGCCCAGCAGTAGATTACTTACAAGTTACATTATAAGTGTATGCGTCATGGATAAAACAAAAATTAATTACTTATGTCAATTCATTTGATTAACATGATTTTATCAATTGTTAGTGTAAGTACTTAAAAGAATTCTAGTTACACCAGTTTAATATAGATGGCGTGAGTTGTATTACACAATTGCTTAAAAAATATAACATAAATATTTTCTTTTTTCTTTATCTTTGATAGAAGTCCCAATGTTGGGCTAAGGTATACTTTACTGTCAATAATTTTTTAAGCTTATTTTTTGCTCCATATGAATTGGAAGATTATCAGAAACGTCAGGTTTTCTCGCGATGTGTTTTCTTTAAAATGTATAAATTAAGATGAACTTATACGAAATTAGCCTTATTATTTTAAAAAAAATCCAATTTTTATAGTTTTGCTTTACCTTTGAAAAAAACACCAAAACCCCGTTTTATACTTTTTTTAATTTGCTAGTTTAACCTCTGTAAAAAACAAGAACATAATTCAAATGGTGTCAGTTAAAACTAGTCTAGTTCGTCCGAATTGAACTGCAATCTTTCTTTAACCGTCCATCCACAAAACTATCGCTACTCATTCTAATTATAGAATTATAGATCAAATTATTCGATCAATACATTCAAGCGATAAACTATTAAATTTAATTATTCCTGTCCTAGAGTGCGTTCAACAAGCAATTACTTGTCACTAACGAACTTTTCTTAACAACATACATCAAAGTTAAGACTATATGCTAGTGACATACATACGTCGAACAGCTACTGCGCCACTTACTCGTTAAAAAAGAACCCCTTAGTATCGCCAATTGTCCCATATCATTTGCAAATGCGCTCACAATACACCTGACATCATGATACACGATAATCACTCTTATTGTATAGATATAAAGTTGATTATACCGTTACAGCGCTGATCGAATTATAAATAAAAAAATGCGCTGATATGCGGGCGATCGGCAGATGTTTGTTCCATTGAATTATTTAGGCTATAATATTTTTTATTAAAACATATAGCCTACTATATCTTTAGACGAGTTTTTTATTGTACCTAGCTCGGGCTAAATCGTAATTCTCATTAATTTAATGTTGTTTGTTAACGATTTAGTTGGAGGTGATTTTTTTGAAGGATATCAGTACGGTCAGCACAAGTATACTTTTTTACTTTTTTATTATATTATATGACAAAATAATACTATAAAATACAGTTATGTCCCGCGGCGTTGTTCGTTTTATGGTTACTTTTACATCAAATTTATGGTATTAGTAAAGTCATACAATGATAATTATTATTTTTAGAATATCGATCCATCTGAATGTGTCCTTGCCTATGCTGACTCTCTGACTACATCAATTAATTTGCATTTAATTAACTAATATTGTATTTGAATATGAAATTGGTAATAGGTAATTATAATGTTAACAGATTGTGGGTAACAGTTGATATCCATATCGAAACTGAGATGACCTAGTGGAGTTTTTTAAAGGGTGAGTGAGCCAGTGTAACTACAGTTTACATACTACGCCAATGGCTATGGTGACCACTTACTTGTATAGTTAAGTTATCCATTTGTCTTTCCACCTACATATTTCATTAAAATCAGGTTCAAATAGTTGATACATATTTAATATAAGAAGCCAAATATCCTTGGTAAAAAAACAGTAAGGTGGTGTATACTCTAAGCACTACACTAGGCCGATACAACTCACGACCTGTTAGATTTGCTTTTTTATACTGATATGATTACTTATTATTTAATCTTAAACGTGGAATATTCAAAATTACTTTCGAAGTTTAAACTCCCCAATAAAGTCAGACACATATTTATAGTAATTACTTTTTAATAAGGAATCGAGTCCAAACAGACATGGATCCCTCCCATTTGATAAAATTATCAATGACGCTTCTCGCTCGTTATAGCAACTTAATAATATTCTTGTTAAACATCTGTAATCTGTCTAAATGTCTGCGAAAGCAACTGTCTGATACAAACTTAAGTATTCTAGTAAAATAATTTAAATTTGAACTATTTATCAGACGCAATATTACGTTAATTTATTTATCACAATCAAAATTAGACCATATATACTAATTATAAAGTCCATATTGCTTTGCAACGTGCGGATGTGTACATCGCATCGTCCGATAAAAGTAATGTTCGGTTGTAAAAACGATACGCGTGTACATGTGCACTCGTGTCAGAGCTCCGCACGAGAGTGAGGCGTGCGCGGGGGGAGCGGGGCGCTTGCGCGGGGAGGGGCGAACAGCTGAGCGGGTATATTGACAGCACTCTGCACGTTGCCGACCAGTTAGTAGGTTCTCTGTCACCGCCGAGTGCTGACGTATCCGCCACGATCGCGATTATGCCACTCGCTTGATAACTGAGCGGTCTCGTCCCGCTGAAATTATGACTTATGGACTGATCGCCGAGGAACAAGACAGCGGCAGTTTTTTAATTCTAGAGCGAAAATTAAGAATAGTTTCCAGATATTGGGAAGTCTTCGGCGATAAGTCCGCCGAGAGGCTCCCGCGTCGGAACAAGCAGAAACCGCTATTTGGACTGCAATAAACTTTTCAGGACTTGAACGAATTAATATTTAGTGTTAGTGCAATAGGTGAACTGTGTTTGTGTTGTTTAGGGGGCTTTTTTTTGGATTAGCATAATGGTACCCCAACAAATTTCGGATGTGCGGTCCCTGACGCCTACTTCGAGTGGGGTCCCGGTGTTTGGATCGCAACTGGTCGACAAAAACTCATCAACGCCATATACTGATGCCACACAGGTAAGCTATTTACTGGACAAAAATTAGGACAGTGAAAATGTGTAAACAAAAATTAAATCGGTTAAATCATAAATTCAAACAAAACTCACAAAATAAATGATCAAACAGAAAATCTAAATCGTACGAGAAAATAATACAATATAAAAAAAATACGTTAAATCTCCTACCTCCAAAAAAGATAATTTAAATTTAAAAATGTTTAAATCTCAACGTTTATAACGGTCATAAAATAAATAAAAAATCGCATTAATAATACTTAAACCATTCCTAATTTAAAATAGAGTTAAAAGAACTTCTAAATGTTACCAAACTTCTGTGAGCGCTACCTCCTGATTAAATTACCGTTGAAAATTCAATTTCAAAGTTTTGAATTCGATCACAGTAAAAAGGTTGAAATATCCTTTAAAAAATTACAATTTTACGAAACAGTGTTTTGATTGGATAAAAACAACAACATTAATAAAAAAATAACGCGTAATACACTTTATCGCCAGGAAAACGTTTAAATCGCTTAAAGAAATTCGTAAACATGTTTTTCAACGCATCGTATCATATTGGTAAATCAAAATAACAAGTCTATAAAATAATATTGCCTAATTAAAAAGTTCATAAATAACGAAATTATTAAAACGTAATATTTAAAAATAAATAAACGATTAATTTGTTCAAATATCGTTAACTAGCTAATTTAAATTTCGAACTGTTATGATTTATAGTTTTTGTGATTAGAAATATTTTGCTGGTTTAAACTCATTTACTTTAAAGATACAAACAAAATTAAATACCTCGTTAGTAGAATATTAAACAGTGATCATGTAACTGATTAATAAAAAAATAAGTTTACAAAAAATATATATGTATCACGCGAATTTAAATAACAATTTTTAAAAACCATTACATATCCATTAGAAAAGCAAGAATAATCTGTCGTTATCGCGAGTGAAATTTAAATTTTTCACAGCAAACGTGGTTATTACTAATACAGAAATTATTTTTTTTTGTAACGGGTCGGTAACGAAGAAAAATTATTATAAAACATGCAACTGGTAAGCTTATAGGGGAAAATGGATTTCCCTGCCCGATAAAAAATGAATCATTTAAAACGTTTAGTGCTGGTCTAGACTTAATAAACGCGTGAGAAAAAAAAAGTGTTTTTATAACATATAATACTTAAAAAAAATTGACATATAGATACTTTATTAGAGAAAATATTTGTCGAAAAATCCTCTAGTTTCAAACTTGTGTTTTAAACGCAACAGTTTTAAATATTAATCTCGCTAATATAATAAAACTGTGTGTCTGTATATCTCCAGTATAAGTAGCTAAAGTACAAATGAAATTAACTAAGTATTAGAACGTGATATATTTTGTGATATTTCAAATAAAAACTATTATTTCTAAAGATGAAAAAATTTATTAAATTGAAAATCTTAAAAAATAAACTGGTGTAAATACCCTACAATTAAAAAGCGTAAAAAGGTATCTGTCAAAAAAGCTCTTGAGTTTATTTCGCGTTTTCAAATCGTAATTTACTTTAATCGTGCCGTGAACCTCAAGTGAATAATTTAAATGAAATAAAAATGTTAAATTAAACATAAACAAAAGATATAAAGTTCACAAATTAGATTATAAAGTACGAAAATCTACATAAACCGTCAAAAAACTACACTTTATGTTTAAATTAATCGCGTGATCAAAAACAATAAAAATAAACCTAAATTTAAACATTTTTGTGGCGAATGCGTGCGTATATAATCAAAATTATTTGTTTTAAAATATTTGATAAAATCAGGAAATTGTTAAATACATTATTAAGTAAAAAATAAGTAGATACAGTTCTGATATGAAACCACGATTCATTTAAAAATCTTTGAAATAACTTACATCGTAAATAAATTTTTGACATCTATTTTGAACATGCTTGTTGCAAATAATTAAAGTATCGTAAATACGAAGACTGTGTGAAATTGTTTTGTAATAATATATTTTAAGGATTTAGGCAAGTTATTGATACAACATATTAATTAGCAAGATGAAATAAAATACGTTGTGCAATAAAACAAACATGTCTAGAGTCACGTAGATGAAATTCTAAAAACACACGAATCTTAGAATAAAACATTGTGTAGCTAATTTTATTCAAACTTAAATAAAAATAGGTGTAACAAATTAAGTGCTCATAAAATACAAGGATCGATTTGATTATTTTTTTTTTCTTATTGTTATATTTTTGCTGAGGATTGGATGATTATAGTTTTAACCGTTTCAAAATTTATTGATTCTAAGAACCATTTAAAATTAGTATAAATCGTTTGCCGTGAGCAAAATAAACTTTTCATCTTAACCCATCAGGCCGTAGTAAATTTAAACAACTTGAAGTCAATATTTCTATCGAAGCAATGAACGTTCAACGTTATCAGAAATTAGATGAAAAAACAAATAAGATGAATTGCAATCGTTCGAATGACGTAGACGAGTCTGCGTAAAACGCGACTGGAACCGTCGACAATCGACGTTATATATATTATCGCATTAAATACACTTCATCACGCGATAGATATCAGGGCGATGGAAGTTAAAACAATCGATATTATGAAAAATAAAAAATGATTCTCGATTTTATTGCCGAGTCGAGGATCGAGAGAAATATCCGTAAAATGCTCCGACGAACCCAAGAGTGCATTAACATTTCAATGTCAACTTGTAATATTTTTAGTCATCCTCTCGGCGTGTGTGAGTGGCCTTTCGCGTACAGTCGGTGAGTTCATTCGAGTACAGCTCTGTGTGTGTAATGCGTTCGCTACTAGGAAATGTTAATCTCAGGTCATTCGCGCCAGCAATTTTACCGAGAATATTAAAGGGAAATGAATTTTCGTACGCTCTTCTTTACTCACAATTTTTCCGATTTTTTTCTTTCCTATCAACGCCATCCGATATCTGAGACGTTTTACCATTAATGATAAAAAATCCGTTCGCATCCGTAGCGTTTGATATTAATTTTCAATCTGTTGCATCCAAATTCTTATCTAATGCTATACGAAATATCAGAAACATTTTTTTAGAAAGTAACGTCTCTATCTAATCTATCGATAGATTTTTTCAATATGCTTTTTATACAATTGATTTGACATTGTTATTAACAATTTGTTGGAGGCCTTTGACCTGTAATAATTCAATGGAATATAAAATATTTTGAAGGAGCGCAAAGCGTGCTTGTAACATAAGGAAACGATTTATCAGGATTGTATCATTGTACTGTAACAGATTGCAGTACAATGGTGTAGATAATTAACACTATTTCATTAGTCACGAGATGATATTATATGTAAAGAGCGTGATTATTATCATTATTCAATAGGGCAATACGATTGAGAAATGATCTAAGAATTATCGTTTATTTATTTTTTTGTTGTGAGCAACAATTTATGTCGAGATTAAAAACACTGAGGAATATTTTATTACGTCAGTGTATCAACATTAATTTGCTTTATCTGTAAAATTTTGCGCAGCGTTCTTTTTAGATATTAAATACGAACTACATTTTTGTGCTCGAATTCGCCAGTTTGTATAGCTCAGTGGACCACTTTGCAAAAAAAAAAAAAAACGAAAAGGGCGGAGTTTCGGACGGTTATAATCCGAACGTCGAGCTACAGACTTGTGTTGACTGTGTTTTTGTACTATTTTTTATTCGACATGTAGCGAACTCGAGTATGGCAACAGATCTATTTCCAAGGTTGCAACGTTCCTCGGCTTCATTTATTACTGGAATTGTGATTGTTACGTTCTCCTAACCGATTGTTAGATCAAAGATTGAAGGAAAAACTTGCCTCGCTTGCTTTTAATTTACTTTAAACACTTCCTTGAAATAAAAGGTACCGCGCGACCAAAGTTAACTTTTTCTTCGTGCCTGTCTGCTATAATGCTGAATACAACTTCCACTCACGAAAGGCTAGGTCTCGGTATTTAGGGAATTCTCATTAGCTTTGCTTTCAGTTTTTAGTTTCGTCTGAACTTTGACGATAACATCGGACTGAACTTTCTGGCGATACTTTAGACGGTATTTAATGAACTGATTTAAAAGATTACTAATTAAAAGCTCCTTTAAGCGGCATTACGGCGACATTTGAAGAAACCGAAGCGTTTGCACGGCGAAACAATAAATTAAACGTTTAAGGCTGCCCGCTCTCAAAATCAATTTCGTGTGAATCCTTATTCAAGTTTATCGTTTAAGTAAGCAAATTTATGTACTCTAATGCGCTCTTGGTAGCTTTGGAAATCAACGTTTGATTGTAAAATACGTACCCATGTCGGCAAATGCAATTTGCTCTACACTTGTGGGTGGTGTTTTAATGGTGCCATTATACTGGAGAATGGCGTTTGTTGCACAAGAATTACCTCCGTGTATAGAGAGACATTACCTGGGAGTTTGTTTTATATTAAAATTTTAATACGTTCAAGTGTTGACATTTATCTTCTGTAGCGTTTATCAGAGACTCGAGTCGCTTTATTGTTACTGGCCTTCGATTACTTTTCATAGATGAGTAATTGTTGTATATTATATATTTAAAAACATGCTCTTCAACTATATCTCACTTTGAATACTTTTCTATCAATATAAGATTTTAAATGTTGTAAATTGTCAAATACACAGAACTGAAGTAGGATATTGTACTAAAATATCAACTTGAGAAGTTCGACCCGTGACATGTGAAAACAGAAAGTCCAGCAAATAGCAATAAATTCAACGCCACGTTGACGCCGACTGAAAATCGCTACGACCAACTTCTAGGCGAAACACCAAAACTCAGCCATATATCTTTCAATTCCGCATAAGCTTTAGTTTGCTATTTGATTGTAAACACACCGGACTTTAGCAAATTAAGTTGAAATTCATCCGTACAACCTATTTACGTTGTTTTCACGAACTGCTATAAATCAATATTATTGGTAAGAGATACATGGACCACGCTTCTTAAAGTTCTCATCGTATCATTATTACTATTACTTACTTACTTTACTTTATTATTTAAATATCTAATCATTGAGAAATCAGGAAATGAAATCTTAGCTTAACTATTATTAAACCATCATTACAATCACTGGCTTAAGCTAAACAAATTCCTCTATCATTCGCTCGACTACACGATAACATAATATACATTGGAATATCGTTATTCAAAACCTCTACATACAAAACAGCAATTTATACACGAACGAGATTGTTATTTGTATTATATTATAGTGTTCTAAATAATTTGTTTTAAGGATTCGGTTGCTTTGAATTCTAATATCTTTATAACTATAATTGGTGGAACGATAAATGGAATGAGGGCATCAGACACTCGAATAAGCTAAAACATAATACCTCGCTGTTTACTCGCGTAATCCTAACAACTGGTACAGTTTTACGCCATTAAGCGATTGCTATTATTGCTGAATGTGCAAGTTCCGAAGAAATCCGTAGTAAGTAAGAAATATTTTTCAACTCTGTTAAATTGTTATAGATTTTCGTTTTTATTTTCTATACGTTCTCTCTATGCTACGGTTTGTTATATAGAATTTTCTTTAATTGGTTTATTATTTTACTTTAATTCTAAAATTATATATTCAAATGCATCTGATTTTGTAATAATAATACTCTTTATATCTTTACTCGTAATAAATCTCCGGGCTTGGTTGATTAAATGTTCAGAACGGCAACTTTATTGTACAAGTTTGATTGGAAAGTAGAGTAAGTTCTCGTAAGGATAAACCCCATATTAACACAGTTTTCAATCTGTTCGATGTTAATAATACTTTCGTCAGTACAAATTCCAGACTTAGTAGTAAGCCTATAAGTATAGCATGTTATATTTCGAAAAAATACTCTTGAAAATAAAATCTTAATATTTAAAGAACTCGTAATTGAAATAAATGAAGTATATTATCATATTTATCCTCTTCTTCATATTTATGCTGTTGACGATTTGAATGCTGACGTTTTTTTTATAGTTGTATAATAAAACATGACTTTTGAGTTATTTTCACATGACTGACAATAATGGCTGTATTAAAAAGACTCGGCTCGACGTTCGTTGTCATTAAAGAGACTGTGAACTTTTCAAAATAAAATGTCGACCTATCTATAAAACTTAAAGGTTAGATTACGCTGTGCAATTGTATTGTTAAGTTTACAACATAAATCCGATCAGAAATTACTTGAACGCACTAAAACACTTTTATGTATTTAAGAACATTGAAATATAAAACCTCTTTTGATAATTAACAGAGATGAACAAGAATGGGTGATTGCCCATTCACGTTTAATTCATCGCGACGGTACATCGAAAATCATAAAGTTTACGACTCCTCCAAATTGCAGGATACCCGTCCCTTACTTTCGAAAAAGAAATTTCTTAAAACTAGAATCACTTGGAGTTGCCTGTTATTTCAGTTTATGACTCCTTCCTTATCAACTGTCTCCGTTTATAGCGTAATTAATTCGCTTATACGCTTTGCTGAGAATGCAATTTTTTATATCTACTTAAGTCGAGCGAGCTTGCTTAAATTCACCATAAATTCGTCTTGTACACATTTGTCTTACCTAAAATTTATCTAGGTATAGAATTATGAAAAAAATGTACCTAAGTCACTTTTACGAATGATTTATTTTTCATTTTATTATTAATATCGGAAACAATTCATAAGTGTTATCGATCATTGATTCTTATTTTTTCATGACTCTTAAATGTTGTATTTTTGGTTATTAAAATGATATACAAGTACTTTAATTATAGCATTATAACTTCTATTAGGTGGTAATACAAATTAATCTAGCATAGCTATTGATAATTCCAAGCGTATTATCGACAATGACCTTTAGAACTTTTATTTCGTTCAGTCGGAACCGGTTTTCGATCTAAGCCAAGACCAGTTTTCGTGTTGCTATACCGAAGTGATTTTATGTTTCTCAAGTAACCGTATTATTAAATTTAACCAGACACAGCGTTTAAATTTCACTGGACGTAGCAAAATTGTTTTAGTGTTACATTAATGAAGCTATTATCTTAAAAGTTAATTTAGGAAGTTTAAGTTGAACAAGCAAGGCATTTAAGGTGTGAAATGAATGTCCGAGATTTAAATTAAGTTTGTAAAAAAACTACAGCGGAAGATGATTATCGGGTCGTGAACCCAACGTTTGCTTAAGAAAATCCTCTAACTTTTCTTGTACCGCAACTTTTTCTACTGATATTCACTCGCTGCGGTAATCGTGTTAGCCGTTTAACTTGTGGACAGCTTCTTTTATACAATTAGCTTCTTATTGAATTGGAAAAAAAAAGTTGCGTTTAGTCAAGTTTATCCACTGAAAGGTTTAGCGGAAACTTTTGTCTATTTTCCACAATGAAATGAAAGGACTTCGATATTTATATTCTACGATTTTTTCATCATTTATCTAAAACTTGTTTTAAAAATTCTGTACGTATAAAATAAACAAACAACATGTACTTCAGAAACTTAGAAGTACACTATTAATATTCTGGAGTGCTATTATTAATGCTGGTATAATTTATAAAAGAAATGTTTTATTACTTGCTCTTATTTTGACTGCAGTCCGGCTAAGAAAAATGCAGGTGTTTTTAGCAGTAAAAGTTAAACGAAATAAAGTCAATACAAAATTCTTTGCACCCAGCTGCAGTGGCGTGTTGGGAGCTAAGCATTCCTGCTTAACTTAAAATTTAAACACATTGCAAGTGCAAAAAACCGGGACGGAATCCTCGGAAGTCTGGCCCCGTATATATTTCACTAACTTCGAAATTACAGCTCGCCATCTTCAAACTCATTTATTTATTGCTCTCTTAGATATTTTTAGTTCTTGTCGCGTCTTTTCTATTATATTTTGGCATCGATTGTATAAAGTAATCTTACGATAATCTTATTATCGTGTCTTCTAATACCTTCTCTTCTTTAAATTAGTTCGGGTCTACCTTTAGATGAAATAAATTGCTGCAGAATCGGAATCCCGTTTTAATTTCCGTTCTCACGGCTCAATTTAGATGATCTATATAGAAGAAAGGGCCAGTCGAAACAAATTTAATTAAACAAAGAAAGTATCTCGAGGAACCCTAAAATTGGCATAAAGTACGGCATTCGGATGATTTACATCGCGAGTAGCGTGACTCCAAGAACGAAGCAAATCCCTTGGATGCCAGCGAAATTAATCACCCGCCTCGAATTTCCCCTTTCCAACGGGGTTCAGTCCAAATTCCCTTTTTAACAAACCAGCCAGTGTTTTTATTGCATTAAGTAGATAAGCTTTGCTTCTATGATGTTTTTTTTTTATTTATTTAAAGCATTTTTTTAAAAAGGAAAATAGTTTAAATTTAGAATCGTAATGTATGCATTACTAATTTTAGTAGTTTCGTATAATTTGATAATTCTGGAATGGAATAACATGAATTTGTAAGTAGTTTATTCGTCATACTTTATCAAAATAAAATTTTAAAACAAGAAACCTCGAAATATTTTTTTTATTATTTTAATGTCTTCTTTTTAAGATTGTTTTCAAAATTTCTTAAAAGCTGTAGTAAATTATTGCAATATGTACATTTACTGGTAATTTAAACTTAAATAATCAGGTACTTGCAATAATGCGTTTACTTTATTAATTTTATCTAAATAGATTATATTAGTTTTCAAGTAATTTTAGTAAGATATAATAATGAATCGGTTTTAATAAAATACATAATATTCTGGATTTAGTCGTTGAAGCATTTAGTCATAATTCCAATTGTGGAATAAACATCTCGGAGTCGTTTTGTAGATCAATATATTTTAAATGCGTTGCTGTAATTGAAGCTGCGGTCTATTCAGACCCAATAATGTTCTGATTATCCACACCATTAAATTCAAGTAACGGATCAACGATGGGAACTTCCTTTATAGAACCATAAAATTCTCATCGAAATCGGCGGCTCCGTTCTAAAGTTATGTCCGGACAGACATAAAAACAAAATTGGAAGTATCCTTTTAACAAGTTGGGCCGTAAAATTGCTCCCATTCGTTGAAGTACCGTCACGTGATCGTTAATATACATATGTATGTCTTTATAGTGATTAACGATAATATTATGTATAATTAATTAAAGTCTAGTAGTATCAGTTAATGATATTTCAAATTTTAAAATGTCTCTAGCTGTTTTATCGAAATAAGATACGTTATCGTCGTTTTCTATTTTCGAAATTTAAATATTCTTACATCTAATTGGTTCAGCATCTTCAATTCGAATTTTAAAATGTATTTTTTTTTTAATAAGATGATTTTATGTTTTCAATTTATACGTGAACTACATTTTTATGATATGTATATTTGACATTGGTTTACATTTTTATTTCCAGTGTCCCTTCATACTAAATATGTATTAATAAAGTGTCAATGACCTCGTGTCCTATTTCGATATTGGTATACAAATAATATTAGAGATTTTCTGAACGTTTTAATTAATATCACGATCATAATGTCACCTTAATCAATTTGACGGAGCTATTAAATCAATTGAGCTGCGGAACAGAACCGGTTTCGGCGTTATGCAGATAAAATCATAAGATGCACTTTTCGAATTTTAAATTTTAAATAACATTGATTTATAATACTCTTAAAAATGTCATATATTAAGAATATATTAGATGTTATCTACGATAAAGGATACTTTAAATTCATACTTTATTCTAGATGATTAATTGTATTATCAAGTATTTTTTGCATCTATTTTAATGCTAAAATGGATTTTTTTAACATTGAATTATGTTTTAAATCAATTTAAAAATATTGTGATCTAATGCAGATATTGCTTTGAAATATCGAAGCTACAATATATCTAGAGCCGAGATGGACCAATGGTTAGAATGCGTGCATCTTAACCGATGATTGCTGGTTCAAACCCAGGCAAGAACCACTGTATATTCGTGAGCTTAATTTGTGTTTATAATTCATCTCGTGCTCTGCTTCATAAGATAAAGGAAATCATCGTGAGGAAACCTGCATGTGTCTAATTTCATTGAAATTCTGTCACATGTGTATTCCATCAAACCGCATTGGAACAGCGTGGTGGAGTATATTCCAAACCAAAGGGAGAGGATGCCTTAGTCCAGCAGTGGGAAATTTACAGACTGTTGTTGTTTATATCTATGATGAATCATTTTCATCAAACGTTTCCACTGAAATCGTGAAAAATAGATCGACACGTGTAAACTGTTTGTACGTTGTGTATTTATGATGTTTTAAAATCGCTATAAGTTGAAAATAATAAAACGTGTATTATGAAAATGATAACAAACTTACGTTATTTATAAACAACTCGTTTCCGCCCGCGGCTTCGTTTCGTGAGGTACAGGTGAAAGGTACTCTACGTATCTTGATTCCTGACAAAGTATAGGCAATATTTCTATGACAAACTCATTGCGCTTATAATCTTCTTTAATTAGTACACTTCGCCTAACAGGAAAATAGAATTAAAATAATAAAAAATACATGAATAAAAAGTAGATTTTATTGTACAAACATGCTATAAATAAATAATTAATAAATATTGGATAACATCACATACATTACTCTGATCCCAATGTAAGTAGCTATTACAAATTGCAGAAATAGGTATCTCAAACACCCAGACCCAAGACAACATAGAAAACTAATGAATTTTCTACATCGGCCGGGAATCGAACCCGGGACTCGGATAGGTGTACCTATGAAAACTGGTGCACACTCGAGCACGGAGGTCGTCAAATATACAATACTTTAAAGATGATAAACAGCAAAATAATTAATCAATAAAAAGTATAAGACATAAATATATAAACGGCGAATGGCATACCGATAAATGCGATCAAAAATCTTGCTAAGAAAATGCTGGTTCCATACCAGGTAGACGGAAGCATCGCAAATCACGTGTAATAAATACAATTGTATGACCGTGAACTTAAAAATGGTTTATTCGCTTGCTTTAAACCAGTACCGCCTTAGGCTGATCGGATCAAGTACTGGTTTCATGTTAACGCCATATTAAGTAAAATCAATGACTCGTTTCTAAAAGAATATTTTTGAGACTATCTGTTATTCCATTTAAAGCTTAAACTAATTAGTTATATATACTGTTACAATGTAAATGCTTTTAACTATCAAAATATATTTGAATACTGATTAAGTTTGTGGTAGTCTTCATAATAAATGTACATTGTCAAACATCATTTCCATTCTCTAAGAAACTCGCTGCGTCTTAGAATTTGTAATCATTACAATTTTCGTTGAAAGTTATTTCAATAGTGAGTCTGAAATAAATAGAAGAACTAAATGGTTTTTAATTGAATGAAAATATATAAAGATCGTTCGGTAGCCGTAATCGAAAAATTCCTTATTATTATCGTCTACTGATGGGCGAATGACTTCGAACTCATTTATTTCTGTTAGCGAGTCGGATTGGGATTCGGAGCCATATTTTTAAACTCGAAAATTCATTCCACTGCCGTGTTGAGAAATGGCTTTGAAACGGGGCTGTTTTAAAAAAAGATAATGCCAAATTCCTGTACACGACGAACGCGGATATGTAGATCAGTTTATGCTGACGATTTATGAAGAAAGCCAAGCAAAATATGGCGTCGTCGCGACAGTTTCCATTGAAACTTTTTTTACAGCTCCCCCCTCTGATGGAAGATAAATTTGCAAATAGAACGCGCACGACCACCCGGTTCGGTAATTTTATTGAAATGCAAATCTTTTATCGCTATTTTTACATTTCAAAACTAACACTATATCAACGATACTTATAATGTCGCGTGATATTCAACTGGAGAACAAATTGGCTACATTCGCGCTAAGAGATTTATGACAGACGTGATTTTAAAAAATGATAATGAACGGCAAGTTGTCACGGTAATCGTATCAATAAAACTCTTTCGATTTGCTTTGAAGCTGCGCTATTCGAAATTCCAGTATTGCATTTGCCAAATCGAATAATACTCTAAAGTTTTACATTGTGACTATTTGATTTATGCCTAATAATCTCCAGATCTATCGAATTATTTATTTATTTGTACATTGTGTTTATATCGATGTATTTTTATCGTTATCATATTCATGCAATTCCGAAGAATTGACCTTTAAAATTTGAAAAACATGTGTACATAATATCAGCTCGCAAAAATAAAATTGAAAGACAATATTATCATGTTATAGCGACAGCAAAATATTCCAAGAATATATGTAAATACCGTGAAGTAATATCGTACCAATTCAAGCTTAGTTGCAGTTCAGAAGTTACTCGCTACAGTTAGTAATACACCACCAATATTTGTTCTATCAAGTCCTTTGGGATCGGTCGGGACGTTTCCTTGTGTAAACAGTATCCCTCTGTCTTTGAATTCAACCGTTCCGCTTCGCAACCGCAAAGATAATGGTGATGAGTGTATAGTGTTCTCATTGAGACAGTATCAGTTAAAACGATACGTTTACAAGATCATAGTAAGCTAATTATACCTCATTGCAAAAGGTTTCTTTTATAAAAGCGCTGAAGCGTGTGCATTCGCGTTCTAATGATGTAATGTATATATTGAACTATTGTATAATAAAACATGAAATTATACTGAATATATCAATTATTATAAAAGAAACGGTAAATTATATTCAAAGAGGATTTTTATGATTTAATCTGTAAATGTATGGCTCCATAAAATCTTTATAATTTAGAAGTAATTTCTTATGAAGTCCGTAAGTATTATTACCGGGCAAATGGACGTAAAACGCGAGCACATTTCATACACTTGACTCGCTAGCATTACGAGCCTGTACGTAGTTTTTATTAAGCGAGCGAGCTATAAATTTTACATTTACAGCGTCGAAAACTCGACCACTTTGTTGTTCAGCTATAAAAAGTTCAATTCGTAACAAAGTGTCGGGTGCGGGCTCACGTTTGGTCGAATCGCATCTGCGTCCGTTTTCGGACAAACTTATTGATTGGTTGCATCTGGCGACGGTATGCTAGCGTATGCTAGACGTAGGTGTCATTGCCCATCACCATATTCAAGTGGGTGCGAGGAGAATACCCTAAGTGGCTGCACGTTTATCGATGCTAGATGCAAGCGACGTTTTCTTCTACATCCACTCAATTTCCACACAAGTCACGCAAGCTAATGATAAGACTAATCAACGAAGATTATTGGACATCGCAGCAAATTGTTTAAATTATAGGGTTCGATGTGAGTTCCGGCCTTACAATCGAAAAGGTTGAGCGAGATAGCGAAACCCCGGCGACTTTCTAGTTCAGTTCATACCGCCGTATATTGACTCGGTAATGCGTCTCATTTCCCGAACACACCATCTTTTGGGAATAAGAAAAGTTCTGACGCCTACTTCAGGAAACAAAGGGACTCTATTTGGGCAACGTACTAGACTTAATGCCTTTGATCGGATACCGAAAGTTCGTATTAACGAGAAAACAAAGATGTTCATGAGTAACTGTATAAATTACGTCTAGAGTTACTGATTGAAAGTTAAATAAAGAGATAAATTTAGAGAGTCGTTTAATAAAGCCGATTAATTGGATCGTTCTCACCTTTTTCATCTTGTGTATTATTAAATACGTTTCCTCGTGATTTTAATAGACAAGATCTATGCGTACGTCCGCGTCTAATGATGAATCATCAATCATAATGTGTATGCCCTTTCTGTAATGGCGTCATTAACGTAATTGCTTTGCACTAGAGCCCCCATCGGCAATTTTTTAGCTGCGTTTTCGATATATCCCCTATTGTTGACTCGCTGGAGTCAGCAAATCAAACAATTTACTTACGAGTCGCCTATGATTTCTTTATTACGGCCCTTAGCCTTTTCTCTGCCGTCGCTTTCGAAGCGAAAAATTCTCACTTCTTTACGTATCGTTTCACAGATAAGATACAATATAGTGAAACATAAGAATTCTTGTCATGATTTTCTTCGTATTTACAGTATGCTGTATTAAAACAGAACTGCGTGGAGTGGCCTATTCAGTAAATTGGGGAACCGATACGCCTCACATTTTCTTCCGAAATTCGTTTAAGGATTAAAAGGGATCAGCGACGTATTTTTCTCGAGCCAACAAGAGACATAAGCCGCATTACGAAAAGAATTGTGTTCTTGATACAGTAAGGCTCTTACCTTAATGCGTTTATAATTATATGCCTATGTGTTTCGTCGTTCGTGACAGAGCAACAGCTAAATCGCTGTGATCACGTTAATGGGTTTCTGACCGTGAACTCAAATGAGAATCGAATAGCAGTGAACAGCTGAACGGATAACGCAAACGCTGCTCCATATAATGGGTATTATGTACGTAATTAAATCCCTTGCGAGTGTTAAACCGGCGTCCATGGCTGGGCACGTAATAAACAGTCTACGTTCGTTGCCGCGTTCCCATGCGCTCGAGAGATGCAGCGTATCCACATATAGCTCCGTTAGGGCAAATATAGTGCGTCGCTCTAGAATTAACCGAGCAACACACGGAAAATTACTGTAGTATTTACGGGGCGTTTTTTTCGTTCCCATACATAGAGGCATGACTGTTGCTGGTCTATGATGTCATTATATAATTATATCAGCTGCTCTTAACGAGTTTCTTCTACATAATGTTAAATCTGCATTATAATGTTGTAAGATTATAATATCGGATTCTTTTGAAAATGGAAAAATTTAGGAGCCAATATTATATGAATTCCAAAATTAATTTAAAGAACGTCGTAAGTGTTGTGATAAAAAAATAATTATAAGCCAAGCTTGTAATTGATTTAAATGATACAGTGTGTTTATTTCGATGTCTGATCGCATGTTTGGCATGTTTTCCCACCTCGTGTATGATACGTCTTGCGTCATTTGATCCTAAAGAAATAATGATCATTTGATTATGTTAAAATGTGTAAGTCTATCTTCAGTGATACGAATTAGTGCAAACGTTGCGGACCGACGTAATAACAATCTGCGTAGTATGTGGCGTTGAATACACGTGTCGGCTTTTCACATTCTATTTTTGTTGTACAACTGCTTTGATGGAGTACTTTCTAAGGATCCAAGTTAAATAAACCTTGGTACATCATTGTTGCAAGCTATTACAAATACCTATTAGAATTGAATCAAAGATATTCCTTTCAATATTTACTAAGACTATTTATTATTAATATCTTCACTTCAAATCTTTGTATAGATTGAAGATGATTTATATGAGATTAAAAACGATTTATATTTAATGGATTTGATTGAATCGATTGAAATGTTTATATTTTTTAAAGCTACTCTAAATGTAAAATACTTCTCTTACGAGGTCAAACGACTTCTAGGGATTTGAAAGTGCTTCCTTTGAATCAGGTTTAGGGGCAATTAGAGGAACGAAAGACGTTTGATAGATGTGGTGTTATTAGTAGATAATCTTAATGTTTGTGTTTACAGTTGAGTTGAGTATAGTTGGCTTCAGATCAGAACCCTGCTGAGAGGACAGACGTACAGACGCCAACACATCAATCGGCATTTGAAATCATAATAAACGTAGCCAATTTCAACAACATAATAATGACTGAAGATACTAATTAATCAAATGAACTAATTAATACTATTTGCATAGATTTCGATTTGGATCTCGTTAACTCGATTTATTTAATTGAATAAAAACAACAGATTATAGATAATATGGAACTAGAAGATAGTTAACAATCGTATATAATTTATGCATTTATTAAATGGCTTGACAATAATATTACTTTATAATTTCCATTTGATTATTTCTGACGCAGTGACCCAGTGGCCCAGATAAATGGACCTTATTTTTAATAAATTAGCATTGAATGACCTGTACAAGTAAACCGTAAGGGATAATTCCAGAATTTATACTGACTGACTCATCGTGTTAACATACACCAAACAATGATGGATATAAATTATTTAATTTATACAAACAAAGAAATAATTTATTAATAATATGAATATGATAATAATTCATTAATTCAAATAGAATGATTATAAAGACATACTAATGAAGCAATCAAGAGTTTGTCTTAGAAACAGTGACGTATAAATTATTTATTCACTTTTTGAAATCTTTAAAATCAATAATAAATATAAGAATGAATCCAAAACAATACTCAGATTTATCTGTTAAAAGAAATACAATAGCAAATCGTTCGCTCAAAAAGCTGCATAAAAGCAGTTAATCTTTAAAAAAAAACCTGCTAAAATCCTAATCGTCTGGACATTTCACTTGCTCGTTATCTTGGTAAAGGATTGGACGATCCGTTAGAGAAGAATAGCTCGAACACGCGTCGATAAGACAAGCTAGAGCGTGCCAAAACTCGAATTTATTATGTTTTGATCGAAAATCACAAAGTTCAACATATATACTATATCTAGCAACAGATTTTGTAACGTATTACGAAAATCTTTGAACGAAACTGCTAATATATTTCTCTACTATATAGTTACATGAGGCAAACTTGTCTCAGTAATTGTTTTCTACGTCACCGTATTTGATTTAATCGTTTGACGTTCGTGTGCATCTACTATCATTACTTTATGATTTTTTTTTTATTAAGTATGAAAAAAGTATTTCATATTTATTTGGTATTTGAATGTTGGAATTTCACTATAAATGTTTTACGTTCAATTTAATAGTACAGGATGCCATGCAACAGTGTAACTGTAGTACAAAATCCATCATAACAATCGTATCGCTACGTTACATCATTACACGTGCTCTCCTGCGCCTGCGCCGGTTTATTAATAAACAAACCACGTGTGCGATATACGTGCGCTTGCGTTTATTGGGACACGGGTACAAACTAACGGCAAGCGGATAATTCGATGTTTTTACAACCAATTATATCTATACCTTATTAATGAGAGTGTAATAATTTCGTGAATATCAATTTAGTTGAGAGAAAACTATTTGTATAAAACCTTCATCCTCAATTATTAATATTATAAATGTGAAAGCAACTCTGTCTGTCTGTCTGTCTGTTGCTTTCACTACCAAACCTTTGAACCAAATTTGATGAAATCTGATGAAACTCGAACTCCAAAAAAAGGACATCTTTGCCTGACAAAATCCAACACCATAAAACGCGAGCGACACCGCGTGCGATTACAAGTAGTTAATATGTATAAAATGAATAGTGTCTAGTATATTATAAAATTTATTTTATCCGCTCGCTGATGCTTAGTTTGACCTAGCCAGTTAATATCTCGCCCGCGTATGTTAGATAGCAGTGTAATGTTATGGACTCAAAGTAATGTGATCGCGTACTGTTTAATTTATATATACAGTTAATGCAATAGTAAAATATCTGTAATCAATAGTTACAATACAATTTATGCTTTTAAAATTTCTTTTCGTAACTTTACTCAGATTTGTTTCAATAAAATGTGTTCTAATTCATATTTCAGTGATTATTTTCTTGTTGGTCTTTGTGCAAGCCCGTCTGGGTAGGTACCACCCACTCATCAGTTATTCTTCGTTGTGTTCCGGTTTGAAGGGTGAGTGAGCCAGTGTAACTACAAGCGCGAGGGACATAACATCTTAATTCCCAAGGTTGGTGGCACGACGATGTAAGGAATAGTTAATATTTCTTACAGCTTCATTGTCTATGGGTGATGGTGACCACTTATCATCAGGTGGCTCATATACTCGTCCGCCAACCTATACCATAAAAAAATATATTATATGAAACTGTCATACTTTATATTCACCTGTGAATATCGTTAAAATATACCCATATGAGTTATTACAATGATTTGTTTGTATCACTGTGTGGTCGCATATTTCTGTAGTGTACTTATCTGTTTCGTTGTCATTCGTTATCGTTGAAATAGCCCTTACTGTCCTAGTAGAGGTCGAAGTTCTGTCGTTGATGTTATATTGTAATGAGTGATAAATTTTATTGGCAATGTCATTACTCTCTTCTCCTTGCTCGTTGATAACATCACTTAAACCTTTTAAGCGTTCAATCAATTTAAATATGCAAGACAGTGAAACTATTAAACTGAACGTCTGATTGTTGCACCTATAAAGTTGATGATTTGATTAATTATGCAGCAGTACTTTTATGTGTTGAGCAGTTAGCCATATAATTTAAAATAGAAAATGCGATTTAAGTTAATGGCAATTAATTAATATTAAAAAACTACTTTTCTAAGAGATAACATCTGTTGTATCAAATGTAAATCGTATTGACCGTGACGAATCTAGCTAGTGAGTTAATATCGTAGTATAGTAGTAGTAGTCATCATAAAGGTCATCTGATCGTTGATACACTAGAGATAGTTAAGATTTTGTTAATAATTACATAGTATAAAACAAAGTTGCTTTTTCTGACCCTATATATGTATGCTTAAATCTTTAAAACTACGCAATTTTGATGCAGTTTTTTTAATAGAAAGAGTGAATTTTAAGAAGTTTCTACTGTGATGTCATATCATTGCACCCGTGCGACGCCGGCGCGGGTCGCTAGTGTAATATATATTTTTTAATTCTCAATGTTCTTGATTGTTTAATTCATAAGCGTGAACGGCTAAATTATTTAGTCACGACGGACAATACAGATGTACCTATTATATGTATGTTGTATAGATTTTATAAACTCGAGTAAAAAATATATGTAGGTACATGTATTGTACTTTAAAACATTAAATCAAGAATTAAAATTTTCTATCCAAATTACTGAATCTGTTATTTGGTATTTTTAGTATTTTTGTTTATCATTATTATTAACTGTTACTCTAATTATAAACTTTAGTAAAAAATATATTACGTCAGCACATGTGTTGTGTACTAAAAATTTAAATCTGGAATAATAAATGTTTGACCAAATAACTGAGTTCTTTATTTGAAATTTTTGTTCATCACTATTATTAACTGTTAATCTAAATTCAATTGTTTATGCGTCACTGCTTCCTATTTCGTTTCTTCAAATGCAATTATCTTCGAATGAAGATTTATTATCAAGTAATACGTGAGTGGAATGAAATGACGCAAGGCCATTACTCTTAAAGAAATGGTCTACACGTGCAAATTTTTCGGTTTAAAATACTTGAGGTTGAAGCGTAGTACTTATCAGTTCTACGTTCTATTCGCAAATGCGTCGTATTGTTAACTTGAACACTTGCTTCTTTTATATTTATAACTCCAACTGTTTATATGTTTTGTGATATTATTACTAATGGAACAGTGGTTAGAACGAGTGCGTCTTTATCGATGATTGCGGGTTCAACCCCAGGCAAGCACCGCTGAATATTCGTGTGCTTAATTTGTGTTTATAATTCTTCTCGTGCTAGGTGTTGAATGCACACATCGTGAAATTACACACATACATTCCTCACAGGAACAGCGTGGTGGAATATGTTCCAATATGTTTCTATCTATACAAAGAATTAAAGCGAATATTACAGGTAAATAAATATTAAGAACATAGGTATAACATGTATTGATTGATAAACAATAAACTAATCTTGAAATGCGATATTTTTGAATACAATCGGTCGACCACCCAGTGACGTTTATCGCTAAGAATGATTCGGTCATTTTAAAGATAACACGCGGATACAATCAAAAACACTGATCGATAATCGTATGGAAATGACGTTCAATGTTTATTTATTTCTTAACAATATTCAATTTGTACTGTAACTAGTCCCACGGACCGGCTTCGCACGGGTACAATACTGATACTAAATAGAAACAGAAACTTCTAAAATTATCATTGTATGTTAACTATATTGTTAATGTATTGTATACAAATACCTTCCTCACGAATCACTCTATATATTTAAAGAAAACCGCATCAAAATCCGTTGAGTAGTTTTAAAGTTTTAAGCATACATAGGGACGTAGGGACAGAAAAAGCGACTTTGTTTTATACAATGTAGTGATAGACGACTAAATTCAATATATTTCAGTAAATAAATATGTATAATATACTTTCTATGTATATTTATAAAGGGACTAAATCCGAGAGCTCATTTCCGTTGCCATGACTTATTTGTTAAGTAAAATATCTTGTCCCGCGTCTTATAAAGATTAGGGAATTTCGTGGATTCCCTAAGTCGCGTGATCCCGAACTAAGTCCCGGTATTCTTGTAACGTAATTGGGACAGTTTTCTGTCTTATTAAAGAAGTTTGATAAAATTTAACAGTTGTATCTTAAGGCGTATTTTATTGTGTACCTATATAATAATTAATTTTAAATGTATGAACATTTTTCTGTTAAGCCTGTTGTTTAGTCTGGTGATAGAAGTATTGGAAAGACTTGATTGATGATCCCCAACGTCGAATAGTACACCGGTATTCATGGGTGCGTCAGCCCGCGGTCCTGGGTTCGAATCCCGGCCGAGTCGATGTCGAAAAAAAATCGTTAGTTTTCTATATTGTATTGGGGACGGTACAACAAACACCCAGAGTGATTTTGGTACCAACTTCTAACTGCTTTAGCTACTTACATTGGGATCAAATGTTGTCCAATATTTATTTATTCCTAATTCCATGTTCATTTATCTTTAGTAACAAATCCATGCATCCTTGAGCCATTGTTAACATTGGTTCGACATTAGCTTTATGCGAGCAGATTAAATCAAGTGCCGCTTCATATCGATCGATGGTTAACTAACCGTTTGTTTGTCTGTGCATAATTCATAAGAGATCGGCGTTAGATATCTATAATCAAGACCATTCTGATTGATATTCTCTCCATGTAACAGAGGCATTTAAAAGCACCTATATATAATGTATTTGTTTCCTTGTTTTTCGCAACATAATCAATCTTAAGATATCGCACAATCCCACTTTAGGACATGGATAAGAAATCAAGTGTTGTGAAAAATTATATTTCTAAATATCAAGACTAGAAACTTGAGTAATATTTATATTATTTTCAGCTTTTACTATCTTTATTTCAATCCTAAGCTTGATCCACGTTCCATTTACAGTAACCTAAGATAGCGAACTTATACAAACGTGAAATATAATAATACTATTTCCTTACTGGGTTATCATAATAAAGTTAGTGCATTTATCATGAGATATATCATTTGCCGCTTTTGCTCAAACTCTTACGCCAACCGGTTTCACCACTAAGTATTATTTGCACGAAGATAAGCATAGCTCGCAAGGCTGTAAGGCTCAACACAAATGTTTGCTCAAACAATATTTTCTTTCGAGCCCCCACTTGATGTCGACATCAAATTAAACAAGTTTTTAACCAAGACCGCTTTCAGAGTATTCGAATGATAAAAGAATAAATAATCAACAGCTTTGATGTTGATAATAAAAATATTTGTATCGTAAACGAAAGATTCGAAACGAATGTTCTCAGAAATCATGTACGATTTGAAGATTCAATACTCTTCGATTGAAGACGGAGATGAAATGACTGATTCACTTCTAAGTCCAATAAATAATGATGAGTTGAATAATTCAAATTGACAGTTCCATTGTTGTACTAGATGAGATAGATTTAAAGAGATAATTATCGGTTGCAAATCGTCTCGTGAGTTCACTCCAATAGCCAAACTTTTTAACACTTGTGTAACGAAACGACCAACACCTGCCGAATTCAATTAAATTTTTAATACAATATATTATAACTTATTTCACCATCTGAATAAATAACTTACGTATACAAGCAAAGTATTCGGTTGATGGTTCCTGTATTACTGTTATCAGATCCGCGAAGAAAACAGCTCGAATAAGTTAAGATTGCTAATGTGATTTTAATTACAGAGTAAAATATAATCTTAAGATAAAAAATGCTGCAAATATTGTTATAAATCAATGTTTTGTTTCTACACCCGCAGTAAAACCCAACATAGCATATCAATTTGCATAGAAACTCGAGGGCAATAATAAAATAGAATATTCTACGTTGGTAAATGGTTAGACGTCAGTGATATAACAGACAAAAGAACCAACAGAGAAAGACAAAAGGTCCATCCTTTATTCAAAACCAATTTTAACTTTACAGGATTTTATTTATTTGGCCGTAAATAATAAAGTCTATATTGGAACGAAACGGAACGGAGACCATGAGGGCTGTGTAAAGTGCGGTAGCGTATAATAAAAAAATGATGCAACGAAAAATGGTTTTTAAACGAAAACATAGTAAAGGAGATAAGGCTGTTTTATTGTGCCACAACATGGGGGCGGACGGCGAAACATACAAAAAAAGAACCCAATACAGGCTGTTCCAGTATCACGTTACTAAAAAATCCATCGGAATGTCGATAAAATCAGAGAAACGAAAAAGTTACTAAACAAACATTCAAATATAAGAAACTGTTACGTTAAATCACAATATGCCAGTAACAATTAAGATTGTTTACGAAGAAGTATTTATGCGTAAACGCCGTGTGTAATTCTATAACAAATCAAATCAAAATAAACGTTATTCAAGTAGGCTTTTAAAAGCACTTTTGAATTTTTCAACATTTAAAAGATACAGTCATGTTAGTTAAATACGATTATAAATGTATGATACATATCCTGCCTACGTTAAACATACCCTATTTTATTTACCCTGGAGTAAGTTTATTATTCATATAAAAATAATAAAGTTAAGAAGTATTGAAGTCCATTTTTATCGTTTCCTTTGAAACACTTTTTCACGAAACATTAAAGTCGTAATTTATACAACACATTACGATTATCTGACGTAGTTCCCGTGGCATATGAGGCATGTACGATACGCATCTAATAGAATAATACATCAAAACGTCCTGGAGTATCAGATATATAAACGTTCTACCTGTCTTCATCAATAATACTTTTTATGAAGCGAGTTTCTTCCTAACATTGTCTAATGTCTGCTCGGTTTGATTGATGCGTTAGATTACTCCAGGGCTTGAGATCCTTAGTGCATTAAAATTTGTTCTTGTCAAATACGAAAGAGTTATCAAGTTTGTCTTATTCTCCATCTGAATAAATCTTATTATAATTACAATTTTATATTCCAAAAGGGCAGTTTACATTTTATTAATCTCAGATGAATTTTACAGGAACAAAAAGTAAAAATGATCACCGAATCGATCCTAACATGGTAAATGCACATAAAAGTACTAATTAAAAGCCGGACATTGGAAAATCTGCGCGGAACCGGCTACTGAGCAACGAAAAATAAAGAAACCTCGCTCCCATCCGGGCAATCTCGATAAAATTGTATAAGAGGATTAAAAGATTTATTGTATAAACCTCTTCAAAGGATTTTTTCGGGTGTTCCCATTTTATTTTGTCCGTTTGTTTCTTCGTCGTCAGTTGTACGTGCCGTCGCATAATTTAACTGAAATGCTTAAACTCGTTCGTTTATTTGGTTCGTTCATGTTAATGTTCACTTGTTTTAAGTTTGTAGATTCTTTTTCTGGTGTCTCCAATGTTGTTTTTTCGGGAACGCTAATGGATTCGGCTTGAGTTGCTCTAGAAACGTACAGTTACACTAATTTCTGGCAATAGCGCTCCGCCTCGTGTTTCGATTTTCATTTTGGGTATAACATGCGCTCTGGTCACGATTTCTGCTCAAGTTGATTTTAGCTCGTGATCTTTTCCGATTCAATCTCGGTCTCACTATCGAGGGATATCTTGGTCATAAACATAACATTCTGGTTTCATATTAATGCAATATTTTTGTTGCCTCAAATAATAAGTTGCTTATAACTGCAACCAAGAGACTAAATATAATTAAAGCAATAAATGAGCCGAGTTGCTATAGCTGAACACAAAATCCACTCTAGCTTTAAAATATTTCAGTAATCGAGTTTCTCAGGGGTGCAGTCACAGACAATCGTTTGTTGCAATATAAAGTACAAGATGGATTCACCAGACGTCTGCAATTAACGCGTCTGCTACACCGGCGACGAGATCGCTGGAGATATCTAATGGATCAGGTTTAAATTATAAATAAATGGAATTATATAATTTTTTTGATCCAATTAACTCGCTACTGAGTAGGTGCTTATGTTTATGTGTTTTATCATACATTTAAATTGGGTATTAAATATCCGTTTACTGCTTACCAAACTAATCGCTCGTTTAATAATAGTTTTCTGTTATAATAGGTGTATTTCCAATATTGCGTTTTTGGGTTCTCACATCATCCTCTAAAAATATGTCATTTGGGTATTTTTCCGTACAAATCCGATTAAAAGTAATAAATTATTTTAGACAGTAAATAAAATTTTATTACTTATCAAAAAACTGTTTGTTTTTACGTAATATATTTAAAGAAATAATATTTCTTGGAATCGAAAGATTTTCATCTTTATTACATTTATCCTCTCGGCCACAAACAGCCTAATTATTTGTCTGACCGGGATCGGCAAGAGTGACTTCTACCTGACCTTTACAAGTCTCCAGTAAGCTAATGATAATTTAATTTTTATGAACTTTATATTAATGACGTTATCATGTGAACTGAAGATGAATATCTTTGATCTTAAGAATTATAAATTGACGTTATAAAATACCAATACATGGTAAAGTAAAAAGATTCAAACCGGATCTTCATGCTCACTCCTCACGTTCGTCTATTGTTAATTGAGGACACCTAACGTCATTATACGATTTTGTTAATAGGACCAAATTGATAACATTGTTCTATCTAATGACTAGTGCTAATCTAGGTTTAGCGTTAAAATATCATTTGTTTCCTGCTCAGTTTTTAAGTGACATATTAATTCGTTCGTCCACTTAAGTATCCACATCCTCATTAAGCGTTTTGTTATTATTTATTCCGTCTCGACCACTTCTAAAGTCACCTTAATGTATTAATATACTCACTGCTTCCTATTCGGTGAGCTTTGCTTGAACTTAGCTTGATAATTTTTGAAGAAGCATTATATCTGTTTATACATTTTGCTAGCGAAATCCTCTTATGTGCCGAATCTCGCGTATTATGAAATATGTCAAGATCATTATTTAAGAAATTTTGTATTTGTTATGCCAACTTCGACATTGATGTGTTAAAACTGACACGTTGTCACTTATAATTTAAAATAAATTAATTACGGTTAACGTATGACAAAAATTGCTTCAAAAATATCGTGTAGAAACCATGTTTTAAACTTGTACGTATATCATCTACAAAGTAATATTAATCAGTAAATGGAAAAGCGAGACGGTACACGTCAATAAAACTTCAAAGTAAGTTTACAGGGTGTCTCCGAAATTCCTTTTGTATTTTACCTTAAAACGCTTTTACGCCTCCTATTGAAATTGTTTTAAGTACACAATACGTTTGTCTGACAGAATTTCAATAAACATTCTGTCATCGTCGCAGATACTCGTATTATTTTCTAAAGCATAAATTAATTCAAACATAATTTCACAGAATATCAGCAAAGTTTTGTAAGAGAATAAAAAAGCTGGAATAGATTGTTGCGATCAGACGTGTGGAGCCAATTTCCTTTAACAACTTAGCAGAGTTCGTACTTTATTTAACGTCAGCCTCTTCGCCGGTCATATGAAATGCTCATCGAAGTTAGAACAACTTTTAAGCTTTACAAACTTCGTAGTTCTGATATTTAAAGTATTTTTTATTCAATATTACAATTACGAAACATGACTAAAGTTTGTTATTTCCTTCATCTTCATCATGATAAATTAAATTTAACTTCATTTTATTGCTTGAAGAACTCTGTTAACTGACAGTGATATTGAGGTTATTAATTTTCGCCGACGATATAAATTGAATATGCTAAAATATTAGTAGGTATTTCAATCGACGTCCATCAAAATATACAAAAGGGATAATGACACAAGTTGGGGGAATAAAATGGGACATCTTTTGTTTGCTTTACAAAGACCCCCACTGTCATACCCATTGAATTTCTATCGGTCTTGACAAATTGAAACAAACTGGAAAGTTAAGTTTCAAAGTCGGTAACTGCCTTCAAACGGGAGCAAGGATCCATTAATTCACTGTAAGAAGTTGAATTAAATCACTCGAACATTCAGCTCGTTTGGATTTGGATGTTTCGTTATTCTTAAATTCGAAAACCCTTAAAGTTATTTTAACAGAACATAATTCTCCTTTGCGATACTCTACCAATTATATAACTTTACAATATAGTAACTTAAATTGGTATCTTATTTTATTAATCTCCAATTTGTTGTATTCAAGAAAACGGATCAGTTTTATTGGTATCGGAATAAACAAATTTATTGATGCTACAGAAATATATTTGAGATGATAATAATCAAGTTAACCCCTTCGATCATTTTTTTCGCTTCAGTATTATGTAGTATAATGAACCAGTGGAAAGTAAGTTAGCATTAAGTATTCGCATTTTCAGAGCTGTCTCTGTCGAGGCAGTTAAAATTTCACTTGGCTAAGCAAAATTTTCTGTCCGCTGCAAAAATCTTCCCCTTTTTAGGGAGAGGGAGTTGCGAGCGAATTCTTGCATAAAATTTACATCGAGCGGTCCATACAAATTACCATTTCACTTCTTACTCTGATTAAATGTTGTAGAAAAAATATTGCTCTCTAAATGGAAGAGAAAATTCTCGGTTTTCGACTCATTAAAATTGATGTTTTGTTTTTTTTTCTCCCGCTGGCGTCCGCCTAAGAGTGATTTCCTTAGTTTAACATTTATTTTTTTTCGGCTCAAGGCTAGATGTTCTTCGTGTTTACGTAATTGCTTAATTTCTGTAACGGGATTTTTATGTCCAATTTTTAAACGAAATTAATAAATATTATTAAATGATCATTTAACAGTACCAATATTGTTTTAAACTAACACTTGTTAACGCAGAGCTCTGTCCACATATAGCATTATATTCTGCTAATGTTCAACAAAACTTGGCAGTGTTCAAAAGAGTTTCTTCCAAAAAAGGTGTGTGTTACAACGTCTTTCGCGCGGAAGGGTGAGAAACATTGAGAACAGGGTAGAGGATATTTGGCAGGCATCTACAAGCTAATGATCCTCTTGATTGCGGTAAAGTGTCGCTATAAAACGTCTAGATGCTGCCAACTTGAAAAAACAGTTGCCTCTCTAAAGTGACTATTTTTCCTGGCAGCCAACCGATATTATGAGACAATTGCCTTTAGTGGCTCACAATTGATGCTTTCCTCCCTTCTGCAAACTATCCTTTTCACATTAATTTTATTAACTGAAGCAAACAGTATAAAGTATGCAAGTGAGTTTAGAAAATCTCTGATATTAATTCTATTAAAGTTTCCAAATAATTGAGAACGTACTTATAATGGTTAGTTATTAATAATTCGATTGCATTATGTATCAATCTACTTGAAATTGATAGAAATAACAAAAGCGACGAAGACGTCGAAAGAAGTCGTGAGTGACATTAACAATATGAAATAGATTTTTAGCCTGCAGCAGTTCGTGAACTAGTCATCTGCTACTGTCAGATAACTCATTCGAATCCATGCCCTTTGAAATAGCTCACGGCAGGAGAGACAGGAATCAATTTTGAATTCATAATTTAATTTAGCAGTCGAGGCTATGAAAATGTTTAATTTGTTCGTCAGAAATATCAGAGACATATAGCCTTGCTCCTCCCTTCCACTTAATTTAACTTTTGATGTGGGATCGTGTATTGAAAGGTTAATTAAATTGTAATAGTACTTTATATACCGTAATATCCAAACTTGTTTTTAACATTTCCTTGTTAAACGACAAGAGGTTTATCGTATCGGTATTATTATGTTATTCGGAAATCTTTTAATAATTTTCAACTTGAAATTTCCTAAAGTTTGAAATATTAATTTTTAATAATGCTTCGAGACCACGAAACCATTGCGCTGCCGACACCGCAGCGTAATTTTTGGCCCGACTTTATTAAAAGTTGATACTAGGGAGGCAACTGTTACGCCACTTTACCAAGTAATATAATACTTTTGCGTTGGTCGAATCAACGTTTCAATATTCAGAGGGTTCATTAATCACAGTAAATTGACAGGAGGGGACTTGGACCGATATCTGCCCCCACTTCTCGGGATCTTCTGTTTTTATTTTGTGACGGTGCAAATATTTTCCCGCGATAATTTGGTAATAGGGAGTGTAACTTCCTAAATTGTTTTAATATTAAGATTGGTCGATTCTTTTTTACTCTTAGCTTGCTAGATTTTTTCTTTAATATTTTTATTAAGTAGTACTTATGAAAGCATTTGACTTAAAATTAAGCCACTGCTTAGTTTCTTGATTATCTTAAGATAAACGACGCAACGTAAAGTAACGTAAGAGATATCTTCTTGAATAGTATATCATAAAATATTAATGACGAAACCAAAAAGGCCGTTCAAGTTAAAATTAACAAAGCTTAAGCAAATGGGCGACGAATTAAATATTTATACAAAATCACGCCCTTTTAGAACGTCTGTTAACTCCGCGTCTAGTTACAGTAAAGGGATATTATCGCCTCTTAGCGAATTTAATCTTTCGTGTAAAAGCATCCATTAATCATTAATGGGGCATTCATCATAAATCAGAACACCAAACAACTGTATTGCTGTCCCTTTCGTTTGCCATATCGCTATCTTTATCCAGATTGCGACATTTACGTCCGAGGGACCTGGAGGATTTGCTTGACAAATTACTTTTTCTCTTTCCTTGTTTATAAGGGGGTTTGTTCCTTTTTTCGGTATCGGAAGAGTATTGGTCTGTTTACTCCGAAGTTTGCTCGAGTCGTTTGGGAGCAATTTTTATTAAGTTTCAAGGCTTAAAAATAAGAGCAGGAAAGTTTGCGCCTTTTTCGTTTAACTTTACGTTCATTGGTTTTACAGCCTCGTTTTCGATTTTATCATTGTTTTTAATGCGTTTTGATTAAGAATAAGTGGTGTTTTTAGTATTATCGACTTTATTACATTTACTTTTACTAACAATAATAAAAGTTTAATATCGATTTTTATTGTGGCTAAATTGATGAAATCGTTGACTCCGTTATATGAATCTCAGGTCCCAAGCTAACAGCTTTGGCCAAAGGTTGCAGCCCTTCGTAAAACTTACGCAAATGTCAATTCCACGACCTTTATCGAAACTGTTATTGTACCGTCAACAGCACAAGTTGAATCCAATTTGAAATTTATGTATTAGAACGCAGAATAGTTGAATTATTACTTAAAAACGTATCAAATAATAGTCAATACTAGAACTAGATAAAATAATTAAATGTCTTTACATAGCGACGTCTCAATGCTATCGCTTTCTTTTAGTTTTACAATAATTTTGCTGCCGTTAGTACGCCGTTAGTTGTTTTCAATTAGTGACGACATGACTCGACTAACTCAATCAGTACAAACAGCCATTACAAAAACGGTAATCGTAAAATTACATCTACATTGTGGTAATAAATACAAAAACCAGCTCTTGTATATAATGGGTCTAATGATAATCTATGGCTATCGTTTCGGCAATTGCGTTCTTATTGCTTTCAATTAAGGGTTTAAATTTGAATGGATGGTTTCTGGTTCTTAGAAGCTGATCTATGCCTTCCAGCTAGGACCATGTGGGTGGTATTGTACGCAGTTTCGAAAGCGTCTGCGCAATATTAAGGACATTTTAGATAAGACCTCTAATAAGCGTGTATCGTAATTAATTATTGTTCACGGAAAATTAGTTGTCTTACCAACTGTTATTGTATTAAATTCCCCATAATGATCACATTTAATTATCCTATTATATATAAATAATGATTATAATTTATTACTCAATCATATTTAAAAAAAAAAATCAATAACCTCCTTGCTATATTTTTCTCTATCCGTATCCTTCCAAATATTGCATAAAAATATTTAATGCAAAATAATATTGAACTAATAAAATTGCAAAACGTTATTTATTTAAATTTTATTAAGTGGTATAATTAAATTTTTATTCAAGCTCAATCCAAGGTTTATTCACGACACGATTGATTAGTAATACCGGCCCTGCTATTAATATTTATGCTTGTAAATGAGATTCAGTATACATTTTGATGTGAGTTTAGACCACAGGCGCCACCTGGCCTATTACTTAAGATTTACAAATGTAATTTGTGTTAACATATATAATAATATCTAAGTCATCAGCTATCGAGCTTGTTCCGCTGATAATATATAGTATACACTATATTTATAGACTTTTATAAATGTTAACAATAATATAAAAAAAAGTAATTATAATATAAAAAAGTATGTTCATGATAGTAACTACTGAGTTTCGTGCCGGTTCTTTTTTCCGGTAGAATCTACTTTCCGAACCAGTGGTAGCTTCACTTAATTGTTAAATGACGATTCAAAAATGCTAATAAAGGTTTTTTTTAAATAAATAAAGTGATTCGAAAGGAATGTTTATGTATAATAATACATGGATAATATCGTAAAGAAACTAGAAATAATATGCAGTAACACGTGCGTCGCGGCGGCGGGTTGCTACTTACTAGTCATTAATATAATATTAATGTAGATTACTTAAAACAAGCAGAACATCACAGTAGAAAACAAAACGATCCAACGCTGACGTTTAATAATTTCATATAAATTTCGGTGAAAAACTAAGGTCAAGTTTCTTTACATTCCCGACCGTGATAATGGTCTATAATGAACACGTAATACGTCTATGCGAACGTTTCGTAATTTTCGCCGAGGCTACAGATAAAAAAAACTTATTACAATACAAATTGTGTGTTAAGGCCGATACTTAATCGTCGACGAAATTATACTCAAAATTGAGCCAAGTTAAAAGAACTCAGTGATTGTAGATCGTTTTTAATTAATTATACACAATAGTTAGATAGGTCCGCATGTGTTTGATCCCTATGAATTTTGCATTTTACTTCCTCATCAAAATAAAGCATCATTTTTTTATTATTGTTTTTTTGGATGGATTAATTTATATCTTACAAATAATTCACGAAACAATATTTCAAAACGATATCTTTGCTTAAATAATAACAAGTAAATATTTCTAAATAAAATAATAACAACGTATAATATATTTTTATATGCAAAACATGAACGCTTTGGAGGTCAATCGGTAGCAATCGTTTTAATTGATGAGGTAGTGATTCTCTGCAATAAAAATTAATTTATAATAACGGATAAATCAATCAACGTTAAAAATATAACGCATTAATTTAATCAAACGACAAAACAATTTTAGGAGGTTATTAATAATTTAGACGATATTAATAATGCAAAACAGCGACTGTTATAATACGAGTGTATCAAACATAAAATACTTTGATTGATAAATCTGAACGTATTGAAGTAAATCATCTCACATTATTAGACAAGAACTAAAACAAACAACAACAACAACAGTCTATAAATTTCCCTCTGCTGGGTTAAGGACCCGTTTTCCTTTTAAGGAGAAGTTTCGGAACATATTCCACCACGCTGTTCCAATGCGGTTTATGGAATACATATACACCGCCGAGCACGAGATGAATATTCAGTGGTGCCTGTGGGTTTGAACCCGCGATCATCGGTTAAGATGCACGCGTTCTGATCACTGGGCCCTCTCGGCTCTTGAACAAACAAGCGAAATATTACACACACAAACGACAATACGAATATCTAAACAATTCAAGAACACTCCTATATTAATGATGCTATTTCAACATTCGGATTAAATCCTTGAAGTTTAAATATCAGAAACCTTTCTAATTCACTGAATTCAGGCTCTAAAGTAATCATAAAGCTGGAACAATCAATAACAGATGGTTCTGTTGCTGTAAATGAAATTGTTATAACGTTATGATAATATTAAATACAAATTTAAACAGTTATCTATTCATAGACGGGACTTTGGAAAGAACTCATTGAAATAATATATATCTTATTAAAGTCAATTAATGCGTCTGCTATTGTTTAAATTTCAGGGTCACACGAATAGTTTTAAATTTAGATAATATATTGCTTCGGTATATTCAATTTGCTTTGAACTATTGAGTTTCTTACGGTTTGTCTCGGCAGAATCAACATTTTAGTCCGGTAGTAGCTTAAATACAGTTTTTCAATTGATTTGACTCGACAAAGTATCGGTTTTGTATCGATAAATTTGTATACCTAAAACATTTAGCCTAGCTCCACTTAAAACTGCATCGTTATAACCAAATAGTAGAAAACATTGTATGAAAAAAAGATAGTCTTACTTAAGCAGTCAAAGCAAATATCCATTTTCAACAGAAGCCATAATATTCAGTAAAAAAACAGACATCGAACGAAGTCTTACTGCAGTGAGTTACGTCACCATAAAATTTAATAAAATGCAAAAGATGATTGAACACAAAGGGTACAGGTGGCCAAGCAGAACTTGCCAGGTATCACAATAGGTTGCCATGGAAACGGAATCAAAGGCGTCGCCTTCTCACGGCTTCTTCCCAATATCGGTATAACGGGTAATAAAAGTCAAGAGCGTTTGCCGCACAAATTGTATGTACGTGAGTTGTAAGTGTTTAAATTGGATTTTTAGAAGTATCTTGGCACCATGTTTGAGGATTAATGTTGATACGTGTAGCGCAGTCTCACTGAAATGGTTTCGTACTTTGTGTACTTAGTGCTCTTGCTGTTTTGTTAATTACTTAGCGGGATTATATTACCCATGATATATCATTATTTTTGGCAAACCTTTTATGGTCGAAATAGATTTCTCCTTCAGTATTATGTAACAACAGCAGTCTATAAATTTCCTACTGCTGGGCTAAGGCCTCCTCTCCCTTTGAGGAGAAAGTTTGGAACATATTCCACCACGCTGTTCCAATGCGGTTTGGAATACACATGTGGCAGAATTCCTATGAAATTATCGCCGAACTCGAGATGAATAAACACACATTATGTAATAATTATAAATTTGTAAGTTACATTTTTAAAAGGGCCCTTAATTAAGTGTTTAATGACCTTTAATGTAACAAACGTTTTAAAAGAACGCGATGTGTTAGTAGATTAGACCGGAAACCTTATTCGTCAGACAATCATTTCATTAGAAAAGTAACTGTTTAAGTGGATAATACAAGTGATAATGGTGCGTTTATAATGATAATAGAACAAAATATTAAAAAAGATGCAATCAACGTTTTATATAACCCGTGTTCAACATTTCAACATCTCATTTTAACGATCTTGACGACTAAATTGTTGACGCTGTAATTATCGTTCCCATTGTTTTAACAAATTATAACGCTGCCAAATCGAAGAGCGGAAATTTAATAGGTAACGTTTGTAATAAACTAACGTCTATATTTGTTCGAGTAATAATACCCCAAATTTAAAACGTGGAAGTTATAACACGCAAAGTAATTTCGTTAAAGATTCTTATCTATCCAATTGATGGTTACATAGTTACGAAATGCTTGAAAATATAAGTTGATGAAGGTTAGATCAGATTGATGATTGAGAGCAAAGTGGTTATGTTTTTAGGATATTGTTTTTGTGTTTTCTTTTTAAGTTTTGTGATGTAATCATTAAAAATATAACTTGATTAAATCCTCCTTATAGGATTTTTAAGCATTATATTTTTACTGTATACAACACTGAGTGTTCCATTTTTAAATGAAACGTATCTGAACTGATAGTGAAGTTTCTACTTTACTAAACAGTTTAAGTACTTCTGCCTGATCTCTCTGTTGTTGGATTGAGATGCCATTCCCATGCATCCCGTGACTGAAGTTCGTTTAAGACAATAACAATTTTTCTAAAACGTATTTGGATTTTTAACTTCCGCTTTATTGGTTTCGAGGAAATATGTGATATGTTTAATAATAGTACCTTTTTCAAATATTTTTCTTATAATGGATATGAATAATAATCTCTCAGTAATAAGTCGACTTCAGGTTTAAAAAAAATCATTTCAGATTGCTCGTTTTGATGTCCCAATTTTTTTATTGCATTTTAACGTGCCATTTGTTTGCATGTTTATTTTGTCGTGTTTGTATTTAAAACACGTTATTGAATTTATCGTCCAATTTTTTTTTATACCTTTGAAAGAAAAAATACAAAGCTTCATCAAATTTAATGTTTAAAATAATGCATTGATTATTGTTACAAATTTCTATCATTATCACCATCTATAATACAAAGTACAAAATATAGTTAGCAAGGATTAGAACATCTTCATCGATAAAACAAATAATATCAGCAACATTTCTTATATCATTCTCTACAAATTCACTTTAGTACCCTTTAAACAAGGATCGTATTTATTTTTCCTTCTAGCGATTCGCTATTTCCCATGTTTCGATTTCAAGTGAACTCGGTGCCGGTAAATTGTAAATTGTATAGCTATTCTCTCTATCTGTCTAGTGATACGTAAAATGTTCGACCACGTGGAAGAAACGATTAGTGAACGGCATCAGGGATCATATTCCGCGGACTCCTGTCGTTATGTCGCTCGAACAGTGATATCCGAAATATATATGTATTTTAAAATTACATAATCGTTTTAACTATACGAACTTATAAGTACTATTCGTGATATTTTATTTTAAGATTGGAAATAATTTCCATTCCATTTTCAAAATTCAATATTAAAATGATCGAATCAAAGACCTTCGTGGTCGAGTAGTGTGTACACCGGTCTTTTGAATACGTCACTCCGAGGTCCCGGGTTCGATTGCAGGCCGAGTTTATGTAGACAATTCATTAGTTTTCTATGCTTTAGCTACTTACATTGGAATCAAAGTAGCTAATATATGTGATGTTGTCCAATTTATATTATATTTGCGAAATATAAATTAAGTGTATATAAATTTGATAGAAAAATTTGAAATAAATTACCACCTTTTTTTTGAACAACTAGTTTCGAATTAAAATTTTCCATCTCTAAACATCAGATGGCAGAACTGCTAACAGTAACTACCTTTATTAAGTTCATCGTATTCAGACATTCAATAACTAAGCATCGAAGGCCGACCCAAGTCGTGGATATTTAGAGCCCTAAAGGATCATTGCGTGTGAATTTGGTTTAAATTACCTCTACATAAAGGTTATTATTGCGTGTACGATTGAAATAATTTTCTTTGATATTAACGTTACACATGAAGGTGATGTACGAATACAGCCAAAAGTGAAGTATTTTATTATTAAATAGACGACTTAGTTAAGTTATTATACTTGAGTTATTGCAGACAGTATCAGTCTGCAGTTGCCAACAATACATTGTAAAAAAAATAACTTTTTTCAAGTAGACTTTTATAGGCACTTATGAATCGTCATTTTATAATTAAGTGAAGCTACCACCGTGCAGGTTCGGAAAGTAGATTCAACCGAGAACCGCCAAGAAATTCAGTCGTAACTCTTTTTCAACATTTAAAAAATACAGTCATGTCAGTTAAATACGAATTTGAATTTACGAAACGGAAAAGTTATAAATGGCTATATTCACGACTGATTCGAATAGAAGGCTCAATGGCTTTTACATACGACATAAATGCACCGTTAAAATCTATAAAATCATACATTAAATGAACGTCATCAAAATAAAACTCATAAATTGTAATCAAGAATTTTCCTATTAAGGTCAAGATTAGATTGCAACCTTCATTTACATTTTGACGTTCACTCCTATCTGCCGTTATGAGTAAAATAACGAGATATAACACCCACAGTGTACAAGCTGCCTTATATAGATATTGACATCTCATAATAAATGAACAGGGTCAAATTTCAAGAGCCATAATCTTTGCTACATCATTAAAATATAATTTTTAAAACGACGTCCTCTTAACAACATGAAAAAATTATAAGCAATTTATAAATACTGTCTAAAAATATATTTAAATTAGGAGCTGTTCGCTTCGCCGCGTTCGGTACAGATATATAAATATCTATGATTTTATAAGGCAGAAAATTAATTTAATTATTACGTACAAATTATCAGAACCACTTAATAAGCTAAACGGTTTTATAATCCAAGCAAATTGTGTTTACATTGAATATGTATGGAGTATTAAAGAAACAATGTCCATTATTATTGGGATACGTTATCTCGTGTCCAAATCCGCACCTTTTCTTTTAGTATTAACGATGTTATGAGTTTTCTTGTTTATATTATAGATAATTATCGATATAGGTTCATATTATTTCCTGTTTATGGCATATTAAGAAGCTTCATTAATAAAAGCCTATTTGTCAACAGGCAGCCGTTCGGTAACCTTTTTAGTCCTCTAAAAAAATAATCAACAACAAATAACAGACTGTAAATTTCCCACTGCAGGGGTAAAGCCTCCTCTCCCTTTGAGAAGAAGGTTTGGAACATATTCCACCAGGCTGTTCCAATGGTTGGCGGAATACACATGTGGCACAATTGTTACGAAAGAAGACACATGCAGATTTCCTCACGATGGTTTCCTTCACCAGCACGATATGAATTATAAACACAAATTAAGTGGTGCTTGCCTGTGTTTGAACACACAATCATCGGTTAAGATGCACGCGTTCTAACCACTGGGCCATCTCGGGTCTATAAAAATAATCAAAATAACTTAATCGCTTCATCGTTATAAAAAATCATATATGCTCCAGGCTACAAATCTGTAGTGATCCGTTTTGACCGAAACGACATTGTAACTCTTTTTTTGTGGAGGTGCTTGATTATCTATTTTAGATGATATATCATTTAAATTATTATTATTTGATTTATGATATTATTGTCATTTTTGATAAAATCCAAATTGTTCAATTCTTATAATAATAGCTCCAGTGCTTTTGCAGTTCCATCGTAACACTGCAGATTTACATCTAAGTAAATTTTTCATTTGCAAGCCGTTGGAACCGTGTAGAATCAACAAACGTGATATCAAAAGCAACTAAAGACAATGGGTATATATAAATATAAAACAGCGAAGCAGCCTTTATCATATCGTTCGCATAGTCTTAAAACTTTCAAATGCGCCCTTTTTTTGTTATTACGTATATTTTGTGGGAAATCGTCGTAAATTCTTTAAACGCTTCCTTTCAACGTTACGGTTGAGACATTTTCGAGTTCGGTAAGAGAAAATCTCCATATACGACCTTTTTATTACATACCCCTTATTTACGCCGGAACATTAAAGGGAATCCGTCTTAGATACGAATATATTTTAGAGATAACAATATATTTTCTTCATTTCAATAATTTTATTTAAAGATATAAGTTGATAAATTTATACCAAAACTAAATCATATATAGCCATGCTAGTAGTCGCCTGTGGCTTCGCTGAATTTAGGGTGTAGGTTTTAGGTAAAAACGTAACCTATGTCCTTTCTTGGACTTTTAGTTTGCTTGATTCCGAATTTCATAAAATTCGGATCAGCGGTTTGGTCGTGAAAGTGCGACAGACAGATAGACAGACATATATAGATCGATGTGAATTCTTTTAAATGTAGATATTAGTATAGTTCAGTGAATTTCATCAATCAGATAGAACAGGCGAATAAATGAGAAATGAGAAATAGATTGAATATTGCTATTGATTCATCAAATCCCGCAAAGGAATAAACCTATATAATAGTACACCATTTTTTTATGGTATAGGTTAGACGAGCATATGGGCCATCTAATGGGAAGTGGTCACCATCATCCATAGACAATGACGCTGTGAGAAATATTAACTGACAATACTGAATACTGTTATTTGGCGGTAGAATAACTGATGAATGGGTGGTACCTACCCAGACGGGCTTGCACAAAGCCCTAGCACCAAGTCATCACTTGTTTTCGAATTTTTCAAATATCTTTAAAACATACAGCAACAAATCCTATACTAAATATTAATACGAACATTCTTACCTTGTCATCTGATTTATCAACATCAGAACCCTCCCCTAAACAAAATATATCCAGCTTAATATATTTACGTTAGTTTTATTCGGTAATATTCCCCCCTTTATCACTAAAGCGTTCAAAGTTATCAACCCTGTATATTATGTTTCAACACCCCTGTGTAAAGTATCAACTTTATTGGCAGAAATTGTTTTGAATATAGCATCTACAAAAAACAGGCTTTCACCTTAAGTAATGTAACATCAAGCTGAATACTTATTTCGTTAAATTAAACGAAATATATGTATGTATCTCGCATGGAGCTACCGACATCAAATACATTTCATTTAGATTCTTTGACGTGTCTTTTTATATGCTTCCACTGAAGGTTTATTTTGTTGTTTATTTTTTTTTCTCATCTGTATTTAATTTCGTTGAAAGTCTACAAATGTAAATAGTTTTTCTTATAAAGCCTTGAATATATTCATCTAATATATTAAACATTATATTCATAATCTAACTTACATACCGTAACGTTTGTACGAGAACATTCTTTAATAAAATTCCCTTCATTTTTGCAGAATGAACTTGAAAATACAATGTAATTTTGTTTAATAAAATCTAATACGTTATCAAAGACGTTTTCTAAATTATACCAACGTTATTTGAACACAACCATGAGCTAAACGAAGCGAAGTTTTATATTATCATTATATCTGGTTTTCGTGTAATTTAGAACGGCAAGGGATACGCCAGTGGCCTGGGGGGGGGGGAGCCACGAGCCTCTGGGGGGAAGCAACCAAGCATAGAATGGGTAATACAACCATATCACCCATATACGCTGCGTACGATGCCAACAATTTACCATAAACTTTAATAACACCCATTCTTTATACAACAGTGTGTAGATAACCAAAATTTAAACATTTAGATCGGAAATATTGGAATATATGAATGGCGTTCACGTGAAAAATAGACACAAGATACTCATATGGAGAGTAAACTATGAATAATGTATGCCAATATGGGACATTAGCATTATTTTTTTCTTTTTGAAATCTGGGTGGAGATTTTATAAAAATTTTGCCGGTCGTTCAACCTGAGGTCAGTCTTCGATGCAAATATATTGCGTCACATGTTACAATCCTACGGAACTCGTATCTGAAAAATTTATAGCAAATATTCATCATGAAACATGACTTTAAAATATTTAATACTAATTTGTGTTTTCTTATTTTTTCAGGTAAAAATGTCGATTGGTGATTACTGTAAATACTTCAAATTCGTAAGTAATATAGATTATAACTAAAAATAATTTGATTTACATAATTAAAGTCCATAGAAAACCATCTCTATAATCATAGAATTTTAACTAAGTGTCCCCATAAATGAAGAAAAAAAATTCACTCATAAAATATATATATAAAAGTTTCGTCATTATAAACAAAAAAATCACGTCTCAAATCCAACGTACGCCTTTACGATTTATTTTCAATACTGTATACGATTGTACTTAAAACGGCGGGTTCAAAGCCCTCATTATCAAGCTCTCGCGAATAATATATAGGGCAATTTTCGCGAGCGATACTATCAAACGATTTCGTCACTTTGGCGTCACTCGAACGAACATCCGAATCAGAATTTCATACTACGTATTATGGTGACAAATTAAAAAGTTATACATACAAGTGTGATTCATATTACAATATGTTACAATTTAAGATGGACGTATACAAATGTAATTATGATAGAAAGTTAAAGGTCAATGAACTAGGAATTCTTGACATTTAATTTTGAACTATACTATATATATAAATAATGTATATATTTACATAATTATATTGATGTGACTAATTTTAATGTATATAATAAATCATGTTTCCTTATAAAACTGTCAATTTAACGACTCGAATCGACATGTCTAACCTCTAAATATCAACAGGTTTATAAAAGGGTTATTTTTTTTTTAAATTTATTAGTTTTTATCACGACATTATTATAATCTTTGAACGTATAGATCTTTGTAGATAATATCAATTTAAGGCGTAATTGATGCATTTTCACGGCTCAAGTTGATGTCAATGAACTCAAATTCTCGTTAAGCACTAACTTAAGCTGATTTGACTGAGTTTTAAAAGTTCATTAACCTATTTTTTTATGTATACAAATGTCAACACAACAAAAACATACTTAGTAATTTATGAGATTCGAAATATTTAAATCAATTTAACGATGTAATACAAATAAAATAATAATATTCAGTGTTCTGTACAAGCCTAATTCATAATTAATTATTATAGCGAGTGATTACTGCTTCGAATATAACAATTTTTAAAAATGGAATATTAATATTATTTTTTTTATTTGACAAAAGATACTTTAAAAAGGTTTTATATTTATTTAAAGTTGAATGTAAAACAGTATTTTGTACATTGTGATTGATAGTACTTACTTCTAGAAATCTGCAATATTGATACTTATGAGCCTTCAATGTAATTTAAAAATCATTATATTTAGTTTTACAATCGTCTAAATAGACGTTCTCAGCGTAATACTTTTATTATCACTCAGCGAAGGAGGTTAATCGACGTGTTTATATATATGTTACAACCTAGATCCTAAACTCTAAATCTTTCGTTGTGAAAGTCGCGTGTCGCAAAATCGTTTTTATGTCATAAAAATCAAATATGGCGGCATGTTTTCTCTGATGCCATTTATTCTATACGTTTTTCTATTTCTCTGAAAACCAGTATGCAAAGTTACGATTGGTTGATTAGTTGAGACGTTAAAGAATAAGAATCAAACAATTTAACAATTAGTGTGAATGGCGCAATGGTTTAGCTGTCTAGGAATGAAAAGGCACAAGTTCGATCCTGCGTCCTTAAACTATTGTCGTTTCTATACTAGCTGAAGTTTTATAGAAAGAATAAACAGACTCACTTTCAAATTGATAATAATAGTTACGCACATAAACACACACGTAGAATCATCCGATATGAATGCGTAGACTTTTTGTAAACACTATGTGCTAAGTATTTATTTACAACATTTGCGCAGTTACACGAAATGAGTGCGTTGACCTTCTTATATATGTCGTATGAGTAGGTTCATATGTTAACGTATATTAAACTAAAGTAACATTTCTTTGAGACGTCTCGTTATTAGATGAAAATTTATATGTCTGCGTTTTTTGAAGATTCATTAATAAATTATCAAGGAATACTTACAATGTTTTTTTTTCTATTGGAATATATTTGAAACATATATATATATATATATATTACGTTAATTTTGGATGATAGAAATATATATGTTTATTTATTTTATGTTAGATGAATTTATTGATTCAAGTAGAGGCAGTAACTATATTTATTAAATTTGATATGTTATAAAAAAATAGCTAAAAGTTAATTATTATGTACTAAAATAAATTGATTAATCCGTTCTGCAAGATTTCTTCCAAACGAATAACAAACCTCTAAAACTATCATTCTATTGTAATCACAACACTATTTAGAAAATATATTATATTTTAACAAGATACTTTATACTAACGAGTATACTAATTTACAATCTAGTATTGTTGACGTTTAGTGTTGTAATTATATAGGGAATGATAACCTAGAGAAGACCTATGTTCAGGGATGGACTAGGATATTTAGACATCTAGGCAATTGAGAATAAAATAGCCTATGTCTTGAAATTATACTGTAATATTGTAACATTCAACTGCCAAATTAAAAATTGCCATAGATAATTTTATGATATAGGTAAATGAATAATGAGCCACTTGGTGGTAAATCGTCACCACCGGACAAAGACGTTTCATAAATATTAACCAATCCGTAGTAAGTCTGATGCACCACCAACTCTAGAGCTTAGGTGTTAAGTCCCTACAATGATGCTAAATATTGCTCTTTAGCGGTGGATTAACTCATGAATGGGTGGTACCACCGACTTCGATGTATACGTCGTCATAAAGTACTTTATTACTATGAAGCTAATCCGGCCCTGTGTTTTATCATACCACTTGTCAACTTTCCACACGATACCTAAACAGCGTCTATTTCGTAACATTTGTGTAATAATTCACACATTTACAAATGATCCGACGATATCACAATTCCTTAACGTCGTAAACAATGATGGTAATTAATGAACTCATTTATTTTAGCCAGAGATTCATTAATCGGTTTTAAATTTGATGTTATATAACTTTTATGGAACATTTTTATTGGGATAATTTCACGTAACGATTTATATAAATCTTATTATATTGTGGTATGATCGTGAGTGAGCCAGTGAAGCTTTAGGTCTTGTACATTCAGAGTAGAAAAACCTTCGTCAGTTTTCAAATTCATTCCTCTATCAAGTCTTAAGCTCTTAGTACCTTTTGAATCTAAACATCCAATTATTGCGAGGCAATATGTCATTCTCAATCGTTAAATAGATCTTAAGGTGACGAACCTTTTCTTACCACGACTGTACCTGAAGTTACACTGTATGACATTATATCTTAATTCAAGGCTATTAACCTAAAATATGGTTTATATTTTTATAATGCGAATTTTAGGTGACCACGTACTATTAATACACAGTGCCAGGCTACTTACATATTAAAAAAAATACAATCAAGACAGGAGTCATACCTACTTGTTTGTTTATAGGATTACTTTTCTTTTTTTGTTGCTGTTAGTAATGAAAGCCAAAGCCATTTCAACGAAACCGTTGACATATTGTTTGTTGTCGATTATTGAATAGAATATTTTATTATCAAACGTCGAACCGTCACAAGTATCCTTGGCGGCTAATCCTATGGAATACCGACAAATATAATCCGGGTTCCGTATAAAAAGTGGAAATTCGACATTTTCCGATATAACGCATAGAGCATATGGATTAAGCCGTCCGTCGGTGCCACTATTGACCGTGCCCGGCTGTTGTGCGACGATAAACGTAGATTAAGCCAGGATCTACGTCCCGTTAATCCGCCGCCGAACTCGATCCGGTATTTTTAATACAACGCCGATTTCATTCCACTATGCGGATTTTTATTGAATGTGGACAGGGTTTGGGAACTTGACTTTTTTGATTACTTTTTTTTTCGAATTGTAACTACACAATAAAAATATGTCGGATGTATTTTTTTTATTTTAACATTTCTAGTTAGATGTTTCTGGGTTCCGTATGGTAACCGTATTACACTCAAAATGATTATAGTTGCGATTTTAATTAAGTAAAAATGATAATTCATTCTAAGTAGGGGGATGTGCAAATGGATGACAATGACCGGATGATAAGTGGTGACAACTCTCATACACATCACCGTTGTAAGAAATATTAATATAAAATTAATATACAATAACGAAAGGATAGGTAATCATCATCATCATCCTCATCCTCCTGCCTTTATCCCAATTTTATTTGGTATCAGCGCAGCATACTTCTCTGTAGGAGGTCATGTCACAAGTAACATTCTTTCTAACCATATCATCTTTCAAACAATTCATCCATCCTTTCTATGGTCTTACCTCTATATCCTTCTACATCCATGCTCAAAAATTCCCTTACAACATGTATTATAATTTAATTTGGCTTATAATTTAAAACGAAAATAATAAGATCAATTGTGCTTACATAGAATATAAATTCGAATAAAAAAAATTTCAATTACTTCGTTAAACCAATTTAAGATAAAATATTATTCCATTTTAGACTAAAGTAAATTAATCCTATCTTTTTATTTCGCAATTTGTAAGACCTGTCGTGTATAAACATATTTTTAAACGTTCTTGATTAGATTCGCTTCGAAAGAAAGAGAATAAATTTTGTATTACACATTTATATTTTAATTCAATTTTATATTTGTAGGCTTTTTATATCATCATATTTTTGATAGAGCCATGTGCAAATCTGTCTGGGTAGGTCCCATTTATCACAAATATTATAACTCCAAACAACAATACTTATTACACTTGTGCCCCGATTTGACATAATGTTTGAATCCCAAGTTTGGTGGCGCATTGTATAATGAATAACTAATATTTCTTATAGTATAATGTCTATAAGTTGGGGTGACCACTTACGTTCATTGCCACCTACCAAAGAAATAAAAAATAGATTAAATTCAAATCGAATATCATAAATTTGAATTAAGAATCACCATTTTTAAGCGCGAAAAATGTATGGGAAAACATATGAATTTTTAAAAGAATTAATTCAGACATTAAAGTAATACAGATACCTACTATCAAATATTGCTTAGTAAAAAACTCAAAATAGTTTTTACTACTATGAATTTGAATCCAGAACCTTTCGTTCTACCTTATAATTTAGTCAAACCAAGGCAGCGACCTCAAAACAACAATAACACTATATAAAGAAAATATTACATATCTAAGTGTCCATGCGTCGTATTTAACAGATATATGGGTACAAATTTTTTGCCGTTTCATAGCAAATCCCTCGTGGTATATTTAAAAATGTAACTCCTATATCCAAAAATCCAGTATTTGGCAAATCAACAGACGTGCAAAGCTGCGATTAAGTAGTATATACATATATCTAGGTTTGCAAATAGCAATATATTGTCGACACCGATCTCCGAAAAGACCATTTACGCCAGGTATCGTAGCGAGAGAAGTTTTTATGTGTGCGTTTTGTATTATTTCTCTGAAATTGGATGCAACACATCTGGTGCAGGTCGGAGCAGGCCTGCGCGCTTTTATTGCGATGTTATGACTGCAATACGAATGGTCCGCGCTACCTTTTTTACTCATTTCATTTATTAACGCACTCCGCTCCGTTTTGCCGAATTGAATTTCACACTCGATTTGTAAGTTTGTGAGTGAGTGAATTAAAAGTCAAACTCTTGCTACGAAACAGTACTAAATTATATATGGAACACAAATTAGTAATATAGTAATACACCCTGTATAGTGAAGGGTACATTTACTCCTAGTTAAAAAATAATGAGAAGGTTTTATCATTGTCCTACGAGCTGGTCTAAAGCGATAACTATACTAAGTATTTAAGTTTGTTGCTAGAATATCTGATGAGTACACAGTACCTAGTTGTGCTTGCACAACGCCCCAACACTAAGTGAATATCACATTTATAAATAAATAAAGAGTCTATAATACCATATGATACAAAAATAACTCCATAAATGAACCCGGAAATGAAATACAGGTGGAAATTATAATATAAAAACAGTTTTTTCATTAAATATGGCTTTTCAACGAGAGATAATCAGGCTGATAATCTCTTAGCACTGTTGCTCTTAAAACCCGAGTTCAATGAACCCAGAGAAAAACAACGTATGTTATTATGGGCCTATACATTCGTTCATACTAGTATGTAATGTACATTTGAATCCACGCGGAATGACGAATTTTCACCAGGGCTATACTACTTACTAGATCGTAGCATGATATTAAATAACCAAAAATCTTTGCAATGAATTACTCTATTGAGGACGAAAATATTTTTTTAAATCGACCAGTAGTTCTTGAGATTATCTCGTTCAAACAAACAAAAATCTTTATCATATTAGTATAGATTGTTTTGTATATAAAGGTCATTCCACTGACATTGGCGCTACGACGTATACTAACTGTATAATTCATATTTAAATTAAGCAAAAAATATGAAAAACCTCATTTTAACTTTGGCGATATCTCCTGAGACTGTTGCCAGCCAATTTTAAAAAATAAACATTTTAAATAACGAATTAATCTAGATGATTCCAATCTAACCTCCAAAGACTAATGATATGCGTTGATAAAGGAGTTGATTAATATATAATTATGTATATGTGCATAGAGTTATACACGTATTATGATAAAATATTTTGATGAAAATATTTAAGACGCGTGTTTTTCTATACGTTTCTCAGAGTATTTTTACTCGAATCAATTTAACTTAATTGTAATATATACGATCGTGTAGCGTAATTAAACATAATATTGTTTATATTTAAATATATGAACTCACTATCAGAAAACATTATAAAATATAGCAATGAAAATATATGATAAAAAAGGCTTCTTAGATTTTATTATTTTACATCAAATAATTTTTTTATGATAAATTAAAATAAAACATGATTGTGTAAATATAATGATCGTTTCCCAATAAGTTAATCTTATCAAGATTTAATAAACCATAGTGAAGATGGTACGAGTAAATTCAGACGCCGTCGTGTACGAACGAGTAACTTTGAAAAATGAAAAGGCTCGAACGACTTCGTCAAAAAGCCTTCAGACCAATCATTTTAGGCGGTCTCTGAAATATTACTGCTTTTAAATATTGAATATAGATACTCTGTTGTCGAGAAAATAGAAAATATCGCGTTTCAAAATACGAAGATTGAATATAGTTTGAAATATGCCGGAGGTATTACTGCAGTACTAATGGTCTGTATGTTGAGCGAATTTGATATATAAATATTGTACATTTTTGTTGGACTCCTCTGTTTACACTGAATACTATAAGCCGAACTGGCCCGGAGCGAATTTGTTTGTATCTTCGGGAATATCTCGGAAGCAACGGATGAATTTTGAAGTTTTCATTAGAGAAAAGTATTCGGAGACGGTAAAGACAATTCATCCGTTTGTTAAACATAGATGTTTTATACGTTAAATACAGAATATTTATATGAATTATAAACAAGTTAAAATACAAAAATATTTGACAACGACAACAGACTGTAACTTTCCCACTGCTGGGCTAAATCCTCTCCCTTTGAGGAGAAGGTTTGGAACATATTCCATCACGCTGTTCCAATGCGAGTTGGTTGAATACACATGTGACAAAATTTGTATGAAATTAGACAGATGCAGGTTTCCTCACGATGTTTTCCTTAATTTAAATAATAATTGAACTATACGTCAAATCCAGATGTATATAATTGATCAGATATTAGTTTTAGGGTTCATAAATTAACCTTGGATTCACGAGTCCAAATATATGGACCTTGGGTTATGGCACAGCGAACGAACGCATCGCTCCTGTCATTTTCCATGATTTATCAGCGTTACGTCCTGCGTCTATTAGTTATGCTATCTCGATATTATTTAAGTTTAGTATAATTAATTTAAATTATATTATTACATATGCAGCAGGAATTGCTTAGTTTGACCGTGAATTCAAATTGAAAATTTTTCGCATGAAATATGAGCAAGCCTTGTTTTCATGTGATTGAGTAGCTGTGCCCGCGACTTCATTAATGTTTGAATTTAACAAAAATGTGACTACTTATTACATCAGCTCTCTGCCAGTAAAAGTCCCGTCAAGATCGGTCCGTTTCAGAGATTAGCCGGAACAAACAGACAGACAATTAGATAGACAAAAATTGTGCTAAATGCTATTTTGGTATATGTACTCCGATTTTGTTATATCCATAGATTATTTTTTTATAGCTCGTCTTTTACATGTGTAATATGAAATTTTGTGCAGATAGAAGAAGCTATTGAATTACTAGCTTTTTAGTTTGAATTTTATGTCTCAATAATATCATTAATGCAATATAATTAAACATTCAGAAAACCTTCATACAACTTGTCGTTATTGTAAATTCCGTTAACCGCAGAACTATGATTGAAAGCAATTTCTTTAAACACAATACGTTTCGTAAGTTCGCTGTATAATTCTAATAGAACGAAGGAACGTAATTGACAAGAAACCATTACCTATCTGGAGTTACCGCAAGCTTCTATCCGAGTGGATTCTCGAAACAACTGCGTTCGAATTAAATTCGAGTAATGCATCATTCGCCTTATCATTCTCCGTTTGCAAATAAACTGCTTTGGAGGCATCTGTTGCCGCATGGTTTGACTAAATCTCCATAGTCAAATTATTCACTTTCACAATCCAAGCAAAGCCTCCAACAACGCTCCGGCCCGCTCGTGTAATATTAAATTATAGTGGGCCAAGTAAACCATTTCGAAATGGAAAATTGTATCCAGCTGCTAAGTTTTGTCAGGGCGTTTATAAAGCGAACTTTATTGCTATTACGTATATTCTTAATGATACACAATAGTAATTATTTTTGAATGTGTATTTAAAGATAGATGGTACAGTGGTCAGATACATTTTTACACGAAAGATGGTACATAAATCTGCCGCTTGTGTAATCAAGAACTCACATTTGAGTAGCGTGAAATTAGATAATATATATCTAAAAGGAGAGCTTTGGAGTAGTTGCTGGACAATTATAGGTTATTACGAAGATCAATTTGTAAAACGTTAAATAAATGATGATATTCATCTATTAAATGTACCTTTACTGGCTTAGATAGTACTGGCATTAATAATGCGTATATCAGAGGCTCGGGACGTTTGCAGTGTGCATGGAGATAACGATGTTTATACGAACATATCCGAGTTAAACTCGAAGCGGACGCAAGCTGGAAATTGTGAAATATGAGCGAGGATCACAACGTCATTCTCTTCGCCGCGGGAAGAATTTATCACGACACGGTGTCAGTTAACATAGTGGACACACAGAATGGACTAAATGTAAATAAGGGTGAAGATCCAACAAAAGCAATGCTAGACTAATGAATAAGTTCATCGCTGGTGTTGAAACGAATACCATTAAAGCAAATAAGATGCAGAATGACGCGGAGCTTATTATCATTCTGCCATCCCCGAGCGTAACGGCCATTTTTATCTTCAGCGAAATACATTTAAGTATTCTTTATGGTATACACACGCAAAAAGGCGGAGCGCAAGAACAACAATGGACCGAATCCTTAGTTTTAATTTATTCGGTTTCCGTTTGCAAACTGGACGTCGTTTCATTTTGCGTTAAAACAACACGTTTTTGCTTTTATTTCTTCATTGGGACTATAAAAGATATTTTCCCTTTGAACAGTTAGAACAAAATAATTTCCGGCAGTCCCCTTATATAATTTAATTCGTAAATTTGTTTGGCTTTCTTTAACAGTTAGTTATTTGTTTAAAGTTTTGGACGGCTCCAGGTTGGCAGCGATAAGCGCTGCGAGTTGTCTCGTTAGTTCTGAATTTAAGTGAATTAGGGATACTACTTAAGGCGGAATCAAACTTTTTAAGGTGATACTTCGTAACGATCCCCGTCCGAGAGAATCAAAGTTTCGAGTTGAAAACTTTGAAATATAATACGAAATTGCGGCTTGGTAATAAAGGCTGCCTGTTGTTTATGTACGCCATCAAATGGAGATAGCACCAGCAGCTTTACATCCCGCGCTTAAGTTAGTGTCATTGTTTTGTTACTTACAAGTCTAAGCGACATTTCACAACAGCGCTTGGCTTTAACATTCATGAATATCATTAAACCTCCCCCTGTTTTGAATATTGTGAACCTCTTTCCGAACGAACTTTAGCCGAGTTTTGTTTACGCTTATTGCCTTTTAGGCGACGACTATTTTTCGAGACGACTTTACGACTATTATAATATTCACAACTACACAATGGTACGACGCGATTCCCTGTGGGACCGAGTTAAAAGAACAATCCGACGTTCGGAGGCAATAAGCATCTATTTGAGAACGTCCCGAACGGTTTGCTCTTAAAACAGACCACCTCGATTGTAACCGACATGCAAAGCGTCGCATTTAAAAAGGAGGAAGGAATAGAATCGCTGTAAGCAAACAAGAAAGTTGGCTGCGAGCGGGCGTTCTTCAAGTCGAATGAAACAAGTTTCCTATATACATTATTAAGTTGGGCCCGAAGCGGGCACAGTATTAAACGTATCGGAGTTTTTAAAGTCGGGCTGTCGATACGAGCAAGTTGGTAGACCGCGAAACAGCCCGACTTGAAACAGTTGGCAAGGGACGCCTATTTGAAAAATAAAACGCAGGCAACAGTTTGCTGTATCAACTGCGCGAGCTCGTGTACCTAAAATAATTATTATTTGAAGTAGAAAGGACTTGTTTAAACGAGACCAATTTCTCAGAGAACACTCAGTAGCAAATTCACAAATATTATCAGAATATATTCTAATTAATCCATGTATATCATTAAAGTGAGAATAATTTCACTTGTCAATATTATTATTCATTATAAGCTGACCGCAACAAATATCTTTGAAAACAATTTCAAAACAAATAAAAGTTTGAACGATCGTTATTGAATGAACTATTTGAAATATAAGGGAAACATACTTTAAATTTAAAACTTTTCATGCTCAGAAAACTGGAGCATATTTCAAGGGTTCAAACAGTCGTAGGTCCTTTAAGCAAATTGCCAGTTCAACTCGATATTTGCAAAATTCCCCGAACCCTTTGGGACAATTTTGACAAATAGTTGTTGGACTAATAAATTTTCATTGAAACCCCCGATAACTTTCCGTCAGCCAAACTCCGAATTGGGACATTTGAGAGAGTTAGCTTTAACTTAATTACAAGTTGAATTAGTCTTGAGTTAAGTATGATTATGACTTCTTAAGATGTTTCGTTTGAATATTCATTCTTTGCATTATTTATATTTGGTTTTTTTCATACTTTATTAAAATCATACCCGTTGAATATATTCATATTAAATCTCGTATTAACGATACATTTACCCACAAACAAAGGTACAGGATAAATGACTGAATATACAATTTCATATTCATGAAATGCATTGGAACATTCACGCATAATAATGGGTCTACTTTTTGTGGACTCTGCTGATCGGATTCGTTGTTAAAACTAATTTATTACCTCTGGTAATTAAAGTATAATATTAATCAAACAAGTGTTAAATTGTAAGGTTTCAGAACAATAAGTTCAAGGATTCAGTCCGAGTTTTGCATAATTAGTATGGTTCACGTGCTCGCATATTCATTGCGTGCCGTTGATTTTATCATACGTTTATTTTTTTCAAGTACTAAGGAACAGAACATACATTGCAATTATTTTTATGAGAATTCCGTTACTTAAAACCCTCTGTACATGTGTAAATTTTAAATTACAAAAAAAAAAACACAGTCCAAACATTCAAGATTTGATTTGTGATAAATATATTATTATGAAGTATAGTCCATTCAAATATATAAAATCTAATAACCTTATCAAATGTGATAGTAAGGTATAAGTAACATATTGGAAATCTAATGAAAATGATCGTTTAAATGACGTGACAGTGTGTAATATCCTTTATATAGTTGAAATAATTAACAAAAGATACGTATAAGTGGCGTGCTCTCTTATGCAAATGATGACTTGGTTTTTTCATTGCTATTATCGCACAGTTTAAGAACCTTGATTTTGTAATTAAACGCAGTGTGAAATCTTTTATAATTGTAGGTTATACATTTTAATTTTCTTCATTTAATATTTGCACCAGTTTACGTTAAAATTATTTGTAATTAAACATCAATCAATAAACGTATCTATATTAAGGGTATTTGTTAGCATCTGTTGTTACGGTGGCGTCACTTTATTACTTTTCTTGCTTAATAATAGTCTTTTCGGCGTCCTAAAGTTTTGTATTAAGGCTTTACCTGACATCGAGTAAAGGTCGGGTGTGGTTGTGGAAGAATTTCGCCGAGCAAAAACTTTGCGTTTCGCGACATCGAGAGGGGGTGAATTTACGAGTTCCCCGTTCAACCCCAACGGGGATGAGCTGAAATTTTTAGCGAGGAAAATTTAATATTTTATATGGACGATGTAAGAACGCCCTGGGATGAAATTGGGAATGTTGATGAGCCAATTTTCGAGGACATATGAGAAAACTACGGTTAATACAGTATTTAATATATTGAACGTGGAATTAAATTTTCTCATTGTTTCTTTATTTTATATATTTTTACACCTTTCCTAGTTAATTATACGTAACAATTTTTAAGCTTATAATGAATTAATTTTGAATATTTTATAATTTATATTTTACGAGTAGTCGCAAGCGGCTTCGCTAGCATTTCTGGGTGTTGATTGTCATATGTCAGGCAAAAAAGTAGTCTATGGAGTCTATCCTTTCTTAGAGTTTGGTCGTGAAAAAACGACAGACAGAAAGAGTTACTTTTACATTTATAATATTAATATAGATATAGATTATTACATATTTATTCGTTGGATATTCCGATAGATTCATGTGATTTCTGCAGTCAACAAACCATGAAATAAAGAATAAAGAAAAACTAAAACTAACACGGTTTGCGAAATTGAATCAGAGGGTAATCTAAAAGAAGCAAATGTTGGTATACGGCTTAATCTCATTCGTATAGGATAATTTTGTTACACTTCAGGTAGTTAGTAACTAAATTATTTATGTGGGAAAGTTTATAGGCAACTTCACGAATCCCAACTTCAAGTGAGTGTTATATCTTTAAATTAAGATGTTATGCTGTTTCCTCAAACATTGGTCTTAAAGTAATCTTTTTAGATTATTCGTTTATTTCGCTGTGAATGAAATATTGAAAAAAATGTATCTCATATTGTATCGTATTAATTTAGTAGCTATTTTTAACAATTAATTTTTTTAATGTTCGTACTTTAATTTACTTATACACTTAAATCAATAACAACATTTGACGTTACTTCATTTTAAAATAAAAGTACAGGAGAATCCAGTTACACAAATCTTACAATTTATTTGACAGTATTTATTAGTATGAAATAACTACATTACAATATTGTCGTCTATTATATATAACAATGTATGTGCGTATTCTATATTTAATCTTACCTATTGCATTTTGATATGAATAAATATTTTTTAAACATCCCAACAATATTTTTCCGTAACTTGGTACGAGTATTTACACAGACGGTAGGATCAACAAAGTCTTACGGTTTTATGAGGTAGAAAATTTTAACTTTATACCATACTTTGCTCTATGATAATAAAGTCATTTATTACGCATGTAAAACTCATGAAAGTGTAGCAATGTAAGCGAAAAGTTTGAGTTAAGTGTTATTCTGAATCAACTGAAAAGTAGTTCTCGTGAGTGTCTGATGACTCTGTAAATATAGTTCTTTAAGAGATCTCGAGAATTGTCAAAGTTTTGTCACAATATTGCATATGAAATTAATATATTCATACCTACGAACACATAAGGTGAAGCGTTTAATGCGCTCGCATTTATATCTCGTGGATTTATTTGTTTTAATATTGAAATAAGTGACAAAGATGATGAGTATATTTAAATTTAACGTGAAAAGTAAACGTGAACTGGAATGAGTCTCGCTTTTGTCCTTTCAGAGATACCAAACCATCTATTTTTATTTGTCGTAAAATGAAATCTTTTCATATACTCAGTTCTTTTTAGACGTTTTATATTACAATGTTTTTCGTCACCATTGTGCTATAAAACAGAGAATTAAGTGGGAAAAATACTATAAAACTACCGTTCTTACAATCTCGTTGAAACTTCGAAGGTAAGGTCAAGATACTCTTGCAATATATTTTAATAGTTATTTTAGAAATAAAATTGTATGGATATATAACCTTGTATTTTAATGTAAGGTATTTAAATATATTATTGATGTAGATGAGCTGAATCTCTAAGAAAGAAAGCTGAGTATTACATTCGATTATACACCTTTCGAGCTCTTAAACAACTTAGTAGTTTTATGATTACAAGCATTGAATCGAATGCAAAAATAACATAGATTAGTTTATGAATTACCTCGTAACAGTACTGAATATTTATTTTTTAATCCAATCAAATATCATATTTCAACCGGTACCTTTTCCAGAATATATTCCTTTAGTAGATCCAAGCTCTTATTCTCCAGGGTATGAATTGTAGAAACTTGGAACTTGTCTCTAACATTACAGGCGTCTACAATATAATGACAATGCAAATTGCAATGCGCTGCACCTCCGCGTCAGGAGTCCCCTTTATGTCGAATGCAGAGAAAAGTTCAAAACTAAGTGTTAAACTACTGTTATTTGTAATGTTGATTTGTGTATAAGTTTTCCACAAAGAAACGATGATCACTATAAATTTATGTTTTATCTTCAACTTTTCAAAGTTTCACAACGAAACGTACCTTATTTTTGTTTCGTTTGCGAAACTATTATTAATATATATAGCGTCGATTGCTGTTGAAATCGTTATGAGTATGCTCGAGTACGTGATATACTGACGAAAATTATTTATAACTTGGAATAAAATTCACAGACGCAAATGACATTAGGAGGTGGACGTACCCATAAAGAACAGACTGTTTGAATTATCTTTTAGTTGGACATAAAATTGAAAAGAAGACCAGACATCAATACATCGCGACCAATGGCTTTTCCATTCAAATGGTCTATTGTAAGAAATATTTTCTGTCTCAATAAACTTTGTCATAACTTCTATCTAAATAAGAATAATGTTTGTTATAAAATCGTTTATGTTCTGAATAAAATTCTTATTTTAACTTATGATATTGTTCGTTCATTGCATATAGTAGTTAATACTATAGATCCTTCGGATTTCAATATAAATCCATTAGATATGGCAATGATAAGTAATATTTCACAAAGTTCGGTTTAAGGTCATCATTTGTGCAAGTCGAGTCGCAAAGGTTTGATCTACGCAATGCGATACAGGATTCAATAAACACAGTGTGGTGGGGCATAAAAAACTGCCTATCGGTAGTCCGCACACATCGACTTACGTCGTACGTGATGTGTGAGCTGAATAGATTACGCACAGAAACGTTATTCGTACGTATTCTATATCTGCCTATCATTTTCTTGACTCTCAGAGTTATTACATTGTATTTTCATCTTGTAACCTAACTTAAATTACTGTTCATTTTATATCAGGAGTATGAAAAATAGCTATTTTATTTTTAATGATATGTCCTATATGTCCTTGTTGATTTTTATATATCCTCGTATGAGTTTGCTAAGTTTCAAATGTTATTACTATTGATCTGTGCATAATGGTTATGACGTCGAACACGTGTAAGCTGTATTTGTATGATTTTTATGGTAACTTAGTCGGTCGCCTTGAATTCAATGTTGCGTTAACTTTACTTACTATAAATTTACCCTTATTTAGAAAGCCGTTGTAGGAAATTCATGTCTAGCTTAATTGCGTTATTTATTAGTCTTTGTAGTTGAATTTACTGTTTGTTTCATTGCAATCTACGCGTCACGGTTAGTCCATTTTCTTGTAAAAATGTTAATAGGTAAATTAGTTATTTTACTAAAAAGTTTTTCGTTTTGTATTCTTTAAACATAATTTGGTTCGCTTCGAGAATTAAATGTATGTAATTAAGAATGTCTTAATAATTTTCTATGATAAGTTTGTGTTTGTTAATAATTTTGTCTGGTCTGCAGACAATTTTATGTACTATGACAACCTTCAAGCACTCGACCGCCCGACTCGAATAAATTATAATGCAGGAAATCACGAGCCAGTCTAGTATTCAATTTATCTTTTAAAATCATAAATTTAAGTGTAATGATATTTTGCATCCGTTATATGTGGAGTAACCCAGCTTTTGGCAAGTTATTTCGCATTTTGGTCATCCCTGTAATAAATATTAGTTTGCTTCTTAGCTACGTGCATTATAGCCTAATATTTCAAAACATGGTGTGTTTACTTTAAAATTGAATGTGTAATATATCATTGTTAAAATGCTGTTTAAAATAAAATAAATGTAATTTAAGAATACAAGGAATAAACCTGAAATGTTTTGAGTATATTTATCAAAAGGCTCTGGAGATTTTTAAAAATGCTCCTTAATGTTTTATTTTATGTTAGTTATTCTTAAATATAATATGTTTCTTCATGCAAATTTATGTATATCACTGTCTTGAATCCTGCGTAATAATTCAGAGATTTTTTTTACATCTAAAATGTATGATATACATTTTGACAAAATCGCCTTTAAATGAAATATTGAGAAACTATAAAGATATCTTACGCAAGTATCCTGACATACATAAATTATCTAATAGAATAACAATTAACATTTTCTTTTCATATTTAAGTTAGAGTATCACCAAAAGCAACTATATTTAAGTAAATGAATTTGTATATTCTCCGGTTAGTCTTATTCAATAAATAAAAAAATAATCAATTTTGTATAGTAAGACACAACTTAGATCTAGCATCGGCAAATTCAATAAAACCGATAACTGCCGATTTATACACAAATAAAAATAGCTCCCTATCGCCCCGTTCGACACTATTCGTCGCTATAGATTCTCGCATCAGTTCAACCCAAGAAAGCAAGTGATTTTATTAGTTATTACGTTTGTGTAAAGATCATATTCACATAAGAAATAAATATTGATAATTTGGGATAGCGTACTTAATTCGGATGTGATCGGTTTTACGAATTTAGCCTAGAATTTCTCTTAGGTATTATTTTATTACAATTACTTAAGGTTGCAGGGGTCAAATAGGACCAATGTTTCTGAATAAACTTCATTGGTACTTTAAATTTGCTTTAACTAACAAGATTTTCGAACACATATTGGACTTGTGAGTTTCGTTTGTTTAAAATTTTCGATCATAGTTTGTTTTAATTAATTCCTTTGCGCTTGAATTTTTAAGATGGTTGAACGTTTACGTTTCGGGGTTTCTGAGTTTTATTTTTAGCTTATTTTTCGTCTCGAATGCCTTTTGAAGTTTTTGTATTAGAAACCGCTTTTTTCTTAACGGTGTAATAGAATGTATTGAAGGACATTTTATTTTAAATTCGAATGTTTGTGTATTTCGTCATTAAATTGGGCGATTTAATTTGTAACAAATTATACTTAGTTTTTTAACTTTAGAATGTCTTTTCTATATAAGGAACAAATACACTCAAATCAAATCAAATCAAATCAAAGTATACTTTATTCAAGGCTTTTACAAGTACTTTTGAACCGTCATTTAACAATTATCTTAAGTTAAGCTACCACCGTTTCGGAAAGTAGATTCTACCGAGAAGAACCGACAAGAAATTCAGTAGTTGCTCTTTTTAAATATTTATAAATACTTAATATAATATCCTGTTCTAAAAAGTTTTAATTACATAAATTACTTTTAAACGTTATATTTAAAGTAACTGTATCTTAACATTAACCAAGCAAGGGAAAGGCATTACCGATCTAGTTACCATTATGAAGTTTCACCTCGGACTAAGTGCTTAATAATCGATAATTGTCGTATCAGGCATTCGATTCCTGTTCTAAGCCCGTTTCTGTCTTGACCTAGTGAGAACTAGATTATTCGTTAATACATTTATTTATGGGGTATCTGTTACGAAAGACGCATATTCTCCAAAAAACTCACCAATTTCAGTAAGACATGAGCTGAGATGGCCCAGTGGTTAGAAGGCATGCATCTTAACCGATAATAAATACGGGTCAAACCAGGCAAGCATCACTGAGTTTTCAGCCTAGTGGAATATGCTACAATGCTCCTCAAAGGTAGAAGAGGTCAACCCAGTAGTGGGAAACTTACAAGACATACGTCAGAATAAATTAAAATCACTAACCCAATTGTATGATAACATCGGATTACCACAAAGTATGGTTCACGTGTGACCCACAAATTATCTCTAATAAGTTACAAAAGGTAATTGCCCAAAGAAAAAAATCAGACCAAGATTTGTTTTCTTGACCTTCATTTTACCTTCCATGGCTATAGTTATATTACAAACTATTATTTGTGGCACGGAGAAAAGCAAAAAATCAAGAGTGATTACCTACAGAACGTGATTAGACCGGTACGGTCAGCAAAAAAGTGTTAGAGGTTTTTCGATGATATTGCAAAAAAATATATACACGTTATGTTATAGGGAGAGAGTTTTTTGCCGAAACATCGATACAAGAAAGTATATATTTAATTGAAAGCTATAGTTTAGTCGACTAAGACAACGATCAAAATCAAAAAAGTGTTTATAATATTTAAGTAAATTTACCATTTCAATAAAATAAAACTCGTCTCGAAATAAAACATATTGCAATGTTATATATATAAAATTAATTTGATACAATTAAATTTTTATGTGTTGACCGTATTTTGAAGAATTAAAGTAATAATAATCAACTGCTCAATTTTAAAGTATGATAAATTTTATTTGCTATTAAATGCCCGGAGCGTGTGTTCGACCTTGCGATTCGTAATGATTGTTACTACGGAACATGTTTATAGGTCTATGGCTATATTTCGGTTAGTAATTATTGTTTTAATAACATCACGAATTATATTATTCAAGCGTTCACTATATCTATGTAGATATTTTATAGGTTATGTCTTTAACGAGCTCAAGATGATGATGATGAAGATGTTTTGATTTTTAACATTTCTAAATTACTAATAGGCTTTTGAATGACTAATTCAAGGAGTCCCACAGGGTACTTTATATAGTCCATTTTAATTTAATATATTCAATTATATAATACAAGATGAATGTCTGTCTTACTTGAACACAAAGGCGATGTCTAACGCCATAACGTAGGTATATCCATGTTAATGAACTGACAGGCTTATTACGGTTCAGTTGGTAAGCCTAGAGGCGATAAACACGAACGGTTTCGAATTCAATACCCAGTGTCTGACGTTTTGTTGACGTATTGACTTGGGGTTAAATACATATTGGTTGTATATTATAAATATTGTTTCGATTAAAACGTCTCTAAGATTAATGAAGAGTATTTAATACAAAGTATGTAGCTATAAACATTAAATGCGTGTTATTGGAGCAACGTTTTGTTACATAATATCTTACATATTACATAATAAGCGTTTTGCTGTTGTTATTATATATACCGAACTGTATCACGTGACAATTAATTTTATAATACTAAACATAAACTATTATTACATATATAAAATATTTTTTCCCTGCAACTATTCCCTTTGTTATATCTATATTATGTTTGAACTGAGTGCAGTTATTGTGATCAACAACAATAACAGCCTGTAAATTTCCCACTGCTGGGCTTTGACGTTAAGGTTTTGGAACCTATTCCACCACAGTATGCCAATGCGGATTGGTTGAATGCACATTTGGCAGAATTTCGATGAAATTAGACACATACATTTTCCTTCACCGCCGTGTTGGTGCTTGCCTGGGTTTGAATCCATAATCATCGGTTAAGATGCACGCGTTCTAACCACTGGGCCATCGGCTCTTAATATTGTATGTTCAATTAATTTATTTATTCGATGTATGCAAACGAGTATTTCGACTTCGTACATCGTCTGTACGTTGCATTAGCAACAAATCTCGACCTGACTTCCCGACACGTGTCAACAGTCACGATGAACGCGGGCGTTTTCTAAAGATACGTCAATTCGACCCCTTTTCGCCATAATCGTCTATTCATGCGCGCATGCCTTGAATCTCAACTAGACGTACTATACATGTAGATTATCTTTCCACGTTTTTCATAACATGCAGGGAATAACTATGGGGTATTGTTTGGTGATCGGTCTGTTAAAGTTCGTTTTTTTCCTAATACGTAATTCCTTTCGAGGACTTTCAAAACAAGTAACCCATTGATCGTTAGATCTGTAAATATATCCTAATCTGACCGACTGATTTGTAAACAGATTAAATCAACAAAAGCAGTAATTGATCTTTATCAAAAAATAAATCTTTTAACAGTGAAAGCAAAGCTTCCGTTTATGTAGGTTAAGTCTACTTAAAAGGATTCTAAATAAAATTTCATATTTACAGCCGCTTCAAAACAAAGCTACATTGAAGCACTAGTTAAATGAAAATGTATGTCGCTGACCATTTATGTGTTTACCAATTTGGTGTATCCATATATAGCAGAGGATTATTATTGTTTCATTGTACGTACTGAAACAAATTCGTGCTATACATCAATTTTATGTATGCCATTTGATGCTTTATTACGCCAGGCTACAGTAGAGAATAGCACGGACATTTTTCTCATATAGCGTCATAACTCGTAAGCGTTTTTGTGCTTGTGTTACTAACTCGATAATGTATGAGCAATAATTTATTACAAGTAATTCGGCGTCTGCGGTCGAGTCTCTGTAGTGTCCTTTTAGATTCAAATTAAAAAACACTGATGACTATTAAAAAAACATTACAAAAACTATCTTAGTAGTCAATTCATTACGGTATTCTCTCTAAATTCGTAGAACAAGGTGTTCGTAAATAAATAATGCATGAGAATGTTCCGCGTTGGGCTCGACACTCTTAGTTTCAAGCGCGATAGCTGCAAAAAGTTAATGTTTACTTTTATTATCATATTTGAGTTTATACTCTTATTCCTTTTATGATTCAAAACTATATATAATATTACGGTCTTATGGAAACATTAAATTATTCATCGCACCGACTAAACATAATCAATTTAAATTGAGTCAATTTACATGCAATAGTTTTATTTTAGGAAATTCTTGGAATACGAAGATAATGATTTGTAATCGTATTAAAATTATTGTAAACGTGTACAATAAAGAACAAACATTACCCTTCTTACGTGCTCGGATAAGACCAAGAATTCAATCAGCATCCGTTATTGAAAATGAACCACGTTAGAATTTCAATGTACCTACGCCCAAACGGCTCAAGATTTATTGCTAAAACCGAGTAAAAAACGCCTCAGCGCGAGAGTAGGTACGTGATGTTACATATTACAATGCTAAGAAACCTTGGCATATATGTCTCGCTCCGTGGCTTCAAAGGTGAACTATAAAATTTTGATGTACAATTTAAAATAATAACTATTCATGTTACTACCAACGTTTTGACTTTTTTGGAAAATCGACAAAATATTTTGATAATCTCATTTCGATTATTATTGTAATCAATGCAAATCACAACATAAATACAATTTTTATTGAATCAACGTTCCTATCGAATACAGAATGAAACGGTTGATGTACTGAAAAAGGAAGAGAAAAAACAGTCCCTTTTCGCCGACTCAGTCACTCGACTTCACTCCACGCGTGTTTTGCCTTCCAACAAGACTTCAAAACTTGACATTTCGAATGAACGAAAACTTTTTCGTGCGAGCGATTTTGATACAGTCGACAAATTCATTTCCAAAGAATAAACGAGATTAAATTACATTACGATATTCATTTGCAATTATAAATCGAACAGGCAATTAAGGATAATGACAGATAAATGATGAAAATGTTAAGAAATATTATAGAATCAAGAACATTGTTGTCGTAAGTCAACAAAGGACTGCTATGATTACAACTATTGAAAGTGTTATAACCCTGAACTATGATATATGATGGATGGACGTAAAACGTTGAATACGATAGAATTGAAATCAAATAATAATTGCATCAGTATTGTGTATTCGAACCAACCTTTTCTACCAAACCATTTTAAACTATTAAGTCATATCATGTATATATTTAATATAGCTGTTACTGTAGAAGCTCGGACTACGGTAAATCCTAAGATTATCCAGTAAAACTTAAGATTTACTAATTCTTAATGTCCAAAAGGGTTTGCGATTCTAATATTCTGACCTAACCTAACATATACTTAAATCGAATGGTAAAAGCCCGAAAAAAACATATCATTTTCAGAAATACTTTAATACCAACTCGTGTCAGCAAAATCTAAGACTTATTCTTAAATCTTAAGATTTACCGTAGTTCGAGTAACATAACCAAAAATATTAATCCATTAAAACTTAAATTGATTCACTATATTTCCTCCATTATTCCGTATAAGTTAAAAGTTGTGTATCGTATCATAAAGCGGTAAAAATACTCGGTACCACTTAGGCACGGCTTATTCATGACTTATACGCAATTTATATTCGCTTCCTGGTACAATTTTATCTCAGCATTTTCTCTAGTCCTTATTTAACATATATCGCGTCGACAGTGCCCCTAGGAGACGCTGATATTTAAATTTAAAACAATTCAACATCTACTTGTATTTTCATTCTTATTTAGAGGACTTGTCGAGCCATTTCTTTTACATCTTAATTTGCTTTGTTACGCCAACGTTGGTGAACTTTAACGCTCTTTTATAAATGGTCGTGTAAAAAATATATGAATTGCGTTTGTTTTAGTGTTTCTTGATATATCTGTAAATAGTATATAATCGATTTAATTTTGAAAAATCGTAAAGCAAAAATAAATATTTAACGTTGTAATAATTTCTCTGAAACTCGAAATTCCTCTCAATAAAGCGCAAGATGTCGTCTGAAAAATTCCATTCTTTATTCTCAAACGAACCCGATCAAATTGCTTCAGTAATAAGGGTCTGCCTTAATAAAATGATCAGTGAAGCGTGAATTTGATATAATATTTTGTAGGTTCTATTTATTCGGAGCACCGAAATTATATTTAATATAGCGGTGTCATTTCAAATTGTATTTCATACCGCTCGAACAGTTTAATGTATGAGATGTATATTTATAAGTTAATCGTGATCGACTAACCACACCTATGGATTTATTTTAGTATGTAGGAAGTTATTAAAGTCATATTCATTACAACTGTTATATAAAATCAATACATAATGAATATTAGTTGTATAACAGCCCATGAGCGTATTAAATCAATTATGGGGTCCGACGGTCCGACCATTTCACGTTCCAGCTTTTGAATTCGAAAGGACCCCAAAAAGTTTCATTTCGACTATTGTAACTCATTATCAGCAAACACAAAAGGCCTCATCTGTTGAGGCCCTATTACAATGAGGCCCGGCCTAATCGCCATCCTCCAAAGCTTTTGTTCGGTGCTAAAGGACTTGGGATTGTCAACATCTTCATTAATATTTTCTCCTACCTCGCATTATACGCTAAAACTCTTAAGGGCTTAGAGCACTTCAAGTAAAGTGTCAGATTTAGCGTGGCTATTCCGTTTACTGTCATCTGATGCTATTTATTTTGTGATTGAATCTTTTTTACGTCCATAATTTACTATCACTTATTTACTAACCGTTTTGGTAACTAGTATATTAATTATCATATTCAATAAAATGATTTAAATATTACATAAATTATTATGACTCAAAAGATATTGTTTCCAATATTTCTTTGCCACTTAATATACTGAAACACATAAAGCTATCAGCCGTTTCTGGAATAAATTAATCTTATATGCATTGCATTTATTAATTATATATTAAACCGCGTAACGCCTAGCAAAATTATTTATCTGAACGATTATCGAGAACCAATTCACATATAGGTTAGAGAATTCGTTTCCTCGAAGGAAGTTGTTGTAAATCATCTTTAAAAACCTTATCGTCGCGACCTCCATTCGGCTTGCGAAAACCCCGGAATTGAATACGTGCTTAAAAGACGGAAACGCTATATGTTACTCAGCTTGAGTATCGTAACTTCATTTTTTTAATGTCGGGCGTGGCATTTCGATAGGTAAACAAACAATTAGTCTTGCAAATGTTATTAATAAAACATGAGAATTATTTCACTGATTCAATTGTAGATTGAAATCATACGGTCAAGCGATAATGGACTGTATCGCTTTGTAATTTAAATTCATATTCGAATCACGGACTTTATCTCATGATCGATCGTATTGATGGCTTTACTCGTGTATATTGAAATTGAAACTGAGTTTTTTTTTTACGATAATTATTAACAAAATATGCATATGTTGATCACAGCTAATTATAATATAAAATCTATATTCGTAATAAAAATTTTAAAGTTCCTCTGTTTGTCTGTCTGTCGTTCTTTCACTGACAAAGCAATGAAGCGAATTTGATGAAATTTGGTATGAAGCAAAATTGAGCTCCAAGGAAGAACTTTTTTGCCTAACACATGACAACAAACCCATAACACGCGACAGAAGTCGCGGGCTAGCTAGTATTATTTTAATATTATCCATTTATTTCGTATTAGTTCAAATCATATAGAAGCATAAACTACATAAAACCGTTTACGAAAGTAGAAAAACTCGCGTTCAGATTAGAAGGTGAAACCTTAGTAACGAGTAGATCCATTCATAAGATATATGTCATGTTCAGGAAGCGAAGTTGCTGCCCTTGTGATGCCGGCATAGTCAAACGACGAGTGTGCATTGACGTTACTACCAATAGAAGGTTGCTCGACTGTATAAAGGCGTCACGAGCATGCTTTAACTGTTTGGTTAGGTTCCGTAATCATTTTTTTCCTTTTAAGAACAGATAGGATTAAATAAAATTTAAAACATTAAATTTCTGAATGACTACTCGTTTATGGAGTAACTTTAATTAATATAAATATAACAATTTCTCTAAAAATATAAATCAACATGAAGTTTGAGGACCGTAAAATTAAATTATGTCTGCAAATCCAGTGTCAGTCACTCCCTGAATACATAATAAGATATTTAACAAAGTAAACCCAGGAATGAGACTCGAACAAAAAGAAAAAAGTTTGAAGCATGAAAAATGAAGCTTTAAAAATAGAACCACCTTGTAAAAATTATACAGTCTGTTAAATATCTAGCAATTTCTTTGTTGGTTGAATAAGGTACTATTAGCCTATGAATAGTTTAGCTGTTAATACCTTTCGTGAAATCGTCTTTCTAGGTAGCATTCGTTAGTATCTAAGAAACAATTTCTTGATTACGTATAGACTTGTTGATATCAACAAGATTTACCTTGCTTGCTACTTCAATCAGTACTTACATGTGTATTTACATAGCATTATAATTTTAGATTACTTAGCTGAGGTGACATAAATAATAATACTAGCATCGGTAACCTGAATACGTTCGAGAAGTTCTACAAAAAACCTTCTACCTTCGTTCAGTTCACCTTGAAAGCCGGAGTGGGCGTACCAAACTTGATTTAGTCGCCATCTGACAAACCCCTTTTTTTGTCCTGAATATAAATAAAACGAGCAAAAAATATAAAGTCGAGTGAGACTTTTTTCCCCTCGCTGTTACCATTGGGACTAAAGCCGTGTTTAGCGAAAGTAAGATTTGAATAATAAAAACATATTCGCTTATAGTGCGGTACTGTTCTTATTTGTATCGTTAAGATTGTAAGCATCTATTCATACTCAAAAATGAAATTCAAATTCCTTTATTCAATGTAGAAGCATTACACTTACTTATTGATGGTCAAATAAAATACTACCATCGGTTCGGAAAAAGAAACACCCCGAGAAGAACCAACGAAAGAAACTCAGCGGGTCTTTTTTTTTCAAATTAATTAAATACATATTGAATATTAACAGAAATAGCCAGGAGGCGATCGTTTCATTTCCGTGTGACCGATTATGGACTCTCGAATTGAATAGATTTATCTATTGTATGTCTATATTTTTTATGTAAGGACGCAAGGAAAACATGGAGTACCCTGAATCGTTTTTAATTCTTCCTTCACGATTTGATAATTACTTCCCATGTCGTCTAATATCCTCATTGGTCAATGTTATTAAATATATTAAGCTCGCGGATGTAGTGATATCATTCGAAATGAGTACTTAGCTAATGTATCACAAATACAATCCAAGTTATTTGAAATAGATTAAAATTGGGTCACGCGTAACATAAACCAAACACACAGAAATCAAATTATCAGTCAATTACATATTCGTATAGCGTTGGCGTTGTAAAATTTTCCTCCCACCGACTATTTGAATTGATTACATTTATACTTGTTTGTAATAATAGTAATAATTCCTATGATAACAATATCATTAATAGTAAGGACGCAGGCTTAATGGTGCAACGTCATGCATACTAATTCAACATAGCCAGCTCTTTGCCAGAGCTCAGCATATCGGACATGCCTGAAATAATAATCGCGTTCCCCATAATTTAACTGATAACACTGATTTCCTATTTAAAACATAAATTTAAGATAGCGTCATTTAGAGTTTTCTTTTTAAATGTAATATTAGGATTATTTCCATTTAACTAATCGAGATGTTTCTTTGTTCACAGACGAAAAAGAACAATCCAAATCACATTAAGAGGCCAATGAACGCGTTCATGGTATGGTCACAAATAGAACGCAGAAAAATATGCGAACAAACGCCCGATATGCACAATGCAGAAATTTCCAAAAACTTGGGCAGAGTGTGGAAGACATTAAACGATGAAGAAAGGCAACCCTTTATAGACGAGGCGGAAAGGCTCAGGCAGCTACATATGCGCGAGTACCCCGACTACAAATATAGGCCTCGTAAGAAAACGGCGAAGCCGGCGCAACGGAGTGGCGCTATTACGAAGCAAAAACGCAAACAACGGGCTGACAGCAATAACAATAGAGGAGTATCGAGGAGGCGAACGCGGCCAGTTCCTAGTGTTCCAAGTGTCCCCATGGAAACACCCGCCCCTCCGCCGCTGCCCGCGTCTCCTGCGGGGGCGCCCGATTCTCCTGAATCTGCCTGTTTCTACGATGACAACACGCGGCGCGAGCAGACAGACCTAACGGATCTTTATTCGATCACGGATTTGCTGCCATTACCTGCAGACTGTGAGGTCGATCTAGATGCATTGACGGACATGGAGTCCTTCGAGACGGCATCCTCCTCTTCCGGATCGCATTTCGAGTTCTCATGCACGCCGGACGTGTCTGACATGCTAAGCGAAATCGGCGTAGCGGGTGATTGGGACGACCACACGTTCTCATCGTACCTCACGTCGTCTTAAAGAGGTGCTCGGGTCGCCACGGCCGCTGGCCGATACCACTGATCTCATTTTCGAGCCGCCACACGGGGGCCGACGACGCGGCGACCGCTCGCCGCCCCGCCTAGAGAGTGCCTACATCCAATTGACGTGTCGACATTTGGATTCAATGTACAAAGTTATTTAATAAGATTTGAGGGTGAAATTTTTTTTCTAAGTTCATCAGCCACATGGCTGCGTTCGTCTTCAGTTTTCTTGATTTAATGTTTCATTTTAAATGCGAACTATTCGGCAACGGCTCCCCGGCGAAGTGCCGGGTTATAAACCATAGGCTGTGAGTTGGTTCTCGTTTCAAGGTGTTGCTTTTTTTAGATTTTTTTTAATGTAATCGGGGTGATTTCCAAACGGCACGTCTCAGACGCATCTCAGTAAATAATCCGTCTTACTCTCCGTCGCCTGATTAGCAAGCTACGGTCCAGTCAGGTCACTCGCATGTTTGCACCGCGTTGTCGCGTCCGTATTCTATATTTGTACATTACTCGACTTGGCTTCTAAAATAAGTTCGCAAAACCTTCGCTTTTAATTTTACTTCCTTAACAATTTTATTGTAAGAACGTTGAATCGTTAATTTACGTTTAAACTTCGTAGGTGAAACATGTATCGTTCGATTGATAGAGAAATAAGACTAGGTTAAAATCATATTCGTCTTACGTTCGTTTAACGTACATAAGTTCACTTTATACTTTGATGCACACATAGTTAATAGTTCGATCTTTATAATTTTACTGTTGGAAGCTAATCGGTATGTCATTTGAGGAATTTCGGAAAGCGGAACTTTCGAGTAAGGATTTTTTGGAAGGAGTTGGGCCCTTGCCGTGTTGTTTCTCGTTTTTTGAAACAAGCCACGCGTGTAATATTGTCATTCTTTACTCTTTTATTGATCGCGCGTGACTTTTTTCAAATCCATTCAATGAAACAATGGTAAGGGCATTGTGTAGGTGTTTCGAGTTGATACGTCTTGCTATAGTGTATGTAAGGTTGTTGTAGAATAAGTTCAATGGTAAGGTACGAAAAACTTTATATTGCAAAGAAATGACACCATCTCAGGATCGATGCGAAGGGACACTTCAAATTTCTTCTTTTCTTCAGTTTACATCTTCACGCTTCAATTAAAAAAAAAACGTCTATAGAAAGATACATATCAATAAAGAGAATGTATTAGTTCCCGGGACGGTGATAAAATATTCGTATGAAGAAAATACTTGTTCGGTTCCCAATAAATATTTTGCTGTTTAAACTCTGTGATTTACTTTATGAATTTTCTAAATTATAAGAATCTAGTGGAGACTGATATCGCATAGATTAGTTTTAGCAGCGCTAGCTTCTCTAACTTTTTTAATTTTTAGAACTGGGCATAATTTAGTAATGGAAAAACGATACTTACATATTTTTGATAATTTGCTTTTCTGTGGAAATCGGAAAGTGGTCCCATGAAACATTAGCAGACGATGAATTTGCTATGAAGCTAGATAACGTTTTTTACGAATTTATAGTTGCAAGAATATCAACATCAAATAATTCCCGTCCGGCGTCCACAGCAAAGTACGAGCTAAACACGATTTGTATAAAAAAATTTCGCAAAAAAAATAAACTGTCAATTCATTGAAAATGGCGTCAGTTAGTTAGCGGGGTAAAGTTTCAGAAATGAATATTACCTCAGTCATTATAAGATATAATTATAAATCTTCTAAAATATACTGTTTCAGATAACGAAAACAATATTTGTAGATATTCTGTGTCCCTAAGATACATATATTTCATAATAAAAAAGGGATCCGTTGTGCTCTGATCGATAAAAAAGTAAATGCTTTACTTATATTATTATATTCTTATAAATATATTATGTAAATGACTTCGTGTAATAATTAGTGAGTGTCTACGAAATCCAATTATTTTTAAAGAAATGCATAAATACAAGTTATGTATACATTGTAATGTAAAACTGTAAGTAACTATCTTGTGTGTTGTAGACGATATTATGTATTATACTTATATGGATAATAAAAAGGAGAAATAAATTTGTGCCTAATGAATTACTTGAAAAAAAAAATAATAATTTCATAATATGTATATTTTAGTGATGCTCAATATATCTTTATAAGCGCGTAGTAGTTTAGATGCTGTTAAAAAAAATCATTGTAAAATGGTATACTTAGTCTTTTTGGATGCCAGATTTGCATTTTGTTTTTCATTTCTCTAAGGCTTTGCTAACACGCTGCTAAGTTAAAGATACCACTTGCGTTTTCAATCATGTAACATTTATACAATCAATCCCAATTAATGCGTATACTTTCAAACTTTAAAGGCTATTAACAAACGAAAAAAAATGATCTGAATGTTGCTGTGACAATTCGTTTGTCAATAACGTATACGTAAACCTCATATGGTATTAATAACTTAACTTCTAGTATTATAATGAGAGAAGTGTTTGGTAATGAATCGATTTCTAAACTATCATTACAAACACTTTTGTCATTAATTCGTTTTAATAATACATCGTCTTCACATTTCGATATACGTAAGTTTTTAAAGATTTATGATGATTTTGATATCTTCTGCTTCGACGTCGATTTTGCTCGTTTGGATTTTAACGCTGCAAATTTCTTGCATAATGTTCAAAAGCAATACTGATAATAACACAAACGCTCAAATTAGAATTAAATCTCCTTCACTAGTAAAGGTAACAGCATCGAAGTTTTAATAAATATATACGTTAGTGGAATCGGTCTCATCGTTGTCATCGCTGTCAATTTCAATTATCCCATTTGTTGTATTTATGAGGAGAATAATTAGCATAACCCCGAGAGTAAATGTAAAGCAACATCGAATTTATTGTTGTATTTAGCGCTTCTTGTTGTGGTTTTTCAATAATTGGAATTATCAGGGTTTCGATGTTTTGTTTGAAATTAAGATTGTAAAAAGAAATACATTTTGTAAAAAAATATTTATCCTTTTATCCCCTTGATGTAATCTGTTCTAAAAATGTTTCGAATTCTTTGCTTAAATGTATAAGCCTCTTCTTTCGTAGCCTTTTTGAAAATCTATCGAGGTATTTTATAAAATTGTAAATAAATAAGTATTGAAACTGTTTATAATAATGTAAAAGTCAAAATAAAGCGACACTGTGACAAAAAATTAGAGGGTATATATACGCGTCTCAAAGAAAATAAATATCATAGAGGACGTAGTTAGTTGTTGTAGGTTATATATGTAATTAAAATTAAAGAAAAATCTTGTTGTGTACTTCTTTATGAACTCAGGGCATTTGATTCTATAAACGCTTTACTTTGAGAAAGGATAGAATCAGATGTCTTGAGCGAATACTTCAGTTGATATCTGTGATTCTCTAAACTACATCGTTGAAACTGTTGCAAATATTTTTCATCATCCTTCAAATTTATTATCAACGTTATAATAAAATCGTGAGATATGATCTCTTTTAACACCAATATTAACTTCAACGGGATGAAGTTTAGAGAATTTAAGATGATCCAACTTTGAATCTTTGCTTACAAAATCGCTTGTCATACAAGTAGATTGATGTTTTCTTACTGCATTGTATTAAGGCTACAAATCGTGTATATTCGACATTATACATAAGACATTTTAAAAGCGTTTCGATTGATGAAAATGTTAGTGATTCATTCACAGAACTGAAAACGTTAAAAATATTCTCGTTATGTTGTTTGAAAAAAAAATGATGATGTCTATTTCTCTGTATAGTATGTATGTATTACTGTTGTTGATTTATTTAATAAGCGTCTTCTATCGTAAGATTTTGTTTAAAGCATTTCGTTCTTACAAGTGAGACACAACGAATGATTATGTTTCATTATCTTGATCAATAGCACATAATCCCTATAAATATATAATAATAATAACTGATATATAATTGGTGTCTATAGGATGATTAAATTTAAACAATAATAATAATTAACCATTGTATTCTATGTCAACTTCAACCTGTAGTGGATGCATATTATAATGATAATATAAAATCGTTGTTGACGTAGCTGTGTCATTAATAGTTATTGGTATAACGATAAATTTAATGATAATTATAAAACAAACGAAAACTTCGCACAATCTGAGTCAAGGAACTAACATAGGAAGTATAATATAGGTATTAATCGTAATATACATAGTAACACATAAAATACAGATGTAAGCGTGATACTATCAACAAGATTTCTTCTTTGAAACAGATATTTAAAAAAAAAAACATTTTATTTTTTTCTGTGTTGTGTTGATCTGCCAGTTTATTATTGTAAATTTTCTTAGAATATAAAATTACTAAATATTTATCATTCGTTTCGTTCAATCCTGAGTTTTTACTTGTTATCGCTATGTAGGTTTTCGATCAAATTTTAAAGGAACAAAAAAAAATTATTAAAAAAATGGTCCATTAAATTCTATCAAGTAATAATAAGATAAATGTAATATTAGTAGCAGCAAATGTATACTTAAAATGTGTGCTTATATTTCGTATAAATGAAAGGGTACGTCAAATGCCAAACGAAATCTAATTCTTGAAGCTAATAAGCATGGCTTTAAACATAATGGGACTGAAGTTTCATGTCATTATTATAATTTTTTTCTTTTACCATTGGACATTGTAAATATCTTGTTAATAAGCTACTTAAGGCCACATATTTTATATAATTTCTTTGTAAATCACACAGTAACCGTGTGTTCCGATTCATTCTAGTCTACGAAGATTTTGGGCAAGTTAAGACAATATCAGATTAACTCGTGTCTTCACCGATTCGAGTCGATTCACTTGCGTGTTTTTCTTGAGGACAATCGTGGCCTTTTTCGTAATTGATACCTGATTTTTTTTTATTATTTTTTTTTTCAATTGATACCAAAAAATGTTGAAGTTGTTAGACACCGTTACCGATGGATCTCTCTTTTTTTTAGCACTAAACAGTTACGGTTTTTTTGGCTTACCAAATAGTGGCGACGCTTTTGTGTTACCAACATCGTAATCGGTTCTAAAATGTACATATTAGAAGAACATTGTTATAAGTGATACGCACGGTTCTTTAATGTGAAAAATACAACCCACTGTTGGGTTTTATTTTATTAAAATCTATTATCCAGCAAGAGTTTTAGGATTAATTTTTTTTTAAATATAAGTTATTGTCAAGCGAGGTTTGTGTAGTTCTGATAAAACTCCCTCGTCCGTTGTATAAATTATTGACTTCGTATCTCATAAGGTACATTCTGTAACTGCATATATTGTACGTAGTTTTTTAAACTGTTAAGTATGAAATAACTAATAACATTACTGTAGTTTTGGATTTAAGGCAAACGTGTACATTTTGTATCGTACTTTGTTTCAATAATGAATATATATTATTATATGGTAAAAATAAATGATCAAGTTTTTAAAAAATAACTCGATTTTCATTGAACCTATCCCAATCCATCTAATATTATGAAGAGATAATGAGACTAAGAAATACAAATTAAATTTAATTGAAATATAACAATTATAAAGAGGATGTAGTAATAAGGAAGTATAATTTTAATAAGTTTTAAAGAATTTACAACAAAATAACTAGGAAATATGTATATCAGAATAATTTGCAATATCATTCTTAATTTATATTTCATTTCCCTAAGCATAGATCACGAATACTATTATTTCATGTATCCGTCTGTTTGACATTAGAAACATTATACAAAATATGTTTTTTTTTTTATATAAAAAATACTGGATATTTTCTAAAGGAAAAATACCTGATAGTAATGTTTTTAATAATGTCTCAAATTGTTTATGGTTAGTCTGATAAATCTGTTCCTAAAGACGACAAGATTTAGTTTTTTTTCTTAAAAAGTAAATAAAGTCCAATTCATTGTTTCATTTACAGTTATTACACTCACGATTTTAATAAAGCAGATATAATGCCACAGAGAAGTCCAAATCCTACTTTATACAATTTCTAATTTAACAATGACATTGAATATATATGGTATTACAGATTGAAACAAACAATTCCACTAATTACCGAACATTTAACAGAATAGACTCAAATCCATCCAATAATTTCTACGCGTTGTGTGGACAGATGTACATTTCCAAAATGTGTAATTTGTATCGATAATAATGTCGAATCATTATAATTTGATTATACATATAGAAGCAGTGACAAATTCAAATATCATTAAGAATTCTGGACAAAATTTGATGGCATCATCAAAAATGAGCAATGAAAAGTGTAATATAGGGGGAAGGGGCATAAAATTAAAGTAATAAATTTGAATAATAGTCGAGCTGGGACGCTCGGAGCGCTCTCTCGAATCTTATTTGTGAGTTTGCTTAATTAAAGCCTCTTTAGAAGGTCACAGAAGGTATAACGGCTTGGTTTTAGAATTTACTAGCACTAAATAGGAAATAGTTGAAGGTCAAATTACGGGTGGTCCAAGTTTAGGCAAATTTTAGTGCAGAAATGAACTGTAATTTAAATGTTATGGAGTTTATAATATCGGTAAACATTTAGTTTGTTGCTCGTAATCTGTAGAGGAACATCATCTTTTAAATTAAAAACAGTTTTTTTATTCTGATACTTAGGCTTTATTACCGGCAATCTTGTATAAGACCACGTAATAACTGATGACCTAATATTTACTTTTTAATTTTCATTCATGTAGGAAATGGACCACCTGTTAGTAAATATATCCCTGTACTCACTGCGATATATCTCAGATCTATGATTTTCCTATACCCATACATATGGTCATCTGCCAATCATGATTGTATTGAAATAAATATCTTCGTATATCTGTTATGTAATTCTTGTAAATTTTTCGTTTCATTAATTGGAATAATTTCTAAAAAAAACTTGCTTAAAACGATGATCTTATCCGTAACGCTGACCTTAAAATTTGACCTCACTAAAACTATATAGTGATTGTAGGTGATTAAGTTTGACAAATGGTATTAGAATATTTATAGATGACAAAAACAGTGAGAAGCAAGGTCGTGTGATTAAAAACATTGTTGAAACATTACATATTAATATAGCCTCAAGATAAATAAAGCTTTCATAATTAACTCTTTATGCATAGAAAGAAATCCTACAATTTTCGCGTGGTACTAGAATGACGATTTGTGGTACACTCAGACAATCAAATAACTGAATACAATTTGAACGTGAACGGAATGTCTGAACATGAAATATTATTTGAAAAGTTTAACCTCGCAAGACATTTTACATGAACGAGTAGATTGTATTGAAATAAATCTATTTTAACACATCGAAACAATTTCGTTCCGTTTTTAGTGGCAATTAAAGATTTTTTCAATTTTAAAACGTAAATGAAAAAAAGAGTCTTCAAACAATCCAAGATTGTTTCGTAATTCGACGGCATAAAAAATTCCAGTAATACAAACGCACAAAAGTCGCGAACGGGAGATGAAACGAGAAAAAAAAAATCAAGACCAAATCAAGAGCTACCTGAGAATTAAAAAATCTTAATCATCGGATGATATTGTCTCGAATAAAAATAAAAGAACAATCGAGAATAAGGCGGACGTTAATTTCAATCAACAAAATGTACGGTACAACGTTTTCTGTACCGTTTTCTTTTATCACGACCAATAACAACGCTTTCGTTAGCTGAATACTAATCAAGGACTTGCTATTCCAAGCCCGGTGTTCTGACTTTGACGTTAGATATGAACGTACATGCTTAAAACCAACTCTGCTCGCTACAGGCACCCGTTGGTCTAGTGTGTAGATTAGAAAGCAGATTCCAAGGTAAATAAAGGCCTATAAATGTTCCTCTGTTTGGCTTCTTGTCCCTTTTGAGGGCAAGGTTGGGGCTTGGGAGCCTACTCCACCACGCTGCTCCAATGTGTGTTCGTACCACATACGGTTTTGGTGGAAATTAAAGACATATGAGAGAATAAGACAAATAATTAACACAAATTAAGCACAAAAGTTTAGCGATACTTACCTGTGTTTGAACCTGCAATCAAGATTAACACGTTACTATTGAGTTATATCGGCTCTCCAATGTACGCGGTTCGATTCCCGTCTTAAACCAATGAAAACGAATTATATATTTTTTTTGGGGAACTTTTAGGAGCAACTTTTGCTTATATAGTTGGGATTGTTACATACAGGTTGGTAGCCTCACTTAATACAGTTGTTAAATGACGATTCAAAAGCCTACTAGAATCAGGTATGTTTTGATTTGATTTGATTCCTTAAAAATAAAGCTGGTTCTTCATCTGCAGACGTGTTGGGTTGCTGTTTCATCTATCTATGAGAGTAAAGGTGAAGAAGATGCACCTGTCTTTGCACATAAAAATGCCGGTGCACTATATTTTATGTAGATAAGTAGTATTTGACTGTCACTCACAAGGAGGAATTATTAATGAGATTATTTTGTAATGACTATCTTATTTTGGTTTCCAAACAGTAGTTTTAAATATATTTGCACATTTTTAAACTAAATGTAAGTGAATGTTATACTTTTTTTTTTAAATAGTATTCTCGATGAATGTAAATGGAAAGGTTAAACTAAGGAACCCTTACCTGAGAAACAAAATAGAAACTCCGACTCGGACTGACAAAAAAAAAAAAAACAAAAAAATTATGATCATGATTAGTTGAGGGTTTGATTATCAGTTAATCATTTGATAATAAATTGACACAACAAATAAAACATGCTCTTTCCACGTGGTAAATTTTATCAGTAGTTTAGGGATCGTTACAAAATATTTGATTGAATGTATATTCAAGTAAATTTTACAAGCACTTTTGAATGGCGATTACACAATTTTTCATAGGTAAGCCGCTCCAAGGTCCCGGGTTCGATTCCCGATTGAGTCATGGTGTTTGTGGTACTGTCGTTACTTCTGATTTTCCTTAACACAAGCGCTTTAGCTACTTACGTCGGAATTTGGGTATTACACGTATGTGATATTGCCCAATACATTAATGAAAAACGAATTATCATAAAATTAAAGCTGCCACTGGTTTGGAATATAGGTTCAACTGAGATGAATCGACCGGACACTCTGTAGTCAATATTTTCCAGGATTTTCATTACATAGTTACATTATTTAATGACAATTATATTCATATAACACATCCTGCCTGAAAGGAAAGAAATATTTATTAATGTTATTAATTTCGGGATATTATATATACGAATGTCTTGTTCACGAGACTGAGTTTTGTGAACAAAACATTCGTAGATAATGTCGAAATATCGAGCTCTACCGAACAAAAATAAAAAGCATGGTAAATATCACGCAATTAAGAACTTTAATAATAAAAATAACTATGTTCATATAAATCTTATAACAAATATTTAATTTGATTGAGATACATGAATAAGATTTAAATGAAATTAAACCTTAGTTATCCTTGTGAAGTCACGTGTAAAGTGCTATTACAGAAGTCTGTTAGTGTCGTGTTCATTTAAGTTAATAAATAAGAGCATACAATGGCCCCCACTACCCTATATGTTGATACGGAAACACATACAATATAAACACAAACGTCTATGCCTAGACATTTATGGCCACAACGAAGCAGGAGTCAGTGAATCTATCGTATAAAATACCCTTTAAATAGATTTTTAACCTTGCAGTTTCATGCATTGGTAAAAAAGGCATATTGTTCAATACAAGATTATATACATACGATTAAAAAACGTGGAATTGATACTTTTTGATTTCCAAGCAGGATATATTTCATACATATATTTGTATTTAACTAAAATGACTGTATTTTTAATTATTGAAAGAGTAACTACTATTAACTATCAGTGGTCGGACCTTTACGCTAGAATCTACTTTCCAAAATGGTGGTAGCCTCACTTAGTATATTTGTTAAGCGATGATTCAAAAGTGCTTGTAAAAACCTACTTGGATAAAGTATGTTTTTATTTGATTGATCATTACTACAAAAAAAAATTCAAACATCCAACAGTTAATTCTGGATGATTCCATCATAGGACACAAATTACTGTAAATAACAGCATTGTAAATCTGTCTATATCAAAAGAGCAACTATGCGAGTTTCTTGCCGTTTCTTCTTGCTAGAAGCTGCTTTCCGAAACGGTGGTAGTATTTAATCATTGACGATTCAAAAACACTTCATTGTAAAGTTTATTTGAATAAAATTGATTTGATTTGATTTGGAATATCACTAAATTGTTTTTGATATCACTGATCGAACCTAAACACAATTTGGATCATCGTTGTCAATGAAGACTTTATTGAACTGGTCTGATTAATTCAGTCGCTATTAAAACAACTGCTGCTGCTTGGAACCGTGTCGAAATGAATTCTAAGTAGCCTGACCAAATTACCTTGAACCGTTCTTGTTAGAGGTTTTATAAGGGACTTAAATTTTAGGAGGGCTCATGTTTAATATAGATGATTTTTTTTGTATAGAATTTTTAATACTGATAATTAAATATAAATTAGATACAGTTCAATTCTCAATAAAAATTCTCTCTCAATAGTTTTTCTTCAATAGCAAGACAAGTAGATGATGAATCTTAACGGACTGTAGATTCAAATCCGGGTCAGTATTACCGATTTAAAATAAATATTAATGAATACAATTAAATTTGTATAAATTGAGCCGATATAATATATATTACAAACAATACACTAGGTTTAATGACGTCACTGAGTAAGGTACATTAAAAATTGTAGTTGAAATAGGGACTATTTTTTCAATCATTGAATTTATTTCAACTTTCATAATTCATGTATCGTAATGTTTCAATACATTTTCGAGTGATCGTGCTAGTTATCATGGAATACTCCATTCTAATCATGTCTGGCAGACAATCCGTCGTTTTGATAAGATATCATATCACTGCTATTTATAATGCAATGCTATAACTTTCGAAATGATACTACATTTTTTTTTTAAATAGATAGAATGCAATATGCATTCTATCTATTATAAAAATGTTATATCTCGGCTACATGCAGTTTCACCTGGATAGGAAGGTACCCCTTCTCCTATTTTTATACAATTATATAAAGAAGTTTTAAAGAATTGAAGAAGCATTGAATACCAATCAATGTTAAATACATTTTAGTATATAAAAATAAAGTTATTTATATAAACGCAATTTAAAAAATGTATGTATTCACAAAGGTCTTTTTATAATGTAGTGTAGATGGACGTGTAAATGAGCCACATGATGGTAACCACTAATTCGCCACAGACAAATTCGTTGTAAGAAATTTTAAAACCTTGGAACTAAGATGTTATGTCTCTTGTGCCTGTAATTACTCTGGATTATTCACTCTTCAAACCGGAACACGACAATAGACCAATACTTTTATATGATGGTAGTATGATGAGTAAGTGGTACCTTTATAGAGGGGTTTGCACAAAGCCCAGCCACCAAATGCTTACAATTTGTTACGAAAACAAATTATGAAAATATGTTTTTGCATGATAGTTATTAATGAATTTAAGTTTTCATAATTTCCCCTGGCTTAAAAAATGGCTAATAGCCTTAAAGTAATACTTAACGCAGTAAATTTTACTCGCTTATTATGTTTATAAATGCTATTCGCGCAGGCTCGATAATATTAGAGATATCGTTTGTAAATCTTAAAAAGACATTGAGGATTTACCATCGACAGTTGAAGTATGCTGATTTGAATTTAAATAGTACATTATAGTTAGCGTATACCTACTGCACCCTCCTTGAGATTTTAGCTGTTTTAGGACAAAAATTTTATATATTTATAGGACATAAATTGTAAAGTAACAGCATGTAAATTTCCCACTACTGGGCTAAGGCCTCCTCTCCCATTAAGAAAAGGGATTGAACCGATTCCATCACGATGTTCCAATGCGGGATGGTGGAATACACATGTGAAAGAATTTCGATGAAAATTAGACACATGCAGGTTTCCACACGATGTCTTCCTTCACCGCTGAGCACGACATGAATTATAAACACAAATTAAGCACATATATACAGTGGTGCTTGCCTGGGTTTGACCCCGAAATCATCGGTTAAGATGCACGTGTTCTAACCACTGAGCCAAGAGCTCAGCTCTTAGATCATTTATCTCAGCTATATCCTATTGTAATAAATATGTTATTGTGTTCAAGTTATACCATTTATGATATGCGAACGTTCATGAATTATAAATGACTCGATCGAATTCCAAAGTATAGCTGGGAGCTCACACATTGGAAGAGGTATGATAAACAGTAGATTAGGACTGAAAATAAATATGATGAAAAAATTGCAAAATGCATTTTTTTAGTTATGAATACCTGGTAGGCATTATTTAACCTAATTTCTTCTTATTCAACTTCCAACAGTTCCAACACCACCGAAACTGACCATCAGGTTCAATTTCGAAAAATATATCACCCCTGCATATATTGTTAATCACAATAATACCTCTGACTGCATTGGTTTTCACAATATTACCTCTAAATAGCGAGTCAAAATATATGCATTATTAACTATAATTACAGTCGGGGTAAGAAAAGTTTATCACCTTAAGATCTATTTTCGTGTGCTCAGTATGAGCGATGATCTGCTATACCGAACGAGAATGACATATTGCGTCGCAATGATTTGATGTTTAGATCCAAAAAGTACTAAACTCGTAGTACTTTTTAATTCGGTAAAGGAATACATTTGAAAACGACGCAGGTTTTCTTACTCTAACTGTATTAAAAAAAAAAAAATGTTTCCACACGAATATTTAAAAATTCAAGTTAAGAATAAAATTTGAAGTCAAGTATATATTAAGCTGATGTATTTTATAGGCGATATTCTTCTAACAATTTTATCATCCTTGTGAGAAGTATATCCCAAAACATTTTCTTAAACAGAAACCGAAGATGTTGTTTTCGTATTATTCAATTAATAATAACATAAAATATCAATATCAACAAGGACAGGATATCCGGTCCTTGTAATATGAAGTGGCAAAACAATTATGAAGTCAATAAAATGACTAAGGATAACACATTAATTATATTACAACCGATTGCAATAATTGTATTCTTGTCATTGAAATAATTCATTAATGAGAATATTCTATTTTGGTACTTATCATTTAAACATTAACAAAATGAATTATTTCATACAAATATATCACACCACTTATGTGAAGCATGCTTTTTTTTGGATGTTTTTCGAAAATGTCCAAATGAAAAATTGAAAAATAGTTTATTCTTTATTAAGTTGTACATATCAAATAAAGGTTGGGACCATCTAGTGAGTATAATATAATACTCGTGACAGAAGGACCCGCTCTTCCATAACATACAATTCTGTCCATGTTCTTAATAAGAATAAACAATATCTTACTATATACTAAAACTCACAATCAGTAGGTAAACTAACATTATATCAAAATAAATTTACAATAACAATTACAATTTATAATTACAAATATCTTCTACGATACGTTAAGTTATGGTTTCAGGATGAAAATAGGCTATTTATCACGTAAATATTATGTAGCTTGCTCATTCGATTCATAAACATGTTCTTTGCTGTTCAGCCGAGTCCATGTTCTACAAATGCATTGGTCCAGTAGAGTTTCGATCACAGTTGGATAGAAATATCGAGATTGTATCTAAAGCAATACAATTAAGTGAATATGTTCGCTAAAAATTAAATTCCCCATCAAAGTATTGATGACTGACGACCCCGTGGTCGAGTAGTGTGTACCGGTTTTCAAGGGTACGCCACTCCCGGGTTCAATTCCCGGCCGAGTCGATGTAGAAAATTCGTTAGTTTTCTGTGTTGTCTTGGGTCTGGGTGTTTGTGGTACCGTCGTTCTGATTTCCTATGAAAGAAGTGCTTTAGCTACTTACATTGAGATCAGAGTAGGTAATTGATGTGATGTTGTCCAATTTTGACTAAGACTCTTGAATGAGTGGTGTAGATTACACAAAACTAGATTAAGACTAGATTTAAACAAAACCTCCGATTAAAAACATATCGAGATTTAACGCTTCAAAAATGAGTTCCATATTCAAATCGAAGAATAATTATACTTTTTATATAACTACAAAAAAAGCTAAGATTAGTTTTTACTAACGGTCGGTTATAGAAAAATATACCTGAGATGGTTAGTTACCGGTTTAAATTTTTTTTAAGTGACCATGGATTTCGTATAAGTTCATAATTATTGCGAAATTTACCATATGAAATAACGGTTAGCGTTGACTAAAAATGATTGCTAATCATGGAAATATATTTTATGTTAAATATATTCTGAATTATGGAATATAAAACACATATATGGTCTGTGTGACAATATGTATTCGAATTATGCAATCTCACCAATTGGATACATTTCACAATATTACATAATAATTAATCACTCAACACTCACTCAAATAATTCTTGAATGATAGAGTTATCGGAGATACCATAAAGTATAATTATAGTTTTATAATCGAACTCAAATTTATTATCGAAGTTTAGAATAATTTCAAATATATTCATATCTTCTAATTTAAAATTAAATTATAGCAAGAATAAAAACATATAACCATTATATAAAGATCGTTCTAACAAAAAATATCATATAATTATTATTGGCATTTCTTATTTTTTAAATATATTGTCATAGCTAAACTATGTATAATAGATTGTGTTATTATATTTTAATATCAGCAAAAACCTATTTACAATAAATCTGTTATTATAGATTTAATTAAACTTGGGCTATTTGAAGTCACTTCACTTATTGTTTTTAAATATTTTCTGTAAAAGAAAGTAATTGATAATCGCACGGATATATTGTTATCAGAAATTTCACTGATTACAAAATTTTGATAAGGGGTCTTCGGTAAACAACTTATCTTGTGTGACGTCAGAACGACCTTGGTTCGTCAGGAAATAGGGCATTGACACGTCCGGAAGGGCAACGTGACTGCAATGTTTACGAAAATATTTCACGATTGGGTGTTTTTACGTCAGTTTTATTCATAGATTTTAGAAAATTTCCGAACACGAGTGCATTGAAACCGGACATGTAAAAGACCTAATCGAATGCGCCAATGTGACTGACCCTGACGTAAATCTGATGCATGTGACTGACCCTTACGTGGCGTCAATTGATGTGACTGACCTGACGTAATGATCCTTTGCCAAATAAATTATAGGTCGTTGATTTATTAATTTTTTTGGATTCTTTTAAGCACTCGGGAGACATTTGTGTTCATGATATTATTCCTTCATTATAATTTAATATGTATTTAATTAGTAACGCTTAAGATCTTTTAAATAAAACTGTCTTTATTACTTTATGTAGTTTTTTTTTGGAAAGAATAATAAACTTCAATAACAAAAAAATAGATCACGTTTTTGATATCAGTAACGTACTTGTAATTGTACTAGTTCTGAGAAATTTGCTAGGCCTAATATTTTTAGAATGAGTTCTGATAAAAGTATTCTCAAGTACTTTTTCCTTCAACACGCAATGAAATATAAGGAATTTGGCATTTTAACTGTATTACCATGTACCTCCATTTGAAGCCGTTATCTTCGATTGAAATGGTTTTTATTTCTTTATTTAAGTACGACTGACAGGTAATGTGATAAAACTTAATAATTATCATTATCAATTGGAAATATTTGTAATCATTTCAATTCAATATGTGAATAATTAAAAGTTCATTTGATGAAAGAGCTGTTCTTTCTAACACGACTATAATATAAGCTCACTAAAGGGTCCCAAGTTTCAATGTGCTGATTTATTATGGTATTTTTTTTATTTTGGTACCTTGTTTGAAAATGAATATTATTATATTATTTTGAGATAAATGGACTTGCATCGTTCAAGCAACCATCATAATAAAATATTTTATAGTATCCATTTTCGGACTTTAAGATGTATATTGTGTATGAGTGATGTAAATTAATCTTGCATGTTTTTGAACTTCAATACATGAACATCCTGTAAATTTCCCACTGCAGGGCTAAAGCCTCCTCTTCCTTTGAGGAGAAGTATTGGAGCATATTCCACCACGGTTCTCCATGCGGGTTGGTTAAACATGTAGTAGAATTTAGTTGAAATTCTCATACAGGTTTCTGCGCGATTTTTTCCTTTACCGCCGAGCATGATATGTAAACAAATTTAGCATATGAAAATTCAGTGGGGTATGGCTGGGCTTAGACTCGCAATCATCGGTAAACACGCACGCGTTCTACCCACTGGACCATCTCGGTTCTATTTGTGAAGCGATACTTTATTTTACTATTTTAAATCAAGTCAATATTCATTATTACTATTTGGCGATACAATATATGAGACTTATATCTATTTGGTACCTTCCCAGACGGGCTCGTTTGAAGCCCAACCTAATAGCAATTGAAATAATAGTATTATTACCAACATAGTTAAATAAAAAATAGTTTAAAATAGTATATAACGAAATTTGCATAGCTACGGAATTAATGTAAAGAATTAAAACCAAATGTACTTTATAATTACAATAACGAAAAAAATAACGTATTATTAACAGTTTTATTTTTAATTCTGTGATTGATTTAATGCGAGCAATTTGAGAAGCGTTTAAAATATTCAAGTGTTCTTTTAATATACATGTATTTTACAATGACCTGGTTATAGGTGCCCTATTTGGCGGTAATTAAATATTTAACTAACATTGAAGCTCACACGAAGGGCGTGGAATTAACCAGAAATCAACACGAGAACTGACTCACATTTAGATAAAATACAAGGTTACACGATGATTACAATGAGTGCGAAGTTTCTACACAAGTCAATATAATGCTATTTTAGTTTATGCTTTAATAGAAAAACAAATGCCGATCAAGTCAATATTTGGCAAGAATATTGAAAGTAACATTTGATTGTCAATGAAAGGAAATTATATATTTCCACCAACTTTCATTGGAAATGCGTTGTGCAATATGTTCCCAACCTTCTCCTCAAGGGAGAAGAGGCCTTTATCTAGAGGGGAAAAATGATGAGAGAGATATGTAGGTCAATTTTGTCTCTCATTCTCATGAGTGACTAACCAACTTCATGACATACTATCGTCCAATGTTTGCCCAAGGACATGTTAGCCTTCTCTATTCCTCATAACTATAGTAATCCGAATTGAGGACATTTTTTTAATGGATCCCAGTACCTATAACATTTGATCAATGAGGCATTAAGTGTTTTTATCTTTTTTTTTAAATCAACCAATCTCCACCGACGTGACGTCTGTGCCTTTGATGTCTTTTTTGCCTTTTTATATGTGTGCCTGTTATACCTATGTGTGTGTTAATTATTATTAAAATGTAAGTGTGTGAATTGACCGATGACAGCTTTACATGGATAGTGCATACATATAATAATATAGTCGCCATTATGTGTGGACGTTAAAGTAATTAGTATTAGTCATTCCATTTCTTGTTTTCATTGTGTTGTCAATTGATAGATGTATCGTTGGTCCCTTGTGTATGTTATTATACAGGCTTAATCAAAATATACAATACAGGATAGATATAAAGCTGGTTTTGAATTTAACATCACCTAAGTTTGGGCACTAATAAAGGTGATATTTTTGAATAATTCGATTAGATGTACATTGGACATTTGACAATATGGATTGATACAATTGGACTCCACACAAAATCCCAAAAAAGGTCTCAGAGAGGTTTGAAAATATTTATATCAACAGCTTTTTTTTTAATATACTGGTAAGACTGGTGCGAATTTAGAAAGACGAAAAATTAAAAACAAATGAATATCAAGCAAAGTCACATAATATCAAAGTATTGTATTAAACGAATATATTTACCGAAGTCGGTACGTATAGCAGTGGCAGCGTTGAATGCACACGCGATTGTTGAATCACACCACTTCCTACATAATTTATAATTTCATGGCGGATCGGCGTATCTGGGCTAATTGCACTGATTCACGGCCGTCGTTTGTTTTTGGATATATGCTTTTATTGTATCTACTCGTGTCTATATGGTTGACAGATTCGATTGTATGTTTCATATGCACATACTTTGTATTAATTTATTTCATTTTTTTTACAGATATAATTTATTTGATGTACCTTATTAATTTCTAGGTTGCAACTAAGGGTTTGGTACTAAAAAGTTTTCAACATGTAAAACTAAATTCGGACTATTAATTATGTCTGATTTTAATAGTCAGAAGGAACAATGTTTGTGCAAAAACTTGTGCTACAATATATTCTGTAAAGGTACAGTCTTTAGTTGTAATCGAAAATATTAGTGCAGGTAATCATTTCAATTTATTTTAAAATGTAACTAATGTTCTTTAATCAAATAAACCATGTCAGATAAAAAATATACTAAGTTACTTCTTTATGTTTAGGATAAAATATATCATAGAATGTAATTTGTATTAAATTTAATTTTTCTGTAAATTTTGTTTCTTCTTTAATATTTAAAACATATTAAAGTAGAAATATACAAGCTGATTATATTTCTAAAGCCACAGCTAACAAAAAATGAGTTTTTTTAGTACGACTAAAATTTAAATACTTAATGACATACCTCACAAATAAAAATAGTAAGTATAGGTTTTGTCTTTAGGATGTATTTAAAGCAATTTAATAATACCATTAATAAATGGTATTATTAAATATTCATAAACTTTTATTATTAATAAAAAAGTGAAAGTTAGAATTTGGATGTGTGCCACACTCAAGCAGTGTTCACGAAGGATATTGATATGTTTTATTGATGGAAATTAATAGATTTTATGTTTATTATTATTATTATTATTATATATTTGCCTAGAGAATGTTTCTAAGTAAATTTGTATTGAAACAAGGAATAAAATGCTTTTTATTTCATTTTTATATTATTAAAAGATAAATATAGATATGCTGAGATGGCCCAGTGGTTAGAACGCGTACATCTTAACCGATTGCGGGTTCGAATCGAGGCAAGCACCATTGAATATTCATGTGCTTAAATTGTGTTTATTATTTATCTCGTGCTCGGCGGTGAAGGAAAACATTGTGAGGAAATCTGCAAGTGTATAACATATAATTTATAAAATTCTGCCACGTGTGTATTCCACCAACAGAATATGTTACGAACCTTCGATTTAAAAGGAGAGTAGGCATTGGCCCAGCGGTGGGAAATTTACAGGGTGATGTTTTATAAAATAAATAAACTATACCGATTTTATATGTACACTCAGAAATCATTGCTAATAACAATTAACGCTAATCACAATTAAATTGCATAATTTTGCAAAAAATATATTATCAAAATCAATTATATTGCATCGTTATCGATAAATATTTCAATGTCACAATGTCAATGAACTTTATCAAAGATAAATAATCTAACATGTACATGTGCTATACGAATACATGCGTGATGAAGGGACGTTGTATAATAATTTGAAATTCTTGCAGATTATTATCAGGTGATGTACAATGAATACCAAAACACTTCAATGAATATAAAAGGGGAAGCTGACTTACTGAATAGCTGACAATGGACTGTCCGTATCATTGTGAATAGGAGCTTGGAATCATAATTATTATAAAACATAAACTGATATAATATATCTTGGTGGTAATCTTTCTTGGTGGTAGGGCTTGGTGCAAGCCCGTCTCGGTAGGTACCACCTACTCATCAGTTATTCTACCGCTAAACAACAGTACTCAGTATTGTTGTGTTCCGGTTTGAAGAATGAGTGAGTCAGTGTAACTACAGGCACAAGGGACATAATATCTTAGTTCCCAAGGTTAGTGGCGCATTGACGATTTAAGAAATAGTTAATATTTCTTACAGCGTCATTGTCTATGGGTGATGGTGACCACTTACCATCAGGTGGCCCATATGCTCGTCCGCCAAGCTATACCCTAAAAAAATCTTACAAATTCACTCAGTTAGTGATTTTATACGCCCAATTTAGTGAAGAATTGGATGTCTCCCTAAACGCTTTAAGCAACAGCAGCCACAAGGAAAACTATTTAACGATGCAAAATATGTTACTATAATGCACAAGTTTGTGCACTAACACAGGTGCAAAATCTAGTCCCTTAGTCTTGTAATGCAAAAGATGGATGGCAAATCTAATACGACCGTAAGGACTTTTGGGAAAAAGACCAAAGAACCAAAAGACAAGGGACTTTTAATGTCTTTTTGAAGTACGGGAGTGTTCACACTTGAGACTTCCAAGCGAGCTGCTACAAGACTAGATTTTTTGTGAGGTTTAAAGTAGTAGTAGTCCAAAATCCAAGATTGTGAATCTGATTCCATATCTAGCCATTAGACTAACGAAATAGGCAGATAATATTACAAATATTGAACTGAGTACCCAAAAATATTCTACTACTGGATAAAAGTTACCTATCCAGGAGGTTTGGAAGTTATTCCACCAGAATGCTTCAGCAAAGTAAGCAGATATTCATATTGCAAAATTTTATGTGACATATGCAGATTTCCTTGCGATGTTCTTCTAGTAACACAACTAAAGTTCATTAAAAACAAGTGATGACAGAATTTGATCTGATTATAATCAGATAATTATCAGTGAAACACCTTGCCTGCCAAATGGGTGCGTATTTCTTGCATATTTACACGGAACCCATAGCCAATAGGGGCATATTGAAATATATTCAAGTGGAAACCTATAGCCCAAAGCGTATTATTACGGAAATATCAAAGGCTATTTATTGACAATTAAAAATGAACACGAAAATAATTTTAATTTGATTAATTAAGTCGCGTGTGGTTTCAAGGTCTTAATTATACCAAGATTCGTAAAGTATAAACATCAAGCGATTTGAACAACGCTTATATATTACTAAACCATTTTATAGCGAACTTTCACATTACGATAGGATTTTATATCAGTTTTAGTGATATAATATATGTTAATTAGATGTATATTTTTTAGGTATAGTTTACGAGTATTTTGTCAACTTAGTCGAAGAGAAAGTTGTCGGTCGAGACAATTTGCAAGCGAACGCTGCCAAAACCATAACAAATAGTAATAAATGTGAAAAGGTCGTATGTGAAATTTGTATATGTTCCAAATTTCCACAGTCCGCGATATCATATTATGTTTGCTTCATGGAAAAATATAAATATATTTACAGTACAGAAGAGTACAGTAACAGCCTGCATATTTCCCACTGTTGGGCTTCCCACTCCCTTTGAGGTGAAGATTAGAGGCGTATAACACCACGCTGCTCCAATACGCGTTGGTGGTTTCGCGTGTGGCAGAATTTCATTGACATCAGTCACATACTGGATTCCTCACGATGTTTTCACACAAATTAAAAATATAAAAAATTTCCGTGGTACTTTCCTAGGTTTGAACTCGCAATCATCGATTAATATAACTCGGCTCTTTAAAATCTAAATATATTTCCGATTTACAAATTATCATTCATCATGAGTCACTTATCATTTCCATGTTCTGATTTCAACTAGTTTTTTTGCAACTTGATTTTGTTTAATTATAACCACTGAATGACGATTAGAATTCGGGAACGCCCCCGTATTACAAATGATGATTATTAATAAATCGCAGGGGATTTCCCATATCTTTGTTACCAAGGTCGTTCTTTTTATCCACGGTAAGCCATACACTATAGAAAAAGTCTTGGCAATTGTGTAAATATTGTATTTACCATCAGTTTTGGTATACAGGTTGGCGTGTAAAAACAAAATATGCTTCGTAACAATTGTTAACACTTTTTTAGCGATAGTTTTAGTATTTTTGTAGACCACACTAGTGTTTGGTAGATTAAATAGATATTCTACTACTGAATTGTAATAGTTTATATTGTTTCCGAACCGGTGGTAGCTTTACTTAATAGTAAAATGACGATTCAAAAGTGCTTGTAAAAGCCTACTCGAATAACGTATATTTTTTATTGGTGCGCTTTGGAGGTAACATCGACTGGTATGCCATGACGTCAAAAGGCATGACGTTCTCTGATGACGTCATACTTCATTATTACAATTTTAAGAAATATTTATTTATTTTACCAACCAAAGCCATTATTAGCCATCAAGCCCCGTTAGCCACATGATCTTGATTTGGCAGGAGGTCATGTTTATGACAAATGCGGATTTGGATTAAATATCAAGTTGTTTTTGTTTCGATATCGAGTCAATGTACTCATATCAAACATCAATATCACGAAAATTATTATCAAATCTCATGAACTTTGCGAAACTGATAAACAATTGATATAGTTCGTTACTATTGAGTTTGGTGCTACACTCTTATTTATGTTTGACTGATTGTTGTGGAATATTGTTGTTTTAGGTTTGTTGTTGTTGTTATACAAATTATTGGTTCCTATAACTATTTTTTCAAACTTGCTTTTTGGTACTTGAAATGAGAAAACTGTACATGTTTATAGGGTTTTGTGTAAGCACAGCTGTGTAGGTACCACCAACACATGATATTCTGCCCTCAAACTGCAATAATCAGTATTGTTCGGTTTCGGTTTGAAGGGTGCGCGAGCAAATATAACTGCAGGCATAGGACATAATATCTTGGCTTCCAAAATTGGTAGCGCATTGGCATAAGGAATGGTTAATATTTTTGACAGCGTAGTGTCTAATGGCATTGGTGACCACTTATCATCATCTGCGTTGGTGGTCAATTTATCAATCTATCTACCTATTACATAAAGGATCATCAGCAGACGTGATGGAGGGAGTTTCCTATTTGTTATGTTTTGGGTTAACGGCTTATTAACCATAAATACAGAAATTTTATGTTTCTAACTTTAAAGGATACAATGATACTACAAATTATCCTCTCGTATATTTTGAAAGAAGAAAGAGAGATGAGTTTGTTTAGAAAATTACACTTCTCTTGTTTTAATATAATAGAAGCAGTGTTTGTACAGCCGGGTTAAAAAAAGGTTCTAAGATCTATTTCCGTGTGCTCAGTATGAACGATAATCTGCTTTACCAATCGAGCATATATGACACTGAGAGACATATTTTGACAAGATACCACAGCTAATTTCAATATGGAATGTCTAATTACGCCATTAAAAAGATTTCATGTGATTTAAAAATTGAAGGAGTCAAATATGTTACACTATTTGGAACCGAGTTATCATACTGTGTAAGTTTAATTTTATATACAGTTGTCAATTTAGTGCTTTAGTTTCAAAAGGTACTAAGAGTTTAAGACTTGATAAGGCAATGAATTTGAAAAGTGACGAAGGTTTTCTTACTCTGGCTGTACATATAAAGGAAGAGAAGAAAATAACAAACACAGCTGTATAATGTGCCTAAAATGAACACCCACAGTTTGACTTTGAATTCAGCAGACATCAACACCGGTTTTCAGAGGCTCTCGTGTTGTGTTTTTTCAGTGATTTCTTTTCTCTTCTCATTTCCTTACCCGTATTAAAAAAACCACATATATCCCATAATAATTTTAGTTAGTTTACTTTTCTTTGTAATACTAACTCTTCGTCTGTACTAATAATAAATAGTAAATATATTTATTGTCTGCCCAATTTCACGGCCCAAAATCTGAACTGAATTTGATGAAATTTATGTAGCTAGCTTGTTCCTCAAGGAATGACTTAGACTGCTTTTATACCTGCTTCTAAAACAAGGAGTTTATAATTGTGACATGTATGTATGTAACATGTAAGAAATGAATTAGATTTGAGTATGATGACCCTTTTGAAAATGGATTTCATGATGGAAGTACGTGTGCTAAATATCGTAAGTTTACGTTTGTATGTTTGTTCACGAATATCTCAATAAGTAAAAATCGTGGATGTCATTTTTATTTCAAGGTACACTTCAACTTATTTTCTTGGTCGAGTAGTTTCATGGATATATTTTTTATTTTTAGTTTACTAGCTGTTTGTAATTTTGAAGTTTAATTTTATATATTATACATATTCATAATTATTTTATTATAGTTAGCATCCTGCTAAATAAAACTTATCTATTTCATTCGATTAAATATATAAATGCATACCTAACAAACACAACACACAACATTAGTAAAACGTCTGCGCAGTTCTTATTTTAACCTTAATATACGTTGCCAATAGCTCTGAATAGCCGATAATCAGCAGACATTGATAAAAAACTCTAATATTCTATTTGTACGATAAGTACAAAATTTAGCCTAAAGTTCAACGAGCTCTTATCTCTGACCTTTCTCAATGTCCGATAGCAAGTGACCCGCACGTGCGATTGCCCGTAATTAATCTAATAAAATTTATATGTTCAATGTTTTTAGAGTTTTGTAGATAAGGATTAAAGTATACACAGACAGTGCGCGGGAATTTAATGAGTGCTACGTGGAGGTATTTTCATTAAAATTTATTCATAACAATGTTTTGTTAAAATATAATAATGTTATAGATGAGAAGGTAACTCTGTTCCCCTCTCGCTCTTTCACGTCCAAATCGCTGAAGCGAATTTGATGAGATTTGGTATGAAGCAAATTTGAACTCCAGGGAAGGACATAGGCTACTTGCCTAACAAATGACAATGAAAACGCGAGCGAAGCCGCGTGCGACAGCTAGCAAAATATATTTCAAAAGTGTACTTAAAAAAAGATCTTGTTGATTTTATATTTGGGTATAAAGATTTTCTTTTATTTTATGAAATTAATTACGAATCATATATTTAACGAAAATTAAATTTAAAATATCGATTTCATTGGTAGAGAATAATCTAAAAGAGATATTATATACGATACAAAAAACGAAATTACAGTTTAATGACGTGATCTGCCTGGTTTTTATATATCATTATATTTATGGATTGCTAAACTGTCTCGTTAAACGCATCATATCTACATATCATGAGGTATTGCAGGGTAGGAATATCAGCTCGGATTGATAGAATTATTGACATACATAAATTAATCATTGGTAGATTTTGTTTAAAAACCAACTCTTTCCGTGGTTGAGGAAATAGAAAGCGTTATTTAAAATTACGTGCACTTTTGTGCACTATAATAATACAGCCTAGAAAATTTGCTACTTTAAGGAAATTATCATGACAGAGCTTTAGCCGAGATGCAGAAATGGTCCAGTGTCTAGAACGCGTGTATCTTATCGATGATTGCAGGTTCAAACCCAGGCAAGCTAGAAGAAATTCTGAAACATGTGTATTCCTCCAACTCGCATTGAAACAGCATGGTGGAATGTGTTCCGAACCTATTCCTTAAAGGGAGAGGCCTTAGCCCAGCAGTGGGAAATTTACAGACTGTTGTTGTTGAACTTTAGCTTTAAGTTTGATGACAACTATACCTTGTGTCCTGTGAAATCTTGGGGGCGCCTTTTCCTTTCTCTTCGTGTTTCCAATCGTGGGCTTTTCCATCGGCTACGAATATTTCGAATTCTGATATTCTGATGTTTCGAATCTGAATTAATTCTGTAGAATAATAATAATGATATTGTTATTTAGGTAATTCAAATTAAATTTTGGTGTTATCTGGTTATTAATAAAACACTTTTCTGAATATAAATCAAGTATTTGCATAAATACAATTCGAAGCTGTTCCGAATAAAATCGCAGGATTCATATAAGCAGATAATGCCATAATTATTCATTATATAGTACACGTGCCTCATGAATACGTTGCTCTTGAAGCCAGGAACAAGGGTTTGGAGATAGCGTCGAGTTAACGGGTTCCATGGATCTGCAAATAGAAACCCTACTACGAAAACTCGATTGGATTTTTTTTAATTCACGATTATGTGACTTCAACTAAACCAACTGTAAAGAAATAATTATGAGACAACATCACATACATTACTCTGATCCCAATGTAAGTAGCTAAAGCACTTGTGTTATTGAAAGTCAGAATCACCGGCGGTATCACAAACACCCAGATCCAAGACAACATAGAACACTAATGATAATCTACATCGACTCAACCGGGAATCGAACCCAGGACCTCGGAGTGGCGTACCCATGAAAACCGGTGTAAACACCACTTGACCACGGAGGTCGACAAACTACAAAACAGTACAATAGTAAACAAACTGTGGTTATTATTATAGCAATGGTAATCTCTGGATAATGGTTGGACTTTATAATACCTTGCCTGTTTTTTCTACAGATGTGATGTTTTAGGATGTCAAGATCGAGAATCGAATGAGTAACGGAAGTCTGGATAAAAGTCTAGGTTTTCAGGCCAAAAAAAATATAGTTAAAATTTGCTATCCATTTTTTTTTTCACTGTAAGAAAATGAATTTATTTCAATTTTCGATATTAAACATTTACAAGCTTTTCTAGCCAAAAAGCAACAGTCAAAATATGAACAATCGAAATGGACGATCTAACCGATTAAAAGTATCTGCAGAATCATCTGTAAAGCTGCGGTCACATCTGTGTAATCAAACTGGTTATAACTGGAAAATGGTGGTTTATTTTCACTTAGACAATATTTACCGACTATTTTAGTAGAGATTTTGTCGTAGTTTCATTCGTTTCGCTACATGAGCCTTTGTAGGGCTATGTGTGATATGATTTTTGTATTAACGTATAATTATTAATTTCATAATGATGTGACCACAGCTTAAAAATTACATAGCTCAGCAAAAGCTTCGCTTACTCACGCGTGTGTAATCGATAGCCTTGTCTGTGAATTATAATTTAATACCTAAATGTATAATTAATTAATAAATACAAACTAAATATCCCATTAGGTACCTCATTATTTGTATCGATACAATATTTGTGGTTAATTTGTCTATTTGCATAACAAACGATAAACAGTGATGCGCTGGATTTATCGATATATGATATGACTAAATAATATTGTGCCGTATGTTTGAAAATATTTTTTTTTATTCCTGCTAATATGTTAAATGAGATAATTGTGTCTGTCGATTGCTCTTTAAACTTAGATTGCAAGAAAGGACATAATTATATTTAACATATTATCATATGATTTGGCTACACTTTTGCTTTAATTGTTAATACTATTTTTTATTTATATTTAAAAATCTATTAATAGACTATTATATAAATGCCATCATGGGGAATAAATTATATATAATAATAAATAAATTATGAGTATCAGTATTCACTACCTTGATATTTTTTCCTAGAAAAATTAAAACTATTTAAAATAGGAAGGAAGATGGTTGAATAAGCTGATGGTACGTGGTCACCAATGCTCATAGAAATTTACTCTTAAAGAAATTTTAGTTTCTCATAATCTTGTTATTTTCGCCTATTTATATCGAACATCAGAATAATCATTAATTAATGTTGATAAATTAACGTGCATAATTAAAACAACTACTTTTTAATTATAATTTAATTAAAACGATTTTAATCCACGTAAAAATAGATATTTTCTTTGAATAAAATTCACATGATTGTTTTATTATGTTGTATTAATAAAATAACCTCAATGAATTTTAACTTCATGATATTCATATAATTTTAATTATTATTATTAATAATATATATTTTTAAATTTAATTTATTGCACATTTTGTAATATGTTACATTGCTGGGCAGAGATATATAAAGAAGCGCTTTTGAAGTCTATTATCGAGTGCAGGGTTTATTTTTTATTTAATTAGCAACATTCATAAGCTCAGAATTGCCCGTGTCTTTATACATTCTACTTTTATACATTTTGGCGTTTAATATTTTATATGTTTACTAAGAAGAGGAATTATTCTCTCTAATTCCTGCTTCCCCTTTCTTTCACAGATCCACGCGTGCTGGCTCGCGATGTCATCGCCTAGCTGTGACGTCTATCCCAACGCGCACAAAGAAATTTGGCAACTCTTTACTGTGTGATAAGCCGCCAAAAAATGGAACTCTTTACCAGCACACGTGTTCCCCTCCTCTTATAACCTGATTGCCTTCAAACGAGGCGTGAAGAGGCATCTTGCGGGCCGGCATGGCGAAGGTGACTAGTGCAGCTCATTCTTGCTGTGCGTACTAGTCTTCTCCGCGTTTGGATTCCATTTCCACTTACCATCAGGTGGAGTGGAGTCATATGCCTAACCGGATATAATAAAAAAAAGCAGATCAATCAGTAGACCGCTGGACTTCAACGTTGTCTTCTTAGAAGACGTGGCCCACACTGACATTTTTTTAAAATAATATATACATAATCCATAGTAAATAATATATATGTAATTCTTCTAATCGTATCCGAACATTTGTTAATTTAATATGACCATCAATAAGTAAGAGTACTTCTATATTGAAGAGAGGAATTTGAGTTGAATTGAGTTGAGTTTGAGTTGACAAAATAATTGCACTGTGTAAACGCACACTAGTAAAATAGTTACAAGCGCAACCGTCACGCACACCAAGATAATTAGTTTAGCTAGTTTTAGTTCTTTTGTTGGGTATCTAGATTTATTAACAATAAACAATTTGGTACGTCAAAACTCGCTTTGTTCACATAGTAGGGGATGAAACCCTTAGCAACCCTTCTAAAGGGCATGAGGATGAATAAATAAATGCTGTCAATCAACCCAACGCTGTTGCGGCGTAAGCAATAACACTCCGATATTGTTAAGCGGTGCGATGCTGACGCTACCAGTATTATATAGACAAGATGATTGTCTCACAAAAATTCTATTCAATAATGTATATAAATTGTATATTTGACTATTAATTCTTGCTAAAACATATTTTGAATGAGCTGTATTTCTATATATATATATATATATATATATATATATATATATATGTATTTATTTTTGGTTTGTGATTTTTTTTTGAAAAGTGCTTGCGTGGGGATTAAATTTTATATACATTTTTAAAAAGAGGATTTTTTGGTACATCGATCCGGCCGGGTATCGAACCCGGGAACTCGTAGTGGCATACCCTTGAAAGCACTGTACATACTGACAGACACGGAAACTATTCTTAAGAAGGTTTGCCCAAATGCATTGGCCACTTTATAGAGAGTGTGCTCTACACACATACACACACACACACACACACACACACACATTTGTGTGTGCGTAAACAAAAGTGCACTCTATTTTACTCAACACAATCATAGTAAAGGCATCAAAGCCATTATCATCTAATGGGTTTTACTGTCGCCGATATTTCGTTTGTCAGAAAACTATGAAAACTCAGATTTCGTTTGTCTTTATTAATATTATAAATGAAAAAGTGACTCTGTCTGTCTATCGCACTTTCTCGACCAAACCGATGAACCGAATTTGATGAAATATGGTATGAAGTACACTCGAACTCCAAGAAAGGTACTACAATTTTGCCAGATACCCTAAAACTACGGTACTACTAGAGTCGAGATGGCCCAGAGTTAGAAAGCGTGCATCTTAACCGATGATTGCGTGTTCAAACCCATGAAAGCACCGCTGATTCATGTGCTTAATTTGTCTTTATAATTCATATTGTGCTCAGCGGTGAAGGAAAACATCGTGAGGAAACCTGCATGTAACAAATTTCATAGAAATTCTGCCACATGTGTATTCCACCAACCTGCATTGGAACAACGTGGTGGAATATCTTCCAAACCTCCTCAAAGGGAGAGGAGGCCTTTAGCCCAGCAATTTACAGGCTGTTGTTGTTGTTGTACTAGTTGGTATATAAGCCAGATGTAGTGACCACTGTGTCGTATCTTCTCTTCCTTATGATAAAATCTCAATAAACATAGAAGTTTCAGTAATAAGTCCTGTTGATACAATTTATAAAGAAAATTACGTATAAAAAATTTCGAGGGATCTCTAAATAATGGATCGTCAAAGGTATTATGTGATAATAAAATCCTTAACAGTGAAAAGAAATTCGTAATGAAGCTTAATTAAAAAGGTTTCGAGGCGTATTACCAGGTCGGTTGATTAACTTGACTTTTTGGATGCGTCGTAAAAACTCGAAATGAAAAACGCACCGTAGTTAAGCTGGGCACAAAACTGTTACTGGGTAGAAAAAAAAACAAGTACGAATTCGGAATTTCATTTTTATTTCGTTTAAATGAAATGAGCCGGTTGTGTTCTGTTTTTAAGAGATATGAAAAGGGTGAATGTATATTTATGTAGTCGTAACATTTGTAAGAGAAACCTTTTGTTATATTTATTTTATTAAATCATAAAAAGAACTGGGTAAGATTATATAAACGTATGGACTTTGAAAGCTAACAGTGCCCATATTTTAATAAAAAAAATGTATATTCTTAATTTATACTATATTTTAATTAATGCATATAATTTTTATATAGTTTTTTTCGCTTTGTTGATTGATTCTACTTCCTTACGGGTCGTTAAATAATTAGCTCTTTTTACATATATATAAATGAAAACACTATTTATAATTTTATATACACAAGTATTCGTAATAATTTAATGTTTTAACAATTTGCTCGACCAAAGATTAAAGTCGTTAAGTATTTTATACTTTATAACATAAACGAGTCGAGATGGCCCAGTGGTTAGAACGCGTGCATCTTAACCGATGATTTCGGGTTCAAAACCAGGCAAGCACCACTATAAATATATGTCCTTAATTTGTGTTTATAGTTACATCTCATGCTCGATGGTGAAGGAAAACATCGTGAGGAAACCTGCATGTGTCTAATTCTATAGAAATTCTGCCACATGTGTATTCCACTAACCCGTATTCGAACAGCGTGGTGGAATACGTTCCAAACCCTCTCCTTAATGGGAGAGGAGGCCTGTAATGGGAATTTTACAGGCTGTTATTGTTACTGTACTGTACTGTAACATCAAATAAATTATATGATGTTATCAAGTACTTAATCGTGCATGCCCTAACATAATATAGAGATGGTGTCAAAACAATTTCCCATTTTACGGATAATTTTAAATAGGATCACCATGCACCCGAGATGTTTTTCAGCAAACATCCTAAGATCATACGTGGTTATTGCTAAAGGAATTTGTATCTTATACCATAGATATAAAGGCATTTTTGCTTCGACAAATTATTTTCGTTACGGCACTGTTTTTGTTAATTTTTCAATGTGCTTGTACGACAATTTTTAACAAGGTCTGAAATCGTTTTATTAACATGTCTCAATAACTTTTAATTATATCTTTATTTGCAGTTTAATTTGACGACGAAACTTAGTACTGTGAACGAGCTTAGTATTTTGAATTTCATGGTATGGTTTTGTGGAAGCCCCAGGTACCACGCATCACGCATCTAGACACGCGGTAGTGTGTCAGTCAAGTTCAGGTAACAGAACTGGCGAGTAGCACCGTGTGTAATTTTACACGAATCACAGATTCTACCGTAAATCAGCAATATTTAGTATAGTTGTGTTCAATTTGGAAGGCTAAGTGGGTCTGTGTAAATCTACACTAATATTATAAAGAGGAAAACTTTGTTTGTTTGGTTGTAATGAATAGGCTCAAAAACTACTGGACCGATTTTAAAAATTCTTTCACCATTCGAAAGCTTAATTAATCCCGCATAACATAGGCTAAATATTATTTTGAAAAAAAATAGGGTTCCGTAAGATATTTTGGGTTTTTCGGACAAAAAAGGAAAAATCTACCAAAAAAGTTGATTTTTTGCGTATGATGCCTAAACTATAAAAGATAGAACTATAAAATTTTCTAATTAAGTGTAGATCTCATTAATATCTACATAAATAAAAATTTTAACAAAAAGAAAAACCGACTTCAACCAAAACACTATTTTAAAACAAATGAATATGCACTAAAAACACCGACTCCAAATATAGCAATAATTATATCTCTAAAAAAATATGTTGAATACGCAATTATTTGTATTACTTTTTAGTTCATATTCATTTGTTTTAAAATAGTGTTTTGTTTGAAGTCGGTTTTTCTTTTTGTTAAAATTTTTATTTATTTTTTGATTTTAAGTGAAGCTGATGTTGACTAACTTTTTTTTCTTAATATAGATTAAGCGTTCCGTTTATATGAGTCAGAAACTACTTCGAGGACAATTTCAAAGAAAACTTGCGAATAAAGCAAATATAGACTGTCGAAAATGCGGCTTTAATACGTGCGGCATAAACTACAAGGATCCCTCGAAAGAGCTGTAATCGACCTTAGCAAAAAAACTTTGAAAATGAGCTAATATATTTCGTACATCATATAACATCACATCACATACACAAAATTTGATTAAAGATAGTAAGAAATTCTGCCACATATCGCACCCTAACGCCGTATAGGAGTTCCATCACTACATAGTATAAAACAAAGTTGCTTTCTCTGTCCCTATATCTTTAAATCTACGCAACGGATTTTGATGCGTTTTTTTTTAATAGATAGTGTGATTCAAGGGGAAGGTTTGTGTATATAATACATGAAAAATATAGTAAAGAAACACTGATAATTTTAGAAGTTTGCGATGTGATGTCGTAAATAAACAAATTCTGTAGTATATTTAGTATCAGTATTGCACCCGTGCGAAGCCGGGGTGGGTAGCTAATACATATATATAATCAAAATAGGTATAAGATAAATAACGTTCCCAAGGTTGGTGTCGCATGGATAATGATGATAGTGATAAATGATTATTCTGATGATGAAGAAGCTTCATTTGTATCTAACATCGCCACACGTGCGTCAATTTGATCATTTGTCAGTCTATCTGCCTATTTGAAGGTAAGAGTAAAATAAAGACAATTATAATCAAGCCCTATGAAATTTTATTTAAACACCCTTTCAGCCGTTCAGAAAAGCTTGCATAATTTATAAGTAAGATAAAAATAAGTGTACTAAAACAATTATAACCAAAGAGATCCATTAAATATTCTGAATGCGAAATGTTAGTTTTATGACGTATGATGTATTCAGTGGATTTTAAGATGTGTATTCGTTTAATGTATTCCCACTAAAATCTATTATTATGGTAAAGAGGAATTGTGCAGTTTTTGTGCATTCCCAGCCAGTATAAACATGTCTTGACGCTTCGTTGGAAACGCAATGCAGAGTATAAAATATTGTTTATATCAGCATGTCTAATTTTTAAAGTCGAAATTATACAGGAGTATCCATACAAATCAATGCAAGGATCGGATGTAAGATGTTAATTAGGTAGGGACTTTTTCTCTAAGCCTTATTTTCAACCAGGATAAGAGTTTTTTGTCCAGTTGTGGGCAAAAAAAATACCAAGTTTTTACGGACTGTTAAAATACGTTGCAATTCATATAGTACTTTAAAAGCCCAAGCGTATAAATCCGTAGGTCTGGTCATGTCAGATTTCCGTGCCATCAATTATGTGACTGAGGAAATATATTGCGCCTGTATTTGTGTACAATTTTGTGCGCTACTCGTATAATATCTTACGCGTAGTTGGCTTGTCTCCAAGTAGTCAGGAGGATATCATCATCATTATCATTAATAATCTTATTAATCAAAGCGAAAATAACCAAACGCAAGTCTACTTCGAAAATAATTCTCATCTAACTGTATTTTCTAGGCTGCGTCCATTGACGAAGCAAAGGGGATCTCTAGTTACAGCATCCGAGATAAAGTTAAAATATTATCGTCCAGGATCGAAAGTGGGAGTAGCGCGCGAATAAATGCTCTAATATATTTCGAAAACAACGGTTCAATTTTACCCCTCTGTCCTCTGTCCTTGGACAGGAGGAGGGCCGGGTGAAGTGGCTTAAAAATTCAATAGAAACTTCGAAGATATTGAAGACTCCGTACGGAAAATATTTACCGAATTTCGATTAAAGATTCCGTTAGTTTGATAAACAGTCTATTGACTTTTATAGAAGATATTACATAATATTTTCAGATCTTTCTAGAATATAGCCTTTCATCGCAATATTATTTATTATGTTATATAAATTTATAGTATATCCGAATGAAAAATATGTGAAGCATCGTCGTTATTTGCAAAGTTAAGATCTATTTAATTTAGGTCAGAAAGACAAATGGAAAAACGGACTACCTGATGAAGCCACTTCTCTGTTGTCACTCTCGAAATTATAAGCTATTCCTTACAGCATTAATGAATCTCCAAGTAACTCACTCATACTTCAAACTGCACTAGAATAACATAATACAAAATTATAGAATTAATAACAAAAATCTTAATAAAAAAAAAAACAAATACGGTTCGATTTTTGAAATAATTTAAATACAAGCGAATACTTATTCGACCACACAGAGATTCTCACGTAAATCAGAAACGAACGCTTGTCGTTTTAATAAAATATCTATTAAGTTTGAGACAACCCTATTTAAAGTATGTACACCCGTTGCATGCCGTTCCGTCTATAAGGGATATTAGAATGTCCGATCGACTGAGGTTTTATAGATGAACACTCGAGATTGGTTGCCTAGGAAACTATTTCTGCTGCTTAAACAGGAACACAAAATATTCACTGGGAAATGTTCAACGTTTAACTTGTTAAGCTACGTCTCTTTGTAACAACAATGCGTTTCATTGATGTTTCGAAATTCGAATTCTGATATTTGAGGTTTCAATTTGTATCAACCGTCTTTCGAAGTAATTAACTATTGTGAGAAATGATAAATCACTTCGTGTTTCATTCGTGTAATGATAATCGCAATAAAATTGCGGTGAATTGCGATCTTGATGAGTGTGTTCTATTAATGTTATAATTGTCATAGGTAATGTTGAATATTGTTAAGATTTTAAGCCACTATGAAAGAAATAACTGTCATTAGACGTAACTAATTTCGGTTGCAATGACTATTCTCAGCAGAGAAATAGCAAACTGTACAGGTTATATATTATTATCATATGGATCAAGTGCCTGTACCAAGAGATCTGTACTTTTTCTTTTATATAATCTAATGGGATAGCAATCCAGGAAAATTTTGAAAAGAGTTTAGGTACAGGATAAACGTTTTAGGGTCAACAACTTGTCAACAACAACAACAACCACTCTGTGGTACCAGCTTTCGCGGGCGGTTTTTCCGAACCGATACGACATGGGAACCTTCAATAAAAGAGCGTACTCCTTTCTTAAAGGCCGGCAACGCACCTGCAAGCCCCCTGGTGTTGCAGATGTCCATGGACGGTGGTAGTCACTTTCCATCAGGTGAGCAGGAGCTCGTTTGCCACTTATGCCATAAAAAGGGTACTTTTCGGGATACTTATTCAAAACTCATCTACCTATACCTATATTCTGTTCCCTGATCCAATGCTTGAACTAAGAACTAATTAGAGACAACTCATCTATCTGATGGTATGAGAAAGATTTTACCTTAAACCCAATAGACTAAAACGATATTCAATGATAAGATTATCGATATATTATTATTAGTTTTGTATTTCATTATAGAATCTCCTGCTCCTCTCTCCTCGACCTCCAAATAGCAACAGTATTAAATTAGATTTGTTGTGGACTCCTTACGGATTCTGCCCAAAGTTGTGGCGCATCGGTGTAATGTAAGGATTGGTTATTGTTTTTAAAAGCATCAATGTCTTATCAAAGTGTCATCAATGCTGGCAGTGGATAACACTTACCATCAGACAGCCTGCCTCGCGTCCACCTATGAAATTATAAAGAAGCTTCGTCGGTAAAAAGTAATCAATCTCCTAATACTTAAAATATGACAAAGTATAAAACATGTAAAATTATTAAAGAGCGTTATCATATCGAAATGACGTCATAATGTAAGAAATAATCTGAATTGTTACCAAAAAGTTTCACCGGCAAAAAATTCCATCCAGCTCTATGTTATTTTAGGCATTTTCAATTAAGTACGGACTCTGTTTTTTTTTTTATACTTTGCCGTCGTCTGGGACAACTATGTGACTAGTTGTGTTCTCCTCTTTGTTAATGTTTTATATGAGATAAACGTACTGTCGGTAGCTTGAAATTAATTTTATATTCGCTTTATGCTTGATTAAAGATATACGCTGTATTTCAAAGGTAAGAAATCTTATGATATTTACTGTAATTATGAAGGACATCAATGTCATTATTTTTTTTTTTTTTTTAATATATGGCTTTTATTTGTGCCAAGAGAGCACAGATTATTTCGCCAATGTCACGTGCGATGGAGAAGACACGATGGAGATTGAACGGTGCGGTCGAGATTGCAGGCTTAAATTAATTTTAAGGGCACAATAGTAGTAGACTCTCTGTTAACCCATAACCTACAACAATACAATATATAAATAATTAGATAAATATATTACAATATTATTAAGACATCAAATAAGAACGATCACAAAAATATTTACAACTTAACTTTATTACGCTCAATATATTTACATAAAAATTTACAAAGTGGACTAAACACACACATTAACAAACATTCAACATTAATAGGGCGAGGAACTTTGGGAGGGAGAACGTCATATACTGGGTGGAGGAGAGTTATTTTTTATTAATTTGACTGTCCCACTTGTGGGTAAATTGTAATTTATTTAGACACATTGCTATTATGAAGGTTGGAAGATACACGCGGCATATCATCGTGTGACAAATGTAGCTTTCTATTTTTTTTCTTTAAATTCTATTTTTTTTATTTACGACCAAATCTATAACATAAAATCCAAAATAAAATTTGTGACTGTCCAGGTTTTAACCTTGAATCACGATAAAATTCACCTGTTCCAAATTGACCACTGGTCCATATACGCCCCATTATAAAACGTATGCTGCTCATAAAAGTTTCACTTTTAAAAATGTTGCAGTATTATTATAACAAAGGGAAAATATTTGAAGGGAAATTTAGTATAATTAAATACATAAACCGACACGGAGCGTCGCCAAGTTTTGATCCGACTCTCATTTCAAGTGACTTTATTAAAATTCAGTCTTGCTGAAACTTGTTATTATTAGTGGCCTGTGTCGTTTTAAAGTAGAATGTTTTGCCGCTTGCTTCTTTCTCGTCCATTGTTTTATCTGTAATTAAATATTAATTTGAATTTCGAATTACGAAAATGTTATCTTTTGTTTTTTTTTTAATAAAAAGATATTGTTCTTTAAGAGCAACGTTTCGCCGAATTATTAGATTTATAATTTCATATTTTTTAATAGTGAGAGAGAGATTAGTTTGTAATATTTAAACGTTTATATTCTTACAGTATCTGTATTGTGTCTTTTATATATTTCACTTATTTCAGAAACAATAAAAAACATAAGTGAGCCTGTGTACAAGAAATATAAAACCTTAGGTATATAGCCTCGTAGTGACATTTTATAGGAATTTTCTTTATTTCTTAACATCGAACGACCCATTTTTATGCTTTACCTAGATAAAATAAAAAGCTATAGAAAACATATTTTATGAAAGTAATATCGAATATATGTTTATAAAAATATTTTTAAAAAGTGATCACCGTAAAGGTGTCTACATTTTGGATCATAACTATTGACTTAAAAAATAAAACGTTCCTGTAATAACACAGACTGAGGTAAGAACACTTCAAACGGAACGAATTGATAGGCAGTATTCACGCTTAGTAGTTAAACCATAAGTGTGTTACTCAGATACACAGCAATGTATGTAATCTTGTCTACTCGTATCCTAAAACATATTTGACACAAAAACAACAAACGAAATCGACGAATATAATAAAAAACAGGGGGATTGTATGAATTCAAATATTACCTACCGAAATCGAAAAGGTATTTCAGAACCGCGGAAGCGAACACGAATAGGGGTTGCGATAAAGGCTTAATAACCCTCCTCATATAATGCCTTATTTTCGCGCCGTCATAACTTAAGCTACGGAATAAGGCAAGCAGTCTGCATTTCGTGAAACAATAATAAAAATAATAAATCCCACTCAAAGCCGCCCGACAGCCCAAGAACTATTCGACGACGTTTGTAATGTGACTTCAATTTCGAATACTGATGGACGGTTTCTTAAATATATACTAATATCTAAATATAAAACATTTAGATATTATACTAAAACATTATTTTCTCTTCTCGGTAGACTGATAGAATCTACTCTCTGAACCAGTGGTAGCTTCACCTAATATATTTGTTAAATATCGATCCAATATGCTTGTAAGTCTACTTGAATAAATTATATAGCGGTTTTTTTTTTGATTGCCCATGGGTAATTAAATTCATCTGAAATTCATCATCAATAAAATGTTAGTGGAAAATGAAGTTTAACGATACTTTGTCATCATAACAATAAAAAATATATATGACACTATATTGATGTAAAAATCTTTGAAGTCTATAAATAATGATAAAAATATATATTCTTAATTTATAAAAACAATGTTTCCTCATATAGACCCATAAGACAATCCTAATGCAAAATAATTACAAACTAGGTACACGTTCTAATATCGATCATCAGACTGCTAGCTGATAGCTGATCGCTGATAAAAGCGTGACCAACCGTGAGCTCTGCTCCTAGATGTCACGCTACCGTCACCTCGACGTTGCAACCACGTGTTTATCACCTTTATGCGTGATTTTAGATTACACATAAAACGTGTAAAATAAATCTCGCTATAAATTTATATGTTATTATATTGATCCAAATGTAAGTAGCTCAAACACTTGTGTTATGGAAAATCAGAAGTACTAACGGTACCACATATATCCAGCCAAGACCACGTAGAAAACTAATGAATTTTTTTTACTACGCCGGGAGTCGAACCCAGGACCTCAGTATGGCATGCCCATGAAAAGTGGCTCACACGCTACTCGACCACGGAGGTAGCAACATTAATTCCAAGATGTTCTTTTTTCAAATTTCAAAAGCGTAAAATAATGAATATATCGTGTCTTCTAAAACAGGACTAAACAATATAAAGTTATATTAAATTATGGTCATCCTATTAAAATCCCGTCACCGCCAGCAACTTGGTGTGAATTCAAACGAAAATGCGGGAAAATTTTGTTTTACATGCGAAAATGGAAAATTTTCTTTACGCGATTCTTATACAAGCGAAACCGGGGAACAATTGAAAGCGTTCCGGTCTATAGACGCTTGACAGCTTGCCAGTTGCGAATGGGTTTGACTCTTTAGCTGTCAAAACGGTTTAGCCCGGTATTGTATAGAGTTCGTGTATTGAAGGAAAATGTTGGATGAATTGTATTGAGAAATCGAAGTTGTTCTGATACGAAATTACTGTTTGATAAAATTGTATTGCTGTGTAGCATCGAAGCGTATGTGACTATATGTTTAATTAAAATAGTAGCACCTGTATATGTACCAACATATCTACACATATAAGAAAATTGAAGTGTGTTTGTAATATTAAAATAGCCCTTTTTACTCAATGCATATGTATTGCAATTTTTGTCTGTCAGTGTCTCTGTTTGTTCCGGCTAATCTCTAGAACGGCTGGACCAATTTTGAGGGGACTTTTACTGGCAGATAACTGATATAATAAGGAGTAACTTAACATATTTTTTATATAAAATTCAATCGCGTACAAATTCGCGGGCACAGCTAGTGTATCAATAAATAAAATGTATCACCTTGAAAGTTACCTATATTAAATATTAATTTTAAGTGTTTAGTGATAAGTCGATAGAATAACTTCCACAATAAAAATAAATCAATAAATAAATATACTTAAATGTGCTAGGCTTACGTCACTAGATTAGTTTATTATAACCAACAAAAATAAAACAGAAATCATTAATTGATTCGCACAATGCAATGCGACGAAATTTAGAAGCCGTTAAATTTCAAATGGTATTACGAATTTATACCCCAAAAAACCTCCACTAGACTTCCAATGTCCTCCTGGACTCAAAGAAGGTATTCAGGGCTCATTTAATTAGGAATTTATTTTATGTTATTACACGGAATTAAAAATACCAACTCTCGTAAAACACATTACAGCGGCCTTAATAGACTTTATTGTTCGCGAATTGAGATATTATTAACGTGAGGGATGAGCGGGTAATCATTTTAAAGGCTCTAGAGGTCGAGATAGTCCAGTGGTTAGAATGCGTGCATCTTAACCGATGATTGCGGATTGTGGGATTCATACTCGGGCAAGCACCACTGAATATTGTATATTGGTGAAGGAAAACATCGTGAGGAAGCCTCCATGTGTCTAATTTCATGGAAGTACTGCCACATCTGTATTTCACCAGCTCGCCTTAGAACAGCATGGTGGAATATATTCCAAACCTTGTCCTCAAAAGGGACAACAGGCCTTGGCCCAGCGGTGGGAAATTTATAATCTGTTGTTATTTTGTTGTTTTTAATGACTTTTCTCTCTACGATTAAATTTGAGACTTTTCGTAGAACTCAATTGCGTAAGATAGTATGTGACATGCTGTATAATAAACAGTTTATAGTCATTGCTCATGAGTCATTGACCGTAATTTAAATTCGTCTGAAATTCATTATTAATAAAAAACATCAGTGTTTCTGACTTTAAAATGAAGTTAACTGGGCGATACTTTGTCATCATTACAATAAAAAAAAATATATGACATATTGATATAAAAACCGTAGAACATATAAATAATGATAAAAAATATATATTCTTAATTTATAAAAACATTTCCTTACATAGAGTCATAACTCATATTGTTTTTATTTAAAATAGTTTTGTAAATTTAAAAACTACAAATTGAGTACAGATAACACAATCGGTAATGTGTTGTGCAGTGACAGGGTCAAAACGAACAAACAGTTTTATTACTTATATCACATAAACAATAAAATGTTAATTAAACAATTAATTTATTAAACACGTATCCTCATGAGGGCCGTGAAACGAGCGATAACTGCCTCATAGGTTTGTTGGTCAGTCTGATCGGCTGCAGATAGTTCCCATGTTTGATTCTCAAAATAAAATAAAACTGGGATTTTGCGAAAAACTTCCCAGTAACAGTTGCGAATAGAAAATTGGCAGCCTGGCATTAAATTGCCTCAAAAAAAAAAACAGATAAAATCAGAGGTTTAGTGGTGATGTTTGTGCTCATATCTGTGCACTATAATAAAAAACACTTCCGCGTTGAGAATTGTCCCGTAGCCCACACATATCACTCAAGAAATGAAGACTCGAGTCCCTGAGGGTAAACCAACTGCCCTTCTCCTTCGGAGTAAAGGACCATCCTAAACAGAAAATACCAAGCCGCTAACATCCAGAGTACCTATATATAACCGAGGCACCTTTTATAACTCCAGCACGATGGGATCCATACGATAAGGGCATATTTCGAGCTTCGCTTCGCGCCTATACTACCTTTATATATTGATGTACTCCAGTTGTAGAATCATTCTATTCAATCTTTGATCTTTGTGTTCATTGACATTATTTGTTGGGGTTGAAGGGGTAAAATAGAACAGTTCTAAGATGAATTCCTTGTGCCTCAATTACATTGACCCAGCCCTAGACGGTATGTTCAAAGCCCTACTACCTTTAAAAATAAACACTAATAAATCAACGTTGGCACAGATCTCATAAACATATTTACATGGAAAATGTTGTTAACTTTTAATGTCATTCACATTGAATCAAGTCTTGGAGAAAAAAATATCGTCTATATATAAATGAAATATAAGAATAATAAAACAAAATACAACAACAGTGACACGAAAATAAACTCTCTACGTGTCCTTCGTGTGAGTTCATTGCACGATATCCGCGTTACGCTAACGCTACAGTACGAGGCATGCGCTGAAGCGGATTGTAATGGATTACCCAAACTAATACTAAAACATATGACATATTATTTCGTACATTTTCATACCTTTCTATTAAACTACTAATGACAATTATGTGAAGATATTACTATTTTTTTCACCTTTATAGCATATGATATACATGTATATACACATTTGAAACTAGACATGAAATTTTCTGACTAAGACGATTTTGATATTAATTTTCAAATGCAAATATATAAAATTAAATTCAAATGAAGTAATTTAGCCAAGTCGAGTAAGTAAAATTATATTTATTTTTCAAATTATCTCGTGGAATATATATTTATTAAAAATAATAAAAACGTATATCTTCTATCACTTTATAATCGCTCGAACCTCTCACTCGCACCATCGTCAAAGATAACGCAGGAGATAGAGATATCATGATCAACTGTCAAGGTGCGAACTCGCAGACTCGACGACGACGAACGCACGATAACAATGTTTGTTTTTATGTTACATCTGACACATAAACAGTAGGTCTCTTTTAAAGAAAAAAAATAACTTATCCATAAAACCGAAATGTAACATGTGACCTCAGTTGACAAGCAATATTGATATCAGTGGTCATTAGAAATAAAGGATGTACTTCTGGATCAGCGTGTTTAGTTTAAGTAAATTATGATCCAATCGCCTCATCTTATATCCTTCTATTAGAAGACGACTGCAAAAGGGACTTGCAAGGTCTAATAATATTTATTTTATTATCCTATAGCACTGCAAAACGCAAAAAAGAAAGTTGTATAATATAATATTTTAAGAGCCATTCTCAGTGTTAGCGTTTGCCCCTTAAATTGGTAGTGATAAGGATAATCTTTAAACAAGTCATGCTGAGTTATACCTGCTTAATTTCAATATGCAGCAGTCAACAATTTGAGGCAAAATTTTATATGACTACATACTACTTAGTAGTAGGGTTTTGTATTACTCCGTCTGGGCAAGTACAACCAAATCATAATTCTACCACTGAGCATCAATACTTAAGATAGTCGTGCTCTGGTTCCAAGGATACAGAGCCACACTAATGTCTATGGGCGATGGCATTTGCCAGTCTGGCTACCTATACTACAAAAAATCTAAAAGCTGCCATTATACGAGTATGTCTGAAAATCTTATTTATGAAAAAAAGAAAAAAATGATAATGCTTTAAAAATAGAACGTAATTCCAATTCATTTGATACACAACAAAGCCTTATCACTGTTATCTTTAAGTTAATATTTTCCATAGGCATAGAGACGCTGAGTTGTAAACAATAATATTTTATTACAATATTTGTTTTCAACACTTTACACGGAACCTTACAAGGTTATAGAATTGATGATAATATTACTAAATCGATTCATAAGAAAAATACAGGAGTTTTGTTACAAAACAATAACTTTTCTTAACTCGTCACTAGTTTCAACTGGTTTGATCTGACATAACTGGATTGAACTGGTATAGGGAATGTTTTGATTGCTTATTATTATTTATAAATTATAGTGATTAGAATGAAACAAAAACAATTTATTTAAATAAGATCATAAATTCATATAAATTAATTGTTTAATACCATTAGGTCTTTTTAAACACTTTTTTTTATATCCGATTTTATTTAGAGAAATTTAATTCTAATATAAACTGTACGATGTATATATGATATTCGGTTTTCATCTTACGTACTTTTATTTAATAGTGACCAATTTGACCAATTTAAACCACGATAGATCCAATTTAATGTGTAATCGCGGTTAAAATAAAATAAAACATAAACAATAGATCCCCATTTCATAAATTTAGCTGTTCCTATTGTTTCAAAATCCGTAAATTACGCCGAGGATTTTGAAAGTATTAGGTAGCATACTTAACTTCTCTTTAAAATGGGTCTAGAAATCTGCTCGGTACCAGAGCGTCATAAATTGAGGAGGATAGAAAACCCATTAGGCAGAGATGTCGCTGTAGGTAGGCTTTTAAAAATTCTATTAGTCTCACGAAAATAGGGCTTTGATAGATAAAATCGAACGAATCCAAAGGCGCCCTTAATCCCTCCATCTGACTTGGGCAATAAATATTTATTGCGAATAAAACATTTACCGTAAGCGTTGGGCGATGAGCGTTACTATGAATTGATTTAAATTTACGTAAGATTTTCTACTTCGTATAAAGTGATGTTATATTTTGTGGGAGTCAATGAAATAACATCTATATATTTTTTGGCTGCACAAGACCGGGCATTGTGGCGATCTTTGGGTGAGGCCTATGTCCAGCAGTGGACGTTCTTCGGCTGAAATAATGATGATGATAATGATAAATTGTTAAAGATGGAGAGAATTAAAAAAGGCTTCCATAATGGAGTGCTTTGAAAGACGACAAGATCAAAAGTTATCTTACATAAAAAGAGATGTTGCTAAATAAATAGAAAGTTGAAGAACGTTATTTTATAATTAGTAATGTTTATCCTACACAGTAAATTTTGTGAAAATAAAACTTACTGAATTAAAAATATATCGCCCATAATTTTACTCATTTTTTCCATTGGACTACACATAACGCGTCCATTTTCTTGTACCAAACAACAAGATATAAAATCTATTTGTGCTGCATGTCGATCTGTCCCTCGGATAGCAATTGCCCGATACAATCGCGTAATTGAGGAGAAGTAGCCCCGTCACGTTAATTGTTGAATAGTTTTATACGCCTATTAATTAGTTATCAAGGATTCGTTATTGGCTATTCATATCATGTACTCATGGTCCATTATCAGAAAGAATCCTTACAAAAAAATTCACATTATGTTTTCTCTTGGAGTTTTTAATAAATAAAAGCTACATTTAAGACAAAGTGTAGGCTGAGGGAGCATATCTTGGCTGAAAAATGCCAATGGTTCGGATAGAGTTCAAAGTCCAACTTTCCCCAATAGTCGCCGAACTTCGTAAGGAGATAAGAAGACGTATTATGCTTTAAAGGAAACTAAGGAAATAACTATTGATAGTTTCAATGCGTCTTACTAAGCGTCTAGGCATCTCGATAATACAATGCTATTTCCAAATATGTGATAAATTTGTTTTCTACCAAGGATATTCTATTTTTTTTTATTAAAAGCCAATTTTATATAATCGTTAAACAAAAACTAGAATTGCTTCATCGACAATCGTCCGTTTGGAAGTAATTAAATGATGATTATGATATTTGATGTGAACCGAAAAGTACTTAGTTGTTTTTCGCTTTTAATTATTAATATTTATCGATTAAGGATATATTATATACTATCATTCGAAAGAAACATTTGCTGTCAAAATATTTGGCCCTAGGAGTGTTAGTGCAAAAAAATTTGTATAATATCTCGCCTTATTGCCTCCACTGGTAACAGGAGGGCTGGTTCGTTTTTTGCCCAGAGGATCGGAATTGCGATTCAACTTGCAAATGCTGCTAGCATTCTTGTTACCATTCCATGCGGTCAAGATTTAGAAAGTATTTTTTTATTTAATATATTTAAGGACTTAATAATATAAATAAATGTATTCTTTAAAGAAAGTTAAGGATGTTTCCTGCTCTAAAAACCTCAAACGATAAATCCTTAGCATTAGGTATGAACTCAAGATTATTTTGATATATCTTATCGCCAATAGCAGAGATATGATGTCCTACCTAGTTATCATCACTATCAAATGAATAGCAGGTCTATATAAATATTTTAGGAATCAAATACCTAGCTATCTAAGCTATTTCTAAAAAAATGTCGTTCAGTTTCTTAAGCGTTTCTGAATTCGTAGCATTTCTTTGACAAACAGGTTACATTACGAGATTGCAGAACGCTATTGTCAGCTTGACCTGAACTGATATCGTCGGAATTATAAATTATGAGCTATACTCGAATTTGTTCGTTTAAGTTTCGAAATGTAATAGGTGTATCTTTAAATATTTGATAGTCATTCTTTTCTGATGGCCAGATGTAGTCAGAAAAGATCTTAGTTCCTGCAATGTTACTGAAAACGATAGGTAAAATAGAGCGAAGTGGAAGCAATAAGCCAGAAAGGCAGACCTCACCATCGAATGGGAATTATGAATGCACAAGAGAGAGGCTGAAAGAGAGGGAGAGATCTCTCTCTCTCCAGGGTAATTCGCGATTACTTATGTATAATTCCTAAACGCCATAAAAAAACAAAATCACGAGTACTAAAAATTCAGCCATATTCAACACTTTTATCCAAAATCTGTCAGGGGAAAATCATCATCATCATAATTACATAGGAAACGAAACAAAGTCGCGGTAGAAATCAATTTATCATTAAAATAAATGTAATTATTAATGCAATCATATAAATCACCTTTATCTCCTATAATATATCCTGTATCATATTCTTATAAACATCAGTCTAGACACCAATGACATTGGTTTAATTTCACAAGTTCAATGATCTGACGCTGAAACGGATTGCGTGATAGTCTTTATATATATCAATAACGACATGCAATTGAGCAAAGTTTTTATCAGACTAGAAAAGACGAGATAACGATAACGTTTTATCGTGAATATATATTATAGTTACAATTTAAAAAGCTTTTAACAACTTTTGACAAGTCATTTATTATTTTCATTTTGAAAATGGAATTAACGTGTCATCTTGCTTTGGTGTCGTTATATTGTATAAAGTATGACAATTTTCAGCTGATCTTTGCAACCTCCGAAACCAAGGAAGGAAGTTACCTGTTTTTATGGTATAAGTTGGCGGACGAGTATATGAGCCACCTGATAAGTGGTCACCTTCACCCATAGACAATGACGCTGTAAGAAATATCAACTAATCCTTACATCGTCATTACGCCACCAACCCTGGGACCTAAGTTGTTATGTCCCTTGTGTTTGTAGTTACACTTTCGCTCTTCAAACCGAAACATAAGAATACTGAGTACTGTTGTTTGGCGGTAGAATATATATTATTGATTGTTATCTGAACACAGACGGGTTTGCACAAAGCCCTACCACCAAGTATCTAACCTGTAGCCCTAAATTGTCGTTTGTATTAACGTATTAAATTATGAAGTATTTCATAGTTGAGGAATATCCGGTTCAGTAATTTTGATTATTGGTAGAAGATGACGATAATAATGACAATAACAGTGGGTTTATTCGACTTTTAGAAATGTCCATATGAGTGAAAAAATACTGCAATTTTATCGAGTTTGGAATTTACTTTTTTTGATAGCATTAGTAACATATGATTACAGGAAACAGGGGCAAAATTTATATAAAAAGTATTTATCTAAAAATAAAATAAGGAAAAAATTATTATAAAATATGTATATTTATTTTATAAATCAAGATAATGGTGTTGTTTTTTGTATGCTTTTGTAAAAATACTTAGAATTAATTATGGTGTAGTATTTACAAGGGACAATTTTATAGCGATATTAATTCAAACTATTTAAATGTCAATTTTTTACTTAGGATACGCAGACATAATACATTTGAAAAAAAAGTACACATTATTATTAAAGATTTGTGCATATTATTATCTATTTTTATGTTTTAAAGAAGAAAGTTTATCTGTCTGTCTGCCTGTTAGTCTTTCACGGCCATTAAATTTATACCAGCTCACCCACCCCTCGAACATTATTGAGTACTACTGCTCTATGGTAGAATATCTAAGCAGAAAGCCATATCACCAAGTAAGCAATATATATTATTATTATTATTATACTAAATTGTCGCTCGAGGCTTAGCTCGCATTTTAGGAGGTTGGTTTTTGTTATGAAATTGTGAAGCATAAAGTAATTGGTAAACTGAAGAGAGAGAAGAAAACATTATAAACGGAGATAGGCAGATGTATTACTATACATTTTATCATCAGTCGGTTTTTTGGTTAGATATACGCAACTCTAAAACGAAAGGCAGGAGATTAAACCAAATTTATAAAATAACATTTGGTTCATTTGGCGTTAAGCTTTAATAAGTGAGAAGTGAACTCGCGTATATAAGCCTAATAATAACAAAATCCTAATTACGCTCCGCTCCTTAATACGGTTAAGTCCGCATTCTTATTTTTCCTTATCTTATCTTTGTAATCTTGGATATCTTTATTTAAGATCATGAAGTGAGTTTTATTATGTCTTAAGTTCATATTTTGAATGATTTTATCTGGAATAGTGACATCGATTATCTTTGGGGATTATCTATACGGATGATGCTCGCAAATTCTTTTTAAATTTGAGTTTTTTTTAATTTATTATTATTCGTTTGTTAATTGAACTATGGATGAGAGTTAATAGAAAAATGTTTGTCTTATACAATCGATATATCAGCAACAGAAGCTAGTGTGAAGAGAGGGTTTGGAACATATTCCACCACGCTATATACGCACCACGCAAATAAGACACATACAGATTTCCTCACGATGTTTTCCTTCACCGCCGAGCTCGTGATGAATTATAAACACAAATTAAGCATATAGTGGTGCTTGCCTTGGTTTGAACCCGCTGTTTCTAACCACTGGGCCATTTAGTACATTACGTTTTAATGCCATCGCAGCAAAATTAATTCTGCAAATGCGTCAATATAAATATAATATAAGTTAAGTCAGTTAATAATATAAGTTATGTCAGCGTAGTACGTAAGCGTTAATGTGTAAGTACCTAGGAGCTTCTTCAAAATAAGGCCAGCAATTACGGGAACTAAAATTTTTGATTTAATAAAAGAAAATAAATCAGTATATACTTTATTCAAGGCTTTTACACTTTTGAATCATTTAACAACTATATTAAGTGAAGCTACCACAGGTTTAGAAAGAAGAACCGGCAAGTAAGTCAGTAGTTACTCTTTTACAACATTTAAAAATACAGTCATGTTAAATACAATTATATGTCTATGCAATATTTCTTGGATGAAAGTCAACAAGTATTAATTCCGCGTTTTTTTTTCTGTATCAATAATAATTACACTGGCTTACCTAACTTTAAAAGTGCAATACGATCACAACGTCCCTCCCTTAAACTATCTTTAACAGGTGTGGCTTTTCTCTGCGGCTGTGGATATGTTTTCACCTTCTAACCCAGTCCTCACAAACTCCAAGTGAAGTCGAGTGCTATTAGTATTTGTATCGGAAAACCATTCTCTAATAGCGAAGTCCAAAGCCACATTACGACCTGTTTATAAAGTCCCACTGATGTATTTAATATTCTGGTTATTCCTTAAATTGTCTCGTTCTGGAGATACAACGGCAACTACCTATTGTCTCCTAGGGAATTACAACTACCCGCACATAGCCTATTACTGTTAAACAAAAGATAACGTACCTTAAATTCCGCGAAATAAAGTCCAAATTTATTTGCAAATAATTTTCGATACATTATATTTAGCGGTACAGAATATTCGATTTTATTTTTTGTGTATAGAGTTTAGTTTTGTTTGGTAGGTTGGTTTAGTAATGTCCTTTAGTTGTCGATAAGTTATCGACATTGGATAAAGGGTCTGCCATTAATCGCACGATAATATCGGTTTGGTAATCATGGATTGCTAAGTGATAGGCTAACGTTACTGGTGTCGACGGCCCTTATGATAAGATTTTGCGAAAGATGAAATGCGATGAAAGTTTCGACGATTATCTACTTATTGTGCAGTAATAAACTTAACATCTAGACTACGGAGAATATTATGAAATAACAATACAAGCAGTTTAGTAATTTCAGCCATAATCCGTAATAGTCTACAGATAATACAATTTTGCTTAGTCATATGAATCTATTTGAAAAAATAAATACAATCGCGCTAATTAAAAAAAATAAGTAACAAAACAGTAGTTACAATTCTAAGTTTAAATTTTATTTTCATGTACGAGTATATCTGTTAGTTGGTGGAAGGGCTTTGTGCAAACCCGTCTGTGTAGGTACCAATCAATCATCAGATATTCTACCGCCAAACGAAAGTACCTGGTATTGTTGTTTTTCGTTTTGAAGGGTGAGTGAGCCAGTGTCACTACACGCACAAGAGAATTAACATCATAGTTCCTAAGGCTGGTGGTGTATTGGCGATGTAAGGAATGGTTAATGTATCTTACAGCGTCATTGTGTATGGGTGGTGACCTCTTACCATCAGGTGGCTCATATACTTGTCCGCCAACCTATAGCATAAAAAAGTAATTTACACCTAAATGGGTTTATTCAGAGCCTTGAGTTGAGCTGTACCTATCAAGCACGTATTTATTTCAGTTCGATACGTAAGAGAATTTGCTGTCTGTGCTTAATTTTAACGAATCATTTTTTTTTTGAGTGAATGCAAATTTAAAATTAATATATTTATTCGACATCTTAATAACACTAATTGATTAAAAGCGATTAAAATAATAAATCTAGGGTCGACCTTGTGTGAGATCATTGACGCGACCGTCAAATGTCAACATAATAACTGTAGTATGTCTTGCGTTTGTACAATTCTAAAGCATTTTTATTATTTAGTACTTAAGCCTGGATTGATAGTCTTTTTGCTTTGCTTATGATTTGTTATTGAAGTCTTTAAATTTTTTATGTTCTTCCATGGTTTTTGACTTTGATTATTTTTGTTATCATTAGATCAGATACACTAAGAAATCATACTTCTTTCGGACGTAAGACTAATATAAACCCTTTCTAAGATAAATATAAATTCATTCGAGGATTCACCTGCGTTTAAGGAGGGGGAGGAGGCAGTGTCTTAATACCTACAGTATTCTATATCAATGTCCTGAAGATGGGTATGTAAACTGTCATTGTAGTTGGTTGAACAGTTAACCAGTTAACACGTAAAAGTATGACAAACAAATGAACACACTTACTTTAGCAATAATAGTTACAACACCGCATTTTAATTTGTAACAATAAAATCCCCTGTAAGTAAATCATCCCGGTAGGTTTTTTGTAATCCAGTACAAACTGGATTTTATTAAATTGAAAACCAGTAGTAACCGGATTTTATTATAAACCGCGACGCGTGATCTGCGACAGATAAAGCAAAGGGTAATGTTTAAAAATATCTCCACTAATCTTATAAGGAAGTCATTATTGTTTTTTTTAAGTTCCACAAAACTACTCGTACTAATTTTATAGACATATTTTTAATTCTCCATTATATTATAGATAACTGTTTCAAAATCAACTGGATTGAATATAACTATGATTATATATTCGTCAGAGTCGAGATGGCCCAGTGGTTAGATTGCGTGCATCTTAACCGATGATTGCGGGTTCAAACCCAGGCAAGCACCGTTGATTCATGTGCTTAATTTGTCTTTATAATTCATCTCGTGCTCAGCGGTGAAGGAAAACATTGTGAGAAAACCTGCATGTGACAAATTTCATAGAAATTCTGCCACATGTGTATTCCACCAACCCGCATTGGAACAGCGTGGTGGAATATGTTCCAAACCTTCTCCTCCAAGGGAGAGGAGGCCTTTAGCCCAGCAGTGGGAATTTACAGGCTGTTGTTGTATATATTCGTCGCATCATTCAAAGATAGAATTGGCTGAGTAGTCCTTTTAACTTACAGGCATTGTCCGCACTTTTATAGAATCGATTCATAATAGACCTCTTTTTACTATTTTACTTTTTTTAGATATAACTCCCTTTATTATTTCGTACTGTCACTTGTCACTTCATTCTTGTTTCGAGGCAACGTTCGCACGGCCCTACGAAATTTATTGAAAATTTGTAATGTTCATCATGACAAAGATTATTGCTGATGTCAGAAAAAAATGCCAATTTTTCGTGCACCGCGCAAACCAATAAAGCTATTTGTATTACGATACAAACCTTTATTCTACTAGTACGGTGTCGCGACGCATGCCTTGTTAATACATAATATTTCTTTGATAAAATATGAATACCAATTAACAGTAAAATAAACTACTCGCATTTCTAGAAACTATTCTCGATTAACTTATTTTAATAATTATAGAGAAAGACTAGTTTTTTTTTCTTTCTTAAGAACTCAAAAAAAGCATATTTCTACGAATCTCTTCAAATGAAATGTGTAACATAGTTCTAATAACGCTTGTTTCCGTTGAATTTTCGTAGAAAAATCAATCTTAGTGGTATCCACTTAGAGTTCGAAATAGTATTTTATAAGGAGTAAACAAAATATTGGGTATTAAAATGTTTCTAAGAATTAGTATAATCGTTTCTTTCTTAAGATTAGATGTTTTATTATGTTTTTTGAGTTTTAGCTGACAAATATATTAACGTATAGACGACTTAAATGATTAGATGGTGTTATTATAAATTACGCTCGTATATCTTGAAGCGAAGATATAAATGGTAAGATCTTACCATGGAATAAGGCCGATTCATCTGATTTGGGCATGGTGAAAATTCTACATATTGGCATAAATGTGCGCAAATACAGGAGCTCTTTCTTATACCTCCGATGGGACACACATCTACCACGACCAGAAATATTTCAGGTGCACGACGCATCGGTTTTACTTGTAGTACACACTTTCAATTTTGAGACTGCATGTTGTTAAGAGTCAATTGTTTCTACAAAAAATACCAGTGATATCCTATTATTCATAGTATTTATTATGTGTCACTAAATAATAGTTTTCAAAAACGTACGAAGATTTATTTTTTACTTCCTTCATTGAATTTTGGACTGGCAACTGAAACAACTAATGTTAAATGGCCACCACTACCCATAGATATTGGCTTATATAACCATTGTACCGCCAAACTTGGAATCTGAGATGTTAGGCTTCTGTGCGTGCAGTTACACTGGTTCATTCGAACTTTCAACCCGAAATACAACAATATGAAGCATCGCTGCTTTCCTGTAGAATATATGTATATACAAACGTAGAAAAAGGCAGTGATGAAATATTTCTTCTCCTATTTAGCCAAAGCCATAAAGAACGATTGTGCTTAAGCTTGTTGCCATATTTATACCATATTCCCGTTTTAATTGATATCCGAAAGCGCTATATTAAATAAAACTTTTCTTATACTTAAGCCCCTTAAAAGTTCGGCTGGAACTTTGCAATCAAATTTCAGTATAAGCTAATTGAACTTTAGGGAGACTGAAAAAGCTTTGAACATTTAAGCTCAGTTAATAAGTCTTTCGCTTCAACTATTTTCCACGGGCTCGTGTGAGAGCTATTACTATATCTTGTGCATGCATAAGTTTTTGTGAAGGCAACACAGAAATGGAATATCTTCATATAAAATTATACGAACTATTTTAAATGTAATTTTATGCAAAGGACTTCCTTTGAGACAAACTGCGAATAATTCTACGTCGTGTATTACGGTAAATCATCTTAATAAAAACTTAAAAGCTTTTTTTCTTGACATTTCATAAATTCCTCTTTTTATTGCGTGATGAAAGAAAAGTTAAATGATCTCATGCGGTGTTGTAAGAACGTTTTCAAACATATTTGGTAAATATATGATCTAGTCGAGCACCCGGGCTTATAATAACTTGGTGGTAGGATTCTATACAATCCCAGAGGCTACCATCAATTCGTCAGATAGTCTGCCGTATAAAAGCAATACTTTTTATTGTTTTCTTCTGGTTTGAGTAAGCTAATGTAATTTACAAAGTTGGTGAGACATAGATATCACTTACCATCAAAAACTGAGGCTTAGAGACGACCTTCATCCAGCTAGCAATAGCATTTACAAGATTTATTAGCCTTAAGCAAGCATCTATCTGTAGAAGTATGCTAAATAAGTCTGATAAACCAGCCCCATCAAAGAGTGTTATGTAATGCCAAAGAAGAAGCAAATTTACTTTTTGAAAATCCCACTATTAGGCTAAGGTTTCTTATTTCTGGAGAAGATGTTGCAGATTTTTTCGTTAATCCAAATCATGCATGGAATGACACTGTATTCCTAGCTCACGATTGCAATTGAGAATTGACTGGCTCACCCCGGGATTTGAACTTAAAACCTCAAGAGCTTTATAAGCAATCCACTTCACTAACAAGGTAGTTTAATATATTACAATATTACGAAAATACTTAACTGTGCAATGTAGCTTGCTAGCTAATTGAGATATTTTAATAATCCTTAGTGAGTTATTATGCTGTTTCCGAGGCCAGCTTCTAAAGCATTTCACCAGTATCAAAAACCTCACAGAAACGCGCTACTATAGTAGAATAATGCCGAATTTCATTTCGTAAAAGCTTGTAAATTCATATTTTTATTAAAAAAAAAAACATCAGACGGTGTAATCCCAAATGAGGAGATGCGGCCATATTTTTTTCCTTTAAAACACAGGATGATCCTTTTTCGCACATCCCAATAATGCGATTTCAGTGTACGAACTAATTGCCTCCGACTCGCTTGGTTCCAATAATGTTTACTTTTTTTCGTATACGGGGTGATTACATTTTTAATGTCTGCGGTCTGAGTGAATTACGATAGATTTGCAATGTTTTATACCACACATGTCACATGGTTTGATTAATTATCAAAAGTTTATAGCGTTCATTTAGATAGGTAATTATTATATTATATTTAAAATTGGAACGCATAGCCGATTATGTGCGCAGTGTGATTTACTAATTAAGACAATTTTGAAATAAAATGTCTATTACAATAATAATTGTATATAATAAAGTAAATTCAATAGCCCCTGCTATATTAATAATATGCAATAATAATGTGATATAAATTATGGTATAGAATCAAATGTCATAACACCGTATTGAAGGCTAAGGTTACTCTCGTAAGATTCGGCCATCCATAAACTGTTAAACACTGAAGCCTGTAAGGGAATTTTAATATATTTAAGTTACTTAATCCCGCTAAGTAATGCAATATTTTATATATTTAAATAAGATAAAGTTTTGCGTCACTTAAATGAGATATATCTTAGTTATCCATATAAATACAGTCACGATGCTGACACATTGAATTAATTATTAATTTGATTTAGAATAAAATAAATGTATGTGAATAAAACAACAGCCTGTATATCAGTTAAGGCATCGCCACCTGTGACAATGGACTCTTGGAAGTGGGAATCAAACAAAGTAACCGAGACATCGGCACAGTGAAACAGTAGTTTCAAAAGAATTCTCAGTCCATATATATAAGAAGTAAAATAACGTAACTCAACATCTGAGTATTATTACAGTGACAGGGGATGAAATACTTAGTTATACTGAGTTGAGGTTTTTTAATCTGTAACTTATGTAATCGTAAAAATGGAGTTACCGTTCATTTTTTGTTAGATGTTTAAATAATTATACAAATATAGCGAGCAATAGCATTTGTATTTAAAAAAAAAATGATTGTTGTAGCCTAATTTAATCCCGTATATTAGTTTACTGTCAGTAAAAGCTCCATCAAAATCGGTCAAGCTGTTCAAAAGATCGAACAAACAAACAGATGCACAAAATACATTCATTTGTAATTAGTAAAAAATAGTTATTTTAATATTACAAACAGACACTCCAATTTTATTATATTACATATAGATATTTGTTATTACACGGATTCAATCACCCTTCAAACCGGAACATAGATATAGGCCAACTCTCCTTTTGAGAAGATTGTTGCGAGCATATTCGACGTCGCTGCTATAATGCGGGTTGGTGGGTTCACATGTGACAGAATTTCTTTGAAATGCAGGTTTCCTCACGATGTTTGGCACTCGACATAGATGAATTATAAACACATATTAAGCACATGAAAATTCAGTGGTGCTTACCTGGATTTGTACCAGCAGTCATCGGTTAAGATGTACGCGTTCTAACCACTGAACTGTAGATTCATTAAAGTTTCGATTTTAATTTTTGACATAGTCTGTTGCTATGCTATTAAATATTATATAGCATAGCGCTCGCTTAGATCCATCACATTTGTGTGTTAAAGCCTTTATACCTTACAAATGAGTCTGAGACCCGCAAACAATCGGACCATTAAAATAAATACGATTATTAGCCTGATAATTTAAAAACCAAATTATTATTCGTGTAAGTTAAATACGTTGCTTTATTTAATCATATTATCTTGAAATTTTTATTAAGTTAAATATTCGGAAATGATTTCGTATATTTATTCCAATTAAATAATAAATCGCATCATGTTGTAATGTAGTTTGAATAAATATGTTTCAGAAGATTATTTTTTAATCATTCAAAATGAGAAAAAAAATCTGAAAAATATATAACCGGACTTATACCTTAAAAAAATAGAGGAATAAAATCAAATTTGTAAGCAACAACACACTAAATATTATACTTCTAAATCATTACTTGGCTTACATACTGCACACCAATGACAATCTTTTGAAATTGAAACTTTGATTGAAAAAGTTCCACCAACCTTAGGTACACCGGCTCACTTACCTTTCAAACAATACTATGTACTGCTTTTTGGCGGTAGACTATCTGATGAGTAGGTGATACTCAGACGAACGTGCTCTTGTCCAAATCCATCAAGTAATACCATCAGCATTAATCTTACAAAAAGTTCTATAAATCGCTCATTTAATGGATAGGTAAAGCCGCAAGGATAAATAAATAAATTATAATATTGATAGTCGAAACGTTATTAGTAATGGTTATTGTATTACCTGTGGTTGCGGGGCGGTTTCCTGTGATAATGTTATCAATTAATCGATCGGATTGCGGTTACCATGTTTACGTAATGAACTTAAAACTGATTATAAATATCTACTTAATTATTGTATGAAATTACGAACGAGTTGCTACGGTATCGCTTGGTAATTAATGAAAAAATATATAGGGAATTAATTATTTGTAACAAACTGATTATCGCACGCGATTTCGCTCGCGTTTTAGGGGATTGGTTGTCATGTGTTTGGCAAAAAACCTAGCCTGTGTCTTTCCTTGAAATTCAAGGAAAAATTCAGTTTTTTTATGGTATAGGTTGGCAGACGAGCATATAGGCCACCTGATGGTAAGTGGACACTATCACCCATAGACAATGACGCTGTAAGAAATATTAACTATTCCTTACATCGTCAATGTGCCACCAACCTTGGGAACTAAGAGGCTATGTCCCTTGTGTCTGTAGTTACACTGGATCACTCACCCTTCAAACCGGAACACAACAATACTAAGTACTGTTATTTGGCGGTAGAATAACTGATGAGTGGGTGGTACCTACCCAGACGGGCTTGCACAAAGCCCTACCACCAAGGAAGTTTGCGTCTTAACAAATTTCATTAAATTTGGTTCAGCGATTTGTTCGTGAAAGAGCGACATTGAGATAGAGTTATTTTCACATTTATAATATTAATATAATCTATGAACTATAGTTGAGTTATGAAATACTATCATTATGTTATAATGGGGTCTATTTACACAGCATATACATATATGTTTGTACTTGTCGTTGCAACGTTAAGCAAAGTTTTTCAAATAAAAATAAAATATAATGATTTATTGAAGATATACCCAGTAACTTTTGTTTAGTAATTTTATAACATTATAAATAAAAATGACTTTATAATGCATATTCTTCTTTGAAGAAACGAGAAATTTAATAGTTAGTATATTAAAATAACAAAAACATATAACCATTATATATTTGCATCATAATAAATAACCTGTAGGTATATATATATATATATAGATATCCAACATATATCCGGATTAGATATTCTCTGTGACTTTTGTGCCTCGGATAGCACGCAAGGTCTTCGGTCCTGAGCCTCATTTATCTTCAATCGCTTAGGACCGGTCTCCCATTAAATTATGATATTCGTATTAATGGTAAGAATAGAACATCTATATTTGTTACACTAGTAATGATCTATTTCGTGAAATTTAAAATCTGTTATTTAATATTTTAAAAGAATTAATACTCACAAGACAAGAGCAAAATTCGAAATAGAATTTTAAACATAAAACAATGTCGAAAACGTATTAGAGTAATGATATGCATTTATATCGCAAATTATGTTTAATAATCTTAGCCTTCGGTAAGAAAAGCCCTTGACTGGAACAAAAATGGTAAAAATAGTATCGGAACTGGCCAGACAGCGCTGCGCGCGCGCCGGTCACGACATGTTTGTGTCGACGAACTAGCCTCGACTTGTTTTAATGAGTCTTGGACTTGTGACTTTAGAATTATTACATTTTTTACTTATTTTGCTTGTAAAAAAACAGGGTGTGTACATAATGTCAACTTTTATTAGTCATATGTTACAAATTGCTAAATATAGACGATGTATATATTTGTAGGTATTAGTTTGTAGGTTTTAACCAAGCACTGACTGTGCTTAATTTTTGTCAATAATGTATGTCTTGCTTTGTGAGGCTTCATCTCACACTCATCATCACTTTCCTTTTCCTTTCAAGAGAAGAGTTGGCCTTAGATACTCTAGCACCAGAATTTACAGGCTGTCATATCATTTCAAGACAAATATTAAACAAGTAGCTGATTTTAAATACTAGGATTTAAATGTTACTTCTAACACAAAAAATAATGATAGTTTTTTACTTTAAAAGCTTCAATAAATATTAATTTTTATTGATTGGGATTACTTTAAATAAACAATATAACATTCAAAGTACATAACTGACTTTTTTTTTTCATCAAATTTAGATGAGAAAAATATGCAACCATAAACATCTTGGGTATCAAACTTGCTTTGTAATAAAATTTTAACAAGTTCGAATCGCAGAAGTGTACCATATACAGAGATACATTTTGTAACATTAATACAAGTAGGTACTCATTAAGTACTATTTTAATTTTGAAACGAAAAGATTACAACTAGTAAGTGTATCTGAAATATATATTTAATATTATAAATGTGAAAGTAACTCATTCTGTGTGTCTATCTGTTGCTCTTTCACGACCAAACCGCTGAACCGAATTTCATGAAATCTGGTATGAAGCAAGTTTGAGCTCCAAGAAAGCACAGCACATAGGCTAGTTTTTTTTGCCTAGCACATGACAACCAACACCTTAAAACGCGATCAAAGCCGATGGCTACTAGTATAATATACACAATAATATGTGAACGAAGAAAAACTTGGTGCATTTATATATTATTTACTAAATAAGGGGAATTGAACATTTATCGTTCTGATATAGATATGCTGTGCTCGTAAGAAATATACGATCGTATTACGTGTAAAAAATCAACGATCAACATGCGATACTATACTAAGCTATAAATCTGTTTTGAAATTATAATTCACAATACTCGAACAGATAATAAAACACTTAATTGGGTATTTAATACGATATAACTGAAAATAAATCTATTGATATTGAATATACATATTTAATAAAGGGTGAAATGTTTATCTTTATATTGTAATAAAAACAATATGTATACTGTAATACTCTTACCAACAAGAGGTCTTAGACTTAACTTATAATTGAAAAAATAAAAAAAAAATTACAGTCAGTTTTTTATTCACAAATATCAATAATAAAATCCATTTTGTTTCTTAGTAATTATGATTTAACAACACGGAGTAATATAACCATTTGCAATAGATTAAAAAATAATACATGAGTTTATTACATAAAAAAGATAGTTAAATGTTTTTTGAGTTAATTTTTTCGCGAGTTACCGTTTTCGGGTTTCACACTTGATGAAAAATATGTTTGACTATTTTGATCACATGAAATAACGTCAATAACTTGATTCTTTTAATTAGCAAAAGTTTATTTTCTTTGGTATAGGTTGGCGGACGAGAATATGGACCATCTGATGGTAAGTGGTCACATCACCCATAGACAATGAAGCTGTAAGAAATATTAACTATTCCTTACATCGTCAATGTGGAACCTTGGGAACTAAGATGTTATGTCCCTTGTGCCTGTAGTTACACTGGCTCACTCACCTATCAAACTAGAACACAACAAAACTGAGTATTGTTATTTAGCTCTTAGGTAGAATAACTGATGAGTGGATGATACCTACCCAGACGGGCTTGCACAAAGCTCTACCACCAAGTTAATAAAAATAATTATAATTTTAATTCGATTTAAATAGTGACAAACTATGAATCGAATAAGAGACGTTGGGTTACAAGGAAAGTGTATATTTTAATGCAAATGAACGCAGGATCGGGTCAATAACTTACGATTGTTGAACTGTGCCTTTATAATTTTTATTGACCGAGATCAAATGATAAGTGAAACGGGAAGCGTGATAATTACGATGCAAAGAAAAAACCATTCACTATTATTTAATGCAATAAAATAAATATGGCGTCATGAAGTGTTGACGCATCGACGGAGGTTCTTTATTTAAATATGTTTTTTTCTTTTTAATTTTAATTAATAAATTAGAGGTACATATAGATGTTCTCGTATCATGATTGCTTTTTATTATTTGTTATTTTGACAAAGGTCTTATTTATTTGTTTCCTTTCGTTTAATATGGATTATTTTAAGTATTATATTTACTAGTCATTTATAATTTTATTTATATACAATGTTGTTGCTGTATAATGACGTTCATTGTGATTTTTTTTTATTTTTGGATGTAAAAAAACAAACCGCTTTATGATCATTGACCCACTATTGGCCTAGTGTTAACTAAAATCGCGGATTTAAATTCAGTCTAACAACTAATTTTTAACTGTACTTTGTATTTCTCTAAAGTAGTTACGCTTTAGAGTAATACACTTAATAATCTTTGGCGCGGAATTTATGACTGTGTGACAAAAGCCCAGCCTGTATAAATAATTATAGCAATTAATTAATAGTAATGTAATGATGTGCTTAGAAATAATTAATTAAAATTACGAATGCCGTGTTGCTATAAATGAAAAAAAAACCATAAGTTTCTAGATACGAAAGGCTACGGAGTAATCATTAATCTTAATTAAAATAAAATAGAATATATGGAAACAAATTAAGGGACGCCAGTTAAGTAGGTGTCAAATGACATTCTAGCACCATAGAATATAAAATACGTCCTTAGTTAATCTATACCTACGTTTCCATAGTAGACCGTTTATTCCGTAACTTACTACTATTTTTAAAACAAAAAAAAATCTCGTGGGACACCCGTTTCGAAGGAATTTGCTTTTTTTAATTTCCTCAAGAATTTGACATTAATTTAAAAAAAAAGCAAACTCTAACTTTAAATTAGATTTCATAAAAGCAATCGCAAGAGAAAAAGAGAAAGAAAAGGATAGGTCTGAAGGAAAGAAGTCCGTTTCAAAAACTATCAGTTTATAAAATATGTTGCCTATAACAACTCCTTGCAGCTTTATTTCATGTAGATACACGATTCAATTACCGCTGTGTCGCATATGCAAATAAAGTTCATTTACTATACTTAACGCTACCTAGACCTAGGTCCCTAGGACATACAGATGCGCTTGGAACCTTTTATTTCATTTCTGTTTAGCTTGTTTAATATTATATAAATAATGATGGACATAAAATTTTATTGTTTTCATTTACATATAAATATTATGCACTCGCATATGTATGTATAGTTTTATTAAACGCGATGAACAGTTTTTATTGTATGTTAAGACAACATCATGTCATAAATCAAGTCATACGAAAAACATATAAAATGTTAAATCATTAAGTCGTGTTGATACAATCAATTGGTGTATACGTATTTTTTTTTTTTGGAAATATATAACTTTGATTTGAAGTCTAATGCTATTAACAATGACAGCTCTGTTTGACACTTGCAAAACGTCATACTATTGACGACAATTAACGATTGCGGGTTCAAACCCGGGCAAGCAAAACTGATTATTCATGTGCTTAATTTTAGTTTAAACCAACCAAATACACATGTGTAAAATTTCATAGAAATTCTACCACATGTGTATTCCACCAATCTGCATTGGAACGGCGAGGTGAAATATGATCGAAACCTACTAATGGGGAGATGGGGCTTTATCCCAGCAGTAGGAAATTTACAGGCTGTAGCTGCTGCTACTGGTGTTCATATTTAAATACTTTGCTTTGATTATAAAAAATAAAAGCGAAGTAATATGACTAATGCTGTTGCTTAAATAACTCAATAAAAAAACAAGTAAAAATTTTCAAATACACATTCACATTCACACGCGTTCACATTTTATTTATTTTTATAAATCTTATCTGTAAATGTTTCATTCGCTTAGTAGATCCTTGAAATACAATATATGCCGACTAATTGTATTGTCATGAAACTCTTTCGTCACAAGACAGAGAGCCCAGTCCACCATTCTTAGCAGTTAACCTTTCAAAGGATTCAGAGATAATCGCATTCATCCAATAAAACTTGTATACGGAAATCCTATTTATGACGCTCAAAGTACAAGTCATATAAAATATGTCATACTTGTTCATATAAAACTTACGATTATATTATGACTTATTTACCTTTACTGTATGATTTATTAACGACTAGTAATGCCTTTTGGTTATGGCCGCGTTTCGTTTAAAACTTCCATACAGGATAGATTATCTATAGTATTTTTTTAATGTTGTAAAAGGGTTTCTTACCGGTTCTTCTCAGTAGAATCTACTTTCCGAACCATTGGCTTCACTTAATTGTAAAATGACTGAAGAAAGAATGAATAAAGTTTATTTTTATTTTGATTTTATTGCCAATGCCAAACGTAGATGATCCATAAGTGACGTAATACATTTACGTAATACAATAATTGTAATTAACTACAGGGAAGCTGACTAGTAATGACTTATTAATCGAACTTCCATAACATATACATCTTAAAGACAACCTCTGCGCAAAATATTTACAGGGTATAGTACACAACACATCTATACTCTATTCTCCATGTAGGACAATGAACTATAAAAACTAACACACTTATCACTACATAGTATAAAACAAAGTCGCTTTCTCTGTCCCTATATCTCTATGTATGTTTAAATCTTTAAAATTACGCAACGGATTTTGATGCGGTTTTTTTGATAGATAGAGTGATTTGAGAGGAAGGTTCTTGTATATGATTAACAATATAGTAAAGAAGCACTGATAATTTTAGAATTGCTGTAGTATATTTAGTATCAGTATTGCACCCGTGCGAAACCAGTGCGGGTCTCTAGTTACTGATATATGAATATATAAACGTGTGACGTATATACCTCGATCACGCCACCTCTAGCAGTGAGTCAATATATCGTCATAGATTACTGTAATAGTTTGCGCGAATAATTTTCCCATCACTACGTTTACTTAGAACCGGGTATAATTGAATACAAGACTATTTATTATGAATTATTGCATAATCAATTTATCATACGTAACATTATAAAGTAATCAATACTGTCAAGTACAGACAAAAATTATAAATGTTACTATATTCTATACCGTCAACAAATAAATTAAAAACAAAATGCGATCGAATTTACGCGATATGATTGATCAATTGAAATCAAATGATTCAATATGAAATCTGTAATAATAAGTTATCGTTTTGAATACTTGCATCTAAGGATTGTTTATTTTATAATTTTTTATTTGGATGTGTTAAGAATCCTACGAATATTATAAATGCGCAAGCTTGTGACGATGGATGTATAATATATACCTACTTTTTTTATGACATAGGTGGCAAACGAGCAGGAGGCTCACCTGATGGAAAGTGGAACACCAGGGGGCTTGCAGGTGCGTTGCGGCCTTTAAGAAAGGAGTACGCTCCTTTCTTGAAGGTTCCCATGTCGTATCGGTTCGGAAAAACCGCCGGCGAAAACTGGTTCCACAAAGTGCTTGTGCGAGGCAGAAAATGTATAAGAAATCGCGCTGTTGTGGATTTACCTATATTTGTTACCCTTTCACCAAAAAAACTACTGAACGGATTTGGATAAAATTTTACAGTACTATAGATAATACATCAGAATAACACATAGGCTATAATATATAATGATTTTATGTAATTTGGTCATAATACAACGATACATATCAAGTACCAGTGCGAAGCCAGGCGGGTAGCTAGTAATAAATACGGTGTATTGTAAGAACACCTGATAAATGCACCAAAGTTAACTCCGGAGTAAATTTTAAGTAAGATCGCTAGCCATGACAAACTGGTGTAATTTTGTAAATTAGAGACCCAGTAAAAGTCTACGGAATAAGCTGAAATACTTAGGTTTATAAAGCACTTCGACGAGATTTATGACATCAATATCCCTTGCGAGTTGCACGGCGGTTTAAAAGGAGACGCGACTTATGCTAAGGATTACGTACATGATAAATGTGATGATATAGTTAAGATTGTTGTTTTACAGCTGCATTAATATCCTTGATTTTGAATAATTTTCTACTTTATTAGTCGGAGGAATGAATTACCATTTTATGATGAGCTTCTGTGTATATTGTTGACTTTAAAGTGGCACGTTGCGTTGGTACAGATATAAGAGCACGGATCTCGAGGTTCTAGAGACAAACCCTTTATCGATAAAATACTATCAGTTAGCAAAGAGTTTTGAAGTTGTAAATGTATAAGCTCTCGTTCCTCGGAAAGAACATCAAGTCGTTATTAATTTGTCTAAAATTTTTTCTGCGGTATAATATTTGCCATTCGATCGGTTTATGAGAGCGATAGAATTAGTGTTCTTTAGTTTGTGCACACACAATTGTAATATGCTTGTTAGATGTTCTGTGTCGTCTGTGCTCCCTTGACATATCTCGTTGTGACAAAAATCGACTAGGCCGATCATCATCATAACCATCATCATCAACCCATTTTTGTCCACTGCTGGACATAGGTCTCTCTAAGTGCACGCCACCGTGGTCTTTCTCCGGCTACTCGCATCCAACTCCTGCCTGCCGCTTTGCGTAAATCATCACTCCACCGTACCTGAGGACTTCCTACACTACGTTTGCCGAGACGCGGTCTCCACTCTAAAACACGTTTTCCCCAACGGTTGTCGGTTCTACAACAAATATGACCAGCCCACTGCCACTTCAGCTTACTAATCCGGTGGGCTATGTCGATGACTTTGGTTCTTTGACGGATCACCTCATTTCTGATGCGATCCCTCAGAGAAACGCCGAGCATAACCCTTTCCATAGCACGCTGAGCGACTTTAAACTGGTGGACCAGCCTTGTCGTGAGTGTCCACGTTTCGGCTCCGTATGTCATGACGAGTAGGAAGGACTGGTTGAAGACTTAAGGCCTTAAGGCACTGTGGGATCGACGATGTAAAGATTCAACGTAACTTCCCAAATACAAGACTAGAACGATATCAGGTTATAAAGAATGATATGCCTATTTAACTAGAAAGCATTACTCAAGGCCATTGTCTGAAAATGTATCCTTATATTTTACATTCAGCTAACTGTTCTGTACCTAATAATCAACATCGTTGTAATACTTGAGTGATTATATCGATTGTATATTTATAAACATGATCTTCTTTATCATTTACATAATAATTATTAATATTAAGTTCTTAACTACGAATAATAATTTTAAAAAGTTGGTGCATAAATCATGACCGCGTGATATAGGAAGAATACTAGCAGCATTTCCTCGTCAAATCACAATTATTCTTGGCAAAAATGAAACTGCCCACCTGTCATGACGTTGATCTTTTATATATCTTAATCCTGTTCTTTGATACCAATAAACATTCAATTTTAAGTATGTAAATCGATTGTTTTGTCACTATATCACAACTTACAATATTTTACATTTGGTTCGGAATTAAACCCCGTTGTATTTACAATACTGCTCTTGTATAACGCGTGATGAAATCGCTTCTTACAAAAATGACGATGTATGCAACACAGAAGCAATCGCTACTTAACATTTTCGAATACAAGAACCTAAACTCATATTAAGTTATTTAAAAACATTCAACATATTTGTTATCCAATATACCCGCTGCGAAATGTCGTATTATAAACCAATATTTTACGAAAAAAACATTTTCAAAGTCATTGCAGGCTACCTCAATTACAAACATAACGATAGTGATGACACCAATAAATTATTATTCTCGTTATCGATACGACGCACGCTCAATTCGAACAATGTACCGAGTGGGATATCGACAGTCGACAGTCCCAACATGAATACAATTTGTAAGATAAAATAATGATTAAGCTTGCGAAACATTGCGTCACGAACGGCCACGAAGCATGATTAAACTTGCAAAAGCAAAATACAGCCGAGTAAAGGTTAGTCGGTATTAGTGAAGGAATATTGTTTAGGTTGTCGATATTTTGTAAAGCTAGAGAGGGGACATAGACCTACTAGATTTTATACAGAATACTTATTATATGATCGAAACCCAGGAAGCAATAAGTACGTCGTTAATTATTTATTTCTAGTGAAATAATCGCCTAGAGACTTTATATAAAGGTTTGCAGCAGTGGATTAAGCGCTGCAGCGTTCTTTTGACAGGAAATATGGTTTCAGGTTGAAAGCATTATGATGTTCACATGCTTAAAATAAATTATTTGACTGTATCTGCTGTTTTTGGCTACTTGTCATTTCACTTTTAAACATTAATAATCTATTTATAATAGGTATTACCCAATCTTGTTTTTTATTATGCAAGCCTTGTGTGTTTTAATTTAATAAGTGATTAAGAACTTAACAAATTTTTACCAAGTATGATGATAAATCATTATTTTAGAATTAAAAAAATGTTGTATGAATATATCGATAAAATTAACATAGTCAATATCGATATTTTTTACACGTCAGCTCAACCCTAATCCCGCGCGCTCCGATCACTGTCAATTGGATCGTGACTAAAATATACGTATCCACTTATTATCTTAATAATTTTGTATACAATCTTGAGCGACTGACTCATTTTTAGTACATCCAAGGTTTTATAGCAAACGACCCATTTTCAAAACAAGCATTTATCAATTATAATCTTTTAAAACAAGCGACGTTTCTGACTGAATTATGATAATCGAGACGCGTTTTGAAGTATAGCTTATTAAAGTACAACGAGTTTATAATTTTAAGTTCGAATATGAATTTAACGTTTTTATACTTATATTGTTTGCCTGTCTGGGTGGATGCTGCCCACACAAAAAATTCGTATGCCAAAGAGCAAGTTGTGTTCCGGTATGAAGGGTGAATGTAGCTCATTACACAGTGCACAGGGTCATAGCATCGTAGTCCTAAGGTTGGTGTAAGAAGGACAATGTAAGAAATGATTATTATATAACGGTTAATAATAACTTATATAACACCATTACTTTGATGTCCTGAATGATTTTGGACATTCAGCGTCGTTCTCATCGGAGAATTACCTACCGTTCATTATCTGTAATGGCAACCTGACACAACTGGTAGCTTTACCTACGTTCGTTCTGATACATGACATTGCTGACAATATAAAGTACCACACTTGGGGATAATGTTAAAAAATCGCAACGGGAAACTTCAATAATAATTTTTTAGTGGTCCGACTAGAGGTCCAAACAAAAATCTTTAATATCTACAGCCTAGTCTAGTTCCTTCTATACCAACAAATCCTATACATAGTACTTAATTTTACTATCGCAAAAATCTATTCAAAATTAAATCATGAATAAAATTATATTTTTAATTAAATTACGATAACGAGTTACAACAATATAGATTGCCAAATTAATCTATATATATATAGGACCTTTTGTTAACCAATCGTGAGATAAGTTGATCCTTATAAAGAGCGTTATACTTCAATAATTATAATTATATTATAAAAATTCAAATCACTCGATCGGGTACCTCGTTGTGTACACGTTATGTGTTTCTGATAAAGATCTAAACGGAAATAAAATTTTTACGTTTCTTAATGAGGGACTTAGCTGTGATAACACAAAAAAATATTATTAATTATAATAATAAATACTAAATGACCGTTAAATAAATTAATATAATGAAATCGATAAAGGAAATTACACAACCATTACTCAGAAAATAAACCACGCGTTACTTGGATCATACGATTATTGTTTTTTTTTTTATTTATACGTCTGAGTATAGACAATGTGACACAATCACCATCGGCTGACATTCTCCATTACTATTCCAATTCTGCTTTGAAATGGCACGTAATGAAACGGCCGCTTACAAAACTGACGATGTATGTAATACAGAAGCAATCGAACGAGTTGGAAGGGTTATATCGAAGTAGAAGACCGTCTGATACCTGTCGAGACTTGCAAAAGCACAAGTCCTGACGCCACGGATGATGACTAAAGCTGTATGTTTTTAAATGCTATAAAGTGTTATTTATTAGACATAATATTTGAATTTATGAAAAGATAAGATGCACAAACAGATATGGAAATTAATTAAACGAAAAACCGAGTAAGAGATAACTTATTAAGAAAAATAACAAGACGAAAACCGTTTCCATATATCGTGTTTCGAAACCACGTGACATATCAGGAATTACTTACGAAAAATTTGCAGGATCACGATCTTTTCCAAGCACCTGACCACAAAATCGCCCAAAAAAGACAATTCCCGACACACAATACCACAAAACATCCTGAGTCAATGACCATAACTGAGTCACCGACGTCCGTTACCAATGAGTAAGAATTAATTAAACCCCGAGAAAACGATAAAATTAATCGATGAGATGGTAATGAACCGTATGACATTAATAAAAGAGTTGAATTTGAAACATCAGATGCGGTTACCGTTAGGGATTGGGATGCTTCTGCGAAAAGCAACGATTTAGGATTTGTTATAGTTGATAACTGTTATTTGGAATTATGGTGAGGACAGGTCCGTAAAGACGTTCATGACACTATCCCGAGATTAAAGATTTGATACGTTATTTATAATGTGTGTTTCGAAATAATTGGCCTCGTGCAAGATATGTACGAAGTTTTCAATGTTTGTTGAATTCATTTGGAATTCAGTTTGAATTGTAAGTTCCTTTTATAAATTGTTTTTTTTTTTTTTATTCAGATCAACGTTGAACGTTTTTAAACCTAATAATTAAATTACCGAACTGTCTATAATGATTGTCTTATTCTATAAGAAACAGGATAAAATAACTGCGTTAAGTGTTAAATTACTTTCATGTTTATTTGAATTGATGGTCCATATTAGTTTCTGACACTTAATGAAAAAGCAAAGCTTGTACCTTTACTACATAGATGCATTTTAAAAATCGAACACAATACCAAATATTGTTACAAAGTGTGATCTAAACATTAGACTTTTGGAAAATAATTTTGTCAATAATCTGCCAGTTACGTCAAACGCCATAAAGATATATTTTAACACTAGAAAAGTTAAAATGTTCGTTAGGATTTCTTTAATTTTCTGATACTTGACGCAATTTTGTTATGTTTTTGTTTCATATAAATCTTCTGACAATATAAAACAAGAAAATAAGAATTGGTCAAATCGTTAATGCGTATTGCCGTGACCAAATGAAATATATTTTCAGCAGCATTTTTAATTACTATTCTATTAATGAAGTCACATTGTTGTATAGTTAAGATACGCTTATTTTTTACTTGTTTTGTACAGTATATTTTTAAAGGGGAAAGAATACTGTGAAGTATTTATAATAATAATAAATAATAAATATGAGACAACATCACATACATTACTCTGATCGCAATGTAAGTAGCTGAAGCACTTGTGTTATGGAAAATCAGAAGTAACGACGGTACCACAAACACCCAGACCCAGGACAACATAGAAAACTAATGGTAATCTACTTCGACTCGGCCGGGAATCGAATCCGGGACCTCAGAGTGGCGTACCCATGAAAACCGGTGTACACGCCAATCGACCACGGAGGTCGAGTTATTTAGTTGGAAATAATAGCCGGCAAATAGCTGGAAATGCAACCAAGTGATAGTTAGTCGGCTGATTACTTCTTGTAAAAATGCATCGTGGCTTTTATTATGGCATTCGTTGATGAAAAAATGAGTCACTTGATGGTAAGTGGTCACCTCTACCTAGAAATCGTAATAATTCCTTATTTCACCAATACACACCCAATCTTGGTAGCTGAGATATTATATCCCACGTTTCTGTAAATATAGAGACACTCTCTTTAAACCGTATTACAATAAAACTAAGTATTACTATTTAGCGGTAGAATATCTAATCACTCGTACCCAGACGGGCTTTTGCAGTCCTACCGCCAAGTAAACACTGAAAAATACTTCATGTATTTCCCGTAGCTAACTTTTTGAGTTGAGTTGCAAGCATATGGTATAGGGTACCTAATACTGATATTTGTTAGTATCAGATTTCGTTATTTAATTATATTAATATTATAAATGTGAAAGTAACTCTGTTTGTCTGTCGCTCTTTCACGACCAAACGGTTGAGTCTAATTTGATGAAATTTACTATGAAGTAAACTTAAACTACAAGAAAGGACATAGGATACTTTTTATGCCTGACACATGAGAACTAACATCCTAAAATACGAACGAAACTGCGGGACACTTCTAGTAAAACTTGTATACTGCTATATAAACAAATGAATTCAATAAATGACATAAACACATGAGTAATTCCAAAGAAATGTAAGCTACGAACATATGGGTAATACGGGTGACCTTCCTGATAAGTTAGCAACTGCACTCGCGGAAACGCCACACAATAACAATGTTCTGATAATGAAAAAAAAAAAACAATCAATTGTACTACAGATAGCTTTTATTATTTCATAACATTTAATCAATTAGCAAACATTACGACGAAACGAATCAACTCGATTACATTGTAAACAAATTAAGCGAATGTATAATCTCATTTGGATTTTTTTTGATGATAAAAAATTAATGACTACTAAGTCTTTGTGGCTTTTTGGGCTTTGAGAAACTCCATTTGAGTATGATTTCCATCTCATCATATATTCTACCGTTAAACAACAAAACTTGTTGATTTGTGTCAGTTTGAACAGTGTAATAACATTCACAAGGATATAAGTTTTCAATGTTGGTGCTCTATTGATGACCTCAGCGTTGGTTGATAATTCTTTCAGTGCCAGTCCTATGAGCGTTGGTGACCACTTACACTGAGATGGCAAATCAGTGCCTATCATAAATTGTAAGATTGGCACATCCATTAATAAAGATCTGACAACTTCATGGTTGAGAAATAATTCACACAAAATTTACTTTAAGAAAAGTTTCAAAGTCAAGCATTAATTTTTTAAATTAATGCTTGGCTTATGAATTATTATTCAAAATTAATTTCAAAACAAAATAAAAATAATTGCAAATTTAACGAGTAATAAATAAAATTAACATTTCATCTGCTCAGCAGTGTGACGTCACGGTTAGACTGGAGCTTAAGTTGGCGAGCTCGATGTCATAGAGGTCTATGACATCGAGCTTTCAGGTTCGAAAGGTTACTTTCAGTGACCTCCTTGCATGAATTGACGCCTACGAGCGAAAGTAATATCTGCAATAATAAAATTGAAATGGACTGAAAGCAAGGATTGTCTGGCAAGAAAATCCTATATATATATACCTATATGTAGTCATATAAAAGTCCCACTTCTGGGCGAAGACCTTCTCTCCATTTGACTATTAGAACTTCCACCACCCTACTCCAATGAGGCTTGATGGCTTCACACGTGACAGATTATCAACCAAAAAATGCAGGATTCCTCAAGACATTATCCTTCATAACAGAACACGAGATTTATTTGAAACACAAATTATTTAAAATCCAGTGCTTATCCAGATTTGAACCGACAATCTTTTATGAAAATTCAGATTAAATAACTACTGAGCTTCTTTCTATATTTTTGTTAATTAAAATAAAATTATATACAAAATATAACGTCGGTGCCTTATGTGTTTAAGGCGGGATCGTTAAGGCTGTCTGGTCAATGTACCTCGTGCAAGTCGGATAATCGATTTTGGAGTATAGATATTACCTAGAAGATGTGGATGTTTATTATCTACACTTAAATATGACCTACGCCCGAGGTTATGTTTGCACTGGTTATATTTATTACACGATTTGTAACAATGTAAATCATGCATAACTATGTATGTAATCTGTGCCTGGGCTGAATGAAAATGCTATTCAATTTTCAATCACTACCAAGCCTGTTGAAATAAATAAAAAAATATATATAATTCAAATTTCGAACGGCAACAATTATTTATGATATTCAACTTTTACGGTAATTAAATTCGATATTCGAATATTTTTCACAAATTACTTAATTATGTATAAATATTATAAATTTCGAGCTGTTTTTCTTCATAATTTGGAAGCTCGTTTAAATACTTTAATTTAAAATTTACAAGTAAGTTTATTTGAACAGTTTTCAAATATTAATTTATCAGTAATGCAAAACACAATGTGGGGTAATCAATTTAATTACTGGGTAGGGCTTTATGTCTTTGCTCTGGGTAGGTGCCACTCACTCATCAGATATTCTAGATTAAGGCTATGAGTAATATTAAATATTGTTTGCAGCACTTCGCCACTTGCGAACTATGATTTTACGTCCCTTGTGCCTGTAGTTACACTGGCTTATTCAACCAAAACCAACAATATTTATAATTACCGTATCTAATATATTATTATATTTAATTTTAGCTATGTTTGCATAAATATATATTTTTAAATACAACAACAAACAACAACAACAACAGCCTGTACATTCCCACTGCTGGGCTAAAGGCCTCCTCTCCCTTTGAGGAGAAGGTTTGGAACATATTCCACCACGCTGTTCCAATGCGGGTTGGTGGAATACACATGTGGCAGAATTTCTATGAATTTGTCACATGCAGGTTTCCTCACGATGTTTTCCTTCGCCGCTGAGCACGAGATGAATTATAAAGACAAATTAAGCACATGAATCAGCGGTGCTTGCCTGGGTTTGAACCCGCAATCATCGGTTAAGATGCACGCGTTCTAACCACTGGGCCATTTTAAATACACAAATATATAATCTAGCATACTCTTTACTCTAATGGACATTTGTAGTGGGGGATGAAGGCAGAGGGGACTAGACAGCCAGGGGACGCGTTGAGAAACGCAAACCAAGTGAAGAAATAAAAGAGAAAGGTATTTATTTTATTATATTTATGTATTTAGGTATAAGTTAGGTATACATAATATAATGAAATTGGAGTATGTAAAAATAGAGTATGTTTGTAATATTAAAGTAACCGCTTTTATTAAATTCATATACATATGTATACACGGTAAATATACCAAATAATTTTTTTTTACATTTTTTTGTCTATTTTTAGCGGCTAATCTCAGGAACGGAAGGACCGATTTTGATGAAACTTTCACTGACATTATGCTAATTTAATAGGGAATAACTTAGGCTAAAACAATATTTTTTTGTTAAATTCAAACGAGCACGAAGTTGCGGACACAGCTGTCTATTAACCGATAGTCAGCAGTCAGGCCACCTGCATATTTTATAAAACAAATAAACTTTCTAAATCAACATAAAGTAGTAAAGTACCATCCTGTAAATTTCCCACTGCTGGGCTAATGGCCTCCTCTCCCATTAAGGAGAGGACTTGGAACATATTCCACCACGCTGTTCCAAAACGGGTTGGTGGAATGCACATGTGGCAGAATTTCAATGAAATTAGTCACATGCAGGTTTCCTCACGATTTTTTCCTTCATCACCGAGCATGAGATGAATTATAAACACAAATTAAGCACATATACATAGTGGTGCTTGTCTGGGTTTGAATCCGAAATCGTCGGCTAAGATGCACGCGTTCTAACTACTGGGCCATCTCGGTTTCCTATCAACATATTAAGTAAGTATAGATTAATTAATTTTCTTATTCCTTTATATAAGACGTATTATTTGTCGTGAACTCGATCGCTAATCTATGTACAATTTCGAAAGGGCTTAGCTGCCTCCTGTGTTATTAACTGACATAAGACAGATCGCATCTGGCTTGCCCTTGGCATAATATTATAGAATGTAAACTTGTAATGGAAGCCTTTTGACTTTAAACGATTTTTTAATAACTTCAATTGTAAAATATATTTCATTTAACATTCTTGAATCGATCGTCTATTATTAAGAATATGTTTAAGCTATTGCGGGTTCAAATCCAATAACTTTTTATGTGATTAATTTGGTTAAATAAAATTCATCTCGTGCTTGGTAAGCCATCACGAGGGGACCAGCATGTGACGTCACATGCTTTTTGTGGTGAATTAAGAAAGATAATAGTAACAACACAAAGTGGGTTCTAATTTTAAAACCCAGTCGACATACAGACAATTTATATGAACAATTACAAAAATTGTACCCAACTCCAAAACTTATAGAAGTATTTAGAGAGCTAAGGTTCATACGTGAGAAGCAATATTGTTTTACTATATCCATTAGGTTTTTAACCGGAATCATATTTTCGTTCCGTCAGAACTACACGTAACTTGTCTTGTAAGAGATGAATGGGCAACGAGGAATGCACGATTTATCTACCAACCTTCTTAACAGTTGAAATGTGCATCTGTATTCCTAGACTAAAAAGGCAAAAGAATAATCCGCCTCATTATTATTTCTAAGAAAATATACACCCAGTAGATTCGATACATCAACATTAATGTTTGCTAAAATAAATGACGATAGATGGATGATAAAATTTTATCCACAATTGATGGTATGTTCTTACCACCGCAAAAAGAAATGGCGCTGTAAGAAATATTAACCATTCCTTATACCAACAACATTTTTTTCCAATAAGATGTTATGGATGGCTCACTAACCCTTCATACGACAGAACAACAACACTGAGTACTGTTTGCGGAAGAATATCTGATGAGTGGGTGGTACCTACCCAGCTTGCACAAAGCTCATTTATACAAAAAAAATCTCTAAGGTCGGTATTGTCGGTGGTATTGTCGGTATGGTGTACGCGTCGCTCTACTAAAGATCATCCAAATCAAAAGCAAAACCATATATAAAAGAAACGAAATTACAACAAATTTTATATCAATATTTATCTTAAGCCATTATAATAACCATAAGTTCAACGAGGCGTGGCTGCGTTATTGCTCATGATCGCCTAAGCAATAATATACGGAACACAATGGCCACATAATTGGCTTGTAATTGTCTTCAATAGACAATAATATGCATATAATACGCAAACCATTACGTTTTATTGCAAACCCGTTATTTTGATAGATACGATCGTTGAATTATGTCCGGCCAAAATTTGTTGGTCTTAGGCATCGGACACACATGGTGCTGATGTAGAGCATTCTGATTCGAATTGACACAGCCATACTATTGTATTCCTGTGTGAACGGTTTGTGCACCAGTGTGACACCAGCATAAGTGATGTAAGATCTTAATTTTCCAGGAAGGCAGCGCTGTTGTAGATAGATATAGACAAACAATCAATCAAAATAAACTTTATTCAAGTAGGATTTTACAAGCACTTTTGAATCGTTATTTTACAATTGAATGAAGCTACCACCAGTTCGGGAAGTAGATTCTACCGAGAAGAACCGGCAAGAAAATCAGTAGTTACTCTTTTTCAACATTAAAATAATACAAAGTCATGTTATTTAAATACAATATAATATATCCTGCTTGGAAGTCAATAGGTACCTAATGGCAATGGGTACCATAAGAGATATTACCAAATCTATACCGTATTTTAGTTAGAGAAATAACCAACTTATATACATATATACTGATATATACTATACTTATATCTATATACATATTATGTTTAGACGAAAATCCACAGTTACACCGATGATACATAATCTCAACCAATGACGTCACGACAATGTCAACATTTATTTCACCTCTTTCCCCTGCTATGTTCAACATAGTATGCTTTTATTTTATTTACATTCAGTCACTTTTTCAACAGACTTCAAAAAAGAGGAGATTATCAATTCTTGTATTTCTTGTATTTATTATTTTTATTTTTGTTACCTCAAAAGCCAGTGTAAGTACAGGCACAAAGGACATGACATCTTAGTTGGTGGCACATTGACGATGTAAGGAATAGTTAATATTTCTTACAACGTCATTATCTATGGGTTATGGTGACCACTTACCATCAGGTGGCCCATATGCTCGCCAACTAATACTATATAAAAAAACTTTTAACTTTTAAGTAGTCTAATATTTTTCATTTTATTTTACTTAGGACTTTAAAAAATATGTTGAATACGCAATTATTTTTATTAATTTTTAGTACATATTTATTTGTTTTAAAATAGTGTTTTGTTTGAAGTCGGTTTTTCTTTTTGTTAAAATTTTTATTCATTACATACGTAGTTTTAAATAAATTTAACGTTATGTGTATTTATAATTTCAAATTGATTATTTTTTATAGATCAATAATATGCGTAATCTTAAAATTTCTATTATGTTGCTGTCGAAAAAAGTACAGTATTTTTGACATAAAACATAGTGTATATGTAGTTACGTATTACCCTCAAAGATATTTAACAAATTACAGATGAACGCCTCGAAACTGAACTTACTAATATACCATATTTCATCTAAATCTATTCAGAGGTTTAAACGTAAAGAAGTAACATATAGAGATATACTATATCAATATAGATACCCATATTATGTTAAAATAAGATATATATTTTTAACACAAAAGTTTTTCTTCATAATTAGTTCATAATCGCAACGAATTCATCTTTTTTGTCATAGATATCAAATTCTAGAAGTGACATCGTTTTAATTCTATATATTTAAAATACTTCTAAGAAGAAACGTTAAACAAATATAAACAAAACTTTGAGTGTAAATGCGTGGGATAAATAATATATATTATTGTACAAAGCTGAATCGTTTTGTATGTTACCACTAATCTCTTAAATTGATTGATATTACAAACACACGATTTTCTAGGAAATTATGTAAAATATAGTATCGCAAACAGTCGTATATTTGTGTTAAATAATTTCACTTCGGTTATATCGTAAAAGCTATTAATACTCTCGTGTATTCATATTGTAATATTTAATGTAAACATGATTATGTACAAAAGGTTGTGGGTTCAAATCTCAACTTGCAATACTGAGTTTTAATCAGATTTTTTTTTATATACGAACTGCTCTCGTAAGGCATTACCTTAGGTACTCAATGAAACTTAAAACCTTCTTAAGTCCATTAAAAATAAAATAACGCGTTAATCGATTTTAATAATATACTAATGATGGTAAGGCTTCGTGCATGACCGTCTTCGTAATTCATCAGGAGTGAGTCAGTGTAATTACATACAAGGTCATTCTAGAATTGAATACAGGAATAGTTATAATATATTTATCGCACTGCTAAAGTCTACAATGACCATTTATCAGCTAGCTGATGGATGTTTGATTTCTTAAAATAAAATAAAAACTTCTCACTCAATCATTTCTAGATATTTTATATCTCTATATCAATCATCTATTTATTTAGGCGCAGTTCGACGGCCGGCCGTCGCCCGACTGTAACCTTCAATAGTGCGATGCCTCCAAGGTCATACCGACTTCCTGAAACATATTCAACTCAAACAGTCACCATTCTATCATTTGAAAGTATTCTTTAATCCGATTTTTTTTTAAATGTGACGTCAGAATTTTTTTTATGTGTGCCAGTGTGCGTTGATCTGTTAATATGGGTTAGTGGATTGAAGGAGGTTATTATTTATAATTAGGTTTTACTCATTGTTTCTAATTTAGATAACGCGACAGATAATACGATAAAATGAATAAAAATATTTATTTGAAATGTTTTAGTTATCGCCTTTGCGTCGGTAATTATGTACATAAGATATTTAAAAAAAAAGAAATCCAACATCGGTTCATTATGATTTTATTGTGTTTACAAATATTTAAATTAAGTTTCATTCACTAAGAAATTCCAAATTTAAAATAAACACTAACAGAATACTTCATTTAAGACAACAGCGAATTAAGAATTAACAATTGAATATCGAATTTAATTAAAATGTGTTCCATTTTAAACACGTTCGAAATTTAAAAACAAATACATTATCATGACAAAAAAATCGACGTAGGTTAAATAAATTGTATTGGAAATATTATTTTATAATAATTATTATCGTATCAATCACAAGAGCGTGATGTAATTCTTAGAAATACACCGAAGTCATGACCTCTCACAACCGTCTAGAAATCTCCAGACTTGATACTATCTCGTGTTGCCAACTTTTTAAATCGTAAAAAACGTTTGAAATACATAATCTCGGTATGGATGATCTGTTAATTTTTTTGAACGAAACACGTTTTAATTTTATATCGAATAATGTTCTATTTTTAAATTTATAGATTTTTATTTCTTATTGTTCTGCTCAAAGAGTTACTAGGCTATGTAGAATTGGTAATTTAATTGGTAGTAGGGATTTGTACAAGTTCGTCTGAGTAGGTACCACAAACATATTCTACCGTCAAACAGTAATATTATTAGGTTTCGGTTTATGGGTAGTGTCATTTTATGCAAAAAAAATAGTGCCCTGTCTAGACGGGATATATTAGAAAAAAATAATATATTTTTAATTAATGAGATGCAAAAAATCTTGTTTGTGTGTTTAATTATTTTGACAATATTGTTGTCGTTTTAAATCTGAAATATAACAATACCTCGAACCGAAAGCAAGAATATATTTTCGTAACAGTTTACGGCAATGTAATTCAACTGAAAATACGTTTCAAAATTGGCAAATATCGTTATTATATTTCAGTCATGACAACACATACAAGAAATTTATTAAAACGATACCTATACTAGGCGATATTAAGACGTTTTATTGAATATAATTTCAGCGGATTTAATATCGTAAATTCCTATGACATTTTGGCAGAGTACATACCTTTTTTTACGTTCTAGGTATTCTAAAGTTACGTCAGCTATCCTAATGGGTGTGTTGGCACTTTGACACAACCTTGGCAAGCTCCCGATAGGCCAACTCTCCTTCACCTTGGTAAGAAAGGTCAGTGACGCGGTTGACTAGTTCGGGGCCACGAATAGTCCGTTTTAAAATAGGTAATGCTACGCATCTTGCATACATTATATATTTAAACTGGTAAGGTCAAAGTGAGGATTGTAATTAGGACATCAAAGTTTAAAGACCACTATATAAATATCAAACAAAAACAGCTGAAACTTAAACGTAAACGTTTACGTGACGTTGCACGTTGCACGTCACGTTTTCTGCCGCGTGACAGCAATGTCGAATACGTTTTATTTTGCAACGTTATATACGAAACTGTTGCGTTTAAATATCGAATTTAATTTTTATTCTTATTTAAAAAAAATCCTGGTTCTATGTTTAAAAAAAAAAAACAAAAAAGAGTATTTTTTAATTGTTTTTAGTTTACAATTAATTTTGTGTTCGGCGGTTAAAGAAAGTATCTTGAAGAAATTTCTTGAAGTCGAATAAATTTAGGCGTTATAACCAACCCACAGAACAGCAAAATTAGAAACATGGCAAAATAAGTTACATATTTCCTCAGGAGAGGAGAGTAGCGGGTCTTTTTACGAAATTAACGAAAGACATTTCTAGTAAACGCTACTTTTGTAGCTGCAAAATATGATTTGTTCTCGGAAAAATTATGAACATTTCAGCACGGATGCATTTTTGAGTGATACCGTGAAGTAAAGTGACAAATTACAGCTGACGATCTTTTGTAACACATCCGTCTTTGATGTTACAATGTTTTCTTTAGCCCTCGTCTGTACAGCGGGACCATTTATCACGGAACGGAAAATGCATCTGAAGCACTAACACGGTTATTCCAATGGGAATAAGGGCTATGATCGCGTAAATAAATTTCTCTTTTCTCTTTTTTTCACACGGATACTTGATGATTTTCCTTGTTTCACCTGCCAGCTTTCTGGGTTGGTTCTTGATCTTTGAAGAGGCTATTCAAGATCGGGTTAACAATGATTGATTTAAGGTTAAGGAAACAAGACGTCGGCTTAATTACAATTATGGATTGTTCTTTGCGATTCATATTAGACTTGGCTTTTTAGATAATTCATTAGCTATGATGAAATTTTGGGATTAGTAGCTTCTTTGAATATATATGTAGTTATATTAGAGCCGAGATATTAGTGATTGGAACAACTGAATCTAATACGAAGTTTTTCATAATATAGTCAGATGGATGACTAAGTGGGCCACCAGTATGAAAATCGTCACCATCACCTGTAGATACTGATGCTGAAAGAAATATTAACCATACAACCTTGAGAACTGAGATGTTATGTTCCTTGTGCTTGTAGTTATATTGGCTCATTCACTCGTCAAGTCGGGACACACTACAATTCTACTACTACTTCTGGTGGGAGAACATCACGGGCATGGTCACCAAATATATTTATGTGTTTCAGTCCTAGCAACACTACTTAATTTTGCAATTCATATGCTTGGTTTATGAGACAATGATACATTTTCGTCCAACTGAGGTTTACTCCCATTGTTTTTATTCACAACCAGACAGAAGATGATTTATAAACATGAAGTAAGATCGTATAAGCTCAATTAAAATTACTAACCCGCATGGATAAGACTAACATGCCAAAACTACTAGCTATATTGTATGTTAAATAAATTCCACTAAAACTGTATATGTATGTTTGTAGATGACGTAGAGTGTATCATTAATGGTCCAAATTGCAAACCTAGTTACATCGATCCAATAGTGAATAATCCTATTGGATGAGATGTTCTGGTCTAAGTATAAAGCATACAGCGGATAGTTGGAATATTTTTATCTTTTGATTTTTGGTCTACTGCAAACTTTTGCTACTTCGTCTGTCATGTTTAAAAAAAATGTATTCTATATTTAAAATTAGGTTGCTAATGCTATTTAGCTATTTTTCTTTATTATCCCATTGGAAAAATGTATTAAGCGTGGCGTTCTCTCACATGGAAGTGGGGGGATGTGGAACTTGGCGGTATCCAAAATTCCGACTGCGCTCCGTTATACCAGAATATCAACTAAAAACCAGCTCTACTTATGTAGCTTCGGCGTACATCACGGGGTTGCTTTTGCATGATACCATAATTTTACCTAAGCTGGTATCAGGTGATAACTCGTTTGCCTGTAATTAACACTCGATCACCCTTTAAGCTGAAATACAAAGATACCATATTTGTTTAATATGACCTTAAATAATAACTAATCGAATTAGCACATGCACATGCACAGAGTCTTGAGCAAGGTCACTTGTTTAGGTATCAGAACATTATCAAGTATTTTATCGCCAAATAACAGCTTCAGGTCCAAGAGACATCCAGTTCCCAAGGTTTGTGAAGCTCAGGTAATATAAGAAATAACTATAAAACTGAAAATGTTTTAATGGCTCTGGGCGCTAATAGCCTTCCATCAGCTAACTCATTATCCATTTCATAATAAAAAAAACCCAACTTATGTCATATTTTTTGCGTCGATTATCTATGATGCAATTATTGTAAATGGAAATAAATATAATTTTGCGTTGTAATGGAAATTCGATGGACGATAATATTTTTAACTTCGTGTTAAGATAATATCATTGCGGGAAACATGGTAATCAAGATGTACATTTTTATCTGTCTGTCTATCTGTTTGATTGTTTGTTTGTGTGTAGTATAACCCACACGCAATCAAGCAGTAATGTTGCAGTCATGGACGTATCAGTTATTATACACACACGCTTCTATCTAATAGACTCCTCTAAAATAATTTTGCAGAACAGTCCCTCAATATTGGCAGATAATTGTTTGACACAAGTAGGTTTGATAAACATGGGATTCATTGGAAATACAAATTAAATAATATTATGTTACTTTCATAGTATAATGTCCTACGGTATTATGCTTTGGGGTAACGCAGCCGCTATCCAAACTATATTTGTGCTGCAGAAGAGGGCTATTCGCGCAATCTATAACCTAGGAGCCAAGGAATCATTAAGGCATAGATTTAAAGAAATTAAGATATTGACTGTTGCTTCTCAATACATATTTTGTAATGTTTTGTATGTACGGAAAAATATTAATGTTTTTATGAGAAAATGTGATTCTCATAACATTGGTACAAGGAACAAACACAATCTTGTTACTCCTGTTACTCGACTGCATAGAGTCAGTAACTCTTTTGTGGGGCAATGTATACGCTTCTACAACAGGATCCCAGAAAGCGTTCAAAATGCTTCTGTTGCCAAATTTAAAAAAATTGTTAAGGAACGCTTGTGTGCAAAAGGTTACTATACAATTAGCGAGTTTATGTTTGATAGCACACCTTGGGAATGAAACGATCGCCTCCTGGCTATTTCTAATCATATACTACTATGTACCTTATAAATTTGACAAAAAAAAAATAACAGAAAAAAAAGACCCGCTGAGTTTCTTTCGCCGGTTCTTCTCAGGTCAGGGTGTTCCTTTTTCCGAACCGGTGGTAGTGTTTATTTGACAATCAATAAGTAAGTGTAATGCTTTTATATTGAATAAAGGAATTTGAGTTTGAGTTTGAGTTTGAGTTTATGAACATTTAGTGACGCATATGATTGTTATTTGTATACATAAAATGAGATTTAAAATAGAAATGTAAAGCTCATTTTTCAAAGGCACTATTTTGGCGCATTAGCTTTTCTTCCATTGTGATTATATTTTCTCATGCGGACGCAGTTGCGGGCAAAGCAATCCATATAAGAGCAATCATAGTGTTACTCATCTTGCGATCATTAAATATTAAATTTAAATTACTCGATTACGCCACATCACGAACTTAAACTCAGGATCATCATTAAAAATTTATGTTTACGTTTATACATAAACACTATAAATTCCATTATTGTTACGATAGGAAACTCTATTGGAAATTATACGAGCGACCTAATCTAAATATATACCAATTTCTAAGAGATTAATGTTCCTGTTATAATTACACTGGCTCACTTACAAACTGTAACATAGTCATTAAGTTTGTCAGTTGAATTATTGGTTGGTATATCGTATCCATATGCATATAAGAAAGCAGTTCAATCAAGTCTAAATTATGAACCATGATTTACATTTTATTTTAAATACAATAATAATTAATATTATTTTAAAATCTTATAAATAAATATTGTAAAAGTATCGATTTTTGTAACAGTGATTATGAGGTGAAGTTTGCAAATAGTCACATCGGTTAGTCTCATTTTGAAGAGTTACAGCCTTAGATGTGAAAAAAGAAAACGAATTATCACTTTTATTTGTTTTAATTAGGTTAGTATAGTACGGCATAAATTAGATGTAGCATCGGCAAAATTCGTAAAACCGATTACTGGAGATTTACACAACCAATAGAAATAGCTCCCTGTCGCGCCATTCGACGCTATTCGTTGCTATAGATTATCGCGTCAGTTCAATCCGAGAAAGCAAATCGACGTGTCAAATTGACGAATATATTAGGTCATATGATATTACATGTTGTTACGTTTGTGTAAAGATCATATTCAGATAAGAAATAAATATTGATAATTTGGGATGGCGTTCTTAATTCGGATGTGATCGGTTTTACGAATTCTGCCGATGCTACATCTAAGCTGTGTTGTACTATAATTAATTTAAAGGGAAAATGTATGCATTTTTAAAAGAAAGTAGGCTAGGGCTAGTTAGTTTAATGTTTATATATTTACATATTAATATAATTTATTTTTGAGTTGCCATTGACTTTCTTGCTGATTCTCTTCAATGGATGTCACAATCAAAACCAGTAGTAATCGCTTGTCTATTCCAAATTACGGTAATAAAAATAATTCTCTACGAAAGGCTTTTATTATAAAATGAAATACATAAACCGCTTCTCACTCATGGCTTTCGTCTCTCGAATAATATAATAATAAGCTATTTTGGGAGCCATTACAAAATTAAATTTATATACGGGGAATAATTAAATGTTATCGTTAAATTAATTTATTTATAATTTAATAATAAAGTCTTAACATAGAAAAATATATTATTTACACATATCTATATATTCAGAGTATACATATTATGTATATGTATTCTGCTGTCCGTCTGTCACGAGACTGTATCTCATGAACCGTGACAGTTAAATGTTTTACTGATGATGTGTCTATTGAAGCTATAACAACAAATACTATAAAATAAAATAACTATTAAGGGGGGTTCTCACCCGACTAACACGACTTTTTTTGGCAGTTTTAATAGATAAATGTACGGAACCCTTCATGCGTGTGTCCGACTCGAATTTAGCCGGTTTTGTTGTTATATTTATAAACAAAATTTTCTGCAGATATCTAACTTGATATTCGTTTTTCTATTAGAGAACACAAATTTTCTTATGTAATAATTAATTCGAAATCTTGGGCTTATTTTTTATATAGTATCATGTATTAAATTTCATAAATTTTAAGTGTTTATAATTATCTATGTACATATGTATATAATAATGCTCTATATTATTTATAATATTGAAATAGAGCTATAGTTCAGAAGTTAGAAGAAATGAAATTGTGGTGGTTTTAGATTGAAACCCGGGCGTCGAATATACCAGTTCTTAATTTGTACTTGTAATTTATCTCATACTGAAAGTGATCGCCTACCCTATATCTTAATACAAGAAGCCTTGGAATATAACTCAAAACTTTAATATAAAATAATTATTGATTGATTGCTTATCCTACTACTAGTAGACGGCTTTGCTTGTTATAGGGTGTTGGATGTGTCCGGCAAAAAAATTTGCCTATGCAAAGGGCATAAGTTCGGAGTTCAAGTTTGCTTCATACAAAATTTCATCAAATTCGCTTCACCAGTTTGGTCGTGAAAAGCGACGGTCAGACAGAGTTACTTTAACATTTATAATATTAATATAGATTTATCTCCAATGAGCGTCTATATTATACGACTAGTTTTCTCGTGCGTTTTTCTTATGAAAATGGTATTACACGAACTTTATGTTACGTTTTTATTTTCTATGAGTATTATTATAACTATGAAACATTACAAATGATTTATCAGTTAATAAATTGATAAAGTATTTTTTGTTATAACTCACCGTTACTATTAAAATTTACCATTATAACATAAAATGGTCATTTGCTGTTGTTACCAGTACAACAGCTAACATCCATAACCGTTATTAAGAAGTACTCTAATTAGAGAATATTATAATTATATATTGTTACAAGAATGACGTTCGTAAGAATTAGTTACAAAATCCATACAAAATCTCTCGTCCATTCATTTGTTTTACCGGCCGGAGATCACGAAGGTCGGAGTTCAACGCACTTACAGCAACGGTATTTACAAGTGAATAAACTGTGAACGGGCCGTGATGGCTCAGTGGTTAGAACACGTCACTTTTAATAGACGAATATAGGTTCATACCTACAAGCACTTAGTCAATAGGGACTTTATTTCGTGCTTATAATCCATTTACGGCAGTGACGGGACACCTCGTGAATAAAGTTGCGATATATGTACCGATCACATTTAAGAATCGTAGTGGGAAGCTCCAAACCACCTTACAACAAGAGGAGGCCTTAGAAAAAATACCTAAAGGTTTTTACTACTTAATTAAAATAGATAATTCTGTCAAAGTGTTACCGCAAAAGTCGTAAAATTTTTTTAACAGCCTAATTAAGATTTTTTTAATGTTTTTTTTTTTTTCATCGAAAACTATACGATTATAATGAGTAGTTAAAACACGTACAAACATATAAAAATATAAGTATTGTTTTTATTACGATAACTGGTCTATATTATCTTTAAGCAATTTCTATTGAACAGGTCAGTGACCTACAATTTCTAATAAAATTATGTATATAAACGACATTACAAAAAAAACTTATTAATATGTTTAAAGATGAAATAGTTATTTCCATAACTGTACCTTTTTGAATTATTCTTGATTTTTTGTTAAAATATCGATTCCAACGAAAATTTAGATGGGTAAGCCCGTCTAGTACCTACCTAAATGGACTTAGCTTATATATATATTGCGTTTAAAAAACAATATTTTCTCCAACTGAAATCACGATAAATGTATAAGATATCCCACTTATTCATATAGATATATTAACATTAGCATACTGGTACAACAATTTGATAAGGAAAACTTACTACCAAGATATATGTTTACTTCATGTCATAAAACGGATACTATGATCAACACACATGTACAAACACATTATCCTCTTTTCCATGAAACGTAGTCGAGTAACAAGGTATTCATATACGAACGCGGATCTTGATTTTCTACACAAAAGTTTTTAGGTAGAATTTTGCAACATATAATTTTGGGAGTTTATTTGTAAATTGTAAACATCATTTGTTTACATTATCCAGATATGTTTACTTTACGCCTGCATGCAATCACCTTGCAACGATCGTATCCCGGTGTGGTTGCGTGTACTCTTTTAAACATACACGCATTTGACGCGGTTTCACTTCACAATAGAGTTTTGTTGTTTCACACTGTAAATATTTTAGATATAGCTCAACATATAACATTTATAAAACAAATTCAGTATATATATGTATATATAAGGTTCCATAAATGTTCTAATGTGGATAGCTAGATAGCACGTGAAAGATACGATACGACAAAAATCGTATTCGCTTCGCTGTCATAAAAACACTGTAAAATTTTGTGGCGAATGTATTCTCGATTATGTTGACTTTTCGATCGTACATATAAATAATTGAATGTAGTAATAATTATTAAAATATAACGTCTAAGACGAGATGATATTAATTACATAATTCTAAGCTAAAATTTATACGTCATTACAAACCGTTATGACCAGAGATCTAAAAGTTAATAGACATGACATTTTAAATTAAATTCTGTTAAGAATCTCATATAATCCTGCATACTGCCAGTCAGGAAGATATAAGAACGAAGTAAGCATGTACTATTTAATAATACAATTCATTAGTAATCAGAAAAGAATTATAAGAAGTGTTATTTGAAATAAAAAGTCGCTCCGACGATGGATAAGCCACAAAACCGCAGACGCATGTTGACGAACGTTCTGCTCTGATACACATTTGACGTGTTTTATTTTCATCACATATCGTTTTAGGTTGTAATCGATAAACTGGACAATCGTTTAATTTGGAATTTCGTGTTTTAAATTTGGAATACGATCAATTTTCAATTTTCAAAATGTTTCTCATGTTTCGTTCTTAATGACAGCTGTCAAAATAATGTCTCAAATTTAATCTAATCAGGTATGGTACAACGTTGATCCATATTGTATATTCCACTGAGAAAAATCAGAAGAAACACAGTGTTTAATTGTTTCTACTAATTAAATACTATATGTATGAATATTAATAAGATATAATTTTAAAATTTAAATTCATCGGAATCGATTTATATATACGTCTTCTGTTCACTCAACAGGCAACACTAGTAAAAAAAAGTTGAACTAAAACAATTTATCTCCATAAAGTCATCGTCCAATTTAGATAATTTTATTATAAACTTCTCTATCATAAAGATATCAGAACAATCAAACAATAAATTAATAAAACTAATAATAAAAACGCGCTAATTAAAATAGATGCGATAAAAAGTCATTGCAATTGAAACATAAGATACACTATAAAATCCCTTTTATACCACGATCCAACTCCGTGCGTCCGACATAAAACAGTCCCAGTCATAATACACACGTATAGATAATCTAGAATATTAACCGTCCATATATTTATTATAACCATAACTTGGTATCCATGCTCCGAGGTGCATCACTGAACCGCGGGCAAAGTGCACTGCACTTAAAACCTGAAAGCATCAGACGAAATTCACTCTTATATTTCAAGATTTAAAGTCGATTTTACTTTAATGAAAATAGGTTTTTGAGACATTCAGCTCTTGCACTAAATTGTAGTGATCATATTCTGGAATGTACCTTAATGCGTCTAGATAAATCACATTTTTCGACGTTGATGCGATATCCTTCTCAATTTTATGGCTTCAAAACGTTCGTCGCAAAACGAACTTTATTTAAACGGTAGTAAGAATGAAAATTAACTAAAACTGTAAGAGGATTTAAGTCGTTTTGTAACTAGGATGCAGAAAATTGACCTCAGCTGTGGCGTCCCCGTAAATATTTGCGTCGGACGCGGTTCGCGCCAACCCGTAAAGGATTAGAGATGAGATGGCTGAATTTTGAAGATGTCTGTTTCTTTAATGGTGTTAGACCAAAATATAACGCAATATATAACATCGTTTAGATAAATATTCTTTAATATCAGCTGGTAAACTTAAAATCTTGAAATTCTTGCAGTATAGAAAACTCATAGAAATTCTGAATGAATGTTCTGAAAATATTCTTTATAACATAATGACGAAGAGAATAGTTCCTATAAAATGGATAATATGTTTGATATTATAGCACTCATCATATGACGTATCCGACAATTATGACTACATCCAGGAATCCTACACATCGTATGTTAAAATTGATTTACGCTTAGACTTAGTACTAATATATAAACTAAACGTTTTACTTCAGTTAACCAATGTACAGTGTATAGACATATATAGCCAAGAATCTTCTAACTTTAGTGAAAAAATAAGCCCAAGATAAACTTATGAAGATATAAAAGCCATTTTAGCTATTGTCATTTATTAATCAAAATTTCTTTTAATTGATTGTGTACTGTATAGTTCATGAACCGTCAGTAAGGAATTTTAAATTTTCTACAGCTAAATATGAGCAATAGACAAAAGTATATTTTTTGGAAATCTAATGGGCATATATTCCTCTAAAATCAATCTTCTGATAATAACTCATATATATTTGTCTCACATTTGTATTGGATTAAAAATCAATGAACATCCCAGCAAATGTAGTCAAAGATAACTGAAATCGTAGTTAGGTTTACGTCTGATTAATTTGCGGTGGAATCAATCGGTCGGATGATAGCCGGCCAAGTATGCGGTAAAATTGAGTGGAGAGCTATGTGGACTTGGGTATCAATTAATCCAAGTATTAATATAGTTTCAATTTAACTTTTTTTTTTATTTGTCAGATTTATTTATAACGCGATAATTCACGCATGAATGTGAACATTGGTTATGGACAGTGATTTGACTATTTACCGTTTTATTTCGATATAAAAGTATTTTGATATGGTTATAAGTTAACGCCGTGTCTAGTTTAATAATAATCGAATGGCTTCCTGATTATTCTTGCACAGCAGCATAATATCTAAGGGTTATTGATCTCTGTAATCGTATCCAAAAAATTGAAGATGCGTGGTGAAATATATATCAAACCTTATCTTCTAATTGAAAGGTGTCGACAACAGAAGAACATTAACATTGAACATTTCCGAAATGAAATTTGAAGTAAAATTTTAAATACCATTTTCCAAACAAAATATTTTGGCGCTTAAGCTGTTCTCTGCACTGACTGATATATAGCACCTCGTCTAAAGTAAAGTAAAAGTAAAAGACCAATGGAGCTGAGATGGCCCAGTGGTTAGAACGCGTGCATCTTAACCGATGATTGCGGGTTCAAACCCAGGCAAGCACCACTATATATATGTGCTTAATTGTGTTTATAATTCATCTCGTGCTCGGCGGTGAAGGAAAACATCGTGAGGAAACCTGCATGTGTCTAATTTCATCGAAATTCTGCCACATTTGCATTCCACCAACCCGCATTGGAACAGCGTGGTGGAATATGTTCCAAACCCTCTCCTTAATGGAAGAGGAGGCCTTATCTCAGCAGTGGGAAATTTACAGGCTGTTACTTTACTTTACTTTTTACTTTATATATACCAATTACTTTACATCCTAATAATATAATACATCTAATAATAAATAAATATAATAGTAATAGGCTTATATAGTACATATTTAAATAAATATTATTTATTTTTATATATTTTAGTATAATAAATTTTTATTCTCTCGTTATAACAGTTCAGTTAATGTAGCAGCAACGAATGTCACTTTGTATAATTCCAAGTCTTTCAAGATAATGCATCTTATTAAAACATTTGTTTAATGTTTGTTATAAGCATATTATATCATAAATACGTATAGTGAAAATATAAAATTTTCAAATAATTTCTGGTCGAAACGGTGCACGTTCAAATCAAGTATAATAGAGCTTCCTACGTGATAGCTATTAATATGGAGCTTCCATGTACTATAATTATTTTAATTTTTCTTCTACTCAGCTATGAACAAACACATGAAACTAGGAATTATTGAAGGAAATGTTAACTAATATATCCATATTTTTATGTTTTGGGGGGAAGGGAATCGGGCCTCCATGACTCTCCATACCGGACGAGACGAGGTACCACTTTACGCCGATTTAAATTGAGTGAGTGGCGACCCTTATGGTTTGGTCATGTCTGTCTGTCTATTTGTCCGTATGTCACAGGCACTTTTATTTCTATAAGAATTATACAGTCGAAATTTCGTTTAAGGAATGAAACATTTCATAAATATAAACTTTGATACTTGTTGCTACGGAACCCTTCATGGGCGAGTCCAACTCGCACTTTTTTATGACGATTGAAATGTCATATAACATATTACTTTTAGCAAAATTCTTTTAAATATATATAGTTTTTTTCATCTGACGCGTGTTACACTCAACGTCTTTGTATAATTAATGACCTAATTTTCTTTTGAAGTGTTCTTGCGACAGTTAACTGGTATATTTGCCAACAGATATGATTTTTATAACGAACATTTTGCAAATTACATCACACGTGTTAGTATTTTTCCTTTACAAATAATAACTAGCAACCCGCTTCGCCGGTTGCCATGCTGATACTATATATTATACTACAGAATGTCTTACAACGTTCACATCTTTTTTGTCATTAGACAATACAAACTACTGTCCCGGAGTATTTAATCTGTAATATCTTTGAAAATAATTATTTAAATTACATACTGTAAAGAGAAAATATTAATCGAAATTAAATGTACAATATATTTACTTGGTGATAGGGCTTTGTGCAAGCCCGCTTGGGTAGGCACCACCCACTCATCAGATATTCTACCGCTAAACAAAAGTACGCAGTATTGTTGTGTCCCGGTTTGAAGGATGAGTGAGCCGGTGTAACTACGGAGCATTTTAGTTTTCAAGGTTGGTGGCACATTGACTATGTAAGGAATAGTTAATATTTTTTACAGCATCATTGTCTATGGGTGTTGGTGACCACTTACCATCAAGTGGCGCATATGCTCGTACGCAAACCTATTCCATAAAAAAAAACTTAATAGGATGAGGATTAATGCTGTATTCCTTAAAACCTCTTCGAAAATAAGCCATTATTTCTCGAAAAAAGTAAAGAATAAAAAGTCATTATTATGGGTTATGCCAAAGAGACAGACATATACTATCGCGGACTTTTTTAAGGAGACGCAAGCAAAGCCGCGGGCGAATACTAGTTATGAAACAAAAGTGTCTTTGAATAAACTATGTCTCCATTTTTATTCGTCAAAAATACGATATGAAAATATTACGAAGAGAACTGTATGTTTTAAAGATAAAGATCTGAGAGAGGGTATCGAATCAACACAAGGGAGTTGCGTACTTTGCGTCAAATTCGTAGTATTCGAGAGCTTTACTAGAAATAACAAATGATTTTTGTTTCTCGGAGACGAAATTGTTTTCAAGAATCTGTTATAAGTCATTTAATGATGTGAAAACACGAGAACGGTATGTGAATCTCTGAAAATAGGTTCAGCTGGAACACGTATGTTAATTACTTCGGGTTCAAACCTGAACAAGCATCACTGAATTTCAAGAAGGCGATTTGTTTTACCACTCATCTTGTACTAAGCAATGGAACCTTTCAGAGAAGAGCGTACTCTTCCTCAAAGGCCGGCAACGCAGCTGCTAGCCCCCTGGTGCTTCAGATGTCCATGGGCGGTGGTAGTCACTTTCTATCAGGTGAGCCTTCTACTCGTTTGCAGGTCGCAAATCAACATAAAAAAAATTAAAACATCGCGAGTAAGTCTGCATGTGTCTTATTTCAATGTAATTCTCCCGTATATACCCATTATAGAGCAGCATACTTAGTTAGGGAAGTTTGAAAGTGGCAACGGTAACTGAGAAGCGAAGTGGATGGATATAGAGGTAGAGGACGACCAAACAAACGATGGATGGATTTTGTGAAAGTTGATATGGTTAGAAATAATATTACTTGTGAGATGACGTGGGACAGAAAGGTATGGAAGGAGAAGACATGCTGTGCCGACCCCAAGAAGAATTGGGATAAGGGCAGGCGGATGATGAGAGCAGTATAATTAGTTCAAAAATCTTCTATAATTGAGAATAGGCCTTAGCCCAGCAGTGGGAGATTAAAAGGCTGTTAATTTGTAAAGCAGCAATAATTAGAGTAACCTAAAAATTTGAGGAACCCATAATAGTTTAAACTAAATCCACGTAAATTATCATAATCGAAACATCCTTCCGTATCACTGACGATTAAAGATTCAAAAAACTGTTACGTGATATCAGTAAAACATGATAGTATCTGTATTACAGAACACATTTTCCGGTAACTGTATCTGTATCAAAATCGTTTCCACGTAAAATAGTTCGCAGAATAAACGTCAACGCGTTTATCTCATCGCGTAAAAGATTTTCGACAGTCAGTGATTCAGAGATAGAATGGTGTGATGAAATATTATGTAAAAGGTGATGTTGGTTGAGTGGTTAGCTGATTAACTTAGGTTCGATAACGAGTTGGGCAATTCTATTTCTGGAGAGACATTCTCAGTTGCAACTTGTAGGACATAAATATGTACTGCACAATTGTCTTCAACTATCTTAGAACATTAACTCTTTAAACTAGAATACAGCATTGAAATTTAATAGGATGTTAGCACTACTACAAATTACTTGATTTTATCCGCCCATTTGAAATAAAAAAACTGACTTACACAGATTATTATCACCAGTATATCTAATTTGATCGCCATACTGGATCAAACTCAAGGTTACGTTCCATATTATTTCTGACATTTCCTGATTGTATTCTGCAGTAGGTATAGTTCTTAAAGAACAGTTCTGGTAAACCGAATTGTTAAAAAATTAAAATCTTTTCATTACTACCTATCTATATATCTTACCAATTGTGTGACATGAGCTGAATATTATGTATGAGATCTGTGCATATATAAATTTTACATTCAGATAAAAGAGATCGAATTTATGACATACATCGTTTCAGTTCTGTACGTTTTATGTATTGATAAAAAATGTGAAAGACATATTTATTTCATGTTCAAATATTTTTTGTAATGTAGGTAGACTGCCTTGTAAATGGAGCATTATATGGTAAGTGGTCACCACTACCCGTAGCCTCTATAATACTCATTTAAATTATCATTGAGAGGTTGAGACGTATCTTGAGTTTTTGAACACTGGAAAGAAGGGTAGTCAAAGATTAAAATCTAAATGTTTGCATTGGTTGATGGTAAAAATGACGTCATTGGCAACCAATGAGCGTTCAGTATATCCTTAGTTAGATTAAATGCGTCTTTGCTTATAATTTCAGAATCTGGCAGAAAGTATCCACGCTGTAAACCAATATATTATACAATTTTGGCGTTAAGCCAATATATACAATACTTTGTTTATCAACAATTGGATGATAATATTTTCGTTCCATTTTAATGGACGGAACTCTTAAAAATACTTAATTGCTGTCCGTCAATATTAAACGTGATTTCTCCAAATAATTTCAATAATTTATTCTAAAATTATAACGAGATCGAATCGATGTACTTGTGCCCACACACGAAAATGGAGAGTATATAGCATATGTTAATTTCAAATAAATATAAACATCTACATACATTTCGTTATGTCAAACGATAGCGCGATTTAAAAGACAGTCAGCGCCATCTCTTGATCAAAGCAATAATACTAATAAAATCATTAGGTCCGACTAACCTTCAAGGAACAGACAAAATTGCTGCTAATATTTGAAACATTGATTTATTTTATAACCCACTGAACTTTAATTTGAAATTGGAAGGGAATCTTTGTATAAATTTAATCCACACAAAGTCAGGCTAGTCAGCTAGTTCGTATTAAATTCGAAAACTGAAATTTTATGACGTTAAAATATGGAACGGTTTCTAAATTTGAAATAATAATTCGTCGAGAAACCGATTCGAAATCGTCTTGCTTTAAAGGTTGCATCATATTTATTCTGTATTTACATATCATTTCAAAACGTTACAATCTAGCGCGTCCCATTAATTCGAATTTAAATCGCTTTAAGCGTGACGCCTTAACCATGAAAACGGCTGTCTCCAACCGGAAGGTCGTCATTAGTGACAGATTCTTTAGATTCTGGTAGCTAGCCAAGTTCATGGTTATCTTGCGTGATGATAGAAAATAAACGTGTTTGGAATTTAACTAAGGAAGCTATTGAATCGATATTTTGTCTGTTTATCAGCTTGGCATTACTGCCAGACTTCAAGGCCTTCTCTGGAGCCAAATGGTCATTGATTGCTTTCGAGATAATATTATGTCTTATTCGGGTTATAACAATAAATTTGTTAGTCGAAATTTCATATTTGTTTGTTGCAAACAAACTCTTGCATAATTTTGTTTGAAATTTAGGTTGTTATGATGAAAAACTAACGACATTGTCCTGACTGATCACTGAACTTAACATTGATCTTAATTCCGCTCTAGTCCAATACATTCAACTGCGATTTTGGGCAATATTTAGTTTTAGTTTTCATAGAGTCGAGATGGCCCAGTGGTTAGAACGCGTGCATTTAACCGATGATTGCGGGTTCAAAACAAGGCAAGCACCGCTGATTCATGTGCTTAATTTGTTTTTATAATTCATCTCGTGCTCAGCGGTGAAGGAAAACATCGTGAGGAAACCTGCATGTGACAAATTTCATAGAAATTCTACCACATGTGTATTCCACCAACCCGCATTGGAACAGCGCGGTGGAATATGTTTCAAATTCAAGTCAGTTGTCCTACTAAATAAAAAAACGATAACAAAAAAAGTATGTATTTTGTAGAGAAGCTTGATGGATCGTCGGTTAAACATTTGATATACATTTGATAGTGGTATGTTCGGTAACAAAAAACAACAACAGCCTGTTAATTTCCCACTGCTGGGATAAGACCTTTCCCTTCGAGGAGAAGGTTATTCGGTAATTTTGGCTTAAATTGTTTTAAGTGAAAGGTTAAAAATTACCTGACAGAGATATACAAAAATATATTAATATAAATAGAGTTTATTCATGTAATCATGTATTTTGAATAATAATGTATCTGTATAAAATTATAATATATGTTGTGACTGAACTCAAAATTATGGCATGAAAAATCTTTTTAAGTAAATTAATTTCAATGTCATAATGTTTCTCTAAATTGATGAACCTATTTTCATATATACAAATGGGGAAAGCTGCCAAATGAATACTGAGTGATATTATAAATGCGAAAGTTTCTTACGCTTTATTACTCCATCATCACGAAAACATACAAGTAGCTAGGGGTACAAAAAAGATCATAACATACCCAATACCTGAAGAACTTGCTCACTCTTTTTTTATGGTGTAGGTTGGCGGACGAGCATATGGGCCACCTGATGGTAAGTGGTCACCATCACCCATAGACAATGTCGCTGTAAGAAATATTAACTATTCCTTACATCGTCAATGTGCCACCAACCTTGGGAACTAAGATGTTATGTCCCTTGTGCTTGTAGTTACACTGGCTCACTCACCCTTCAAACCGGAACACAACAATACTGAGTACTGTTATTTGGCGGAAGAATAACTAATGAGTAAGTGGTACCTACACAGACGGGCTAGCACAAAGCCCTACCACCAAGTAAAACTCTAACACACGCCCAGGCAAAACCTTCATTTAAATTCAAAAGGAATATTAAAAGGACTTAGCTCTCTAATTGTCTAGCTTATTTCGAAATGTTGATGTATTATTTGTATAGCTAAAATAACCCAAACTAGTTGTAAAGTAAAAAACTCCAAGGTATATTCATACCGTCTCTCCTCAAGTGCATCGTAAAATATCAAAATACAAAGCACTCGTGGTTTCTGAGTGAGTTTATGCGAAATAATTTCTGTTTTCATCTGACTACGGATTGAGTTCTGCTTAGTGTTACGATTTCTGGTGTTCGAATTATTGTTTGAGATACGCCCTTACGACACTCAGCGCTCGGAATTGTTTTAGTAATACCGATATCGGTACTGAAACTCACATTTGTACTAAAAGCTGTGCCAATTTATTCAAACTTCTGATGTATTAATTGTACATAGAAGTTTTACTTCTTATTTTAAATATCTAGGTTACCTGGCAAATGGATTAGCCGAATGCAATATCAGGCATTGACGCTGTTAGAAAAATTTGCCGTTACAAAGCCAAGACGTCACCAATTTTGAGAACTAAGATTAAATGTTCCTCATGCTTGTAATTCAACAATAACTACCATAGTTTGGCGGTAGAATATATAATGCACAAAGCCCCATCACCAATGAAATAATTTTAATCTATTTGGTAAACATTTAAGGCCTACTTTAGCTTATCTTAAATTGGAAATAAAACCTTATTCCTATAAGTACTCTTATCTTATCTGTTCGTCAATATTTTTCTGCCGACAGTAACAATATTATATTGTTATATGCATATATATCAGTTTACTTCTACATATAAACATAGTATCGCAATCTTTCAAATCATTTGGCAATCTATTGAACAGCTGCGCTTCTTCATACAGTGTTTGATTTGATAACCAAGATAACACCTGCCTAGTAGCGAGATCTATTATAACGAAGCACTTTACTAAATCTAGTTACAAAGTTGATAAGATTTTTAGTTATATGAAAATTAATGAGCTCTTTTTTTGTAAATATGCTCATCCATGAAGGAAAACATTCTGATGAAAAAATCTTACAGTTTAGACGTTGGAACAATAACAACAGCAAGCACAGCCTGTAAATTTCCCACTGCTGGGCTTAAACCTCCTCTCCCTTTGATGAGAAGGTTTGGAATTACATTCCACCACGCTGTTTCAATGTGGGTTGGCGGCATACACATGTGGCAGAATTGTCATTAAATTAGACACATACAGATTTCCTCCCGATGTTGTCCTTCACCGCGGAACACGAGATAAATTATAACACAAAAAAGCTCATGAAAATTCAGTGGTATTTGCCTGGGTTTGAACCCGTAGGCACCGCAGTCAAGATGCGCGCGTTCTATTCACTGGGCCAACTCGGCTAGTACCAATCTGTAATGTCACATTGTTGGGCTAAATAATATACCATAACATTACAGTTTGATACTTTACTTTCCATAAAGACTTGCAGATTTAAAATAATTATTGCTGGTGAGGGTAAGATGGAATCGTATAACGTGAAAGCATCATCTTTGTCGTCTATGAACAAAAACAAAACTCCTTTCTTGGAGTTCAGCTTTGCTTCATATTAAATTTCATCAAATTCGGTTCAGTGGCTTAGTCGTGAAAGATCGACAGACATACAGACAGACACAGAGCGAGAAACTGGCATATTTATAATATTCATATACATATAGATATAATTAAAACTTTGCTTTAAATTGCATACAGAGAAAATATTCATTAACGAAATTTAATAGTGTATTAATTTTTTTATTCATATATAATACATTTAAAAATATAAAAAACAGAGGCCAACCAGTGGCGGGAACAGGGTCCAAGCCACCGGTGGTCAGGGCTCCAAAGAGAGGAACTTCCTCACAGTACGCGCCGTGCCGAGGAGTACTGCCTTCTGCGTCTATTATCTTAATAGTCTTATTATTAATAATTATTAATCATCACATTTGATTTTACATCTGCCGAGCGTTATGGCCATTTACCATTGACTAGTCAAAAGTTTTACCGTAATACTTAGATTAGCTGATTAGTGACATCTATCGGTACGGTTAAGAACTATGATCCTTGACCGAGTGGAGAGTTCATCGACCCGTTGTTACGAAATCGTGATCGTCACAGCTCTATATTATTATCTAAATTGTGAACGCTTTTTTGTTTTATTATTTGCTAAGCTGAGTGAGATATTGTTAAATGTAGTCTTATTTTTTTACATGATAGATTTAAACTCCTTATAATGTTTAAACAAAATAATCATTTTTTATTAGACACTGGTGAGTATAATTAGACGGTGGAGTGGAATATACGCAAGGCGGCAGGCAGGAGCTGGATGCGAGGACCACAGTCTCGTGCACTTGGAGAGGCCTATGTCCAGCTGTGGGCAAGATCAGGCTGACAATGATGACAAGTATTAGACTGAGAGTATTGACTAAGAAACATATAGTACAACTTACATTAAAATGCCATTAATCACCCATGAAACCTTCTTTTTATTATATAGGCAGACGAGCAAATAGGCTACCTGGTAAGTTGTCACAACCGCCCATAGTAATATCTTTGAGAAATATAACATTTCAAATTATTAAATATCAATCTTTACATCCCCAATACGCCACCAACCTAAGGAACTAAGATGACCCTAACACACTGGCTCATTCACCTTTCGAACCGAAATACAACGGTATCAAGTTTGGTCTTTGGCGTAGAATTAACTGATGAGGGTCGTACCTACCCAGTCGATCTTATACAAAGGCTACCACCAAGTTAAAACTAAGGTCGTAAGTTTTGTCTTAAGCCTTTAACAAAGTTCTTATTCATCTTTGGTTTGGTTTATCTTTGACTGTAAAGTCATAAGCCAAAACTAACATCGATGACAACAATGATCATTCTTGGAATTTAAGAAACCTAGCTCAGTCATCCTTCAAACCATATTAAAAAAAATGTAAAGTAAAGTAACAGCCTGTACATTTGCTGACTGCTGAGATAAGGCCTCCTCTTCCATTACGGAGAGGATTTGAAACATATTCCACCACGCTGTTCCAATGCGGGTTGGTGGAATGCACATGACAGAATTTCGATGAAATTAGACAGGTGCAGGTTCCCTCACGATGTTTTCCTTCACCGCCAAGCACGAGATGAATTATAAGCACAAATTAAGCACATTTATATAGTTGTGCTTGCCTGGGTTTGAACCCGCAATCATCGGTTAAGATGCACGCGTTCTAACCACTGGGCCATCTCAGTAACCATATTATCTTTATGAAAACCATTGATATCCGACGGTGTAGTGGGGGTGAGGGTAATGCTTAGGTTTACCTAGGCTAGACTATACTTTATTGTGTCATTTAACATAAACGTAATCAAAGATATTTAATTCTTTACATATACATACACAGTTTTTATTTATTTTATTTATTATTCTTTATTGCACAAATAAAACATGTACAAAGGGCGGACTTAACGCTATAATAGCATTTTCTGCAGTTCTTATCTTCGTCATCTTTGTAAGATTAGGTTAGTTTTAATGTTACTACCGATTCGTAATGTTGATTGTATCCAAATAGACCAACAAGAAAGTGATAGTTGATCTTTACAGCAAAAGGGTTGTTATAAAAAAAATCATATATAAGTACATCAGATATACGTTGAGATTAACGTAGATATAAATATAAAAAGTAAATATGAGACAACATCACACACATTACTCTGATCCCAATGTAAGTATCTAAAGCATTTGTGTTATGGAAAATCAGAAGTAACGACGGTACCACACACACCCAGACACAAGACAACATAGAAAACTAATGATAATCTACATCGACTCAGCCAGGAATCGAACCCAGGACCTCACTCGATCACGGAGGTCGTCAAATAATCAAGTCAAGATATCAACCAATGAAAACAGTTGAAGAATTGAATTTTTAGTTCCCGAGCAAAACATGCAAACAAACAAAGTTTACTTCAACGACAAATCTGATATGACCGGTAAAGTTTTACCCCAAGGTCAGGCTTTACGTGCTTTCCGAGGCACGTATGCACACTTTCAACTCCTAGAATCTTGGTGGTCATTAAGAGGATCTATTGAAAAAAACAACTTTATATCGGCCCAACTTGGGATTTGAACCCACGACCTCAGGATCAGCGGTCTTATATCACTAGACCAATGAGACAACAACAGATAAAAAAAAACAATAACGTAGCCTTCAATAAAGCAGACATATATCAATGTTTATAGGTGTGAATACCCCTATAAAATTTACTGCATATTAATAGGACGATAGATCCCTAACCTTACCTAATATAATGCAAAGCCATGTTCATAAGCTAGCTTATACGTACTAGCTACAAGCGTATTGATGAATTCATTTATCATATGACGTCATGCGTAGGCGCCGATGCCCCGGTCAGTGACCTCGGCCTGGATTTGAGAATTATTGTATTATGAACGATTATATTCAAATCGCGTCGTAATTATGCTCTTTGCAAATTTGTGTGGCTTTATATAGTAAAGAATATATGCGTATTTTTTTTTGGTTGTTGAATCATCGAATGAAATCTTTGCCGAAGTACCGGTGAATTTTCCTATGTTTAATTTTTATATATGACATATTACGTGATATGTAGGAAAACATAGCGAGGTTATCTGTGTGTGGTGTGTGTAAATTTACTACAGTTATGAAGGTTTTCAGGCACCATGGTGTAATAAGTTGAAAGCCTTGTGTTCAATAGGAAAAGAAACCTAGTCCAGTGCTGGGACTACACTCTGGTTCAATTGTTTTAATCCATATAAACAAAATGTTTTTTTATTAAGTTTGCATTTACAATTTTCTCCTGATATTTTATACATTTTATAATTAATTCAGTGCTAGGTCTCCGCAGCCTACCTTTTTAATTAATTTTACCGTCAAACAGTAATAATTTGTATTGATTTGTTCTGATTTTGGTGGGTGAGCCAGTCTATGTCAATTTCAGATTCATATATTTTTTAACTAGTAACCCGTCCCGGCTTTGCACGGGTAGACATAAGTATTTTTTAATAATATTACTTTTTATTTACATACTCTTTGTTGGCCTTACTCAACATATTAAACAATTGTGGTTCTATTTCAACTTATTTACACAAAAACCACATGAAAATCAGTTCAGTAGTTTGGAGTTTATTTTGAACATACAGAAAGACAGACGAGGCTGACTTTGTATTATAATATGTAGTGATATCAAATACAAACAAACGACACAGAAATGGGTTCCCCGTGGGTAAAGTCAGCAGAGTCCATAGAATTATTAACTAAATCACTAATACGCCGCCAACCTTGGGAACTAACTTATGTCCCCTGTAAGGAGAATTAAAACGTTTTGTTTTTACACTTTTTGAGGAATAATCATAAATTATATATTTCCAAATATTTTCAATTTATGTAAGATTCAATTATATGCATAGCAAGATATCAATCCCTTATTTTTGGAATACAATAAAGCATTTGTTATAGACATAATAAAATTCGAGTATCTGTTTTATGTATTAAAATGACTAAATGCCTTTTTAATAAATGCATGAATGTGTTTATAGCAATTTAACATTTTTTTCTGTTTTTGTCTGTCGGTTTATTCCGACTGATCTGTGGAATGGCTGGACCGTATTTTTTTATTTTTATGGGACTTTCACTGGAAGAAAGCTGATATAATGAAGAATAACTAAGGTTATAACAATACCTATGTTGTTGAATGCAAACGCGCGCGAAGTCGCAGGCGCATCTAAAACATTAATATTATTATTTACCATCATGGATATGTAGAAAAAGTACATTGAAATAAAATTATTGTTATCAAATTCCATGAGATGGCCCAGTGGTTAGAACGCTTGGATCTTAACCGATGATTGTGGGTTCAAACTCAGGCAAGCACCACTGCATATATGTGCTTAATTTGTATTTATAATTCATCTCGTGCTCGGCGGTGAAGGAAAACATCGCGAGGAAAGCTGCATGTGTCTAATTTCTCCGAAATTCTGCCACATGAGCATTCCACCAACCCGCATTGGAACAGCATGGTGCAATATGTTCCAAACCCTCTCCTTAATGGAAGAAGAGGCCTTATCTCAGCAGTGGGAAATTATTATAGTACAGGCTGTTACTTTACTCACTATATCAAATTCGGATATAATATACACTAGTTCTTTATTCATTTTAAGTACTATTATTATGATAATTTAATCAATACGATACAAAAATGTGTTTGATTTATACATATTACGATATAAATAGTTGATTGTTTTGGTCGTATATAAAGTCATATCTATATTAAATAGCAAGCTGTAGGTTCTAACGATTAATAAACCATAACGCAATCTAAAACATGAGTACAATAATCAAGGTAGGTACCACCCACATCACAAATTCTACCGTCAAACAGATATACTTAGTATTGTTGCATTCCGGTTTGAAGGGTAAGTGAGCCAGTGTAACAGGATCGGTGGGCTGCATCGATGTCAGCGATTGGTGGATAACCAAAATACCTACCTATTTTTCATACTTAAGATATTTATATAAGCCTATAAATTTAATTAAAGCAATGAATATCAATATAAGTCATCATTGTATATAATATAACGTCCAAAATAAATAGTTCGAAATTATAATACGTATTACAAATTATATGGTCATACTTGTAATAAAAATTATCATTATTGTTATTCGTGTCATATAAGTACGAGTATACAATATCAGGTTGAATTTATATAAAGGCCTAGCGTAATTACTTGATTATACTTGCGCAAGCAAGTACGGTGCGCATAAGACGTCTTAAATTACATTTTATTTTAATTTATTCTTTGCTTTGGTGAGCTATTCCGTAAGAGACTAGTAACTCGACATAGATAACGAATCAATGAATCGAACATATCACGAACGTCAAAGTCAGAATGTGATATGTGATAATGACTCTAATGATTATGGAAAGAGGTATAAAAATCGCGTATAATCGCCGATTGTCAAAATTTCACGATTGATACAATGTGCACTCTTAAAGAATCGCATTTCAGTGGTCGAATTAAGATCATAATTATGATTTAAATTTGAAGACCCTTTTTACTCTTATGTATACGTTTTCTAGTAAAATTACTTAATTTTTTTAGAAGCTATAAGATGAAAAAAATGTCGTCAAAAATAAGGAGGAAAACATATTATATATATTGTACTGTGTCGATTTATAAATACCTAATACACGATCTACCTCTTATATACGATATAAGTTATAAGGGTGTTGAGTTACACAAACATGTCTATTAATTGTGTCATTAGGTAAATATTATAAAAACATACTTTTTTTAATTTTTCTGTCAACCGTACACAATACAAATCGTCCATACACATTGCTTATTTAAATTAAACATAATGACAGTCATCAGTTCCACGTCTCTGATTGATTTGAGACACGTACAGTAATGGGCTATGTTGTGCTGTTTCTAAAATTGCCTTTTCGGTAGCTGATGAAACACTTAAGGTCATGGACATCAATCTAGCTGCCTCGGAAGATATTTCATGAGATATATTATGCATTATTTATAGTGAAGTTTTTCCATGTCAATTTAAATTGGCGAAATTCGAATTTCGAACGAATCGTAAAAAGAATTTTTTATTTTAAAATGAGTTCTTATGCGTTTCTTATTGCTTCTTTAGAAAATTGAATTTTTAAACGATTGTTCTTTTTTTGAAATTATATTTTATTTTTTAATGATAGACAAGGTAATAATTAGCTTATGAGAGCCGGTGAAGGTTTGTTATTTTTTTTATTAATATGTTATATGAAATAGCCTTAAGGCGATTTTATTTCCAAGGTGCGCTGTCATCTATTAACTTACTAATCGTATGAACCTTTATAATGCATTCAGGGATAATTTTGTAAATGTTCACACTGCCTCACAAAATCAAAATTGATACAAAAAGTTTCCCATTCAAGAAGGTTTTACATGTACTTTTGGACCATCATTTTTAAATATACTCAAAGTAAGCCTACTACAGGTTTTGAATTTAGATGATTTCATCGAGAATAACCGGCAAGTAACTAAGTAGTTACAATATATTGCTTATATTCTCTGTCTGATCCAGTAAAACACAGGGAGTTTATTAATCACAATGTCTCGAAAACTAATTTAGATTTTTCTGAATGTATTTATATTTAGGCCGAGAAGACGCAGTGGTCACAACTTGTGGTTAACGAAAATCACGAGATCGAAACCGCACCGAAACTTTCCCTGTGTTCAATATGAAGTCCATATTTCAAACGAAACTCACGTTAAATAAGATCCAAAAATTTCTCATTGAGACGGTATTTATTTATTTAATTGTTTTATTTTTAAAAGAGATAAAAAAGTGTCTTCGAAGAACTACCCTTAGTAGACCATTATTCCATTGAGCAGCGTGATGGTATAAGCTGCAGGTTATGCTGACTTGTAGGGAGATGATCAAGTGTCTCCACCGAATGCGTACAGCCCTCTAACTCGCTCCATCCTGTTCTTACAGACTACGATAGTCTTATCAACAGAAATAAACTAAGAAGGGTTGACACTTAGCATTATATATAATAAAATAAATATTAAATACCTTGTCTAAGTGGCTAAACATCAGGCCGAATATTCCGTTGTAGAGGGTTCAAGCCTTAGGTCTGGAAGTCAAAAAGACAGTTTGGAAATTATCGAATTAGCCAGTTCATCAAATTATTCGTGTACAGTGTATCTATGTTAATAATACTCATGTGTTATTAACATTGTATTGCATTACATATGTGTATTCACTAACTGACTAGCTAGTATGAAATCCGTTAGGACGATTATTTATTTATTTAATTTATGACTTTCGAATCAAAGAAACCCACTAAAATAAAAATTATTAATAAATTCTTATAATAAAACAATGTAAGTATTACGAGTTGTGTGCTCCTTTAATTATAGAAGAGAAAGGCTTACAAAATAAAAATATTTAAATAGAATTAAGATTAAATGTGAAAAAATAATACGTAACAATGAAAATACATATACAAATTAAGAATAAGCGTATTAAAGCCGCATTGGAGCAGCGTGGTATGTGCTCCAAACCTTCTCCTCAAAGGGAGTCCGCCTTACTGGAAAATTTATAATCTGTTAATGTAATGTATAAATGTATGTACTCAATTACAGTATAGATATAAATGGACGTTTATAACACAATCGTTATGCTCGCCAGCTGTTTCTTGTTTAAACTATATTACCTATATATAAAAATCACGTACTATTTGAATGGTTATCGAATCACAAACACGTGCTGTTGCGACACATAAATAAAACATGAGATAATATTTTAAGTTCAACTATAAGCTATTGAATATAGACATTGTTTGTTAAACAAGGTTTTTATTTGATTAGATAAATGTGACAATAGTAAAGACTAATATTTGAATTATTGAATAAAATATATAAAACCTCTTTTCGTGAATAAAAATGTATTTTTTTATGTTACAGGTGGCAAACGAGCAGGAGGCTTATCTAATGGAAAGTGACCCATCGTCCATGGACATCTGCAACAACGGGAGCTTGCAAATGCGTTGCCGGTTTTTAAGGAAGGAGTACGCTCTTTACTTGAAGGTCCCCAATTCGTATCGTTTCGGAAAAACCACCGGTGAAAGATAGTTCTAAAGAGTGGTCGTGCGCTGTTGTGGATCTTCGGACATCAATATTGTATTAAAAAAAGATCCTCTTGATCAAACTTTTAACGGCGTCTGAAACATTAAACTACAACGTTATATTCTTTTTATAGTTACGTTATTATAACGTTACTAATTTTTCTTGGTAACGTTACATGTAACTGTAAAATATACATATTAAATATTAAACTCAAAGATACTTAAAATACTCTTTCAATGAATTCATTCGAGGTTAATGCAAAAATTACAAACGTCGGTAAATATCCTTTTTCAACCGACTTCCAAACGGAGGAGGTTATCAATTCGTCTGTATTTTTTTTTTTTTTTTTTTTTTTTTTTTTTTATGTTTGTTACCTCATAACTTTTTACTGGGTGGACCGATTTTGATAATTTTTTTTTTGTTTGAAAGGTAGTGCTTCCCGTGGGGTCCCATTTTTTTTTTTTTTTCCGATGATGGTATCCGTATGAAAACGACGTAAGTCTTAAATTTGCATTATGTATATGCGCGACAAATAGGTGAATAACTCAAAATCACGTTAACCAATTTTGATGATTCTTTTTTTATTATAAAGGATATACTTTAAGGGTAGTTTGGTGAAAGTTTGGTAAGGTTCTGAGCACAGGATCCATGACAAATTAAGGGAACGGGAGGGAACGGAACAATTCTGAGGAGCACGTTAGCAATACTCGGTCGAATCTTTTATTTATGGGTTACTTGGATATTTGAATCACCTTCCGGAACGTGGTTATGTTCATGTAATTGTCATAATCAAATATTATAATCAACTAGCGACTCGCCCCGACTTCTCACGGGTGCAATACTGATACTAAATATACTAAAGAATTTGTTTATTTACGACATCACATTGTAAACTTCTAAAATTGTCAGTGTTTCTTTACTATATTGTTTATTTATTATATACACAAACCTTCCCCTTGAATTACACTATCTATTAAAAAAAACCGCATTAAAATCCGTTGCGTTGTTTTAAAGATATAGGGACAGAGAATGCGACTTTGTTTTATACTATGTATTGACGGAACTCCTAAACGGCTTACAGTTAGGGTGCGATTTGGGGCAGAATTTCTTTCTGTCTTTAATCAAATTTTGTGTATATGATGTACGACATAGCATACGAATAGCTCTTTTGCAAAGTTTTTTTACTAAGGTCGATTACAGCTCTTTCGAGAGTGGTACCTTGTAGTTTATGCCGCATGACGTACTAAAGCCGCATTTTCGAAAGTCTATTTTTGCTTTATTCGAAAGTTTCTTTTGAAATTGTCCCTGAAGTAGTTTCTGATTCATATAATCGGCACGCTTAATCTATCCATATTAAGAAAAAAATGTTAGTCTACATCAGCTTCACCTAAAATCAAAAAATAAATAAAATTTTAACAAAAAGAAAAACCGACTTCAAACAAAACAGTATTTTAAAACAAATTAAAATGCACTCAAAAGTAATAAAAATAATTGCATATTTAACACATTTTTGAGAGTCCTCCTAGGTAAAATGAAATGAAAAATATTAGACTACTTAAAAGTCGATTTACGATTATATAATGTAGTTATAATTATTGCTATATTTGGAGTCGGTGTCAGCCAACCCTATACTATACCTACCAAAAAACAATACGAGAATACTTTAAGAAATGTTTCTTACAAATTACCTTTTATACGATATTATACTGGGTCAATCAATAGGCTCGTATCGCTTCTTTCTTTTGATTGTTGAAGCGTGTGCCTGTGGCTGACACCGGCTCCAAATATAACAATAACTATAACTACATTATATAATCGTAAATCGACTTTTAAGTAGTCTAATATTTTTCATTTCATTTTACCTAGGAGGACTCTCAAAAATGTGTTAAATATGCAATTATTTTTATTACTTTTGAGTGCATTTTAATTTGTTTTAAAATACTGTTTTGTTTGAAGTCGGTTTTTCTTTTTGTTAAAATTTTATTTATAGCACAACAATAGGCACCCAAACCAAAGGCTTCTGTTCCTACAATGGAGTTCATCAGCGTTCCGTAAATTTATTGAATTCGTCTTACCGAGGCTGTTGATTAAAAATATCGCTTATGAGATTTCTAAGAAAACCGTTGACGGTTAGCGTCGTTTTCTAAAGAGGATCCATGGATCAGTAAGCAGCATCCAGTGCGTCAAAGAGCACGTAATGCCGGTCGTCGGTCATGCGTTTAACTCTCTGGTTGAGTCGAATTGCCGTTTTATTCATTGGTTTAGGAGATTGACGATATAGTGAGTTTACTTATTTGTGTTGCACATTTTTTTATGGTATAGGTTGGCGGACGAACATATGGGCCACCAGATGATAAGTGGTCACATTCACCCATAGACAATGACGCTTTAAGAAATATTAGCTATTCCTTACATCATCAATGTGCCAACAACCTTGGGAACTAAGATGTTATGTCCCTTGTGCCTGTAGTTACACTGGCTCACTCACCCTTCAAACCGGAACACAACAATACCGAGTACTGTTATTTGGCGGTAGAATAACTGATGAGTGGGTGGGACCCACCCAGACGAGTTTGCACAAAGCCCTACCACCAAGTAATAAACAATACAATAGATACATAATACTGTGCTGCGGCTTAAAAAGAAGAAGAAGCTATATATGAGAAAAACGATATCATTTTTATATGTATAGGCAAATGGGTATAAGAAACATAACTTTGACATAAATCACCAATGCGCCACCAAACATATAAACAAAGATAAATAAATAAATAAATATGAGACAACATCACTTGTGTTATGGAAATCAGAAGTAACGACGGTACCACAAACACCCAGACCCAAGACAACATAGAAAACTAATGGTAATCTACATCGACTCGGCCAGGAATCGAACCCGGGACCTCAGAGTGGCGTACCCATGAAAACCGGTGTACACACCACTCGACCACGGAGGTCGTCAAAATGTGATGTGTCTTGTTCCTGATCAGATCAATTAGATCAGATTGATACTAAATATTTCTCTTTGGTGGTAGAATATTCTTTGGGTGGTACCAACAAAAATGGACTTGCACAGACTAAATAATATACTGTTTATTGCTCTTGAAAATAAATAAGTATTTCTCACAATATAAGTTGCCTATTTAGTCAGTAGGTCACGTTAGTATCGAAACGAAAAAATTTAAATAGTCAAAATGAATTGAATACCTTAATTTTCAGATGAATCCATGTTCAAAACCTTTGCTAATCGTATCTTCAAATTTAATTTATCATGTTAAATTACGAATCAAAAATCTTTTTAAGGAATTTGAATACATTTTATTTTTATATTATATATTTGTATATCTACGATGTACATCTGATCACATTTTTTGTATAACAATATTTCTTATTCATCGATCAATCACCGTCGCGTCTCCTCAATCCTACGTGACATTGGAGAAAAAATCCATCTCACTTGCAAAAGCCATTAAGCAAAGAATTCAATCGAATATTGTAATAGGACTTATTTCGTTCGAAAACTTCAATTGATACATTATATATAGTGTTGCAAGATTTATTTATATCACCACTAAGCTTTGTAGCCCATGGTCAGAACACTACATATAAAGCAACAATTGTTCCATCAGCAACATCCTGTATACTGACTACTAAATTTGTATGTGCTTAATTTTTAAAAAGTGAAATTCTTCTATATTACAACCTAGACACTCACTAAGAAATTACTTTTGGAAATTCCAACATCAAAAAATCTGCCTTTCTTTAAGTCGAAAATATGTAGTCTATAAAAAACGAATTTCCATCTCAAATAATATTCAGGCTTTCATATCTAAAAGACATGTAATATTTTGATAAATATTAATGACGTGTACAAGAATATCGATAGTTCATTTGTATTTATAGTATGTTTATATTTATTTGGTAACTTAGACAATTTTATTATATGTATAGATTAAACAATAAAAGTTAGTTATTATCGTCGCACGTGGGGTGCATTATTCACGACGATATGTTGTAAAACGACAGACGAAATAAGGGAAAAGTAAATATTTGCCAAAGAAACAATATTATTTTCGTTTCGTATCGACGGCAGTGCGCAATTTGTAGTCGATATGGGTTCGTTTGTCATAGACTAAGAATTTAGCGAGCAATGTGTCTCCTTATTATTTGGACTCAGTCAATGATATCTTTTTATTATTTCCTAAGTTTTAGTAAAGACTTTTTTATCATCAGATCGATTTGTTAAATCATACATTTATGAAAGTAATAACTGTTGTTCAAAATATTTTATAAGTAGTGTAGTATGTGTAAAATGTCATTTGTATTAATTAAAAATTGATTCAAAAATCCGAACAATTCCGCGGAACATTCGTCGTGAAAAAATCAGTAGAAGATGTAGAGTAATCCAACATCTCGACGCATAGCCAAAGGATCAAGCTGATTGGAAAGGAATTGATCATCGATAATTCGAGCCGCTCTGTGTTGGATATGTCCAAATGGAAGGAGCTGGTACTGGGGAGCACCCGCCCAGAGGAGACAGCAGTACTCCATGTGATGCCGAATTTGCGCATTGTATAATTCAACTAGTAAATACGGCACCTGGCAACTGGTAATTGTATCCTATAATATTAAACATTTATTAGCTTATTCGTTCCTCACAGTACAAACATAAATACTGCAATACTCAATATTGTTTATGGCGCTAGAATATGTTGAGTGCGTAGTAACTACCGAAACAGGTTTGCACAATACCACCAAGTAAATATATGCATATGTACACTATTTTTAAGTGTTAATACAGTACTATTTATTTTGACAATACTTATTACGATTAAGTATTTATAATTCATGAAGAAAATATTTTTTAAAATTCAGTTATTTGCTATGGTATAGCCCCATAAGAACAGCGTGTTGTAATAAGCTCGTAACTCTCTTCTTAGGAGGAGAGGATGTCCAATAGTGGGATATGCAAATACCTGCTGTTAATACGAGAAATGTCCACTAGGATTGCGATTTGCTACTGAATAACTTAAAGGAAAAGAAGTACCAAATTTAAAAAGCAGTTGAAATAGAAACATTTTTGTCTTTCGGTAAAATATCCAACGGGATAAAAAAATGGACATTTCCTGATATTTGTGTCAAATTGTGATATCTACAAATATTTGAAGTTACTCTTTGCTGGTCTGTCAGTCAGTCTGGTCACGTAGGCCCACCGACCGACCACCGTAAGCTCGGTTAGAGCGATGCATAAAAACTTAGTTTTGCTTTGAGCTTTGAAATTCAAATACGAATATCGATACAGGCCAATATGTCTGCGCTTTTGTCGGGAATATATTGACATATACGATACTATTTCTATGCGTCTTAACGGATTTGTTTTGAATTTCAGCTTTGCGATAACTTGGCGAAAGAAGGAATAGAGACGGATATATGTTTCGAAATTTAAAATTTTCGTATTCGACACTTGTTTCACATTCATAATATTAAATTGGAGAATTTGTTATAATTCTTTATAGTAGTCTATTTAAATACGTGTGTTTTAGAACTGAAAAATAACTAAAACTAAAAACGTTTATAAAAACTGAAAATTTATATAAAGAAGATTTCTGAATCGCGCTATCGTTTGATTCTCTCCAATATATATAAGTACAAGGTGTCTATTAATGTAATGTTGGTATTTTTAGAAGTCTATTGGATTGTCAGAGTAAAACATGTCTAGATCAGTTCATTGACTATGTCAAATGCCAATCAATTAATTTAAAATATACAGAAAGGACCTATACTAAGTGATTTTCGTGTATATACTTTTATGTATATTTATACTTTTATATATACTATATAGTATTTACTTTTCTTGCTAGTTATTCTCGGCGGTATCCAAGGAACTATACATAGCTTTATAATTATTTTAATCTTGGGAAATGACGCTTCAAGCGTGCTCGTGAGCCGTCAATAATATTTTAATGGATGTCTCATTCGTCTCGATTGAAAGCCTCAGATCTTGTCCTGGAACGAAACCTCAGGTTCTGTCGATAAAATAGTATTTAGTTTTTTCAGACGATCATTTTTAGCAGCAACCTGGAATTTTGAAGTTGAAAATTTAGCAGTGTGTTTTCTCTCATTCCTCAAAAACACGTTAAGCCTTAGCTCTCCACTTAAACTCTTTCTAGTTATCTTGTATTGGCTATCCCACTGGATTATGATAGTCAGGTTAGGTCAGCTAATGCAAGTCTGTTGAGACACACTCGTGTTCCAAAATAATATGTTTTGTTTGTATGTGGCGTATATGACCTGCTTAGTAGGCTTGTCTTTCGTGAGATTTGATTTGCTTTTCCTATAAAACAAGGAATCAAATCAAGCGAATAACACCAAATGTCTGACATTTCAAAGTTAATACATCCTATCTGATGCATGTTATTTACTTCTGTACAAAAAATCCAAGCTTATTTTTAGCTTAGCCTATTTATAAAAATGATACCAAAAAAGAATATAGTATTATTTTATAAGTATACATTCATAACAAAAAGGATAAATGTTGATAAAATTTTAGATAACCAACATATATACAGCAGGAAGAAAAGACTTTTGTACCGATTATTCTCAGATTATATCAATGCATTCCGATTCCGTGACATTACGTTAATTTCAATCCTGTTTCACGATGAGTCTAAACTGATTATATGAGCTTACTTGAATTAAGAACATATTATATTATATCTGCGTTTTTATAAGTAAATGTGATTGTCTCGTTGATTAGATGACTTAATCCCAGATCGAGAAGATAAAACGTTAATGAGTTTCAAGACCAAAATATCTCAGTAACAATTTGGAGTCTGGGATTTGCATGTGTATAAGCCCATTGCTTTATATAGTACGAAAAGCCGTCGGTTCTGCCCATGAGCTCTTTCCGATCGTGTCGTATTTGCACACTTGTACCTGATACAGGTGCGCAGTTGGCTGGCTTCTCTTGATTGAGATGAGATTCGTCGCTTTGGTCACTACATCATCATTATCATCAAGGAAAAACCATTTTTGTATTCTGTTTAAGAACTGTCCTGTGAAATTCTTATATTACTTGTTCCTATCTAAGTTGTTACACTGTCTCACTCTGGAGTACGATTTGGGTTGATCACGAAAAAGATACATACCTAGTTCTCACAGAACAACACTGATTCGAAATTATTTAGATTGCCGTGTCAATGTCAAAACAAAATTGGGCGTTGTGTACGTGAGAGTAAATTTGGCATCATTCATGTGTTTATTTTTAAACTTCGTCAAAATTTGTGGGAGTTTTAATTCTACTTTCATTTCATTTCGATTTACAGTTTTTATTTTTTTAGTTTATGTTTTTATTTATATGATGGTAATACTTTTTTTTTTCTTATTTACCTTTGTCCTACATATGTACAGTCCCATTGTCCATTCTTCCTTTTTTTAAACATTATTTTTTATATGTAGCTATTACATAGAATGTCAGGAGCATCCTTGTAGATTCCAATAAAGAATCTGGTAGAATATTCTGAACTAATCTTTCTCTGATTCTGAGTCTTGTCACAGACTAATGATCATACTTCATGGAGCACATCCTAATAAAAAAGGGGTTTTAACTCTCCCCCTTTTTTCAAAAACCTTTGCTTCGCAAACTAAGCAACTGTTTAAGATCTGTGATACAACTTACGATGGAGTTCAGGAGGTTTGGGCTATTCTGGATAAAGAGCGTTTTTTTTGATAAATATAAATATTTTAAAATGCTTTGAACTCGAAAACAGTAGGAAATAGTAAAGGTCAACCGTTTGTTTACTAAGATTAAGTTACAATAAATATTTTGCTTCGAGTATTATTTCAAAAACATTTAATTACTCCACTAATTGTATCAAAGTGACACATTAGAAAAATAAACATTAAGAACATTCCAAAAATGTTTTAATAAGGTTTTTTCTCTACAAATATCTCAGTAACCGTTGCCAACATTTATCACACGTCAAAAAGTCGCTTTTGAAATCTGTAAAAAAAAATATATAAGATACTAGACTCTAGCGAAAGCAGACGAACGATATGACGTTAAGACGGCTTTATCTCTAAAAAGTATGAACAGTTACAGCTTTCCACGAGGCCGTTAATACTCATTACTTTACAAAAAGCGAGAAAATAACTTGTTAAAGTCCCCTGTGAATATATCATTACGCATAATTGAGATAAAAATGGGAATTAATATGAATCTTACTTAGTGTTAGGTATTTCGTAATGTACGTTAAATTTTATCCCTGTATATATTTTTGATTGGTGATATTTCTTGAGAATATTGATCGTCGCCTTAAATAGAAGCAAATTTTGTTGAATATTGCAAGCGTTTTGAATCGTCGTATAAAAAAGTTAATGGTTAAGAAATATTCTTTTGAAAAAAGATTTGGAGAGAAAAACGTACTACGCGCTTCCCCCACGTGATGGAAATTGGGGGGGGGGGTTAGTCTTCCCGGAACCCTGGACGCCGAGTGCGCCCAAGCACACCGGGTTTGCCCACTAAAAAACCAGCGGTACCCCCTCCGTCTTTCGGCGAACGCCACGGGATCGCTTACTACGTAGAATTTCAAGGAACTTCCGGAAACTTCCGGAAATATAAAAACTCCGTGCCTACTAGGGTTTGAACCAGCAATCATAGGTTAAAATGACCAATATGGCAACGGCATAAAATAAATCAATAATAGCTTTTCTATTAACGGTCCGTAATTTAGATTTTACCGGTAATAACTACTCTGAAACTAAGTTGATGCCTAATGGATTGTAAAATTCACTTATACACACACACACACACACACACACATTCTAATTAAATATATATACTGATATAATTATTCTAATTGTAAAGTCTGTTACTTTAATTCTACTTCTGTAATTTTTTCTGTAATTCTACTGCTGGGTTAAAACCTTTTTAGGTACACATATGGAGAAATTTCATTGAAATTAGACTCATACAAAATTCTTCAGGATGAAAACACATTGGAAGAAAGCGGAAGGTTTAGCCACTTGACCGTATCATATAGAGAAAAGCAAATATAAAATAAGTGGCTGTCAAAAATATACAAGTGCAGTGCTATGGATTCCAGGGCCCCTAGCCACCGCAAAATGTCGCTGGATCGATCCTGGCCGCTTGTGCTATGGTCGGCCCCACTCTTAACAAACTTGATAAGAAGATAATTAGGATTATTAGTAAATCTTTAATTAAATTGGGGTAATCCCACTATTCTTTATAAAAAAAATGAATAATGCCTTTGTTTGGGTTTGAACCCGCATTGAAGAATTCCATACATACAAGTATGGTATCATCGTAAGTCAGTTTTCAACATAGTACAATTGATATACGAAGAGAATTCTTAGAGAATAACTCCGCAGGTCACCAGTGGTTTATAAAATTAACAGAATGACTGAAATTCTTGTCGATTTTTCTCAGTATCCACATTCCGATTCTGGTAACTTCAAGCGCTCCTGACACGAGTGTCTTGTAAAATGCTTTCGCAATTGCCCGTCCAATGGCAGAGTCAGAACACGCCAATTATATGGCATTCGAAATGCCATTAGTCAGGGATCAAGCGACCTTTATGTTGATAGTTCAAGTCACATAATTATCCTTTTAATTGACAAGTAATGAGTGATTATTCAATTGTTTTTTTTTACGATTGCGTAATAAATAGTTATGAACTTGGATGTGTTATATTTAATATTATATATAAAACAAAAGGTCAATTCTAATTAGTGTGTAAAAATGAAATTAAAAGACGTATTATGAAATTGTTTTTAATTACAAATATGTATGATTTCTTTATATTAATGATCTCTGTACAAACATTGTCTAAACGGAAAACTTTTGTTTTTTTTTTTTTTGGTATATTTACTAATCCCGTAACGATTCAAAGTTTGACCAATCGGAATCCAGCTTAGCAAATTTATATAATATTATATGACTTTATATTATTTAAATTTAAAAGATAAGACAGGTAAAAATTATCATATGACACACGTGTAAATAGTTGAATAATCATAGAACATAAATATTGATCAGATAAATGCATTGTTAAGCCTTTCTTCCATGTCTTTTAAAGATTTTATTTTTACTTATTTAGGCATAATGTACAACCAATTATCTTTGCATTTGTGAGCGAATGACATTTATACGTAGCTTAAATATTAGGAAGATATACAGGAAGTGACTTTGTCGCTAAAACATGGATCTTTTCCAGACATCATTAATATAGAGGAAACAAAATGATAACAAATGATGTAAAAAAAATACGATACGAACGGTGTCGGTTTATCTTTGAAAAATATATATGTATTTAAAAAAGTTCTTAATAGTCTGAATATAAAAACTTAAACGACAAGTAAAATAACACTATTTAAATATTAACCAAAATACAAATTATATAACGCGATGCAAGACTCGGCTGAAATAGAGGGTCGTTTAAAAATTTAGACACAAATTCGTGCCTGCCATAGAAAACCTACGCTCTAAATACATATCTTCAAATGCATTCGCCTCGAGGCACGGGAAAAAGCACACTTGCTACATTTCCAGTGCAATTATCCGTTAAAATAGGCAGTTATTTCTAATGAAAATATACGATACGGGAAAAACGACTTTATTCGCTTACAATAAGGCACTTTTGGTATGAAAACGCTGAATGTACGCCTATGGTAAAGAAGCGTGTGTTTCATGATACACCTTTCGGTTGCCATGCGAATTACTTTAAATATTTAGATAGGATGGATTAACTATCTGACAAGTATTATAAATGCGAAAGTTGAAATGGATGTTTGTTCTTCGTTCGATCACATTCAGAAAGGTTGAGGGATTCGATTAACTTTTGTCATAGACGTTAATTATCCTGTTGAATAAAACAGTGCATGGACTAATTTAATTAACGACTTGGCTAATATTGAACGGTTTATTCGGAGTAAAATTAAAAATAATTACCGTCTATTGAATTTATTTGTAAGAACGATGGCAAAATGCTTGAAAATTCGTTAAATAGATTTTTTTTGGGTGGTTAAAGGAACAATTCTGTCACTAAATTGTGTAAACGATTTTTTTTTGCCTTTATGACGTCATACCTACTGACCAATATCGGACAAATCCACATAATTATACTAATCAAATGTGTGGGAATTATAGATAAATGTGTTTGCACAAACAATGATGATCTGAAGATAATCCGAGTCCATCGGGGAAAGGCCAACCGCAAGTGCGGTGACGTCATTTCTGTCAGGAGTTAAAGTCGAACCCTGCCAAGTTAGTGAAATTAACTTTTGACCGAGATTTTTGTTAGAAAGATGGGAAACCCAACACTTACATACAATGCGTCTTTTTATGGTTTATAAAGTTCCGTTACGTTACGTATCCTTCCAGTACTTACTTTGTGGTTTGGAATGGCCTTACATTCATTGTACAGTTTTCCTTTTTTATTATGGTTTAGGTTGGCGGACGAGCATATGGGCCACCTGATGGTAAGTGGTCATCGCCCATAGACAATAACGCTGTAAGAAATATTAACTATTCCTTACGTCGTCAATGTGCCACCTACCTTGGGAACTAAGATATTATGTCCCTTGGGCCTGTAGTTACACTGGCTCACTCACCCTTCAGACCGGAACACAACAATACTGAGTACTGTTATTTGGCGGTAGAATAACTGATCAGTGGGTGGTACCTACCCAGACGGGCTTGCACAAAGACCTACCATCAAGTATATTTATTGTATTTCCTTTTCTGGGCTTAATTTATTTAGCAGTTTTCAAGGAAATTAATTCTGAATCTTATAGATTAATATTTATCAATTCTGTCATTTTTCTCATTTGTACGCTTTTTATCAGATTGGTTATATTTCGAGGGGTTTCGACTTACTGTCCGCATAAAAATTGACGTTTGTATGAATAAGAATGAAAAACTAGTGAAATTTAGTGGGTTTATTGCATAATGTAATGTTTATATAATAATTAAATGTAATAAATTTTGCCTGGAAGAGCTGCCATTAAATGATCGAACTATTTTCCGATCGTCAAATTGAATGGAGATTTAAATCAAAATACAGTGTACTTGGTGATAAGGCTTTGTGGAAGTTTGCCTGGATGGGTACCATCCACTCATCATATACACGTAATATATCACCGTCTTACTATACTGAGAACTATTGCCTTCCAGTTTGGCCAGGCACAAGGAAGATCCTAGTTTCTAAGTCTGTTGGGACAATAGTGATTTGAAGAATGATCTTTATTAATAGTCGGACTAATGCCTATTTTTGGTGATGACCACTATCAGCCTATTTGTTATGACTAGGTGTCACGAAAGTCCATGTTATTCCTGAATTACTAACAACACGAAATAAAAACAATTTTAAAATGAACCCGCGTGTCCAACACGTATGTATTAACACAATTAAACGTTTATTATTTTATTATTAGTCAATTACTAAATATCGATATTTCAATTCAATACTCAATAAAGACATCAACTGTACTGGCGCTCAATTAATATGAATGGCGAATTATGTATTAATTATTTATCAATCGAAGTGGCGTTTATGTTGATTATATTATACATATATGATACACATAATATATTATACAGTAGTAAGAATATTTATATCTTAACCGTAGATTATGCTTATATATCTCACGAGGAAACTTGCATGGATGAAAAAATGAGACTTTTTTTTTTGTGGGACAATAAGATGGTATCCCATTTGCTCATAAATGGGACACCTGATGATAAGTAGTGACCACCGTTCATACCCACTAGCGCAGTCAGATATATTAACCACTTATATCACCAATGCAATATAAACCTTGGGAACTAAGATGTTTCAAACTTTCTGTGATGTGATCTTTCAAACCGGAACACAACAATACTGATTATTGCTGTTTGGTGGTACAATATCTGACGAGTGGGTGGTATCTACCCAACTAAGCACTAAGCTCTGCCACCAAGTAAAAGTTAAACTACCAATTCGAATTAGTACCTCATATATACTTCTCTTAAAACGGGGAACGGCCCAGCAGTGGAATATTTACAGGCTGTTACTTTTTCCAAATACACCTGAATCGTAGCTATAAAACAAATAAAAACGATTTCAAGGCTGTTCATTCGTAACAGCTTAAATTCTTGATTTGATTCTGGTCCCGCTGGATAATCCTCAAACTCACTCAACTCCACTAACAATCACAATAGCGTTTAAATTAAAACCGATCCGGATTACGAATGTACTGAATAAATGGAATAACGCACGATTTGTTTTTATTTTCAATCTATCTACGTGACTTGAAGTAAAAATATTTAAGTTTAATTAAATATGTGTAGCTCGAAACACAAAGAAAGTTTTTTATATAAAAAAGGTACTAATTTTGAACATGCTGTATAAGGGTATCACTTGGTGGTAGGGCGTTGTGCAAGCCCGTCTGGGTAGGTACCACCCACTCATCAGTTATTCTACCGCCAAATAACAGTACTCAGTATTGTTGTGTTCCGGTTTGAAGGGTGAGTGAGCCAGTGTAACTACAGGAACAATGGACATAACATCTTAGTTCCCAAGTTTGGTGGCACATTGACGATGTAAGGAATAGTTAATATTCCTTACAGCGTCATTGTCTATGGGCGATGGTGACCACTTAACATCAGGTGACCCATATGCTCGTCCGCCACCCTATACCATAAAAAAAGTGATTAAGAGAACAACTACTCTCATGCAGGTTCTTCTCGGTAGAATCGAAATTCGGCTGTTTAAGAAAATATTTATAAAATATTAAGAATAGAAATATATATATATAATAACGATTGGTGGAGTGTGCAATCCGATATATACATGACATTTATTATTTTGATATTAAAACATAAGAACTCATAAAGACTGCAGACGGAAAGGTATATGGTATCCATTTAATATAAGTTTATTTTCTATTTCAGAATTAATTTTAGTATCAAAAAAATTAATTTAGTAATAACATTATATATTTTTTTAAACTTAATCTCTAAATTAAGACGAATTTGGACCTAACGTCTCACCGTTTTAGGGTCAAAGAAGATTATGTTTCTCGTAAACATTGTTTTTTTTCTTAATTCTTATTTATGAATAAAATAAACTTCGGTTTCGGTTGTATTAGGTACTATCCATTTTCCACTGAAGCTTTCACTAATGGTAGTGTAATTTTATAATGTTATAAAGTACATAAATATTATGTAAGGTACATATATACATATGTATATACGGTATATTTATTATCTGTGACCACCAAGTGGTCAGTGAATATTTGGTGATCAGTGGACCAAATACACGTTTTCCTTCCAATTAATTAATCGTAACGCATTAATTGGTAGTGTCCATGAAAATATTATTTAATTATAATTATGTTGAATAAAAGTATCACTCAACAATTATAACGAGGTTAAACTAACTACTGAGCTAATTATTCTAGCAGGTATGTACATATTTAATGTATTATATGTAGACATGCAAGGCTGTTGTGTTTTTTTTTTAATTCCAAATGAATGGACACAAAACATTGAATATTTAAGCATACGAGTCTTCTATTAGACTCTAGTATTTTTGATGAACATAACTACTTAATACACCCTGGTGGTTGGTGTAAGTTTATAAAGTTACCATTAATATACAAGTGGTATACCACTATATCGAACGCTCGAAGTGTAATATAGACACATTATTTTTAGAGAGTATGATGAATTTATTAGGATTTGTTGAATAATATAGAATGTTAACCTTAGTTTGACTGTCTGTAATTTACACTGGCTCACTGACCACTTGAAAACTGTGTGTAGCGGTAAAGGATATTATATTTAAACAATAAAAATATTGGTATTTGGTACTGTATGTAGAGTAAGTGTTTTTTTTTCAGATATACTAATATGCTCTTTCACGGCAAAACTACTTAAACTTAAAATGTTTGTCATGTAGTAAGCTACATAATGAAGTAACGACTAAGGATACTTTTTATTCCTAAAACTTATACCAAAACCAAAACACTAGTGAATCCGCAGACGACATATAAAAGTGTCAGCCCTTAGAAGGCTAAGATCATATTCACTTCACTGCTCTGAGATGAATTATATGAATAAACACAAATAAAACGCATGGGTTGAATTCTCATCCGTTTTATTGCGTGCCTGGATTGAAGCCACAATCATCGGTTAAGATATGTATATTCGTGCTGCAACCACTGCACCATTACGACTCTTAGGCGACAACTAATGTGATATATATTGTGATTAAAGACAAAAATTGAGAAAAATACTTTCACAAGTAGTATATACTAAAATATTTCAGTACTGCATTCGCTTCTGTTTCTTAACTTGTACCACATACATCGTGGTTATTAGGAGCCCTTTCCTTGAGCTATGTGGACTGCATTTATTTATTTATCGATTGTCCACGACGATTATAGGCCGACTGATTCCAACTAATTGATGGATGAACAGTCGTAATCACATACTTAGCGTTTAAATACTGAAGACAGAGATAGTTTAATTGAATTTCTTTGTAGCTGCGCGGGCGTCTTTGATATTTGTATAACCTGTAAATTACGAGAGGATGACTTAAATCTTAGCTAGTAATATTTTTCATAGTTTGTTTATTGGAGTTTTTAAAATTGATACTTGTGATACACTATAATTTGTTTTATATGTGACAACAACAACAACAACAACAGCCTGTAAATTCCCACGGCTGGGCTAAAGGCATCCTCTCCCTTTAAGGTTTGGTACATATTCCACCACGCTGTTCCAATGCGGGTTGATGGAATACACATGTGGCAGAATTTCTATGAAATTTGTCACATGCAGGTTTTCTCAAATTTTTTCACGTGTTTTCCTTTACCGCTGAGCACGAGATGAATTATACAGACAAATAAAGCACATGAATCAGCAGTGCTTGCTTGGGTTTGAACCCGCAATCATCGGTTAAGATGCACGCGTTCTAACCACTGGGCCATCTCGACTCTTTTTATATGTGATTGAACTTAAAATTACTTTACATTAATTAATACCTACGGCCTACCTTGTTTTACGAAATATGGTATCTTATATATTTATTTGCAGATTATTTAAGATTTATATAAAGTCGCCAAATTTTCGATTCAATTTCCAGAGATTACCTTATAAAATTATTCTTATTATTATTATTATTAATTAATTTGTGATTTATTATTAGTAGACTTCTAACAGCCAATTAGAGATATTCAGATACAATTCAATATTGTTTAAATAAGAGACTTTGTATAAAGAATTTTAATTTAGAAAGCAATTGTTGAAACTAACTTGTTTATGAAATTTAGATATTTAAGTTGAAAATTGTAAAGTTATCTGAAATATGAATGTAGCTGTGTGTGTGTGTGTGTGTGTTATATTGCCTAGATTATATATATATATATATATATATATATATATATATATATATATATATATATATATATATATATATATATAATCTATTATATGTATATAGACTATGAGAATAAATATTAGTTCTATAAATAAAAAAATATTACTAAAACAGTTATATACAATAAATACATTTTTATTAATTAATATCAGTTTTAATTTATTTGTTTTTTTTTATTGTCTAGTAGGTTCATTATCTTTAGTAAGTATATCAATATTATTATTATTATGTAAATATCGTTGTTTTAGACACGACTTCGAATATAATTATTTAATTAAATGTTATTAAATGCAATATGTCATAGAAAATTCCATCAAAATCGGTTCAGTAACGTACCATTAACCATGAGAAAAAGAAATAAATCTTACATTTTAAATTTTAATATGTATTTTGTAATGGCACCATTATTTATTGAAGGACATAAGATCTTTTTTCATTTTTATACAAACAAAATTATTTGTCTCATGACTTTAAAAAATGTGAATATTTTTTATAATAAAAGGCAAGCGTGCGTTGTTCATTAATCTAGACTATATTTTAAATAAAAGGAGCACAAGGATTTTGATCTTGTGTCAAGGTCTCTTCCCAATGTAGCGCGGCCTTAATTCTTCAATGAAATAAATATAATAATACATAATGTGCGAATCTCATCAATTACGTTTTCATTCGATTATCAGAGACGTAAAAATATTTTATTGTGACCGAAGGTATCGATGCCAAGATTATTTTAAATTTCGAATACCTACGCGAATTGTATTGCATTTCACCCTGACTTTGTTAAAACATTAATATTAAAAAAAGAATGATCTGCGCCTCTATATTAAAACTTTTTGTTTTTTTGATCACTGTTTAGGTATATGTATTATCTTTACATACATACAAAAAGTTACAATTAGAAATAAAATCGTTTCATATTGAATGCTGCTCATCGAATTTCACACTTTTAAGATTAGCCAGTCACTAGATTGCCAATATGCCATCTTAGGAACTAAGAAGTCATATACCTTTTGCCTTTGACATTGTCTCACTTTAAGCCGAAACACAACAGTACTGAGTATTGCTGCCTGTTAGTAGAATATATTGAATGAATAGGTGCTATCTACTCAGACAGGTTTGCAAAATGCCGTAATAAGTGGTATCACTACCAACTATCATCAGTAACTAATGACTTTTTTCTCGGTTCAATCAATATGCCAAACCAGTGGTAGCTTTACGATTGATACAGTTCTGTACAACGACGATTCAAATTTCTACATTAAATTTTTGAATAAAGTATACTTTGGTTTTGATTTTCAATAAGCCATCTCGGCAATGAGATAACAGCTACTAGAATATGCAATCAAACAATTATTTGTCTGAAGTAAATTCAAAAAAATCTCCATAAATAAGGAAGATGTCCAAATTGGGCAACAACCTTTCCATATTCAAATAAAATATACCAGACAGTTTTAAGAAGGCAATTTTAAAAATAATGCTCAAATCTCATTGAGCTCATTTAGTGCTCAGCGCTGTTGCCTATCATAACTGTATATTGTTTGAACTGTCACACCCAAATGGGGACCGGAACGACCAAATAAGGTTATTTGTTGGAAAATTGCGATAAAATGGCGCTAGTTTGTATTGGTGTGTCAGAGATACAACGTTTCGAGCTAATATTTAGTGACAATAATGTTTTCTGATGGATGTGGGAAATTATCTATATAGCTTGTACACATGTAGGTATACATATTTGTGTGTGTGCAACCTACATATATATTTTCTTGAGTTGATCTTCATGAATTATATAATCAATAGACATACTTACAAGATTTTACATATGTTGTGTCAGTATATTGTGTATCTGTGTGTTTTTGTCTAACAGTATATTGTAGATTCATTTTCTTTTAAAAATTCTTTCAAGAAATTATGAATTGACAAGTCATGTGTTAGGCACTAAACTAGCCTACGTCCTTTCTTAAAGTTCAAGTTTGCTTCACGCCAAAATTCATCTAATTCGGTTTCATTTGTTTCGTCTTGAAAGAACGACAGAAAGACAGACACAATTACTTCCAAATATAATATAATATAATAGATTAAGTACGATATACATACGTGTTGTACTATACAATTATATATTCGGACAACATTAGCACGCAGCTTGTTTGTATGTATCTACAAATATCATATTGGTGCAATTTAATACCATACCATATCAATCATGCCATTGGTGGTAGGGCTTCGTACAAGCCCGTCTGGGTAGGTACCACCCACTCAACAGTTATTCTACCGCCAAATAACAGTACTCAGTATTGTTGTGTTCCGGTTTGAAGGGTGAGTGAGCCAGTGTAACTACAGGCACAAGGGACATAACATCTTAGTTCCCAAGGTTGGTGGCACATTGACGATGTAAGGAATAGTTAATATTTCTTACAGCGTCATTGTCTATGGGTGATGGTGACCTCTTACCATCAGGTGGCCCATCTGCTCGTCCGCCAACCTATGCCATAAAAAATATAAATGTATATGTATGTGTTAGAGGTAATGAAATAGCTAAAATTTAACCAACAAATATCGAAATCACAAAGCAAATCCCAGGAAATCCGTATCAGTATGCTAACGTCATTAAAATTATTTAGCTGCCAGTGAACTACTGTTATAATTTATACTCGCTGTGTCGCTGGAATAGTTTTCATATTTACATTATTAATATAAATTATATTATTATTTTAATTACCTTTATAAATTTACAGGGCTTTCGCTAATTTCATATCTTTGTAACAATTGAGAGCCGAGATGGCCCAATAGTTAGAAAGCGTGCATCGTAACAGATGATTGCGGTTTAAAACCCATGCAAGCACTATTGAATATTAAGTGTCTAATTTCATCGAAATTCTGCCACATGTGCATTCTACCAACCTGCATTGGAACAGCGTGGAGGAATATATTCCAAACCCTGTCCTTAATGGAAGAGGAGGCCTTATCTCAGCAGTGGGAAATGTACGGGCTGTTACTCATCTTTCGCTTCGCTATTAAATGAATTCCAATTTGTTGCACATCTAAGTCTTTTAACTATTGAATGATTTATATTATACTATTCCTTATATAAAAAATACTATATATTTGGTGGTAGGACTTTGTGCAAGATCATATTTACCGTCGAGCATCAATACTTAGCACTTATCTTTCAATTTGAAAGGCGAGTGAGTCAGTGTAACTGCTGATTCAGAGACATAACGTATTAGTTGTCGAGGTAAGCGGTGCATTGATGATTTAAGGAATGGTTAACGTTTTGACCATCAAGTAGCATATTTGATTGTCCATCTACCATGTTATAAAAAGACAAAATTGCCATTTATTATGTGCCTGATCTATTTGTAGCGCTACAAATGTAACAATATTTTTTATCTGTCGTGGGCAAAGTCGTTATGGGTAGCAGCAGTGTTATAATATTGAAATACCGATAGGCAGAAGGACTTTAAGTAATGTCGTAGTAGATAAAATCCACAAGTTCATAATTATGTGCATAATTTATGCGACACACAATCCGTTGTAATGCACTCATCGTTTGACACGCGGCGATGTTCGCGAGAGAAATTTTTTAAAAAAAAGAACATTCATTTTTTTGTTATGAATACTCTTTTCATTGCCATTTATTTTTTTAATCTGTACATGTTATTAAATTTATTAAATCCATTTTTTTTTAAATTATAGATAACGTTTTGATATCTTAAATTTATTTTAAAAGGAATATTAAATCTTTAATTCAATACACAAAATTACAAAAAAAAATTATAATTCGATCAAAGTTATCATTAATAATTCGATGTAAAACATACTTTATCTCTGTCTTTCAAATGCATTTTATCTTAAGGATGACTAAGATAGAATAATCAGAATTTTTGAAATACTTAATGCGGCTGACGATGGTAGATATAATCCTAGTTTCTTATGGTTTCCATACGCATATCTACTTAATTGGATAGGGTAATAAGATAATTACAGTGCCTTTAACATTGCTATGTTGCTAATTAACGTTATGATCAACACTGATAAGATGCTACCATAACTAGAATTAACTAGTGTTCTAGAGATGTTCGTCTATTACTAGTATATATTAGTATCTAACCACAGATACAAAGCATTATATGATTATTCCAGACTACGGTATCGTCTTGGAGTTAAATCCACCACACTTATATAGGTTTCTTCATATTGTGTACTAGTTGTTCCCCACGGCGTCACTCGCATTTAAGGGGGCTATGTGTTATGTGTCAAGCAAAAAAGTAGCCTATGTCTTTTCATCGAGTTTAAGTTTGCTTAATACCAAATTTCATCCAAATCGGTTCATTGGTTTGGTCGTGAAAGAGCGATAGATAGACAATCAGAAATAATTTCTTTAACATTTATAATAATAGCTTAGATTAAAACATTAGTACAGATTATAATTAGTATAGATTCACATCGAAATAAAACAATTGAACGCACGAAATCTTAGTAGTTGATAGCAAAATATATTACTTTGTAAAATGAATTCGTAGCAAGCCCAATATTATTATAATCTGTCGCATTTAAAAAGTCCTTAAAATATTAAAACGTTACAATACACACGGTACGTATGAATAATTTTATTATTAGATGGCATTGACAGTCAAAGTCATGCGGGCTGGAATTCCTCGTGACTAAATAGTGAAAAAATCCGGAAGACACCGAGTGCATGTAATATGTTAATTTTATAGTCGTGCCAGAAAGCATTTCTTTGTTTCATCCATGTCAAGTAAATGAAGACAAATGCTTCATGTACTACGTTAGTAATTGTTCTTAATTTTAATACCGTTTCTATATATCTACTAGCCGAACATATCGCTGCTTCTATACAAAAGGGCCACAAATAAAAAACATACTTTGTTACAGGGGAGCAGTTTGAAGTTTAGAAATTAAATTTTTGTGTTTTGCTCTGTTGCGGTACAACATATAATATACATGATATATATCGTTAGAAGCGTATTTTTAGCCTCCATTTAACAACATATGTAACTAAGCTGTAAGTATTGTCTTGTAAGATAAATTAACATAAAAGGCCCTTTTGTATAAAAAATATTTGCCTTAATAATGGCAAATAAATTAAGAAAAGACACATTTCATAAGAAATAAATGTTTTTAATAAAAAAAAAATATATTAGGCGTAGGTTAGCCTGAAACACTATTACAAAAAACAATGAGATAGACATTCCATTCCATAAAAATAACTGAAAACAATTCTAAAAATTAAAAATAATTAAAAAAACCGCCTAGAAAGCAAAATTTTAGAAATGAAAACTGGAAAACATGCGATCAAAAGAGATATTATGGCCATGCCAATAAAAATATCTATAAACCAATTCTTAAAATAAAGCAACACAAAATAAGTAGCAAATTTTTGCAATTAACATTATATTTACAATATAATTTTAGGCAAAATCCTATTACGGAAAGTATTGTAGGCACAAGGCACAGTTCTTAAGTACCATATTTATGAGCTATGTCTAACTAAATTACATAACATTTTTTGTAAGTTATTCTGGAACTACAACATAAAAAATATACTTTCAAATAAATAATTATCTTATACAACAAAATTAAAGGCTATTAGGAACAATAAAAAAATCACAATCGTTTTACACTTTAAATAACATTAATAACAATCAGTCTGAATCAGTCTCTATAATCTATCAGTCTTAAAGATTAGAATAAAACCCTTCGTAATATTTTGGTATAATATTTTTAGATACAAGATTAAGTATACCTTGCTTCTTTGACTGTGAAATATGCAATTTTTGAGAATATAATTTTTTTATAGTATTGTTTATAGAGGGATTAGCTTTTTGTTGCCTTTTTTTTAGAGTAGATACAGATTTAAACCCCTCTTCCTGGTAAGAAGTCTTATATAAAAACTTATCTTTAATTTGTTTGTCAACTTTTATTATCCTTATGTCAGTCCATTTAACCTTTTCTCCGTCTTCATTCGTTGTATAATTGCCTAGAGCTAGAGGTTTTAAATCAAAAAAACTTTCATGTGTAAGTTCTCTAACCAAGTACGGGGAGCCTTTCTTCTTAGCAGTTTTTATCAGAGTAATGTATTGATCTGGCACGTAAATAGGGGAAGACCTCAAAGCTCTGGAGATATTTCTCTGAATCATGGAATGTACTGCATCCCCCTCATTTTGGGTGTGACCCTTAATGAGGAACTTATGAGTAATACTTCTCAGTTTTGGGAATGCACCTGTTGCATATTGGTACATTGACACCATGAATTTATTTTTTTGTTGACCACAGCAATTGTCACTGTAAAACACTACATCGAAGACTTCTGTAGCTTTATTATTTAAATTCTCCAAATACATGAGCACACAGGATCCGATCTCATTCACCCCTCGAGCTCCTTCTCCTTCGTGCCAAACAAAACAAGTTGTAGCTTTAGAGCCAAGTTCGGTAATGGTAAAATTTAATAAATTTATTTTAGAAATATAATAAAAGCTTGACACTTCACCCCGGGGACATGGCATTACCGCCTGCAAATCATATACTGATACTATGAAATTTTCAGTAACATTATTCTTATCTTTTTCTTTTTCTTCTCGTGATAATGATTTTTCTTTCAAATGCTCTTCGTGTTTTCCTTGCAATTTCGACTTCTCTTCAGAATTATCAAATGATGTGCATTCTTCACATTGATCTTTTTTAGGTTTCCAAAAAGATATATTAAATTCAGACATAAATATATTATAGTAAATTTGATACGCAACATGCTGTTTATTTTCAGAGTTACATTTCTCAACATAATTTCTATGCAAAGCAGCTACGGTAAGGCCACCTTCTATGTACTCCCGTTTAGACTGTGCACGACAATAGTGACTTTCGATTCTCGGGATCGAGTTTATATGATCCCTAACATCGTCTTTTAGAGATGAATCGAGCTTGGGGTGATTATTATGCTTCCCTCTAAATTCTTTAAGCTGAACCCCTTTTAAACTTGACTTCTGTTTTTTTACAACAGTCCTAATGGTTTTTTCTGAAATAGCAAGAGTATTCATAAAGAATACTTTGCATACTCTTGTGCGTTCCCCATTTAGTGGCAAATAGTATGAATGGTTGAGATTTTGGCGTGTGCTGCCAACGCGAGTGTAACGATACTTTGGTTTGATTTCTGTCATATTGCTATATATAAATTGTCTTTGTACAAGTAAATCAGCAGTCTTCCAATATTCACTAAAAATTAACAGTCTTTCCTGAGTAGTAAATTTAGTAGTGCATTTTAATTTACACTTATCAGAACATCCTGCCCCCATCTTCTTTTCTTTTATTTCCTTTTTTGTTTTTGACATAGATGTATATGCCATACCACTATTTCTTAATAATTTTGTTCTATTCCTTTTCCATAAATGAGTATTTACTTTCCTTTTACGACCTTTTTTTTCTGTGTTTTGATCGTCAATACAAGGGGATGCTGTATCGACACTTAACGCACTATTACTGGGTACCTGGTCATCTATACTGTAGGGTTGTAAATCGAAATTGGGTTCACCTTTATTTATTTCAGACTGCACATCAACCGGAATCTTTATCGTCATCGAAATGTTTTGCTCTTTAGACTCTATAAAGTTTTTACTAGACCCAGAAGGTCCAGGTGTGGGCAACAGTTGAAATTTAGTCGACAGGGCGCAGTCCAGATTATTGTCGCCATCTGAATCTGTGTGAGATAAGTCTGTTAATGCCTGGAAATCGGGATCTTGAGCACTGTCGTCACTAGAAAAATCTTGAAAGGAACTGTTCATACTACTCGTAGATGTAGAAGTTTCGCTGTCACTATCAGTTTCTGGAACAACGACGTGCGGTCTGGTCTCTCTGTCTTCATCATCAAGCAGAGATAAATCAAGATTATATTGGCTCTCAGGAATTGAATTAGTGTCCGAGGAATCATTTAACAGGCCAGCATTCGGTTTATCGTTTAATATTGAATTATCAATTTGTGGGTTAGTGACTGTCGTTGGCGATGTGTTAGAACAGTTATCCTTAATATGTCTCGTGTTGGTATTACCTGTTAACATACTAAGTATTTTGTGCGCTCTACTGTTCATTCTGTAACAATATTAATATTTTTTTAAAAAACCCTAATAGTTAGGCAAGTATACAGAAAACAATTGTATTAATATTATAATGAGAAACATAAATAGTTTACTATTACACGAAATGCCAGAAAGGCGACCATTTAATTTAAGGTGAAAGCGTTGTTTATGCAGCAAATTGCAAAAAAAATTTGAATTTCGCGGTTACCCTAACGGTTCCACCTTAAATTTATATAATTTGAATCCACTGTAAATCAAAATAATAATACTGGTGTAAAAAAGAATAGGCTTTTCGTTAATAAAATAATTTTAATATAGTTAACTCATATCAATTATAAACAAAACGGCCGCATTCCATAATATGACTGGTTTGAATTGAAATAAATAAAGTAATGTCACAAAAAATGTGAGCAAAACGGCCATGTTCCGTTATATGACTGTTTTGAATTGGAAATAATATTAAACTTAAATAATTATTTAATGAAAAACGGCCATTTTTGAAATGTGGCAGTTTTGATTTAAAATAACGTTTAATACTTACGTGAATATTTAATGTTAAACGGACGTATTTCACAATATGGCACTTTTGATTATAATCTCTCTTACAAAAATGGTAACCTTTTTGAAATGTGGCACTTTAACATAAAACTAACGTGCGCTTGCGACGAAGGTCGGGTCGCAACTGACAAAATGGCGGTTTTGTTCATATTTACTCCGCGCAGATACGAAAATGCAAAAAGGGACTTTTATTATTTTTGTATCTTAAAATGGGAAATCAATGGTAGTTTTTTTAAATATAAAAATATGGCCAAGTAGCATTGCTTTTTTTTAATAAAAAGTATTTTGATATTTTTTTAGTTGTGGCCCTTTTGTATTGAAGCAGCGATATGTCCAAGCCCAATATTTACTTCCTTAATGTTAGAAGTTTGTAAAAGTCTTAATAGTTGTCTACGCCCTATAAGGAACCTACCTGCTAAATTTCATGTGTATAGATGTTTAATTTTCTGAGATATCGCGACTAATCTAGCGACCAGCCCCGGTTTTGCGCGGGTGCAATATACTACTAATTTGTTTAGTAACGGTATCTTATTAGAAACATCTAAAATTATCAGTGTTTCTTTACTATATTGTCCATGTATAAAACCTTCCTCACGAATCACTCTATCTATAAAAGAAACCGCATCAAAATTGGTTGCGTAATTTTTAAGATCTAATCCTAAGGACAGAGGAAAGCGACTTTGTTTTATACTATTACTATGTAATGATGATGATGAAGTTGGAAAATTCTATGGAATCTGGAAATTGCCAGTGTATTAAAGCCGGCGCCTCGGAAAACACGTAAAGCTTGTTCGTACTTGTATATCCGGTCAAGTTGGTTACCGTTGAATAGATTTTTATTTATTGCCTTCTGGACAAACAAATAGGCCACTCAGAGGTAAGTAATTATTACCAATAAACATTCCTTGACAAATGCGCCACCAACCTTGGGAACACAGATGTTACGTTCCACCCATTAAGCCGGAACACAACAATGCTCATAATGAATACAAAAAAATAGTTTATACTAGAGAACGCAAAAAAGTTACTGGCCGGTGAGAGAGCGTTACGTTTGTATATGAAAAAAAAGTTTGTCATAAGTTTCGAAATTCCTAAAAAACTTTTGTATAAACGCGGGGAACCCGCTAGTCATAAATTTAAAGCATTCATACGGTTGATCTTTAGGTTTCGATTTTATTTCACCACATTGTACATACCTTAATTTATGAATTACTTGCATGGTTTTTTTAGCTTAGACAACTCTGCACATTACCTTATAATAAAATTATCTTTTAATTAAATAAATAAATATTTTAGTAACATTTCATATCCGAAAACCTAATAAATTGAATTCCTATTAGTGCAAAAAATCTTTTGTAATAACAATGTGGTTTTCATATTATTTTATTTTACTAATATAATAATGCAAAAGTTTGAATGGATGGATGTTTGTTACTGAATCGTGCTAGAATAGAAGATAAGTAAGAAAGTAGGGCTTTGTGCAAGCCCAACTCGGCAGGTACCACCCACCCACACATCAAGTATTCTACCGCCAAACAACAGTACTTTGTATTATTGTATTCCGGTTTTAAGGCGCAAGGGACATACCATCTTAGTTTCCAAGGTTGGTGGCGCATTGGCGATGCAAGGAATGATTAATACTTCTAACAGCGCCAATGTTCATGGGCAGAGGTGACCATCATGTGGCCAATATTCTCGCTCACAAACCTAATTAAAAATAGGAAAAGATAAGCATAAAAAAAGGAAAATATTAGCAGGCAATGCCGCGGTTGGAAACTAGTTTGTTATAAAATATTTAGTCATATTGATATTTTATATTAGTGAAGATTTTTTTCCAGCATCCGTGTGAGTATCCGTGAAGATTGTAATCTCCTCTCAATAAGAAATTAGGCGATTAACCTCAGAATATAAACTACAGTATTAATCATTTTACAAAAGGAATAAAGATTTCGTTTTTTTTTTTTTGTTGGATTGCACAAGAAAATACTTCGAAAAGAACGTAAGATCACGATTTATTTTGCAAGCAATCTTTATAAGAGATACTTTTCAATATCCTATGAGACTCGACAAGACTTAAGATTTAGTTTTTGGTGATATATTAATTATGTCTTTAAAAAAAAAACTTCTGATATTGCGAATATATTATCTGTCTGTATCAAGGTATTACTAATATTGGGAATACCCTCAAATTAAAAAGACTTGTATTGGTTGTGGAATCAATAATAAATTATCGAAACTATAACTGTTACACCTGTCAGATCATTGGATCACAGTGGATTAAAGAAAAGAAGAAAATTCAAGAAAAGAGCGTACTTCTTCCTAAAAGGCCGACGCACCTGCAAGCTGTTGCAGTCCCCTGGTGTAGCAGATATCCGTGGGCGGTGGTAATCACTTCCCATCAGGTAAGAAAAAAAATTATGACCACTTTTGGATATTATCTGATGGTATAAGTTCCAATTATTAATCCAATATTACAATTGAGACGGGACGTATATTTTATTATACTTGATAATAGGGTTTCGTGCCCATCTAGATATGTACCACGTACACATCATTGTTCTACCATTAATTAACAACACTTGGTATTGTTGTGTTCCGGTTTAAAGGGTTATAAACTCATTGTTGCTGTCGCATTACTGATGTAAGGTTAAAACTCCTCACAGCAACACTTTTTCTTTATCATCATATACATAATAGTAGTCGCACGCGGCTTTGATCCCGTTTTATGGTGTTGGTATTCGTGTATTAGGCAAAAAAGTAGCCTATGTCCTTTCTGTTCAAGTTTGCTTCATACCAAATTTCATTAAATCCGGTTCAGCGGTTTATTCGTGAAAGAGTGAGACAGAGAAAGAGAAGACAGACAGGCAGACAGAGTTAATTTCAAATTTATACTCTTAAATAATTATAGATATGTTATGTACTTGAAGAATATGAGTTAATGTAACAATAACAAAATTCACACAAAATAATTGTTGTACTAGTTTTTTTTTTTTTATATAAACACTAATTTATTAACAAATCTTATTATTAAACAACAATACAGAGAGAATTATTTCAATAAAAATAACCGTGTCAAATGAAAAAGTACAACAAAATTGGATCGTGATTCAGCATATTCGTGTATAAATAATTCCGACGGTTTAAACATCTCCAATCCACCGCCATTTGTAGAAACCTTGACAGTGTTTGCGTTACGTTCCAAATTTACACTGCACTTCCTTTTGATGCGCACGCGCATCTCGTATTATTTATCTTGAGGATTTTTAAGGATTATACTGTTTTCGGTTTCTCTTATGAAATTACTTTTTCACGTATTTATTACATCACACAATTGAGGTCATCGTCTGGTAGGATATTGCAACAATTTTATTTTGATGAGTTATTTGTGTCTTACGTCATAACAATATTTACAATACTTTTTTATTTCATTCTTTTTTTGAATATTATCATATCATATATATTTTTTAAATGTTAAAAAAGAGTAACTACTGAGTTTCTTGCCGGTTCTTCTCGGTAGAATCTACTTTCCGAACCGGTGGTAGCTTCACTTAATTGTAAAATGACGATTCAAAAGTGCTTATAAAAGCCTACTTGAATAAAGTTTATTTTGATTTTGATTTTGATTTTGATTTTGATCACGCATCTATAAGGATACGATGAATTAATCCTGGCTGGTATTGGTCACTTTGCCAGTTCTAGAAAAAGTAGCTAAATACACAGGACCTGATAAATATACGTGCTCATTGTGCACAAAAATAAGGGCTACTTCTACGTTCACATCATAATTATGTTTATCGTTTCAAAAAGGAACAGAGATGGCCCCATGGTGAGCGCGTTTGTTTTAACCAATAATTGCGGGTTTAAACCCAGGCACCAATGAATTTTCATGTGCTTTTTCAATTTGTGTTTAATATTCATCTCAACGAGCTCAACGGTTAAGGATGCATCGTGAGGGAAACCTGTACGTCTCTAATTTCAACGAAATTCTGTCACATGTGTATTCACCAATCCACCAACCAGAATTCGATCAGCGTGATGGAATTTGCTCCTAATTTTCTTCTCAAAGGGTCTTAGCCCAGCAGTGTGAAATTTACAAGCTATTATTTTTATCATTATTATTATCTTATTAATATTTAATATTAGATTACAGAAAAGCAACCGTTAGGCAACTGATAATCAATGACGCTGGATTAAATTCAATATTTAGTACATCGTTTTCCATTTAAGTGGCCTATGTATATACAACTATATATACAGCAATAAACTTAGAAAGTATTAAAAGTAATACCACCTTATGTAGGTGCCTGGGTGATGACACCTCGTGCCAGGGTCAGCACCCTTATCCAATAAGAGCTGTCTGTTTGTTCGTTCGTCTCGAGGCCGTATCACTTGCAACAATTTACGCAGTCACGATAATAAGTCAGAATCACTTTTTAGAGATCCTCGCTGGATATGTAATGCATGTATCATTAATCATAATTTAAATATTCTGTTACTGAATATAACTCCGTTCGTTGTGATAATTCGAAAAATTGTTCCAATTTGTTTCTAAATGTTTATTTATTTCTAGAAAATCTGTTTAAATGAAGAGAAGATAAAAGAGAAGAGTAACTATGCAAGTTTCTTACCATTTCTTCTCGCTAGAAGCTGCTTTCCGAAACGGTGGTAGTATTTAAATATTGACGATTCAAAACAGTTTCATTGTGAAGTATACCTGAATAAAATTGATTTGATTTTATTTAAATTTTGAGTACATTAGTTATTGATATGTTTTCAATCGTGTGAATACGTAGTGACGGAAATGAAATCACGTCGCTGGCCAAGATCTATCAGTACACTAAACGCATCGTTTTATCCGAATGTGTAGAAGAGTTAAGAATGTCTTTCAAGCCCAATTAGTAGGATAGGGTTATTGGCGCATTGGCGATTGACATCAATACCTGACCCTTTTGCCATTCTGCCTACATATATTAATAAAATAAACATAAAAAAATAAGATGTGTCACGTAAAATTCAACGTTAGTATGTATAAGTTACAAAAATTGCCACTGTCAAAAATGCAAAAAGCACATTCTTTCTTGTTCTTCTATATCTCTAACTGATCTTTTACGCTGCTCGTTTAAAAGATCCCTAGACTCATATACTCTTAAATTTTCCAATAGACCCGATGTTTATTAGTTCATTTAATATTTTCAACCCCATCAAAAATATACTTCTTTTTTAGCACCTTTAGATCGAAATTCTTTAAAACTATTCGTTTAATTTTAGGCTCTTTTTGAATGTATTTCTTTTTATTAAAGTGTCAATTGCAATTCGATGTTCATATAATAAAATCTTAATCGTATTAATTGAGATGAAAACATACGGAACCGTATTTAATCCCAGACACGTCACGGGTAGCCAGCGTTTTTTGTTTCGTAGTACGTCTGCTGAGCTTCCTGCGCGCCATCGATCAATTCACTCTAATGTACATAGATAAAACGTTTATTGTTCGTCCGTTGCATTCACCCTTATTTTATGACCTTTTTTTTATTAGATAACCTTTTTTGTCGGACGGATGTTTTGTATTTATTAAATCGATTATTTTATCTGTGGTCTATTGTACGATTTTATTCGATTGAATTTGTCGAGCTGTTCTGTAAGTAATCGAAAGTGAATGTTGAGTACGATCGTTAAATTTCATAAAGTATCAGTGATATTGACGTTTATAATAAGGATCACATTTGCGGCCGTTTTAAAATTTTTTTTATGGTATAGGTTGGCGGACGTGCATATGGGCCACCTGATGGTAAGTGGTCACCATCACCCAAAGACAATGACGCTGTAAGAAATATTAAGTATTCCTTGCATCGTCAATGCGCCACCAACCTTGGAAATTGAGATGTTATGTTCCTTGTGCCTGTAGTTACACTGGCTCACCGGAAGACAACAACACAGTACTGTTATTTGGCGGTAGAATAACTGATGAGTGGGTGGTACCTACCTAGACGGGCTTGCACAAAGCCCTACAACCAATAACCCATATAAATTTACGGATAGCTATCTCCGATGATCTGTAAGAACTTATCTGTCTTTAATTTGCATTTCACAATCAAGGAAAAGTGCTTTATATCTTTAACCAATGGCAGATTTTTCCCTCGCGACTATCAAAACTCAATTTTATTCTCAAAAGAGGTATTACATTAGTTTTTTTAATTGGCTTATTATATCAATTACAGTGGTAAATTATTTTTAATACAAACAAAGTATCTATTTATAAATAGGTTTATTATGTTTAATTTACTTTACTATAATATAATCAATAATGAAAAAAAAACGTTTTGAAGACACACGAAAGAACCGGCAAGAAACTCAGTAGTTACACTTTTTCAACACTTATACAAAGTCATGGCAGATAAATACAATTATATATGTATGTAATATCCTGTCTGTACGTCAACCAGTATTAGCTACAGGCTTTTTTATCATCTATATAATCTTGTATTGAATAGTATGCCTAGGGGTGCTTGTTCAAGACGAATAAAAAATGATCTTAGATTAATTGTTGTAGCTACAATAAAATATCCTGTATAGGAATTATGGTTAAAATAAAGGAAGGAACGATACACTAATAATTTAAATTAATTTACATGTCATAGTACGGATATATCTTTGTAATTTATATAATATATTCGTCCATATTCCGTTGTTAACTTACAGTGTTTTGGCTCAATGAAAATGTTAGTTACATTTGATAATATATTTCTATTACAGTCTAAACAGATTTAAGTAAACTTATTTTAGTGTCTGTATTGGTTGAATTGATAATATTTTTGAGCCTGAACCACGAGATAATACTTGCAAGAATATATATGTATATATTTTATGACTTGCCCAATTTGTGTTGAAAATATATTCTATAATAAAATTCCACAGACATTTTTAACTTTGCCGTTTCGTAAATTCAAATCGTTTATAAGAAATACATTGGTAAAAAAGGCATATCATTCGATACAAGATTTTATAGATGATAAAAAAGCGTGGAGTTAATACCTGTTGACTTCCAAGCTGGATATATTCATTTAAATAATCGTATTTAACTACTTGACTTTGTATTTTTTTAATGTTGAAAAAGAGTAACTACTGAGTTTCTTGCCGGTTCTTCTCGGTAGAATTTACTTTCCGAACTGGTGGTAGCTTCACTTAATTGTAAAATGACGATTCAAAAGTGCTTGTAAAAGCCTACTTGAATAAAGTTTATTTTGATTTTTGATTTTGCTATCTCGTTGAAGAAGCATATCTTAGATCTTAATAACTATATCTGTAAGGGGATACAACGGGGGTTATAAGTTTTTTTGTATAATTGTATTTATTACGAAATCTCAAAATCTGCAAACTTGAAAATTGGTAGGTAGGTTTCTTATAGAGTGTAGACATCTGATAAGAACTCTAAGATCTTAATAACTATATATGTAAGGGGATACAACGGTTTATAAGTTTGTTTTTATAATTGTGGGCGTTTGAAGCCACAGCATAATAAAGCAAGTTTACTGCGAGCATAAAGTTTAGAGCATATTCCACCATGCTGCTCCAATGCGGGTTGGCGGGTGCGCATAGAAAATAATTTCGTTGAAATTAGACACATAATGTTGCAGGTTCTGTCACGATTTTTTTCTTCACATTCGTCTTCCAGTGGTTTGAACCTGCAAACGGTGAAGATGTACGCATTCTAACCACTGAACAATCTCGGCTCTCACAACATTCTAGCACAATATATAAATACAAATTACAAACAATTCCACATTACTTGCCATCTGGACAACACGCGAACTCCAGTTAATATCCACGTGTTTTATTTACTGAGTCATCTCGAGTCTGTCCAATACGCCATTTTAGCTCATTTATTAAGTAAATATACGTATGATAATATTAGCAAGGGAACTAACAAATAACATCTGATGGTAAATGGTCAGCTACGCTCATAAATATTGGCACAATTACATATATTTTAACTATATCTTACATCCAAACAGACCTGAAACTTATGTCTATCCTTTGTTAATTACACTGATGTGAGTGAACCGGCATGAGTGAGTGAGTGAATGAAACAAGAAGAAGGGCATTCTTCCAGAATACAGTAGTATATGTAAAGGGTGGGTGGTAACCTAGAAGAGTTTGCCTAAAGTCCTAGCACCAAGTTTACTTATTAGGTAAATAATTAATTTAATTAACGAAATATATTAAATTCACATTTTTGATAGATACTTTTGGCAAAATCCTTTATAATTCTGAATTAGTTTACCTACTATAAACGCTTGTTTTAATATTGTATTATATGACATATGACTATTTGTTTGTATTAACAATATATAAGTTAAATTTGAACAGGCTTTGATTGGACATCATTAAATATATGTAGAATATTGTACTTAAAATAAAGTAGAGAAGATAAAATCCTTACATCTATTTGTTACAGATATATAAAAAAAAAATCTTGACTAATTTAATATGTTTACTTATATGGAATACTAAATTCCAATTAATTACTTGCACTTTTATTTACCTAGAAAGTTGCTATAACTCGCCAACAACAAAACCGCCATTTTTCCACTGAGCCAAAACGAATACTATATTAAAGATCTTGATCTCAACCAATGATATTATCAGCACTATCGTTCCAAGGATGAACCTTGATATTGTAAGTCAATTCAATGTCACAGTATATTTGTCTTCATTCCTGTGATTGGAATAGGTTTATAGGTTCATAGTGTTCAAAATAATATGTTGAAAAAAACAAATATTAAAAACGGAAAATGATCCTCAACATTTAAATAAAAAATCCAAAAAAAAATGTCAGTTATTATCATTTATCATTTAAGTATTTTTTATAAATGATTTATTAATCTCTTAAATATTTATTGTATACCTATTAAGTTGGAATGAATATTCATTCATAAATAATACCTGAAAAAACAAATATGAAATTAAACCGAAACATTCAACCATAATTGGCTTAGAATTATTTAAATCGCCTTACATAAACAATGGATAGATAACAAATTTAAACAGTTAAATATTTGTGTACCGAGCATCCATAAAACTAAAGGAGCGTTGCGAACTCGGAATATTTGCTCGATGGAATCCAACGCTGCGCTAATGCGGCGTCGAGTTGTTCTTGCTAACGTTTTGGCAAACTTTCAACTGTCACACGCATCGTGCTTCCAAGCGGATAGGCCTGTTAGCCAGTGGAAGATGTGATATTATTTTTTTTTTTTACCATTAATTTGTTCCTCAGCTTAATGGCTACTGCAAAAAATCTACTTATTATTTATACGACTCGTAACACTAACAGCAACCAATAAATATAATTATGTTTAATTTAACTCTTGAGATAAAAATGTTGCATCGGCATTTTACTTCATTGTATACATATTATGGCTAGGTACAAAGAAAAATATAATTATATAACTGTTATTGAAATAATTTTAATTCAACTTGAAGTTATTTTAAATATCGAATTCAAGTATTTTAAGAGTAATGTTAAAAATCATCACACTGTTGTCATAAAGTGCTCATTTATAAGTATAAATAAATATACACACACAAACAGTGTGATTCTTGACTTAATTTATTTATCAAAGAATTGTTTTAATTTAAATATAAATAAATATAATTTCTGGGAGTATAATAGATTGTTAGTTATTCTTCTTTATTAATATAATAAAATTGAATTATCTGTGTTTACGATTTAAATAAAAAAAATAATTGGCCATATAATACGTTCTCGATTCTATTTCAACTAATCGTCAGAATAATAATACATATTTCAGGTCCAATTTGACTAATTTATAACAGTTAAAATACCTTTCTGTTTCTATTCCGATACAATTTCGACCTAACCGCAAATTCGCTGCCGTTTTAGTAGAATAGGAAAAAGGCTTATGTTTCAATTCACAATTTTCTTGGTGGTAGGGCTTAATGCAAGCCCGTCTATAGGTAGGTACCACCCACTCATCAGTTATTCTACCGCCAAATAACAGTACTCAGTATTGCTGTGTTCCGGTTTGAAGGGTGAGTGAGCCAGTATAACTACAGGCACAAAGGACATAACATCTTAGTTCCCTTGGTTGGTGGCACATTGGCGATGTGAGGAATAGTTAATATTTCTTACAGGCTCATTGTCCATGGGTGACGGTGAACACTTACCATTAGGTGGCCCATATGCTCGTCCGCCAACTTATACCATAAAAAAACCATAAAACTAATTGACTCAGGGACGATAGTTCTTACGTTTATCGCGTTCAGACCGACAGTCAAAAAGACAAGAGACGTTGTGATAAATTGAAGACTGAAAAGTATTTACGGACAAAGCGATAAATATCTTTATAGCTTGATTCTTCCAGTGTGCGCAAACACCAAAACGCATTTCAAAGGAATTCGAATTGCATCGGCTCATATTAATCTCTTTCACGTTTCCACTGCGCGGCGTTATTGCTCGGCCGCTGTTTAATAGTTGAATCCTTAATTAATATGTCAAGTGCTGATTATATCTGCGATGTATAAATAGAAAATTAACTATCAAAGATAAAGTTTTTCTTCGGAGAAAGTTTATAAAAACTTGTTGAAGCAAGAAATTATTATGTTTATGCCATTTGAATAATGTGATCTTTCTAATTTGTGTTTGGTAAAATTTCTTACATTAAGTAGCTATGACTACCTCCGTGGTTGATTAGCGTGTACACGGGTTTTTATGAGTACGCCAATCCGAGGTCCCAGGTTCCATTCCCGGCCAAGTCGATGTTGAAAAAGATAATTCGTTTTTTATGTTATCTTGGGTCTGGGTGTGTGTAGTACCGTTGTTACTTTTGATTTTCCATAACAAGTGCTTTAGCTATCATATATTTTATATACTAAAACTTTTTCGAAACACGCTACTATTGTTGCTATAAGTCTTATGTATATTGGTTTATTTGTTCTTAAAAAAATGGCTAAGTATATAAAAATATATAAGACTAGCGACCTGCCCCGGCTTCTCACGGGTGCAATAATATGACATCACAGTAGAAACTTCTAAAATTATCAGTTTTTCTTTTCTAAATTGTCTATGTATTATACATACATAAAACCTTCTTGAATCACTGTATCATTAAAAAAAGCGCATCAAAATTCGTAGCGTAGTTTTAAGCATGCATAGGGACATAGGGACATAGGGACAGAAAAAGCGACTTTGTTTCATAGTATGTAGTGATAATAAATGTTTATTTCATCAATAACCAAGACAGTACAAAAACATATCAAAGGTAGACTTCCTCTTTTGAGTGCCGTGAGCTCCCGTGCCGGAAGAAGTCACTCTTCCTTAACACACTCATACTTTAATTAAAAGTTATAAGATGAAACAAGCTAAGAATTACAAAAATATATAAAATAGTTATGGTAGAACGCGCGCACGTGTCTCTTTCTTTCTCTCTCTCTCTCTCTGTGTGTGTGTATGTGTGAGTACGCATGTAAATTACGAGTGAAATTTTCATGAGTAAATGGCTAGCTGTATAGACATCCAATCCAATTTATAATAAATAATGTAATACATAAATGGTAATAAGAAACATAATTATAGTCGATGTTCAATCGAAGCAGAGATGGCCCAGTGGATAGACGTGAATATAGTAAGCACCACTGACTTTTCACGTGCTTAATTCGTGTTTATAATTCATTTCGTGCGCGACGGTGAGTAAAAAACGTGGGAAATCTCTATGGGTCGGATGAATTCGTACTACTTATGTCCTGCTTCGATGATCTAGAGTCTTTCTATAAGGCTGTAGACCCTAAGACCCAGTGTACCCTAGTCACTTGGCAATATCTATCTAAATATAACCAGGCTGGGCACATATTCAGAGACCTCTCAGTGATCAACAGTTTCAATACCTGTGGTGATCACAGACTTCTCCGAGGCTCTCTGAATATCGATTTTAGGGCCAAGCGCGTCCGTCTGATGAAGTCCACGCTCCGACCAAAGCTGATCCAACCCATTGCGATCTGAAACGTTCCAGTTGGACCTGGAGAACCGATTCGCTGCCGTGGAAACCATAACAGACGTAAACCAGAATCTCGAAAATGTAGTTCGAATATTATATTTATCAACTAACCCAAAAAAGAGCACCTTGATATTAAGCTTCGTCAGGCAGTTGGGTAGTATATTTGTGTAAGTACTTCTGAAGTAGTCACTTTTGAAGTTACTTTTAGTGGAATACACATATTGGAACAATAATCAATCTTGATCATTCAAATAGATAGATGACTCGAAAAACAATAATTTGATTGAGTAAAGGAAGTTTCTTTTACTTTACTTTTGTATAGTAACATGTATAATTAAAGACTCGCATTAACAATAATACACATGATATGGTTATGGTTTGTGAACGCACATTAGATCAATTTTTTTAGAACCTTTTCACCAAAAGTATGTATGAGTGTTTGGGTACCATTTTATATAAAATAGTACTCAAAGTATGTCTTGGTTTTCCATCGCTTAGAAGAAATATAGAAAAAGATAAGTAGTTATATAAAAACCACTCACACAAAACTAAAACTATGACAAGCTCATGAATTTTAAAGAATTGACCGCAACGTGTTATAATTATTATGAAAACAAATATTTTCCATAATTTTTCTCTCATTACCTAAATGAATGAGAGATGTATCTTGGTGTGGGATTCTGTTACCACGATGATACTAATGTAAATTACTGTAAATTTTGTGTAACTGCGTATAGCAGCTTGTTACCAATATTCAAAGATTTCTTGGATTTTCTTTGATCTTTAGATTTAATCCTCATTGAAAAGTGTCTTCAGCAGCCTTACAACTATTTTCGTACCTATTCGCATATTCATTGCACAGAAACAAAAGATAACAAATAAAGGAAGTGAGATTAAATAAAATCGTCATTATGCAAAGGAACAAAAAGAAATCCGTACATGAAATTAATCCGCGATGTCAACGTACGTCAAATTGGGATCGGTACGATGCACTAACAAACGACCGTCCGGTCGATCGTTCGAAAAGTATGCCATTTTCAGTACCGTTGTAACATTTGAATGGGAATGTATAATTATTTTGCATCCGCCATGACAGTTAACGGGTATTGTGCTTGATGGATAAATGATTACGGATTTTTTGTTTTTTTTTTTATTTCGCTGACAGAGTCATGTTACGGATTCTGAGAATGTATGGCATCGCATTGTCCTTGAAGATTTCGTATTTCGATTGTGTGTATATATTCGTTGTTATTTTAATTAGTTTCATTGTATTGATGTGTTGATTATATTATTATATAAAGTTTATACATTTCGAATATAACATACATAACAACGCTTACGTGTACTACAATGTGACTAATTTTATTATATTTGATCATTTGATATCAATCAATTGGTGGACGAGAAAATGGACTACCATAATGGTAATTCAGTGGTTGGAACCACTAATTGCCGCTGTAAGATATATTAAAAAGTCCTTACATCAAATCACGCTTTCTACCATGGGAACTATGTTATGTCCCTTGTGCCTGGTTCACTCACATTTCAATCTGGATTACAAAAGTATTAAGTTTTGCTCTATGGTGGTAGAATATCTAATAAGTGTACCTGAGTGTACCCAGAAGCCCAAACCCAACCATGAAATATAATTAGTTTTATTATTAAACCCATTTACATCAAAGAATACTATAGGGAATAAGGGTTTTATTGTACAGTCAGAGTAAGAAAACCTTCGTCAGTTTTCAAAATCATTCCTTTATTAAATCTTAAACTCTTAGTACCTTTTGAATGTAAACATCAAATCATTGGTCGGTTTAGCAGATTATCGCTCATACTGAGCACAAGAAAATAGATCTTAAGGTGACGAACCTTTTCTTACCCCGACTGTACATCTTGAGATTCCTATATAGAAATATATTGAGTAAATAGTTGTTGAATTGAGTAATTATATAAATCAAATAACCATCTATAATCTTCGCTAATAATTACGCTATAATCTTTATTAATTTTTTATTTGTGTATGAATTATAAATTTATCACAGACCATCTAGTCTATGATTAATGATAAAGTTCCTATAATAAGAATATTTAGATGATATCAAAAAATAAAAAAGTTTGATATACTTAAGCTGTCAACGTTCCTTTCGAAAGATAAATACGATTAAATTTTACCTTTTGTTTCTTTCTTTGTAATTTTTTTTTTTTATAATAGACAGCATCAAAATTTAAGTTAAAGTATTAATTATTATTTTATTTATAGCGATAATAATTCATATGCGATATAAATATCTGTCTTCAAAAGTAGGAAAATCAATGAAACTAAAATCGAATTTCCTTTGAAACCTAAAGTCTATAACGACATTAAAAATATTTAAAGAAAATAATACAAAGAAAAATAAGTTTTGCACTCAAATTGCACTTAACTGAGATTCGAGATATTTTCTTTGCTTTTTGTTTTAATAGTTACTAAGTTATATAAGTACGCTGTGTTGAACTCTCGATGAGTTGTGTCGTCTATTTGGTTCGAAATTTTATGAGATTGCTATAGCCAGGCTATTCAATTGCGATAGTGAATACGTTTTAATTATTATTATAAAGATATATAGACATATAAATTGTAATCATGAAGCTACTAAAACGATTTTCCTAATAATTATTTAACTAATACAAAGCTTTTTAATATATTTAGTAAGATCCTATCCTGTAAATGACCCTCGGGCGGGAAAATGTCTCCTCTCCTCCTTTTGAGGAGAAGGTTTGGAGCTAATTTCACCACGCCTATACATACGTGGCAAAATTTTCTTGGAATTTCACCCATGTGTGATTCCTCGTGATATTTTCCTTCATCGCCGAGCATGAGCGCTGTAAACCCGCAATCGCTATTTATTTCAGTATTAACAAGATTTCAGACTGAAGCAACAATATTACTAAAGCAAGGAACGCTACTGATTTGTATCATTCTTGTGCGAGTATGTATTGTTATAAACTGTTATATAAACAAGCGAAGCCGTGGTCACATCTAGTTTAATATACAATTCGCTACCTTTGACGTTCCTTCCTTATTGAGTTCTCTGTAATTAGTTTTGATGATGACAAAAGACCCGATGGACTGACATTGATTTCCTGGGAACGAGGACGGGCCTTATTGTGGGGCGCTACGTGCGTTGACACATTGGACGCTCTCGAATATTCGCCTCTTACTTCAGTTAATGCTTGTGGTGATATCTGATTTTGGGCATTCATACCTTATCCCATATATGACCAATTATAGTGTACAAATATGTTTTTCTCCTTTTTTTCGCTGGAAAAACCTTGTGATGTGATGTGGGGTCATCGGAGATGTTGGAGCCGGAATACCCACAAAAAAACCAGCGGTACCTACTATATATTTTCGGTGGACGATTTGGGATCGCTTGCGTATACTGCCGTGACATTCTGACAGTATGTCTACCTCTGCGGTCCTTCAATTCCTAGGAGGTTCTCGAGATACAGAAACTCGAACAATTATGTACGCAAACACTATCTTTTGCAGTAAATTATTTTTACTTTTAGTGGTTGATTATTTATTGCCAAAAGTATTATAGCATAAGCATAGTGATGTAATGAAGAAATACGATTGACATTCTTGCTATCATTAGCTATTTTTAGATTGGATTTGTATATAACACCGAAAATTGTGAATACCGTTATATAATTATCAATCTCGCTGTATTGTAAACTTTATAATCGTGAACTGTACACCGCTTACAAAATATCACATTATTTTTCTGTAGATTATAATCATTCCATAGAACTTTGATTAAATTGTGGTAAAGTAGTAGTAATGTAACGGCCTTTCATTATGGCGAGGGTTTGGAACATATTCTACCACACTGTTCCAATGCGGGTTGGTGGAATGCACATGTGGCAGAATGTCGATGAAATTAGACACATGCAGGTTTCCTCACGATGTTTTGCTTCATAAACACAAATTAGGCACATATATATAGTGGTGCTTGCCTGGGCTTGAACCCACAATCATCGGTTAAGGTGCACGCATTTTAACCACTGGGCCATCTCAGGTCCCACTGGGCCATCTCAGCTCTTATTAAATTGACGTATTATTAAATCTATCATAACTTATATAAAAACCTAGCAGTGTTAACCGAAAATGCATACTTGTTAAATGCATTACCCTTCTTGTTTCTGTCATAATCGGATAAAACGACCATTCGCGCTACTCGCATTCATTTAAAATATTAATCTGACATAAATTGAACATTAAAAGCCGGCCTTTGATGTCAAAAACAAGCCAAATATGCAAATGAGCAATGCGCGCTAGTCATCTTTTACCGCGATTAAACCGAAAAATACTCAAAACTATATAAAATTTTAATGCCTCATATGTTTGAACGCTTAAATTATTTCATATAGAACGTTTGTCTTATGATTTCTTGAAAGTTTTCATAACATATCACATCGATTTGGTCATTTTTTTATTGGTGAAATAGGTAGGCCAATGTTCTACCCGATGCTTAATGGCCTTGAGAAATATTTTATTCGGTTTTACCTTGAGCATGTAGTTACACTAAATATTTGACGTTAGCACATCTGGGTTCAAACCCAGGCACGAACAAATTTTCATGTGTTTATTTTGTTTTTATAATTATTTCCATGATGAACGGTGAACGAATACATCGTGAGGAAATCTACATGAATCAAATCTATAGAATTTACGTGAAATTCTATCACACGTGTATCCATGCATTGAAGCAGTGTGGTGTTTGAAGCATTGAAGCATCACACCTTTTCCTCGAAGGCTTTTTCCCAGCAGTGGGGTAATTTGAGATGAATACTTACTAAATAAATAAAAGCTTTTAATGGTGAAGGAATTATTAGTAAAATTGGTTTATTAGTTTCAAAATTTATCGATTAAAACGCAACGGCACCAAGAATTTACATTTGGCGGTAGAATATTTCTTGAGGTGATGGTACCCGACAGGTCTATGGCTGATTTAAGATACAATCAGCGAAATAATGATTTCCGTATTTAAGTTGTATTTTATATTCTTCTAGTGATCGCTAGAAGATCTTTAATCAAGAGTTGCGTTTTCAAATCCATGCATGATCATTTCTAAGAATATATAATAATATTTGTTTATTTACAAATATTAAAATTAGACTCCATGGTCCGTTAAATTTAAATACCAAAATTAATATTGTAATAAAGAACAAACCAAAGACTTTTTGGCTTAAAACCAGCCATTAATCTGAGTTTAAAATATTTCCATTCTTGAGTGACGGGCAACTAGCGTGTCCTATGCTTCCGTTAAATCACGCTATACTTTAATCTAACCGTGATCGTTTGCGGTGAAGCCGGCAAATTTATCATTATTTCTTACCAATCAAATTTCAAAATATTAAATAGGTTTCATATTTATTTGTGGCTGATGTTAATATCCAATCGCTGGACAAAGTCCTCCTAAATTAGAAGGTTGTAGAGCAAGTCCCAGGCAGCCATTTCCTTTATCACCTCTATAATATCGTCACTGATAACAACAATGTCAATAATATTTAATGAACGCACATGTATCTATATTATTACATGTATCCCCATTTCTTTATCATTCAATACCACGAAAACATATAAAAGGACGGTGCCTTGCAATTATGATATCCATTCTTCTCCCGACATCGCAAGTACCAGATCTCTTCGCATTTGTTTGATATAAAGTAAAGTAACAGCCTGTAAATTACCCACTGCTAGGCTAAGGCCTCCTCTCCCATTAAGGAAGGGTTTAACGTAGGACATTTTGTTCTTCTATATCCTAGAATATTATAATATTTAAGAATTATCATTTTGATATGAGATCTTATTAAAGTTTAATTATTAATAGCTATGCACTGTTTCCATTTAATTTCGGTAGGCAGACTAACAATTGAGTCATCTGATGGTAAGTGGTCATGACCGCTCAAAACCATTGGCACTGTAAACATTATTATAACTATCACATGGTCAATTCTGTTCCAACCTTTGAAGATCAGATGCTATTTCACTTACGTTTTTACATAGCTTACTAATCCTTTAAATCTGGAGGAGACAATGCTAGAATATGTTACTAGTAGGAAAAGGCTTGTCTAAACCAGTTTAGCGAAAAAAGTGCCCAAAAATGTATGAAATGTAACAAGTTAAAATAATTCAAGCATGTCTTAATCACCTACTATTCCTGATCACGTATTTAGCGTAGACCATCATAGGTATTTACGAGAACAAACAACGGTAATTGGAGACATAATGTTTAATTCTATTGACATAAGGAAATTATGTTTGCGTTGCTAACATTCAGCATATCTTGTATTGAATCAACAAATTCATTAGAACGGGTACATTATTAATGCGATCAATACGGAATGATGGTTTCAGGATGTACATAAATTTATTATACAAGGTTAGGAGCTTAAGGGAGTACGTTTCAGTGTAAGTGTAATCTTAACTTTTCTTGGAAGTTGGGTTTTAGGTCACCACATATGTTGCCAAACAGCAGAAATTTTTGTCTTCCAGTTTGAAGGGTGATTCTTATCACCCTGTGTGTGGTGTCTATTATTAAATATATATTAATATTATAAATAGAAATGTAAATTTTTGTTACTACACTATTTCCACCTTGATGTCCGCAAATCCACAACAGCGCGATTTCTTAGACATTTTCTGCCTCGCACAACATTGTGGAACCAGCTTTCGCCGGCGCTTTTTCCAAACTGATACGACATGGGAATCATCAAGAAAAAAACGCACTCCTTTCTTAAAGGCCGGCATCGCACCTGCAATCCCTCTGGTGTTGCAGATGTCCATGGGCGGTGGTGATCGCTTTGCACCAGGTGAGCCTCCTGCTTGTTTGCCACCTGTGCCATAAAAAAAAACTCCCACTAGAGAATCCAACTAAATCGAATTTGATGAAATTTCTAATGAATAAAGATCTTCAAACTTCAGGGAGGGCCGTTTAAACATAAAACCTGCAAATAAAACCTCCGCCAAAAAGCTGAAAAAATTTGCAAATAGCGAAAGCAATTCCGTTAACCCTCTAACGTTCTTTCCATAACTGCCTTATTTTTCTGATAGGAAGACTAGTGTTGTAAATTAAATATTAAATAAATAAATTAACAAAATCAAGAAATTCTGCTTATGTTTAACTTGTTCGAGCTTTGCGCGAACTCATCTAAAGGTTAAGTTAAGTCTGAGTGTCTACCTCGTTATTTATTCTCTATAATAATTATAATTTTACCGCGAAATAGTAATAATTGTATTGAGCATCTAGTATGTGGGATGATTTATCCATGTAATTTGAGAAATACGGACCAATTAAGTTTGTCTATTAATAGACTGAAATATTTTCTTTATTTTTTTTATTATAATACTTACCCGAAAATTGGCTAGGACAACAAAAATGCCTCCTACCACAGCCTATGTGTACACACATAGGTTGCGCTCCCGTAACCTGGACATCAAAATTGACACGATATTTCCAATGTTTTATAAGTAGATGGTATAAGAGGACTGGCAAATGGGTCATCTCAAGGTCATCACTGGCCACAAGTATTGGCACTGTAAGAAATATTACCTTTTTTAATATCACCAATCCAGTACCAGTACCTTTGGAACTATCACGCCAATACGAAAACTATAACTTTACGTGCTGTCAATGAACTTTGCCAAACTACAGCTAATTGACGAAATAACATTTACGTATTCTAATTTGAGGTTCGAAACTTAGATCTACATAAATATCTAACGAAGCTTTCATATATATAAAATTTCAATTTTTTTTTATAAAAATAATAATAATTGCTCAATAAATAAACGACCACAAAGAATGTTTCGTCAAAATTTAAGCATTACAAATAGTAGAGTTCAGAACGCAAAACGTATGGCAATTAACGATACACTTAAAAGCACAAAGTCCATCTGACTCAGCACAGTTTGTTGTTTTTTTTTTGTTTTACGACAATATCGTGTCATTTACTGCGTAGTTAGTAAGTAGGGTTGACACAATATTTTATATTTGTCCTTAAATACTAAAGATTATATAGATAGATTTAGACTTTTTATACTAGTACTAGTTACAAATTGTTTTACTTTTACTTTACTTTTACTAGTTACAAGTTGTCGCCCACAGCTTGCTCTTTGGTCTGGATGTCAGGTATAAGGTAAAAGTAATTACGTTCTTTCTTGAAATTCAAGTTTGCTTTGTACAACATTTTATCGAATTCGATTCAGTAATTTCGCGATAAAAGCGTTACATATAGATAGAGTTACTTTCGTATTTATAATGTAAGTATAGATTTGAAACATATCAAGGATTTATATACATAGTCTTCATAATAGCATGTTTTGTATTTTATTTAAATACACGTTACCGCTCATAATGCCTGCCATTTCTGTTACTGAACACAATTGTAAAGTTTTTTATCCAGGTAAAATATTTTATCTGTATGTATTATGAAGTTCTCTGTTAAAAAGTTATCTGCCAACCCTACTGCATGCAGTGCGCCTGCGCAGGCAGTCTCGTTACTCTTATTATTAGATAATTCGAGTTAATCTGCGCGTGCGCCGCAATAGGTGTTGGAGGTCGCTGAACTGTTTATAAATTGATTGTAGTCATAGTAAGGGACTATGAAAATTGAGGTCTCGTTAATATCGCAGTTGATAGTACTTGATTGCTCGCAAGGACTCTGTTAAAGCGTTTATTCCATAAAATAATAGATTATTCTGGGAGTATAAATTCGAAACACGTGGAACATTAAAGGCCAATCGTGTAATAAAAAAGATTATTATAATGTCAATGTCAAAACATCTTGATAATGTATAATGGGACGTCTTTTTAAGCTATCTCTCTCTCTCTCTCTGTGTGTGTGTGTGTGTGTGTATGTGCGTGTGTGTATAATTTCACTAAATAAGTAGCTGCGTTTGCAATTTCGCCCGCTTTAATTTCTGTCTATTGAAGTGTCAAACGTTAATTTCATATCTAAGTTCATAACTTTTATTAATAACGCAATGTGTCAACATATACACATAACTTTTCAAGTGTACATTGAAATCAATCGAATAGACTGAATTTGAACATTTGAAACTTAATTAATAATTATTGGTAAAACTAAATGCACGTTGCTATGCGACATGGTATTAAATGACATTATTAAATAATATATGTAGCCTTTGCATCACTTTATTTAATTCACTTTCGAGTTTACCGGTGAGTTTCAAATATGTGCTTACTGAATAGGACTCCTGCAATAAACATACATTAAACGTACTATGCGTATTTTACACGAAACTAATTGATTTAGTTTAGATTAATTAAGTGTCATAACGCTTGCTTATTATCAACAGTGATAATAACAAACAATAAATAATATCAAAAGTCATATTCATTGCATGATTAATTAAGATTTTGCAACAATTGTGCAATATATAACGATATGCGTATTCTTAAATATTAATTAAATAAAATAAATAAATATGAGACAACATCACATACATTACTCTGATCCCAATGTAAGTAGCTAAAATTAATGATAAAATCTACATCGACTCGGCCGGGAATCGAACCCGGGACCTCGAAGTGGCGTACCCATGAAAACCGGTATACATACCACTCGACCACGGAGGTCGTCAATTAAGTCTCATATTTATAGATTTACAATAGTACGATGCTATAAATATTTATATCGATTTTTTAAATACTATTTTTGTGCTTTGGTTTGAAGTATGAGTAAGTCGTTATAAAACATTTAATTTGGAAATTGTTAATGTTTCTTACAGGGCCAACATAGCTTGTCATTAGGTAGTCTATATGCCAGGCTACCTACATGTATCATATCAAAATATCAAGTCTACTAGTGATAATTTAACAACAAAATAAGTTTAAAATTATACATAATTGGTCAAAACTAGAATGTACTATTAGGCTACAATATGAGTTGATAAATTTTATTAAGCACAGCCTTTGTGCAATCAAAATGACTAAACAACTAAAGAAGCGGTTTTGACAAACAATATAGCATTTTCCGTGCAGACGAAAATCTCATTACAACAGCGCATTCGAGTCACTTGCCTTACAAAATTAAATTCCCCGAAATCGGATGCTGGATACAGTTAAAAATAAACTAAGATTGAGTTACCGTAAAATAAATAAAATAGATACTTCATTAGATAGTTTTTGTGTGATATATTCTCTAGTTATTTATTTATCTAGATAGAGTGCTACGCTAACAAATGAGTGAAACGAGTGAACTTTATTATATTTTCTCTTTCTTTTCTTCGTGTCTGTGTTTCGATGTCAACCACTTGCTAAGAAAAATCTAGGTTTATGCAAAATTTCATTATCATTGGTTGTATATATATTACAAAAAAAACTTTCATACTAGAATCAGTATCATATATCGTTTGATTATATATATGTATAGATTGTAAAAGCTGATAACGGGTCAAACACGAATATAGTATGTATATAATTTATAAATACACGCACACTCCTAAAGCAGTATGACATTTGGCGAGTGTAAAACGTAGCTGTCACGCTACTACGCACACTAAGACAATAAAGTTGACTCGCTTCACTCATTTGTTCGAATTCTTTTGTAGTGTAACACTCTATCCAGATAAATCAATAAATTTCCTTGGTGGTAGGGCTTTGAGCAAGCCCATCTGGGTAAGTTATCCGCTCATCAGATATTCTACCGCCAAACAACAGTACTCAGTATTGTTGTGTTCCGGTTTGAAGGGTGAGTGAGCCAGTGTAACTACAAGGGACATAACATCTTAGTTCTCAAGATTGGTGACACATTGACGATGTAAGGAATAGTTAATATTTCATACAGCGTCATTGTCTACGGGTGATGGTGACCACTTACCATCAGGTGGCCCATAAGCTCGTTTTCCAACCTATACCATAAAAAATCAAATACATATCATAGATTATACAAGATCTTAAGCGATAATTCAAAGCCTGGTTTACTCCTGTGGTGTGTATAGGTTATTAACGTTTGTTCGATCGTAAAGTTTATTTATACGAAACGCCACTTAAAAATTTGGCAAGTAACATATGATCCAGTAAAAAATCCCCGAAAGGAGTACGTGTCAAATTTGACATGTATTATGTGTTTGAGTCAGTTTAACACGCATCCTGTCAAATACATCTCCTGAAATATTTGCGTGTTCTCTATATTTAGTTAACAAGTATGTTTTATGATTTTTTCTTTCTTTTTTTTTTTAATAAAGACGTAATGGTTTCGACTTTTACTGCCACTGTCTCTTGATGCCTTTGTTATAAGTGTATTTTTGTAGGTTAAAGTGTCCGTATATTACTTTGACGACTTTGATGCTAACAATATCTTAATATCTTATTTTCATACCCAATGAAAGTCTGAATCGTGATTTAAGTTTTTGACATTTGTTCCGGGTAAGCAACACTGAGTTTTCATGAGCTAATTTATATTTAAATTTAAAAATTACTGGAAAGATGCAGTAGAACAAGCTCCACAAAAATATCTATTAATTTTAATTTAGATAATAATGATGACCTTGATCAGTTATGTTCTATGATTTTTGCAATGGGTAAAAACCAATAAACAGATAGATAGTACTTACATAAAGAAGCACGCTCTCTATTATCACATTTTTAATATCCAAATTGTAGTTTTGTACTACTGAACCAGGCGCAGAACCAACTATATGTGCTTTTCAAAGCACATGGGTGTAAACGTGAAGAAAATGATTTAATTAAAAAACAGAATTACCTTAATGACCCGACCTGAGGCTGTTCAGCTACAAAACTATTTGGATAGCTTATCTAAATTCGCGTCATAAGAAACAAAGATCATAGTATAGCCAATGCTCCACCCTTTTCTAATGTTTCTGCATTGAAATTTGAGTGAGTCAGTGTAATCATGAGGATGACAATGATACTATATAGTGCTGCTTTGCAGTACTTAATATTGTAGAGTAATGATAATGTACGTTTAGTAAAATACATGGGTAGATGGTTTCTATCAAGATGGGTTTGGATAAATCCTAACCAAACTTTGTTTGATGAATCTTTATTGTAGGTCAATATTAATATAATTATACATGAGGCAGATATTTGTGTATTAATCGTAGTAGCTTTATTTAAATTATCTTAATAACTCTTCTCAGAAAATATATTTGTTGGCGTGAATTTATTTACAATTATAGATAATAAAAAATCTGTTAAAAATCAACGTGACTGTGATTTTCTTCGAAAACATACGAGGCGAAAATTATCAGGCGTTAAAACAAAACGAGATCAGATTTACGATGAGTGTGCACGTGGCGCTGCGCATGCGCACGAAACCGTTGTCATTTACGATTTCATGTTATTTCGTTTTATTTGCACTCCTCGAAATAATTTATATTCTGCTTACATTGGTGTGATTTTCGATTTTCGTGTCTTGTGTCTCACCGTGGTTAGGGATTGACGTTCTTAACTTAGTATACTAATAATAGTCGCCCTTAGTTGTGATCGTTGTTCAGTTTTTATTTTATTTTTATCTCAAGCACTTACTTAGCAGTCTGCCTACCTGACAGACTAGCAAATAGGCCTGATGGTCACCCTGCCCATAGACAGGCACCATAAGAAATTTTAGCCATTCTTCACATAGTAACAATAATACTAAGCGCTGCTGCTTAGGAGCAATTCTTAGTTAGTAAGCAATACATCATGGGCCCTACTCGGACAGACTTAGAAAAAGTACATAAACTTTGCTATGTGGTACCCAATGATATTCTAATAAACAGATATGTTATATCCATACTAAACAACAGAAAAAAATGTGCCGCGCCGGGGACCGTTTATTTTAGTTTATTTTTACATTTCGTTAAAAGTAAAAAGGATAGCTTGATAATAACAATAAGTAAAAGGGATAACCAGATATTTTAATTACGCAAAACGTATTACTACGTAATTGTGATGTATTATAACGTATTACTACGTAAAACGACTAAAGTCAAACGTCCCAATTAGGATGTTTCTAGTCTTCACTTTTTGCGCGTTAATAACATTTCTGTTTACTACAACATCATTGGTGGTACCTAATAAAGTTTAAATATACAGATTTTATTAAAAGGAATTCTCATCCAACTACGGTACCCTAAAAACTCTTTCAACAATCCAATTCCCACGGTCCTTCCTTCCTCACAAGACCCTCACACTCTCCCCTGGAATTTCCGTTGTGGTATCGCATCCTTTTCGCAACATGTCCCCCTAAAATTGAGTTTTAATTGAAAAATGAAGCCATTTAATATTGTTTACGTAATACAAATCAAATTTCACTTTTGAAGTATTTTGGAGGTTCGAGCATATTCGCATGCGTGCAGGTAACCTGGCAATGTATTAACGCCAGTATAATATATGTATGTGTGGATTTTATTATCATTCGTATGTATTCTATTATTGGTTCACCCTTGATGTTTCAAGTTCAAAAAATATGTGCTTATTCGATTTTTAATCCACAGTACTTCTATTATATCATCTACTATTTCAAAGTTATAACATGATTATAACGACCTCCATGGTCGAGTGGTGTGTACACCGGTTTTCATGGGTACGCCACTCTGAGGTCCCAGGTTCGATTCCCGGCCGAGTCGATGTAGATTACCATTAGTTTTCTAAGTTGTCTTGGGTCTGGGTGTTTGTGGTACCGTCGTTACTTCTGATTTCCATAACACAAGTGCTTCAGCTACTTACATTGGGATCAGAGTAATGTTGTCTCATATTTATTTATTATTATTATTTATAAAATATCTATTAATAATTTAATATAACATTTTGCATTACTTTGCATCAGCAAGACAGCGATTTTAAAATTTGTATATTTTTATTTTAATATGAATAAGTCTTAAGAGACTCCCAGTAACTTCAATAGTTGTTTCAATGTTAACTCGACAATGCATTGCATTTAATTCAATTTGCGCATGCGCGGGCCATGGGAAATATTAGTGCCACCTGTTCGCTCTTGTCGACTTCCTACACATCGCTGTGCATGTAATTATCCCTATTTACATTATGTATAATGTGTTAAACATTTAAATTAACTTATATACGACATGAGATAGCCCAGTGGTTTAGATACATAACCGAAGTTTTCGGGTTAGATGTAGAAAGTGTTGATATGATTCATCCCGAACCCAGAGGATGAAATATTATTATATGTTCATCACTGCTGGGTGGTGAAATTGGCTCTAAGCTTTCTTAACTATGAAACGACTAGTTCGCTTAGAAACGGGACATTTAAAATCTTAAAAAACTTATGAAACCGTATATTATTAAATTGTAAAGAAAACAAAAGATGACTCTGTTGTTGATATAACTACATAATCAAACAAATAATAATCTGTGAGTTATCATTCAAATTGTACTGAGCGCATCAACTTCTATGTATTATCATATCAACATTTGACAAATGAGATGAGAAATTAATTCTTACAGAATCACACCACTGATCGAAATTTAAACAGAATATTTATATTAATTTTAGTTTACGTCATGTAATTAAATTATAGCAGTTTCACTTGCATTTTATGCTTTCTGTTTTTGTTTTTATTTTCAATATAATAAGTCATCTGTTTGTATTAATTTTAAGTGGAAACTTGATTGATTTATGTTTTTCTTATATTTGTTTTTTACTATTAAGTGTAATTATAATTGTTTGTTTCCCAAATAAAAAAATAAATAAAAATAATAAAATTAATCTGTAGTTTGAACCCGATACCTTCGATAAATAATGTTCCAAACATTGAGCTATATCGACTTGTGCATACAGAATAATAATTATGTAAAGATATAGTCTGTCACACTGTTCTCATTATATTTATTATAGCCGGTGGATTGAAAGAGATTAGGAATTCTTGATAGGCCAACTACATATGTAGGGACGTTAAAATACCGCGGAACCAAAGGTCGGTGATTTTTTTCAAACGGACCGGCGCTTTTGATGTCCCTAATAATATTTTGTTTTATTGCCCGTTAATGCGGTGTGCGAACCGTGGCTTTTATACTCTTGGAGCCACTTGACTTGTAACGTTTCGTTTTAAAATATTAATTACACTTTATATTTTTTGTGAAATTTTTATTAACTCAGCCAACGACTCTATTATGTAAAGCTGAATAGTTTAAAAATATGGTAGGATTGTTTGAATGTCAGTACTCATCAATCATCATTGAAAAACCTTTGATGTTTGATAGCCCAGTAATTGAGAAAGTCTACAGACTATTAGACTAGGGCATCTACTAGACTCAGGGGATGGAACAGAATACATTTTATGCGAATAATTCAATTTAAAAAATATATCTTTTTATATGATAAGTCTGACTTTATGTATATGTTCTGGATATTTGTATGTAGATTTAAATGTAAAAATGTGTTTTACGGCAATAGATGAAAAGATATAAAGCGATTCCATTCCGATATAACTCTTAAAGTAACTGATAAGAGGTGATGATATAATATTCAATATTGCCATACAAGAGCTAGATGCTGACTGAAAATGTCGTAAGGTAACCTCCACGTGACCGATGGAATTATTCTAGCAGCGTTGTGGAACAAGTTCTAGCCTTGGTGTCTCTAGGAAGAAAACGTCATTGTCCAGTATTGGAATTACTTATAATTTACGTCAAATTGTAAAAAAATAATATTTTTTTGTAACAAGACCCAGTAGGAAGAAATCAGTTATGGAGTTATTATTCCTATTACTGCGTTTATTTGTTGCAATAAACAATTTTTGGCTTCTGAAGAAGTCGACGTTAACTTTTGATGTTTCATTTAAAAACAGAGCAACGATCTTTGAAATTATTGTAATTAATTTCATGATATTTTTATGAAACTTATTTTATATTGCGTAGTTTATGTTTTTACACGATTATGTCGGAGAAAAAGATTGCGAAGTTTTATAAAGTTTGAGTGAGCATAGTATGTTAAAGTTAATAGCTCAATGGTAAAGTGATCGTCCAGCGATTAGTAAGTCAAACCATCGATCCTGTCACAAGTACAATAAGAAAAATAAATTGTTATAATATAAATCTTGATTCTGTGTCTTAGAATAATAGAGGCGCCGGTGCGCGTTAGCAGTGAAAAAAAGAAATTTGATCATTTACTTTTTATATATACTTTGTGATTAGTTACATAAAGTAAGGTACAACTCAAAAGTATATTAAATTCAGTAAATTGATTATTTTTATGGGTGCCGTGCCGTTACTTTGTAAACAGTAATGGTATGACCATTCGACACGGTCGGACAAAATCAATGCTCAGGTATTCCTGAACGGGCACGTGTTTTCCGAGGCACGAGTGTAACCTTAACCTTGTATTATTTCGAGTATTTCATCATTTAATTTTCATGTGTTTAATTAGTGTTAGTAATTTGTCTCGTAGTCGGCGGTGAACATCGTGAGAAAATTTGCAACTGGCGATTGAAAATGAGATCATTTTTTTATATTCCTATGATTCGATGGATACTGTGGGTACTTGAATTTAAGTAATCATTTTAATTTAGACGTTATATGTTTATACGACATCCACAATATTTTTTCTATTAGCATGCCTTTTGTACTATATCTTTATTTATAATTTTTATATATTTAGGTACTCGGTACGATACTAGGTCGATGAATAAAAAGTTAATTAGTTTCCTATGTAGTCTTGGTGTTTGTGGTACCGTTGTTACTTCTGATTTTCAACCGACTTCCAAAAGGAGGAGGTTATCAATTCGTCTGTATTTTCAACCGACTTCCAAAAGGAGGAGGTTATCAATTCGTCTGTATTTTTTTTTTTTTTTTTTTTTTTTTTTTTTTTTTGTTTGTTACCTCATAACTTTTCAGTGGGTGGACCGATTTTGATAATTTTTTTTTTGTTTGAAAGGTAGTGCTTTTTTTGATAATTCTTTTTTTATTATAAAATATATACTTCTAGGGTAATTTGGTGAAAGTTTGGTAAGGTTCTGAGCACAGGATCCATGATAAAGTAACGGAACGGAAGGGAACGGAACAATTCTGAGGAGCACGTTAGCGATACTCGGTTGAATCTTTTATTTATAGGTTATTTGGATATTTGAGTCACCTTCCGTAATGTGGTTATGTTTATCTAATAATCATAGTCGAATATTATAATCAACTAGCTACCCACCCCGGCTTCGCACGGGTGCAATACTGATACTAAATATACTACAGAATTTGTTTATATACGACATCACATCGCAAACTTCTAAAATTATCAGTGTTTCTTTACTATATTGTTCATGTATTATATACACAAACCTTCCCCTTGAATCACACTATCTTTTAATAAAAACCGCATCAAAATCCGTTGCGTAGATTTAAAGATATAGGGACAGAGAAAGCGACTTTGTTTTATACTATGTAGTGATGGAACTCCTATACGGCTCGCAGTTAGGGTGCGATATGGGGCAGAATTTCTTACTATCTAATCAAATTTTGTGTATGTGATGTAATGTCATATGGTGTACGAAATATAGTTGGTCTTTTTCAAAGTTTTTTTGCTGAGTTCGATTACAGCTCTTTCGAGGGATCCTTGTAGTTTACTCCGCGTGACGTATTAAATCCGCATTTTCGAAAGTCTATTTTTGCTTTATTCGCAAGTTTCCTTTGAAATTGTCCTCGAAGTAGTTTCTGACTCATATAAACGGAACGCTTAATCTATCCATATTAAAAAAAATTAGTTAGTCAACATCAGCTTCACTTAAAATCAAAAAATAAATAAAATTTTAACAAAAAGAAAAACCGACTTCAAACAAAACACTATTTTAAAACAAATGAATATGCACGAAAAAGTAATAAAAATAATTGCGTATTCAACATATTTTTTAGAGTCTTCCTAAGTTAAATGAAATGAAAAATATTAGATTACTTAAAAGTCGATTAACGATTATATCATGTAGTTATAATTATTGTTATATTTGGAGTCGGTGTCAGCCAATAAAACCCTACAGTATATCTATCAAAAAACAATACGAGAATACTTTAACAAATATGTTTTTTACAAATTACCTTTTACACAATAATATACTGGATCAATCAAGGGGCTATCGCTTCTTTCTTTTGATTGTTGGGGCAAGGGCACCGTGGCTGACACCGGCTCCAAATATACCAATAACTATAACTACATGATATAATCGTTAATCGACTTTTAAGTAGTCTAATATTTTTCATTTCATTTAACTTAGGAAGACTCTAAAAAATATGTTGAATACGCAATTATTTTTATTACCTTTTCGTGCATATTCATTTGTTTTAAAATAGTGTTTTGTTTGAAGTCGGTTTTTCTTTTTGTTAAAATTTTATTTATTTATTTTTTTTTTTTTTTTTATGTTTGTTACCTCATAACTTTTCACTGGGTGGACCGATTTTGATATTTTTTTTTTTGTTTGAAAGGTAGTGCTTCCCGTGGGGTCCCATTTTTTTTATTTTTTTTTCCGATGATGGTATCCATGTGAAAACGACATAAGTCTTAAATTTGCATTATGTATATGCGCGACAAATAGGTGAATAACTGAAAATCACGTTAACCAATTTTGATAATTCTTTTTTTATTATAAAATATATACTACAAGGGTAATTTGGTGAAAGTTTGGTAAGGTTCTGAGCACAGGATCCATGACAAAGTAACGGAACGGAAGGGAACGGAACAATTCTGAGGAGCACGTTAGCGATACTCGGTCGAATCTTTTATTTATAGGTTATTTGGATATTTGAGTCACCATGTCACAATGTGGTTATGTTTATGTAATTATCATAGTCGAATATTATAATCAACTAGCTACCCACCCCGGCTTCGCACGGGTGCAATACTGATACTAAATATACTACAGAATTTGTTTATATACGACATCACATCGCAAACTTCTAAAATTATCAGTGTTTCTTTACTATATTGTTCATGTATTATATACACAAACCTTCCCCTTGAATCACACTATCTTTTAATAAAAACCGCATCAAAATCCGTTGCGTAGATTTAAAGATATAGGGACAGAGAAAGCGACTTTGTTTTATACTATGTAGTGATGGAACTCCTATACGGCTCGCAGTTAGGGTGCGATATGGGGCAGAATTTCTTACTATCTAATCAAATTTTGTGTATGTGATGTAATGTCATATGGTGTACGAAATATAGTTGGTCTTTTTCAAAGTTTTTTTGCTGAGTTCGATTACAGCTCTTTCGAGGGATCCTTGTAGTTTACGCCGCGTGACGTATTAAATCCGCATTTTCGAAAGTCTATTTTTGCTTTATTCGCAAGTTTCCTTTGAAATTGTCCTCGAAGTAGTTTCTGACTCATATAAACGGAACGCTTAATCTATCCATATTAAAAAAAATTAGTTAGTCAACATCAGCTTCACTTAAAATAAAAAAATAAATAAAATTTTAACAAAAAGAAAAACCGACTTCAAACAAAACACTATTTTAAAACAAATGAATATGCACGAAAAAGTAATAAAAATAATTGCGTATTCAACATATTTTTTAAAGTCTTCCTAAGTTAAATGAAATGAAAAATATTAGACTACTTAAAAGTCGATTAACGATTATATCATGTAGTTATAATTATTGTTATATTTGGAGTCGGTGTCAGCCAATAAAACCCTACAGTATATCTATCAAAAAACAGTACGAGAATACTTTAACAAATATGTTTTTTACAAATTACCTTTTACACAATAATATACTGGATCAATCAAGGGGCTCGTATCGCTTCTTTCTTTTGATTGTTGGGGCAAGGGCACCATGGCTGACACCGGCTCCAAATATACCAATAATTAAAACTACATGATATAATCGTTAATCGACTTTTAAGTAGTCTAATATTTTTCATTTCATTTAACTTAGGAAGACTTTAAAAAATATGTTGAATACGCAATTATTTTTATTACTTTTTCGTGCATATTCATTTGTTTTAAAATAGTGTTTTGTTTGAAGTCGGTTTTTCTTTTTGTTAAAATTTTATTTTCCATACTACAAGTTTTGCTAGTAATGTGCATATTTGATGATAACCAACTTACTTTTAATTTTTTTATTTCTATTGAGCAACAGACTATTCAAAAAACATGCATCATATTATTTGGCGTTGAAAACTATTTAAAATTTTTCGAGGTATATATCTGTACTTTTCCTCAAAAATATTATCATTTTTAACAGAAATCATTATCACATGACATTGAACTTGGGTCACAAGTCAATAACGACTTAACCGCCAGTCATTGTGTAAAAATTTTCCTTACAATTGTAAGATAATCACGTATTCCGAGAAAGTCTAGATTTTCCTGTTAAATTTAACTGAAAAAAAAAACGCGGAAAGACCAATTGCTTAATGACTCAGTCAACGATTGTGTGCTCTATAATTTCATAATTAAGAACATAATGCATCGTCATGTTGTCATTCTAACAAAAACCAGTCTAATTGTGATCGCGATAAGGATCAATTTCCTTTAAAATCATTTGTCGTTACGGTTCGTTGTACATAGTTAGATCATTATTTCAGACAAATCAAAATGCCATGATATTTATTTAGAACTGGCATATATAAGTTAGCTGGAATTATAATAATCATCAAAGTTAACATATATTTTATTTAAGTAGGCTCTTATAGCTTTTGAAGAAGTCAGAAAACTTACCAGTGTAATAATAACTACGCAGATTAAAACAGAATTACATTTTATTTGCAGACATAGATAAAAAATTAAACTGAGAGAGTAAAAACTTTTTCATAAATTTATAAACGAGGTTAAATATAAAAAAAAATATTATTATTTATTCCTAGATAAAATAATACAATATTTTTAGATAGAGTCATTTTTATTTCATACAATTTATATAACTGTATCAATTATAATCATTTTGAATATATTATAAATTAGTAAAGTTTTATTATTCATATCTGTATTAAATAGTAACTATTAATAGACAAAGTTTGTATCTACGGAATTTTATTAAACAAATCCTTTGCCTTAGGGAGTATTTATTATCTTTGCGGGGTCGGTAACTTGGTATTCTAAGTTTAAGTTTATTATTAACTATTACGGCTTGAGTTAAGTTATTTATTGACTTAATAATTCAACTGATATGGATCAATCATGATGATGGGAACCGCAGTCTTACTGGAACACTTTAAGTAACATATATACAATAATGATTTTTATAGAATACGCTTTATCAATATACCTAAGAGAACTCTTTTCGATTCCTGGTTTCAAACCCCAGAAGTAATAAGATAATTTTAGTAGGTTTCTATCCAAAAATTCTGAATAAAAACCTTGATTCTTGTTCTTGGATTACCGTTTCTGTTTTAGGAAACACTTTAAGCTTTTGGTTTGTATATGAACTATTTTTGATCGTGTTGGATTTATTTTCTATTGAATTATCAAAGTAAAGGAAAGAGGCATCTGTGTTTGTTTGTTTGTAGTGCACACACACTTATGTACAACTTAACTAGTAGAGGCTTTTCTACCTTGAGATTGGTCGGCGTTGCCAAAATTGTTCAAGACACAATTATCACTTACTAACATTTATAAATAAGGATACGATAACGAATTTTTTGTAATACCTAAGTGAGAAAACCCACCAAAAGAAACATATAACGTATAATAAAAAGTTAAGCGCGATTAAGAGAAGATTTAGCCATATAACTTATTCTTCTTGGATATTATGCCGCGCCGAGATGGTCCGGTGGTTAGAACGCGTACATCTTAATAGATGATTACGGGTTCAAATCCAGGCTAGTACCCTTAATTTTCATGTAATAAAAAAAAATATCGTGAGAAAATTCTATTTGTCTAATTTCAACGAAATACTGCCACATATGAATCCACAAACCACATTGGAGTAGCGTGGTGGAATATTTTCTTAACCTCCCCTTCAAAGAGAGAGAAGCCCTTAGCCCACAAGTGGGAAATTTGCAGACTATACATGTTATAGGATATAATTGAAAATAGGTTATTATATAGTTTTTAAATCAACTATGTTTAATGTTATAAGATATATCTCCCTAATCGAGGTCAAACTAACGACCTCCATATACATCGTTTGCGTTCAAAGACTTCGTTGTTTATAAATTGTTGCAAGCCATTTAATCTAAAATGACCTCAAATGATTTGGTCGCTTATACATGTACAAATATCAAAACTATCAGCTATCAAGGGCAGTGAAACCTGCTGACACCGACTTCTTCCGTCCTATCACGTAGATTATACAGGGAAGTACTAACTCTGGGCAATTCAAATGAGGAATATGAAAAGAGCCAATACGACTCATGGAGAAAATGATCTCGCACTTCTGGGTATGTGATTATTATCTCTAATATGATATGTTAACATAACATCATATTAGTTAGGAAAAATAAAGCGAATGGGTAAGTAGTCACCATCGCCCACAAAAAATAGCGCTGTTTTATTAAGATGTTATGTCCCTTGTGCCTGTGCACTGGCTCACTGAACTTTTAACCGGAACACAACATTACTGATTCATGCTGTTTCTGTCTGTAGTATCTGTTGAGTGATTGGTATCTATCCAGGGAGACTTGAATGTCATGAAACGTTATAGAGCTATAGAGTACGAAATAGATTGAAATTACAGATGAAAAACACAAAATGTATGTACCCACTTGACCAGCGGTCGGCAACAAGCGGCCCGCGAACATCTTCCTTGCGGCCCGTGAATTTTTTGTAAAATAGTTGACAAATATATTAAACTTACAAGAAATAGCGTCTCAGATGCAATCATAGACATCACACTAAAATTTGCGTAAAGTCAGTTTCCTATTTAGGTCGTTTGTAGTTGTCATTTCTTAAAACATATAAACATTATAATTATTATTATAATTGTAAGTATTATGTGTACGAATTAAATTCTGTATCTTTTAACAATTTACAATAGCGTTTTTTTTATATGGTATATTGTGCTTCTAAGGTTAATATCATGACTGCGGCCCGCCTATACTTTATTTTTCCACCTTGTGGACCTTGCCTGCCAAAAGGTTGCCGACCGCTGCACTAGACCATCCTTGAACATAATTTGATCAGCATTTAAAAAAAATTCCATAACCATAATCACACCAGTCCAATTTTCACGTTATACATTTATATTTCCCAGAATAACAGTAATAAAGCTCCAATCACTATAATTTATTGAACATAATAGATTTTTCTTGCATTCCAATAAACTGGTGTTGATTATTCCGAGTAAAGATACCGTCTGTGTCGGCGAACTCAAAGCGGTCAAAGAATAGTTATTACTTAATATAATTTTAAACGTTAAACTTTAAACATAAATCAAATGACCTTAATTAATACTGTTCACGCAGAATCATTTTATTTAAGAGTACATTTGAAGTGACTTATTTTAATAGTAAATACACATAAAACGCGATGGATGATAATCAATAAATCAAATTAAAATAAAATAGTCTTAAATCGTAAAGAACCGTGAGGTCCCGGATTAGAATAGGACCTCCCCAACTCTACCCGTGGGTGTCGTAAGAGGCGACTAAGGGTTTATATTAGGGCCCAGTGCATATCATCTGCACTTTGGGCCACCCGCACGGTGGCGGGTAAACCACCACGATAGCATTCCCAAGGAGGGTTAGTGTCAGGCAGGCGGCCGACTTTAAAAATATAAGCCGAAACATTTACAGCATGGACAATGAAAACCATAAGAATGATAGGGCTAGGGCGTACCCCACAGGCGACGCGCAGGATCAGCACCCGGCCCCTGTGGGAAATGGATAAGGGTTGTCGCACCAAAACGGGCGGGTGCGACGTAAGAAGCGAGCTCGAAGTATGAGAGAGGTAAAATTGAGGTATGCGAGTTGGAATGTAGGAACGATGTCTGGAAGAGGAAGGGAGCTAGCAGATGTTTTGAAAAGGCAAAGGATAAATGCAGCGTGCCTGCAAGAGACAAAGTGGAAGGGTGCAAGGGCTAGGGAAATAGGAGAAGGATATAAGTTATTCTATTGTGGAAGTGATGGCAAGAGAAATGGTGTGGGTATAGTTTTAGATAGTAGGTTGAAAGAATGTGTGGTTGATGTAAAAAGAGTGAATGATAGACTGATAGCGATTAAATTAATTGTGGACGGCGTGACACTGAATTTAATAAGTGTATACGCGCCACAGTCAGGCTGTGAGGAAAGCGTGAAAGAAAAGTTTTGGGAGGATTTTGATTGTCTGCTGATGGATTTACAGGATAACGAGGAAGTCTATGTGGGTGGTGACTTTAATGGCCATGTAGGAAAAGAGAGTGATGGATATGAGAGAGTGCATGGTGGGTTGGGATTTGGAAACCGGAACGCTGACGGTGAGGCACTTTTACAAGCTGCCTGTGCCTTCGACCTGGCTATAACAAACACGTGGTTTAAGAAAAAAGAGGAACACCTAATAACTAACCACGCGACACAGATAGACTATTTCCTAGTGAGGCGAAGGAGTCTATGCTGTGTCAAAAACTGTAAAGTGCTGCCAGGCGAAGCTTTAGTCACACAACACAGACTAATCCTAATGGATTTTAAATAAAGTGTCTCGCCCAAAAACAGCCGAACACGGCCCCCTCCTAAGACAAGATGGCGTATGCTAGAGAATGATGAATGTGCTATTAGATTTAGGAACCAAATATTGGAGAAAATGATAGAAATGAGTGATATGAAAGAGACATTGGCGAATGAATGTTGGATTGAGATGACTAGGTATATAAGGAAGGTCGCAAAAGATGTGTTTGGAGAGTCGAAAGGAAAGGGTTTAATAGATAGGGATACCTGGTAGTGAAATGACGAAGTGCAAAATGTATTGAAAGAGAAGAAAGTGGCATTTAAAGAATGAAAGTTTATAGGGAATTTAAGAGGAGAGCAAAGAAGGTGGTAGCGGTTGCCAGAGCGAAGGCACAGGAGAAGTTATACAACTCACTGGATAGCCCCAGAGGCCAGAAGGATCTCTACCGAATTACGAAAGAGAGAGAAAGACGATCGAGAGATATAACATATATCAAATGCATGAAAGATGAGGCTGGTAAAGTTTTATGTAAAGATGAGGAAATAAAAGAAAGATGGAAGGTCTATTTTGAAAAGCTTATGAATGAAAAAAAAGGAATGGTGTTCTTCGAGAGGCGCAAGTAAATAAGGGATTAGTAAGAGAAATTAGCATGGATGAGGTAATGACAGCAGTCAAAAGCATGAAAAATGGGAAGGCTTTGGGTCCAGATGATATACCAGTTGAAGTATGGAAGATATTAAAGAGTGAAGGATGTATGTGGTTGACTTTATTCTTCAATAAGTTGTTGCATGAAGAAACCATCCCACAAGAATGGTGCAGTAGTTCACTAGTGCCCATCTTCAAAAATAAAGGAGATGTACAGGATTGCAGCAACTATAGAGGGATTAAGCTCATATCACATACTATGAAAGTATGGGAGAGGGTAATAGAGAGAAGATTGCGAGAAGAGAGTGAAATTACCGAAAATCAGTTTGGGTTTATGCCAGGTCAAGGGACAATGGACGCTATCTTTGCACTCCGCCAATTGTGCGAGAAGTACAGACGTGCTCACAAGAACCTGCACATGGTGTTCATTGATCTATCGAGAAAGCCTATGATAGGGTGCCTCGTGAAGTGTTATGGTGGGCATTGAAAGAGAAAGGTTTGCCTGGGAAGTATGTGGACTTAATTCGTGCTATGTACAAGGGATCTTGTACCTACGTCCGATCGTCTGCCGGTAACACTGACCGGTTCAATGTGGCTGTAGGTTTGCACCAAGGGTCGGCTCTAAGTCCTTACCTCTTCCTGTTGGTTATGGACGCTCTAACGGCGGACATACAGGAGGAGGCACCCTGGTGCATGCTTTTTGCCGACGACATTGTACTGGTTGGTGAAGATGGACCTGAGATCCAGAGCAGATTGGAGGATTGGCAACGGAAACTGCAGAATGTTGGCCTGAAAATCAGTAGAACGAAGACTGAATACATGTTCTGCGATTTCGGCAGTCTCTCCGGTCCTGAAGCCATAGCGCTTGATGGCGCAGTTCTTCCAGTCTGCTCCGACTTCCGGTATCTCGGTTCACTCATTCAAGGCGATGGCGAAATAGATCGAACGGTGAAGCACAGGATTAACACAGGATGGATGAAATGGCGGCAGGTTACGGGAACAATTTGTGACCCCCGTATTCCCCTTAAACTTAAGGGGAAGATCTATAAGACCATGATCAGACCTGCTGTCCTGTATGGATCAGAGTTTTGGGCTACAAAAGGGATGACTGAAAGACAATTGCATGTTGCGGAGATGAGAATGCTGAGAGGAATGTGTGGTGTTACGCGAATGGATAGAGTAAGGAATGAGTACATAAGAGGAAGTTTGAAAGTGACACCGATAGCCGAGAAGTTATGTGGAAGGCGGCTATCATGGTATGGGCATGTAATGCGGAGGAATGAGGAACACATTGTGAGGAAGGCCTTGAGCATGGATGTGGATGGATATAGAGGTAGAGGACGACCAAGGAAACGATGGATGGATTGTGTGAAAGACGATATGGCTAGAAAGAATGTTACTTGTGAGATGACGTCTGACAGAGAAGTATGGAAGGAGAAGACATGCTGTGCCGACCCCAAATAAAATTGGGATAAGGGCAGGAGAATGATGAGTCTTAAATCGTAAAGAAGTCGTTTTACATATGAAATAGGTAGGCTAACCGGTAAATGCTCCACATGTACCCTACATTTATATTTAATTTTTATTGAATTTACATTCTTAATCAGATATAACTTAATTTATTCAATGAAGTGCAAACAAAATCATAACATTCAATGTGACTCTACATGAGTCATAATCTTTGACATATTTGAAAATAGAATAAATTGTCAAATAAGAAAAAATATACGAGAAAATTTTATCTTTGCTTCAAAGCTCGATTTCAAACAACATTTTATTTTGATATTACACCACTAAATTACGAAGTATATCACGTAAAAATATAACCTTATGAAATGGACGTGATCTTTATCTACACTTGAATATCGAAAATAGTCGTATTTCAATCAAAGAAAATTTCAATCACAGAAACGGTAAACTGTTTCGAAATCCAAAAACTAAGATCATATTGTTCAACAGTTTTGTCAGGAGCATTTTGGAATATGCAAGTGTTGTGTGGAGGCCACATTACGCAACTCACAGTTTAAGACTAGAGAGAAATCAAAAACGTTTTCTTTACCATCTTACATTTTCTTTAGGTAAAGCCAAATTACTTCCTACCTACAATGACAGACTAAAGTACTTCAAAATTATTTCCTTAAGTCAACGGCGTGACATGCTAGATTTAACGTTTTTATACAAATCTCTAAATAGTTTATATGATAATTCTTTTCTAGTTTCTAGAATAAATTTAAATGTTCCTGCTAGATACCCACGAAAACCGATAGCGCCATTAGTAAGACCTTTTCGTAAAACCGTCTTAGGAAGTAACTCACCTGTGGCACGTTTTTGTAAAATCTTAAACGAGCACAGTGCCTCCCTTGATCCATTTGGTGACTCTTTATCTAAGTTCCGTAAGAAAATGTTAGAATTATTAGCCATTTGATTGTTATTGTTTCGTTATCATTTTTTTTTAAAAATCTCTTTTTTTTTGCAAATCTTTTTGTTAAGTATATTTTTTTTTTTGTAACTTTTCAATTAGCATAATATTTTTAAACTTGTAAATGTACATATTTTTATCGTGTAAGCTCCTTTTATATCCACATTGCATGAGGTATTCTCCTTTATAGGTAATGCATTTAGTTTTAAGCTTTATGTTGTTATTGTTACTAATATTGTGTTAATGTATTTACTCCTGGAGGATCTTAATAAATAAATAAATAAATAAAAGAGGAGATTTCGAAATTCGAAGCTGATCGCTTTCTATATTGGTGAGAGAGACCCTATAATTTCCGCAAGGGTGGTAAATAAGGGAGGAAAATTAGAGGATTAATCTCAGGATGTGTATTTAGTAATTGGCTATCGTCGCCATCACTGACTATCATAGATCAATTGTATATTAATTATAATTCATCTTATTTTGATTTGATTTATAAAATATTAGTACAACTATATTCATTACTAGCTGTGCCCTAGACCTTGTACGCGTTTGAATTTAACAAAAAAAAAAATATTTGTAGCCTAAGTTACTTCTTATTATATTAGTTATCTGCCAGTGAAAGTCCCGTCGAAATCGGTCCAGCCGTTCCAGAGATTATCGATATAGATATAGATCCAAAATAGACGACCTCTCCCTCTGTGTATCTGTGTGTCTTTCTATCATATGCGATCTTTTATGATATTTCCTTTTTTTTTATTTTCGTTTTCAGTACAAGTCGGATTTTAGCAATTTAATTAATGGTCAGTTTTGGTTTCAAACGCTGTTAATTTATTTGTGTTTGTCAATTAATACAAAATAACTATATTATTAAATAACTTCCAAATTGGATATACCACGTTATTCTACTGTAACAACAAATCTATATAAAAAAAATCAATTTGTTGATTTGTTTTATTGAAACTTTATTCAGATGATTCAAATTTATATAGATCAGTTAAATAATATATTAAAATTGTATCGTGTAAATGAGTCAATTTAAATTGAAATTTAATTTAATTTCAAATATTATTAATATTCGAAATTCATACAAAACAATATTTTAATTAAATTACAGTCACGAAATTGTTTTCAACTTAAATAGCTCCGTCTGAAAATTATAGGTAAGTATTTACAAATAAATATTTGGTAGTGTATTGGAATTTATATGAAATTCAATAACAGTTTTTCATCATGTATGTCTAAATATATTTACAAATAAACTATTATAAAGCTATAGAGCCAAGTCAGTTGATAAATATTTTATGTAATTATTTTTTTATAAACTGTATTTAATTTGTTCGTAGTAATATGTGATTGTTAAATTAATAAGAATTTTTTTTATAAAATTTGTTTGGACTTTAAATAAAAAAAAAATCATACCCAATTAATACACAACCACGATAAATATTGAAAGTTTTTACTGCTACATGTTTTTTTTGCAACACTATGTGAGGTCGTAATACATTTTAGGCTAATCTATACTCGTTTTATTAATATTATAAATGTGAAAGTAACTCTGTTTATCCGTCTCTCTGTGTGTCTTTCTTTCACGACCAAACCGCTGAACCGAATTTTAATGAAATTGCTAAGAAGCAAGCTTAAAATCTAATCAAGGACATACTTTTTTTCTTAACACATAACAACCAACAACCGAAAAGGTGAGCAAAGCCGTGGGCAACTAAAAGTATAATTATATTTTTTAGCATGAGATATCTATTTGTATTTATATTATTTTAAGACGGATACAACACAGCCCTAGCAGATGGTGTTGTTTTTAATATTATAATCTCTACATAGATAAAATAAAGTCTCTCCTAACTCATCATCATCATCTTTTAAACTTAGTTAAATGTAGTTTGTTGAATGACGATTCAAAAAAACTTGTAAAACCGAAAATCAAATAAAGTATATTTTGATTTTAATTCATCCCTTAAAAAACAACGGGAAGAAAAGGTTTCTGCTCTATAAAGATATTTAAATTTCCAAGTAAAGCCTAAGATCCAGTTATTATGTATGTTGTATATCCACGTGTTGACAACATAAACAGAACAGAATAACTATGAATAACTTTCAACGTGCCTCGAGCGGGAACTATTTATTATGATTTTTTCCGCAATCCGACTTGAATTGCGTAGAAAATAGTCGAGTGGTTTTAATGACATCTGTTGGAGATAAAATAAATTATAATGTTAGAATTTTATATTGTATGTAAAGCCCATCTAGGCAGGTAACCTTCATCAATTTTTTTATCATTACATACCGTTTTTTACACGAACAGTCTGTAAATTTCCCACTGCTGAGCTAAGGCCTCCTCTCCCTGTGATGATAAGGTTTGGAGCAAATTCTATCACGCTGCTCCAATGCGGATTGGTGAATACACATGTGGCAGAATTTCGTAGAAATTAGAGACATGCATATTATCTACGATGTTTTCCTTAACCACCGAGCACAAGATGAATTATAAAAAATAATCACAACAGACATATATAGATATCAATATCCATAAATTAGCTTAAAGGTTCAGTATAATTATAATAATACTACAAATTGATATTGAATTAATACAAAATTAGCATTTTAAATTAATAATAATAAGCAAATAATGTTACTAGGAAACCACACAGTCATTAGGTATGAAAGAAACTGTGTTTAAAGTTTATAATGATAGGTATTCTGAGAACAGATATGATTGTTTGAATTTCAAACATAATATTGTTATTTTATACATAAAATCATTTTATTTATTTGTTTGAAACTTGGAACCTCTTATGGCGTTCGACCGCACTGATAGGGCTTACCATTCTGATAGACCTTATTAGTCAAGCAGCCAGTAAGGTTGCAGATTAATGTATCGTAAGTTCCAATTCCGAGCCAGTAAAAAGCTACTGGTAAAAGCCTCTACGATCCTGAGTCTTCTGTATTTTCATGATTTTTATTTTTTTCATGTAAAAAAGTAAGATATCTGACTGACTGAAGGTATAGTTTTATAAAAGAGTTTATGTAGCACGCAAAACTTAAAATACAATGTCATAACACAGGGTAAGTGTAACTAATATTAACTCTTAATAAGAACAGTTGATAATATATTTGACACAGCATTCATTTGACACTACTTATTTAAGTTGTTATTTAACTGATGGCCTTTAAATGTTTGCATGTAATAATATCGTTATATCTGAAAAAACAAATGAATTGGTTAAGTCTCAACTTATCAGGACATTGACCTTGTAATACATACAAGGTATAATTTCTGATATACTGTACTTTGATTGAATTGAATTTTCTAAAAGTCAGTCACGAATAATAGGCTATTTGACAATGCGAAAAATAAAGCGAAAATTTTTGTAATCAGTGTATATTATGAGTTTAAAAATCATTAGTTATTTAATAAAAAAAGTTGAAAATAATACCTAATTTATTCAAAAAATTATAAATAAAAATGCATTTTTTCAAGCGTTTATCACGTGATACAAAACGCTCCTGATTGGCCGGGCTTATGATGAAGTCACTTGCTTGTTAAAATTACAGGCAAGTGACGTCACCGACCCCTCAGCAGCGCCATATTGTCCAAGTAGCGTTTTCGCGCGCTATTTAAATATGGAAGTTGTAATATGATATTTTTCAGCAAATATGTACTAGAAATAAAAATGACAACTTTTACTGGGTTCCTTAACTTCTACTTAATATTATGAAGTGGATTTTAAAACCAGTCAAATAGCCTATTCAATATTACAAAATTACGAAGTAAGGATGGTTTTGGTGTAGATAAATAATGTCGGTCAAACGCAACGGGCCGTTCGTGGCGAAGATTACTCATATAGTTTACGATCTGATTGCAGCAAATGGACTGAATCGAGAGCAGAGATTAAGATCTGCTTTATATGTATGCCTCGTATATGCGTTCTTAAATGATTTAAAACGGCAAGAACGTAAATTGAAATAGGTATCACAAACTTATCCTTTTTAAATTACAACAAAATACTTTTAAATTTTACAGGATTATAATTTAAAGTTTCAAAAGGGTCGGACTGTAGATTAGTTAAAGATACGTATATATAGTAACAACATTTGAGTACTTTCATTATTTATATATATAAGTACAGCATTGTAAATCTGAGTATTTAGAAAGAGGAACTATGCGAGTTTCGTGCTCTTTTCTCGCTAGAAGCGGCTTTCCGAAACGGTGGTAGTTTTTACATATGGAGGATTCAAAAACGCTTCATTGTGAAGTTTACTTGAATAAAATTGATTGCATTTGATTTGATACAAATATGAATACTAGCGGCTGAGATCAAACGAGTAACTTTCAACTATTAGTGTTAATTATTCATAAATTGTGACTAAAGATATATTTCAAATATTAGTATGTTATACAGGAACGTGTCGTTTGGGTTTTCCCCCATCCATTAACTTCTTTAAACCGTCATAATTGCGGGTGGAAATATACAAATATGACATATTACTTACTCGCAATAGTCACTGCTCTAATGGTATAATTACACGCTGTGCTTAATTAAGGAAATCAACTATGCGATTAAGAAGTGCGGTTTTAATGGTATTATTTTTTAAAAGTGGTCACCAACATATAGAAAACGTTACGTCATCAAACTTGTAAGATAAAATGTTATGAGAAGTTACTCCACCTCTCTTACTCTCAGACCGAAACACAACAACACTAAGTATACTAAGTATTGCCAGTGGCGGATTTACAAATTTGCCGCTAGTAGGCTATTCGATTTTTGCCGCCCCTACTGACTTTTAAAATTCGATACGTTTGTTTAGTTCACAATCACAATTTATTCTGGAAATGAAAATTTATTATTTGTTTTCTATCGTCCATCATGACATCGGCTTTTTCCCATTATTAGTAAGATTATGAACTAGGTGATATTTCTGTCAGTTACTTGATTATTTTTGCAACCCATTATGTAGCGACGAGTATACGGATTACGGACATAATGTATTATAATTTTCAAAATATTAAATATGAAAATCACTCCTGCTGTCTATATACTCTCCAATCTGACTTAGAGTGTCTACACTACGGCAGGTAGGTAGAGTAGACACATACTAATTCAAGGCCCCTGGGTTGAAAGGTTTAATCGCCTTTGCTTGTAATGTGTTTTATTTCCGTAATAATATAAGGAAAAACGATTGACGAAGCAACCTCTTCCTTAAAATTAAATGCCTTTACCAAGCTTCACACAACGACTTTTGAACCTTTAAGAAAAGAGCGTACTCCTTCCTTAAAGGCCAGCAAAGCACCTGAGAGCCCCCCGGTGTTGAAGATGTCCATGGGCGCCCTCCTGCTCGAAAAGAAAAATAATATTATATGACCCACATTATTTGATGTACTCCTGCATGTAAACTCCTGTGCCTGAAGAAGCAGTAAATCCATTGCTTCTATGCCTAAACTATTTCCGGTTGTATCAGAGAGAGAAAATAGACAGTTCTAACGTGTTTGTGCCTTACCTCTTCACAAAAGCCTTCGATAAATTCGTGAAGAAGTTTTGGAGATTATTCGACCAATTGAACACCAATCAAGCACACGAGAAAATAGTGGCATATTCTTTGGCATGGAATTGAAGCCGTATCCCTCACTTTTCGTTATTATAACTAGTCACAGCCAATGATTCACTCAACTATCTCGGCCTTATACTATAATTACAAACTCGTACTTGCGAAGTTTCCAATCGATACTACATTAAGTAGGTTAAAATCGACTTAGTCGATTGTTTACATTCTGACTACATACTCACTCTGCAAGTAAAGCTCATACGAAGCTGTTATATTTTAGTTTCTCTAAGTATCTCTAAGTTTATATCATTTAATATGTAACAATTGTATTGCAACAAGATTTCAAGTTAAGTGGGACTATTCAGTGGGACCAACCACCAACCCGTATTGGAACAGCGTGGTAGAATATGTTCCAAACCTTCCCCTTAATGGGAGAGGTTTAGGTCTCCTTAGCTCAGCAGTGGGATATTTACGGGCTGTTACTTTACTTTGCTATTCAGTAGGAACAAAGTCGGAATTTACCACTGGAAAGAAATTGAAAATGTCAAAATTATATGCGTAATAATTACATTTAAAGGATTTCCAAAAGTCAAAACGAGTATACTTTGGAAGACGCAAGACTCATTGGACTGGTCATATGTCCAAACTCGTATCCCTTACTTATATAATTAACGTATTTTTGACATATGCTACCTTAAGATATTTTTAACTTATAATATATACATATATTTCTCCAGTGAAATTCCAGAGTATATTATTACATATAAATGTATTAAACAAACTTACCTTAAAATTATATATTTTATACATATGTTTTGTATTATGATAATGTCCTTTGGACCGGTTTCGGTGACTAACACCAAACTCAAAGGAGACCAGCCAACCAGGCAGGACTTAAAAAAGTACACCAGTATGTTCGCAAACACAGGTGAAATACTTTTAGCTCAACCTCATAATCCATTTGCAGCAAATCAAGAACAACAGTTATACGTGCTCTCTGAGGGATGGAAATCCAGACTCAGGGTTGCTCTATTTGACGTCAATGTAATAAATGAATATGAGTTTCTGTCGGATTATCATTAATTGACATAAATAGTGTTGTTACTTGGTGGTAGGACTTTGTGCAAGCCCGCACGGGTAGGTACCACCCACTCATCAAATATTCTACCACTAAACAACAGTACGCAGTATTGTTGTGTTCCGGTTCGATGAGTGATTGAGCCAGTGTAACTACAGGCACAAAGGACATAGCATCTTAGTTCCAAGGTTGGTGGCGCATTGACGATGTAAGGAATAGTTAATATTTCTTACAGCGTCATTGTCTATGGGCGATGGTGACCACTTACCATCAGGTGGCCCATATGATCGTCCTATAACATAAAAAAAGTTATGTAATATGTATAAGTAATGTGTTTATTTACGACATCATATTACAAACTTCTAAAATTGTCAGTGTTTCTTTACAGTATCGTCCATGTATTATATGCAGAAACCTTCCTCTCGAATCACTATATCTATTTAAAAAAACGCCTCAAAATGCACTGTATTTAAAGATTTATCATACTTAGGGATATACATAGGGACAGAGAAAGCGACTTTGTTTTATACTATGTAGTGATCATATTGTTTATGCATTTTGTGTTTTTGAATCTATAAAAATAAACGTTCTAATTAGTTAAAACATGACCTAGCAAGTTATCAATAACGATAATATAATTCCAACCTTACAAATGGTACGTGGGATTCGTCATTTCCGTTAAAACGAATTAACAGTCAGAAAAGAGTAATGATCATAAAATCAAGGGGAACATCGAGCGGGCAAAGCCACTAGCGTACAAATATAGTGCGCAGGAGTTGAACACTCGCGAATATTTTATTATCTGTAAACATTCCCGTGCATGTGTGCGTTTCTCGTGTGTGTATGTGTGTGAGTAATCGTGCACGTCCAATTTTATTGTGGCAGAGTAGTGCATGATAGGTTTTGAGCGTTGGTAGAATTATTTTAATTCGTATAGACTTTATATCTATCAATAACTGTAAAAAGTATTACTACATTTAATAAGATAATTATATGTTAGGAAAACCTATCATACCATGCAATTCCTATTTATTATATATTTTTTAATTGATTACTTTAATAAGTGATTCTTTTTCATTTATTTTTACACTGAGATTTATCCTTGTTGTTTGAAGCTTACGCATTATCTTGACAGAATAATTTTGATATTTTAGAAAAATAAAGTATCAAAACTAGTCACTCCAATTACACCTTTATTGGTGTGGATGTAAACAAGACCGCTGCGTGTCTGTGTGTCACACATGCATACTGTTCACATCGCGCGTAGCATTGAGCGAGGTCATGGCACTCGGCGCGTGCGCCGATTATACGTTTGTAGGCTATAGATAATGTTGTTAGTGATAAACTTCGCTGCTGACTGTAGAAAGTGAAGCATACAGAGATAGTACATGGTTTACACTTGGATATAATTACTATTTAAATATTTTTAGGTTAAACCTATAACATACTCAGATTGACTCGAGACACGTTTTTCTAGTTAAATGCAATGAGTAATGAGTATTCTATAGTACTTTTAAAATGATATTCTTATATTACTATGAAAATATCATATCATCATAATAATATGCTCTTCGTGAGGTTTCTTAATAAATATGCGTTTTAATGACTAATACTGTGAAAGGTATCTGCGCAATATAATATAAAGAATGCACACAATAATAATTGTAACTGGCTTGAACAGCTTTGATACATTGTTTTTTTTTTATTCAGATTATTATTTAACGTTGGAATGGGTATTTTTTTAGTTTCAGGTTTTACAAATGGTTAATAGTAAAACATTATAGTCAACCAGCGATTAGATAATAATATAATATTTGAACATAAAATAATATAAATTTGAGTTCATATGTATGTATCATGTGTCATGAAACATATAAATAATAAACTGTGTATTGCTGTGGGGAATATTTTCCAAAAAATTTAAATCTAAATATGAATTCATAGGAGTGTTTGATCGTTAATAGAATTTAACGTTTCAAACTTCAATTATCGTAAAATGTTTGAAGTAATAAAAGGCCAATTCTATGCCAAGTGGAGCCCTATGTTGCACTTATAATAAAAAACGTCCACTGTTACGAATTTTGGCTGGGCTAGCCAAACTCCAAGCGTTGGATCAAATGTAATTGGTGTGAGTGCTGGTCCAAAGTGCTTATGCTTGAGAGCTTGCAGCTTTACAAGCAAACCATCCATATAAGCCAATGTATCTCCAACATAATATGTGATGATTGGTAGCACTTATCATCTTTTGTCTTTTATCACATGTTCTTATATTACTTGATAGCATAGTTTTATAGATATCTTACAGATGCTTACTTTGGCATGGTATTCTTTTTATTAGAGCTTAGTGTAAACCCATCAGGATCACCAACCACTCATCAGATATTCTAACACTAAATACTCAAGACTTAGGAAGATATCATAGCTACCAATTGTTGGCGCATTGGCGATGTAAATTTTTTTCTCATTGTATAAATCTAACTAGCTCTTACCCGCGTCTTTGCTCGTAGAATATGAATATATTTACAAATTAACTTAAAACATGACGTTGATAATAGGTATGGAAAGAGCTCTTACCTTGTTTTCGAAATGTATGCCTATGTCCTTTTTCGGGCTCTGGACTATTTGTATTCCCAATTAAATGGATTCAGTTTTGTGGTGAACGACAGAGAGACAGGGCTACTTTCATTTATGGATTAACTACGAATTTGACCCAAAATTTTCTAAGATTAAAATTTTATCGTCATTGTCATATTTACTTTCAATACACAATTTAAAAAAAAAAGTATAAATAAAGATAACATTAGCGCGTATTAAGATTAAATTATTGAAGAGACTGTGACCTCACCTCACTGTTAGTTTCCTTATGCGCAAAATTTGTACTTTCGAGGTCTTCCGTATACACATCACCGTTTATGTAAATTAATACGGCATCACTGTCTTCCCCAAGGCCACTGTCATTGTGCGTTTGTTTATGAACCATAAATAATCACAATAGGATATGATTTGCCATTTCTGTATGCTAATTTGTTTTAATTTTAATACCGGTATTACTGAGTTGCTTTCTTTATTTATATTCAGGCTATTCTTTGTGTTTTGGGCTATTGTATGACTACATATTATATTAATGTGTGTGAGTTTAAACTGAGAAATGTGTATATAGCTATTTTATAAGAATTTTGCCAATATACCGCCAATCTTGGGAACTAAAACAACCAACAACAACAGCCTATAAATTCCCACTGCTGAGCTAAAGGCTTCCTCTCCCTTTGAGGAGAAGGTTTGGAACATATTCCACCACGCTGTTCCAATGTGGGTTGGTGGAATACACATGTGGCAGAATTTCTATGAAATTTGTCACATGCAGGTTTCCTCACAATGTTTTCCTTCACCGCTGAGCACGAGATTAATTATAAAGAGAAATTAAGCACATGAATCAGCGGCACTTGCCTGGGTTTGAACCCGCAATCATCGGTTAAATTGCACGCATTCTAACCACTGGACCCTCTCGATTCTATTTTATATATTCTATTCAATCTTGGGAATTAAGTTGTTATGTTTCTTGTGCTTGTAGCTACATTGGCCTACTCGCCTCTTAAACCGAAACACAAAAATGCCAATTATTGTTGCAGTCGGGCTTGCACAAAGCCCTACCGCCAATTTTATCATCATTACATAGTATGTAACTAAGTCGCTGACTTAAAAATATTTAAAATATTATAAAATACAGACTATATTCATCAGTAGGATTTCCACGTGTCACAGACGAAACCTGAAATATCATTGAAGGTAATATTTATTCATTATTCTCAGTAAATCGTTACGGTAATACAGATAATGATTTAAAAATAATTATTTTTCCATTATTATTTATCAAATAATAGCAGTCACATTGGAAATCCCGCATCGAACGAATTCACTTTTTTTACAGTCGACTGTCACTTCACAGTATAATTAAAAATTCCGATGAAACCTTGAGCTTGACTTTGAGGTTTATCTGAAATTAGCCAATAAAATTAATTACAAGTATAGACTAATGTACCATTGTGCCAAGGTTACGGGAACTCGTTTGATTATAACTGGTTGCGCTAGTTTTGAAAGAGATAATTTTTTGTCGTGCTGTCGATCATAATATGAATTTGCATGCAATTTTAAATGTTATTTTTTTTTATAAAAAAATTTAGGTTATGATTGGCTGACTTTTTACTGAGCTGCGGTGACCCAGTGGTTAGAATACGAGGATCATAAACGAGGTTTATTCAACAATGTGGAAAACAATAATTCTTGGGTCTTTCACTGGCATAATTAGTAATTATAATTAATTTGTGCTTGTGTGAAATTCTCCCAGAAATTTTATTGAGTTTTTCTAATTTTTCAGTTAAAGTCTGGAGTGTTGTTCACACATTTGTGTACTATAATAAATCCTTCGTATTTGGCTGGTCTCTTATTATATTAATGATAAAAACGATAGTATTTCCAGGATAAATAAATGTATTTTTACATGGAATTTTGACATAAAATACGTAAGTTAGCAAAATGATGGCAAACTACTGAGTTTCTTTCCGGTTCCGGTAATATAACGATTCAAAGGTGCCTTAATGAGCCATGAGGAATTAAAAATATTTTGATTTTGATTTTATATTTACACAATATTACTCTACTGAATATTTTATATTAAAATTTTGATATCCCTGACTTTGTTCAAGCATATAAATAAAGTTGAGATCAATCGGTCATAATTTTTTATCTAATAGCAGGGCTTAACTGAACTTCCGTTGAATAAACTTGTTTTTATAGACTTGGTTATGTTTGGTGATTAATTATTCAGACTTAACGAATGTATTTTGATGAAAATATATTTTGCATTGGATTATTGAATTAATTGGAAATAACAAATGTATGTTTTAATGGTATGGATTAATTCTGATATTTTAGTTAATTCAGCTTATTTATGTTCAATGGGTGAATTTACAAAAACAGATTTTAAGAGATATTAAAGGTTTGCATATTTGTTGTAATTGCTGTTTTACTGCTAGATTCGTCATAGATAAGTTCGAGCATACCTTGTACATTTGCCTTGACTGACTGACTGACTAATTAACACGACTAATGTTACTCTTGGAGGCAAGTTTAACAAGTTATCTGTACCCTAACAAAGGGACTGTATTAGCGTAAAAAGAGCATGCTGCTCAACATATGTGAAGGACATACATTATCATCATCATCATCATCAGCCCGTACCCGTCCACTGCTGGACATAGGCCTCTCCAAGTGCACGCCAGTGTGGTCTTTCTCCGGCTACTCGCATCCAGCTCCTGCCTGCCGCCTTGCGTAAATCGTCACTCCACCGTGCCTGAGGACGTCCTACACTACGTTTGCCGAGACGCGGTCTCCACTCTAGAACGCGTTTTCTCCAACGGTTTTCGGTTCTGGACATACATATTTTCATTTATTACGTTAAAAGATTTTTCAAAAATAACTTATCTAAAATGTAAAATATTTTCAGTGGGCATCTGATAGAAAAGTAGTGTACACCGCGTATCTATATTGTAAAAGATATTGACTAACCCTTACATTTTTAACCCACGACCAGCCTAAGGAACTTGTGCCTGTAGTAACACTGGATAGCCGAGCATTGAAACCAGAAAAAAGCAGCAGTTTTGCACTGTCATATTTAATAGGAGGGTCCAACCTACTCTGACGGGTTGGTACTAATTATCGCTTTTAATTAAGCTGTTTTATAATTGACTTTGAAATTTTATTTCCAAGTCCAAAAATCTATCAAAAGACTGCCTTTTCTATCTTCAATGTAAGAAAAAAACGAACAATAAATAAGATTCTTAAATAAAAAACCTTAAGTGACAAACATGAGTTCCGACATCGAATGACGAATAAGATTAATCTCAATTCCTTGCATATACCATATAAGCGTTTTCCATTGTTTACGGTCATTCGGAAGGAATCGAGTTTTTCCGGTTCGGTTACTTAGATGTGATTATAATTTTTATCCGTAATCATGACAGTTGAGGATAACCCTAATTGGTTTTAATAATCACGTATTTCTTGATTAAAATCTTATTAAGAATGTGTGGATGGGTCCTTTGATTTAATTTTAAGTGTTATTTCTGTTATCACTACATATTATAAGAACTCCACCGCATCTTTCTGTATTTTTGGTATAAATTCCAAAACTACTTAACTGATTTTCATGCAGTTTTCACTAATAGATAGAAGGATTCATAGGGGATATTTAGTTATATAATTGTTAGAAAAATATAAATAAATTGTAAAAATATTAAAAAAATTCTTATGTCCAACTGCGCGAAACCGGTACGTGCCGCTTGTTTACGGTGTTATAATTTCGTGTTTTAAAAAGTAGCAATTAAAGGATCGTCTCCAAATAAGAACGTGGTTCAGAGATAATGTATTACAAGTATATATTAGAATATATAAATCTTAACCCGAATACTTCCAATCTGGACTAGATAACTTTTCATGTATTTATAACAAATTGAGAAAAATGTCACGAGCGTTTCAATTGTTTGACAATTAATCTGCTTTATAGTTTCGTGATGTATTACCTCCTTAATATTTACATTACCTCCACATATTTTTAATGTGATTTATGATTTGTCAAAAGCGAGTATTATTTTAACCCCAGTTACTATATTTCAGAAACAATTCGTTAACGGATGATAGAATTGAGGAAGTCATGAGTAACGATTGGGTATGACAATAACGGCTCCTTACTCGATAAAATTAAAAAACTGTACAAAAGTTAATGCCCTAGATGAAGATACACAAAGCCTCATGTCGATGGAAATAATGTTTGTAAATAGGAGAAAATACTCACTTTCCTGCATTTTGTAGGATTTTTTTAAAAGGGGACGGAAATTTGTGACCGGAAACTGTGGCAGCGTGTGGTATTTGATTTAACCAATGTCACCCCATTAATGACAAATCGACTAAGAAGAAGATATAAGATATGCATTTATCATTATACTAGCTGCTATCAAAATTATATGTCAGATGTTGCAAATAGGTTTTTTCTTTCATTAGATACCTACATAGTTCCTCGAAGTTTTGTATAATTTTTTATAAGAAGCTAAAACTCGTATCAAGCACTTAATAAATAAAAATGTAATATGAATCATCGATAGGCGTAAAATTGAAGACAAGAACAGCACCATTTATAGTTTATTAACTTGACAACATTAAAAATTTTAAAGACCTTGGCCATCGAACTTTGCGAATCTGTTACACAGATTAAAAATCGTGACTGCAATGTTTGATGCTACTGTGTATTCAGCGATAATATTGTGTGCAAAAATTTACACTGCGTCAAAAGTGCATCAGAATTATCTTGCTCCGTAAAGACGTGTTTTGAATTTCCCTAGATTTAATTTCAGCTTTATGTCGTTGAGATATGTATTGTTTTCGATTAGCGATGGTGTGGTGTTAAGTACTAAATGTCCGGTGAATAATATATAGGTATTGCAACACCAGAGTCAGCGCTCAAATATTGACTTTGTGATTTAAGAGGAACGATTAATTACCCGTCAAACTTTATTGTTTTTACGGGGTTAATTTTCTTGTACGCCATTTTTATTATTTCTTAGTAACAGCTACCGTTAAAAGGAACGTAAATAAGTCAACATGTCGTATAAGATATAGTATTTCATAAATATAAAGTTATATATTTACTTGATAACATAAAAAAAGAACATAAAAAATACTTGATAACAGTGAAATCTACGTTATGTTTGTTTTTTAAATAAAATTTTACAACAGAGCATTGGCTAAAATATATAAAATAAATATCGGCGAACACTGATTAACTAAGGTTTAATTATATACCAATAAAATATTATGAAATTCATCAAGAATACAGCTGACAGTTAAATTTTTTGACCAACATGACAAACAAAGTTGAATGCCTCTTTCTTTTCCTACATCTAAGCGGTGACGTTACATTATTGATGACGTCACTCCGTTTTTGTTCTGTAATAATATTAAAAAGTGTTATAATAATATAATAAGTTTTATATTAAAACAGTTCCTTTTATTAATATCTATGCATACGATCTTCCATCACATCCAATAAACACAAATTTTACACATTAATAAGTCGTTACAGGTTGGCTGGACTTAACCTGCAAATAAAAGTTCAATCAGTATTTCGCTTTACAATTTTAATTTTTAGATAAAAAGATAAAAACATTATACATCTCTTATTATTTTATCATAAATTACATCCTTCTTCCTCTAAAGTGCTTGTCTAGAGTTATTCAATCACAGTCCTTTTAACAACTGTCAAATTTCCATGCAAGACAAATGAAAGTTACCTCACGATGTCATCTACCGCCGAGCACATTATAAAAAAAATCTAGATCTGAACTCGCAACATGCAATACAATCCACGTGTACAAACCACTGCGCCACCTCAGCTCGTAAAAACTCGAAGTGAATAAGATACATCAAAACAGTCCACTCCACAAAGTAATGAAACGTGTAATTATAATTAATAAATATTAATCTTTAAATTATTACGAGTAACACGCAACGAAAACACGCGATTCTTGCTTTGAAAAATTATCAACCTTGATCGTATTAATATATTACAAGACTGCCCGTGAGTGTAGTAGTTAAATTATATGGCTGTAGATATTAGAGTTCCGGATTCTAATCTAAGAGTCGAGATGACCCAGTGGTTAGAACGCGTGCTTCTTAACCGATGATTGCGGGATCAAACCTAGGCAAACACCGCTGATTCATGTGCTTAATTTGTCTTTATAAATGATCTCGTGCTCAGCGGTGAAGGAGAATATCGTGAGGAATCCTGCATGTGATAAATTTCATAGAAATTCTGCCACATGTGTATTCCACCAACCCGCATTGAAACAGCGATAGATCTAGATATGATTGGGTTTTAAGATCATTTATGACTAGAAGTCTCCCGCAGCTTTGCACGTGTTTTACGGTGTTGGTTGTCACGTGTTAGGCCAAAAAGTAGCCTATGTCCTTCATACCAAATTTCATCAAATTCGGTTCAGCGATTTGGTAGTGAATACAGACAGACAGAGTTACTTTCACATTTATAATATTAATATAGGTGAGCAGTATGTTTTTTATGCCTTAAAATCAGAAATCACAAAATTGGGGCGTCTGTTTGCTCATACACATGAAGAAATAGATACCTGTTGGACGACCTCCGTGGTCGAGTGTGTGTACAAGGATTTTCATGGGTTTGCCACCCCGAGTTCAATTCCCGGCCGAGTCGATTTAAAAACGTTCATTAGATTTTTATCTTGCCTTGGGTCTGAGTGTTTGTGGTACCGTTGCTACTTCTGATTTTCCATAAGAAGTGCTTTAGCTACTTACATTGAGTTTAGTAATGTATGTGATGTTGTCCATTATATTATTACACCTGTATATTTACTTATGTATGTGTATTGTATGGTTTCATGTATCATCATTAACATATATAATTTAGGTTTAACCTAAAGTTTTTCTGAGATCTCTATGTAAGTGTCAAAGGTCAATCAGACAGCCATCATCTCCATTAATGCTCATAAATGAACTACGTGATACAAGTTAGGTTTAAAATGTGAATAATATTTATCTCACATTAATTATAATTGACATTTAGAATGCTGTATAATATCCATGTCTTACTTGGCTAATCCGTGAGATTACAAGACTAGACTAGATTGCAAGACTAATCATTTGTATTTGCGCACAAACTTGTGCGCTATGTGCTCTGCATGGATAGAGTTGGCTGGTCTGCTGTAGCTAGGCCAGATTTATACGATCATTGTTTTTACACGTGAAATAAATGGAATACGTGACAACAGTCAAGTCAAACATATGTTTATATCTCGTAGTGTACTCGTTATAATTGATATGATAATGTTATGTAATAACAATAAAAAGTGTTTTAGGATGGTCTTATAAATTTGATAATAGAAAAGACTCTGAAAATTTATAAAATCAAGCATATCCACTTCTTCTTCTTGAATCTTGTAGATGTGCGTTCTTCTTTGATATAACCCGCTTGCGACATCCACAGTTTGAGATGATTGGCGTTCTGAGGAGGAAAGGATCGTGCCTATGTTTTGTGCATTAGCCAAGAGTGTGGAGGGGTATGATTGCTCTCAACCCCTGATGAAAGCACAGTTGAGCCATGGGTGACGCAGGATGGGGTTGTAGATATGTACATATAAACAATCCGGCATCTTTTCCGGTCCATATCGAACAATAGCCATCACAGACAGTTGTTTAAGTGGATATGAATATTAGAAAAGCAAAAAGCAAAAAAACGTATTCAATATATAAACATTGAGCCTACTTATTGACTGTCAAGGAAAAAATCCACTACCTGTTCAAAAAGAAACACCTCATACACTCGATCGATCAGGATATCTTCAGAAGATTTCCCTTGCGTCAAAAAAAGGGTTGGTACTATTAAAATCTGACGGAAACACAAAAGTAATCATATTACTATTTACAATATTATGTAGAGAGAAATAATTTGCTATTAAACTTTCATATTTTATTATTATTTGTTTACAGTTCCAAATATAATAATGACTTGGAACTGTCCAAGTCTTAAATCGTAACATAATTATGTCATTACATAAAGTATAGCTAATTCTATCGAGTTAATTGGAACTAATCTTTACACTGCTAAAGAAGGACCGTCAAATGGGCCTCTTGATGTTAAATGGTCACCACCGCCCATAGACATCGGTGCTGTTAGAAATATTCAACATCTTACTTCATTAATGGTTCCAAATCTTAGCAACTAAGATGTTATGTCCCTTGTAAGTAACTGACACAAGTATTGCTGTTTGGCGTCAGAACATCTGATGAGTAAGTGGTACCTACCCAGCCGGTCTTGCATAAAGCCCTACCATTAATTACAGTATAAAACATTAAAAAAACAGCATTTTAATTTATGAAAAACAGGACATACTTTACAGATAACAATTTTGTTGAATCTTTAGGTTATGTACATGATATCTTTTCAGTCCAGATTTATCGTTCAAACTGTGAGATTTGGGGTACAAGGAAGCTTTTGTTGAAACACAGTACGGTTGAGTAGCTACTGTTGAGATATGCTGAAGCTGTCAGGAGGACTAGATGTTTATATAACCTGCAGCACTGTGTACTCTGTGATCTTCATCTTGAGATAAAATTATTCCTGAACATACATACAGGTATTAAATTCACTTATATACTTTTCATAGTTTATTATTAATTCACCACACTATCATTAAATTAAGTTAACATATTTTTGGCATATATTGTTAAAACAAAACACTAAAGGCCACCGTCTTAAAGCTCACCATCCACCACCGACATTATGCTAGATTACTCAATAATAATTATTTGAAGGAATTCTAAACGTAGTTATTACTGATTATGTGTATAATATATATCTATGAAATAAATATGTGAATGGCAAATTTGTAAAGATCTACATCATCAGAAAAGGCAAAACCAGTTTACTGTGATCTTCTTCTCAACCACTTATTATGTCGTAATTTTATTTTAAATAAAGAATAAATGAGCACCAAGTAGAGGAGTTTTGACCAATCAACGATTATATGACTTCAAGTACAAATAACATAATGTCTAGCTTTCGAAGGTTGAGGAGCGAAGTATGATGCGTTATATCACCAAAACAGTTTTATTTGGACTGCATATCAATATGCTAAATCATTCTGCAATTACGTCGCATATAATAGACACAGTTAACAGAAGTGGAGATTTTAAGCAGCAGCATTCACGGTTAACCACTTAATATTTTCAGTATCTATTTCATAATAACTGGTTGTACAAAAACATCTTAACGATTGAATTTGTAAGACCTATTATGAAAGTTTATATTTATAAAAAAAATATGATTCCAAGCTCCTATTCACAATGATACGGACAGTCCATTGTTGGCTATTCAGTTAGTCAGCTTCCCCTTTTATATTCATTGAAGTACTTCGATATTCATTGAACTTTACCTGATTACAATCTGCAAGAATTTCAAATTGTTATACAATGTCGTTTCATTGTACTGAAACGACTTATTGTAATAAAGTAACCTTCAAGGTTCGGGTCCAGTAGGGGGATGTCTCCGCGTAACTAAAATCTTATCAAAAACAACAAGAACAACAAAAGCCTGTAAATTTTCACTGCTGTGCTAGTGCCTCATTGAGGGGAAGGCTTGGAATATATTCCACAACGCTGTTTCAATGTTAGTTGGTGGAATACACATGTGGCAGAATATTTATCAAATTAGACACTTGCAACCTGCAAGTTCTCACACTTTTTTCCTTCACTGAATTATAAACACAAATTAAGTTATTAGTTATTAAATTAATTAAATTAAATAAATATTCAGTGGTGCTGGCCTGAGTTTGAACCCACAATCATTGGCTAAGATGATTAACCACTGAGCCATCTCGGCTATCAAAAACATTAATTTGTATTTGTGAACCAAGTTCAATGTCATTAATATAAGTAACATCTAAACGGGTGCCAAGTTCTGTGAATAAACTTGGAATTTATCGATAAGAAAATAAAACATTCTTAAACAAATTGAAGATAGATTTTCTTGATTTTTTCCTCTATAGTAACATGTGATAGTAAGTATATTATATTTTGCTTTAAATCCCGTAAAGTTTCGCTTTGTAATGCTATCCTTTGTATGGATACCGGCTTAGCTGCATCGCTCTGTAGATTTCTCAAGGGAACGTGATGGATAGGACCTCCTCCGCCTAAAAAATGTTACGGACGCGTGAGGGATTGTTCTTTTAGGAAAAACTATAATACAATTTGAAAGAGACTAGATGGTCTAACGGATGGAACATGTTGTTCACAGGCAAGTGGGTTTTCATATACTATACAGCTTGTTCGTAAATGTTTGCAAACTATTTCACACTGCGGTTAAAATCGAAACTATTGGTGAATGGGCGTTAAGACCTTTTTCCATTAAACAGTTACTTTTTTTTAATTTGATGCAATGTGTTTAAGGATGTATGTATATTAAAGAAGGGTTTATGTTTAACTTAGTGCAAGCCCGTCTGGGTAGGTACCACCCACTCATCAGTTATTCTATTGCCAAACAACAGTGCTCAGTATTGTCGTGTTCCGGTTTAAAGGGTGAGTGAGCCAGTGTAATTACAGGCACAAGGGGCATAACAACTTAGTTCCCAAGTTTGTGGCGCATTGATGATGTAAAGATTAGTTAATATTTCTTACAACGTCATTGTCTGTGGGTGATGGTGACCACTTACCATCAGGTTTTTTTTATGGTATAGGTTGGCGGACGAGCATATGGGCCACCTGATGGCAATATGTGGCTCATATACTCGTCCGCCAATTTATACCATAAAAAAATGTTTTTGTTATTTTTTATGGGGTCACAGAAATATAACATTCATTTGTTATATTTGTTAGAAGTCTAAATCTAATCTAACCTATAAAAAATTTAATAACATAAGAAATCGTAAAGATACAAAAACTAAGTAATGTATTTATTACATATAAACTTTCTGCTTTAATGTTATCAAGTAGCTCTGAAGGTAAGAAGTCACCAAATTTTATCCCAAGAAATGTTCTTCGAATCATTTTCGAAGGTGAAAGAATCTGCGAATCTTTTAAAATTATCTCCAAATTCTATAATTTGTTTAACGTGATACGTGACAGGAGTCAGGTTTGAAATATTAACAATATTTATCTCAAAGTTTACTCGTCATCATTTTATTGACGTTAAGAGCTACGTGATTTCGTTATAAATATATAATAATTTATCAAAGTTTTTGCAGTGTAAAGTTCATGCTATTATCTGTGGCCAATCATTTTCCTTGTAGCTGATCTTTTATCGATTGAAAATATCTAAAATAAATATTACCGTTCATGATACGATTTTGTTATCTTTACTTTTAAATCATTATTAAATTATGTATATACAGTTACTTCATAAAAAATCTGACTACACTTCATTCATTTTAAAGAGATGATAGTTATACATTATCATCAACTTTATTTTAATTTTGAGGTAGATTTAAATTTGTCAAAGAAATCTAAAAATCATATATGTACTGGTACTGTCATTACCTCTAATTTTGCATTATACAAGTGCTTTAGCTAACTTACTTTGGGGTCCGATAATGTATGTGATGTTGTGTTATGGAAAATAAACCAATATATACTTATATTTCTACTGAAATCAATGCTATGAATTGAAAATGCACATTTGTATTTCGTATATAACGTATTATTTCACGTTTCAATTATTTCTGTATTCAGCTTAAAAAATAACTGTCTATTAACGAGAAACAGAGTTTTATCTGTCATGTAATCCTACCATTTATGTCATATAACAATTAATTAAGATACTGACTTAAAACATACATACCACACATATCTCAGTCGACACAGATGTGACCACTGCGCAAGCAATAGCAACTTGTTATTGATTTGATAATCGTGAGACGTCCATGCTATAATAACGTTATATTGTCGTACAGAGCTGAGATGGCCCAGTGGTTAGAATGCGTGCATCTTAACAGATGATTGCGGGTTCAAAGTTCAAACCCAGGCAGGCACTACTATATATATGTGCTTAATTTGTGTTTATAATTCATCTCGTGCTCGGCAGTGAAGGAAAATATCGTGAGGAAACCTGCATGTATCTAATTTCATCGAAATTCTGCCACATGTGTATTCCACCAACCAGCATTGGAACAGCATGGTGAAATATGTTCCAAACCCTCTCCCTAATGGAAGAGGAGGCTTTAACCCAGCGGTGGGAAATTTACAGGCTGTTACTTTACTTTACTTTTATTGTCGTGCAGTGAATGGCTAAATATAAAGCCAGCGTACGTGACAATAGACAACAAGACGCCAAAACGAAACGATCGATATGAATGCATAGATAAATAAGAGTTATGAGTAACAAGTTATTATGTCATTGGTATGCATTAACCTATAACTGTAAGCAATATATTTCTACGAACATGCATGCTAATTTATCGAATTATTAGTCTTTATAATATATTAAATGTTTCCTATACAATTTTAATCGACACATGTGAAATATAGGTTATTTTAGACATATTAGTCGTTACTTACCAACTTGTTACAGATTAAATATCTGTAATCTATATTAATATTATAAATGTGAAAGAAACTCTACCTATCTGTGGCTCTTGTGTGGCTCTCACGACTAAAACGCTGAACCGATTTTGATGAAATTTGGTATGAAGCAAACTTGAACTCCAAGAAAGGACATTTTTGCCTACTACGTGATAACCAACACCTTAAAACGCGAGAAAAGCCTCGGGCGACTACTAGTAGTACATAATTTATCTTAGTGAAAAATTCCTTTTTGTTTTATCCAATAGCTATTCTAAGAGCTCACTTGAACATCAGCGGCGTTACGTTTATTTCCGAGTATTAAATAATAAGTCAACATCAAGACATATATATTACAGAACCAATACAGAATATTGGAAATGTATTATTAAAAAAAAAAAACACTTATATAAAAGACCTAAAAAGCTTTTGACACAATTTTGCGACACAGTTTTACTTATGCACTGATTAAAATAGTTGAATGTCGATTACACGATAATTTTTAAAATCAAAAGAAAGTTTTATATTTTTATGGTAGATAAATACATTACCTATTTCACTTGTAACGTTGTCGGTTAAAGTAGGGCTTCATGAACATGGATCAAGCCCACAATAAGCGGTGTAACTCGCGTTCAGCGCTAATTTGACAAGAGACGTTCCACGACAGGCGCTGTGGATTATACAGAGTAACTGAAGAAAGAGGAATCGAAAATAACTTATTTTCAGTAATAAAAATTCTTTGAAATCGAAATTCAACGCAGAATTTGATCTTAAAGCAAAGTAACAGCCTGTAAATTTCCCACTGCTGGGCTAAGGCCTCCTCTCTCATTAAGGAGAGGGTTTGGAACATATTCCACTAATTCCGGCTGGTGGAATGGATATGTGGCAGAATTTCAATGAAATTAGGCACATGCAGGTTTCTTCACGATGTTTTCCTTCACCGCTGAGCACGAGATGAATTAAAAACACAAATTAAGCACATATATATATAGTGATGCTTGCCTGGGTTTGAACCCGAAAACATCGGTTAAGATGCACGCATTCTAACTACTGGGCCTTCTCTGCTTAATTTCAGTTTGATCTTGGAATGTGTTTAAGTGTGGATAGTATTATGTCGTTTTTGTTATTATTATTAACTTTTTGAATGCCCTGTCTATTTAAGTCCTTAACTATGTACCTACAAATAAACTTTAAAAAAGTTTATATGGTTGTTGGGCTTTGTGCAAGCCCGTCTGGGTATCACCTACTCATCAGATAATCAACCTCCAAAAACAGAACTTAGTTTCGTTCTGTTCCGGTTTTAGGGTGAGTGAGCCAGTGTAACTACAAGCACAGGGAATATAACACCTTAGCACCCAAGGTTGGTGGCGCATTGGCTATGTAAGGAATGTTTAATATTTCTTACAGCGTCATTGGTGACCACTTACCATCAAGTGGCCTATAAGCTCGTACTCCAACCAATAGCATAAAAAAAGTTAATATACATGACCGTGTGGATCGGTAGCAAGAATGCTACAGCATTTCCTCTTTGAATCTCAATACGGTTCCTCTAGGCAGATCTATTTTTTTTTAATTATTATATATTTTAAGAGTATCTTTAAGTAACCAAAATATTATTGAACACTTAAATAATATGTCAAAACATGTTTTCTCTGTGATTATAATAATCTGTGTAAATACGATACTTTGAGCAGTATCGAAGTATTGCTTGTTCGGTATCGGGTTAGTTAAATTATATTCCCTTTGAAGACAAAACCACTGGGTATTTCAAATATTTATTAATATCTTCTACGGAAAATATGGAAATTCTAAAAGAAAACATCATAAGGCTTGAATAGTAATCTATACATTGATACTATTAATAAATGTCATAGTAATTCTTATAGAACAGCTGTGCTGTTGTTATATAGCTGTGGACTTTACTTGGCAGAGCTTAGATCTACCATTTTTGCATTTACGATGATATGATATGGTTAGCCTTCGTATTGAATAAAAGTAAGGTTTAAATCAAATGTCATCGAAATACATTAGTTTTAGTTTATATTTGAATCAGAGGAACACAAGGTATCAGATAGGTGCGTAACAAACATCAAATGATTCGATAACTTTGATATTTTATAACCGGATATGAAAAAAAAATTATACCATTTGTACAATTTTAAAACTGAAAATTTTAAATTCTGTTTTTGTATGTGATGTTTGATATAATTCTTAAGAATTTTATGCCTTGATGCAAATAGCATAACGCCCTCTTAAGCCGTCATGCCTTATCATATGTATATATGAACAATAAAAATGTGTATTTATTTTTTTTATGGAATAGGTTGGCGAACGAGCTTGTGGGCCACCTGATGGTAAGTGGTCACCATCACCCATAGAAAATGACGCTGTAAGAAATATCAACTATTATTTATATCGTCAATGTGCCACCAACCTTGGGAACTAAAATGTTATGTCCCTTGTGCCTGTAGTTACACTGGCTCACTCACCCTTCAAACTGAAACAAAACAATACTGAGTACTGTTATTTAGCGGTAGAATATCTGATGAGTGGGTGGTACCTATCCAGACGGGCTAGCACAAAGCCCTACCACCAAGAAAATGTTTAACAATATTTTTGAATTTTTTGTCAATCTATTGGTTGGTTTTATCTAACTGTTAATATGAACGCTAAAGTAATCCATCCTTTCTCTCTCTCTCACACACACACATTCTCTCTCTCTCTTTCAATGTAAAATTCTACTAGAATAAAAATTAATAAGAACTATAAATTCTAATTATAAAATATTAGTGTGTTACCGCTATTTGTTTAAAATAAAATGCAAAAATAGCTTTCGGACGATCTGATCCGACGTAACATTTTAATGATATCACTACAACTAAGTTTAAATTATTTTAGTAATAAGGATGTGTATATGTTATACTAAGATGTTCACTTGAAAACCACAATGATCTCGATCGTCGTTATAACTTCTCCGAAGTTTCACTGCGGCATTTATTTGAAGATGCTGAGGTTAAGTTTAAACGTACCGACTTGTTTTAACGTCAAAACTTTAATATGTATATTTGTGTCATAGCCTATTATTTATATGCATTAAAAATACTTTTGGTGACGACAAATTCTATCGTTCCTTTTTTTTTAAACTTTGAGCCTTAGTGACTTGACTTGAAGATTAATTAGATATTGCATTGGTACATTGGCCGATGACCACTTAATTTGTGTTATTATGATCGGTGAAGGAAAAGGTTTACTTAGTGGTAGCACTGTATAAGTACTACTTATATACTCCACCGCCAAAGTACAGTACTACTTGTATTCTGGTGCGAAGGTTGATGAGCCAGTGGAACTACAAGTAAAAGGGCCGATCATAACTCCCAAGGTTTTCTGCGCATTGATGATGTATGGAATGGCTAATAAATACTTCTCCAGAACGCCAATATCTATAGGCAGTGAGCACTTACCTGGTGGCCTATTTGCCCAGTCTATCAATAACTTGAAAAAAAAATATATAATATCCATTTCTTTTACGTGCTATTTATATTACTTTTAATATTCCAATTATGAACAAAAGCCTCGTCACCTCTCGAGAAGAAGGCCTAATACAGAGTATATTAATTTTTCTCATCTAGAAATAATCTTTAAAATTTTTTAACAGGCCAAAGCCTATTAATAATACAATCAATCTATTTTGAACCTTATTATAATAAGGTTAACCTTTAATATGGTGCTGTAGCTGTCGAGAGATATAATTAGTAAGGACTGGATTTTGCTATAAAATTAACTTTTGAGATAATGCTTCGTAGCGAATCGGTCCTAAATACTGAAACGAATCATGCAAGGAATTTAAGACATATTATGAGGCGTTGTTTTACTGGTTATAAATCTTGTCCTGAATAGCTATCTACACAGATAATATTATAGTGCTCTATATGTGCGCAAAAACATATCAAAATGTATTCTATCACGTTGATAAACCTATGCCAATTATGTATATACGGCCAGAAAGACCAGCTGTAAGACTCGTGTTTTCTGAGGCACGGTAGTTTCACCCTGTTTTTATAATATTCATAAGCCCTACCTAAAAACATTATCACCAATCTCACCACCAACATTGAGAATTAAAATACCATATGCATGTACCCATTCTCCAAACGAAACCACCAAATGACGGCCAAACCAGACAGTGATACTAATTTTAAAATTTTTTGCTTCAATTTATAATGGGATGAACAGACAAACTCAATAATATTTTATTAGTAGTCCAAGCGATTATAAAACACTTATAACCTAAGTAATGTACAAGAACGCTATGTGATATATTAGCGAACGCCGTGGCTCCTCAAGGCTATGACTAAATGTCATTATCTCAGGCACTGGTTGAGAAGTGCAGTCGAACCTCATATTAGTCTCACAGTTTTAACCTTATCCATTTAAGGAGCATACGCCACAAGCTAATTATGTCACTATATTTAATGATTTAATAAAAACAATACAATGTTGAATATTTTCCAAAAATTTAGGTGAAATACCCAATTGTTGTTACTTCAAAGCTCTTCTAATTTCGAATAATTTAATACACTAAAAACATCGATTTTATTGTTGTGTTAATATAATTTCTCAATAATCAATCTTTTTTTTTATGGAATAGGTTGACGGCCGAACATATGAGCCATCTTTTAGTAAGTGGTCACCATCACCCAGAGACAATGACCCAATAAGAAATATTAACTATTCCTTACATCGTCAATGCACTCCCACCAACCTTGGGAACTAAGATGCTATGTCCCTTGTGCCTGTAGTTACACTGACTCACCCTTCAAACCGGAACTCAACAATACTGCGTACTGTTGTCTAGCGGTAGAATATCTAATGAGTGAGTGGTACCTACCCAGGCAGGCTTGCGCAAAGGCCTACCACCAAGGCATAATGTTGTGGTATTTTTAATATTAGATGATTTTATTGCATTGCTTTAATAACAAAAAAAAAGTTATACTGTACAACTAACTGAAATTTTACGACGGCTAACAATTAAAAAAAAATCGGACTAATAGACTGAAGTTCATAATATTGTGAATCAAAATGTTTATGTAACATCCTTAATAGCAGAAAAACTTTTTGACTATGTCAAGTGGGATCAGGCCCTCGATAAAGGTCAATGAATCTTGCCGGGCTTGAAGCCGCAATGAGTTAAAATTCACGTCTTCTTATTGGTCCAAGTCGGCTATTAATCATCATAATCGTTTTGTTAATATTAATCATTATTTGGAAATACTATTTCATAGAATAATTCGGAAGATTCGTCTTTATATTCTAAAACCATGGCACTATTACGAGCAAAGAATAAAAAAAAGTATTACAAAGTAAATAATAATATGCAAAAAGTCGCAATATTTTATTATCTGTATTTTCTTTGACGTTTGCTTGTTTAATCTGTGGGCGATCTCGGTTCAATGCAATTAGCATTACCGCTAAAAGGTGCAGTTTATACGTTTATTATGCACTCGCTAAAGATCTTATCTACGTTTCAATCTTGAGTTGAAAAACTATAGACGTGTCGTATAAAGGAAAGGTTTTTTCTTCTAATTAAAGGAAAGGTATATGGGTAGGTAAGTAGGGTAATTACATTTGAAACTTTCATATATTTAAAGGGATCTTTCTATCAAGTTAAGGAATTAAACATGCTCCTTATGATTAAACATAATTTAAGAAAAAAGTAACGAAAATATGTTTCCATATTTAAATAAAAGCTATTACGCCTTAGCCTGTATTTGAGTAGGGCCCCAAGTGAGAGTATAAGCTATCTCCAAATTTCATCCAAAACCGCCAAACCGTGTTTGTGTGATCAGTTAGCGAAAATTACCTCAACCAACTTACTGAACCTCTCAAACAACTACTAACATAAATGCTAACAAACATACAGGTTTCCTTCACCACCGAGAACGAGATGAATAATAAACACAAATTAAGCAGATGTATATTCAGAGGTTGCCGGAGTTTGAACTCGCAAACATCGGTTACGATGCACGCGTTCTAACCACTGGGCCATCTCGCCTCATAAATGCTAACACTACCAATATAACTACAAACCCCTACTAATATAAATGAACCAATTCATATGATTTTTTTATCCTGAAAAATATTCCTTAAGGGTATAAAAAAGGGGGTGGAAGATTATTAAGGAAATCGATTAATAAAGGTTTGTATGCTAAAAAGTTCATTAATTTTCGCATAGGTTCGACTGTATTATTAAATTAGTAAGATAATAATATAGTCTTTTAATTCTTGCATCATGTAATCTTCTCTCGACCCATCATAAGATTAATTATCCTAATCGAGCAACGTTCCGCTAATTAATTGACGTGCCAACAACCTTTTTTCAAACACGTGACACGAAATGTGACGTCATATCTTTTTATGTCGATTAATGGGCTTAATAAGGACCATATACGGTGACCAGAATCTCGTCCTGTCACATGCGCGCGAGTATTGTAATTTTATAGCGCTTAAAGTGCTGTGAAATGTCGTAAGCAATTATGCTGATTTATTTGACAATTATTTCCGCTGTATTGCTAAAATCAATATAGTAGATATCTGGTTTGTTTTTTTGAATAAATCTAATCTTAGGATATATCGGTTTAATTAAAATAGTCTTTTGAAAACAATGCTTAGAGCTATTAAAACGAAGTGAAAATGATTTTGAAATACATAATACTTATTCAATTAAAAATTAACAAAAATATTTATCCCAAGTTATGCGGCGTATCGGTGATATGAGGATTCAGCACACACTCTTTCCCTTTAATATGTCCTGTGTAGCGAAATCAGTCAAGACTGTATTAAGTGAGAAGAGTTAAAGAACATAGGCTTAATCTAATCTTGAGGGAACGATTTAGATGTTATTCTATGACGCCTCAATATTTTTAGCAGATGCAGCAAAATTTATTGGTAACTATGTCTCCGAAACTTAAGTTACACAAAAACCCAGTACTCCTTGCCCGGATTTAAACCCACAATGTTCGATTTAGATCATACGGTCTTGGCTGACGTGGCTCAATTAACAATTTAATGATAATATTATTCCTTTCCTTAATAATAACCAAGGATTAAAACTTAGGTATAAATACGATAACGCCGATAAGGGCACCGTAATTGTTTTCCATTTGCACCGTGCAATTTGCAATTGCAATTAAAATGTACAAATGCATCCCTGTCATTACGTTACGCATAAATTAAATGTAAAAAACATGAGGGTATATTATGTCTGTCTTCGCAAATGTTCATCATATATTGCACAGAGTAATGTGAAACATATACTAAGCTAATTAATATTTACTTTGTTTTTGAGAACATTTATTTTCTCATTTCAAACAAATCGGTAAATCTATGATACTTGATCACTTAAATATACTTTACTGTACATACTGCAAAAAGTATTATGCATTACTTACATCAACTAGTACCTATATCCCGTACGTAGATGTTGTACTCTATGAGACTGTAATTACACTGGTTTCGAATCATGGTGTCGATTTTTTTTACTACAAACTTAGGTACTAAAGGGCCGAGATGGCCCAGTGGTTAGAACGCGTGCATCTTAGCTGATGATTGCGGGTTTAAACCCAGATAAGTACCATGAATATTCATGTGATTAATTTGTGTTTATTCATCTCGGTGGTGAAGGAAAACATCGTGAGGAAATATCTATGTGACTAATTTCATAGAAATTCTGTCACGTGTGTATTCCACCAACGTGCATTGAAACAGCGTGGTGGAATATGTTCCAAACCTCCTCAAAGGGTGAGGAGGCCTCAGCCCAGCCGTGGGAAATTTACAGACTATTATTATTGTTGTTGATTGTTGATAAAGATGAGCTTTAAAATTATTATTATTATTTATTATATCTATATAATTGAAATTAAGAAAATATAATTTTTAATTTATCTAATGTAAAGTTAATCTGTGACCTCTACGAAGTGGATTTCCGGCAGATAATTAAAAAGTAATCCGTTTAACAAAAGCGTATTAATAATACTCGATTGTAACAAGTCTTTATGTCTTTAAACAAAGGACATGTTACTTTAAGGTAACAAAGGGGAATTATAACACGGATTACACGTTACCGCGAATTACCAATTAAAGTTTTATTCGTCCTTTTATGTTGATTTTTTTTTTTGGACACGAAAATGATTATTCATTTTACTGATTTCTGTCAACGGTACTTTGTGTGAAATTTTTTACTGTTTCATTTTATGGCAGATTAATTGATTTTGCTTTGTTTATTCGTGTCTTTTAGGAAGAATAACATGTTATTTTTTTTTATTTAATAAACGGTGGTGGTATGGCTTTGTACAAGCTTGGGTACGTACCACGCACACATCAGATATTCTAATGGAAAACAATAATACTAATGGAAGAAATAAATAATAAATAAATAAGAAATATATAATAATATATTAATAATAAATAAATAATACTAATGGAAGAAATAAATAATAATAAAATAAGAAATAATACTAAATCTAATGGAAACTATAATAGCAAGGGACATAACATCTTAGTTCTCAGGTTTGTGGCGCATTGGTGATGTGTAAAATGGTTATTATTTCTTACAGAGTCATTGTCTATGGGTGGTGGTGACAGTATATGTACAAATTTTCTGACCATCTGTAGATATTGGTGTGGCAGAAATCACCGATGCTCTTGTAGTTACACTGGCTCACTCACACTATAAACTAGAAAACATCAATAATAACACTTGGTGGTAGGGCTTTGTGCAAGCCCGTTTGGCACCCACTCATCAGTTATTTTACCGCCAAACAACAGTACTCAGTATTGTTGTGTTCCGGTTTGAAGGGTGAGTGAGTCAGTGTAACTACAGGCACAAGGGACATATCACCTTAGTTTCCAAGGTTGGTGGTACATTCACGATGCAAGGAATAATTAATATTTCTTACAGCTTCATTGTCTATGGGTGATGGTGACCACTTACCATCAGATGGCCCATATGCTCGTCCGTCAACCCTTATCATAAAAAAAATAACAAATAAGTAGTATTATGGCGGTAGAACATCCGGAGAATACACCCAAATAAAAAGTCTGTTATATTTAAAAATCACTACATTATTTTATTAAAAAAAATATTTCTAAATAAAATAATCCGCTGAAACGTTTCATTAATAAAAATATATCGTAATTTTTCCAAGTCCTTAACTTGAAGTGAAGTCAAAAGCTCTCTGTATTACTTAAACCGGGGTTAAGTCAACTCAGTTATTTCTTATTAGCATAAAGTTGGCAACTTCGTATACTCAAAGTTTTACTGAAATTGATAACGGACTGCTATTCCAAAGTCGTCTGTGAGTTTTACAAAGAGTCGTCGCTAGTCGTTACTATAGATCATGTTTATAATAAATCTATAATTACCTTTTAAGCTTTATAATACACCAAGTATTATTAATTAGCGATCGTTAGTCTTAGATAAAATTTAAAATAAATTCTAGTACTAATATTAAATTTAAATGTTTTAGACATAATATAAGTTAATTGATTAGTCTAGTTTTCTTAAATATTTTTTATTTCAAATGGATAGGAAGCCTGGCAAATAGATCATCTGATAGCCAATGGTCATAACCGCCCAGTGATGTTGGAACAGAATTTTAGCTAGACAAAATTTAGAAAAATAGCTCGTATTATAATACACTAATAATAGCTCGTATTATAGTTGTAGTAACAGCCTTTAAATGCCCCACTGCTGGGCTAATGCTTCCTCTCCCTTCGAGAAGAAAGTTACGTGCATATTCTACCACACTGTTCCAATGCGGGTTGGTGAAATACACATATGGCAGAATTTCTGTGAAATTTGACACATGCAGAATTCTTCCCGATATTTTCCTTTAACGCCGAGCTCTAGATGAATTTTAACGACATATTAAGCACGAGAAAATTCAGTGGTGCTTGCCTGGCTTAGAACCCGCAATTGTCGTTTAAGATGAACGAATTCTAGCCACCGGGCCATCACGGCTGGTGATATTATAATAATCAATGACTATATACGACTTTATGTCATTTCAAGATCATATTTTTCGATATGTTTCGAGCCAGTTCTTTTAGATCACATACTAGTATCATAATATATGAGTATTTGTATAACAGTGAAATGTTCACGGCCTATTATACACTTACATATATTTTATATATTTTAAAATCTTTTTTAATTTATCTTGCATTAAGCTCAAGTTTAAAAGCAGCTTTTAAATGTATAGCGCATTTGTCTGATGGATTTTTCAAAGGCAAGTAAATAATGCTTTGAAATGGACCGTGATATATTTTTTGTAATAAATTAAATACTCTGGGAACTGTAGTTGTAATAGTATATATAATGTATATTGCTTTTAAAATCTTAACTTGGGTATCTATTTTCTCATTTCTAGATTTTTGATTTGATTAAAATAAACATACTAATGTTTATTTTATTTGAGCTGGTGTGTTTGATTAGATTAAAAAATTTTGATTAAATTTCTTTTCAATATACATCTAGAGGCCTATGTCCAGCAGTGGACAAAAAAGGGGTGAAGGTGATGATGATGATACATTAATTACGAAAATAATTGTTGGAGATTTTGGAGATAACATATTGTACAAGTTGATATGTAAACTTAAGCTCGTTATATTGTTATTTTCATTATTTTCTATTATCGGCCAATATTATTATTTTTTTTATGACATAGGTAGCAAATGAACAGGAGGCTCACCTGATGGAAAATGACTACCACCGCCCATGGACATCTGCAACACCAGGGGGCTTGCAGGTGCGTTGCCGGCCTTTAAGAAAGGAGTACGCTCTCCTATATATATTATCCTGAATGTTAATCTAATTTTATAAATTGCCATGACGTCGCCTTCACTAAATGGCTTTCAAATTTCCTGAAGAGCCATCTAGTGAAGGTAGAGAATCCAGATCCAGAACCGACGATTGCACTGAGACAACAGGGCGCGCTACGTAGAAGTTCATCCGGCATCATGTACAGACCTTCACGGCATTGCAATATTACCACCACCACCTTATAGGCCGTGCCAAATTAGACCATCTACCTTAGCACGGATTTTGATCAAGAAGGATTTAGAGGACCAAGATTAATTGTACATCAATTATCTCCGTAGATGAAAATCCACAGGCCAAGATGACCACTCAAAAATTGACAATCTACTCGAAAATGACTCCCAATAGTCCCATAAGGGCTTAAGTTATCTAAACAACTGACCCGACAGCCTGAAAATCCTCAAAACTTGAATGCAGACTAGCTTTACAGACCAACCAAGGGGAATATAATTCTCAAAGCATGATAAGAAAGTCGATTCAACGCCTAACACATATTAATCTAAAAAAATAGCCAATTGGACGTCCAAATAGATGGACTGGTAAGTAGTCACTATCAATAACATCACTTGACAGTCAGGCTATAAAAAATATTAACCATTCCTTACATATATGTCTTAGAAATTAAGATATGTTATCCCTTTCAACCGGAACACAACTATACTAATGGCAATGGGTGGTACCCAGAAAGGCTTGTACAGATCCCTTCCACCTATTATTAGTAAAGAACCACACGTATAGGGAAATCGTTGCATGGATGTTATATGGCTTATTTATGCATTCATATATTCATCCACCCAACATAATGTGTGTATTCATTTGTAATATGTTAACGAAGAATGATCTATGATAACTCACTTTACATACTAACAGTGAATAAATCAACACGTATACTTTTCTTGAATCATTATTGAATATATTATCACAATATAGTTATTTATGCGTAAATAAACGCAATCCTTGAGATAACAACAACAACAACCTGTAAATTTCCCACAGCTGGGCTAAAGCCTCCTCTCACTTTAAGGAGAAGGTGTCCACCACGCTGTTCCGCGTTTGGTGGAATACACATGTGGTAATTTTTTTATGAAATTAGACACATGCAGGTTTCCTCACGATGTTTTCCTTCACCATTGAGCGAGAGATGGGTTTGAACCCGCAATAATCGGTTAAGATGCACGCGTTCTAACCACTGGGCCATCTTAGTTCTAAATAATTAGTATAGATTACGAATTATAAATAAAATTAACATTATGCATAATACAATAATTTTAACTTTACAATTCCCTGAAATTTTCAGGGTTTGACCGACTAAAACTTGCGTGAACGCGGTTCTACAGTTAATAAATACAATTACAAAACTAACTTTTAAACAATACCGCTCCGACACGACAAAGATTTCAATAAACATTATCCCTTAGAGAACAACATTCCCCAATTACAAAGAACTATAAAAATAACAAATGAAAAAACCGGAAGCGGTCTCGGAAATGACTATTGTTGTTATAACGACGCCGAGAGTCATATTCAAGAAAATATGACGGTACTTCCCGTGTACGTTGCAAAGGAAATTTGGGAGACATAAGGTTTTTATACGTGTTGATATTATGATTTTTTTTAAACTAATATTAGTGGGAATTTATATATCTATTTAAGAAAATTGCATGTAAAAAGCTTTTAGTTGTTTTATTGTACTATTTGCCAAATACAGCTTCGCGTATGTTTGATATTCTACATAAAACTAAAAAATGCAACTTTTTAGGCAAAGTATTGTGAGTCAAAAAACATTTTTCTGTGTATATGACGTCGCCCCGGCTTCGCTCTCTTTTCAGAGTATTGGTTGTCGTTTGTTAGGCAAAAAAAGTAACATATGTCCTTTCTTGGACTTTTAGTTTGCTTAATTCGGCTCAGATTACAAATTCGGTTTAGCGGTTTGGTCGTGAAAGAGCGCCAGACAGTGTAACTTTCACAATTATTTTATCGAGAAAGTGTTACCATCTGTTTCATATACTTATGAATGTATCTTGATCGAGAGACAAAATGATATTTTATGTATATATTTCAACATATAATATAAATTATACTGACAAACAAAAAGCGGTAAAATGTAAACCGTTTCAAAACAAATTCACGAATAGAATTTCATCGTAAATAAATTTCAAGCGATGAAATTCACATTGCATTACGCCTTGTACTTTACGAGGTGCTAGGTTGCTTGATTAATTTTGTGGTAGCGTGATATCAACCCATTATCTGTTCGTATGTAATTTGGTTACTGTTATGGTTACCGTTTCATATCAGAGCTTATGTTGTGTTTAGATTTCAATGGAATAAGTGCAATGATTGATTCAAAGAAATTAACGGATGTTTATTTTGATTTACTATTCTTTGAAATTTATTTGTTGTTTATAAGAAATTGTTACAAAATAAAAACTACCAGTTCAATAGAAATTTCATTTTTGTCCCTATTCTTGGTAAGGACTGTTCCTGTTTTCCTGTAAATCGATGCTTCATGATTTTCGCGGTATTACAATAAATATATATAATAAATAAATTAATAACGTTTTTATTTGCTGTTAGTCTCTAGATAAGAAACTCTTTTTGTATCGTTTTGCTATTGGCCCCACTAGCTTTTACAGTTTCACTGGGCAGTCAGCCTGATTTCCCTTCAACACACTTAAATCTTTAATTTTTATCTTTATCTAAGATTTACATAAATTAACAAATCGAAGACAAAACAAATAAATTATTTATTAACATAATCATAAACATTTGCACAAAATCTAACCCGACTCGAAATTGAAAACAGTGACGAAAAATTTATGAATGAATGATAATTTAACGAATGAACCAAAAAAATAAAATTAATTATTATGCTTACACTTAAGGCTTATTCTTTTTCATTCAATTGCATTGTTTCTTCTAAAGCAATTGGATCAATTGCTTTTATTTCACTGAACACAACACTGCCTATATATTTCAAGATCTTTTAATTAAAACTCATGCGTCGGAGACAACATCTAAGTTCCATTCGTTATCCAGTATAATAGAGGTATCATAATTACAGACCTACCGTTTAACCATATACATGGAAAGTCTTGCTAATAGCGCGCGCTACTGTGCCGCAGGAACATACGATCGCCTGCTCTGTTTGAGCTGGTACAGGAGCCTGATAACGAATACACTGACGTCGTACCTGTTGTATGCATAATGACTGACTTCAACCGTTCATTTATGTCCTGGAAAATGTATCCGGATTTCAAGAATTTAAATACAACGACGTAATTTGCTTAATTTGTTTTGTTTCTTTTGTATTTATTTTTTATTTATGGTAAGCATCCACCTGAAATGTCCAATGCTGGGATCATGCCTCTTTTAAGGAGAAGTTTTTCGAGGTTTTTCCAACATGCTGCTCTAGTGTGGATTGGTACATATGTGGCAGAATTTCAGACATTAATAGTAACGACCACTGCTGGCCTAAGAGGCCTCCTCTCCCTTTGAGGAGAATTTTAGAAACTTATTCCACCATGCTGCTCCAATGTGGGTTGGCGGATTGCCATGTGGCAGAATTTCTTTGAAAGACATGCAGGTGCAGAAACATATGCAAATTTCCTCTAGATGTTTTCCTTCACTGATGAGCTTGACATGAATGATAAACCCAATTTCACACATTAAATTTCAGTGGTGCTTGTCTGGGTTTGAACCCGCAATATTTTGTCAAGATATACGCGTTCTTACCAATGAGTAATCTCGGCTCTATGTAATTGTAATCATTTTTATCTAGCCTGTCTATCTGTTTGTAAGTAAATTTTGCACCTAAAAACATAAATTTAGGTGAAATTGTGTAAAAATAACAATGCCTTATAAAATATATGGTTTTACCAAGTTTTTATGTCTGAAAAGCATTACAAGAATATCAACCTAACCAAAATACTACATGTTTATTCTTGGAAAATAAAAATGCTTCAAAGAATTTTCATAACATAAAAGTACTTGCAACCGCGCCATTCATACAAATTAAGACTTCTGAAATAAGACGTAATATTCAAACTTAATTCCAAAAGAACTAAAAACTCTCCGTGAAGTCTTTAAACATAGCACCGAGTACCGCTATGATTAAAGTCCTAAGTATAACTAAGTTAGGTATTTAGTCAAAGAAGTAAAATGATGGACAATCACCATAAAACCCCAGTTTTCGTCATGAAACTCCTTTCAGATAACAAGTACTTGAATAAAGAAAGTTACATCACTCGTAAAATCTGGACCCTAAATTCAGTTCTGACGGTGCAGGCGATACTATTCCATGTGTTAATATACTAAATGTCAAAATTGCATGCATCACTTTGATATATTGTTACCTTAGAGTTAAAAGACCAGAAGTGCTAAATGCTATAACAAATGTGAGGTCAGAAAAATTATGGGAATGATAGATTTTTTGTATGACCTTTTGTGTTTCTAAGCAATATCAAAAGTCCAAAGTAGTATCAAATTTATCCATGTGCCGCTAAGAAAGTTATCCAGGGTCAAAGGTAAAAGGCGACCAACAGTTTTTTACGATTATCTCTTGGACAGTCATGAATATGAAAAAAAAAACGTAGTTATTAAATTTAATAAAAAAATATTTTATTACTTTATCTCGGAAAACCAACAAACTATTCGAGAAAATTTAATTTCTTTATCCAATGCAATATCTTTATTCACTGGACTACTGTGAATGATTTTTTTAGATGAGCTTGGAGCTATTATGTCCTACCGATTCCATTTCGTTTTGAATACACATGTGGCAGGCGTGAGTGTGGTGCACCAGTGGACTTGGCGTACCACATCTTATAAGAGTGTGCTGCCACCCCCCCCCCCTTTCCATCACGCGGGGGAAACACATAACCCGTTTTTCCAGTGAGAGAAAAAAGGCATTTGACTATCTATAAATTGTACATACAAATTCACATCAGTCAGGGCTGTTATTGAATTCGAACCTACGATCACTGTCATAGCTAAATGGAGACTTACTTAAATTACATAATAGAGAATGAGGACAATTTTTGCTAAGTTGAATGAATACGAAACATTACTTAAAACTATATTAAATAGCAAGTCATACTAATGACGTATACATTTCTAAAACTCTTTGACTAATCTTTTTTTATTTGAACAAAGTAACACGTTCCTTTTAGAAATACGTTTTCAAATATTTTTCAAGTGTGTCAAGAAGCCACTTCCAATAGCACTGTTCTGTGGCTGCAGCAACCCGAGGGTAGTCGTATCTGAACTACTACTTGGACTAAAGATCTAATAGAATTAGCATAGAAATTGATTCACTCCAGTCGGTTCCGTAGAATGTTCTTTCATCATTTAATCTACTTGCTCTCGCCCCATATAGAGAAGCTTCACTAGTTTGACAAGAGTAGATTAAATTATACTCATTGATAAATGTACTCAAATTAGTTTAAAAGGGTTATTTCTATCAACATAGTTATCTTTAAAAAATATTTGCGCCATTCCTTGAACTTGGCTAACGTTCAAAATTATAGTACGAACTATTAATATAATTGAAAAGATTATCATTGAAAATCAGCGTTGGGTATTTGGAACACAACTTGGTAGCAGAATGGTGCACCTGTTTAGGACACGACTACTGTTATTGCTTACCAAAATTTCTTTGATTTTCTTTCCTTTTGTGTAGATTAAGTTACAGTGATTCTATATATTTTTTGTACATTTCTCTTTAGTTGGCGCTCGCGGCTTCACACGCGTTTTTGAGGTTTGGTTGTCACGTGTTAGGCACAAAAGTAGACTATGACTCAAACCAAATTTCATAAAATTCGGTTCATTGGTTTGATTGTGAAAGAGCGACAGACAAACAGAGTTACTTTCAAATTTATAATATTAGTATAGATTATTGTGCCATGTCTTTTATAGACATTTCTTACTTTCTTTCTGAATTATTTAAAAAACTTGCCAATCTGGTATCTGGACATAACAACGACATTTCTTCGCCTAAAAATTAGGTAGTTTTCATGAAAATAAATTATTACCATTAAGTCCATAATTACACTGGGTAACTATTAGTTAAGTTTAGTACCAAAAGTTATACCACATATCCACATCTGCAAGTATTACTTATAATTTTATTCATTGATACAAATGTTCGTATCGATTTTGATATGAAAAATGAAGTAGTTGATATGACAACCGGATTGGACCGTCCCACTGCACGTGAGGAATTGTACTTATCATACTTTTATTTATTGATTTTTACTATCGTTAAAACTATACGCTGTTATTAATTTAAAAAAAGGCACATATATATGTTTATCTTTGTCTCTCGTCTCATCCAATTTTATGGTGAGTATAGGACTGTAGATTCTACTCTCTGGATTTTGATTTTGTTTGTAAATTGAAAAGTGCTCGAAAAAGCTTTCTTACTAAAAAGGTATGCCATTATTTAAAGCGTTACTCGGTACGTATCAGAAGTACAACTTCTTTTTATGTCAGATAGATGACGCTAAATATAGAATTGTGAAAATTCGTATCGTAAAAGTAAAAAGTGTCGAACGCAGACCGTCTAGAAGGTATAAAGAAGAAACAAAACAAATCATAGTATTCGTATTACCATACAAATGAAGTCCTACGAACGAACGTAGGTGATACGAGTGGCCTTAAATATATTCGGTTCTGTATAATATATAAATGAGGTTTTTTTTTAATGTTGTCAAATTGTCAATAATATGGAATAAATTAAGTATTAAGTATTAACTTGATGGCCTGATGAGCTGGATCTACCCTTTTAGACATTAGTCTGCATAGATATAATAATAGTGTACCAATATGAGAAGCCTCATTCTTGGACTCTATCAATAAACAAAAGGTACTAAGAGTTTAAGACTTGATAAAGGAATGAATTTGTAAACTGACGAAGGTTTTCTTACTATGACTATGTACAGTCAACAAGCTATAAGCTAACAATTTTTAGTTCTGGAATGCTACTGGCCAAATAACTTTAATTCGAAATTTGAATTTAGAATCTCAGTTGGACCTAATAATGTAGCTACTAAAGCAACAAGCAACCAAACAACCAGTTCGATATTGCATTCCAGACTCAAACAAAATAAATATGAAATAATTTATTTATTATTAAAATGAAAACATTTTTAAATGTTTGCATTAAATATTCTGTTAGCAAAATATTATTCAGTTACCGAACGATACGAACGGTTTTGTAATTTCACAAGCGATCCACGGAACCTCTGTTTCTTTTTCACAGTCCATTTGGCGCGGGTCATTCGATTTTTTTTTTATTTTTTTATTTTACCAAACTGTTCCGTACCGTTTTATCGGTTTCAATCGAATGATATATGCAATATTAAATTTAACTAACGTTTCAACGCTGCAGGAAACAGGGTTTTTTTTTGTTTTTTTTTTTAAAGCCGTTGTGTTTGGATAGGCCCTGAATTGTAATGGCCGAGTTTTTGGTTACGAAGTTTGGAATTGGAACGGTGTATAGATTTTTTTAACGTTTTTTAGTAATGATTTTCTTTTTGATATACTAAGTAATTTGCCTTATTTCAGCAGTGAGAAATGCACAGGTATTACTATTATTTATAAGTATTACTTTACTTTAAGTAAAGGAGTTTCGATTGACTATAACCATTATATAATATATACCTTACAACAACAACAACAACAACAGCCTGTAAATTTCCACTGCTGGGCTAAAGGCCTCCTCACCTTTGTAGAGAAGGTTTTTAACATATGTGGAATATGTTGTTCCAACGCTGTTCCAATGCGGGTTGATGAAATACACACGTGGCAGATATTTCTATGAAGTTTACAGGTTTCCTCACGATGTTTTCCTTCACCGCTGAGCACGAGATGAATTATAAAGACAAATTAAGCACATGAATCAGCGGGTTTGATGCACGCGTTCTAACCACTGGGCCATCTCGACTCTCATAATTATATACCTTATCACGATGAATTTTTACTTCAAGTTATAACTTATCTTAGAGCACAATTTATATTTATTAAAAAATAATAATATTCATTAAAAACAATGTATAATTGGGATTAGATCTATTCGACATACATGCAGAGTTTTTACGAAATGTAATTGAATATTATTTAATCATATGTTCATAATATAAATTAGATATTTCAATCAATCAATCAATCAGCCCATTTCCGTCCACTGCTGGACATAGGCCTCTCCAATTGCACGCCACTGAGATCGTTCTTACTACTCGCATCCAGCTCTCCGGTCACTACGGTCTCCACTCTAGAACACGTTTTCCCCAACTTTTTTTTAATTTATAGTGATGAAAAGAGATTTATTCGTAAAACCGATCACTTCTGATTTAAATACGCTATCCCAAATTATCAATATTAATTTCTTATAGTTATGATCTTTACACAAGCGTAATAACTTTTAATTTCATATGACTTAATATATTCGTCAATTTGACACGTATTTGAACTGACGCGAGAATCTATAGCGACGAATAGTGTCGAATGACGCGATAAGGAACTATTTCTATTGGTTGTATAAATCGGCAGTAATCGGTTTCATTGGATTTGCCGATGCTACATCTAAGTTGTGTCATACTATACATATGTAGTCTACGTACTATATATGTACGTCTCTTTCTAGGCACATTTCAGTGGTGTTTAAATGTGTAGATATTACACTTATCCAAGAATTTTTTACTAACAACATTTTATGAGTCATAAAAGAAATAATCAAAATAAAGTGTTGCACTACAAATCTATAGCCTTAGGTAGTGTGGCCTTATCACGAAGACGCTTCTTCACAATGATATCAAACTTACAATTTCTATACATATTTATCGTAAATAAATGTATATATAAATATATAATTCGAGGCAAATTTTATAGAGGAATGTGTATTATGACTACGATTAAATATCCTGGTTAAATTAGATCGAGATGTTATCGATTGCATCGTTTTAAAATTAAAAAAATAAAAAACGTTTCTGATGAAAAATTACGCAACTCACAGATTTGACGTGTGTGTTAAAATAGTTTAAAATCTTCTTTAAAATAATTTGATATGAACGTGTATATTCTTAAGCAATCTAAGAAATCAATTTAAGTTAAAAAGGGAGGTAGAAATGAAAATGATTATTGTTTAAAGATTTTGACAGGGGAAGAAGAATTAAACATCCCTAGTCCGCACTGCAATGCTTATTTTGTAGTGCACTGCTAAAAATAATGTTAAATTGGCATGTAATATTTTCATATCGATTTTTTTTTAATAAAGACAACATTCGTCAAAGAAAATAGATATTCTTAGAAATTGATAATAAATATAGAATTATCGAAATACTATCGTCATATAACATCTGTGATAGCGATATAAATCTTTTATTGAAAATTAGGTTAAAGTTTTTAAAAATGAGTAATAATAAATGCGCTTAATTTTTTTATCTAAAAGTATGAAAAATTATAACATTAGATTTATTTATATAATATTATGAAATTGCTTTTCATGTGTCGAATAAGTTCGATTTCATTCAATCTATTATTTTTCCATTAATTCCTAAGCTGTTCTTTCGATCGTGCTTAAAACAGGAACATATCTTGGTATGGATTCCATTTATAACATCCAAATTTACTTATTTATATAAGAAACTTGGATGTCCTCGGTATAACGAGGATTCAAATTTGATATCATTTCTAGTATTCTAATTTTAGTTATATTGATTTATTTGATATGTAATATAATATTAAATTTATATAATATAATATTGACTGTGTTCGCCAAAGAATCAGGATCGAATAAGTTCCAAAATGACAGGAAAGGAAGTTTCTTTCCCGTAAAGAGACATCTTAATATTTTTATATACTCATGATAAAATTGGGGCAAGCGAATCCATTGACTAAAAGTAGTTTATTCAAATCCCTTACCTACAAATATCTATTGCAAAAAAATACTCACACAGCAAGTTCCAAAAATTGTTTAAACGTTTATTCAAATCCGTATTCGAATAAAATTTAGAGGTTTCGATTGCCAAATCCGAGAGGTGGTCGTAAAAAATAATGGTACGGTTTTAACTGCATTTGATGGCAAGCGACTTTACCATTTACTGCGTTTTTCGATGGAAAAATTTTAATGTCCGAATGCATTTGGAGTCAGCTATAATCTTTTGTTTATACTTCGACTGGCTTTTAGCCATTACTCCGCGTGACGTCATAATAGTTATTACTCGATGAGAGGATTTCGTGCAAATATCTTCGTACTACAATCATCATATCCTAGAGCTAAACAACAACAACAACAACCACAACCTGTAAATTTCCCACTGTTGGATTAAAGCCCCCTCTCACATTGAGGAGTAGGTAGTTAAAAATATACTTTGAAAGTAAATAGAATCTCCCTCTCTCTTTCTCCCTCTGCCTGTCAGAGCCAAACAGCAACAGTTAATATTCGCTCAATATTCGTCGTATTCCGGAGTGTGCTATTGTAACTAAAAACACAAGGGACATTACATCATTGGTTCCAAAGATTGGTGCATTGGCGGTCTTAGGTATGGTTGATATATCTCTCAATATCTATTTTTATGGGTGATGATCACTTACCATGAAGTGACCATAGAGACAATACAGTTTTGGAAAAGAAATAGTTTCATTATTACGTTCTAATATGTAACATTCCCTTCCATCGTTCCATTTAAATCCAGTAGGGCATTATTGGGTAATTCATAAAATAAAAATCTTAAGCCTCCCCCTTTTTTACAAACATTGATTGATTCCCCGTAAAAAAAAATCCCTTCGTTTTGACAACCTTAACTTTGGGTGTAATCTGTTTATATCCTTCCCCGGACCATTTCCATAACAAATGTCATTTAAACCAGTTCCTTATTTTAAGCGTGAAGAGGTAACGCATAGACTTACTTTCGCACTTAGATATATATTTATTAGTCATTCCATTTTGAAATAAGACGCACAATTTGTTGATGGCTCAAGTCAATACGTCATTAAAGCTGAAATGATATTGTTAGCGTTGGAGTCGACGTCTCGATAACTTAATGCATCGTACTGGCACCCTTCAGATGCATCTGTCTAACCGACTGTCCTAAATATGCCAATATTCCATTACGAAGCGAAGCAGATGATGGTTCGCGTCAACATATTTGCATTGATACCGTTTTCTGTATTGCTCCATTAATGTAGATAGCTTATGAGGCTGAAGAATCTGAGGTGAAGGATTCAAAGTTTCCATTGAGCCTATTCAAGTTATTGGATTTTTCTGTAATGAAATTGTCAGTAGTATACGAGATCACGCAAAAGTTTTGGTTTTGCATAAAATATTTATCTTAACGTGGACTATCGTCGAGAGTACATCTGTTTTGGCGATTTTTTTTTTCACTACTATAATATCTTAAAGAATTATAGAGACAGAAGAAACTCGAATCTCGAACTCGATATGTAGCATTAAAATAAATTAAAAGACCTGCTCAAACGGACTTGCATAAAACCTTACAAGAATGAAACAAAAGCCTTTTACAGTCACAATAAAATAATGATAGATTTTTTAATTCATATTTGATGATGGTCTTCTCATTTATGTATCCTTAAAACTTGAGAGTTTATAACAAGATGGTGAGCGATACAAAACATAATTTTGCTATGTGTGCACCTCATCGTCATCATCCTCCCGCCCTTATGCCAATTTACTTGGGGTCGGCGCAGCATGTCTTCTACTTCCATGCTTCGCTATGTGACGTCATCTTACAAGCAACATTCTTTCCAGTCATATTATCTTTCACAGAATCCATCCCGTCGTTTACGTGATCATCCCCTACCTCTATATCCATCCACATTCATGCTAAAGGCCTTCCTCACAATATGTTCCTCATTCATCCGCAATAATGCCCATATCATGATAGCCGCCTTACACATAACTTCTCGATGTGCGCACATTATAATTAAATAGAAGATTAAGGGTAAGGAGTCTTGGAAAAGTTTTAATCGAAGGGTAAATTATTGTGATATATATTACACGTGAATCAGACTTTGTCACTGCTGTGTTCACAGATTGGCACCATTATTGCCTCAGTCATTAGGTCCTTATAACATAACACAAGCGACAATAAAATATAACATAACGAGAATACTTTACTATATACAGTAACAGCCTGTAAATTTCCTACTGATGGGCTAAGGAGGGGGTCTTCCCTCTTCCACTAATGTTTGGAACATACTCCACCACGCTGTTCCATTGCGGGTTGATGGAACGCACATATGGCAGAATCCTGACGATGTTTTCCTTCACCGCTTGGGCATGAGATGAATTATAAACACAAATTAAGCACACATTTATAGTGGTGCTTGCCTGAGTTTGAACCGGAAATCATCAGTTAAGATTTACTCACTTTACTATATAACATGCTTAAACAGGAAAGATATAAACCTCCATTCTATAACGTTGCAGGTATCACAGAATGACGTCATATTAATTCTAATATGACGAATAGAAACCACAATGATAACGAAACACCTGAGCACTTGAATTAAATTAGTGTTGGTTTATTTAAAATTTTATGCAATATCGATGTTTTTGCTCATAACTCAATGGTTCTTGCATTTATGTTAAGAGAATGAACTTTAATAAACTGTCCAGACGCCGAGTCACTGTTAACTCAACGGCTTCATGTAGAGACATAAAATTATAATATCGATACTATTAATATCAATATTTTTATTATTTTTTTATCATTATCGATGGTGTGATTTTTATAATTTAATTATAAAGTTGACAATGTTAAAAAAGTTTTGATCCTCAAATCCTAGATGATGATGATGTAGGATTATTAAGGAACGTATTTGTATACCAGAATAGAATAGCACATTAAATTTTTAAGTGAAGTGTCAATTTTTTAGAATTAAAGTTTTTTTTTTAAATTATCGATCACTATGATACTGAAATTTCAAATCAGTTAGAAATTCGTGCCTCGCGCAAATCTGAGAAAACAGCTTTTACCGATTTTTCCAACCCGATACAACATACATACATATTTCATAAAAGCCGGAAACGCACCGTAAATTCCCATGGTTTTGCGGATGTCCATGGACGGTGGTAGTCACTTTCTATCAGGTGAGCCTCCTGCTCTGCCACCTATGTCACTTTTAATCGGGTAGGTATCTTTTATCACCTTTTCGGTTTGCAAAAAGACTTCACTTATCACATTTAAAATTATCTTTAAAAATCTTGATTACATAAATATAATACATTAAAAAGATGATTATTTATAAATCGTTAAATATCATATCCGTCCGAAATTGTTTTGACTGAATGGTCGCAGCATTTTTATTTTGCATGTTAATTCCGGTTCAGAGATGGACCAGATCTCTGTTATCGGAGAGATAATAAAATATTTAAGGCTTCGTTGAATTGACTGAAAACGACACAAATATATCATTTCAAATATGAGGCGAACTACTTGGTGGTAGGGCTTTGTGCAAGCCGGTCTGGATAAGTACCATCCACTCATTAGTTATTCTACCGCCAAATTACAGTACTCAGTATTGTTGTGTTCCGGTTTGAAGGGTGAGTGAGCCAGTGTAACTACAGGCACAAGGGACATAACATCTTAGTTCCCAAGGTTGGTGGCACATTGACGATGTAAGTAATAGTTAATATTTCTTACAGCGTCATTTTCTATGAGTGATGGTGACCACTTACCATCAGGTGGCCTATATGCTCGTCCGCCAACCTATACCATATAAAAAACGAATGTTTCAATAGCCAGCCATATTAAACCAGCTAACTTTAAATATTAGGTGCTAACAATACTAATGATAGCAGTAATTCATATCTGGGTAATTGTTTGTGATAAATCGCGGGTCATTTTAACTCGACCGGATACGGGTGGTCTTCATTTTTTTATTAAAATACTTGTAGTCGCCCGCGACTTCGCTCATGTTTTAGGGTGTTGGTTATCATGTAATAAGCAAGAAAAGTAGCCTTATGTGCTTTCTTTGAGTTCAAGATGGTTCATGCCAAATTTCATCAAATTCTGTTCGCGGTTTGGCGTTAAAGAGCGACTGACAGATAAACAGAGTTGCTTTCACATTTATAATATTAATATAGATTAATAAAATTTATTTTCAAATATCGACAACTTTCATCAGCACATCACTACGTGCCGAGTGCTTCTCAAACTTAACGCATTACCTCAACTGCATTCACGTTTAGTCTAAAACTTACGCCGTTATTACACCCAAAGTACATAATTACGTTCTTTTGTTACTTGTATGAAAAGGTATTATCTTATGACTGGTTAAATTTATATAAACCATAACCTACAAGTGCATTTACTTACTTGATGGTGGTTTTGGTGATTACCGCCCACTGATCATCAGATATTCTACCGCAAAGAGCAATAATTAATACCAGAATTAAATTAAAATAAGAGTACTAGTGTAAATACTCCACAAAAGATTTCGAGAGATCAATGTTGGTAACGCATTGGTGTCGTGTTACATTACATGAAACAGTACCTTTTTGTTTCATTGTGAAACTATTTTCTTCTTTTAATGTTTGGTTACTATGAAAGTTCTTTGGAGTGATTAAAAAAAAATAGTAGAAAAAAATGTTCGAAACAAATTCATACATTATTTTGATTGATATTAAAATTGTGAGTGTGAGTGAAGATGAGTTTAATAAAGTAATAGCTAATTTTATTTTTTGTATCGTGTTATTATTGTTATTATTGGAAAGTCCAGTGCACCACCTGATAGTAAGTTGTCACCACTGTCCGTAGACACTGGTACTGCGTCATTCTTGGAAACTTAAATGTCCTTTTTTGTTGTTTAGTGGTTGAAAATATAATGTGTGGAGGATACCTATCGAAATGGCCCTGCACAAAACCTTAACACCAAAAATGCAACCTTTGTTAACAGCCCTTGAAACCTCTCTCTCAGAAACCGCCGATTCTTCCCAGCTGAGTTTTTCTTTCCAGTTCTTCTCAGGTCTGGGTATATTCTTTTCCGAACCGTAGATAGCATTTAATTTGATTACCAATAAGTAAGTGTAAAACTTCCATATTGATTACAGGAGAATTTGAGTTTGATCTGTTTTTCGGTATTGACCTCCAAGGTGTGTCAATAAAATAACTGTTTCACATCAGAAATATATTGTATATAAATTAGACGATGATGTATCGTCGATGATATAACGTTTACGCCGGTTTTTATGGGTACGCCACTCTGAGGTCCCGGGTTCGATTCCCGGCCGATTCGATTTAGAACAAGTTCGTTGATTTTCTATGTCGTCTTGGGTCTCAGTGTTTGTGGTGCCGTCGTTACTTCTGATTTTCCAGAACACAAGTGCTTTAGCTACTTAATGGGGATCAGAGTAATGTATGTGATGTTGTCTAATTTTGTTGTAAAATAGATAACCCGAGATGAAATAACTAATATAAAAAAGTAAAGAATAAAAACCTGCAAAAAATATGCATACATGATTTACAAAAATATAATAATGATTAACACTAAAATAAAATGACACATCATTAGCGAAAACCACACGGATACAAATAATATAATTATAACGAAATGCGATGTGTTTTTTCCATTGAATAAACAGATTATCAGAAGTAAAATTAAGCCCGATTGAGTGAGCAAAAAAACCGTGTTTCACCGTTTCATGTACGCAGAACAATTAATATCACATTATGTATTGTCGACTTAGACATGTGGTCATCACTACCGCGGTAATCGGTAAAGTGGTACAACTCATAATATTACAAAACCTCAGTTTTATATTTCATATATTTTATCAAAATGTTGTGGAATACGTAGTTTCTATTTTAATTTTTTTTAAATATATATCTGATTATTTATTTATTTGATAAAGGATTTTTTTTTTGTATTCCTTATCAAAAATAATTACATACATACATTAGTACACGGTTTATAACATTTAATTCTAAGATAAATTTTAAAAATATTTAATTTTTAGGTTACACAGTTTTGATACGAGGTGTTAATGTTAAAGAAATTATCGCGTCACAGGCCCGTGAAGTTGCAGATAGGGATCTTTGTGGCCGCTAACGATGGGTTATTTGAGGTTTTATTTTATGGCTTTTTGTGAGTTAATATCGAAACATTTGTTCCCTTTGCTATTTATAACAAAAGGCATCGTACTCGCACTGTTTATGGCTGCATTAGCAGCTACACTTAATTAATATCGATAAAGTAATATCGAATAAATTATTAGACTCATTATAAAATCGATTTACTAAGATAATATTTACCTTCAATTTTCTGAGTTATTATATGTCGTTAATGAACGCTTTTTTTATTACAGAAATAAAATTGACTCTAGTAGCATTATAAAGCAGTATTCGCGCTGAATTTGCTGGCATTTATCGAAGCCTCCCGTTAACTTTTGATCGTTATTCTATAATACAATAGTCGAAACTCATCGTAGTATAAGAAATGTCAGAATGTGACATGCGATATTGACTATAATAATTATGACAGGGCCTAACGTACTACGTAAGTCGGATTTCCAAATATTATGAGTGAAGTCTTACCAAATAAGGGCGCTGTTCTTTGCGTGCTCAACGGTGAAGGAAAACATTGTGAGGAAACCTGCATGTGTCTAATTTCATAAAAATTCTGACACATGAGTATTCCACCAACCCGCATTGGAACAACATGTTGGAATATGTTCCAAACCTTCGCAAAGGGAGAGGAGGGATTAGCCCAGCAGTGGGAAATTTATAGGCTGTTGTTGTTGTAGTTGAAATTTGTCAATATATGAAGCAGTTATATGGGAACACACATAAACAAATATAGAATCATCCAAATTGAGAGCCTCCTACATTTTTGATTGCAGTTGTAAATATACGGCAAATGTTATCGGTAAAAAAAATCTGGCATAAAGAAATTAATAAATAAGTCATATTATTTAACTGATGCGGGAATTGCGCTTCTTAAGCATATTTACGATGCTTGGGAGAAATCACAGAATGCTATTGGGGTATTCTGTGATTTATCTAAAGCATTTGATTGTGTAGAACACGAGACGCTTCTTTATAAGCTCAAATATTACGGCGTTAAAGGTAGGGCTCTTGATCTTATTGCTTCATACTTAAGTCAAAGAATTCAGCAAGTTTTCATGAATGGAATAAAGTCTACTGGATCTACACTAAAAATGGGTGTTCCACAAGGTTCAATTTTGAGTCCTTTTCTATTCCTAGTATATATAAATGACCTTCCTTTCTTTGTTAAAGGTATTTGTGATATAGTATTGTTTGCTGACGATACTTCACTTATTTTTAAGGTTGACAGGAAAAAAAAGATACAAGATTGGTTTAATGTAAATAATTTGGTTTTGAATACCCAAAAAACAAAAAGTGTAGTTTTTACCCTACCCAATGTTAGGAAGCAACATTATAATATATCTTTAAGCGGTGGCCCGCTTGATGTAGCCGATACTACCGTGTTCTTGGGAATAGAATTGGATTCCAGACTTCAGTGGAGTCCCCATTTGTCTTCCCTAACAGGGAGACTCAGCTCCGCAGCATACGCGGTTAGAAAAGTTAGACAACTAACTGATATTGATACCGCTCGTTTAGTTTATTTTGGTTATTTTCACAGTATTATGTCATATGGCATATTACTTTGGGGTAACGCTGCAGACATTGAATCTATCTTTATTTTACAAAAGAGAGCAATTCGGTTTATTTATAATCTTGGAGCTAGAGACTCTCTTCGGGATGTTTTTAACAGAGTAGGAATACTCACTGTTGCGTCGCAATATATTTACAACAATATCATGTATATTCACAGTAACATTGATAACTTTGATAAAATCTGTGATAATCATTGTATATGCACTAGAAGTAAGGATAAGCTTATAACGCCAAGTTTCCGACTCCGCAAAGTCAATAAATCTTTCTTGGGGCAAGGTATCCATTTCTATAATAAAATTCCACAGACATTTTTAACTTTGCCGTCTCGTAAATTCAAATCGTTCATAAAAAATACATTGGTGAAAAAGGCGTATTATTCAATACAAGATTTTGTAGATGATAAAAAAGCGTGGAATTAATACCTGTTGACTTCCAGGCAGGATATATTAATTTAATATTTGTATTAACTTAAAAATTAATTAACATGACTGTATTTTTTTAAATGTTGAAAAAGAGTAACTACTGAGTTTCTTGCCGGTTCTTCTCGGTATAATCTACATCCGAACCGGTGGTAGCTTCACTTAATTGTTAAATGACGATTCAAAAGTGCTTGTAAAAGCCCACTTGAATAAAGTATACTTTGATTTTGATTTTTTGATTTTGATTCATTAAAAGACTACTTTTTAAAAAGACACGCCTGGAGTTAGGCTCGGGACCCATCATAGGATACTAATTACTGTAAATAACAGCATTATAAATCTGTTTATTTGAAAAGAGCAACTATGCGAGTTGCCAACTTGCCGTTTCTTCTCGCTAGAAGCTGGTTTCCGAAACGGTGGTAGTATTTAATTATTTACCATTCAGAAACGCTTCATTGTGAAGTTTACTTGAATAAAATTGATTTGATTTAAATACAGCATAAAGTTATGTTTTGCTCGCAATAAACTGAGGCACATTATTTTGTTCTATCTTCATCCATTGCCATGCCTTTGGGAATAGTTTCGACCCTTCCAAAAAATACCCTATTCGTGTTTTATATTGATATCAATAAGATAGAGCCAGCGACGTTATTTTTCAACTCCATGAAGATAGGAACCGTGATCTTCCCAAAATATGTTTACGTCAAATCAAAATATTCTTATATAAGCAAATTTGTGACGTCATAGAATATACATAGATTACATCGAACTCAGCAAGAAAATTAGTACTTATCAGATGTTTCTTTTTCTCTAATAAAATGTCTTATGAAAAATGGTCTGTATTATGTAGATAAATAACATTTAATAATGCGTTCGAATGCTTAATTTCCTTGTTATTCTAAGGGATTAATTGCAAAATATCAAAAACATGAAATCACATTAGTCGACCTCCGTGGTTGAGTGGTATGTACACAGGTTTTCAATGGCACGCCACTCCGAGGTCCCGGGTTCGATTCCCGGCCAAGTCGATGCAGATTATCATTAGTTTTCTTTGTTGTGTTGGGTCTGGGTGATTGTGGTACCGTCGTTACTACTGACTTTCCATAACACACTTTAGCTACTTACATTGGGATGAGAGTGATGTATGTGATCTTGTCTCATATTTGTTTATTTATTTAAATACCTATAACCGATGTGTTTACCAGGACAAAATATTCCACATTTATTTATAATATTTTGATTGTTTTGTGAATTGAGAAATATATATATATATATATATATATATATATATATATATATATATATATATAGATACATATATACATGCTACGTAGAGCATAATCGCGTGTAGATGCATGCAAACGCGTAACTGTGCGTTATCTTTTGCGCAGTTATACGTTGTGAGTTTTCTAAATAATAAAGCGATCGGTTTATTTATTTTTCACTTTACACTTATATACTATTTTTAAATGATTAATTTATCAGTTATAAGGAATAATAACAGACAATATGTCAATATTAATAAGTAACATAAAAATTGTATTAGAAAAAAAAAATTAAAAGGATAAACATATGTTATGAGTCTTCATATCAGTAATACGATAATTACATCAGCGCAATCTATTTAATCACCACTTATTATTTTACCTTTATTATTTACCCCTGACTTCGTTCTCAATTTCATTTCACTTTTGATGTGACGTCTTTTTTTTTAATTTATTTTGATTTAATTTTTTTAATTATGCAAAACACAATCGGCATGTGAGAAAAAGAAAATATTGATTGCATACTAGTAGTCGCCCGCGGCTTGGCTTACGTTTTAGGGTGTTGGTTGTCATGTGTCAGGTGAAAAAGTAGCCTTTCTTGGAGTTCAAGTTTGCTTCTGCAAATTTCATCAATGTCAGCTCAGCGGTTTGGCCGTGAAAGAGCGACTAATAGACAGACACACAGAGTTATTTTCACATTTATAACACTTGTTTTTTTATGGAATAGCTTGGCGTACAAACATATGGGCCACCTGATGGTAAGTGGTCACCATCACCCATAGACAATGACGCTGTAAGAATTATTAACTATTCCTTACATCGTCAATGCGCCACCAACCTTGGGAACTAAGCTGCTATATCCCGTGCCTGTAGTTACACTGGCTCACTCACCCTTCAAACCGGAAGACAACAATACTGAGTACTGTTGTTTAGTGGTAGAATATCTGATGAGTGAGTTGTACCTACCTAGGTGGGCTTGCATTTGTTGCAGGGCTTTGGCCCTACCACCAAGTATAGATAAATATATATATATATATATATATATATATATATATATGCACTATATTGCCTTTGCCTGAGACATAGTAAAAATAAATGCAATGTGTTTGTATATCCCCAAATATGACACTTTGAACAGGTTTGTAGATCTTAAAGTGAAGTTTTCTCAAAATATAAAGTGATTCGTCACTTTTAAACTAGTCGTGGGAGCAGGTCGTTAATCAAAATTTCAAAATCTATTCATCATTCTCTATATTACAAAATGAAAATTTTCGTCCAATTTGTAGTTCCAATGTCTTATAATTTTAACCGTCTGGTGATAATCAGGCGGTCAGTTTGAAGGATGGTAGAACTCGAATAATTATAGGTCCAAGGGACACAGCTTTTTAGTTCTCAAGTTTGTTTGAGTGACATAAATTATAATTAGTATTTGTTACAGAGGAACCACATATAACCACTGGGCCATCTCGACACGAGTCGAGTGTTTAGAACGCGTGCATCTTCACCGATGATTGCGGGTTCAAACCGCCGCTGATTCATGTACTTAATTTGTCTTTGTAATACATCTCGTGTTCAGCGGTGAAGGAAACCATCGTGAGGAAACCTGCATGTGCCAAATTTCATAGAAATTCTGCCACATGTGTATTCCACCAACCCGCATTGGAACAGCATGGTGGAATATGTTCCAAACCTTCTCCTCAAAGGGAGAGGAGGCCTTTAGCCCAGCAGTGGGAATTTACAGGCTGTTGTTGTTGTTGTACCACATACCATCAGACGACACATTTGTTAGACACACAAACAGTCTGCTGACTTTGAACTCTGGGTTAGATTTTATGTACTTGAGACAGACGATGCAAGCGTTTTATTTTTATATATATAAGCTGACATTAAAAATTATGTCACCGTTTAAATATTTTTCTCACACAATTATTTCCCACTTACCATAAGCTACCTACGAGTACCATCTCACGGCCGCCGTTCGGTCTATCGAAGGCATTGCCTTTTAAAGGTGAAATATAAAAACATGCACTTCCGTGAATTGCTGACAGTTGGGTTAAAAGTATTCTATTAATTATAAACCGTTAACCGCAATCCTTGCTGGACTCAAACTAAATGCTAGTAGAATTATAATTTTAGTTACATAATTAAAATTATCTTATGTACTTTCATAGTTTCAATGAAATATGCGGATGTGTCCACAATTTTCAAATTTGTAAAATACTAATTTCAAGTTGGAAAAGTGACAAACGGACTTAAATATGATCTTAACTGTTAATGCTTATTGGAGCAAATATCTCTCAAAAATTTATTACCCTGGAATTACCTTATAGAAGTATTGTTTGCATAATTACTCCAAAAGTACTGGTTGGTTTTTTACAAATCTGAATAAAGCATCATCACATATTCTACGCCAAATGGTAATACTCAATATTATTGTCCGGGTTTGAAGGATGAGTTCCTGTATAGTTACAGGCATTAGAGACATTAACATCCTACTTCCCAAGGTTGACAGTCATAGCCAAAGTCTATGATGGACACTACTTCCCATAAGATATTATTCATCCCATATATCCGTCCGTCTACCAACATTAAAATAAAAAAATAAAACAATCGCATGCTAGCAATATAATCATATAATTTCGTTACCAACACCCGAACACAAACTTTTGCATTTATAATATAAGTAAGATTAATTAAAACAAAACATTAAGTACATTTACGAATATTAGGCAAACAGCAGATGTTTCCGGGGATTTTGTCCCGAGTAATTAACTCGGTTCTGCGCCGTTACGATTCAAACAATTTTTAAATAAATAAATATTGTTTTAAGCAATCGTATAAATTGGAAACAGTGAGCAGGGATCCCTATTAATTAATTTAGGTCTACAGTAATTACTCACACATAAAATGTAATAAACGAGCAGGATGATCATCTAATGGAAAGTGCAATCTGGATCAGGATATCTGAAACAAGCGGGAGGATAATTCCACAGACACTTTTAACTTTGCCGTTTCGTAAATTCAAGTCATTTGCAAAAATACATTGGTAAAGAAGGCATATTATTCAATACAAGATTATACAGACGAAAAAAAAGCGTGGAATTAATACTTGTTGACATCCAGGCAGGATATATTACAGGCATATATAATTGTAATTAAGTAACATGACTGTATTTTTAAATGTTGAAAAAGAGTAACTATTGGGTCTTTGCCGGTTCTTCTCGGTAGAATCTACTTTTCGAACCGGTGGTAGCTTCACTTAATTGTTAAATGATGATTCAAATTAAATTAAATTGTGTTCTAGAGTGGAGACCGCGTCTCGGCAAACGTAGTGTAGGACGTCCTCGGGCACGGTGAAGTGACGACTTACGCAAGGCGGCAGGCAGGAGCTAGATGCGAGTAGCCGGAGATCGATCACAGTGGTGTGCTATTGGAGACGTCTGACGAATGTCAAGCAGTGGACGAAAAAAGGCTGTTGATGATGATGATGATGATGATTCAAAAGTTCTTGTAAAATACTACTTGAATAAAGTATATTTTGATTTGATTTGAATTGATATGTGGATAGATCTGTTAAAATAAATGTAAACGAAACATCTGTTTGTTATAAAATTAAATATAAATAATACATCCTAACATATAATAAAATTCAATCTAAAAACAATCAAAGAATTCTAAATCATTCTTCGAATAGCAATGATATCTTATAGTTATTGTAAAAATGTCTACAAATATATCACTTTGACCAAAATGGCGATCTCTGTGTATGGAGAATCAACTTTTTCATATTTCCTGACTATTGACATAAGTTTATATTTATTGAGTCATATAAATTCTTATCTCGATATAGATATCATCAACATAACTTTTTGCAAATGCAGTCGTAATTAATGTTTATTATTTATACAGCCAATTAAATTTATTATTATACTGTTAAACCTAATTGTCTTGATATTATCTATGAAGCCTTAATTATTAAAAGGAACAGTTGACTTTGGTCAGAAGTGGAATATTGACTATTAATTTATTTTTGGAGCCGTTCATAGTTCTTATGTAGTCTATTCCATCGGTAACATTATACTGAAATCCACGATTTTTTTTTCTAAGTATTGGAGTTTTTTGGGTTTTCTACTGGGTGGTAGGGCTTTACGCAAGCCCGTCTAGGTAGGTACCGCCCACTCATCAGTTATTCTACCGCTAAATAACAGTACTCAATATTGTTGTGTTCCGGTTTGAAGGGTGAATAAGCCAGTGTAACTACAGGCACAAGGGACATAACATCTTATTAGTTCCCAAGGTTGGTGGAACATTGACGATGTAAGGAATAGTTAATATTTCTTACAGCGTCATTGTCTACGGGTGATGGTGACCACTTACCATCAGGTGGCCCATATGCTCGTCCGCCAACCTATACCATAAAAAAAGAAAAAACAAAACTCTCTTTTGTCTAAAATGTTACTAGTTGTCGCCCGTGGCTTCACTTGTGTTTTAGTGGTTTGTCATGTGTAAGGCAAATGTGAAGGTCCTTCCTTGAAGTTCAAATTTGCTTCATATCAAATCTCATCAAATTCGGTTCAGCGGTTTGGTAGTGAAAGAGCAACATACAGACAGACAGAGTTACTTTCACATTTATAATATTTATGTAAGATAATTTTATTTGTGACGATTTTTGATGAACATAAATCGGCATAACTATCCTTTATTCAAGAGACCCCTAAACACTGATTTCCATATTAATAATATCCAAATTGAAAAACTTCCATTCAAACTTTCATCCCCCATTTCACCCTCAGAGCTAAATTTTTAAAAACGCTGCAACAACTGTCTTTTACTCATAAGCATAAGACTAAATACTGTATTAAATTTTGTCTTGAAACTTTAAAAAACACTTGCTTGCACAAGCTTCTATACAAATTTTCAACCTATATTTTTTCACCTTAGTAGGTGAAGCACTAAGGTTAAAAAAATGGCTTCATTATACATTATACTAATTTGTCTCCTTTTGAAGGAATAATTGGTATAGATACTTATGTACCGATTTTATATTAACAAAAATTAACTGCAAATTGGAATTCCTGTTTAAAATTTCGGTCTGTTAGTTTAAATTTTAAACTAACAGACCGAAATTTTAAACAGGAATTTAAGGAGGTAATTTTTATTTTATTTTTTTAGTTTTAAGATTGGGTGCAATAAAGAATAAATAAATAAATGGATAAAACATTAAATCTTACAAACTAACTACTAATTTCAAAATGGGAAAGATGAGAGGATGGATGTATGTATGTTTGTTACTCTCCGGAACGGATTTGAATGAAATTTTACAGTAATATAGGTTACACATCAGAATAACACATAGGCTATCATTTATAACGATTTTTTTTAATTTGTTATAATATAACGATATATATATCAAGTACCCCCGCGAAGACAAGGCGGGTCGCTATTAATTACTAGCTGTGCCCGCTATCTTGTACGCATTTGAATTTAACAAAAGAATATATTGAAGCCTAAGTTACTCCCTATTATATCAGTTATCTGCCAGTGAAAGTTCCGTCAAAATCGGTCCAGCCGTTCCAGAAATTAGCCGGAACAAACAGACAGACAGACCAACAAAAATTGTAAAAAATGTTATTTGGTATATGTACATATACATTGAGTAAAAAAGGCCTATTTAAATATTACAAACAGACACTCCAATTTCATTGTATGTATAGATTTAACAAAATATAATTTATTCAACAAGCTTAAGATTGAGACGTGTTCATAACAATTGGGATCCTCTATATTGTATGTTGTTAACAAATAATTAAACTTCAAAGGTATAAAGTTTCGGTATAAGTAAATTCCAGCTCGTTCAACTTGAAAACTAAACTGACGATGTAATCTTCGTCTTAATCAATCTTGATCAATCTTTCTTATCCTCTTAATCTTATGTAACATCGGCTTTAGAAATGATTACCGTTTTAACGCGAACACAAAATGATAGAAGCGCATAATACTTTTCATTATTAAAGTTTAAGAGGTATAATAATAAAAAACAACAACAGTCTGTAAATTTCCCACAGCTGGGCTAAAGCCTCCTAGCCACTCGAGGAGTGCGACCACGCTGTTCTAATACGGATTGGTGGAACACACATGTGGCAGATTTTTTTTTGAAATTAGGCACTTGCAGGTTTCCTCATGATGTTTTCCTTCACCACCAAACGCGAGATGAATTAGGTACAATCGCAAATTAAGCATATGAATATTCATTGGTGCCTACCTGGGTTTGAACCCACGATCATCGGTTAAGATGCGTTCTAACCACTGGGCCATCTCGGCTCTCAATAATAATAATAATTAAATAGAATCATAGCTGCTGAGTTTATTGTAGGAGGATTTTTCTCAGGGAGAGTAATGTTTAAAATGGAGTCTTAAGAGTTTAAGAGCCTCGAATAATATTTTGATTTTTTCATTCCGTTATAAATGAAGATGTTTACATAGATACTTAACCTTTAAGTACCGACGTGCGGTCTCACAGGCCCCGACAGGTATACGAATTGCTAGTTTACCCCTTTCCCTGCACAATGTCGAATCCAGCTTTTCAGTAGCTGCATGGTTAGCGCCTTCATTGATATTGGAACAGGGAATGTTGTTGTAATGGGCATATTTGGTGAGTAATCACCTTTTGAAATTCCGACGCGGCCTCACAAGCCTCACGTCGGTACTAACGTAAGTTTTCTATTAATTTAGATTCTAAATAATATGTTATTTTTAAAGATATTATGAACTATAGATAGACCAGGGACTTCCGTCTATTAATGAAATAGTTTTGCAACAAATTAAATAACAAAATTACCCCCCAGGTTTTTGCCTACTAACATAAGGATAAACTTTATTTGGTTTTTACAAAGCATTCAACGATCTGGTCTCATCTTCCGAAGAAGGGAAAAGCAATAATTTTAACCTAATTAATGCTTCATAACGACAAAACAAACAGTTAAGCCAGAAATTATAAGTTTTTATAATTCTATGAAAGGCGGTATAGATAAATAATTTGATACAGTATATACATGCAGTTGCCGAGCAAGACGGTGGCCTATGTCAATTTTCACCGCATTTTAGATATTAGTTGCGTCAATTCTTATCTTTGAATTTTAAATAATATTAATATGGGAAAACATTGTGATAGAGACACATTTGTAAAAAAAAGTCAACAGTTAGTGTTAGAGCATATAAAGCAAAGATTTTGTAGCCTAAGGTTGCACGTGATCGTAGATTGAGTTTGGCAAGAGTGCTTGAAGCTGTGGAAGTCAAGAATTGTGTCTCCTCAGCTTCATATTTTCTTTCAGACTAACCTAAATTCATAAGAAAATCAATCTATGCATACTATTCTTGTAATAAATACGTCTGTTTATAGTGCACTAAACAAGTGTGACCTGGCAGGGCTTAAATTTAAGGAGTAGTTGGACTATGGATGTTTTTTTATTCAGAAGGTTTATGTTAACATATTATTTTTTATCTAATAGTTATACTAGTCATAAGTTAGAAATGCTATTTTTTGATATTCTGAAAGGAGTATTTTTTGTGTTTTGATTTTTTATATCGAATGGTCTAAATTTTTCCCGAAATTGAAGCCAAATAATATTATTGTATTATAATTACAGGTTTCATAAAGTAGAATTTATATCTATGCTTATTTTTTCGTAAAACCCTTTAGTTTTCAATATAATTTAAGGAAAAATATACAACTCATACTTTTGTTATAAAAAACTGAAATAATATACGCGGCCTCTCAGGCCTCATGTCGGTACTAACGTTACAAAAAATGCACGTCGGTACTTAAAGGTTAAACAGCCCCTTAGGGGCTCAGGTAGCGCGGTATAACATGATGGATCCCTACTTAAGATTGCGGGTTTAAAACCGGGTAAGCAACTTGTTTACAAGTGCTTAATGTATGTTTATAATTAATATTGTACTCGTGATGGAAACATCGTGATGAAATTGTGGAATAAAGTTGTGTTATATGTATGTTGGTTTAGTTGACGTATATGCAGATAAATAAATTTTTAAAAATTCTACTGTTAACATCTTGTCAATCATTAAATGTCATGTTATACGATTTATATGTTATTATGTAAAGATTTACCTTTTTTTTTGTAAAATTACATCAATTTAATTTTAATTATTGTGGTTTCAAATCAACCTGCTTGATATAAAAAACCTAGTTTCATCTCCTACTTTAGAGAGGATGTAATTGGTCAGAAAAACGTATTATCATAACTCGATTGGACTTATTACACTTCGTAATCAAAGTTAATAGTTGAGCAGCTTTGTAATATACGAACTTCACGCTTTGATCTTACTATTCTAAGTATCAATACCATATAACGAAAACAGAACCCAATTACATCAACAACAACAGTCTGAAAATTTCCCACTGCTGGGCTAAGGCCTCCTTTCCCTTTGAGGAGAAGTTTTGGAACATACTCCGCTGTTCCAATGCGGGTCGGTGGAATACACATGTGGCGGAATTTCTATGAAATAAGACATATACAGGTTTCCTCACGAGATGAATTATGAACACAAATTAAGCACATCAATTATCAGTGGTGATGATCTAAGTTCGAACCCGCAATCATCGGTTAAGATCCGTGCGTTTTAACCACTGGACCATCTCGGCTCATAACATACACACACGCGCAAAATAATCAGTCACATGCATTACCATTTTATAAATTACGCAAAATTCAAACATAAATACGTAATCAAAACGCATTTGTCCGATAAACTTTTGATCTTTGTTAATAATATACCTACTATCTGCGATGTAATGAGGTAACGCGATCGATTTAATTGAACTTAAACGTGTGTTTTTATTATTAATATTACCATTAAATGGGTTAAGTCTTCTTATCGCAACTACGCAGTGCATTTATCGTCAGCGCTCCTAGCGTTGACAGATAATTTGAAGCGTTTTATGCAATGTTTGTTTTTAAAAAAGTAAATATTTTTAGTATCTGTTATATTTTTTATATTACAATTTGAAAGTATTACTTTGAAATTCCGATTTAATTTCAAAATTATTTTGATAGCATTGGAGAGTTACTTTTAGTTATTATGAAGGAATTTATGCTGTTAAATAGGGCTGATTTTGGGTTACTACAATCCCTACTCGTATTTGTGGTAGGGCTTCGTGCAAGGCTATCTGGATATCAGTTACTCTATCAATCAGCTATAGTTAGTTGTATTTTTATGTTACGGTTTGAAAAGTAAATGTCACTACGGCAGAAGGATTTTATCATCATAGTTTCCAAGGCTGATGGCGCATTGGTGATGATAGGCATGCTTTATATTCTATACAGCGCCAACTTCCAATATCGTTGAAAAATTACGTATAATCTCCTTTCAAATACCTCTATATTCAAATTGTGTTGAGATTTAATTGAAAAAACTATTTTCAAAACCTTTATCAGAAGTGTTTTACTTTATTAATCACTCAATTATTTGAGTTTTACTTCAATATATTATGTATTTATGTTATGAATGGTCCTCAGTATAGTTATTGGTAGTATGTATATAGGTATTGTTGTGTTTTGGTTTGAAGGGTAAGCCAGTCACTGGCACAAGGGACTAAAATTGTTAACTATATAAATATTAGCTTCTCATTAAAATGGTTCCCTCCCGCTTGACACTGTTTAACAAACAGTACCGCACGCACGCCTTATCGTAGTTTCACTTTTAATTATTACTATTTAAACCTAATTAATTGTAGTATTTCGTTTTGTAGTAAACATTTTCACCATATATTTATGAATATATGAATACAATAAATCGAATATAGTCTGTATGTTACATGTATTGCAATATCAAATTAATAAATTGATATGAAGTTAAAAGGGTGAGTGAGCCAGTGTAATAAAAACAAGGGACATAACATCTTTGTTCCCAAGATTTGTGATACTTTGGCGTTTTAAGGGGTGGTTGATATTTCTTAAGATATTTGGGCAAACATAACAACTTACCATTAAGTAGCCCATGTAAGCGTTTACTAATTTGTTTATATAAAATAAGAAAAAGTAAAACTGTTCTTTATATAAATATTAGAGAATTAAACTGTGGCTGTAAAAGAAAATAAAATAAAAACTTAAACTAATAAATTGAAGTAAATTGTTATCGATAATCTCCAATTCTGACTTAACTGTGTAATATTTGTTTTTAAAAATTTAAATTAAAAAAGTTGTCATAGTCTTTGCGCTACATGTTAAATAATGTCTTGAAGTTTTTAATGAAATAAAATCGAAACAAAACCTGTCCTTAATGTTTCGAAATTGCTAAAAAATCTTATGAATAAACGGCAAGTTTGCGGGAGATTCAGTGAGCAGAAATAAGCGTCGTGAGGAATTGCCGGTGTTGCATGAAGCTACCAAGTGTTCACCAACCCGCATTGGAGGAGCGTTGTGGAGTAAGCTCCTATCTTATCCTTCCATAACTGTATCAGGTTGCCGTCTCATTCCATCAAGACAATAAAGCAATAGAGACACCTTTGTTAATTTTTAATCTTTGTTATATCCCGGAGGGTTTTATATTATTTGATTTTCATCGGGAAGACTTAAATTGGTCAGGAATCATTCTGTACTATCAAAAACAATCTATCCATAATAGTCGGAAGAGCAAACGATATCTGCACATATCAAGTTTTATAAGTGCTTATAACAATTGAATGTATTTGAAATATCATGCAATATTCAAAACAAAATATACTTTGTTTTAGTAGGCATTTACTAACAAAAGCAAATCGTCATTTTAAAAAAACTAGCTTAAGGCCTTTACAAGTAATTTTGAAATGTCATTTTATATAAGAACACGCCCGATGCTACGACGGATGCAATCATATGACATCACAGTAAAAACAATATCTAAAATTATCAGTGTTTTTTACTAAATTGTCCATGTATTATACATAAAAACCTTCTTCTCGAATCACTCTATCTATTAAAAAATCAAAATCCGTTGCGTAGTTTTAAAGATTTAAGCATACATAGGGATATGGGGACAGAAAAAGCGACTTTGTTTTATACTATGTTGTGATGAAAAGTAAAGGTATGGGAATGTAGATTCTAAAGAAAGGAATCGGCAATAAACTTAATAATTATGTACAGAATTAACTAAGCATAAAAAATAGAATATTTTTAAAATAAGAACAATCGAAATAGGGAGACCAACTAAGCCAAGAGTGAAACGTGACTAACGCCCCGCAGTTCATAATGTCAATAACGAATACGATTAGTGCGTAGTATCGAATATTATAAATAATACAGCTGCAAAGGTCAACGGTAGGCGCGATAATGTCTGACATGGTATCAATCAATCATTGGATAACCCGAGAGTCAATGGTTTACACGAGGTAAATGGGGTAGCGTCAGCACAAAACAAAAAAATCACACAACCATTTGGCGATGCAACTTTTGAAGTTATCATTTTTATATAGGATATCAAAATGTTCATAGTTGATGACGTCATATCAATTGTAAAATGTATCTCGTTTTCTAGACGGCTTATGTCAACAAAATCGAACTATCAATATTTTAGTATTCTTCAAAATTACTCGTAAAGACTACTCGATAAAAAAGTCTTGATATTTGCTTTTGAATTGAATAATATATTATTCTGATATGTCTAATAATAATTGGCGTAATGATGTGGATCGTACTTTGTTTATTTGTTTTCATAGTTAACAAATATCTAGTGTTTTTATTAAATTAAATTTATTGGTGAAGTACTTTAGAAACAACAAAAATATCAGACAGATGTGCACTTATATTAATATATAAAGAGAGCAAAACAATACAGCAGCGAATTGACGATAAAACAAATAAAAAAAACACAATAGACAAACTTTTTCTTTAACAAAAACAAACAGTCTTTGAAACATTTTTTTACTGACAGTACAATTCGATCTGATTACGATAGCAATAGTGGTCTTCAGCTGATAATATCTAATTAGCACACATAATAGCAATACATCGCGTTTTATGTACAGCTGTATATCAAAATAAATCGATGTCAATGTGCACGCACCCCTCCAAGATTACCTACTCAGATGTCTGTTATACGTCTTATCATGTTTATTACACACTCGTCCGTTCGAGAATCGCTTATCTGTTTTTGCCGAATCACCCTGTTGGTCAATTCGCTAGCATATGAGGCTGCCGATCCGTGATCCTCGGTACAATCCCAGGGTTAACAAAAAATATTATGTTTTCCTTTCATGTAATTCTTAGTCATCTGGATTTGATATGAAAACTTTATACCCGTGCTTGAGAGGAATGAAACAAATATTGTGCTCATTAAAAAAATACTTCTAGGATATAAGTTCGGGTTCCAACGCACGACTAATTACGACGAATAATTGTGATACCAACATATTTGTAAATCGATTCGAGTTTGATAAAAGCTGCTTTCTGAAACAGTTATGGAGTTGAAATATTGACGTTTCAAAAATGCTTAATAGTTTTCTCGAATAAAATATTTTTGATTTGATTGTTGTCTTTCTGTTCTAAAAGAATATATTATACCTAATATAGTAGTTAGTTTCCCTTGAAAAAAAAATCTAAATCAGTTATTAGATCCTTTTGTATTATGTATTTAATTTGAAACACTACTCAATACCCAAATACCGAAACTATATGAAAATGTATCTGATAATATTAATTGACGTCGTAAAAAAATATTGTCTAAAACACAAATATGAAACAACAACAAAGTCATACAAAAGTTGCACAACGAGTAAGATAATCAGATTAATGAGTCACTCGGTTCCACTGCGTATTAAAAGTATATGCAGTTGTTAATAATATTATCATATGATACGGAAATAATTGTGTTATTTGTATTGCGGTTATCTCGTTCATTTGGGTGCGTGCAAACTACGTAAAATGATGACCTGCTTGCTTGAAGCAAAATTCACCAACATGCTTGGCTGAGGATCTCACTTTTATGATGGAAAGTGAGCCGAGATAGCCCAGTAGTTAGATCTGCTGACGTTTAGTATAAAATATGAAATGCCAAAATGTTTAATATAAAATGTAAAAAAAGGCACGGGCATGTGCGAGCCCGTGGATGTAGTAAATTAAATAAAAGAAAAAAAGTAGTTAGACCGCGTGCATCTTAACTGATGATTGCGGGTTCATACCGTGAGGAAATCTGCATGTGTCTAGTTTTGTAGAAATTCTGCCACATTTGCATACCACTAACCCGCATTGGAACAGCGTGGTAGAATATGTTCCAAACCTTCTCCTCAAAGAGAGAGGAAGCCTTAATCTAGCAGTGGGTAATTTACAATTGATTTTGTTTGTTATTTGTTTGGGACGTAGTGACTATAACTAGAAAACTATAAAATTACTTTAATCATAATCAACATTCTGTATCAACAATAAATATAGATTTCTAGGTAAGCGAGTTACATTACATTGTAATCGTAAGCTTTGTATGAACGATAAAAACACTTTTTGGCCAGTGACTACAAATTTACGATTCAAAAGAGATTTTAGTTGACCAATTGTCAGAACACATTTACTTGGTGGTAGGGCTTTGTGCAAGCCCGTCTGGGTAGGTACCACCCACTCATCAGTTATTCTACCGCCAAACAACAGTACTCGGTATTGTTGTGTTCCGGTCTGAAGGGTGAGTGAGCCAGTGTAACTACAGGCACAAGGGACATAACATCTTAGTTCCCAAGGTTGGTGGCACATTGACGATGTAAGGAATAGTTAATAATTCTTACAGCGTTAATGTCTATGGGCGATGGTGACCACTTACCATCAGGTGGCCCATATGCTCGTCCGCCAACCTATACCATAAAAAAAAAAAAAAAACACATATTATCGTTCAAATCGATTCCATTTTTAAGTTATATTTATTTAAAATATTCAATATTATCCTCACAACATTCAGGCTTTCGATCTAATAAAACCGATTTGGCTTCGTACCCTAATGTGAAATTTTTATTCGCCTGTTGATCATAACTGTACGTTATGGGCTATTACTTACATACATCATATTATTTCTTGAATACTCAACCATATGGCTCTTTAATTTTGCAAGCATTTGTCATTTTTATGGCTATTAGAAGATAATGGGACTAGATATGAAGATGTGTTAATAGATATATCCCAAAAATTGAGGATTGAGGATATTTAATCAAATATATTTAACCCTTCCCTTGTCCAGCCGATTACACATGCATGTTGTCTAACTATTGTTTCGGCTATTTGGACAAGGAGCTTGTTAAATTATGCAGAGAAGATCGTGCAATGAATAGAATTGAGTTTAATAGTAAGGTAGGTTGCTCAGTGGTGAAGGAAAACGTGATGAGAAAATCTGCACTTTTCGGAAGAAATTCTACGACCTATTTGTCATCCAATTTACACTACAGTGTGAACCAATACCTTCTAAAAACCTTAATAGAGGATATTTTTTTTTCAATAATAGGATCTTATTAATTCATTATGCAATTCATTCTAAATAAATATAAATATTGGAGAACACAGAAGTAACGATGGTATCAGAAACAATCAGACCCAAGACAAAAAACAATAACTAATGAACTTTTTCTACATTGGCTCGGCCAGCAATCGAAGCCGGTACCTCGAAGTGGCGTACCCATTAAAATCAGTGTACTCATTGATGACCACGGAGGTCGTTGTTCATATATCAAAAAGTAATCTCCACGCTAATTGCGTTTTAAGAACAAGGATCTAAATATTAATAATTTTAATAAGAAAATTATAAAACTCACTACGAAAAGGATATAGTCTTTAGTAATTAAAATAGTTTAAACGTATAGCATAATTTTAAGGTCAGTAAACTAATACCAGATAAATCTTTGTAACGAGGGAAGAGGATTACAAAACTGATTTATTTTCAACCCCATATACCCTATTAAATACATTAAAACAGTCATTTGTAAACCACAATAGAGCAAGTTAAGCGGACATTGTCAATCCATCCGTACCTCAGAACAGGTAATCTCATAAAATTGACATCAAGATACTCTGTTTTTTATGGAATAGGTTGGTGGTAAGTAGTCACCATCACCTATATACAATGACCCTGTAAGAAATGTTAACTATTCCTTACATCGTCAATGCGCCACCAACCTTAGGAACTAACATGTTATGTCCCTTGTGCCTATAGTTACACTGGCTCACTCACCCTTCAAACCGGAACACAACAATACTGCATAGTGTTTAGCGGAAGAATATCTATATAGTATAATCAGAAATATAAATGTAATTATGATTCAATTAAAACTCTTAATCATCAATTTTTTGTAATTATGACCACAAAAACTAGTCATCTGCCAAGAGATGTATATGTGTTTGTATGTATGATGTATGTACCTATAGATGTGGGCATAGATATATCCAACTCTTGCCTCACTTTCATTATTTTGGCAATTTGACGAGATAGAAAAGACATCTGACGCAAGACAAAGATCTTTACGCTCTGCACATCTGGTGTAACTCTGGACATTTTGAAAACATTTATAAGAAATTATCTATCAAAACATATTCACTCTTGACTATGAAAGTGAACAATTATACTCCATAAAACATACATTAATGCTTAATTTGTGAGTGAGTCTGGTAGGTGATAAAAGAAGTAATTACATATACAATAATAAAAAAATCATTATTTATTAATAAATCATTATTATTATTTGCGTGCAGATTTCTTAATTTTTCATTTCATGCACTTCTCGCGCATACATAAACACTTCAACGAAAACGTATATACAAATAAAAAAGTACACTCACAGAATAAACAGCCATTTAAATGGTTCTGTCAAATTAACATCAAAGTCCTTAAACTGTCTTTATTTCGTAGTTGAAATACGAATAGATGTCATTTCTCCAGTTCTCTGTTCTAAGATCTCGCCGAACTCGTACATTCAGTTTGCGGTGACGCACCTTTCTGCAAAACTATAAATGGATGATATAATTAATTCCACCATTTGTCCGACCTTAAAGTTTATCCACTTAAAAAAATGTTGTTGATAAACTTTAGAAACTATTTATTTATATTTAGAAGGAAATTTACTAAAAGAGAATTAGGATGATACGAAGAAAAGCTGTTGGTGTATATGTTACAGCCAAAGTAATAAATCTGGATGTTATGTATAATGGCTAGCCATTATACACAATATCTACTCAAATTGGTTAAAGTGATAATGGTAACAAAATTAATCACATTAACTAGCTATTATACATAATATCTTCGATGACTTGGATAATGTAATAAAACACGTAGGTATGCGTTTAAAATTATATTTCAATATTGCCTTACTATTCATAAAGATTATTTAAAAAATTAATATAACATAAGATAGTAATTTCACGTCAATTAACATTGTTATAAAGTTATTTAACTTTAATTTATAAAAACAATTTAAAGCTCACTGGCTATAAAACAAAAAAATAAAAACACAGGGATCAACACCCAATAAAGATAAAAATAATAAAGTTTTTAAAACGAACTGACATTAATGAACCAGGTCATAATTATTATTTATTCTTACAAGTAAGGCTCTTGTGACATTTTGAGTTACACATGAGGTTTGACTTTTTACATTTACACTTATTTGAAACGCATTCTCTAGTACAGTTGCAATGCTGAAATCTTTGGCCGCCAGTATGTGACTCTTTTTTGCACATTCCCTGACGGAAACTTCATGTTGAGGAAAGGCATCTATTGTAAAAAACGTTTCTTTGCAGACAGTGACCTGATTCCTTGCGTAAAGTTGAGGATGAAGAGAGGGAGGGATAACAAGTCGGCTAGACCGTATTTATTACTTTGACTAACTTTGACACGTTATTATGAATAATGTCCAGACAAAGTGATTAATTTATTACTTTGTCTAGTGAATTTGGCCATTATATATAATGACCAGTCATTATGTATAATAACTATTTAATCACTATGACTGTAACATATATAAGGTTTCGGTTAATTTAAAAGCAGTTTTGGTTTCAGCCTTTTTATGATATAAGTAGGCATTCAAGCAAATGGGCCACCTGATGATAGGCGTTCTTCAATACCTATAGACAATATTGCTGTAAGAAATGTTAACCAATCCTTGCATCACCAATGGGCCACCAACCAACTTGAGCCTGTAGTTGCACTGGTTCTAACCAGTTCAAACTAGAACATAACAATACTAGGTCAATACTCAGTATTGTTGTATTTGGCGGTAGAATATCTGATGAGTGGGTGTGTCACTTGCACTGCACAAAGCTCACCACTTAGCAAAACTAAGTATATGCTTTTAGAACCTAAATCTCGATGACCAATCATCCAATTTAATAGACCAACAAAGGAAGAAATACTTTTAATTCTCTCTTAAGTATTCTAATGACAATTTGATACGACCTGAAAAAGATCAAATGGAGCCTTACGTATCTGCTTCCTTCTTTATTTATTTTTATGTTATTCGGGGAAAACAAGCAGAAGACTCACCTGATGTTAAGCGATCACCACCGCCCATGGACGTCTGCAACACCAGGGCCTTGCATGTGCGTGGCCGGCCTTTAACGAAGGAGTATACTACCAAAGTTAAACATCAAACTAAATAATCACTTCTTAACCAACCCTGTTTTAAAAGCCAAGATCCAACTAGATTTACAAACTTAAATCTACGAATATCTATTTTGTTACTTCGTTAGGTCATTGATCTGTGAATATATTGAATATCACAACTTTTGGCGTTGTCCAGTCCTGTCTGGGTGAATAAATCATTCATGAAATTGCTAAGCATTAATAAATTATATTGCTGTGTTTTGACTTAAAAAATTTGAACTAGCCAATAATTACAGCATCAAGGGATATGTTGAGTGGATAATATCTTAAAATTCTAATATCTATAGTTGAAGGTTATATTAATCTACTATGATATATTGTGATGTGTCATAGTCTGCTACCTACGAAGTGGCCATTTCTAGCTCCAAGATTTATCTCATTTTAATATTTTTTGTGGTATAATCCTTGTTCCCTTATTTATGTACATAACAATAATTTTAAAGCATCCTCTTACGTTAATGGATCTCATTCATAAATTTAAGCACATACATCATGAAGTGAGCTGTATAACTTCCGCGTTAACTGCCTCCCATTATCTAATTCGGATGTTTTCTTCAACGCTGCTATTAATCTGTTGTATGGCAGGCCTCCAGCTTGAATAATGTGTGTAGTCACTGAGAGCGTTTAAATAATATTTAATATTACATAAATTGTTTGGATTACCTTCACTTGTTAATACCAAATAAAAATATTAGGTTACCAAGTAAGGAATCTCTAAATATTTATACGACAAGGTACTCATATGCTTAAAAAAATTGGATGCATGTTCTAGAATAATGTTTCAAGAAAAGTATGGAAAATAATCGATTTCATTGAAATTCTTGTCCATTATTTGACACGAGACGAGATGGGTAGATGGTTATTAGATGGACCATTAGCTCTACTCGGGACTTGAAGCTAAGACCTTGCGTGATGGTCTTATAATCTAGTCACAAAACCGGGGACGTTAATAAAATATTATGTGGTACCTTCATTACTTCTGATTTTCCTTAATACAAGTGCTTTAGCTGCTTACATTGTGATAAGAGTAATGTATCTGATGTTGTCCAATATTTATTTATTATTATTATATCAGGTTTATTAGTTCTGACACTGTTACGTCTTATTACATAAATGATAAAACACACACCTTAAGCAAAATCGTGATTAATAGCTCAAAACTTACCCTTAAGCAAAAACATTTCTTCTTTTTTCTGAATTTTTGGTGAGTTTTTCGTCGAAACATTTTTAAGCGCACGCTATCAGAGACACCCCACGAACTATAAGCAGTCATAAAATAAATCAAAGCGCTTTACGACCAAACTATAGCGCCATTAAAATATGGTAAAACGCTTAGCTTTAGCACAAAAACCCGTGTTTTATGTAATGAAATTTTAACAATAAGAAAATTAAAATTTAACGAGATAACCCGTTGGAAAGGCTCGTAAATTTTACAAGCATCTAGTTAATTTGCAAATTAATTTGCTGCGAAAATTATAAACATAGTGAATTTTATTCAAATAACTGTTCGCGGTTTTGCGGTTAAAATGTCGTTTAGTAAACGCGTATACGTCAAATATCAAATTTACGACGATATATCATAGTTACATTTATGATTTAAGCCTATCACCTACATGAGCATAAATACATAGACTGCGTATGAACACAAAAACTGTGTTTAAATTACTTCCTCGACTTTTTATGAATGCTGAGTCAGAACCATTATTTCGGTCTAGTTTTAAAGACTAGCAATATTGGGTTGTGAATAAATAAACTTCGTTCTGTTATAACGTAGTCTTTTCATGTAGTCTATCCTTCTTAATAAAAAATATTAATAATCTATTTTTTTTTAATTGAGTGAAAAAAATCACGTAAAATTATTAGTCGAACAAATGTATCTAGGTTGGGAGTTGAAATAGAACTGACTATTGTTGATGATCATAGTACACCGAAAGGGGTGACATCAGCACTTTGGTTTACTGTACTCTGATAATGTTGTTTTAGATTTTTGCGATTATTACACATTGAAATAAAACTAGTTTTAACGGATTTAAATCGCGTATATTAATTATTTTTATCATCCCGACATTTCGAGTACTTTACAGCGTTCGTGGTCACGGGTAGACACGGGTTACTGTACTCTGGTTCCAGGAGAGATGAATTATGATGATGATAACTGAAATCGTCACGTAAGAAAAAAGCCTCACATGCCTCCTAAAGGTGATCATTGGCTCCGGCTTTCTCTACTATACGTTCTCCAGAGGATTATTCCATCTCTTTCTCTTAGCTCTGTCTTTCTCTTCTATTATACGTTTAAAAATAACATTACGAGTAGTTATTGATTTTTTTGTTTTAATTTACCTGAGATTATTAATTTCGAATTTGGGAACTTATATCATTGTATCCTCTATTTAAAACACAATATACATATAAAGCTGTCTCGTTCCAACTCAATACCGACAGTTTTTCTATCTCTTTCTAATAATTTGACATCTGAACATATCTCTTGGACTTGGGCGCTGAGTTTCTTTCGCCGGTTCTTCTCAGGTCTGAGGTGTTAATCTCCGAACCGGTGGTAGATTTTTTACAATAATTTTAATTCTGATTTTTTATCAATAATCAAGTGTGTTACACTTTCTATATTGAATAAAGATTTTTGACTTTGACTCTGACTTTGGACGATGAAGGTTACCTTCATAAAATTAACCATAACTATTCTGATAGATGACTGCTTAAATCAATTAAAATTACAGTGTTCGTTCGGATTTATCAAAATATTAAATAATAATTGAATTTTATAAATACGATATTCTAAATTACTTTAGTCGTTTTAATACTTTCTGATTACATTTTGTCTAATTCATTTTACCCGTAAACGGATTAAAATTTAAATCTAGGTCTCAGATGGATAATCGAAATTGTAAGACAGTTATTGAAACTTCTATAACATGATTAATAATCTACAAATATAAATTTGAAGAACTAAATTAATATAATAAAAACTATAATCGGTTCGCAAATATTATATTATACTAATTGTAATATAATTCGTATGCGTTTGAATTAAAAAAAAATTGTTGTTGTAAACTATTCTTTTTTTTTGATTTCTTAATTTTTCATTTCATGCACTTCTCGCGCATACATAAACACTTCAACGAAAACGTATATACTAATAAAAAAGTACACTCACAGAATAAACAGCCATTTAAATGGTTCTGTCAAATTAACATCAAAGTCCTTAAACTGTCTTTATTTCGTAGTTGAAATACGAATAGATGTCATTTCTCCAGTTCTCTGTTCTAAGATCTCGCCGAACTCGTACATTCGGTTTGCGGTGACGCACCTTTCTGCAAAACTATAAATGGATGATATAATTAATTCCACCATTTGTCCGACCTTAAAGTTTATCCACTTAAAAAAATGTTGTTGATAAACTTTAGAAACTATTTATTTATATTTAGAAGGAAATTTACTAAAAGAGAATTAGGATGATACGAAGAAAAGCTGTTGGTGTATATGTTACAGCCAAAGTAATAAATCTGGATGTTATGTATAATGGCTAGCCATTATACACAATATCTACTCAGATTGGTTAAAGTAATAATGGACACAAAATTAATCACATTAACTAGCTATTATATATAATATCTTCGATGACTTGAATAATGTAATAAAACACGTAGGTATGCGTTTAAAATTATATTTCAATTTGCCTTACTATTCATAAAGATTATTTAAAAAATTAATATAACATAAGATAGTAATTTCACGTTAATTAACATTGTTATAAAGTTATTTAACTTTAATTTATAAAAACAATTTAAAGCTCACTGGCTATAAAACAAAAAAATAAAAACACAGGGATCAACACCCAATAAAGATAAAAATAATAAAGTTTTTAAAACGAACTGACATTAATGAACCAGGTCATAATTATTATTTATTCTTACAAGTAAGGCTCTTGTGACATTTTGAGTTACACATGAGGTTTGACTTTTTACATTTACACTTATTTGAAACGCATTCTCTTGTACAGTTGCAATGCTGAAATCTTTGGCCGCCAGTATGTGACTCTTTTTTTGCACATTCCCTGACGGAAACTTCATGTTGAGGAAAGGCATCTATTGTAAAAAACGTTTCTTTGCAGACAGTGACCTGATTCCTTGCGTAAAGTTGAGGATGAAGAGAGGGAGGGATAACAAGTCGGCTAGACCGTATTTATTACTTTGACTAACTTTGACACGTTATTATGAATAATGTCCAGACAAAGTGATTAATTTATTACTTTGTCTAGTGAATTTGGCCATTATATATAATGACCAGTCATTATGTATAATAACAATTTAATCACTATGACTGTAACATATATAAGGTTTCGGTTAATTTAAAAGCAGTTTTGGTTTCAGCCTTTTTATGATATAAGTAGGCATTCAAGCAAATGGGCCACCTGATGATAGGCGTTCTTCAATACCTATAGACAATACTGCTGTAAGAAATGTTAACCAATCCTTGCATCACCAATGGGCCACCAACCAACTTGAGCCTGTAGTTGCACTGGTTCTAACCAGTTCAAACTAGAACATAACAATACTAGGTCAATACTCAGTATTGTTGTATTTGGCGGTAGAATATCTGATGAGTGGGTGTGTCACTTGCACTGCACAAAGCCTCACCACTTAGCAAAACTATTAAGTATATGCTTTTAGAACCTAAATCTCGATGACCAATCATCCAATTTAATAGACCAACAAAGGAAGAAATACTTTTAATTCTCTCTTAAGTATTTTAATGACAATTTGATACGACCTGAAAAAGATCAAATGGAGCCTTACGTATCTGCTTCCTTCTTTATTTATTTTTATGTTATTCGGGGCAAACAAGCAGAAGACTCACCTGATGGAAAGCGATCACCACCGCCCATGGACGTCTGCAACACCAGGGCCTTGCATGTGCGTGGCCGGCCTTTAACGAAGGAGTATACTACCAAAGTTAAACATCAAACTAAATAATCACTTCTTAACCAACCCTGTTTTAAAAGCCAAGATCCAACTAGATTTACAAACTTAAAGCTACGAATATCTATTTTGTTACTTCGTTAGGTCATTGATCTGTGAATATATTGAATATCACAACTTTTGGCGTTGTCCAGTCCTGTCTGGGTGAATAAATCATTCATGAAATTGCTAAGCATTAATAAATTATATTGCTGTGTTTTGACTTAAAAAATTTGAACTAGCCAATAATTACAGCATCAAGGGATATGTTGAGTGGATAATATCTTAAAATTCTAATATCTATAGTTAAAGGTTATATTAATCTACTATGATATATTGTGATGTGTCATAGTCTGCTACCTACGAAGTGGCCATTTCTAGCTCCAAGATTTATCTCATTTTAATATTTTTTGTGGTATAATCCTTGTTCCCTTATTTATGTACATAACAATAATTTTAAAGCATCCTCTTACGTTAATTGATCTCATTCATAAATTTAAGCACATACATCATGAAGTGAGCTGTATAACTTCCGCGTTAACTGCCTCCCATTATCTAATTCGGATGTTTTCTTCAACGCTGCTATTAATCTGTTGTATGGCAGGCCTCCAGCTTGAATAATGTGTGTAGTCACTGAGAGCGTTTAAATAATATTTAATATTACATAAATTGTTTGGATTACCTTCACTTGTTAATACCAAATAAAAATATTAGGTCACCAATTAAGGAATCTCTAAATATTTATACGACAAGGTACTCATATGCTTAAAAAAATTGGATGCATGTTCTAGAATAATGTTTCAAGAAAAGTATGGAAAATAATCGATTTCATTGAAATTCTTGTCCATTATTTGACACGAGACGAGATGGGTAGATGGTTATTAGATGGACCATTAGCTCTACTCGGGACTTGAAGCTAAGACCTTGCGTGATGGTCTTATAATCTAGTCACAAAACCGGGGACGTTAATAAAATATTATGTGGTACCTTCATTACTTCTGATTTTCCTTAATACAAGTGCTTTAGCTGCTTACATTGTGATCAGAGTAATGTATCTGATGTTGTCCAATATTTATTTATTATTATTATATCAGGTTTATTAGTTCACTGTTACGTCTTATTACATAAATGATAAAACACACACCTTAAGCAAAATCGTGATTAATAGCTCAAAACTTACCCTTAAGCAAAAACATTTCTTCTTTCTTCTGAATTTTTGGTGAGTTTTTCGTCGAAACATTTTTAAGCGCACGCTATCAGAGACACCCCACGAACTATAAGCAGTCATAAAATAAATCAAAGCGCTTTACGACCAAACTATAGCGCCATTAAAATATGGTAAAACGCTTAGCTTTAGCACAAAAACCCGTGTTTTATGTAATGAAATTTTAACAATAAGAAAATTAAAATTTAACGAGATAACCCGTTGGAAAGGCTCGTAAATTTTACAAGCATCTAGTTAATTTGCAAATTAATTTGCTGCGAAAATTATAAACATAGTGAATTTTATTCAAATAACTGTTCGCGGTTTTGCGGTTAAAATGTCGTTTAGTAAACGCGTATACGTCAAATATCAAATTTACGACGATATATCATAGTTACATTTATGATTTAAGCCTATCACCTACATGAGCATAAATACATAGACTGCGTATGAACACAAAAACTGTGTTTAAATTACTTCCTCGACTTTTTATGAATGCTGAGTCAGAACCATTATTTCGGTCTAGTTTTAAAGACTAGCAATATTGGGTTGTGAATAAATAAACTTCGTTCTGTTATAACGTAGTCTTTTCATGTAGTCTATCCTTCTTAATAAAAAATATTAATAATCTATTTTTTTTTAATTGAGTAAAAAAAATCACGTAAAATTATTAGTCGAACAAATGTATCTAGGTTGGGAGTTGAAATAGAACTGACTATTGTTGATGATCATAGTACACCGAAAGGGGTGACATCAGCACTTTGGTTTACTGTACTCTGATAATGTTGTCTTAGATTTTCGCGATTATTACACATTGAAATAAAACTAGTTTTAACGGATTTAAATCGCGTATATTAATTATTTTTATCATCCCGACATTTCGAGCACTTTACAGCGTTCGTGGTCACGGGTAGACACGGGTTACTGTACTCTGGTTCCAGGAGAGATGAATTATGATGATAATAACTGAAATCGTCACGTAAGAAAAAAGCCTCACATGCCTCCTAAAGGTGATCATTGGCTCCGGCTTTCTCTACTATACGTTCTCCATAGGATTATTCCATCTCTTTCTCTTAGCTCTGTCTTTCTCTTCTATTATACGTTTAAAAATAACATTACGAGTAGTTATTGATTTTTTTGTTTTAATTTACCTGAGATTATTAATTTCGAATTTGGGAACTTATATCATTGTATCCTCTATTTAATACACAATATACATATAAAGCTGTCTCGTTCCAACTCAATACCGACAGTTTTTCTATCTCTTTCTAATAATTTGACATCTGAACATATCTCTTGGACTTGGGCGCTGAGTTTCTTTCGCCGGTTCTTCTCAGGTCTGAGGTGTTAATCTCCGAACCGGTGGTAGATTTTTTACAATCAATAATCAAGTGTGTTACACTTTCTATATTGAATAAAGATTTTTGACTTTGACTCTGACTTTGGACGATGAAGGTTACCTTCATAAAATTAACCATAACTATTCTGATAGATGACTGTTTAAATCAATTACAATTACAGTGTTCGTTCGGATTTATCAAAATATTAAATAATAATTGAATTTTATAAATACGATATTCTAAATTACTTTAGTCGTTTTAATACTTTCTGATTACATTTTGTCTAATTCATTTTACCCGTAAACGGATTAAAATTTAAATCTAGGTCTCAGATGGATAATCGAAATTGAAAGACAATTATTGAAACTTCTATAACATGATTAATAATCTACATATATAAATTTGAAGAATTAAATTAATATAATAAAAACTATAATCGGTTCGCAAATATTATATTATACTAATTGTAATATAATTCGTATGCATTTGAATTAAAAAAAAAAGTTGTTGTTGTAAACTAAGTTACTCTTATTACATCATTCTCTCAATGAAAGTCCCATCAAAATCGGTCCAGGCGTTCCAAAAAGACTGACATTTAAAAATAGTAGAAGATTTTATTTTGGTATGTACCTATATACATATGCATTAAATAAAAAGCAGTTATTTTAATATTACAAACAGACACTCCAATTTTATTATGTGTATAGAAGATTCGCATACTACGTCATTCTGTAACGAGTTTTTGACTCAAATAAAATTTACAATGCCGATATTTTGATAGTATATTAATCAAATGTTTGCGCGTGATTTTATGCAAATGTCCACAAATTGGTAAAATTGCATCGATACTTTTCCCAATCAAAATCTATTATCTTATATATTTATTGGATGAAATCAAAATCGAGACGCCGAACAGATGTGACACATTGATATTTTTTATGTAATAATATGTAAGGAATATTTCAAATGAGCCACCTGATGTTGAGTTACAAACATAAATGTGAGAAATGTCGTAGGACACGGTTAATACGAAAGAAAAATAATTTCAAACAAAATCGCACGCAGAGAAAAAGAGAAAGGAGATAACCTAGAGAAAGCCTTATGTATTTTCTCTTTTTGATGCTATAGGTTGGCGGACGAATATATGGTCCAGCTGATGGTAAGTGCACACCACCGCCTATAAATGTTGGCGCTGTAAGACTCATGAATCATGATATGACTAACCTTAAAAACTAAGTTATTGTGACCCTTATTTGTAAAAAATACATTGGTAGAAAAAGCATATTATTCGATACAAGATTTTATAATAAAAAAGTAAAGTTAATAAAAAAGCGTGGAGTTAATAACTGTTGACTTCCAAGCAGGATATATTAATATCAATTCGATTATTTGACGATTCAAAAGTGCATGTAAAAGCCTACTTTAATAAAGTTTATTTTGATTTGATTTGATTAAAGCTATGGTTAAAAGGGCTCATTTACCATTCAAACCGACAGAACGACAATACTAAGTTGGTATTTGGTGGTAGAATATATCATGAGTGGGTTGTATCTACTCAGACTATTGATATACCAACGTTATATGGCATCAGAGAACTTTGTCGTTTGTCGTACGAGTCGTCCTTATCCCAAGGCACATGAATAGTTATTTGATACCAACAATCTATATTAATATTATAAATGTCAAAGTAACTCTTTCTCTGTCGCTGTTTCACGACGAAACCGCTGAACCGAATTTCATGAAAATTGGTACGAAGCAAACTTTAACTCCGAGAAAGGACATAGGCTAGATATAGGCTACTCTTTTGCCTAACACATGCCTACCACAACGAATATCCTAAAACGCGAGCAAAGCCAGGGGCGACTACTAGTAAACAATAAAAATATCACTAGGACTTAAAATATGCAATCAATTTTAATTCGTATACAATTACGAATTTTCAACTGATCAACTCGCTTTGCGTCATCGGATAGTAAAAGTCGAATAATTTAATTAATCCAGAGTATTTTTAGCGATCTGCGTTTCAAATAAGCTTTCAATACATAACAGCCCTTTTAATTAAACGTTTCATTGGCATTCCTGGCAATACTATCCGTTGTATAAAATGACTGAAGGCAGGAATTCGAATTAAATTCACAGGTACTAAACAACGCTTTGTGTTGATGCGTTTTCATTTAAATTTTAATACCTACTATTTTAGGAACTATTTCGTTCGTTCCGTTTGCTATTTTGTTCTGATAAAATTAAAGCGAACGTCGGTTTCGAATATCGAATGTATTGAACGGGGATTTGAAATTAGAATTCATTCAATTATTTTTCGTTGCACTTGGAAATGATTAGGCTCGTGCATTGATTTTAAATAATGATGTTCCAATTTCAAAAATTAAGATCAGATTTTGTATAAACTGCTTGTTTGATTGTTTTTTTTTTTAATTATTAAACGTAGAAATTAATATATGCCTATGGTTTAAACATATACATCACAACGTGGAAAGTTAAAAACAAAATATTTCAATTACCAAGTAATGTTGCTCATTCAAAATTCAAACTAGCCTAGTATTTTTAAGGTTTGTAAATTCATTTTATAGGTTCTTTTATAGAAAAAAAATGTAAAAGGGAAATCGATATTGTACCGTGTAAATCAAAATATTCTTGATTCAATTAGATGAAATGCATACTCGAAAGGTCCAAATGAAAATGGTTTTCAATACACTTCAATAAGCTTCAAGAGGCTCTCGATTCGAATGTATTTTTATTTGATATGTGCCAGTTTATTGCTATCTCTCACTAGAGACAGTTTGTTTTCTGTTAAAAATCTTTATTTTTTATTTTGTGAAGAAAAAATGTGTTCTATTAATAAATTTAATAAAAACATTTCAGGATAAGAAACATAACCGTTTATATAACTGCCAAAAATCTTAGTTTTTCTAGCTGAATTTTCTATTGATGATACTCAAAAGAACACTGGCTCACTTTTCTTACTTAAAATATCGATTTATCCAACTTTTATTGATCTGAATAACAATTAATATTAATACACAACTGCGTCAAAGCCTTCTATCACAGTAATAGCCTACAATTTTCTTATCAAGGACAGTTTTTTAACACACAATATATTATTATTAATAGCCGTGTATCATATTTTTTGTATAACGTCTGGCGCGTCGGGGCAAAAACAATGAAATATTTTCTTATTTTCTTTTATTTACAAGTTCATATTACGGACAATATTTCTTATTTATATAGAGATGATAAAAATGGAGTAACATTATATCCAGCGCTTAAGTAATAATAGCGCCGATATCGAAGTAAGTAAGTCGAGTCGCAGGATCAATTCTGACCCCGTGGTCGATTATCATCCAAAGCCCTTCAAGAAGCTGTAAACTAGAATGAATTATGATAATATGGTAAATAATAATAATAATAAATAATAAATATGAGACAACATCACATACATTACTCTGATCCCAATGTAAGTAGCTGAAGCACTTGTGTTATGGAAATCAGAAGTAACGACGGTACCACAAACACCCAGACCCAAGACAACATAGAAAACTAATGGTAATCTACATCGACTCTGCCTCAGACCGACCTCAGAGTGGCGTACCCATGAAAACCGGTGTACACACCACTCGACCATGGAGGTCGTCAAAGAATTATTAGTTAGAATTCCTAATTATCACCTGCTTGGCTCACGTTTTAGGGGGTTGATAGTCATGTGTTAGGCAAAAATTGCCTATATCCTTGTACTTCAAGTTTGCTTTGCCAAATTTCATCAAATGGGGTTCAGTGGTTTGGTAGACAGTCAGACAGAGTTACTTTCACATTTATAATATTAATTTAAATTTACATAATATAATATTAATTTAAATTTATATAATATAATGTATATTAATATTATAAATGTAAATAGTGATTCTTTATAAAAAAAAAAACTTTTTTATCGACAGGCTTGTCAGTCTGATTAAGATCTTTTCTGATCTTATCAATGCAAAATTTATAATAAGAAAAGTGGTCTTTAGATTTTCTTTCTCATTGGTGGAGAAGGTTTAAAGTTTATTCTCCCACACCGCTCAAATATGGGTCAATGAGTACACATCTGAAATATTTTAATGAAATTAGGCAGGCAGGCAGATCTCCTCACAAAGTTGGTCTTTACCAGCGAACACGACATGAATTTTAAATCATGCACGTGAAAATTCAGTTAAGCTGAACCCGATTTGATTAAGATTAAATCGGTTACGATTAACGTGTTCTAATCACTGGACCATCTCGGATTCATTCAAAGTGAAGGTCAAAGTTAAGGTACTATTAGAAAAAACGAGACGAAAAACTTTTTTTCTTCTCGCTAAAGAAACTCGTTACGCGTTTCCCCGACTTGAAGTGAGGAGTTATGTGGGACTCGCAGGCGTCCAGGATGAGTGCGCCCATCACACTGAAATACTTACTAACCAGCCAGACCAGCGGTACCTTTCCGTCTTCTCAACGGGCGCCACAGAATCACTTTCGCAACTCAAACTTACACTTAAACTCAAATTACTTATTTCAATAGTTTTACAATTAATTATTGATGATCAAATGAAACAGTACCACCGTTTCGGAAACGAAAATACCATGACCTGAGAAGAACCGGCGAAAGAAACTCAACAGGCGGGTCTTTTGTGTCTATTTTTTATACAAAATTGAATATGAAAAGAAAGAGCTACTATATAATAATAGTTTAATAGCTATTAGTATATTGGTCATTTCTTTTCTACTATACTGTAATGAAGAGAGGAAAAACTTGCCTAATATGGTATGGTATGTCATAAAACAATCGATATACAAAAGCTCAGGAAATATAAGAAATAAATCATTAATCAAGTTAAAACAAGCTTAATTAATTAAATTTCCTATTTTGATATCTCTCTATGATATAATTATCTGTTACGAAGTAATATTCATGTATTTTAAATACGGAATTCTTTGAATTACTAATATATCATTGAACGTCAATAACACATCTAATTACTGGTTATTGTTATAATAATGTAATTAATTGATATGTGTATTAATTAATATCATGATTGCATGTTTGATATTTATATGAATGCCGAAATGTCCATTGGATGACGTGGGTCAGAGTCGTAAGTCATGATTTCGACGATAATTTGGTTCATGTGCATATTTATAAACGGTATCTTGTTCTGGTATGGAAAAATGTAAAGCTTATATTGGAATCAACCCGCATTGGAACAGCGTGATGGAATATGTTTCAAACCTTCTCCTCAAAAGGGAGATGAGGCCTTAGCCCAGCAGTGGGAAATTTACAGGCTGTTGTTGTTGTTGTGGTTGTTGTCTGTACTGGAATTTGGAATCGTATTAAGCGTTACAAAATCATTTTAAAACTACTCTAAGGAATTACTAATAAAACTTCCTAATCTTGTCTGTCTGTCTGTTTTGCTTGCTATATATTAAGGCTATGGTTGTCACCGGTTTTAAAAGTCAAAAAGTACGAGTAAGAAACTCAGTAGTAACTCTATTCGACGATTTGAATTACATAAAACGAGTAAGTGGATAAAATAAAATTAAATCTATATCATAAAATCTTGGCCCAGAAATCAACAAATACGCATAGATTTACCATGATTTTTATAATTTATAAGCCTTTTATGGACTAAGCCTTATTTATCGATATCTTATTTACATCTCCAATTAAATCTAAAGCTTGTGCTAGGAGTGGACACGACATAAATCATTACGCTACTGACACCAAAAAGGTTTGAGTCTACTTTTAAGTCTACTGGTTCGAAGAATATCATTATCACAGACGCTATATACACCAGTGGCTTAACAATAACGACCGTTACACACATACAAGTCACATTATGTGTATATAATATTATTTGAGTAAAATAGTGCAAATAAGCTGAAATGGCCCAGTGGGTAGAACTCGTGTATCTTAACCGATGATTGCGGGTTCAAACCCAGGCAAGCACCACTGTATATAATATGTGCTTCATTTTTGTTTATAATTCATCTTGTGCTCGGCGGCGAAGGAAAACATCGTGAAGAAACCTGCACGTGTCTAATTTCATCAAAATTCTGTCATATGTGAATTCCACCAACCCGCATTGGAACAGCGAGGTGGAATATGTTCCAAACCATCTCCTTAATGGAAGAGGAGGCCTTATCTCTGCAGTAGGAAATGTACAGTACAAATAATATTATAAGCAAACTATATTTACGTATATACACGTACATATAAAAATGTAATCACACAAATTATTCATATACTTGTAATAACAACAAAGTTACATTAGGCACAATATTACCATCTCATAGCCGGCTAGCAATTTAAAAAAAACACCGCAGAGTTTTTTTAGTCTAATTTCGGGTTATAAATTAATTTTATCGCGACAGGAGTTAATTAGATTCAAAAACTACGCTAGCGATGTTTCTCTTTTAAGCTCCGGCGTAAATGTCAAATTAATAATTTTACTATCGTGCGATTCGAAATTATTTCAAATTGTATGTTTTATAAATATTATTATTGCTTTTGGTGTTTTTTGGATCGAAGTTCTTTTACTTGGAACTGGCATAAACAATAAATTAATTAAGAAGTGTTGCTCCTGATCTGCCAGACCTTACCTTTTATCACAGCCGCTCTTATTGTTATATTAACTTTTTTTTTTAAATCATTTAATTCATGAGGCGTCATGGCCCGGTGGTTAGAACGCGTGCATCTTAACCGGTGATTGCGGATTTAAACCCTGGCAAGCACCACTGAATATTCATGCTTTAAGCAAGTATTAGTGTGCAAGTGAATATTCAGTGTATTTGTGTATAATTCACACCAGCCGGCGGTGGAGTAATGCATCGTGGGGAAACCTGCATGTGTATAATTTCATTGAAATTCTGCCACGTGTGCATTCCACCAAACCGCATTAGAACAGCGAGGTGGAATATGTTCCAAACCTTCTCCTCAAAGGGAGAGGAGGACACTGGGAAATTTACAGGCTGTTGTTTTTGTTGCTGTTTAATTCATACGGATTTCTTAATAATAATGATATCATTGTCATTTAATTATTATCAAAACTATTCAGTTTATTTTATGATGACTCTTATTCAATACATATGATGAATTCAATAAAGGATTTAAGTAGATCCATAATATTAACGACTCTGCTATAAAATATCAAAATGAATTTCAACAGCACTAATTATGTACTAAGAACAAAACTCCGTAATTTCTTTATAAATATTTACTGGGCCTTTTGAAAAGCAAATTGTCCTTAAATGAGGCGTTTAAACTTGAAATTCAAGTTTCGAACGTGTTAGAGTTTCACAAATTTACATAGAGATCTGAAACGCTTTGACGAGACCCCCGCTGCCCCCAGCTCGTTTTGAACATAACTTCCCTTCATTTACATTCATATAAACTGAACGGGAACACAATATATTTCGTTTTGATCTAGCAATTTAACTCTCTAGAATTTTCTTGAAAAATTAAACGTTTAATAGTTACTACTTGTGCGCTCGCGTTGAGGGGGTTTGGGTTAGCAAAAAAGTAGCCAGTAGCAAAATATGTCCTTTCTTGCAGTTCAAGTTTGCTTCACACCAAATTTCATCAAATTCAGTTCATTGATTTGGTCGTGAAAAAGTAACATCAGACAGAGTTACTTTTACATTGATAATATTAATATGGATTGTATTCATTCAATGTTAGTTACATAATTATATACATTTTTAGAATTGGATACGAACTAAAATTCAGAATCAGGGATGAAGGAAGATATTGTGAAAGTTTGAAGGATTTTCTTTATTCATCACTTGCAGGTTGCAATTAATTCTTCAGAATTAATTCTTCTTCATATGTTTCTTCCAAACATTTGTTTTGTACAAACATATAAAGGAAGAAACAATGTGGAATAATTTCCAAACATTCTTCCGAATATGAGATAAGACCTCCGCTAGCCGTCGGGGTTCTAGACACTTTTATAGTAAATAAGATGTTATATATTATTTATTTCAAAGTGAAACCTTTAAACATTGAATATATAAAACATACAAGTTACCTAATAAATAACAAAATGAGGCTCCGTGAAGCTGCTTAGCAAGCAATATAAATATCAAAGAGCTTTAGTATATTCAATCACTTATGCTACTAAAATAAAATCGAATATTAAAAATACAAGCCAATCATTTTAAATTAGTGTAGCACGACACAACTTAGATGTAGCATTGGCAAAATTCGTAAAACCGATCACATCCGAATTAAGTACGCTATACCAAATTATGAATATTTATTTCATATGTGAATATGCTCTATGATATATACCATATGACCCAATATATTCGTCAATTTGACACGTCGATTTACATGCACTTGCTTTCTCGGGTTGAACAGACGGGAGAATCTATAGCGATGAATAGCGTCGAATAGCGCGATAAGGAGTTATTTCTATTGGTTGCATAAATCGGCAGAAATAGGTTTTATTGAAGTTGCCGATGCTACATCTAAGTTGTGTCATACTATACCATCGTAAAGTTAAAACGTCACGAATTATCAATTTTCATTCGGTTCGATCGAATTTGATTTTTCACTTTCATTTCTAAGTCTCTTGTGGGAAAAAAAGTGTCATTAATTATTTTAATTTGAGAAGAATGACAGCTACGTGCCGTAATTCTGAAATTAAGATTGATGTATTAAATCTTTATTCAGATTAATATGCTTCCATAGACAGCTTTTTGTGAAGTGAAATAAGGTGTTTGTGAACTTAGTAGCGACACAAGCGCTTTAAAAGCTTCAATTATTTTTTCCTTTTGTGTCGTATAGATTATAAGGATATCGAGATCGTGTCTTGAAATCCATTTTTTAAGGTTTGGTAGTCGGACCGACAAGTGTCCACCACGGGCCAACGACATTAGCGCTTTATTGCCAATGGAACTGAGATTTTATATCCATTAGGCCCATAGTTACACTGTCTCACTCATCCTTCAAACCAGACAGCAAAAATACTAAGAATAGCTATTTGGCTGTAGAATATCTGATTAGAAAGTGGTACCCAGACCGACTTGCATAAAGCTCTACCAATAAATGAAACTACATATGTGTAAATAAGTCACGTTGCGCTGTGAAAGTCATGAGTTAGAAGCGTCAGAAGTCAGTCCAAGTGCAATAGATTTAATCAATCTATGCCAATATTGACACTTCAGATACCCCACTGGCAAAGGATTTTATCGCATCACTGCTGTACAGACTGGTGGACATGTGCACTTTTTATATCCTCCCAATACTTTCTGATTTAGATCTAGTATTTTCGGTTAAAGCTTTCGTACAACGTAACATAAACTGGGCAATCTCTGCTCTCTACATCTGTAGGAATATATTTAGTAAGATTCTTGCAAGCTGATGTTGTTTGTATTATTTAAATGTGTTTTACGTGTGATTTAATTAATGACAGCTGTTTAGTTTTAGAGAGATGGATTTATTGATGTCAAAGAAGTTGACGAACAAATGGGTCACCTGATGGTCACCACTCTTCATATACAATGGTAGTGTAAAATAATAAACATGCAGACGATATCAGATCACCAATGCGCCACAAACCCCAGGGACTAAGATGTCACTTGTGCCAATAATATACTGGCTTACTCTTCAAATCGGAAATATTGCTATTTGGTCCTAGAACATGGGATAAATATATGACACCCAGAGCTTAGACAAAACCCTTCGACGAAGTATTAGAATTAATAAAACTTTGTTATATAATTAGTGAAAAGACTAACTCATAACATTATTGTTGGTTCTAAATTCCAAAATTGTACTAAGTTTTTAAATTGGAATTCAAATTATTTCATAATCAAATATTCGTTAGAGATATAATTTGCTACTTGTATAAAGTGTATTTCAATTTTAAATTTTGAAAATAAAATTATACAACCACTTTTACAAAATGTCTTCTACATTACTTGGGTTTTTCCATAATCAAAATCCAAGCCACATTACATAGTAACATTGTAATCCGCTAAAACATTTCGAAGAGAACATCGTTCGAGAAAACACCGGCGTAACGTTAAAAGAAGTTGAACAATTAAGTCGAATTACTATTCAAATTAGAAATTCGTGTAATAAGCTTAAGTAAAATTATGGCACGCCACCAAACGCCCGTGCGCGATGTCGGCAAGCCAGCGAGACGGGTAACAAAGCGGCCTCATTAACTGCTCGGCTACCGTTGAGTTTCTTACACAGAGTAGGCAACAACAGATGATTATGTACTCCTTTCAAGGATTTACGCTGTTTTATATTTTTTGCGACAACCTGGATGTGTACCTGCTGTTTATTCTGCTGACAAACTGCACTGTATTGCTTTTTGGTGAGCTAGTTTGAGTACAGGCACAATAGATGATAACGAGTTATCTGGTTGTACGATGTATGTAGTTTATGACAATGTCTGAGTCATATCTAGTAAGCAACTAAATCATTTATTTTTTTTATGTTATATGTTGGCGGACGAGCATATGGGCCACCTGATAGTATATGATCATCACCACCCATAGACAAGGATGCTGTAAGAAACATTAATCAGTCCTTACATTTCCAATTTACCACCAACCGTGAGAAATAAGATGTTATATCCTTTGTGCCTGTATTTACACTGGCTCACTCACCCTTCAAAACTGAAGACAACAATACTAAGTACTGTTGCTTGGTGGTAGAATATCTGATGAGTTGACTGGTACCTACCAAGGCGGGCTTGCACAAAGCCCTACCACCAAGAATGAGATGTATATATAATATCCTGTATATTAAATGACAGTCTTCAATTCAGATTATTGGGTTGTTATGAGTCTTCTCTTATTATTATCTTCTCCATTTGATCAGTCTGATCGTACTAAATTAGTATCTTGTATCCAAATTCACTTGCATTTCGAAGTAAGCTAAAAGTGAAAGACTGATTTGTGAGTAAAATTCCTAATTCAAATTGTACAACTAATTATATGTCTAGTTGATCCGCTATTTTTATTGTCGTTACAAACGTTAATTATTTTCTGAGCCAAAATAAAAAAGTGTCTTTCACGTAACCTTACAACTTTACTTAGATTTGATATCATGATGTTATCTCGCTTATATCAGCACTTATACAGACTCATTTGTTTATTTTTTTAAGTCGTAATATACAAAGTATTCATGTTTGGCAAAGATCCAATCGGTTTCCAGGTTTTGTGCAAATATTGCCATGTTGCTTCCTCATTCGTTCTTAGAACCATAATTATCATCATAGAATAGAATAAATCTTTTATTTATTTACATAAGAATTATTCTCATTAAATATTTACATAAATGTACAAATCAAAAGTAAAGATAGATACTGAACAAATCATAACTGCATAATAAGTAGCTTCTTCTAGTGTCACAATTTTTCAGATTCTTTGAGTAAAAATATTCACAAATTAGTGAATTAGGAAACGAATAAGAAACTATTGTATATCATAAACTTATTTTAGAACTTTTTAATTTAAGTGCCTGTACAGTAACAGCCTGTAAATTTCCCACTGCTGGGCACTAAGGTCTCCACTCTGTTTGAGGAGAGGGTCAGAGCATATTTCATCACGCTGCTCCAATACGGGTTGGTGAGGCTGTTGGCCAAATACACACACAGTGTGGCTTCAGGTCAAAGTGGTGAATGCACAAACTGTGTTTAATCCTCTAGTTTCAGAAGATTTGTCCAAGATATTTCTATACTAAAGCTTGAGATGAAACATAAATTAAATACATAAGACCTCAATTATCCTTACGAGACTGTAGAGTAACAATCGCCGAAGATTTATGTGATCTATCAACCATAAATGTTATATAAAAGACGGGCTGTTATTAGCCTCAATTATAAGGTACTTGTATCAACATATTAAATCATTCCAAGATTCCAATTTCAAATAGAAATACTTTGTATTGCTGTGGTTCCGGTTTAAAGGGTGAGTATACCAACGCAATTACAGGTACAAAGGATAATATCTTGTATTCTATGAATGTCGGCGCATCGAAGGTATAAAAAGTGGTTGGTTTGTTTTTATAGTGTCATTGACTAGAGCGAAGTTATCTTGATCGATATCACTATACACTGTATCATGTGATCGTATTACAGATATGTATAATCGATTGAGTTTAAATTTAATTTAATTTTAAATTGAATTTGTTACATACACTTAGCCCTCGGAATAGTGGAGCAAAGGCTTCATCAAAAATATAACTTATTGCCTCTACTGGTTCGTTTTTAGCTCAGAGTATCGGAATTGCGATTCAACAGGGAAATGCTGCAAGTATTCTTGCTACCATTTCATGCGGCCAAGAATTACACAGTAACTATTTTTAGATTCATATTTGTATATATTTAAGTATTTAATATTATAATTGGTTTATTTTATTAAAAATAAAATGAGTTGAACATCAAGACACAGATTAGCTATTTTCAAGATTCGTTCAAAAGAATTTATCATCCTCCCTGAACGAATCTCAAATATTCCAGTTAAGGTCACCGCATCTGAATTTTAAATACTCTATGGGAATGTTTGAACGTAACCGGGGAGATGGAAAATTTTAATAAAATATGTTTTCCCGCATAAACTGGCATCTCCTGCGTCACGTCCCTTACGAATCCTTTAAACACTTACAATGTTACTTCATACAAATCTTCCTTATTCCTTAAGACGTAAAGATCAAATTCGTTTATCCTGTAACGAGAAGAACTTGCCTCGATAAACTATGCTGCACTATAAGGAAGAGATGTGCCAAGATTATGAAGTACCTACGTTTTAAAATATTTCTTCTTGTTATAATTTATTTGAATGCCGGTAGTTTTCCGTTTGTAATTGCGTATGTTTTTGCAATTAGCTGTTCCTGACATGATTTTGTATTATGAGAGAAAAATATTTCATATCTATTTTTTGTGGGTCTTTGAAAATTATATAGTATTACTCAAGGTTTTCAAGAATTTCATGGTATTTTTGGACGATAAATTTTAAGGTATGTTTAAAAATTAGGCATATTTTTTAATGATTGAGTATCGGACACATCTGCGTTAAAGAATTAAAAGTTGGTACGCCGTAATAGTATCTGCCCTCTGAAGGAACGCTACTGTGAATATAAAGTGTAGTAAATGTAATCGTGGTTCTTGTAGTCTAGCTGCACAGCTAGTTCAACATATCAAGAGCGTATTGACATGAAGAAATCTATTATGGATCACGTTTAATTTGTTGTTATTATAATATTGTTTATTTTCTTTAATAAACCCTTACTGTTTTCTCTTTTTTTAATACAATCGTTTAACATACTAAGAGTATTAAATATATCGTTTATTTTCCTTGGTGGTAGGGCTTTTTGCAAGCCCGCCTGGGTACCATCCACTCATCAGATATTCTACCGCTAAACAACAGCACGCAATATTGTTGTTCCGGTTTGAAGGGTGTGTGAGCCAGTGTAACTACAGGCACAAGGGATATAGCATCTTAGTTCTTACGGTTGGTGACGCATTGACTACGGAATAAGTAATTTTTCTTATAGCGTCGTTGTCAATGGTGACCACTTACCATCAAGTGTCCCATATGCTCGTCCGCCAACCTACAATATAAATATAAAATACAATAAGTAACTAAGCTATCGCCTTATTCTAATACTTTATTGTAATATAAAATAAAATGTATTTATTTAACGTATCGCATCACCAGATTACGCCCCCAAGAGGGGGTACAATTTTGACTGAACATTTTGCAATTGGTATATAATACAGTTATGATTATTTGCTACTGAATCCTATTTAAAATAAATTAATTAATTTTATGTTTTCTTGAAGATCTCTTTGCCAAAAGAGGCAACTCAAACTCATTACTTAACGTTAGATTGACTGTTGACTTTAGCAGGATGTAATATGTCAAAATTGAAGTTGATTGACAACTTTGTAATTAATATTATGGAAAAGAGTTAGCGTTACGTTCTTATTTCACACAAAGTTATGTTTCAAAAGTTATAACAACTTAAGATTTATATGTATTTGTTTACGCTATTTGGGCGATAGATGGCGTTCTATTTATCTTAATAAATATAAAAAAAAAGTAAATTAACAGCCTGTAATTTTTTCTCTTAGATCTCAGGGCTGAGATGACCCGGTGGTTAGAACGCGTGCATATTTACCGATGATTTCGGGTTCATAGCCAGCAAGCACCACTATATGTGCTTAATTTGTATTTATAATTCATCTCGTGCTCGGCGGTGAAGGAAAATCTTTTGAGGAAACCTCCGTGTGTCTAATTTCATCGAAATTCTGCCACATGTGCATTCCACCAACCCGCATTGGAACAGCGTGGTCGAGAGGAGGCCTTAGTCCAGAAGTGGGTAATTTATAGGATCTTAATAAATATAAAGCACAAAAATAAGGCCAGATTACTGTATTCACACGAATTGAGAAATAAAGAAGAGTCATATTTTCGCTTTTGAGTTAATTAAATTTTGTATTTAGGTAATTATTATAATTGATAATCGAAATATATTAACATATCGATAGAAAATACAGCGTTGTTTTAAAACGTTATTTCAGATTTTTATTATGTAATGCTAAAAATATACTATAAATTTTACAAAGTGTAACCGCGGGGCATATCCAGCTATTAAATACAGTACTTTTACATTTATTAACTTCAATAAAAAAATTGAAATCCGTGCTTCAATAAATTCATAATTAAATAACGCGTACATATGATTCTGTAATAATATATTCCGGTAATTTAGCGAATGAAAGCAGTCTCACGTGAAAGTAAGAGCATTTATTATATCAAAGTGCATTTTGTATGTAGTCGAGTAATTAAGATTTAATTTTCAGCTCAACTGGTTGAAGTAATTAGTTTATAATACGCTGCAGATGTCTGGATGCTGTAAACTTGCGTATACCTATCGCTGTCTGTAATAATGTTTAGTCATTCAAATTTTATGAATTATCAAACCGGTTCGAACCGGTATTAACTAGTTAGATTAGTGGAATAAATGTCATCACAGCACATTTATATCATTATGTAGTCAGAGTAAGAAAACCTTCGTCAGTTTTCAAATTAATTCCTTAGTCAAGTCTTAACACTTAGTACCTTTTGAATCTAAACATCAAATCATTGCGATGCAATAGGTCATTCTCGATCAGTAAAGCAGATTATCGCTCATATTGAGCACGCGAAAATAGATCTTAAGGTGACGAACCTATTCTTACCCCGACTGTACATCTCTATTGGTAGGTATATTTTTTCCGACTGCTCGAACAATCATCGTCATATTAAGACCAATTTACACAAAATCATAATGAATTATACGCCTAAGTCTTCCTCATGAGTCACTTCGTCCAAAAGTGAAAACCTAATAACTGACCGCTGGGACTCGGAAATACTGCGCCACTGGATACGGCTACACGCTGTCTAAGAATGACGATTTTTGTTTTTTGTGTTTGTGTCTGTTTTATTTTGTTTGTTTTATTATTTCTTTTTACTAACATTCGTTACAAGGTTACCATGCAATACTAAAATTAAAATATGGATTATGTCTGAGACAAAATAAATAAATAAAAAAAAAATTAAAATCCGTATATTAAATTCTAGTAGATTCCTACTAGAATTTAATATACGGATTTGAATTCGTCATTCGACTTTATTTTATTATATATATATTGAAGTATTTTTTTAAGAGGTTACGAATCTTAGTTTGTTTCTGTTCTTTGTAAATTCATTTCAAAGAACAGCAATAAAAAAAAATTAATGAAATGTCAGTCACGAACGATTGGTTTGAATACAAATCCAAGCCCGAGTTGTTTGTAAAGAAAAGTGACCCAATATTTCATGGAAACGAAACGAAAACATTTACGCACTAAGGTTACGATTTATTATACTTATAAAAACGTTTATCGTGACTGACTAACAGCGCACAGACCGAACTGTTTAGTCGTAAGGACGATTAATTTATTTTTATTCGTCCGATAATTTAATCGGACGAATAGACGCTTTGAAACCGCTAAGCATAGAAAGCTGAAATTTAAAAGATTTATTTAATAATTATCAAAGAAATGATTTTTTAAAATTTTAATTTAAATATGGAAAATATATAAAATTGCTGTCGAAACGCTTGGCCCTTGGAGTAGTGGTGCAAAAAGGTTCATCAAAAGTATAACACCTCGCATTGCCTCCACTGGTGACAGGAGGGCTGGTTCGTTTTTTGCCCAGAGGATCGGAGTTGCGATTCAACGGGGAAATGCTGCTAGCATTCTTGCCACCATTCCACGCGGTCAAGATTTATACAGTAACTAGTTTTATTTCATATTTGTATATATTTAAGCATTTAAAGTATAGAATATGGTAAACAAAAGTCGGTACGGTTAGCTTGTAAATTTTTTTTTATTTAATGATGTTTCTTATAAGTCGTACATATCACATAAATAACATAAACAAGGACAGGATATCATTTAAACACATTTAGTTTTACTTGGCGGTGGGACTTTTTTTTTGCTGGAGAATCAGAGGTACCCCACATACTCTCTACGAGTATGTATGACACGCCCGTACTCAGGTCAACTAGTAAGTACACAGGAATACCAACTAAAAAACCAGTGGTACCCTCTCCGTAAATTCGATATGAGCCACGGTATCGCTTTTGCATGCTACCGTGATGGGACGGTTACTCTACTGTGACTGCAACTCTGTCTGGGTAGGTACCACCTACTCATGATATTACCAAAAAACAGCAATACTTAACGTTACGACTCAAATAGTGAACCAGCCAATGTAACAAGCACAAGCTATACAACATCTTAGTCCACAAGCTAAAGGAGCACTGCCAATTTAAGGATAGGTTAAAATTTCCTACATGGCCAAAGACCCAGTATGGGTACCACTTACCACAGCTTAGCCAATCATTTGCCAATTAACATGAAAACGAATTGATCTTTGTGTGGATTACATCTACGCATCCTGTCCCCGTGGAATTCCGTTTGTCTTCTAAATTAAATTGATGTTGTAATTTCTACAGCATCCATCAATCTTCCGGTCGTCTCCATCCTACATGACATTGCCAACATTATCCGTGTTCAATTGGCACAATGCCATTAAACGATTGAATAGGAAAAAATAAATTAAACACTTTATTGTTATATGAAATTTTAATATTTTAAAGTAAAACGTCGTCCATCAATCATATAACCTGACTTAGATCGATTTAAAACACAATTAAATTAACAATGTAACCAAACTAAACTACTGTGGAATTGTCGACATATGATTCAGAACACTTTTCGTAATTAAATTATATTTATTTACCGAAATGTTAGTTAGGACGCCGGGGTAAAAACTAATCGTGTGCCGTGACGGCTAACGACAGGAGCAACGCTATATACCACCTACATTAATGTATGTATGTGTCTGGTATGTAAAATATATATATTTCATTATCTGCACATATTATAGACAAAGCTGTTTTCCGCCATATGCACGCTTAGCTCTTTTAAGCTACGCCTTTAGATCTATTAATGCAGTTTTCATCAATAAACATAGTGATTCTAGAGGAAGGTAATCGACTTGAGGAAATCAGAAGATTTTTCAAAATGTTGCATATACAGTCTTACTAGCTGAGCCCGTGAATTCGTGTGCGTTTCAGTTTAACAAAAAAGTCATTGTTGTAGCCTTAGTCAGTCCTCATTATCATCATCACCTATATATCAGTGAAAGTTTCGTCAAAACCGATTCCGCTGATCCAGAGAGAAGGCGGATCAAACAGACTTATTTTGATATATGTACCATGTATACGCACTGATGCATTCGGTAAAATGCGGTTACTTTAATTTTACAAACAGACACTCCAATTTTTTATGAATAGATATAGATTATGTCTACCTAAAGTCGGGACGGGTAGATAGATTAAATTTGATCTTTTCTCTTCAATAATTTCTTGGTTTACTTAAATAAATTATTGTAATAACCATCAATTTCAAGTCTGCCACAAGATCGGTAACGGCACGTTTTTTTTAGTCTTGTTCGACTGTATGCGTCACTTGGACGAATTACGAATGACGACTTAGGTAAAATTGTTTTTTATCTCGGACAATAAAAAATAAAATACGAATAAATTTTACACTTTTAATAAAATATAAATTAGGAATACACGTTTAAAAAGATCACAAAGATAATATTCATAATAAAATCTGAATTAAAAAGGTAATTACTTAAAAAATAATTTACACCGTGTTTAAGAATAAAGGTAAATAAATCATTTTACAGTGTCAAAGGCGTGGTCGAACCCCGCCGTCGGGGGCAATTATATTTTAATTTGTCTTTCTTTGTTATATTTTAATAAACTTCACGGTTTTACTAATTTCTCCTTTTTTTAGAATTCCTTAGAGCCGAGATTGTCCAGTGGTTATAACGCGTGCAACTTAACAGATGATTGTGGGTTCAAACCCAGGCAAGCACCGCTGAATATTCATGTACTTAATTTGTGTTTGTTTAATTTTGTAAGGAAACCTGCATGTGTCTAATTTCTGTCACATATGTATTCCACCAAACCGCATTGGAACTGCGTGGTGGAATATGTCCTCAAAGGGAGTGGAGGCCTTAGCCCTGCAGTGGAAGTTTACAGGCTGTTTTGTTAAAATTCCTTAGAGAAATACGAATAAACTATAATCTGAAATAATTTAAGACTGCTATATTTAAAATGGACTATGTGTATATAATATGTTTCCATCACAAAAGTCTATAGTTCGCACAAAAGCATGCTAAGTACTGTTAAGTGCTAGCAACTAGCATGTGTAAGCAGATTTCCTTGAAACGCATATTATACTAGTTCTTAGCATGCTAGGAGTATCGTAAATTGTTTGATCTTTTCCCCTTGTCGAGAAGCGGTGAGGGCGAGTATGCTATAGCTACACGAAATACATTGCAACGAGTGCTAGGCCTTTTTGTAGTATTAGTAGGCTATATATAAATAGGCTACCTAACAATCAGAGTCCGGCACCACTCCACATTTACCCAAATATGCTGTAAGTAATATTTGCCATTTGTTTTATTTCCAATACTCCACCAACATTGGGTATCTTGTATCGGAACACAACAATACTTAATATTAACCGTTGGTGAACATGTGATGACTGGGTGGTACCTACCCTTCTGGGCCCTTCTGGGCTTGGACAAACTCCTGGGCCTTTAAAACGAAATATTTTTAGAAACTAGCAGGCCAGTCACTTTAATTATATTAGGGTATAATAAAATAATCAAGGATCGTTTTACATATAAGTAGGTCTGTAATAACATAACATTAATACTAAATTATCTGATCGAGCTTTGCACACTCAAAAGCCCGAACTGCAGAACCTATTATGACTTATTTGAGTCGGCGAAGGTGAAAGAAATCCTAATTATCCATCCTTAAAAAAAAGAGGATTACTTTTACGTCGTACATAATAATAATACCTTAAATTATCAAATTATATGCGTTTAATTAAAACTTTATTTCAAGTAAATATAACAGTCGAAATAAATTAACAAACTAAGTAACATTCGGCCCTTCCACGTTTGAACTATTGAGGAATTCTCGAACCCGCTTGATTGAATCGTACAATTTCTATTCCATTAACTAATGAAATAGCAATTACAATAATTGAACGGTTCCGTACTGTTAACCGTTTCATTTGATTAAACTTTCTAAATAACTACAGAAACGTCTTGAAATAGTTTGGGATTCTGAAGTGATTTTCACGAAACAAGTATCCCATAACTGGACTTACTACACGAAATTCTTCTTCCTAGTCATTTCCTCATTACTGAGGGTCGTGACTACGAAATTTTTTTTCCATTTGCAGTTGAAATATAAGCATTGGAGTAACAGTGAAAAATATTTTGTTAAAAATATAACACCTCGACTTATTGCCTCGACTGGTGACAGTTTCGTTTCACTTTTGGGCCAGGCAATCAAAATGCGGTTTAAAGGGGAAATCCTCTTGGCATTCTTGTAACCATTTTAGCGGTCAAGATTTGCCGAGTGACTAATTTTTATTTAAAATAAAAATAAAAAAAAATAAAAATTGTTTATTTCTGTAACTTATACCTAGATACAACAGATACAGCTAGCTCCTTTTAAGTAATGGTATTAACTTGTGTTAGGAGTCCCCGCTCTTCCACAAACGGAAACGAATACATCAAGGTAAAAACAATGAAAAAAATATTATATATAAATAAATATATATAAATAATTATAAATAATACCTCAATATAAATAATTGCTCTTCTTTGGATACGATTAATAATTAAAATAAACAATATTTGAATTGAATCGAATTACCAAGTACCTTTGAAAAATATGGTGTAATTTCAACTGCTTTAATTTTTATATCTGTTTTTTTTTCATTCATGGTTTATAAAATGTTCAAACTGACTTACGATGATACGTTATTTTAATCCGTATATTAAAATAATATTACATTCAATATAGTATATCATTTGCTGACATTGAGTGAGTGATGTTACTGGGTATTTATTACGTACGCCAAATAATTCAAAATCTTCATGCACCTGATGCGAAGTGATCACCATTAGCCATACATAATCAACGCGATACAGCGCTAGGAACTAAGATGTTGCGTCCCTTGTGTCAGAAGCAGGCTAATAACCTGGTTCACTCGCCCGACCAGAACTCAATAATACTAAGTAATGCCAGTTTTCGCCGGCGGTTTTTCCGAATCAATACGACATGGGAACCTTCAAGAAAAGCGCTTGCACTTTCCTTAAAGGCCGACAAAGCACCTTCAAGCTCTAGTGTGGCAGATGTCCATGGGCGGTGGGAGTCACTTTCCATCAGAGGAGCTTCCTGCTCATTTGCCACGAATCACATTAAAAAAATGCTGTTATGTGATAAAAAAACTGATGAGTAGGCGTAGCTATTCTAGAAAGATTTTACAATACAAATCGTTTAGTTATTAGGAGGCGAGGCTTTGTTCAATATTAACTAAGGTGAAATTTCGTTATATAATGAAACATGAATTTTATTATTATCTGTCATGTATAATCAGCTCATTATAGACATCTTTCATCCTTTGGCTGATAGAGCTCACAAACTACAAAAAAGTTTGAATTGCAACTCTTGTATTTTTCTATGTGTATTATTCAAAATATGAATATACTTTGGAATCTGGAATCTTCATTTTATGGAAATGTATTAAATGTACCGTTTCCGAACGTAAATTCAACCGAAAGAAACCGGCAAGAAACTCTGTCAGACTTAAGTCACAATACAAACGAAATGCCGCTTCTAAAATTATTTATTCTATGGAACGTATCCGTAACGGGTCATTCAGGAAGTTCTCAAAACAGAGGGCAAAAGGGATGAAGCACTATTTGCTAATGTTCACAAGTTGCTTCGTCCACTTGATTAATGATTTTCGGCCCAGTTATAATTACTTACAACCGAATACTCATAAGATAATTTGTGACACAACACTATGGGTACTAACAGCAATGTGAAATCATATTGGTATATTATAAAAAAGTATTGTTGAACTAATAGTTAAGCTTTAGTTCAAGATCAAGTTTGCCTTTGTGTCTTTAATGGCAATTCCTTGAAAGAATATTGTTTAATTGAGATTGTAATATTTTTTTCTATTTTCAAATTACGAATATGTTTTGAAAGAACTGTTCGTTTTTTTAATATTTTGTTTATTAAATTTCAGATTCATTCTGTTTCGAAACTGACATTTCAATTTTACGTTTCGTTTAACAATATTAAATACTTATATTATAAATAGAGTACTTATTTTCTTAGATATGATTCATGAGCATATAAAAAAGGGAACAGATCCTCGTTTTATCGACAACAGAGAATACTGGCATGTACTTTCATCGTGCAAAAAGTTTATAATACAGCCTATACCATAAACAAGATGAGCTCATTCAATAAATACTAATTCTGATTTTGAATTAATTAACGTATAATGCTCCACTTCTTAGGGTCACAGCTTGAAATTAATATACTTCATTATAAGGGGAGAATTACTCTAACTTTCTGAACGTCATTACGCCAAACTTTCACGATTAGGTATACATTCCAAATTCAAATTTCTTTCGTTTTTTTATAGTATTTTTAAAAATGAATTTAATAATTCGTGAGATGAGCGCATTTAAACATTATATATAGAAAGATGATGAATCTTTCTTTCAGTATTCAAATTAATTAGTAAGCAGCATCAGTCCCAAACTGCAATATTAGACGTATTACAGTTCATCCCTTTGATTGAAAGTTTCAGCCTATTTTCTTTAAAAATGACACAACATTTTACATTTCTTTAGGTTGTATGCTTGTTTAAAAGTTGAATTAGGACAATAATTATTATCAAGTTCACCTTAAGGTTTGTTGAGGAAGAACTTAGATACTTTTAGAGAAATCTTGAGTTAGAAACCCGCTCCCTAATTTACCTTTGAGTAGCATTTAAGTAAGGCAAGTCGTTATGGTGATAGCGTGTGATAAAAACTTCCCCAACAAATGGTCTAACTATTACAAAAAAAAAATATATCGAAACAAATGTTTTAAAAGTAATTTTAATTTTGCAAGAATCTTAACTTTTCAATAATGTGTTATAAACACATTATCCGCAAAAAAGTACTATAAAATTTTCCTCCACCGCAATGGCTGAGTGGTTAGAAGTCATGAATCAGAACCGATAATTCTGACCCAAAACCTGGAACCATTTCCGAAAGTTTGTTTGCATTATTTATCAAGAATATTTCATGTGGTGGATAAAAGTTGAATCAGCGTGATAGGTATCTCCAAATATTCCCTTGAAAAAGGAGAAGAGGTCTCACCCCATCAGTATGACATTTACAGACACTATATGCCCTATAATTTTAATAAGAAATAAAATCGCAACATTTTATCGAATGTAATTGGAACACAAGTTCATTGAATATAATAACGACTTTACATTATTGAATTTAAATTAAAAATAATTGGGAATGAATAATTTAATTGTATTTTTTTTTTCGATGTATCACTGTATTCGAATGAGTTACAGATGTAAGCAAGATTACGCCGAATTTTAAAGTACTGTTACGAAAGAAATGCTTTCATTACTTTGTTTTTTGCACACCAATACATTTAGTCTTTCTTGGGTCAACTATTGGTGTAATATTCATACGTCCAATCCAACGTTGGTGACCAAATATCAATATTTAATTTAGCACATGATTTTCTTTAATTTTATTGTGAGTTTTAATAGCGAGTAAAATGAATATATCGTAAATATGTCCTTACATTCGAAACCTTTAGGTTTCCAGCTTCCAACAACTATTTTGATGAGTTAAAGATGTTTTCAAAATATTGTTATACCTTATACTTTTCCTAAAAACGTAATACCACATCGATGTTACGTTTTTGTATAATCAATAAGCATTTATTATACGTATATGTATACTTTAAAAAATGTCTTTGAGAATATGTATTTTAATTATGAGTTTTATGTTTGTTCAATGTGTTTTGTTTCAAAAGTTACACTAATTAATTAGCAAATAAATGTCAATGGAACTTGTATTAAAACGTGAATGCGGCGAATTTAAAAGTTACGGTAACGCTGTTCAAAGTTCAGCGAATACGATGAATTGGTTGATTAAATTGATAATTTTCCTCAATTTCTACATAGATCGGAATGAAAAGAGCGTTTTCAGAACTACTATAAGTCTTGAATCGACTAATTTTAGAGCTAAATCTATAATTTCGAGAAATATCTATCAATAATATTTATTAAAAACAATCTCACTCATTATATAAATCATTGCATTTATTAATTCACTTAAGTTATGCCAAGACAAAAATAATACTTATGTCCCTGTACTAAGGTTGAATATCTAGTAAAACAACATAGTCTACTGCAATATATAAGACTTTCTCCTTTTCGGAGACCATTCTCCAATGTGGTAGCAGTATTTTTCCTAAACTAACCTGAACCATAAAAAGGTGCAGGACATATGTATTTCACTAAGATGACTTTGAAGTTTTAAATGTTGAAAAAGAGTAACTACTGAGTATCTTTCCGGTTCTTCTCGGCAGAATCAACATTCCGAACCGGTGGTAGCGTCACTTAATATTGTTGTTATATGAATTCTAAAGTGCTTGTAAATAAAAAGATTTGATCCTAAAATCTGACAACATACCTGCAAACATTTCGGTTTCATGTACGAAGTTACTTTCCATTAGCTGACAATGACACGCCATAAAAAAATATGAAAAAATTGTAAAGAGATCAGATGCACGACCATTGGCTTTTAAGTACTTCTGAGGCATCTACTAGAGTTTACCAGCATTTATTCTGCTGTAAAATTTTACATTCGCTTAACGGTACATTGACCATGTAATAAGATATGTCTTCCAATGTCAATATCTATAGGCAAAAGTCACTCGACGTCACAGAGACATCAGCCCAAGAGTTCTGTATTCCTATTAAGGAAATAAAAATTGCTATTCTATCTTTTTGTGATGACGTCAAGTTAAATACGAAATGATGACGAATGTGATGAAAAAAAGATGTACGTATGATCTTATCATTAATAATAAAATATACTGTTAACGATAAGGTCCTAATTATATAAACAATACAAATCATGTTCATTAGAAATGGTGGCAATAATTTTCACAGGTTTTCGTCGTTGAATAACAAATTCTTCGGGACAAAAATGAACCAATGGAAGCAATAAGGCTAGCTGTTACACTGTGTCAAATATTATAGAAATTCTGCCACATGTGAATTCCACTAACCTGCATTGGAACAGCGTGGAATATGTGCCAAATCTTCTCCTCAAAGAGAGAGGAGGCCTTAGCCAAGTAGTGGAAAATTTACAGGCTGTTGTTATTGTTTTTTTTTTTTATATAAATAATAATTTATGATAATAAATGCTTTAGTTGTCGATTGTACATACAGTAAAGATGCGTTACGTGCAAGCCGTCACACACGATGAGCACGCGACGAAGCGTAGGGATTTTTGTACATCTTCAATTCGGGAAAGGACTCGTTCACAGTGACACTTATTGGAATTTATTTGTTGCGAATATTTGAACTAAAACTTCTCTTTGTTTGAAAAACGTTCGAATCTGTAACGTTACTTTTGTAATAGTATTTATTTTGTGACTAGGACACCCATTAATAGATTAAAAATGTACATTTTATATAATGTAATACGTTGATTCTTAAGATACTTTTAGCTGGAATACGTATGTATATTTTTCCAATTAGAGATATAATCTTAACTAGATTGGAAAGCTTTATGTGTGACTAGACTACATTATTGAATTTAAAAAAAGAAACTAGTTTCTTATTAGTCTAATAATAATAGTTACTAGTGTGTTTGTTTGGCAATAAATTACCATAAATCTACTTGGTGGTAGGGCTTTCTGCAAGCCCGTCTGGGTAGGTACCACCCACTCATCAGTTATTTTACCACCAAATAACATTACTCAGTATTGTTGTGTTCCGGTTTGAAGGGTGAGTGAGCCAGTGTAACTACAGGCACAAGGGACATGACATCTTTGTTCCCAAGATGGTGGCACATTGACGATGTAAAAAAGTAAAGTAAAGTAAAGCATTGACCGTTTCTCAAATTAGCTCTGATTTCAATAAAAAAAAAAGTTTGTTATAAAAAAGAAAACAGTTCAACAGCACCTAGTAACAATCGCAGTTGATTTGCTAGCATTGAAGAGTTCAATTTTCTGTCAGAAATTCGTAGTCAGAACTTTACGAATTTTAAATGAGACCATTAAGATCAACATATAATTTTGTGAATCCGTCTTTATATAACGGAACGGGCATAAGCCCAAACAATATACCTATATAAACATCAAATTTAAGAACCTCTAAAAAGGTGAAAATTTTGTCAAGACGTTAAAAATTTGAATTTAGAATACTATTTCTTACAATATTACATATCCAGACTAAGTTACCAATATGCAAAATATGATAATTGATGAATCAAATAAAATATATATTGCTTAGTAATACTTTTACATTACGGATCATTAAAATGAATTTGAAATAAGAACTTGCCTGAATATGATATTTAAAAATCTAAATAAAATAAAAATAGAGTAAATCCTTCTATGAGTCACATTTGAATTTGGAAAAAGAAATAAATCTCAATAAAATTAATGAATCACGATTAAAAAAAAAACATTAAGAATAAGTCCTTACACGAGTCACAAAGAACAATGCGGGCAAAAAAAATGCAGCAATCTGTGTCGCGAACCGTAACACGCGGCCCTTTGTGTAAATTATACAGGTGCCGCCGAAAAATGCATAATAAAAAATATTTAGGGTTCCCTGTGCTTTTAACGAAATTAAAAGTCCCATTAACATATCAAGAACAGGACATGCTTGGGAAACTGAATTTGCTACAAGAAAACTTAACAGTTTATTGACTGTTATTACATCGATAACATCTTTACGTGTATGTTTCAGCTTGAAAGTTGAGTGAGCCAGCCAGCCATTACACAAGGTGCATAAACTTCTTTGATTGATAGTGGGGCATTAAGCATAAATGTATAGTTTGCATTTCGCTTAGATTTAATTGAACCCGTAGAGTTAAAGCGCCGCACTTCAACATTTGTATATGGTTTAGGTTACGAAGCTTCACGTCCAATATTGAGAATAGTAATCTTTCAATTAAATTAATATTATGATTTAATTTATACACATACATGTACACTCATTAAATTTCCCACTGCTAGGCTAAGGCCACTTCTCCCTTTGATGAGGAGGTTAGAAGCAAATTCCATCGCGCTTCTCTAATCGTTTGGTGGCACATGTGGCAGAATTTCGTTGAAATTAGACACATACAGGTTTCCTCATAGTTGCCTGCACCGAAATTTACAAAGATGAATTATAAACTCAAATAACGTACATAGAAATTCAGTGGTGCTGGGTTTGAACCCGCAAACGTTTAAGATGTATGCGTTGTATCCACTGGAACATCTCGGGTCAATAGTGAAATTTATATTTTAACGTTATAAGAGGACGTATGTGCGCCTGGGACGAAGACTGAATCTTATGCCGTCTTGGCAAACAGTCTTTTCAGCCTTCGCCGCTCCGAACACTATTTTACACAATCTATATATTATGTCATAATTATAAGAAAAGTATGACTATTTTATAATCGATATTTAGTAATTACATACACATCATTTTCTATTTATATGTGTTAAATCGGCTGCACTTAGCGTGACGTTTCTTTTATTCAAAAACGTTTACATAAATATAGGGTATTACATACATCTATTAAGGGATGTAATTAGAAAAATATATAATTATAAATTGTGGTTTCGTATATACAGTAAATAAATACAAAATTAAATAAATTACATATCTATGGCCTATTCCGACCGCAAAAGGACAAAAGTCAAATAAACAACATTGGATGTTTAATTGACGCGATATCATTGGCCGAGCTTGACTAATCTATGTTATTCATAATGGATTTTCAAAAGAATGGCGTATTTTCAACCACAGTTGTCGGATATTTGGAAGTCAAATTAAAGTTCACACAAGCCGTTAAGTTGAATAGTGTTGTACTATAAATAATGACATATTCATCAAGTACTGTACAATATACTTGAATTGTTCATCTCTTTTCCCTCTTTAATTATAATATAATATAAACTATATATAGGGCGTAGCTTTATTTTATAATAAGTAGTGAAAATACTAAAATGTTTTCTCGTAACAATATTAAAAACCATTTAATGTAAGTTTGTATAACAATAAACTGTGCAGTAACTTAATGCATCTTACAATGCATTTTTGTATCAAATTAAAAAACGATTAAGGCGTGAACTTGATTACTCGTTATTACGTCTGTAAAATGAGGCTTATATGTGTTTTTAGAAAACCATCGAGGATTATTAACTTTATCACGGTATCTGCTAATTTTTTTGTCATTTTACAATTTTAATTTCATATAATTATGCTTGATATGAATTAAGATTGTAACTTTAATTATATGTTTAATTTCATTTATACTTTTATTATTTAAAAGTTCACGAGTTAAAACATAATTTGTCTTTTATTTTGTTTGTAATAAGTGACCTTTAAATCGATATGTGCTTGATTTTTGTTTTTTTTTTTATTCATCACGTGCTTAAAGGAAATTATGGCATGTGCCCCTTGTGTGCCAATCTGTGTTCAAAAGTAGAGGAACAAGAAATAAATAAAAAGAATAAAAAACATATACAAGACTGGTACATAAGATAAATAAATGTTTAATTAGATATTTCATTGTAAATCTCGTATAATTAATTGATTTTTATGCCATACAAATTATGTAACCTTTCAATTAAGTCATTTGTAATATCACAGGGATTGCAGACACAAAAGGAAACTAATTATGTATTTTATTTGCAACAAAAAAAATTAAACATCACAAAGGTTAATATATGTATATCGAAATACGTGGAACTTATGATCTAAATACCATCATATAGTTTTCAATCAGGATAGAAATCAATTCGATAAACCAAAAAATTTTTTATTCCGTATTAATAATTAATAGAAAATTTTATGCAAAAAGATGAAGAACAGCATATTTTAATTACAGTGTCGAAAAGAAATGCTATAAACATAGAATTTTCAAACAAATTACAAGTATCAAAAGTCCAGCTCATTTCCACGTCCAGACCGCACAGCGCCAGACCTTGGAGAGACAATAGGTGATAAGGGAAGCTTGCGGTCAGACAGGGAAACCTGTGTTTCTTTAATACGTGTCATGCATTCGAATTGTTACGATGTATTGATATTATGCAGATTGTCGCTGTGTTATTTATTATTGAAATCAGACAGACATCACGTGTTCACTTGGATAAAAATACAGAAATAATAAAGAAAATCTAAATATTCTTTAATAGATTAGTTCTTTGCAATCAGATTTGGACTGTTGAAGTATTAAATAAATTCATATTTTTCATAAATTTAAATAATTTGTAAGAAATACATTGGTAAAGATGGCGTGTTATTCAATACCAGATTATATACTCGTCGATTATAAAAATCGAGGAGGAGGAGGATAGTGCTTCTTGACTTCCAGGCAGGATTTATTATGTAATTGTATTTAACTAATATGACTTTGTATTTTTAATCGTTGAAAAATAGTACTGACTTACTTGCAATTTCTTCTCGGTTGAATTTGCAATCCGAACCGATGATAGCTTCTCATAATATAGTTTGTTAAATGACGATTCAAAAGTGCTTTTAAAAAATACTTGAATAAAGTATATTTTGATTTTGAAATAAAATGCTTTTGAGGGATTATATGCCTTTAGTTATTTTACTATTGTTTGCTGTACGTTAAGTTACCACCGGCTCAGAATGTAGATTATACAAAACCAGCGAGAATATATTTTTTACAATCATTGTTCATTTTTTATATACAAAAGTAGATTATTATTGAACAGCTCATCAAATATATCAAATTGAATTTGAACTCTTCAATTAAATTAATATGTTTGAATTCATACAACAGCCAGCAAGTCGAGAATTCATAATTAGTTTTATTAATATTTAATTATAGTCTTACAGCTTAAAATTACTAACATTTTTTTATAATTAAATTATATTTTTTACTTTTATAATCCTTCTGTATATGGTGTTCAAATCTGACATCTCTGAGTGGCCAACTATAAATAAAAAATTTAACAAAAAGAAAAACCGACTTCAAACAAAACACTATTTTTAAAACAAATGAATATGCACGAAAAAGTAATAAAAATAATTGCGTATTCAACATATTTTTTAGAGTCTTCCTAAGTTAAATGAAATGAAAAATATTAGACTTCTTAAAAGTCGATTAACGATTATATAATGTAGTTATAGTTATTGGTATATTTGGAGCCAGTGTCAGCCACGGTGCCCTTGCCCCAACAATCAAAAGAAAGAAGCGATACGAGCCCCTTGATTGATCCAGTATATTATTGTGTATAAAGGTAATTTGTAAAAAACATATTTGTTAAAGTATTCTCGTATTGTTTTTTGATAGATATACTGTAGGGTTTAATATATTTTATAATAAAAAAAGAATTATCAAAATTGGTTAACGTGATTTTTAGATATTCACCAATTTGTCGCGCATATACATAATGCAAATTTAAGACTTATGTCGTTTTCATACGGATACCATCATCGGAAAAAAATTTAAAAAAAATGGGACCCCACGGGAAGCACTACCTTTTAAACAAAAAAAAATAATCAAAATCGGTCCACCCAGTAAAAAGTTATGAGGTAACAAACATAAAAAAAAAAATAAAAAAAATACAGACGAATTGATAACCTCCTCCTTTTTGAAGTCGGTTGAAAATATAAGTCTCCTTCTATTGTGGTATTCCAGTTTAAAATGTTAGTGAGTCAGTATAACTACAGGCACAAGGGATATATTACATGTTATTTTAAGGTCGGTGGCACTTCGACGATGTCAATATTTCTTACCACGCCTGTCGCTGGTGACCACATACCACCATAAAAATAATGAGATTAATAAGCAACATACCTAGATTCCATATTTTACTAACTACTTTCTGCCTGTGGCTTTACCAGCGTGGTATTAGTCATATTTATATTGTAGTAATCACATAATTTTCATAGGTATTATATTACAACAATAAACCGTATAAAAGTCCTAATACTAAATGAACAAAACATTTAATTACAGACTTACTATTCATTACACAAGGATATATTTTATGTCGTGTCCATATATAAATTTTACAAATCACCGTTGTTAAATATTTATTTTGCAGCAGCGAATGTATGACGCATTGTCAACTTATCGTCAACGATTTGGCGCGGCGCCAGTTTGAATGAAATAAACTAAGATACGGACACCGCGTTCACTTTCTTACGAGAATTACCATCGTATATAAAAACTACTTTATTTTGGTGGTAGGTTGACCATATTAGTATATAGCATTGCCTTGCTGTATTCCTTTTTGAGAATAAGTGAGCCACTGTTACTACAGCTACAAGGAATTCGAAATCTTTGATTGAATGGGAATTCAGTTCAAATCAAATTTCTTCTATCAACTTTTTAAAAGAAGTAGAACTTATTCGCATAAATATGTACACGATTTTTTTTTATACAGGGTTATTGGTAATTTAACATATTCCCGATAAGAGGTGATAAAGGTCTTTTTGCAATAATTTATAACCCCAAATGCATATTCCAAAAGTGAACCATTTTTGAGTTATCAGGTCTTTTAGATTTTTTCAAAATACGCCAAAAACGCAACTTCAAAAATTTATTTAAAAAAGTATCAATTGAAATCTATTTTTTCTTCTGATTTATAAAATAGATTAAACACTGTATATTTGGCAATATTTAAACAATAATTATTGGTCCAAATTTAAATTGAAATGATGATGATAGATATATTATCAACTATCATCATCATCTTTATCATTTTCAAAAGCAAACATTTGGGCCTTCTTTATACATTTACTCTTTTAATCCAACATAGTTCATGTGCAGCATTAATTGCCTTCTGAGATACAGAAGATATATATAAAACAGAAGTTTTTGAACGAAAATATCTCAATTATTTATTATTTTTTGCAGTCATATAGTCTTGCCACTGGACTAAAAAACATTTCATTTGCTTGTATACAATTTAATTCGCAGACTAAAGTTTAAATATATCAAAATCTTCATCGTCAGTATTACTAAATAAAATAATACTCCATGTTACGAATAATCTGTATGCAGCATACAATTAATGCCGATATGACTACGTGAGCAGCATACAACGATACCGAAACGAGCCAGTACTTTGTAAACAGGCGATTTGGTTCCTGGGACCGAATGCAATTGTGTAAAATCAATACGTATTCATTTTCCTTGACAGCGGTATAAGATTGCCTTAATTTATTTCCTTACCGTATAGCGGATATCTTGATGTAATTCTAATGTTTGTAACGAGTCTAGACAGGTTTGTACGTATTATACAATGTTACAAGACTAGAGAGTATTCTATTTAAACATCTTTGGTTCAAATCAATACATGCTTATTACGAGTTTTCTTAATTGAATCGTTATTTTATACAATTTGAAAAAAGAACTCGGGAATTAAAATTGAATAGTTATATTTTTTTATGGTATAGAATGGCGGACGAGCATATGGGCCACCTGATGGTAAGTGGTCACCATCTCCCATAGTCAATGACGCTGTCAGAAATATTAACTATTCATTACATCGTCAATGTGCACCCAACCTTGGGAACTAAGATGTTATGTCCCTAGTGCCTGTAGTTACACTGGGTCACTCACCGTTCAGACTGGAACACAACAATACTGAGTACTGTTATTTGGCGGTAGAATAACTGATGAATGGGTGGTACCTACCCAGACGGGCTTGCACAAAGGCCTACCACCAAGTAGACATACAATTCAATTCATAAGATCTAGGTTATTGTTCAAACAGACATTGATTTTCTATGGATTTTTTTTTAAAATACACATAGAATAATACTGTAATCTATATGATGTGATTATTTATCAAAATAAGGATTTTTTTTATAATTTAAAATGTTTTATTGATGTACTTATACTGATATTATCATCAAATAATTTAGTTCATGGTAGGACTTTGTGCAAGCTCGTATGCATATGGTACCCGTCACCACATATTCTTCTACCAAACAACAGTAATTAGTATTATTGTGTTCTGTTTAACGGTAGTATTAGCGAGTGCAACATGCACAAGGGACATATCTTAGATTCTGGTGATATAGTGATCTTTTATATGACATGGCTCTAAAAAATAGTAAGTTCGTATATTTACATATGTTGCTGCTTATGAAAGATTCCTACATTACTCTCAACAATGGTACATAACAAACAGTGTTGTCATAACCTAACCTAAATAAAAAGTAATTACGCAAATTGAAAATTAGATTAGAACCTTTTTAATAGATCACTTAAAATAATTAAAAAAAGAACATCTGACGGACAGGTTCAAGGCGACTCAAGTCATCGTGTAGGCAGTTATATTTAGATTTATGAGCAACAAACAGCAGGAAGTCAAATAAGAGCTATACGAGTCGACGTGTTTATAAATACGGAGCTCTCACCTTCAGTGTTGGCCGAAATTATCACGTCTTAGTGGGTGGTATGCGGCAGGAGATACAGCGGGTATAAATTACCTATAACTTACCGTTTTAGCAGCGTGTCAAATCTCTAATGAGGACTAGAAGAAAAATGTGGCAATTGAATAAGCTCAATTAAAATAGTAAAAAAATTAATACACAAATGTAAAGAAATGCAAGAATAACAAATTAAACAAAATGTACATAACATTGTTTAATTTTTTTATTGCAATTTTCAAGAATCTCGTTTCTTCATTGACATGTTAATTTATAGATTTATTTCGTAACAGAATATAGTATTTATATATGTTACAATAAGGTAGTTGTAATAAGTACCTAACAGTCCATCTATTACATCACGCATTCATATTTAAATACAATCATAGTTAGTCATAAAATTATTTTTCTCAAAGCACGTAAAAGTAAAAATATATTACGGTAAAAATAAAAATCGCTGTCGCTTATGTCTTGCGGCAAAGCTGAGTGCAACACACTGCGTTGCGTGGCCCTGAATATGCTAAGGCCAGTCGCCTTAGGGCCGGCATTTTGTCATAAAATTTGCGAAAAGCGATTTATCGAATTAAAATAAATAGTTACTCGTATATTGAGTAAACATTTATTACACTCACACACAAACAGTGATAAAATAGTTACGATTTTGTACGTTATAACGTACATATACATTTGTATATGGGATTGTTTATATACCACATCTCAACCCATCGTCATGAAATGATCAGGGAATTACAAAAGGTTATCTAATACTAATACCTCCCCAATGTAATATCTGAAACAGAAGGCAGAAACTAACTTCTTTATAAATTCAATGCTCTAAATATAAAACCACACTTAGTGGTATGCCATTTTAAAGATTTGTCCAATGAAGTCTGTAATTTGAATGAAGTCTGAATAATCTATACTTATATTATTAACGTGAAAGTAACTCTGTCTGTCTGTCTGTAGCTCTTTCTCTTCCAAACAGCTGAACCGAATTTCATCAAATTTGGTAAAAAGGGCATAGGCATTTTTTGCCTAACATATTGACAACCAACAACCAAAACGCAAGCGAAGCCGCGGGCGACTACTACTATCACATAAAATATTAAATTTTTATTTCGTATTTTTATTAACGTCCAGTTGAGACTGGTGACGTTCAGTTATAATTAATTTTCAGGATTCTAATTAAATACTACAATATGTAGGAACTTTAAATCCAAATACATTGATTGTATTTTTTTTTTATGAAAGTCTCGTGAACAAGGCATACGTAGATATATCGAAATATCGAGCTCCACCGAATAAAAATAAAAAAATGGTAAATATCCCGAAATTAATAACTTTAATAATAATAAAAAGTTATGTAACTTACAAAATTAATCAAACCAGGTCTTTTTTTTAATTTAAATAGGCAAAAATTTCATTTATAAATCAAATTGTTTTTTACTTAACATTGTCAATTTACATATTTGACGAATTTATTTTATATTATGTTAATATAATGAAGTCATAATCTTACATACTAAATCACGTACATATTAACAACTGCGTTAATTTTTAAATTGATTTATGCATACTAAATCGAAATACTAAGTATTATAATCAAAATCTAATCATTCTTTTCGTCTATTTCCGAATGCGATAAACTTAAAACTTTCAAACAGTATTATATGATTTCCACCAATGGAAGAAGCGATGTGGTGTCGTCCAGTTGGTTGAAATATATTGATTGTTGAAGTTATTCGAAAAATAGTATCTATAGTTTCGTATATAAATAGTTATTTGTATTACGATGTAAATGTTTGGTACCCTCACGCCCATGGGAGGCCAATATGAATAGTTAGTATGAAATAATTTGGTCAATTAAGCTCTTTTGAAATATCATTCAAGTGGGTTAAGTGAACATAAAGCTGCTACCTGTTCAGAATATTCATATCACCTAAATAAAATACCCAGAAAAGACTTGTTTAGTTAATTTTCTCAAATAATATTCAATATTAGAGGACCTCTGCGGTCGAGTGGTGTGTACACCGGTTTTCATGGGTACGCCACTCTGAAGATCTGGGTACCCGGCCGAGTCAGTATAGATTATCATTCGCTTTCTATACTGTCTTGGGTCTGAGTGTTTGTATTCTTCTGATTTTTCATAACACAAGTGCTTTAGCTATTTACATTGGCATCAGAGAAATGTATGTGATGTTGTCTCATATATTATTATTATTAATATTGTGTAGTCAAAATCAAAATGTTATTTTTTCAAGTAGGATTATAAAAACACCTATGATCTGTCTTCGTGATCGTCATTTAATTCAGAACACACGTTCTGAATTAAATGTAAAGTACCCGTTTTCCCGGTACCGGTTCGAAAGTAGATTCGACAATAAACTCAGTAGTTACTATTCTTTTAATTATTCTTAACTGGAAACATATTCAAATTAAATCAAATCAAATCAAAATAAACTTTATTCGAGTAGGCTTTTACAAGCACTTTTGAATCGTCATTTTACAATTAAGTGAACCTACCACCAGTTCGGTAAGTAGATTCTACCGAGAAGAACCGGCAAGAAAATCAGTAGTTACTCTTTTTCAACATTTAAAAAATACAAAGTCAAGTTAGTTAATACAATTTTTAAATTAATATATTATATTGTAGGGCTTGATGTAAGCCCTTGTGAGTTATATTATCAGATATTCTTCCGTCAAGCGGTAATACTTTGTTTATATTACGGTTTATACAAATATTTCTCTTCTTTATGGGTAATGGCGTTTCAATGCAGTCCATCCGCCAGTCTGCCTACCTCTTAAATAAATAAAATGCAATATACCTTGCATTAAACGACCAATTAACGTTTTACTTATAATAATTTACTGCAGAATATTTAACGAATTAATTCATATGTGCATACATTGGAAAAATTCAACGGCTTGAAAGCGCTGCATGAGAGCGCTGTAACTCATTATAACTTAATTACACGAACATTATATTAATATTAATATTAGCGTTTGATTTTAATATTAAAACCATTGATGTAAAAGTAAAGTTTTATTTAATATTTATTTAAGTAAATCAAATTCAGCAAATATTATATTTATTTGCTTTAAGTAGTTTCTATGTATGATATTATTTCATCAACTCATTTGCATATACCTTTTGAAAGCCTCCCTTTTATAGAATTTGTAAAATGTAATTGGGGTTACCTTCCCCAAAGACAAGACACAAATTAAAGGAACATACGACTTATATAGATAGTGAAACGCTTGTTTGATAAAGGTAATAATATATTTATTTTCTTGGAGATGATCCGACGTTATTAACTTACAGGCTTTTGTTGACAAATTTCATAATTATTAAAAATTAGCTCAACTTGCTGTAACCGCAGGAGATTTATAAAACAATCCATAGAAGATAAACCGTCAACCCCTATTTAACCCATCCGAGGGTTAATTTAAAAAAAAGTAGCTTTTATCCTTGTCTGTGACTCAAACTATCCCCATGTCAAATTTCATCTTAATCGATTCAGCGTTTTAAGTGTGAACGCGTAACAGCCAGACATACTTTCGAATTTATGACATTGGTATAGATTTTTTTAGAGTCGAGATGGCCCAGTGGTAAGAACGCGCGCATCTTAAACGATGATTGCGGGTTCAAACCCAGGCAAGCACCGCTGATTCATGTGCTTAATTTGTCTTTATAATTCATCTCGTGGTCAGCAGTGAAGGAAAACATCGTGAGGAAACCTGCATGTGACAATATTCATAGAAATTCTGCCACATGTGTATTCCACCGACCCGTGGAAACCTTCTCCTCAAAAGGAGAGGAGGCCTTTAGCCCAGCAGTGGGAATTTAGAGGCTGTTGTTATAGATTTTTAATATAAAGCTTCTATTAAGAACTCGACTTTTTTAATATTACCTATTACATTTATAGAATAAAAGTATAATGACAAAATAAACAAAAAAAATAAACTGAAGTAATTATGAGCACATGCAAATAGAAAACGTAAAAAACAAAGATGCATTAGCGCTGCGAATAAAACGTTATAGTACAATTAACACGTATTATCACTGAAAGTGCAAGGTTTGCCCTTGACTGCTACGGACAGACGAACGAGCTTATTATTTACACATAATTTTCTCAAGGTTGACTTCTGAGTATACTAGCGATCGTATACATTAATTATATACACAAATATTTATTTATACATTTGTATAGCGATGCTTCAGTTGATAAAATATTTGGTACAGAATATTTTCATTTCAGTAATTAAGTTACAATATGCCACAATTATTGTAAACTTACATGGTTCGAAAATATATATCTACTTATATTTATTTAAACAGTTATCTACTTGTGAAAGTCCCGTCAAAATCGGTCCAGCCGTTACAGACTAGCCGGAACAAACAGACAGACAGACAAAAATTGTAAAAAAAATATTTTGGTATATGTACCGTCTATACATACATATGCATTAAGTAAAAAAGGGCTATTTTAATATTACAAACAGATTAATATAATTATGTACACATGATGATTTGTGATATAAATGTAAATAATGGCTAAGTAATAAGAAGATAGCGATATTATGATTACCGAGAAATATTTCACTTAAAAACTAAAAAAAAATATATTTTAAAAGACATTTCATTTTAAATAAAACTTAAACGATAAGACCGCTAGAGCGCTAGTCTTTTAATAAACTAGGGTATAAAAAGTCAATTGACGTTGAAAAGCGCGGGAACGGACGCGCTGCAAAAAGAAAATGGCCGACGGGCGTCCCGTGATACCGACTTAATTTCCTAGCCGTTAAGTTTAATTGGCCACGTAAAGTTCCATTGTTTCTCACTCGTCCCGTTCCGCGCCCGTCCCGTTGCAGTTATCACCTCATTTGACCTATTCAGACGAAAATGGCATTTCCCTGATTCGCTTTTTTAGCGTCTCAACAAAATGGCGGCAAGTGCTGAAATGAAGGCGTTACATTTAAACAGTATTTGCCCGTTTTTATATTTTTTTATGGATCATGTACAACGGATATTGCGTTCGCTTTGTTCAAAACGTATTTTTTTCACGATAATGTCTTAATTATGTTTTAGGTTATCGATGTTTTTGGTTTAATTAAAAGTTCAGACGCACCGTTCACAATATATTTAATATAAAAAATAACGATCCTGTGTCACGATATCTTAAGCTAAACAATATTTTTTTATCGCATTTTTTTTTCTAAAATTATTTTCGTATAGTAAATTAAAGAATAAAGCCATAAATCCTGAGGAATGTGTAATAAAATTTGTAAAATATGAGCAATGGTAATGCACTGTCACACCCATACATAATATTATCCCGTAGAGAATAGCTGGGCGTCGCTAACATGATGTGAACTGCATAAACAATTAAAAATTTTTAAACGCCAACTCATATAATTAGTAAATGAAATGGTTTAATTACTTTAGTCGCTGAAAATTACATTTCATTTTTCAAATATAAATTAATTTATTCATTGTAGTCGTTTTACTATTATTTATTGATAGTCAAAGTAAGTAAAACTATGACCGCTTCATTAAAGAAATTACTGAAAAGGAGGCAAGAAAAAATCACCGGATTTTGATACTGAAAATTTTGAGATTATTTACAGTTTTCGATACTATAAAGATTAAGACTTAGGCAAGATGCAAATCTTCCAAAATCGTATAGTCTTCTCTTAAGCATACCATGTCACCAAAGAACTTTAAATGCGATGATGATGCTGCCAAATTTTGACTATGGCAGTAAATCTCAAGGGAGATCAGTCAACTATCGACACATACAAACACAGGAGCATCTTTATCAACCCACTCAAACTAAACCTCTGACGTCTGAGGTGACGTGGCATCTGAGTTGACAATTCCAAACGAGTAGGAGGCTCTCCTAATAGTGAGCACTTACACACACAGACATCTGCAACACCGGGGATCTTGCGTGTGTTACCTTTACTAAACTCTCGTTATCCATGACGACGAATCTGACACCACCAGGAAGAGCTCAAGCTTAGGACCAACAACTTTACGTGCTATCTGAGGTACATGAGTGTGTGAGTGCATACTTTCAATTTTCAGACTCCAGATTCCTAGTGAAATTATTTGTTAAGAGATAATCCCAATATTTTTTTATTAGGCAATATTGACATAATTGTCACTGATAGTACCTGTCCTCAACAGTTAACTGTTCAACCGATTTTTGAACATTAATGTTTTAAAATAAATGATCAGATTTCGACCTTATTTAATAAACCGTACATAGCAAATGGATCACCGGTTACTCCTCATATAACCAATTTGTCTTCCACCTTGTCATTTCGTAGTACTTGTCATTACACTGGCTCACTCACGCTTAAATCAGATCATAAAATACGAAGGATTCGTGTTTAGCAATAGAATACTACATTTGATGGTGGTTGACTTCTGTAATCATTTGTAGCTTTTGCAGTATCACCGTTGACGACCTCCATGGTCGAGTGGTGTGTACACCGGTTTTCTTGAGTACGCTACTCTGAGGTCTCGGGTTCGATTCCCGACCGAGTCTATGTAGACCATTAGTTTTCTATGTTGTCTTGGGTCTGGGTGTTTGTGGTACCGTTGTTACTTCTGGTTTCCATAACACAAGTGCTTCAGCTACTTACATTGGGATCAGAGTAATGTATGTGATGTTGTCTCATATTTATTTATTAATTAATTTATTATTTATTTATCAGTTTGGAAGTGACTTTTCACCATCAGGACGCTGGCTTAATCTGCCTGTATCGTCCTCTAGTCGTATGCTATTAATTTTGCTGCTAATCAAATTTAAAGGTATCTTAATAAGTCCATCTATGTAAGTATCCCATATTCAATTACCTCACAGGAATGCCTTGGATTTTCCAGAAGGGTGAGTCTGTGGGATTCTCTGTACATTGAAACTTCCAAGGCGATTCATTGGAATTAGAATAAGATCAATAAAATAAAGTAACGAATTTTATATTTTATGTATGTTTTTAACTGGTATTTACTATACGTTGAATAAAACTTTAATATCAAGCAAAGCAAAAAAACCGTATTCAGAACATTTCACGTATATCATAAGGAGAATTATAATATTCGTGCGTGCACTTGCATAGGGTTCAAGTAGCTTTTTTTTCTGTTTGAAATGCACAAGCTTTTATGTGTTTGCATAGAAAAGGGGATATCGAGCAAGATGCAAAGATTATTTTACAGATATATCAAATATTAGAATTATAAATATAATTAAGAATAAAAAAAATAGATCGTCACGAAACGTTCAACAACAACAACAGCCTGTAAAATCACCCTGCTGGGCTAAACAACTCCTCTCCCTTTGAGGAGAAGGTTTGGAACATATTCCACCACGCTGTTCCAATAAGGGTTGGGGGAATACACATGTGGCAGAATTTCTATGAAATTAGTCACATGCAGGTTTCCTCACGATGTTTTCCTTCACCGCCGAGCAAGAGATGAATTATAAACACAAATTAAGCACATATACGTATATATAGTGGTGCTTGCCTGGATCTGAACCCGCAATCATCGGTATAGATGCACGCGTTCTAACCACTGGGCCATCTCAGCTCACGAAACGTTCAGTAGATGAAAAAGAAAACAAGAAATAATTAATTAGTGAAACAAAAATTATTAGCTTACTAATTGCCCACTACTCGGCCAAAGCATCCTACCTACCCCTTTAAGGAGAAAATTTGAAGGAAACGAATAAATAGGGAGTAAAATAATTAACGCCATCTAGTTTTGTTCATGAACTAAATATTCTTTCATATTATTTTAATAATAAATGTCAACGAGGTATGTTATGCGCCATGCATACTTTTTTTAACTTGTTTACGCATACGAATAAAATACTAGTTTGTATTTCAGATCAGTTGAATGTAACTGGTTTAATTTAATATGCAATGTTTGTTTTTCTTACTATTTAGTAAAAAATGCGGTCTGACCTAATAAAGCAGGCAATTACAAACCAATTTATATAAAACTAGCGACCCGCCCGGCTTCGCACGGGTGCAATGATATGACATCACAGTAGTAACTTCTAAAATTATCAGTGTTTTTTTACTAAATTGTCCGTGTAAAATGTACAAAAACCTTCTTCTCGAATTAATGTATCCGTAAAATCCGTTCCGTAGTTTTAAAGATTTAGGCATATGTAGGGATATAGAGACAGAGTAAGCGACTTCGTTTTATACTATGTATGTAGTGACAAGTAATATATGATTTAATTATAAAATGAGTACTTATCAACTAAATACCACAACTGCATAATAATTTGGTCTTTGACCAGAAGCGTTTTATGCGCTTGCTAATCTATTATTTAGAGGCGAGCCGACACGCGACTGCGATATTTCACTACTAAAATTACTTTACACATTTTATTTTACAAAACATTCTTTTTATTGAGTCAGTATAAACAATGCTTTCGTGATACACTGTTCTATGTTTGAATGTAACGAATATTCGTTTAAATAGCAGTTACCTCCCCTGCTTCGCGCTCTGCATATATTTTTTTTTTTGAATAATTGGCTAATGCCTTAAAATGAACTGCAATGACTGTTTTTTTTTTATATTTTCGACAGTATAACATCCTGAGCTGAAATATAAAATATAGAACAAATGTTTAACAAAAGTGGATAATTGATTACCGGGCAAAAAGCAATGTACTTAACAAGATAGGCTATAACGCACTGACCAAATATTATTCAGTACGCAACAAAAAACTTTTTAATTTACCTTTTTTTTGGTCTAGGTAGGTTGAGCAACGACTCCGTAACGAATAATTAATCATTCATTACTTTGCCACTAAGATGGCTGGTAGTTACACTGGCTCACTAACCTTTTCAGCTGTACTACTAAGTATTGCATGGCGGTAGAATATCTGATTAGTGGTACCTAAATTGCACAAAGGCCTACCTAGCAATTGTATAATATTTGTCCAATGATTTGTAGCCTTCAAATGGCCTATAAGCTGACCTTCTAACATGGGGGTACTTGTACCCCCACTGTTATAAGGCCAGCTGATTTTTAAGTTAAAGTTATTAAATACGGGATATTTACCATGTTTTTTATTTTTAGTTAGTGGAGCTCGATATTCCAACATTATTTACGAATGTCTTGTTCACGTAAATATCCCGTGTTTAATAACTGTAATAATAAAAATAGTCATGTTAATTCAAAATCTCGTTTTTATGTTATTCGCCCACGTGTCAGATTTTAATACATTTTCGCTATAATTTTCGCCACATTCAAGGGCAAAATGAATTTGAATTACATGTCCATCTCATCAAGGAATCTTTGGTTTGCGATTTCTAACCAAAGTCACTGGGTCATCTCTTAGTAAGATTTATAATGCCTTAAATGTCTAAGCCTCATTTTCACAATTGAATACGAATCCTTTATTCACTGAATAGTATGTGCGAAGTAAGTGCTTTATTACTCTTCAATTTACAATACTGATATTTTAGCCACTATTGTTACTGTTTCAATTTTAAGTACATATAGCTGTGATGGGATTAAAATAGACATCGGGCTTTATGGGATAGCATTATGGAAATTCTGAGAGATGCAAATCAGCTGTTAAAGTTACAATATCGTTGAATTCCAAATGTTTGACCACACAATAATCAGTACGTAGTAATGAAGGAATTCCGTGGAGCTTCTAATATGACCAAATGATTTTTTTTATTTTTGAAGTGAAAACTATGACACATTTGGAAATAAATTTAAAACTAAGAATATATGGAGCAAATAGTACAAGGTTTTTTTCGTCATGTTTGCTTAAAATAGTTTAATTTATCTATAAATGAGAGATTTTGATTTCTTTAATAATCTACAAAACTAATGAACCAATTAAAAAATTCGCCGGTAGATGAGACCTATATTTCCCAGCGTGAAGTCGAGGCAGATCGCTAGTTCATAAAAGAATAGTGTGATATATGCTACTAAATATATGTATAATATTTTTTCAATAATTTGTGGCTTTGTTTTAAAAATATTAATTGTATTAATTGATGCAGTCATTTTTTTCTAGCATGTAGAACATTATACATATTTTATAACCTGGCAGTAATCGTTGGACTGAGCTGGTAATATGAGGAGTCTTGTGAGATACTAAATCGGAGTCTTTATGTTGGTATATTGTTATTATAATTTATCTCGTGCTCAGTGGTGAAGAAAGTCATCGTGGGGAAACCAACATGAGTCAATATGCCGCATATATACATATTTATCAGTAGTGGGAAATTTAGTGATTGTTACTTTTTAAAAATGATTCTTTATTGTATAACTGCTATGCCAATAAGTGAGCCGAGATGGCCAAATGGTTAGAACGCGTGCTTTCTAACCGATGATTGCGGGTTCAAACCCAGACAATCACCACTGAATGCTCATGTGCTTAATTTGTGTTTATAATTCATCTCGTCCTCGGCGGTGAAGGAAAATATCGTAAGGGAACCTACATGTGCCTCATCTCATAGAAATTCTGCCACATGTGTATTTTACCAACCCGCAGTAAAACAACGTGTTTGAATATGTTCCAAACCTTCTCCTCAAAAGGAGGGATGCCTTAGCCCAGCTTTGGCAAAATTTACAGGCTGTTGTTGTATGCCAATTATGGAATCTGAAATATAATATATCTTGTCTCCGTTATAAACGCAAAAACCAAGACCACTTAATTATACTTTGTTAATTATTAATATTGTATTAAGTCTACAAATTTAATCATTATCATTTGAAATGTTATAATTGAATTTTTAAATTTCGAATTAAAGAGATTGTTTTATTAATATCCATTAATTATAAATCTAGTTCTAATTTAACTTCATCGTGGTAATTAATTAGACGTGTCTCGTTCTGAAGGTAAAAACGAAGGGTTGGTTAGGGCGTGTCGTTAAAACTTCATAATTTTTATTATATATGTGCTCACATCTAATATTCAATGTAACCTTTTTATGTCGAAGTGCATTCTCAAGCATGAATGCTTTGGTACCATTAAATATAGCACCACTCTTGATGGCCACATTCATCGTTTTCATCTAGAGAGGTTGTGATCATCAGTAAATTATGTCTTAGTTGAAGATACGATTCAAAGAACGATCTTTGCCTCTTTTACCTTTTGCTTAAATGCTTTGTGTACGATAGACATACAATGTGTATATATCTCAAAATCAAATTGACAGCTAGCGACTTCTATGTTCCCTTAAATAACTACTCAGTGTTTTTAACAAGATTTTTTTGGATTCATGTGACTACTGTGGACAAAACCGCATCCTAAACTACATTGTTAATATTTCAACACTAAATGAGTTCAGATACGCAGTTCCAGTGCAATTTTATGAGTAAACATGTTGATACATGATCTTCGAACCTTATTTACCATCATGATCTATTCGCTAGACCATCTCTATTTCTATATGAAATTTAACTCATAAAGGAACAATAAAATTGGAACAACAAATATACCAACATAACAATATTTAATATTCAACACGCTTTATTTCACTAACCTTACTGCGTCTCGTGAAAAAAGGCTTACGTCAAAATTATTTATGTATTTCAAGTATTTCATCTGATATCGCTATTTTATTCACACTATGTAATACGGAAAATTTAGAACGAAATTTCTTCAATTAAATAAATCTTGTTAAATAAACATATCGATATAAATAAACATCCATAAAATGTTCACTGTGAAATAAAATAAAAACTTATACTTTACCAATAAGTTTCAAACTATGAAACCACAACATACCAATTTAATATATATATGTAACTCAGATAATATAATGCATCCAGCAGAAATACAAAGCTATATATCCTCAGAATAATTTGTATAAATTTCTGCTCAAATAACGAGCTTTGAGGCAAACAGCATAATAATTTTTAAAACACATTAATGTAGACTCCTTTGTAACAGTATTATTAAATTATAAATGACCCATACTTTCGTTGGACAAACGAATAATATTTATTCCTTTGTGTCGCAGTAATGAAAATATTCTGAATTATTAAATAACGTGGACACTGAATGCACTTGGCCCGTATTAAGTTTGATAATTGCTTTATTACAAACTTTAGTAATGTTTTGGGTAATTATACAAATACAATATTTATTATACAATTTATTCTTAATATATTTCTTGACATGTAATAAATTTGAATATTATGTAACTAATTTATGCGTACAATGAAATTGGGTTTTTTGTAATATTAAAATAAACGTTTTTTATATATATTTTTATAATCTTTGTTTGTCTGTCTGTTTGTTAAATTTTATATTAAATATTAAAGCTAATTTCTGGGACGGCTCAACTGTTCTTGATAGGATTTTCACTGGCAGATAGCTGATATAATAAGAAGTATCATAGGCTATAACAATATTTCCTTTGTCAAATTCAAATCTGCTGTTCTTCTTTCTAAATTCTTTTCAATATTTTTAAGTAAATTTTTTTGTATATTAGTTATATAATAATTATCTCTGAAATCAGATTCAATTAAAAATATATATATTATAGAGCTATTATCTATGGACGCTAGTGATCGCTTACCACCAGGTATTCTCCATCCAACGGCCAATATATAATCTAATAAATAATAATCTAAAAAAACTACTATGGGTTATTCAATAAAAGTTTTAAAAAATTGTAACATGATAAATAACATATACCATAAAAATATCCAATAACGTAATCCAGTCGACGTAACGTCTCATTTCGAATGAAATAACACGAAAATTTATTTATTTCGAAACGAGCGTGTGTTTTTTTTTCGTAAAATACAAACATTTTCATGTAGTTGTCCAATAAACTAAGTGAGAAGCGCATTCTTGCTTTCAAACGAGGGCCTTTTGTCCGGCCGTCCGCCTACCTATATGTCACCCTTGCATTATATGATTGCCTTACGCTACGGAGGGATTGTGAAAATTCTCAAAGGCTTTTCCTTTTACCTTTAAAAGGGAAAGAAACACAAACTCAGTTTTATATAAATGAAATGAATTTATTTATATGTTAAACATCACTGTATTCTAAATTTGAAATCAGTAAAAAATATTACATTTATTACTAGCGATCCACCGCAGGGGTGGAGGGGTTCTCACGGGTGTAAAGCTGATATCAAATATACTAAAGAATGTCTTACAATGTTCACAAACCGCTAAAAATGTGTTTATTAACGATATCACTTTAGAAACTTCTTAAATAATTAATATATCCCCACTATACTATGCATATATTATACTTATAAACGTTTCTCTTAGGATTCATCTGTCTAGTTAAAAAAACCGCATCAAAATCTATTGTGTAATTCTAAAGCTTACATCAGGACAGACAGTGGTAAGCGACTTTGTTTTATACTATGATATTAACTAAAACTGTATACCATTTTTTAAACTAAAGTAACTGGAAATTGTCCAATGTTGGGCTTAGTTATCCTTTCCTAGTATATTCCACAAAGCTACACTAATGATAGTTGGTGTAGCGATATGTGGCAGATTTACATCCAACACTTACACTAATAATTTAAAATATATCCTTTGTAATTGGTTAATATACGATGAGACTGGAAATCAGTAAATGGAAAATTTTATCAGTAGAAATCACACAATACAAAAATTGATCTGAAATAAAAGTTTATTTTGAAGTTCGAAGGTTAACAAATTCGACGGTAAATATATATTACAAGATACTTTTTAAAATGAAATTAACATTTATATTGCGAATGAATATTTAATCAAAGTTCGAAAATGTTTATTGAATATCGCATTTCAGATTAGGATCAAAATTCGGTCGACCTTCCTCGCCTTTGATGTTTCTATTGCCAAGACAGTTATTTACTTTTAACGTTATAATAATATTACACGAATGTTAGCTTACCAGTAATTAATATTATAAATAATTTCGTTCTAATAATAAAAGCAGCAGCTTTTTTATCAATTATGTTTGTGGTATTGTTAACAGGCAGATATCCTCGAAGAAAAGCGTTAGGCTACCTAACAGGTGATCTATCCCCCCCCCCCCTGGTTTCTCTTTCTCTTTTTGTATGATTTAGTTTGAAAATATTTTTCTTTTGAATGAAATTCTCTTTCTCTTTTGTATGAACTGGGTGGCCAACCAAATGCAACACATTTAGAGCACAAGTGTTTGGTGTGAGTACAATGGTACTGTACACCTCAAATTTCAATAATTTGAAAGACATGAGGCGCTGGACAACGGCTTTATGTGTTTTCCGAGGCAACGGAACTGTTCACACTTCTGGCTTTTCTAGACTTCAGGCTTTACTGAGTACTTTTCAACAGTAATCCCTATCAATTTTTTATCGACTTAGGGTTTGAACCTTGGGATATGTGACATCAGGGAGTCAAACTATTCTAAGATAATAATAGAGTGAATAGAAATATTTATCATTAGAATTAAAATAAGCAGGTTATCTATCCTCCTTATTCAGCAACTATTCGTCTTATTAAACTCAACTGTATAAGTATGTTTTACGCACGTACGTTAACAAACGTACGTGCGTAAAACATACCCACACCTGATGATCAACCCCAAAACCACGAAGCCAAGGGACAAATACTTTTCCACAAGCACAATACTTTTAAGGATTCTCTTTATAAATATTTGAAAATAAATCATAGTCAGCAATAATTTAATAGACCCAATCTAAATCTTTTAACTCTTTGGCAATAGCAAAGCGATATAAAGCCAAAACGTATGAAAAATCAAGAACAGAACCATCCAACCAATGATAAATCGGCCCAGCTTATTATTTTTGCCCATTAAAATTACGAATGGCCTATTTTTTTTCGGTACATTCGAGATTTTTGGCAGATTGCCGATTCCTGCGGCCGTTGTGTGACTTCGTCGGTCCCACCACACATTGAGTTGTAAATCAAATTTTGCATTAAGTAATTAAATTTATGAGCCGTTTATAGCTACGGGAAATTGTTGTTAAACGACAATTATTTTGTTTGGGTTTTTTTTTCTTCTATGCCGAATTGAAAGGGTACATGTATAATGGAATATTGAGTATCTTGATCAGACAACAGATTTTTGGGTATCAATTATAAATTCAATCATATATCTCCGGTTCACTTTTGGTATGTTCCAATTAAATTTATTTCCAAGTGCCTTCTGAAATTTTCGATATATTTGTATTATTTCAAAATACTGCCTCGTGGAAATAGGCTTGCTTTTACGTTTGTATTTGTAAGTCGTGTGTTCAGTTCTTGTGTCGAAAAAGGATAAATTTTTGTATTTCTTAGTACGTCGAGATAAAAATGTAATTTTGCTATACTCCTTTGCCACGGAAATAACTTAAAACTATTGTTTATACGTTTGATTTATGAGAATTTTCTTTTTTCCAATTTTCTTTAGTAGATTTTTGACTATTAATTAGCTAGTGTCACTTCTATATTGAACAAAGATTTTTATTTTAGCCAGAAGAAAATACGTTTTATCCAATAAGGGTGTATCAACCAACAACTTATTACCTATACATTGCCATTGTAACGCGTCATAAATGAGCCAGACTCGGGCTGTCATTGAAGATGCCTTTACAGTAAAATTGCCACGGAAATAACTTAAAACTATTGTTTATACGTTTGATTTATTTTCAATTCAACGAAAGGCACACAAAATGAAATAGAAAAGTTATGATACGATGTTATTCAGCATCGTTTTTGCACTTGTAGTCTAAAAATAAATGAAGACGAATTGGTAACCTCCTCCTTTTTGAAGTCGGTTGATAAAATATCATCTCTAGTGTATCTTCTAGTGCACTAATAATGTGATAAATAAAAAATGTGCAAAGACAGAGAGGCTTAACTAAAATTTAGTCAAAGGTATAATTTCGAACTTTTAAAAATTTCGTAATATTTATTAGCATAAGAATGGTATTTGGGTAATGAGTTTCACAAGACCGGCAAGTAAGAACCTTGCAATTTTATCTAAACGTCTCGGAAGTACCACATCCGTCTGTCTCAATGCTGACGATTTCTTCCTTCCTCTTTTTATGATTGAATATGCAACAGCATATTATTAAACAACAATGTGGTAAAAAATATATAATTTAGTATCAACCTGATGTATTCTATTTTTGGACAAATAGCTTTCCAACACCAATCTTTCTGAAAGTAGTTTACATCATGTGTTTACATCACCTGCGATATCAGTCGCGAAATCATTAGCCACTATGGTTTTTTTTAGATGGCATATTAATGATTGATTCTGGATATTATTTCGCAGTAAACGTATTTTAAACAAAGACTTTATGTAATTAATCTACTGAACGATTAAAATTTAACCTCTTAACAAAACTTTAGCTTGAAATGCTTTGTAGAACTAGACAATACTATACAAATCACTGAAGCTCAATAAAACTCTATAAAAAACTACAGCAATATTAAATCATCGAAATCACCAGTTGTTCCTTTAATAATTCCTGACAAACACCTTTTCGATAACCAATCCATATTACTATAAGTGAAATAAAATAATAATTTTTATTTATTCTGAAAGGTATAAGTGCACTCGGTATAGTTCGTTGACCGTAAAAGAAATTAGGACGCAACCCGATGTCACATGATTGAAGTCGAGGGCCGTTGCTCTGAATGCATTCCAACGTATTGTTTGTTGAAGAAATTTTGACATATATGTGAAAAAATTTACTGAAACTTTCATATTGGTATAAATATACCTACAATATTTGTGCAGCAACATCTGCATAGAAAATAAATTCTATCAAAAAATATCGACGACCTCCGAGATCGAGTAGTGTGTACACCGGTTTTAATGGGTACGCCACTCCGAGGGTTCAATTCCCGGCCGTGTCGATGTAGCAAATTCATGAGTTTTGTAGTGTATTGTCTTGGGTCTGGTTGTGGTACCGTCGTTACTTCTGATTTTCCATAACGCAAGTGCTTTAGCTACTTACATTGTGATCAGAGTAATGTCACATACATATTGTCCAATATCGGACCCACACAAACAAGAACCCACACTACACAGCCTGCTCTAGTGCCCAATCTGCTTAGTGGATAAACACAATTACAAAAAAAAGAAAATAGTTAATATTTCGTTGGTCTCAGTAGGTCCAATCTCCGATTCTTAAGGGGTATTGAATTGAATGTTCAATCAATGGCAGCCCGAGACTGGCTCATTTATGACGCGTTACAATGGCAATGTATAGGTAATAGGTTGTTGGTTGATACACCCTTATTGGATAAAACTTATTTTCTTTTCCTGGCAAAGTCAAAAATTTTTATTCAATATAGAATTTACACTGGCTAATTGATAGTCAAAAATCTACTAAAGAAAATTGGCAAAAAGAAAATTCCCATAAAACGAAAAGACTTTCCTAGAATTTAGAAAAATAGAAGAAAAATCAGTAATAGTTATAACTGCTTTTCGTGTTGTTTAGGCACGGGAATTTCTGTGAAATCCTGTAAATTAAATGGATCTGACCTAGGATTTATATGAGGACCTGAAATGTAAAAAGCTAGCAACTTGTTACTATAAATAGTGCTATTATGAATGAATAACAATCAACAAAAACAAAGGTCCTTTTTAGTTATAATACGATTATAGACTTTAATAAAAATAAATGAAAGGAAATCCATGTATTTTGGTGACGTAAATGCATGTAACATAACATGTACATGTAAAAACATGTGATACATTAAAAGAAACAGTAACACATTTGCGAAGAAATGTGTCGACTCTTTATTTACATCTCGTTTTAAAATCAGAAAAAAGTATTTTGCAAAATAATGATATTTTTTTGCCTGTTACGCTACGTTTTTCACACCAGTGCGTCATTTGTTCCGTTGGTAATGATCGCCCGTAATTGGAGGGACCTGGTTGAACGGTATTAATGACTTTAATGATTTTATGTCTTTGACACTTAATGATGACTGTATTTTCATATATAATTAACGCGTTATCGGTAAGCATTATGATTTTATAATTACAACAAAAGCAGCCTGTAAATTTCTCACTGCAGAGCTAAGGCCTCCTCTCCCCTTTGAGGAGAAGGCTTGGAACATATTCCACCACTGTTCCAATGCGGGTTGGTGGAATACACTTGTGTCAGAATTTCGTTGAAATTAGACACATGAAGGATTCCTCACGATGTTTTACTTCACCGCCGTGGACGAGATGAATTATAAATACAAATTAAGCACATGAATATTCAGTGGTGCTTGCCTTGATTTGAACCGCAATCATCGGTTAAGATGAACGCGTTCGAACCACTGTGCCATCTCGATTCATTATCTCAGTGACGGTTTAATTCTTCGAATTATTTGTCAGAAATATTCCATTCCATAATTATGATGTCCATTCCATAATTAATATTTATTCAATAATTCTTTGAAATGAGCGAGAGAAAGTCATTGGATTTTAATATTATCTGTCAATTGTAAACATTTTTTTTGGTTCATGGCTCAACAAATCGTTACTCGTGTATCTGTAGTGCGAATTAAAAAAAATTGGCGTACATTTTTTTATTATACAAAAAGTTTGAGTATATGAAATGTCAGATTAATTAAACTGTACGATTCATATGTCTATGCGTGGATTGATTATAATAGATTTATTTGATGCTATCGATTGGCGAACCGGCGGTCACCACCGCCCGTGGACATTGGCGCTGTAAGAAATATTAACCATTTCTTACATCGCCAATGTACCATCAACCTTGGGAACTAACATGTTATAGCCTTAGTGTCTGTAGTTATTCTGGCTCACTCACCTCTCAAACCGTAACGACAACAGTACTAAATACTGTTGTTTGGCGGGATAATATCTGATGCGTGGATAGTACCTACTTAGACGGGCTTGAACAAAGCCCTACCACCAAGTTAAAAATTAAAATGAAAACCTATTGGGTTAACTAGCTTATTGTGTTGAATGGAATAGACACGTAAAGGATCACTCTTCCCACTCTTCCCAATAGGAGAAGAAGCTGCCCAAAAATGTTATAAAACGTAAATTAAGTTATAATTCACCAAAGAATACCTACCACATATTCATTCCTGCATACATTATAGAGCATACATAAATATATTTATCATAATTTTATACATGAATATGTATACTCATATTTAGCAATGGAATTCTAAGTAGGTTTATTTAAATTATAAAATATATTTATTAAATCTCTTTATTTCATTGTGGCAACATTTTACCACTTTTTTAAAAAAAAAATTTAAGCTATGATTAAACTATATGACATCTAGAAGATCGGTGATCTTAAAATAAGACATGTGTAACTAGTGTATATTTGATATACATATACAATAACAACAACAGCCTGTAAATTTTTGTAAGTTCGCACTTATTAGTTCCCACTGCTGGGCTAAGGCCTTTTCCTTTGAGGAGAAGGTTTGGAACATATTCCAACACGCTGTTCCAATTCGGGTTGGTGGAATACACATGTGTCAGAATTTTGTTGAAATTAGACACATGCAGGTTTCCTCACGATTTTTTTATTCATGCACGCAAATTAAGCACATGAATAATAAGTTGTGCTTGCTAGGGTTTGAACCCGCAATCATAGATAAGATGCACGCGTTCTAACCGCTGGGGCATCTCGGCTCAATATCTTTGTACATATTATTTAAAAACATGTGTAAATAACTAAATAAAAAAACGCCGCGCCACTTATCGGTAATGAAACCCTGTCAGAAGACTTTGACACAATTCCGTTTTGTTCAAACTGCATTTTTCTGAGAATAAAATGACAAAGGCGAAATGACCGTACCTAATTAGATGAAACATACAGTTCTAAATAACAAACGGGACAGTAAAGTTTTTTTTTTACATATGAAGATAAAATAAATGTATTTATGTTAGAGTCACATTCATTTGGATGGATTTTATATTAATCATCAAGAATCCAATCATACTAGACGAAAAAAGGCGTATCATTTGAATTTGACATATACCGCTACTAGAGATCTTGAATACACCACAGTATACATTTTTGACTGTTAGCGAACTTAACATCTATTTAAGTCAAATAATCAATACGATTTGAAATAATTAAGAAAAACAAGATAATAAAATATATTAAGTAAGAACTGTTTGTAGTCCAATATACAGCAGAGTTCGTATCGTAAGAAATACGTAAATTTAAGTTGTTTTATCTCCTTTTTCGATTAGAATAGATTGAGTAAGTGATTATATAATAATGAGTTTGAGTATTACGAAGAGTTATTCAAATTAGTTGCAGTACCAATATCTTTGGACAAAGGTAATCAGATCTTATCATTATACGCCTAATTTACTTTTCTGCTTTCAAATATACCTTCTATAACTGTGAAAAATAATGTTCATTCCATAAAACAAAAAAGTGCGTATCATTTGTGTTTCATTTTTTTACGACTGCGTGACATATTCTAAACTTATGTTAACGCAAAGTTTTATGTTATTTTAATTGCTGATTGTCGTGTTACATTTACAAACATAAAATTTCGACCACGGTTTAATCACATATATAAATTAAAATTTTAACAAAATGAAAAACCGACTTTAAACAAAACATTATTACAAAACAAATAATTACGTAATAAAAATATATTTTAAGAGTTCTCCTAAATAAAATAAAATGAAAAATGTTAGACTACTTAAAAGTCGATTTACGATTATATAACGTTGTTGTAATTATTGTTATATTTGGAGTCTCAAAAATCAATAGAAAGAAGCGATACGAGCCCCTTGATTGATACATACATATTTCTTAAAGTATTCTCGTATTATTTTTTGCTAGATATATTATAGGTTTTCCTTGGCTGCTTATAAGTAATCATATTAATAATTTTGTGCAAGTCTACGATAGACCGAAGCCTATCGATAATTATAGTCCATTAAAAACAATTATATTTTAGTCGACAACATATATGTGCAAAATTCGTATTACCGACATATTTCGACATTAATTTCATTATTATTTTACCTGAGTAAAACCGAGTCTTGATCTAATGTAATAAAAATTAAACGATTCCATATTCAAATATTCAATTCTCATCACAATAGTCGTTTTCTATTTAATTACGAATAATCGTAGCGTTTGTATAACAAACCTCGCGTCGTATGTTTCCATAACAAAAATGATGCGTTATTCGTAATATGACAATGAATTTTCGAGAATCGTGAGATGTTTGACGGAAGTGGGCTGTGAAACGCGACTGTATCGTTACAAAAGGGTATTGTGTACTTTATATTTATAGCATATTTGCCGGTTATATATTTAAATGCTTAACCTCAAAGTTATAATATCCAGTAAATATGTCACAGTCGGACAAAGACCTCTAGGACGGGAATAGCCGAGACAATTGCTGCTTAAATATAAAACAATATGAAGACTTCATGATTCATTAATTTTTTAAATCATTACATTTTGTCTTTAATTTTCGCGATTACACATTGAAATAAAACTAGCTATAACGGTTTTGAATCGCGTATATTAATTATTTATAACATCCCGACGTTTCGAGCACTTTACAGCGTTCGTGGTCAATCAAGATTCAAATCCGTTATAGCTAGTTTTATTTCATTATATTTTGATAGTAAAAGCAACTACTCTAACTGGCTTAGAAAATAAAGGACCCAAAACCGAAGAAAGGGATAGCGATATATTTTTAATTATATTAGCATTTAATAATAATAATAATCATATTTATTTGCCAATAACAGTAGTACAGAAGATTAATGACACATACAGAGTACTTAGAAAAACATGTAACTAGGTAATTTATAGTATTTATAGATAGATTAATGACCTTCATGCTAGAAAAATCCTGTGTTATGGGGTTTAAAATAGAATACACATTTCGTATGGTAATAGTAGATAAACTAAATACATTATTACAAATATATATGTATTTTTTAAGAAAAACATCATCAGTATAAGAAATATGTTCAGATTAAAACAGTGTTTCGAAAATGGATCCATTTACTTTTTTTATTTCTACAAAGTAACTGTAAAAGTATGTATATCTCTTAATAATCGTTACGAATTTTGTATAGATGAATATTTGTGACGCAGTCAGAATCGACTGAACGGATCTGAATGAAATTTGGATCGAGTTAGATTATAGTCTAGAATAGCGCACGGACTACTTCTACTGTCAGTAAATGGAACCTTTACCTTTACCAGTGGGATGAATTTATTTCTGTCTTTCAAAAAACACGTGTTTTTTTCAACTATTGGAAGTTCCTAGTGTTTGTTTGATTTGACGTCTAACCACATGTTGTCAGACGTATAGGAAAGCTCAAAGGGTAGCTGACAACTGCACCAACATCCTTCTCAAACGCGCTACAGGTGAAAACTAGTGTTCAATAAATTAAGCAAACAGTTTTCATATGAGTTAGACACAAAATTTAATAGTAAATAAATTTAAAGCATTATAATAAAGCCTTTATTTTCCGAACTTAAATCTAGCTCTTCAACACAAAACAACATATATTATATTATTATTAAATTTAAAGCATTATCCATTATCCACATATAATACTATTTTTTTTTTATATTCAATTGGTGGTAGGGCTTTGTGCAAGCCCGTCTGGGTACGTACCCACTCATCAGTTATTCTACCGCCAAATAACAGTACTCAGTATTGTTGTGTTCCAGTTTGAAGGGTGAGTGAGCCAGTGTAACAACAGGCACAAGGAATATAAAATCTTAATTGCCAAGGTTGGTGGCACATTGGTTATGTAAGGAATAGTTAATTTTTCTTACAGCGTCATAGTCTATGGGTGTAGGTGACCAATAATCAGGTGGCCCATATGCTCGCCAACCTATACCATAAAAAAGAAAACAAACAAATCGTATCTCTTTATTATGCATATTGTTGTATATTTAATTAATAATTAGTCTTTAATGTATATTGCTTCATATTTTAAATTTGTTACATCGAACGTAAAATATTGAACTAAACTAACGTAACTGAAAATAAATCTCGCTGGTGTTTTCTGTTCCTTGGTTACGTATATATTACAATATATACGTATATATTTTATTGTACATTAAAATATTACAA